>NW_026636248.1:0-1394583 GCF_028554395.1 Pezoporus wallicus
CCATCAGTGTCCCGGGCCGCCCCCCCCCAATAGCCGGGGCTTCCTCGGGAGGGGTATAAAGGGTCCCTCATGGTGACGGGATCCTGCGCTGCCTTCCCCCTCCCTCCCCTCTAGGACAGAAGTTACCCCTGCCACCCCGCCGCTCGGAGCGCTGCACCGGTGCTCGTCGCGCTCCCCCCTGCCGCGGCCCGGCCCCCGGGGCACCGGCACGGGCGGACGCGCACACACACACACACAGAAGCGCCCAGAGCCGCGGATGACGCGGAGATGCCGGAGGTTCCTCCGCACTGCCCGCCCGGCCGGGCTTCCCCGCGCCCTCGCCGCCAGCCCGGTCCGTCCCGTCCCATCCCGTCCCGTTCCGCCGTGCCCCGGCCCCGCCGCGGAAACTCACCGCCGCGCCGCGCATCCTGCCGCGGCTAACTTTGCATCACGGGCGGCAGCGAGCCCCTCCGCCGCTGGAAGTGGGCGGGGGAGGAAATACGAGGAGGAGGCGCGGCGCTCTCCGCCGCGGCGCCCCTTTTTTGGCCCGGTCCGCGGGCTCTGCTGCGGGGGAGGCTGGAGGCTGAAGGCTGAGCCGCCGCCGTGGGGTTTCCTGTATCAGCTGTGCGTGTGTACACAGCCCGCATGTGTGACCCGTGCGGGGTCACCCTGCCCGGCCCACGGCTGCCCCTCCGCCCCGGGAACCGCTGTGCCTCTCTCCTCTCCTCTCCTCCCACCCCCAGAAAGCGAAGGTGGGGGGCAAGGTTCGGCGCTGGGGATGGCGACTTTCGCTTTTTAATTCTTTAATCCGAACTCCCTGACGAAAAGGTGTTGGCAGCTCGTGATTGCCGCCTGGGCTTTGCATTTGGAGCCAGCACGTGATGCGTTCAGCAAATAAACCCAATTAAATATTTCTTGCATCACCTCACTATTGCTCTTCCTCCTCTTCCCGTGCCTGTGCTCCCCTGGCTGCCCCTGCACTCAGCTTGTAAGCGCTGTGGCCACACTACACCCTTCCCTTGTAAGGTCCGTACAAGACTCTGCCTTGGAGAGCATGACCACCGTTTCCAGAGTATTCCAGTTTTTCACAGGGCCTCCTTTCAAACTGTTTTTAACCATGCAGGGTTTTCACAAGACAGGTATTTTCATCCCCCTTTGACATGGCAGAAACCAAGCCAAGAAGATGCAGAGAAGCTCACTGCAGAACTGCGGACAGATACGACACTGTTTAGGGCTGAGCTTCTAGCCACTGGCAGTGCCCTGGGCTATTTTTCTTCTCGACTTCCCTTAAATTATACCCTACATTTATGGCTTACAACGGGGGCAGGTTCTCTGCTGTGGGTAACCTGTCCTGCCTCCTGCCTGGAGGCAGCAGAAGTATTCACTGTACAAGAGGCAAAAGTGTTCAACCTGCCTTCACGCTGCAACCAAGCAGTTAGGGTATTCATCACAGAACTGGAGATTCACGAAAGATCAGACCTGCAGACAGTATCTTCAGGAGAAACATTGTATTCTACAACTCTAATTAGACAAGTGAATGAAGATTCTTTTGTTTGGTTTCTTCCTCCTCTGGCTTTTATAGATACAGGGCTCCAACTTGCTAAAGAGCAAAATTAGCCTGAAAGCACCAATCCAAGTATCTCCCTTGCAGGTGCCATAAACTTACATTAGCATACCAGTCACAAACCTAAGATAAAGTGACCTCTGAAACTAGGCCTGGACTTCTTGTTCTGTTCAGCTGTCCCTGGAAGTCTATCCTGCTGGCCTCTGTAGTACATGGCATCTGGCTCTTCTGCCACTCATTCTCTGAAAGCTTCAGGCTTTTGTCACCAGAGTCATCAGGGAGGAAGCAGCAGATGCTGGCCCTTCCTCATGAGATGTCTGAGGAAAAAGGACCCACCACAGCTGCTGCTGGTGCCAGAGGAAGTCCTGTGTCACTCATCTCTTTGCAAGGACCTAAGTAAGTTCAAAACAGATGATTCAATGTGCAAGCTGAAATGAAAGACAACAGCGAACTCCCTGGAGCCAGCAAGAAACTGCTCCTCTACTGAAAGTCATCAAACTGCATCCCACACAGCATCATGAAAATCCAGCCCTTTCTCCACATGGATGTGCACAGGAATACAATAGGTGCCCTTCCTCTGCAAGCAAGCACAAGTGCCTTTACAAGACCAGCTCCATGAGGTGTCAGAGAGGAGAGAGGCCCACAGAGAGGAGAGAGGCATGGGGCATGCAGACGGTGCCAGCCAATCTGCCCTTGAATGTCATTTGAGTCATCTCAAGCCAGTTTGGGTCTGAGGACAAAACAACTTAAAGGCTGGCCCTGTGAGGTTATTTCCATGGCCATCTTATAAAGTGGCTGAAGAGGCATCTGTGAGCTGGCAATGCTCCTCAGCCTGGTCACCTCAAGTGAGCTGAACTGGGGGCCAGTGAGCTGCCTCCAGCCCTGCAAGCTCCCCATGAGCAGGTAGAAAATACAAGTCCCAAGGGCTTTGAAAAGGCAGCACAGCAGGCTGTTTATACAGGGCAGAACACTGTCTTTTTCCATCTGTTTTTCCATCAGTAAAAAGGAAGTGTGTACCCACTCAGTAAAGTACTTTACCCAAAGTACTGTGGATGATTGCTAGTAGGAGGCACATAGTAATCTTCTCAAACCTGCAAACTGAGGGAAATTCTGTGAAAGTTTTCAGTGAGATTTAAAATGCCACATCAACATGCACACTGAAAGAAATCCTTCATGGCAGAATTTAGATATGTTTAAAATTTCACCTAAGAGGAGCCCTGCAGGATACAGATTCCCTTTAAATGACTGTGTGTGTATATCTGAACAGCAAAGATTATTAAGGCTTTTTTCTTTCTAAAACTCCACTGCATTTTCAGTAGGATACTTACATTTAAATATACTCTAGTTTTATGCTCAAAACCTCTAAGCTCAGAAATTGGTATTCTGTGATGGCTTACGGGTATTTTACATATAAATATATACACATACACACATTAGGTTCTCAAGAAACCATGATAGATTAGGTACTTTTAAATAATTCATCGTTAAGCACCCCATTATAAATCTCCTGTTGAACAGGATGTGATTTTGCTAGAATTCTTGGCATATATTTAATGTGAAGCAGTGTGGTAAATCTAACTATGCCGAGCATCAAATGTGAAAGTTTTACATTGTACATTACATCCTGACACGCTACTGGGAATCTCTATTATTAAGGCTTCAGGGAATTTTTGAGGGAACTTCTGAAGTTCTCAAAAGAAAAAACAAGACTGAACACTGTTTCTCTATAGAAGTTGAGAAGGGAAATTCCTTAAACAGTCTGTATTGAATTAACATAAATGTTTCACTCGAAATTGCCGCCTGTTAGCTTGTGCTCCGAGGCTCCTCATTCAGTGCTATTTAAATGAAAGTCAGAGGATCTTGGCTTACCTGGTATGAGCTGGTGCTCAGAGTGTTTCCAGGGCTTGTTGCTCCTGTGATGGGGCTGGAGAGATAGGGCAGGAAACACTGCTGCTAAGGGAGGTCATTTTCCCCCTTTTCTCCAGCAGTAGCTGTCACCCCAGATACTCACAGCTCTCCCTTGTCAGCAGTGGCCACACACTTTCCTGGAGGCAGGCAAAGACAGCAGCAGGAACCTCACTGCGTGCTGCTCCCTGCAGCCTGCTGCTCTGAGCCAAGACTGGTCCTGGTTGGGACATTTTACATGGCAATGTCCTCTATCTCCTCCCCTCGCAGGATAGCCTAAGGGCAGGTGGAAGGGGGAGGATGCTTTTATGTTGTCCTGTAAGTCAAATTGGTTTCTTCTGATTCAGAGAAACTGGCATTGTATCATGGAAACATGTTTCATCAAAGAACTTTGATCTTACTTTGTACTTGCATATATACACTGCAGCTATACTTTCATACATATAAATATAGTAGTACAGCATAGATATATACATAGCATATATACAGTGTAGTGGTCACTGGTCCAGACCCCTGCAGCCAAGGAAAGGTGCAAATCTGTCCAGCTTCAGGTTAATCAAGCAATATAGAGCACAATTCACTGACTTCACCCTTTTTCCAGGTATTATTAGCCAGACATTTCAGTGAACTTCAGGATCGCTGATGCCATATCTAGTTATCTATACCACGTTCATTTTAATGATATCAGAGCATCTCAGATAAGAATGCCTGTGTTTAAGATGCTATGCTAAAAACTGTTTTGGTGAGTACTTTTCCCTCCTTAGAAGAGCCCCAGCTGCTGTGGTACTCCCCCAGGGGCAATCACAGGAGAGCTTTCCCAGCAACAGCTCCTCCAGGCAGGGAAAGCAATCCTCACCCTACCTAAACCACCACCACAGCCTTTCATCAGCTTTCATTCCTCTCAGCACACAAGGCCTTGTACATCTGGCCACAGAACAAGAGATCGGACAAAAGACCAGCCACAGAGCAAAGCACCAGCTGAGAAAAGCACCTTCTATCAAAGTGCCTTTGAGGTCTTCAGTACTGCAAGCTCTGGCAAGACCAGTGCCATGCCCACATCACATGCAGCATCCTCCTTGCAGTGACACATGATGAGGCCAAGAGCAAGAGACTCATCCTCAGTACTTTGCAAGCTGGCTGCACTCCCTGCCTGGCCAAATCTTCTATGACGGCATGCAAAAGTCTGAGGAGAATTATAAGAAAGAAATTAACACCAGCCTGGTCAAACCAGTGCTGCTTTTTTTTCTCTCCAAAAGGCAGTCTGCCATGCCCATGCTGCTGCTGGCCTGTCCTGAACAGGATGAGGAGCAGGCTGGCCCATTGCTATGTAATGAATGCCTTGTACTCAGCACACCCCACATCTAGCATTTGTGGGATGTGGCATTAAGCCCTCCTGGGAGGAGGGCAATTGCCCCATGGAATTATGAGATCTGGGATGGAGAATCTGGGAGGAGACAAAGCCTCATTTTCAGTGCAGGATATGATACTGTTGGGATTATATTAAAGGGCTGAGACAGCTCAGACTCCTTCCTCCCTGAGATGGAGCTCACCCAAGGCCCTGAGCAGAGTCTTGTGTCCAAACACAAGGCAAGTTTGAGCTTGGGCTGGTGCTCTGTAGTTTGTGTAGATGTAGCCATGAAAAGCAAGTCCCAGAGCTTTCAGCTTTCCACTGAAAACTGCTTCTGTCTTTCCAGAAAGAACTTTTTCTCTGTAGGCTCTGTATGTTCACAGACCTTTTCCTCCCTTTCACCCATGTATTTTTACTTGAGCTAGAGAGGTTTCTTGCCACCTCTGAACTTTTTCATGAGGTTGCTCATAGTTTCCACTGCATCTCCCCTTTACCTCAGCTTGCCAGTTCACTCTGATCTTTCTTTCTCAGTAGCTCTAGGTTCTGAGCTGTTCATTTAAATATGGTGTGGTTTGCCAGCATTTTTTTTGCTAAGCCTTTTATCTGTTAAAGAAACAGAAGACACATACATGCTTAACATAAGTGCACCTTGCCAAGATGCTTTCAGTGGCATGCTTTTTCTTTAGATTCGACCATAAACATTTTAACATATCTGAATGATTAAAAAGCATTTCATCCCATGCCTTCTTTCCCAAGTAGTTTTGCCACTTAATGGCACTCTATTATTATGTTTGCCACAGACATGTATGGGAGAGGTCTTTTAAACACCATATTCTGAGCACATTAAGTTAGCTTTGCAGCTCAAAGGTTGCAGGTTTAAAAGGAAATAAGCAAAAAATTATTTTCTCTGGAAATCTTTTCCTTGCTTTCTTCCAGGTACAGATGTGAACATAAAAAAAAAAATCCACAAAGAGGAAAAAAATATCCCTATTCTATTAAAAAAAAAAAAAAAAAATCAGTCTCAAGTTAAAGCTTCTTTGATTACTGAAATATTTACTTTGCCAGGCACAGATCAACAAAGCTTCAGTTCCTTTAGCCTTGTTCCCCTGACTTATGAAGCAGCATTCAAATAATATAGGAAGAATTTGCATGGTGTATCACAAGCCAGACATATAGCACCTTTTGTTAGTTGTGCTATTTATATCATTTAAAGATGTTTAGTCCTCCTTAAATCCAAATGGCTACAGCAATAACTAAACATATGGTTTTGCTTTGAATGATCTTGGTGCCTTTCTGTTCATAATCCTGCTATGTAATTTCCCTGTTTGTGTGGTCTTCTGAAAAATCATTTCCTCTGGCTGCGGCCAGTGATTTGTTAAATCTTTTTAAACTAAGGCTAACAAGTGTCAGGCTCCACTGCTGAGGAGTGTAGAAAATTTTCAGAACGTGTTTAGCAAATGAATACAAGTTGAAAACACAGCACTTGCAGCTGTCCCAAAATTTCACAAGGCCAACACTGTAAAAGCCATGGATCTCATTTTCCAAAATCCTATCACAGCAGCATGACTATGCCCATTTTCACACACTGATAAACAATTACCCATGTAGCGTACAAGACAGAGGAAAATAAGGCGTAGGAGAGCAACAGTGATATGAATTAGAGACCTGGTTCAAGGCTGCAGCAGGGATAGAAATATTTTGGGTGTGTTTTTTCATGGATTAGTCAGTCCAGAGAGCTGACATCCAGCTCTGTTTCCCACCCAGCCAAGCTGCTGCTCCAGGCTGGCTTGTCAGCCTCTACTTGTGCTTCTTCAGGACCAGTTGCACCTTGCATCCCCTCCAGAAAGTTGTGCCATGGGCTCATCACATCCAAGTTGTAACCCCTCTTCACCAGGAAGGAATAAGACATTTCACAACTGACTGACTCTCCTATTTAAAAAACTAATGTCTTGAAAGGCAACATCAAAATGTGCTCTAGGTTGCAACAGCACGCCTCAAAGCTGTTTATCTGTTGGCTTAAGAAGTGGTACAACAGAAAAAGCACACTTTATTACCTTCAGAGGCTAATTGTTCCCCAGCCTTGTCTTCACAGCAAGTGTTAAGACCTTTTCTAGGTCACAAAAATATGACATACATGTTATTTTGATCAAACTGTGGAACAGCCATACTGATGAATTAAATGTTAGTACATTTGTGAAGAGGAGAATCTGACACTGATGCACAGTTCAGCTTGCAGATAAGCTAATGGCAACACAAGGAAAAGTAAAAATCAGTGGATCCTCCACTGTCTTAAATCAGCATAGCTCCTCCAAGATATATAAATTCTATTTTTGCCATAGAAATTCTACAGGAGTGGCTGGCCAGTCTGTAAAATCCCAAACATGGCATGCATTCACTTCTTAAAAATACGGAGTTTGTCAGGGATAACAAAAGTCCAAGTCAGTACTTGACCAGAAGAAATCCAGCATGGAAGCCAGGCCTCAAGAAATAAAAAGTCCCAGCCATATGGGGCAGATGCTGAGCAGAGTTAGGAGAGGAGCTTGCAAAGAACAGCTCAGCTCCCCAAAGGCTTCAGGCACCAGAGTGCAGAGAGGGGGAAGAGTACGTAGCACAGCTGTGAATCCCCCTCTAGAGAGGTATTTCCCTTGTGGAGTAATTTTTCCTGTGCAGATCTTCAGAAAAGAATTTGCATGTCTGTTAAGTCCCACTAGAGCACTCTCAGAAAGCCAGAGTGTATGCTTAAGGGCTTCTTGTATCAAATCTTACAGGCATTATTTGAGCATGTGAGTTATTCCCTCGGTTTAGTGGAACCACTCATGCCTAGAGTTCCTGATGATCTTACTGTAGCCTCTGCAGTAAAATTCAAAAGGAAAAAGAAAGTGAATGTTACTGAAAATAAAAAAAGTTCATAGAGAATTGAAACATAACTGAACCCCTCCTCCCTGCATCTAAGGGTCCACATCGTGTATCTGATCCTGTGAACAGCTTGCACAACAAGGCACTGAGATCAACGGGGCTGACAAACCACAAGCTGTGCTTTTTGTCGAGCCAGAGACATTGTCTGCATAAGTTCAGAGCCAGTTCTGCAATGCTCCAGCATGCATGATCTTATTATCAAGACTGTAGTGCCATTGTGGTGTAATGTTTTAGAGATCCTTCTCTGATAAAAAACACAACTGTGCATTACTTTTGTTGTCTCTTAAATAGAAATACACAAAGCTGTAAAAAACATTCTAATTACATTTAAAAACCAATCACATTAAAACCAAAGCTGATGCCAAGAACATTTTAATCACAAAAACCAAGAGATGCAGAAACAGTTCACTGCTATGGATTGTGGAATAAAGCATGATGATTTCAGCCTGGTTTATGGAGGCTAAACACTTGATACCCACTTTTGTATCTCCCTTTACCTGCAAGCTGCCTATAAACTTTTCCCTTTTTAAAATATCCTTTCCACTCAGACACTTTTTAACCAGTCCTTCATTCCTAGGGCCCATTCTCTGTTGTGTTTTACCTCTTTATCTGGTTGCCCTCCAAGCCACTCCTCTCCCAACTTTAGAACAAGCACTTTTTCCCTACCCAGGTTGAATGAAGAGACATTTTGTACTCCACCTTATTTTCCCCAATCTGGATGCATCTTTTGAGAAGTTGCAGGTTAAGAGAGGAAGGACTGATGCTTTTTTCACTCCTCTATCATCCTCCCCCTTACCTGATTCTCTGGTGTACGCCTCTTAAGCAGCTCCCAACACAAGCACAGAGAAGACATAGAGGTGCAAATGGCTGCTCTTATTTGGGACCTGCTGCCCAGTCCTGTTACTAATGAGACCAAAACCATTCCTTGATGTGCAGAATTCACTGGGTACAGTGACAAAAAAGCAATCAGAAGTTGATTCTGGAAGCCTACTGCAGAAATACCATCTACTGAAAAGTCCCAGTCCTCTTGACCCATAAAATGCAAGTGTATTACTCAGACTGATAAGAAACAACAAGTATGACTTAAACACTAAGCACTGGAGACGCTCACATGAACCACATCAGTACACGTTTCTTACCTAGACAAGCAATGCTTTGCAGGCTCAAGCCAGTGAGGTGAAACATTGAATAGGGGATTATCTTTCTTTGTGGGCAATGTTCTCTAGCCAAATCTGAACCACAGATCTTTGCATCTGGAAATAAAAGTGTTATCTAGATTTTCTCCTGTATTGGTGATATTATAGCAATGCTGCCAGAGACTTCTGTTCCTTACCTCTGCCTTCTGTTGCTACTTTCCTGCCTTCAGGGGAAGAGGAGCTGGTTAGAAACGGCTACTTCTTCACTAGGCAAAAGGATGACTTCAGTTAGAGTGCTTCTGCAGAATGGGCAGGAGTCACCGTCTTCTGCTACTTTGGTAGAGATGGCCACACTAGCTCATCTCTACACTCTCACATAACATACTTGAAGAGACTATCAGAGAGCAGCAAGAGCAGGACTGTTCTTCAAGAGATTGCAAGCCAGAAGCTAAGGCAATTCCATAGCCTGTCCCACAGCCCCAAATGAGCCAAGCAGGGCAGGCCCAGAGGTGGTGGCCAGCTCCAGTCAAGAGTCCAGATCGTAATGCAAAGCATGGTGATAGGACAGGTCAAACTAGGAAGCCATTTCCTAGGTCAGGTCCAGAGACATCCAGGTATGGTCTTGGTGAGAGAACAGAGGCAGATTCAGGCTAGGAAACCAGTCCAGGCATCAGCCTCCACAGAAAATGACTCTATAGCCTGCCCTAGCCAGGCTAAGATAGAGACCTCTAAGTCTAAAGCTAAGCTGAGATCTCCAAATAGCTCAGACAAGGGTTGATGGCCCCCAGCTGAATTTAAAAGGATTTCTGGGCCCTTTTTAAGGTGGGTGGAGAGGTGAGGTTGGTCAGGTCTATTAAGGACTGTTAGAGTTCTCAGGGCCCTGATGGAGAGAATGAGCAAAAGAAATTGCAGAACACACTTGTGTATATATAACATATACATGTATGTACCTGTATGTACAGTGTGTATATGTCACCATGTTAATATTCTGTTTCTTAAGCCTTCTCTTTTCATTTCCAAGCGTGTGGCTTATGATTTTAGATCCTCTAAGGCTTGGAATAGACCATAACTCTAAGCAGGTATCTGATGCCACGCAGCAAGCAAAAGGTTAAGAAGTTAAAGAAAGCCACAGCTACAATAAAGGGAGTGAAAGTACTTTTAAACAAGAACTCAAAGCTACAAATAATATGGCCTGCATTCAAATTTACATTGAGGCTACTTTAAAATCTCTTCAAGGACTCTTTAGTTTTCTTGACTACAAATCATCATAAATTTTGGAAATAATTCTTCTGCACTTCCTACATCCTTCCTTTTTATTTGTTTTACTGCTTTCTAATCCCACTACTACCTGTTATGCTCACTTGTAGGCTATTTTCCCCAAATTGATTCTGCCTTTGATCTTTCCATTCCACAAGGGTAACCTTTCCAAGCTGTTCTCTATTATTTGTGGCAACTGTAATCCTTCCTAAGTTGATTTTTAACCGAAAGATAATTTGCCTGCTGTTTGCCTTCTCTTTGCTCTCGCTAGTGAGTGTCTGACCCCAGGCTGGACCTCACACTGAATCCTGAAATAGCCAGAGGTTCGAAATAAAAGGGTCATTCCCAGGACTTACCATTGCCACTGATTGGGTTGTTACAAGCAGTGTGCAGGCAGACATGCACACACACATACAGGATTGGGCTTGCAACTCTTGGGTTTCCTGGGACAAGGTTATATTCTAATTACCCTGCAGTAAGACATTTTGTTTTTCTGCTGGAAAAAAAGAGAAGTATATGAAATATAAAACAATTATTCTTATGAGTAACTTCCTTTACCTCATGTCCCGGTTTAATTTGGTTTTCTCTGTATTTACAGTCTGGTTTTATGCCATAATTATTCCTGGCCAAATCATCTGAAACGATTTTTAAAACATTTAATTTTGCAAATGTTCCCATACAAATGCAAATCCTTTAATAGAGTTCAGATATTACATTTATTCTTCCCTCTTCATTGCAAATTTGTGTAATTAGATTTTAATTTAGCTTATGTTGGATTTTTTTAATATTTAATAACTCATCCATGCACTAGCATCACCTCCAATGGTCCAGGTTGAAGTCTGCTGTATTTCAAAGCTGTGGATAAACATCCTCTGCTTGCTGTACTTTGTCACCTGTGATTGAGTGCATTAATGTCCCACATGGAGTTCACAGATCCTGCTTAACCGGCAGAAGGGGTTGCATGCACACTCCCTGCTGCACTGCATGTGGGCTAGTTCAGACTGCCTTCTATAGTGGTTTAAGTTAACTATATAAACTCAAATTAACTCAACTATATTAACTCAAATTAACTATTTGAGTTAATTCTGTAAAGAAGCAAATGGTGTATATAAACATATTTCCACCTCCTGGCAGATCAGTTGGAATGGTGACCTCTGGCACAGGAACGATATCCAATACCTTGGGGCAGTAGTATCTTCAACCAGCAGGGATAGTTGCAAAGTAAACACGTGCTTATGACCTGACACAACTAAAACCTGGAAAGCAAGAATTCTGCAAAAGCTGTGTTAAGCTTTGGAAAGAGAGATGGAGGTGACAAAGAAGAATGATGTATGCTACTGCATGTAAACAGTGTGGGATACCACATAGGGCAGTTCCCTCAGGGTTGTTCTGGAAAACGCAGGTGTGGAGCCAGGATATGGCAAACCCTCCCAGATTGCACAGATGACTCAACAGAACTTCAAAGCCATCTATACGGAAATGTTATTCAAGGGTGATTCATGGCCACTGGCAGGAGGGGATTATCCAAGGAGAGGACAAGGGCAGTTTCATTTTCCAAAACGACTTCAGAGAAAATTAATCGTATTCACACTGAATTCCAGCCAATGTGAATGGCCATCGTGCTCTGATCTGTAGAGACTGGTGGCTGCATAGCATGTCTTAATGGAGGTGGTCTGGAATACTTTAGAAATAACAGAGCAGGAGCGCTCTCACATGCTGGAGAAATGCAGTGAGTGCTCCTCTTCACACTGTATGAGCGTGGTCATATCAGGAGAGAAGCCTTACATCTGAGAAATAAAGCTAAGGAGAGCGGAAAAATTAAAGCTTGATGGAAAGAGCACCACACATGCAAGTTTGTGTCCAGGCAGCTTCTTTTGCACCCTTTTCCATCTCTGTAGTTGCAGAAGGGTTGCCAGGATTCAGCCTTCAATAAAAGGCATCTGTTTCTGAAGTGAAAACCGGCACTTAGTTGCTAACAGCACACAGTAACTCTACACATCAGTGCAGAGCAGGAAATGAAAAACGCCTTTTCTAACTATGTTATAATGGCAATTTTAGGTAGATGGAACATTAGCAGTGGATGCCAAGCTGGAAGCTCGCCACCCCTTTGGCTTTTCAGCAGCAGCTTTAGTCTTTGGAAGCTTTTCACAGGCTGACAATACTTCAGAAGAGTCTACTTTTGTCTGGGATTACAAAAATCAATTGCACCACTTATACATAGCATAAATGGTTACCAAGAGGGGAGCCCCTTCAGCCAACTGCCATTTGTTACAGGTTATCACATCCACTGTGCCACAGGAAGCTTTCTCCAGCTTTAAGGCACTGTTTATCAGGAGACCATTTCCATTTTTAAACTCAGTTTTTCTCTTTCAAAGAAGAACAGATTATTTTTCTCCCAACAGGGAAAATCCATTCCCTCAGAGAAGGCTCAGGTGCTGGCAAAGTGTCCTAGGTCCTCCTGGTCTTGGAAACCATTTCAAGACCTACAGACAACACCTGTGTCACTGCAGTGCTGCACCTCTTTGTTGTATTTTAAACTTCCATAAAATGGATCTTGAGCTGTAACGACCTTTCAAACCTCCTTTCAGTGCAGAAAAACTGTACCAGTTGGTGGAAATTATAATTCTACCAGTGTTAAATCTCCTTTCAGTTGGTAAATTCTTCTTAATCAAAACAGAAGCATTTTATGTATGAATATTACTTAAGGAACACCACAGCAGAAGGGCAGGTTTCCCAGCTCAGCCCATGTGTCTGAACTGCAGCCTTTTGGAATAACAGAGGCAACCCAGAATGTCCTGAAAGCCATCTGGCTTCATTCTGGGGTGGTTCCCTAACTTGCTGTCATGAAGTTAGTGGAATACCTTATGTATCTTTTTACCTTCTCAGAGAATGGCGTATGGATTAAGACTTGGACATCACCACCACCAGTTGATGTTTGGTTGTTTCACTCAGCCTGTTTGCTTCCCTTTTCAAGCTGTTCTTGGGGCCACCAGCAGCTGGCACAAGTCAAAGAAACTTTCAGACTCCAATTTAAGTTAGGAAACTGGTTTTGTCCACCACTGGCATAAGATTCAGAGTATGAGCATGGCTTAAGAAACCGCATTTCCCTTTTCTCTCCCTCAAGAGATACAAGATGCCTTGTGTCTGTTGCAGAGACTTGGGACACACTACTTAACAACTCCATGGTGAATCAGAAATGTTACACAATGATTTGATTAAAGGAAGCATTCCTCTTCAACTGAGGCACAGTTATGTCATGGTTCTGCACAGAAAGCCTTCCAAACTATCATTCATCCAGCAGTCCACAGCAGCTGTTAGTATTTAAGGAGCACAAGAAGTTACTAAGTGTCTCTAAAATACCTGTGGGATTTAAATATTCCCTGTGACGTCCACTCAATATAGATTCACTGTGATTTTGTCTATGCCATAGGACTGATTCATCTGCCCCTTGAGTATTTCCTAGTGCATGACAAAGAAAAGGTAACAAAAATATAGTTTCTTGTGAAAAGTCATACGTGCGCATGATACACATACTTTACTTAACATGCGTTTCCATATGTGCTTATACACAAAAATATGCTCAGAATAAACCATTCAGGCTGCAAAGTTCACCCTCAGTAGTTAGGAAACACCACAAGAAAGGTTACCTATGAAGCATGAATTTAGTCCTGTGTAGTGAGTACTGGAGTTCAGTGTTGTGATCCTGCACTCTTGGTCATGGAGCATGATCAGACATGTTTCAATCACAACTCAACCCAAGTAAGAGACTACTGCTCTCACCCCTTCTCTGACAGGGACATGATCACACTTTCTGATCTGCCAGCACAGCTTCATCCGTAATAACATCCCAACTCAGATCCTGTCAAATGACCAGGTTTTGGGGGTAGGAGGGATGGTGTATATGCTTTTACAGGGCAGGCAAAACAATTGCCACCACTAAGCTCAATTTTTCAAAACTAAGGAACAGTGAGATGTGCTATACTGCCTGCAGATCTGAGGGGTCAGCAACCCATGAGACAGCTGTAGCCAGAACATTGTGTCTGATTGCACCATTAATGAGCTCCTGTTCAATATTACTTTTTCACCATATTGCTCAAGGCATGATACCAAAGCCTTAGCAATAGTGCCATTCAAACCCTGTGGTGGAGACAGAATTACTAATATCTGTAACACCCACCACTGTAGTATCACAAATACCTACTTGTTCATTAATTTTAAATGCTCAGTTTGATTTTTTTTTTTTTCCCAGAAGCTTTAGCACTATACAGCACTTTACTTGATTGGGGAACAACTTACATTGATTTTTGTTGCAAACATAAGCATCAGCACCTGAAATTTAAAATATAGATTATAAGAAACACACTTTCTTAAATAAGCTGTCAAACAGTCAACACTTGAATAATATCATATAGAAATTAGAGCAGAACCAAGGACAGATTTTTCTTTTCCAGGGCAAGATACAGGCTGACAATCTCTAGTCTTCTTCCTCAGTCCTTTGTCTCACAAGGGCAACACACATCCACCAATTCCTATATGGAAAAAAGCAGGGGACCCTGTAAATCCTGGATGTGTCTCAGAGATGATCTGTCCTGAACCTTCAGCGGAGTCCTGAGGGAAAAAGTATGTATGATGATGCAGTTAAAGGTGTAAGTCTCATGGCTGAGCGGATTTTGCAACCTTACTTCTAGCATTGCCCAAAGACTAAGGACTTGATTTTTTTTTTTTTGAACGTTAAAGAAGGAAAAAGAAAAATAAATACATGCCTGCTATTTCTGAGTTTATAACAGAACATTGAAAGCCCAGAAATGTGCTTCTGTTGTCTCTCAGTACCCCAGAAAACAGGAACCTGCATATTGCTCTTGAAGACATCTGCCACATAAGCTAAAGGAGAACTTCCACTACTGATCAGCCATTGCTCTGTGTATCTGACAGGATCTCTATGCATGTTTGTGTACACCTGTGTGTGTATGTAAGACACTCACACACTTTGACAGTGGGTTTCAGTACTATTTGCTGACACTGGAAAGGATGAAGCAAAGAAATATGCACATGCTCTTCTACTTTTCCTTCCCAAGCTTGATTTACTCTGTCCCAACTCACTACAATGTTCCTGTTTTGATTCTCTCCTGTAGGTGCACTCAGCCCTATCCATTCTTCCTTGCCTCTAGAATCCCTTCCTTCCTCCCTTACTTCCTACCTCCATTGGGCTGTGAATCCCCATCCCAGGCTCTTTGCCCAATTATACTTTCCCCTCACTGAGTCTCTTCCTTCCCTCAGTCCTTCTTCTTCACCAGTGTCCCTTACTGTACAGTCTCCCTGCCACAGATGAATTCTCTGCCTTCTTCCTCCTTGCCCAGACAGTCTCAGCTCTACCCTAAAGCTCTCATCTTGAAAAGTCTCTCAGCCCATCAGGGTTCCTTCATCCAGTTCCATTCTTCTGCCTTGTCTCATCTGAAATCCTTCCCCCTATCCCACTGCCAGACTGGCTTTCCAATCAGTCTCACATTGGTGAACCAGATCTGACTCCTCTCCCAGTTCCCATTCTCATCCTTTTTTAACATTAATCTCCATCTCCTTAATAAGCTTGTAATCTTCCTCATAGTTTCACCTATCTCAGTCATCCCTTAAAACCTGGCTCCCAGTCTCTCTTCCACAACTTACCCTCTCTCCACACTGCTTGGCTACTAGCATGCAGATGGAATACCTGTGATGGAGAGGAGGCTCTGAAGGTTTTGGTAATTAGCTCTGTCTAAAAAAGCCTGCTGCAGGAACTACAGAAGCAGTCTGGGTTTGTCCCTTTTACCCCAGGCCTGAGTGGAAGCTGTTGGCTCTGTCCATTCAGACATCTTAACCTGATCTCAGGCACCTTAAGTACCTTAGCATGTCAGCTGCACAAATAAAATTCTCTTGCTTGCTTACAACTTGAGATACAGAAGTTTGAGTTCTGGTCCTTAGGGAATGGTAGGTCAGACCTGAGGGGCAGAGACCTGGCACTTATACCACTGTAAAAATAGTCAGGATTATCTTTACCCTTCTAATACATTATTCATAGAATCATCGAATCATACAATAGTTAGGGTTGGAAAGGACCTTAAGATCATCTAGTTCCAACCCCCCTGCCATGGGTAGGGACACCTCATACTAAACCATGTCACCCAAGGCTCTGTCCAACCTGGCCTTGAACACTACCAGGGATGGAGCATTCACAACTTCCTTGGGCAAACCATTCCAGTGCCTCACCACCCTCACAGTAAAGAATTTCTTCCTTATATCCAATCTAAACTTCCTGTTTAAGTTTTAACCCATTACCCCTTGTCCTGTCACTACAGTCCCTAATGAATATTCCCTCCCCAGCAACCCTATAGGCCCCTTTCAGATACTGGAAGGCTGCTATGAGGTCTCCACGCGGCCTTCTCTTCTCCAGGCTGAACAGCCCCAACTTTCTCAGCCTGTCTTCATACAGGAGGTGCTCCAGTCCCCTGATCATCCCCGTGGCCCTCCTCTGGACTTGTTCCAACAGTTCCATGTCCTTTTTATGTTGAGGACACCAGAACTGCACACAATACTCCAGGTGAGGTCTCATGAGAGCACAGTAGAGGGGCAGGATCACCTCCTTCGACCTGCTGGTCATGCTGCTTTTGATGCAGCCCAGGATACGGTTGGCTTTCTGGGCTGTGAGCGCACAGTGAAGCTGGCTCATGTTCATTTTCTCATCGACCAACACTGCCAAGTCCTTCTCTGCAGGGTTGCTCTGAATCTCTTCTCTATTATATTTATTATAAAATCTATATTGAATATCAGTTATGTGTAGAAGAATCTGCTCGAAAGGATGTATAATCTAATTAGTACCCAAACCAGCAAAACATCCCCCCAAACCCCAAACATGAGTGGAAGTACTATTCTATTGCCTTAGCCTAAGTCACTGCTATTGGACATACTCAGTGAATGTCAATAGCTTGCTCTGCAAAGGCCTTTGCACAATTCTCTTGGAATCCTCCTGAGCAAAAGCTGAGAACCTGGAAGAATGCAATAATGAGCTCCCACCAGATCCAAAGAGCTCCCACATACTTGTTTGATTTGTGATGGGGAAAATGCCACATGGATTCTCTGCATTCACCTTCCCTTTCACCCCTGCAGTTGAGCTGAGGGAACAACTCAGGCAACTTGGGACTTCCTTTCCCAACCAGTGAGGCATGTCTATGTTGAAGGTGAGGCTCAGCAGAGTATAGGAGCCAAGTGAATAAGGTCTGATGGGGTCTGGGGTCTTGTTCCTGGATCTGGAAGTAAGAAAAAGCAGCAGGAGTGTGGGGAGCTGGGATGCAGGAGAGGAAGTAACAGCAAAAGCTCTTGCTGGTGGAAAGCTGAAATGGGTACCTGTGGGCAAAGTTATCCACTGGGCAGAAGAGCCAGGAGGAAAAGTTATAAGAGGCTGCTTCCAAAAACATAGGTAACCATTGGCCTAGAGACACCAGCAGCTTGCAGCAATTAATGTATTCCATTACCTCATGGTTTTATGCTTCAGACGCAGATTGATAGCATTCATTCAAGGAAAGAATGACATCACTTGTATAAAATCCTTTCCAATGTCATACAGTTATTCTCTGGCTTTCTGATTATTGCTGGTTTACTGGGTTAGTGATGGTGTTTCAGATTTTGTTTTGTTTTCCAGTTTAAAAGAAGTAAGTCCTTCAATCCTCCATTCAAGCCTGTTTGCAAGAATTCTCTTAATGAAGAAAGGGACTGTACATCCAAATCTTTCTTTCTGTTATCTCCACCTGCTCCACATGTCTCCTTCCCGTGTTACTTTCATGCATTTATATGTTTCTACTCAAATCTGCTTCAGCAAAACCTCTATTGTGGCTAACTGGGGTGATGATTAGCCATGGCAGTGTGAGGTAAGCTTATGCAGTAGCTGCTGAGGTGGTGTAGCTTGGGCACAGAACCTTGACCAATAACTGCTGTTACGTCTTGTAGTCCTCTCACTAGAGGCCATGATTTCATTATCTCTTATGGTTTAATGTCTTAAGCCACTATGTGCTCTTCTCATTCCTACAGCAAACCTTCTACAGAGGTCTTGTATGTCTTCAGCCTTCATCCTAGGAAGGATCGTTTGGGGGCAGGTTGCATGCCTGTGGGACCTTTTTTTGATGAAAACCAGTCATCAGACTCCCACACACCGTTCTGTCTAGGTGGCATGATCTAGCCCTGTATTCCTTTGATGCCATTGCTTCATGAAACATAAATAATCTCTAAGTACAACAGGGCAAAGGAAATAAGACAGAAAATATTCCTGTGGATGGAAAAAATCTCTCATATATATGCATGTACAACCCGATAACAAAGTACTGCTTCAATTTTGAAGAAGTATGGTCTTTTCTCAAACACAGGAAGTGCAGGTTAGATATAAGGAAGAAGTTTTTCACTATGAGGGTGGTGAGGCACTGGAACAGGCTGTTGAGAGAAGTGGTAAATGCTCCATCCCTGGCACTGTTCAAGGCCAGGTTGGGCAGAGTCTTGGGCAGCATGGTCTAGTGTGAGGTGTCCCTGCCCATAACAGGGGGGTTGGAACTAGATGATCTTAAGGACCTTTCCAACTAAAGCTGTTAAACACCAGTTGGGTTCATATGCATGTGATGGAAAGAGAATATAACCGGAAGTGCATATAAAAAGTGAATAAGTGAAACAAATTCTAAAGATTTTATTGCTTTATTTGTCAGTTCATTTTTTGATCTGTTTTTAATCTGAAACATGCAATTAAGAACATGTTGTGCTATCTGAAACAATAGGCAGGGTTTACATATAGCTGTCAATTATCACAGAAGGTGCTGGGAAACATTCTGTAAGGCTCTGTCTACACTATGCAAAAAGGAAATCACAGCTGCAGCTAGGCGAGCAACATAATAATAATTACCCTGAAAGCATCTGCTTGAATTTTCAAATGAATTCACCATGAGCAGGCTTAGGTTCAGATAGCATTCCTTTTCTGGCAGCTACCAATTGGACAAGCCAGGCTCTTGTGGAAAGGATACTTATACGACCTTAGAGCTAGGAAGATTTTCTGGGGGTTTGATTTTTGGTCCCTGCTGTGGCTGGCAGACATACTGTATCTAAATCTGACTAAATGATAAAGATCTGTCTTTAAAAAGAAGGGGGCAGACAACTCCTTCTATTATTTCCCCTAAAAAGATACTGTCCTCTTAGAAACACTTTTTTCCAGCTTGAGCTTTTCTTAGCTAACATAGTCCTTTAGCATCAACGATCTTTGCACTGTTTACCCAGTATTTATACACCACTCCCATAACTTCTTGCATCCTGGGTTTTGACAAGGTAAACAAGCTAAGCTCTATCTCGTCTCATCCCATAGAAAGTTTCTAGATGGTCACAAACAAACAAGCAGACCTGGATCCAGACCTACATATGGAGGTTTCCATCAAATGTCTGCCACCGTTCCAAAAACATATGAATCCTTAGTACTGTTCTGTGTTGTTGCAAGAACAGATTGGCCCAAAGCTGCAGAGGGAGTGAAAAGACTGTATTTTCTAAGCTCCTGGCTAAACACTAACACAACCCAGAGCATAGGCCTATTTTTCCAAAATGTTAAACACCATCAACCCTCATTGACTACAGGTGGAGCTGAAGATGCTCAGACAAGGCCCTTAAAAGCACAATTTGCCTCTTGAGGTAGGTACAGAGAGTGTCTACATTCACACAATATTCTAATGGGGCACCTCGTGTCCTCAGGCACATTTAAAATTGAGAATGGCAGCAACATTTCACATCCTTAGAAATCTTTTCCTCCCTTCCAGTCACTTCAACTTGGCATGCTTATTCTCAGAGTGAATCACAAGTATAGCACCTAATAGTTCCCTGCAGTCAGAAACTGTCTGAAGGAAACATTTTCTGCCCATTGGAGAACGTTGACTCGTATACACTGAATCCTCTGAAGAGACTGATTACAGAAAATGTCTAGTAGTTGATTGCTACATGACCTCTTGCTTTCGGAGACCTTTCCTGAGGCTAGTGCTTAGGCAATGGGTGGAAAGATGGATGAAGTGTGTATATATATTTATGAAAGAGAGGTGAAGGTCTAAAGAAAGGGATTAGACGGGTCACTGACATTTTCAATAGGTTTAGGCAGTGCGATAGATGTGCCAAAGAAAATAGTGCCAAAGAAAATAGTGCCAAGTGGCATCACTTTGACTGTCTGATGTTAATGCTGACAGAAAGAAGGAGTTAGAGCTCACAAAAGAGAGGGGAAAACTCATGTGGTCCATGTTGTAGGGTCAGGCCAAGAGAGAAGAGGCTCTGTTTTCCTGAGTGCACAGCCCCAGAAAGCACTCAAGAATGTCCAGTATGATGAGAAAACCGAGGCATGATGTGGCACATAGACATGTTATTGTTTTGCCTAGATCTGTATTTCTTTTGTGCTGTCTAAAATAAATAGTATCGAGGTGACAGTAAGGGGGAGGATGGGGATGTGGTTGGAAACCTCATGCAAAGGCTGCAGCATACACTTCAGCTATCATGTGTCCCTGAGGAGGCAGTCTGCCAGAATACCCACAGAACTGGTGCTCTGGGAAAGGGTTTGATTAAGCCATCAGGGAGTCTCTGAGACCTGACACCAGTCTCAGGATATGCATTGGTGACAGCAAGCGGTTACACTGAGGTCAAGATCAGCCCTGACAGAGATTTGAGCTGGCACCAAAGACAGATCAGCTACAATGGTTTTTGCGCATAAACTTGGCACTCAACTCCCAAACCCCTACAGAGTTGGATACCAAGGTCTCACTTCTCTGGAGGGGATGCTCAGAGATGGTCTACACTTTGGGAATGCATCTAGAAATCCAAAGACATGAAGCAAACACAGGCAAGCAGACTAGACTGACTCACACACAGAGGACAGTGAGCAGAACGAGGGCTACAGCACCAAGCTCTCCAGAGATCACCGTGCAGACTGCTGGGGACTGATGAACTGAATCACCAGCTCATAGCCTTGCAGCTCCCCAAGAAAGCAGGAGGCCATGCAGTTTTCAGGCTCACTGGTCCCAAGTCACATGGAGAGCCCTGGGATAAAGACTGGGGGTTTCCAGCACCTTCCCTTCTCCAGCAGTGTGCCAGAAATGCAGTGACCCCATGGGTTTTCCCTTTCATGGAAAATGTTGAAATTTAGGTTTCTTTCCAAATTGGAATGGAACCAGATTTTGCAATATCGAAATCCTCCGCAACATGAAATGGCTTCTCATGGTGCAGCTTTACTGATTGATGCAGACTGCATGTAACTGAGAAGAGCCTCCTAAATGTGTGTTTCAATCAGAATTTCCTGGTCTGTCACTTTCAAGAACACAATTAACTGCAGGACTGACATCTGCAGTTCTGCAGGAAAGCAGCAAGAGAATGAATTGGGCACAGCATCAGCAAAATTTCATTAAATGTGGTGGGTGCCGCTGCTGATCTGATGCTTCCTCTGCAGAGGTCACATTCACACCCTGCATGTTCCCTTTTCAGTGCACCTATTGCAATGGGAGTGAGCCTCTTTTCCACTGCTCTTGAGCGCACACAGTTACCTGGTTCTCTTGGCTCTGAGGTTTTCACACTGCAGCCAGTAATGCTGCAATAATTTTGGTTAGCTTGTGCTGTCACTGAGCTCAGAGCAGTTGATCGCTTCGTACTTTGCTTGCAGGAAGTTTGCAACAGGTCCCCTTGTGCTCATCAGCAAGCAGGCAGGCAAGGTGACTGCAAGGCATCTAGCAGAGTAACTTATAGTCTGCTCCTTTGTTTTAATCTTTGTATTTTCACCAGTTAAAGTATCTGATTTAAGGTAGAGAGGGAAAACGAAGCTGAGGATGGATGAATTCTGTATATGAAGGAATGCTGCCTCAAATGTTTTTGCACATAACTTCTGTTTATCACCATTAAACGCATGTGGCTTTAGTTTTTACAGCAGTTGCCCAACTTACCTACTCTGCGTGTGGATGATAAGATACTTGACTGTGAGGAAGCTTCAATTAATTCTACTTTGCAGTTAGTTTGGTAAATTCATTTAATAGACTGGTCTGAACAGCACAGTGTTATTAGTATCTGCAGGCACAGGAGAATGCTGCAAAGCAATATTTATGAAACAGAAAAGCTCTAAGACATGATTGAGACAACACAACTTCCCCCTTGTTGTACAAGATGATTACTTTAAACTTGATTCCCTTTAAGTACCAAAAGCTGGAGGCACAAGGAGAGGTTAAAAATATTTATTTTTACTTTGTATTTTACTGGAAGAAGATTTAAAGAGAATAAGCATAAAATTTAAATTATTTGTTAAAAAAAAAAGTACAGCATACAAACCAAAAAAACAGGCTTGTATGGATTTTTTGATATATTACTCTCTGGAAAAAAAAACCAACCCGAGTTTAACTTCATGCATATGCTTTTTTGTTGTAGGTATTATTAGCTTGCTATGCTTTTCCATATCTGTTTGTGTTATTAATTCATGTACCTCCAGCAGTGACAATAAAGTGGACTACATTCCCCAGAAAAAGAGCAGAAATGGGCCCCCTTTAAGGAATTATGCTTTTAAGGGATCTGGGGCACAATCTGTTCCTCTGAGCTCCTCAAGCATAGGGAGCGCAGATTCCCCACAGGTTTTACTTAAATAAATTTAGGTTCTTTTCAGATTCTTCTCGAGACATCAAATGACAAAATGTTCCAGATTGTTTAAAATCTGTCAGTCTGTGGGTGTTTATTAGCACAGCACCCTCTCTCCCCCATCCCTCCAAAATGCTCATTTTCTGGATGCAGTTTTACAGCAAGAGCCCCAGCCCATCCTTAAATTGAGCACTTGCATTAGGCATAGATGTCTCTACTGCATCACTCTACTCACACACTATGGCCAAGGCAAGTAGAAATATGCTTCCAGTGAGGTTTTCTGCAGTCAGAAAAGGGGAAAATTGAATAATGTAAGCAAGAAAATATGTTCGCTACTTAAAAATCAATATTCTCTGGGAACTTCACCTCATCCTTATGGTATCTAATTAGCTGGAAACTTTCATTCGCAGTGACATGTACATGGTGAAGGGAGGAAAATTAATGGGAGCTGTTTGTCTTCCTTTAAAACCTGATATTTCTGAGGGGTAAGAGGCACATTTGTTACACGCACGCTCCTTCCTTTGGGAAATGCTATATATTTAATCCACTTAGTATTTTGCTACTAAGACAGGTACAGTTTGGAGCAATACATGTATTTTCAGAAGAATCTGGGATCTCAGTTAACCCCTAAATAATTATAAATAAATTCACTGGAGGGTTTCTCTTTGGCCAGGGTTGTAAGACATGCAAACCCCAAGTGCCTGGCTATAGCATGCTACTGCTCTACACTACCCACATGCATAGCCATTAAGGAAAAAAAAAAAAAAAATGAAGTAGTAATTAACACAGTGAGCTCATTTTAAAAACATCTGAACAGTTTCTAGGAATAACTCCATTGACCTGCACTTTCATACCAGACATCTTTTGTTCCCTTCCTCTTCAGGCTGCAAGCTGCCTGTGAGTACTTACTTGTGAGCAGTAGTTTACACTAGAACAGCAACATTTCTCCAGGGACTTCTAGCTATCTGCACAAGGTCTGTGATTGAACTGAAGAGTAGTACTTCCAGGGCAGGTCAATTAGCTGCTTCATTAAGGACCAGGAAATGTAGCTAGCCATTCTTCTGTCTTTTCTTTTTTATGCTCTTATATTTTCTCTTTTTTATTATTTTGTTGTAATTTAACTTTACACTGACTGCCAAGCAAAATAAACTGCTCCCATGGAGTTTCAAGGAGTGGGAGAGTAAACTCCAAAACTTTGAAAAAAAAAAAGGTAAATAAACTGATAATTCTTTCAGGTGTGCTGGTGAAAATGCTGGAGTAACACAGGTGAAATTACTGAAGTAATTCCACGGGAAGGAGTGAGTGTGAATTGAACTCCACCATGCTGGGAAGGATCAAAGAAGAGGAATGCAGAGGCAGGAATAAGGAGCATAGCGTACAGACCTCATGCCTAGTAGCATAAGAGTAAGACACAGACAAAAGGAATCAGCCAGCCTCGCACACACGGCTGCTGCAATACTGCTGGCCCTCTGTATATTATTATTTGGATGAAATGCTCAGTATTGCCTTATGGGGTGTGCATGCCTGCAAAGTTCAAATATTTTATGTGGGACTTATCTGGCCTGGAGGGAAATTCCTGATGCCCCTATATTTAACTTGTATCACAGCAGGCCAATAAAATTCCCTATGGTTTTAACTCTCTCAGTAATGACTGCCCAAAAGACTTTTTTCTTTCTTTTTTTTTTCTTTTTTTTCCGTTTTTTTTATTAACAGTCTAGAGCTATCTGGAGGAATTTTACTAGATTAAATAATATTTACCCTTTACCCTACAGTGGGATGTCTCCAGAGAGGAGCCTGGGAACAGGGTGTGAAGGGCAGCTGAACCCTTACATTGGACTGACCTTCCCCTCCAGAGCAAGCAGTGTAGAAGGGCATCTACCATGCTGATGGTGATCTGGGAAACACTCCTGGCTGCATAGCTTGCTGCACAGTTGGGAAGTTCCTCACACCTGGGTCTTATTTCTATCACAGGATCCCTGGATGCCCTAACCTATCGAAGAACAAGGGGCTTCACACCCATGTGCAAGCCAAGAGGCAGCTGTCTCTCAGGGCTGTCGCTGGGGCAGGGTAAGGGGCAAAGTTGTGCAGCAGCAGGAAGGTGCCCACCAGAGCTTGTAGAGCAGCACCAGAAGTGTCCGTGCTACCACTTATGGGCAAGGCAGAGTGTCAGGCTGCAGCTCGTGTTACCTCTTGAGCTCCTTCTTTTAGAGGCAAGCAATGTACTAATTCCTTTGGCAACAGTGGGGCAGCTGTAGGTGACAGTACAGGAGAGGTCATTTTGTATTTCCATCTTGTGGTGTGCTGCATCCCAGCTACATTGGTGTCATCAAATTACAAAACCATTGAGGTGGACAGGGACTTCTGGAGATTATCCAGTCCAATCTCCCTGCTCCATTTTATCCGTCATCTCTCTAGGGGTCTAAATGAGGTTGACTGGCCTGTGTTTACCCACATCTTCCTTCCTGAAGGTTGACATCTGTTTTCTTCCAGTCCTAAGCAACCTTTTTCAAATGCCATGACCTTTCAAAAATTATCTGGAGTGGCTTCACAATTATATCAGCCGGCACCCACAGCACTCCTGAGTGCATCACACCAGGTCTCACAGACTTGAATGTGTCCAGTTTGCTTAGGTGTTTCATAATCCAGTGCTCTTTCACTGAGGGATTCCTGAAACCCAGACTTACAATCACAGCAGTGGGAAGAAGATGTTAAGAAATTCAACCTTTTCCATACCTTTTGTCTCCAGGTCTCTTCCCCCATTCAGCACTAAGCCCATATTTTCCCTAGTCTTCCTTTTCCTACTAGTGCACCTGGAGAAGTTGTTCTTGTTGCCCTTTACCTCCCTCATGAAATTCAGTTCCAGATGGGCTTTTCTTACCCCAACCCTACACTCTCAGACAGTGTCTTCCTGGGTCACCTGCACGTACTTCCATGTCTTGCATATTTCCTTTTTACATTTTAATTTTGTCAGGGACAACTTGTTTGTCCACGCAGGCTTCCTGCTGCCTTTGCTTGGTTTCCTGCTCCTTGGGATAGATCATTCTGGAGCTGGGAGGAGGTGATCCTTGAAAAACAACCATCTTTCCTGAACACACCTTCTCTCCAGGGACATTTCCAGTGGGATTCTTCCAAGCAAATCCCTGAAGAGTCCAACCTGCTCTCCTGAAGTCCAGGATTGTAATCTCTCTTTTAGCCTCCTTCCATATCTTCAACTCCACCATATCAAACTCTGAAGAGCAGGCAGGTTCCTGCAGCAAGCAGGTTCCCAGCTTGGGCTCTGGCACAAGACGTATGAAAAGTCAATTCTTCATGTGCCTGAATGAAGAAGAAAATTGACTTTAAAAATAATAAAGATAAAAAATGATAGATCTTCCTTTGGAAATGTTGGCCAAAACATTTGTTTTTGTCTTTTTTGTTCCCAAGTGGCTTCTATGAGAATATTTCTTAGTGCTTTTACATAACATTTTATATTGTGTTAAATCACTGATCAGATTTCTTTGAAGGGAATCCTTGCGGGGCTTTTGCAATGCTAGGAAAAGAACTAAAAAAAAAAAGAAAAGCGTATTCTTTTCTTTATTTTCCAATTGAAAAAAGCCAACCCAAATCAACAGGGAAATGGTTTAATTTCAGTCTCCTAGAGTGATGTTAGAATCACTGGCAGGAGGAGAAAAAAAAACATTTTAAAAGGTACAACTGATGCTTCACTTTCATTTTGAATGTTTTGCATTGATTTTCCTGACCACTAAAATGGTGTCAACATTTTAAAAAAAGAATATCCAGCTCATTCAGATCTGCAGTCTTTCTTTGCAAAGAATAAAAAGCTTGCTTTTCTGAGAGGCACTGCGGTGTGATGGATCCATACTGCCATTGCTGCCCTGTTTTTGCCAGGTGTAGTTGAACCAGGGAATTTTGTATTTCTTTGATGAGTGCTAAGAATATGTTGGTAAGAGCAGTTCTGCTCATTGCTCAGGGCTTTTGAACTACATACACCTAATTGCAAGTTAGTCAAAGTAGACTTCACATTAAAGTTGAAAAAAACCCTTGATACTAGATGAAGAGCGCCTGTCATAAATACTGCCGCAAAAGTCTGTAGACGTATGCAAAGCAGTGAGTGTGATTAAAAGGTTTAGAGAAGTTTCTGGAAAATTTGGCAGTTTTTAGACTCTATAAGTACAAAAACATTGTTTGAAGGAGCTTTTCATCTGTTAAAATAAAATTTGCTATTTAAGTATCAGCAGACTGATTTTCCTTTCTGTTTCATAGCCTTTGGGAATAAAATGTAGAAATATCAGCAAATACTATTGTCCTTTCTATGGGAATGGCCGACATCACTTTAAATTGCCAATTTGTGTGATGCCCATTTTGGAGACTCCTGGAAAACCATCTCTGCCTGCTTTGGTCCCCCTGACTGTGAGCTGTTCATTTTTATTCCCTTCTTATCCAGATTCCTGTGCAAAGTATTTTCATTTTGGGGCCAGAATGAAAATATTTTCAGAAGCACTCAGTAGCCAGCATCTTTACTAAAATAAGTGGCTGGGTTTTCAGAAAAACCTCAACAGCTTCTCTATGGGAGAACTACTGAGTGACAAACTCCTCCCCTCTATTGCCCCAGTTTGGCGTCTTCACTTAAATATCTCAAAGATGAGTACTGGTTCCTAACAAACACTCCTGTCTGGCTTTCTAGATGTAGCCATTAACAGATTTTTGAGTTTGGTAATAAAAACAAATATAATCCAAATCAAGCTATAAATTTGTATTTTTTTATATGGAAAAGTTACTCAAAACTTCAGAGAAAGATCTTGTGTTATTCACAGCTTAAGGAGCTGTACATTTCAGCACAGATAAATTAAATCTCTGCTGCATTAAACAGAGATAGTGGAATACAAAGAAATCTGCTTACAAATCCCGGGGGATTTTCTTGCATAAAGGCAAAGCTGTTGAAGTTTTAACAGGATTAAAAATTGAAAAAATATGCAATTACAACCAAGTATTGCATAAAATACAATTTAAAATTATTCCACTTTTTAAAATACTGGCACCTGTTAAAGAACAGGCACAGTCATGTGGCTTTCAAACGCATCCTAGTAGAGTGTAAACTGAAAAGCCATTGCATTTCAACATGCACTAGTCAGAAGCAAAAATGATGTCGTGTTCTAAGCATTCATTAGATGTAGAAATATGCAGTAAGGATGTAAATGTTGACTAGACTCTCAGGGAAGTGTATCGTTCATATTCAACACTAAGATTCATATTAAATACCCAGCTTCAAATCTCCTTGGACAGTGTCTCTCAATAGATTTCTAAAAATGTACATTTATGGAGTAAACAGAATATTTAATGTCTGCTAGGAATATATCAGATTTGTTATGCTTATGGCAGCTGTGGTCATCAAATATTCATGCTGATGGTTCTTACACAATGCTGACAGCTTTCTAACTTCTGAAAGAAATAATGGATTAGTGGGAATTGATGAGATAAGTAGACTGCTTTCTGAGAAGGGTGACCAAGCTTTTCTGTGGCAGCAGGAAGATTAAGAGTTGCATTCTCAGAGCAAGAGGGAAAATCTGAAGGTGTATCTCTTCAGATTACAAACCAGACACATCTCTTGGTCTGGCCATATGTTTTCTTATTCTTCTCACTCTAACTGTCCCTTATAGCCCATGGGATTTATTTGCTGGTGTCAGGGTCAAGTAGTGCAAAATGACTCATAAGTTTCTGCTACCAGACAAGCTGGGTTGAGATACTGGACCATTTCAGGCAGAGTGGGGGGAAGTTGATAACATATACATAAACCAGTCCTATATTTCTTACTTAGGCAGTCTGCCCTTGCTCCAGTTAAAGCAAATAAAAGATTTTACCTCTTTAAGGAACACAGGGGATGGTCAATGAGAAGTTTTGGTTGTTGTTTTGGATTGTTTTTTATTTTAAATGGACAACACTTCTCAGTGCATAGCACAATCTTTAGTACATTGTCTGACTACTACTACTAAACAGTATACTTCAGTTTGATCATCTGGCATAATTGCATCAGATAAAAAGCTGCGGGTTGAACAGTTATACTGTACCATATACCAAGATGAGATCATAGGACATTTCTAGTGCTGATGTTCTTCACTCTCTTAATAAGTTTTTATATGAAAGCCATTATTGTACAGTAGTTACACATCCTTCATACTATCTAATCGCAGCATCTGGCCTTCAGCCCTTCAATTCCTGGAATATCTCTGTACAAGTAAAGATAAGAAGAAGTACATCCACAACAATATGGAGAAATACTGCATGCTCAGCACATTACAAGATCAATGCCAGTGACTTAGTTGCCAGTCATGGTTTTCTAGAATTAAACTGCCTTTAATTCTTTCAGTATGAGCTTCTTCATCTGTGAGACAACACTTGAAATAATTTTGGAACTCAGAGATTTAACTTGTTAGTTGTTTTAAGTAGTAAATTACAGAACCTCCACAAAAACAGTTCAACAACTCCATGCACAGTGTGATGAGATTAAGCAAGACTGCACATGCAACTCAAAAGTCCAGTTTGAAACCACAAGACAAAAATGTTTCAGAACACAAGGTGATTCCAATGCTCTTTCCAGTAAAGACAAGAGGCAAACTCATACTGAAATCAAGAGGAATTACATTCGCACTCCCAAATGACTTGCCTCAAACACAGATAGTAATGCAAGGGACCCTGGGTAAGTCCAACTTTTTATCACAGACCTTGACAGATAAGCACATTAGCGAAAGGATGAAAGCCCTAAACCTAGGTGCTAGTCTCAGATTTATCATAACATGTGAGTAACCCAGAGCCTAATCTTGCAAATTTGACTTGGGCAGTGCTGTAGAACAGACTGAGCAATAAAATAAAGGGTACAATCAAAATCTTTACATTTGTCACCTGGTACTTTCTTTACCACATAAGCTATCATTCTGTAAAAACATGCAGTGTTAAGTGTCCATCAAAATTTCTTTGCTGGAAGTTGTGTTGCCATGATACAACCAACATCACAGGACACACAAGAAATTCTGCAGTGGACAACTAAAGGATGCCTTCCTACTTCAGGAATTAATTTCTAATGCTCCAGCAGTCTGGTCTTCCCTCACATCTTGAAGAATGAAAAACTATATTCTTGCCAAACCTCAGCTATTTTTTTCTTCTCTCCCTGAAATCAGTGTGCTACATCTTTTTAGAAAAGGAGTAGCTAAAATTCAATGTTATGTCACAGGTGAAGACACATCTATCATTCATGCTGTTCTAACATCACTTTAAATTTTAAAAATCTTCACTTATTACAGAACACAATTACAAACACGTAACATGTGGAAAATGAAAACCACAGTCACCTGTTGGTCTGTTTTGTTTTCTAAGTACGGATTTGTTTAAAAAGAAAGCTCCACTGTTCATCTTTTGAAGTACTCTATGTTCTCTTGATCTTCTTTTCAACAAATGCCAAACCCAGGGGAAGCCACCAGCACAATTTCACTGTCTATGAATGTCACCTTAACGCTGTTCTGATTTTCTGCAGCCTTTCTGCAAATACTTTCACCATCTCAACGCCAGACCAGCTGAGATTGGCAAGGGCAGATCAGCAAAGGTTTAAACACAGAGAGACAAAGGAAGACAATTTGAAAAGCCTAGCTTCTAGACCCCAATAGAGATAACTGTTTTGAAAAGGTTATCTTGAAGAATAAATCCGTCAATTCTCTCCACTTATTCTCCACCATTTTGCCTATCTATCTTTTACTCCAAGTTATGATTTTTCTGTTGAATACCTCTTATAATACCATCTCATTACCTGGTTGTCAAATTATCCAACTACCATATCTTTCAATTGTTCTGTGATCTCTTGCAGTTTAACTTACTAAGTTAACAACACTTCGTGGTTTGCAGCTGTCTTACTCCTCAGAAGAGACTTTCAAACACCAGGGACATTAGACACCTTCTAGCATCCCAGTGTGATGCCTGTTTGGATGGCAGATGAATGCTCTTACTACTAACTCAGCCCTTTTATCATTTTTGTGTTCCACCAGGCTTAAGAGTTCTAGAGATTTTCTACTCCCCAGTTCCTTCAACACCTTTGTTTTTGCATGGTATTGAGCAGTGCCTCTAGCCATCATCAGAAAGAAAGAAAAATAAATCACTCTTGAGTAGGTATCTTTTCAATGGCTGGGTTAAATCCATGTGTCTGAAGTGATCCTTTTAACTATTGGTAATTCCACTCTTCTCCAAGTTCTGTTCTCCTGGTACACTTCAAGAAGTTCTTGCTATTGTTTTTCAATTTTGGGCTTCTTTCACCTTTCCCTGTACGTGTACCATTTGCCCTTTCTGTTTTAGCTCTTCTGATTTTCTCCTTATGTATCTCCCACTGCAGTTTTATTTCTTTTCATTGTCTTAATGCAGTAGAATTTTCATGGTTTGGTTGAAAAAACGTCCTGGCCATTGCCTACTAGACATCCTGGAGCTCATGTTCTCTCTGCGGTATCTAAAAAAATTTAAAATTTCTTGCTTTTTATCTCAGTTTTTAAAATCTTTCTAAAATACCATATTACTGGGCTAATGCAGGATACATTTCCTTGCCCAAAGATGTAGAACACAGTTTCTGGACTAGCAGTTCTGCTGAAACCAAACTCACATTGTATCAGTGCAATAACAAATATTTGAATAGACTATGACTTATTTTTATTCTTTAAGACATCCAAGAATTCTCCACCAGCTCCCCTCTTCCACAGAGCACACTAAGTCCTTCTGCCAAACTGTGTGCCATTTGTCCTCACCTTCTATTTGCGAAATATACATGGATAAGAAGTTCAGCAGCTCCAAAAATGACTTTTACAATAGGAATAGGTACTGGAAGCAAATTGGTTCCCGTTGGGACAACAGCTGGTCAACACACATGCACTTTTCTCCAGTGAGGATTCTGCTTTCTCTTTAAGGTGGTTTAGTGGGTTTATATAATAACTCCTGTGTGAAAATACTTGAGTAGCAGTAAAATGTGACTCAGAGTTCATCAGTGCAATTGAGAAATGTAGCTTTCCCTGCATCTAATTCACACGTCTGTTATTAGGGTTGTGAAAGCAAGCAAAAGTAGGGAGCCTGCTTCCCACATTACACTCCACTTTTTACACCTGTGCTTAGCCCAAATGTATGGAAAATTCATTTGCATTATCCTACACAACATTTTATTTCTTTCCCTAGAAAGACTGAGCAAATTCACACAGTATATTCAGTTGGTTTATCAGGGTCTACTAGGAGTTCTGCAAAACCGTATTAAATCAGGAAAGGAATGTTAGAACAGGACAGACAAATAATAATCTGATATAAGGTAATGCAAATCTGTTAGTAACTTTTGCAGTAGAAGGTTGGTTCTCTTACCTAAATCAGCATCAATCAACTTGTTCAGCTGAAATTAACAGAAGTACACAGCTGTCTAAGGGGTGCTAGCAAGAGGGGGATTAGTACCAGTGTGTGCTTAAAGGACCAGCATTCCTCTTGTCTCTCTCTCAATGGAAATGAATCAAGAGAACCTCACTTGAGCCAGCAGACCAAAACTAGAGAGAAGAAGCGGAGAAGCTGTCCCATTTGCCTCCTGGAGGTGAAGAACAAGGAAAAGGCATTTATGTGTCCTCTAAGGCAATGACTACCTTCTTCTCCAAACAGACAGTGCCGTGCATGCAGAGCTCCTCATGAAGAGTTTTACAGGGCTGGTATAAGAGGTGTTATTAGCAACATAAAAATTACAGCAGCCTTTGTTGCACACTTCTGTGAAGAGACATACAAGGTCCTAGCAATCAGTGTTAAGGTGGGTACTGGTAATTTGCTGGCTGAGACCTTTAGAACAAGTCACTGGCAACCTTTGAGATCTGCAGAAGCAAGCATAGCCAAATTAAAATAGCTCCAATACACATGAAATGCGGTAATGCTTCCCAATAAACAATCCCATTTGGTTAAGAGCAAAACTAATACAAATAAACCAGCCGAAGCAAAATAATATAAATTATTTCCAAGATGCTGAGGAGAACCCAGAAACATTTTACTGGGAGAGGAGGGAGAGACAGAACATGTGGAAGGAGGGACTGTATTACATGCAGTGGGTTTCCTCTTCTGATGGTGAATTACACCCACCCTTATCCTTTCCTTTTCTTCCTTTCTGTCTAAATGCATTAGGACAATGAGGCTTCAACACAAGAAAATAACCTTTTAGTAATAGTCTCTGAAAAAATTAACTTATCTGTAGCACACACTATATTCTCATCTTCACTATTCTTCTTTTCTCACTTTTCTAATTCAACTCCTTTTTAAACATGACATGAAATAAATACTAGTTCAATATGGCTGAGAGGCAATTATCCCACTTACTAGGTCAAGCATGTATAAGCTATTGTGGCCCCTGAATGCTTTTTCTGTGTGAACATGCCACAGCTGTACCTCAGATGCATTGCTGATTTTTCATCTTTCCTCCATTCTCCCGCATGGTTTTACTGTTAAATTTTTATCTCATTTCTGCTGTTTTATATCCTTGCTGGATATAATTTCTAGAAGATGTCTCTAGAAGACAGCTATTGGAAAGCCAGTTCCATATATGCAGTTTCCAAGCAAAGAATACAAGATGGAGAACAACCACTATATCACACAAATGACCTGTGTTTCCAACTGAATTTTAATAGATGAAGGAAATAGAAGGTGTATTTTAAGCTTTCCTCTTTTTAGTAGAAATAGATTGAAATTGAGAGAATAAATTATTGTGACCTATTGAGGTAAAATGTGTGTAGTCACTGAAGTTACAGGCAATATTTCCCATTTCTATGGTTGATTCTGCAAAGCGCTGACCATAAGGCCCCTGAAATCCCAAAGCAAGTTACACAGATGCTCAACCGCAAGCCTGTGGCTGGTCCCATGTGGTCAGCAACCGCAATCATCAGAGAAGATGGGCTGGAGGTGCATTCTGGTTCCTCCAGTTCCTCCCCAGGGTTAGGAGGATGGAGAGACACTGCCAGATTCACATCTTGGAAGCCAGTTTCCCACCTGTTCCACAAATGGGGAACAAACCCTCTTCCTGATAAAGGCAGGGACGGTAGCCACTCCTCCCACCCTTCCCAACAAACCATCTCCCTGGAACAAGTGACATCCTGCCATCACAGGGAACTGAGTGACACATCTGCCTGTAGCAATATCATCTTGAATTGTGAATTAATCAAACTGCAGAAGTTGAGCTTAGGTATTACAGGCTTCTCTGGGGAGCTCAAATTCACCTGAAAGAATTCAAAGAGTTTTAAACAAAATTATACCTACAATTTAGCAAAGGAAATGTGTATAGTTAAGTTTCTTATCGCTGGAGTGCTGCAAAATTGAAGTGAATTTTCAATCTAATTCATTCAGAATGATTCCTGTCGAATAATTATCTTCAATAAAGATCTGTCAATACAGTTTCGAGCTATTGTCATTTTATATCAAATATAAATTACACAGTATAATGAATTCAGGTACACATAAACTCAATGTCAGATGAAATCCTTGTATGATAATCGTTCTAGGAAAGTGAAAACAAAAGAACATAATTACAGTGAAATTCTTTCTCTTTTCTGGGTTAATATAGAATGGATGATTTTGCAAAATCACCTGGTGTGTGCATCTCAGGTAAGTTCAACCTAATAAAGCTTTCAGGATTACTTGCTGGAGAGAAAAAGCCATTATTTGGCTTGTGTAAAATAGCATAGCTTTAAAATAGGTAAAATCATGTCTATTTTAACCAGGTAAAGATTTGACATTGATTTAAGCACTAGCTTGCCAATATGTTTAGATAAAGCCTCTATGGCCAGAAATGCTAACTGCCCAAAGTGTACTTCCTGAAGGTTTAATTTAACAAAATTAATAATTTCTGAGACATAGAGAGAATCATTTAAATGTTTTGATTAGGGCATCACCAGCTGATGCGTGGCCTGGTATGTCTGAGCAGGAAAGAATTTCAGTTCAGCAGCTTTTATGACTAGATCTGGTATTAGGAAACAAGGACTATGCTGGATCAGAGATTAGGCCACAGCTCCTATGCATCTAAATGGGCAACTGAGTATATTTTCCAAGAAGAAAATTTTTCTGTCCTACTCAATAGTTTATAGGGAACTGGCACAAAGCAGCAACAAAAATAGATCTGTAACTTCAGCCTGCTAAGCAAATATAGGATTGCCTTACACTAGAACAAGGCAGATTTCCACAGAAGCTGCAAAGACTCAGCACTTCTAGAGATCTCTCTCTTGCATGTGGCTGTGGGGGCTGGTCCATACATTTAGGCTTGACTGACACAATTGAGTTCAGAAAGTGAATACAAGTGGGGACGAGAGGCCTGGTCCTGTGCCCTATCTCTCCCCATGATGCACGCCACCCTCCATGCCATCCTCTGATGCCAACACCGGCACAGCAGTTGGGTTGTTTTAACAATGTTTTTTAGAGCTAAAAGTAGCAAACATTTTTTTAAGAAGATAGGTTCTCTGCTTTTAAAGTCCACACGTTGCTATTTTGTGCTGTCTTTATTCTTTCTTTCTCTCTTAGTTTGAATGCTTATCTAAGCCAGGCTGCCCATGAATGTTTTCTAGATTTGCCTTAATCTATAGTAGGCAGATTGCCCCTGCATAGCAACAACTCAACACCTTTTGTGTCTTAATAGAAAATCAATCTAAAAGCCACTGCTTTTATACATGTATAGTTAATAAACAGAGAAAACCCAAAGATAGCTGGAGAAAAAAAAAAGGGGGGGGGGGGGGGGCAAATGTTTAAAGACTCTTTCTTTACAAGCATAGCAGCAAACTGAAGCGTGGATCATTCAAAGCAGAAAAGCCAGCAGCCTCAAGCAGTGCCATAATAGAGATCAGAAACCAGCATTCAGCTCTCATAATACAGAATAAAAGTTACAAAGAGAGTCTTCTGCTGGTGTTAAGTAACAGGGAGTGGTGACAATGGAGACCCAAAAAACAAATGGCTGTTGAAATGGCCTTTTTTTTTTCAAGTTACCACTGACTGTTCTGTTTTAAAGTCCTCCACAAAGTGTGGTCTTCTCCAGTGACAGTATAGCTTACACATAAACTAAGAAAGTGTGTATGGCATGAGGAGTGTCTGCTCAGTAAATAAAGCTCATCTAGCTAAATGGATCTATTAACAAAGCATTTTTAACATAAGTCTGAAGTAGTCAAATCAATCCTAGATGGGAGATTGGTGCTGCAGGATGCTAAAAGCTCTCAGGTATGGCCCTGGGGACATCAATGGCCTTGCTGGATTAGATCTCTGTTCAGACAGCTTTGGGGGATCACTGAGATGAATGCCAACAAAACCCTTAAAAACAGGGAAGCATTTTGGGCTAGTATGCATGGGCACATACTGTTAGCTTAGCTCCTTAGTGCTTTGCACCTGACATTAAGATTTAATTATGGTGCAACTCCAGTTATCTCTTTTCCTGGCTGCTTTAAACCCTTGCTTTCTGGTTGCTGTAAATCCCTGCTTTGCCTTGCAGTTCTCCTTGGCTTCAGTTGCTCTATTATTAGTGATAGACTTACCCGTGCAGTAAATCAGCTCAGACAGAAGGACTTCAGTGTTATTCTTACGCTTACCCTTTGCTTGACCGGGGACTAACATAAGTCACATATGGCCAAATACCCAGTAAAGCTTGTTACCAACAATTCAAGGTCAGGTGGCACCTGCAGTGCACTATTTACTCACGTTTGTGCCATGATAAAGTATGTCCCAACAGAGACAAAAGCAATTATATTTTTAGATATTGTAACATTATCCATTGCCAAGATGCTGGAGCAAATACTAATTAAACCCTACTTTCTTGCCTGCATTACTACATGCATTTGATATTTTAGAGTAGGGTACTTAGAATAGCTATTTTGCCTCTTTAACTTGCATTACTCATTACACATTTTCCCTGTACCCAGACAGAGCAATTCTGGAAGATTCTTTCTTCTGAAATAGCTACGTGATCATCTATGTGTATAAATACACAGACTTATTTATGCTTTTGAAGACAGCAGTATAAAGCAGCATGCTAATAACCATAGAAGAGTGAAACAATGAAATGTCATTAACTTTTAGCTGGGCATAATGGAAGTTACACTCCATGTTACCTTTAATCTGTTTTTATGAAACAGAAATCTACAGTTGTATTAGCATTCAATAGTTTAAAGGCAAGGAGAAAAAAAGAAAAACAAAAAAGCCCTTGGAATTAATTTCCTTGATGCAAATTTTAGAGCTGGCTGAACAGCATGAGAAAAATGCTAAATAAATTATGTAATAAAACTGAGAATATGTTCAGAATAATGTATGACCTGGTCAAGATACTCTTATTTTTGGGGAAAGCAAAAGTGATTCGAAAGAAATTACCTCAGTATAATAATACTAAAGAGAACTAGAGCAATGTGAGGTAAACTGAGCACAACTAAAACTTTTTCATTTCTCAGAAATTTGGTTGAAATCAGTACTATGACCTGGGAGCAGTGTGTACGTTTATAAAGGCACATACCACAGAGGACTCAAATGAGCATCTGTCACTCCTGATGCCCAGCCACAGAGCTGGACTCTGAGCTACGCTTGGCCACACTGACACTGTGGTCCCTCATAGAATCATAGAACAGTTAGGGTTGGAAAGGACCTTAAGATCATCTAGTTTCAACCCCACTGCCACGGGCAGGGACACCTCACACTAAACCATGTCACCCAAGGCTCTGTCCAGCCTGGCGTTGAACACTGCCCGGGATGGAGCATTCACAACTTCCCTGGGCAACCCATTCCAGTGCCTCACCACCCTCACAGTAAAGAACTGCTTCTTTATATCCAATCTAAACGTCCTGTTTAAGTTTTAACCCATTACCCCTTGTCCTATCACTACACTCCCCAATTAAAAGTCCCTCAGCAGATGCCATGTTCTCTGTTACTCCTTCCCATGCCTCAAAGATTGCACAGAAGCATTCTTGCTCCCTGCTTGCATAGTGGCTTAGAGCATTTAGCCACTGTCCTGGATGCTTCCACTGTCCTTGTGGACCCAAGTGAGCATCACCAAGAAGCCACAGCCATGAGCCTAGAGGTGCCTGTGTGATTACCAGGGTCTTTCTGCCTTCCCCTCTGAAACCTGGATATCGGGACATTAACTAGAGTATTGACTATAAGCCATTTTTCTCCAGGAAAAGTGAATACACTTACGCTGTTACCTCTAGGCCAACAAGTAAATACCCCGCGCAGCATGATGACTGCTCTGGCAGCCTGGCAGGCAGAATACGGTTCCTTCCTGTTTGTAATCCACCTCCATCTCTTCTGCAAAGCTGGAGAGTGGAGGAGGCATGTGAGCAGCTTGGATTTGGACTGTTTTCTGAATGCAGCTGGGTTACTTATGGGCTACACAGTCCTCCTTGGGCAGAGCTGGTGGCTGTGTCAGGCAGGCAGAAATCACAGTCCAGCACTGCTGTGCTTGGCTGCCTGCAGGGTGATGCTCTGACCCAAGAATCAGTTATCTGGAAAGCAGGGAGCGGAAGGCAAAATTTTGTTGCCATCTGCAACAGCTACTGTGGAAAGAAATTGCCTTGTAGGTGACAAGGTTGTCTTCTGAAGCTTGAGCAAAACTAGCGCATTCAGAAGATGAACACTGAGACTATTACAGCACTGTCTGGCAATCCCCAAGCAATGATCTCACCTATCTTGCATCACGACAGCAAACATCTATTGCCCTCAGGGTCAGATACATGTGTTGCACTGAGGAGGCGGGAGAACTGCAATCAGTAACTGGCAGACACTCCCCATTCCCTTCAGGGCTCTTCACAGCATTTAAAGACACAAGGGGTTCAGAGGCCAGTGGGTGTCTATATGAAATCCCCCAGGCCAGGGTCTGCCCTTGAGGTTACCAGTCACTGTCTCACTTCCCCGAAACCTGTCCTTTAACCTGGCAGAGAAGCTGAGAGCTCTAGATGGCAGCCGGTTTTATCCACCAAGACTTCCCTGATGGGCTGTCCCTCATGTTTGTCTGAAGAGCTGGGACAGCCACTGGATCGTGGTCTCTGCAGATGGAAATTAAATATCCCACAGCAGTGATGGTTTGCTTTGAGCAAAGACTGCTTGCTGAGAGGAGACCTGAGCAAGGTAAGAGCTCGCACACATTTGCAGACCTGCTAACATACTCTAAAATAAGATAAACACAAGGGGAAGCATCTTTGCCACGTTTGCCATATGGTCTCACGCCTGCCAGTCTCTTCTGCTGGTTTCCCCAGGGTAATTGCAGAGCATTCTTTTCTTCTCCCATTCCATTATATCCATGGAAAGACAGCTACCACCTCACCAAGCATGCCCAGAGCAAGGCATACTGCAAGGCTGTGGGCCATGACAAAAGCTGGTGACAGCCCCTTGTGACGAAGTGCAGCGCTGAAGTGGTGATGGGACTTGTTTGCACAGATGCTCTCGTGCCTGGCATGTTCCTCCACCGTTTGCTGCTGGAGGAGTGCAACAGGTTGGAGTTGGCCTCTCTGGCTTCTCACATTGATACACGTGTTAAGTTCATTATCATATTTGCAGTGCTTTTTCAGGATAACTGAGATGTGAATGGTTGAGCTGTGTCAACAGTACTTGCTGTTAGAACTCTGAGGAAATTAAGGCTCTGAAAAAATTGCAGATGGAAAGCCTTTTTTTTTTCTCCTTTTAATTAGTAATTCAACCAACCATTTAATAGAGAGCAAAACAATCACACAGAGGTGAAGACAAGGTATGTAAACTAGATTTCTGCTTGGCTGGATATGCTTTCTTAGGGTGCAATTGGTAACACTTGTATGTGTTAATAAAACAGTGCCTACCCAAAATACATGGGAAAAGCTGGGGCAAAATGCCACTGTTGGCTTTTTCAAAGATGCTTCTGATATTCCTATTTACTTCCATTTATTCTTCAAAGGCCAGCTTCAATCCAAATAAGAACTGAGGATTTCTACATTAGTTCGAGAGTATTAAGAATGCATTTTCCAATGGCTATTTCCACTCCTACTATGGAGGTTCAAGATCTTAATTAAAAGCCATTAAATCTTCAAGAATCATTAGACTGGTTTTGGCCAGATGAGGTCCATGCCAGTAGGGCTTCTCACCTCCACTTATTTACAAAAAAATAAGTAAACTTTTACAAAAAATATCCAATGCTGAAAGGCGCTTTAATATCTGCATATCCCTGAGCAATATTCTGCATTATATTTTAGTCTATACATATCACCCCAGAGTTCTCCTTACTTTAGGAGGCCTTTCAAATCCATGTATCCTTTCCTTTGCAATTAATTTTTGTTCCCCCCTCCCCCCTTTTAAGATAACCCAGCAGGAGGTTTCTTGCTGAATATTTTGCATAATGCTGAGGTTTAATCTGCATCACCTCCTCTACAATGGATTTTGTGAGGGATTTTTCCAGTTTTGCTCATCAAGCAACCTGATGGTTAGAAAAGATATCTTGGGCGCTAGCCATAAGTGGAGGGAGAGAGGTGGCACGTCCCTGGTGCTTTACATCTTCAGTGTCAACTGGGTGCTGTTGTCACCCACTGCCAGGTCCCAGCATCCTCAAGCAACCCTGGCCATGCTGGGGAAATCCTGCATTTCACTTCCTTCTCCCGCAGCAGCCCCACATGCCACAGCACAGAGGTCTCCTTGACATGGGTAATGGCATCCGTGCCTGCATCCTGCTAGTTGTGGAGACTCCAAGCAGCTTCACTACATCTTTTGCCAGGTTCAGAACCTCCCATGCTCTAGGGTGACCTGCCCGGTATTGCACATCAGACACCACTTGATTTAACTGCAGCCATTTCTACAGCCTCAGGCAGAGGCTTACTTCCCCTTCAGTTTCCCTCCCTCCCAGCCCTCAGGAGTGGGGAAGACTCCTCTATATGCTGTCAGAGATGACATGTAGGAGGGCGAGATTCAGAGACAGTTGGCAGAGAATCAGCACTCAGGCTACTCTGGTGAAATGCACATTTTAAAGCAACCAGGGAAAAAGGAGGATAAAGTACACTGCTTTATACTGCTGCATGCATTTGGGCAGAGGTCTGTAACAGGCCCAGTGTACCAGGATCATTCCAGTTCACAAAATGAGAAAGCAAAGCGTCTCCCTTCCAAATTCATCACGATCTCCAGGAAGGAAAGATTATAAATGCTGGACGTACACTGGAAATGAAAACATAAATCTACCTCAGAGAGTGCACTATTCAAACAGAGCATTAGTCACAGCCCTATGCTCTTTAATAGCCCCACTGCTACTATTTATAACACCACAAGCGTCCTTGGAGCTACAGAAAGTCCAAACGCCACTGGGACGAGTATTTTCCCACCCGTGAGAACAGAGAACCTGTTTGTGTGACGGTGGTGACTCAGCAGCGGCTGGGGCTCCTCTATCCTCTGTCTGCAGAGCAGTGGTGGGAGAAAAACCTTGTGTGTGTGAAGCTGCCATCTTGCAGAGTCAAACCCGCCACACATGGACTTGCAGAGCAGTTTTAGGCTGAGCACTAGAAAGTAACCCAGGTTTGTCAGGATGTTTCAACTTAGAAAAACAGCCGTGGGAGTGCTTGTGAATAGAAACATGTCCAGAAAACTATGTCTGCTGTTTGATGTTCAGTCATCTGCTATCTTTACTTGTGACAGGAGCTGTTAGAGGGTCTGCCCCCTTCTCCAAGAGGAATCCTGGCTCCCTTAGGCCTGAAGTCCCGTGTCCTTGAATTTTCCCAAACAAAGTACTATCCTGTGGCTCTGCCAAGAATTTTGTTTGGCCATTTTGAATTTACCATTTCACTTGCTCTAGTCAAGGGCTTTATATGCAAACTCTGATGCAAGTCTCAGCCTTCTAGTACCAATAGTAACACACTCAATGATGGAAGTATGTAATAAGTAAATGTCCTTCTCTGGTGGGGAGGGGTGTATAGCAATGCACAAAGTTTAGCTTTTCTAAGAAAGTCTTCTAATTCTCTTTCTAATTCTCTTCCTCTCGGACAACAACTCTGAACTCTGATTTCTGACATGTCGAGAAGATATCTAGTGCTTCAGAACAAGAAGGTTTATCTGGCTGAGCTCTGCAACTGAGATCTCTTGGAAAGTTTCAGCTGTTGCAGAACACAGAGCCAATGCTATTGTACAACTATGCCTATGTGACTGAGCTTTCTTAATGTATTTATTTCTGGACCATAAAGTGAGGGTTTTGTTTTATACATGGAGATTTTGTTTTAAATAGGGATTGTATCTAAGGGGAAATGAAATTCCTGCTCCTTAATATCAAATGAAAAATGGATTTTTGCAAATCTTTACTCCTTAAGAGCACCTTGATGGAACAGAATCTCATCTTTACATTTCAGAGTAAATATGTGGACATACCTGTCTGCCAGGGTCAGTGATTTAGCAATCTAATCACCAACTGCAGAAACCACAGCCTCCAGCTCTTGACCCCTGGGGCCAAATCCAGGAAAGAGGAAAAGGCAAATGTCACATTTTCCTGCTATTAAAGCTCCAGGGCACCCAGAAGTCTATTCAGCCCAGGAAGAAGCAATCAGCTTTTTCTGCATCTTCTACAATATCTCCTCCCAAGCCTATTCAGACAGCCACCAAACTCTACAGGTGACTAAGACTCCATGAGGCTGTTTTTCTGCATTTTAGAATAAAGTTAAGAGGTCTCACAACAGTGCCCACGGTGGCAGGCCCTACAGCAATTCATAGTGAAAGGTAACACATGTCCCAGGAACACCAGTGCCTAAATAAAGAGAGGAAAAGAGAAGCTCAGCTTGATATGAAAATGTGCCCAGGATGACCCAGCCCAACAGCCAAAGAGTGACCATATCAGACATGAATGGGGAAGGGACAAGGTAAAGAGAAGCTGTGTTTTCTGTGGCTTTCTTTGGCATGGCCTCTTTCTCCTACATTTTATACAGGCATTTACCTCCTTCTCTGGTCTTGACCTAAGCTTATCATCCTCAGCACAGAGGACAGCTGCTCTCCCTTACAGAAAGGGGCACCCGACAGGCCCACTTCAAGTTCCCATTCTGAATTAGGCAGACAGGGGATTTTAACATGGGCCTTTCCGAGTGATGCCAAAACCACAGGACTGCTGGCTATTCTGCCTTAGGGTTCAGCATTTCCAGCTGGAGCTGTTCCACTCTGCAAATAATTAAGCTGGAATAAATCTGGTTTGGTCACTGTCATGAAGCCTAATTCGGTATAGATCTAGAAAAGGGTTTTCACAGAGATGCCCGTGATCCCCACCATGTTATGCTGCAAGAAGTTGTGAATTTCCTTCACGCTGAAATAAGGAACTAAAGGGGAGATCCCAAACCCTGGGTAACCTCTTGGTCCAACCGCAGAATGAACAGAAACAAACACAATTAAAAGAGGAAATGACATGGCCAGCCTAATGTTGCATCACTGGAGTTGGCCTGGAAACCTCATAAGCCAGGTCTGCCTGCCTGTGGATGGGAAAAGAATAATATAATACAATGAAGAAAGTAAGAATATGTTTGTTCCTGCTGCTTAACCGAGCTCAGCAAGGTTTCTGAAAAATTCCTTGCATGCTCCAAACCTGCACATCTATTGTCATCCATTACGTTGCTTGGAGAAAACTCTTAGATGTTCAAGATCCGAGCAAATCAAACACTATAGGGATGGTGCTGGCAAGCGGAAATGAAGACATTTGAAAGCTACGCCCTCACACATCCCAATTTAACATAATCTGACTTCTTTCAGATCTGTGTCATGTGGTTGATTTCAAGCTCCCAGGGAAACTTCCTGTGGTTGGGACATTCACAAACTCTGTCTCTCATGGGGGTGTTCCAATAGGTAATAACATATGTGATCATGTTGCAGACATTGCTTGAACTGGGGAGCACATCTTGTTTCTTCTTTTATGGAGCTGCAGTTTTCATAAGACTGGTGGAATTTAACAACGTAGCAGACTTTCTCCCCTCTGAAAAATGTGAAAATGACCAAAGGATTCAAACATTGAGACATCCAAACAAGGCAGCCAACATGATTGCATAAGACTTGCTTCCTTAGAAAAAACATACTAGAAATGTAGCTGTTTTTTCCTGTACTCTTAATTCTCTAATCCTTGTTAACTAGTTTGCTGGTAGGACTGGAAAACTTTTTGTTCATGGAAACCACACAGCCTGTATTGGTGAGGTCCTAGTCATTAGAGCCTCTGCCTCAATTTACAGGTTCTCTGTGTTCTACGGGTGAGGAAATCAATCCTTCCTTTAGCAAAACCTTCCTCTGACTACTTTTTTTGATGAAAGTAAGTCATGAAAATTCTATTGACTATTTTCACAACACAGTTGAAAACCAGATACAAATGTATGCAAAACTGGGCAGCCTTCTCTTCAAAATACTTTCTTCTCCAGAAAAAAGCAAGAAAAATGTTGGTTGGAAGTGTTAGTCAACCTGTATAGCTGGGGTGAGCAAAAGCACCTCACCTACAGATAGACACTGTTATGAAAAAGAGGAAGATGACAGGGCCCATGTTCCATACCTACCATGTAACACCCAGAGAAGGCAGACCTGCTTCCTCAGAAGAACCTCGAACAAATGTGGGCTGCCACAGAAGCACCTGGGAGAGTGAGACTATGTTGACTTTTCAGGGAACCAGCTAATATAGTGCTACAGGGTCCAGCATAGCCCATTCTGGTAGCTAATGCCAGCATCCCTCCCTGCGGGCCGGGAGTACAGATATCTGGGAGGAGGAGGAAGAGGAAGGTGGTATCAGCGGCATGTCTCACACCATGTGAAGCAGCAGCCACAGCACCTGAGAAGGCTCCCATGCCAGGAAACTGGATTGCAGATAACTGAGAGGTTTCCCCCATGTACTGTGAGTCTATAAAACTGTATGTGGATGGGTTATTTGTCTTGGAGTATGCCTTTTCCCTTGACTGAACCTGGGCCAATAGCCCATCATTTCCACCAGGACCCAGCTCTGCCTTAAGAAGCAACATTGGCTTGAAAAGTGCCTTTGTCATCCTGTATGTAAATAACAGACACAGTGCAAGCTGCACCAAGTTTAGCAAAGACAATCATAGCTCCTATAGATTTATTGTTGACTGTGTACACATTAACATGTAAATACATTTTTAAAAGCCTGAACGCAGTACATGTTTTCTCAGTCTGTGTACTTAAATTGATAAAATACATCTGCTCTGAAGAGCTATTACAGCTTATCACAGAAACTTGGATCTAATTTACTGCCAGCAAAAAGCTTTCTTAAAGCCTTTCTTTTTCAGATACTGTACCATAAAACATGATAATTCACATTAAGAATGCATTTAAACACTGCTGAAAAGACAACTTGTCCTGAATAAAAGGCATTCAGGGTGATGGCTAGTATAAAACATAGCCAAGATTGTAAATACAGACTTCAGTGATTTGGAGTGCTTCGAGTCTTGCCTGATGAGCCTTATATAGCCAAAGTGGCCTAGAGTCTGCTGAAAACCATTGCTCATTAAATCAGCTCCCTTTTGAGTCCTTAAAACCACCCACCAGATGTTTGAGAAATCCAGACCCATTGCTTTCCCCCCACAACAGTCTCTTTACACTCCTTTGTGGCTTTGGTAGTGTACCCACCAGAGACAGGCAAAATTTGTTGCTCCTCAAAGGTTATAATCAAAATAAATTAAAAAATCAAATAAATAAAAAAGCAAATCAAATCAAATCGAATCAGAGCAGGGGAGCAAATAGCAAATACCAAATACATACTAGTTGACTGGCTGTGAGTTGAGGATTGGTGCACTGACAGACCATCTGAGCCATCTTCTGCCACAGACACAAGCAGATACCTCCATATCTTGAGGAAAGGTTAAGGAGAAGAGCTAATGAAAGGAGCTTGAAGGGGCAGTAAGGTCTGCATGAAGCAGTCTTGCTTGGCCCTGCAAGAAGTCCCTGCCCACTGGAAGATGCTGCCACAGCCCATCTGTACTCCACAGTGCTCACCCATGCACAGTGCTTATCATCCTTCCCAGATGTCGTCCTCATGCAATCTGCTCTCCAGCCCTTGCCTTTTTGTTTTCCTTCCCCCTCCTGATAGTGGGGTCAGCATAGAGCAGGTGATGAGGAAAAGTGGCATGAAAATACCCCTGGAATTAGCAAGCAGCACATGATTCCCTAAGCAAACTGTGTCTAGGCAGCTGGCTGCAGAGCCGTGCTTCCTGGAGAACAGCTCCTTTTGCTCCTGCACCAAGGACCTTCTTCAGGACCAGCACCTTTCTGCAATGGTTCTAATGGATTTGGCCAGGGAGGGCTACAGTTACCTACTGGTGCTTGGTCACTTGTCCAGTTCTTCTCCTCAGGTCCTCTCCCAGCACTCATGTCACGAGCATTAAGGCAGACCCTGGTGCTATGGGGTAGCAGCTCCATTCTCCCAAAGAAAGAGAGTGAGAGGGAAAAATACCCTGGCCTATCCTTACCCTGTTGCAGCAGCGACAGACACAGCCTTTCTGACAATTTTAGGGGTTTCCAGGCACCTGGCAACTTTTTGCAGCCCCATCTTAGACACTGGTTCCTGCTTGCATACAGAAATGAACCACTTGCCCCAGGAAACAAGCAGAGCTAAAGTGCTGCCCTTGTACCACTACCAGATCCCTCTTCCTCATAAACACTCCCCAGCTGAAGGCCCAGTGGGTATTGGGGCAGGGTGATCCTATGTGCATACAACCACTGGGACTGGGAGTGCTTTTCAGCATCTCCTTAGCCACCAGGTGAGGCCAGGCGGTCGACTCCTTACTCCAAAATCAACTTTCAGAGCATCCAACCCACCCATCTGCTCAGAGAAGCAAACACCTTGCTATAACTGCTTAACACGTGGTAGAGCAGGAGTATTGGACTTGGCCAATTTAAATTCATTTCTAATTCTGTGTAGCCCCATTAAGTGATCCCTAGCAGCTGCTGTTCAACCACACATCCATGTTTCCTTGTTAACAAACTGGAAACACTGTGCTGCTCTGACACCCCTGATCAGTGTTGCTGCAGATGCACTTTTGCGCAAGGCTGTTCTGCTAACGTCAGTACATTTCTAAGCATCGCCAGCAAAGCAGGGCTGCACACAAGCAGAGAGGCTGCAGGAGGCAATGGAATATTTCATGCTAGAGATGCAATGCCATAGATGAGTAGAAAGAAGGAAAAGAAAGAAACACGTAGGTAACTCTGCTCCTCCCAAAGGAACAAGTTCTCTGGCAGATTTTCAAGCTTTAAAATGATAAATGCCCTTGCATTCTTGCATGAACAACTCTGCCAAATTCTCTTCCTCCCTCTGAGCAGAACTCAGACTTTCCTGGAGACCTCTCTGCAGCCATGGATAAATCCTGTATTTTTTTGGCAATGTTTAAGTGTTACTGTAATCTCTTTGCATGCACTCAGGTGTCCATGCAAAAACACCACCAAAACCCACCCAAAGTATTCAGTGCCAGGCACCTAGCAAAAGCTGGGGACATACACATTAAATGCTTTGAAAATACCACTGTGGAGCATGCTTCTCAAGCCACTGACTCCAGCTAATTCACAGGCCTTTAGAAAAGGGCCCACTCAGGCCAGCGTCCACAGACGAATGTTGTTGTTCAGGAACAGCATTGCTGACTGCAAAGAAAAGAAGAAGCAAAAAAAAAGTCAGATTTCTTCGCTTCTTCCATACATTACAGTTGCTTAACTGAAAGACTTCAAATTTTCCTGTAGTCATTTTCTGTCTTTTTTCTGTTATGCTTCCAAATAACAGGCATTCATTTGTGAAACTCAAGAAAGAGGAAGACGTTGAAAAGCTATTGATCTGCCAGGTGGAAAACTAGTTTCCAGCACTTTTTTTTTTTCCAGCTTGGAAAACACCACATCATCCCTTCAGTAAAATACTAAAATCATCATAAAATTGTTTTATAACAGGAACAATCACAAAGACAATTCATTCTTTTTATTTTGTTTTCAAGCCTGCACATCTATTGTATGCCATGCCTGTATGTATAGTCAGTTGTGAATACAGTTCTGGGACTTGTTCACAGTGCCAATTACAACCAGAGAAGAAAATCCTGCTAGCAATGCTGACATTCATCCCTATGAAAAAAGCATCTCTAAAATAACTGCTCATGTGCCACAGAAGATGCCAAATTATAGTACCTCCCTTTCCATTAGTCATTCCACAGCATTGTTCCCTGGTGCCACGTCTCATGGTTCCCCAGCAAGAAAGCAAAGATGCACCCAACTCCCTGCTACCTTTAAGAGACAGATTAAAAGCATTTTCTTTTATATTTTCTTGTAGGGGTTGAGGAGGAAGTGGGCCATGAACAGGGTTACAGAAGAGTTTGGGATGTTTCAGTTCTAGACAAAAACACTTCTTTGCAGAACAGCAAGAAACAAGAATGCTTCAGATATTTTCTCCAACTACTTCCCAGCTTATTGTGTCACCTCTCTCCAAAATAAAGTGCCTTCCCTGCACTGTTTGGCAAAGCCTACTTTAATGTCGCCTGGGCCTGTGGCATTTTGTTCAGCAGCAAACAGAAGCCGCCAATACCAGCAGGTACCCATTGATTGCCTACTTCAGCTATCACTCCTGTCAGATATAATGGGGGCTGACATCACATCTTTCTCTATACTTAATGAGCACTGTATTGCAAGGGTCAGAGAAACCCTAGACAGACAGTACTCAATGTTGAAAAAGAGCTTTTAAAAAAGTCAAAATCCTGTTCTTCCTGTAGTTGCTCCATAGTGGGTGAAGTTGCAGAGAAAGGACAGCTTTCAAAGGCATAAAGTGGATTCTGGCATGTTTTCCCCTTTTGTGTTCCAAGCTTTGGATTGGAAAAGGCTGCACTGAGGGTGGGGTTTTTGTATTAGTTCAGTTGTGCTGCTAGACATGTATTTAATATTTTTCCCTGATATTCCTGTTATGAGAAGTTGCAGCCAGAGTTAGGGAAACATTTATCAATAAAGAAGGCACATACACAATTACTACAGCATGGTCTGAAACAAAGGGAGTTCACTTTTCATTACTCTGAGACATTGGAAAGGCTCTGCCATTCTTCACTTATTCTCTCTCTCACCAATATTCAGCTATTGGAAACTGGCACCCACCATTTCCTAATGAAAACACAGTCTCCTTACAAGCTTTCAGTGAAAATACTGGAGGTGGACAACATCAGTGTGGTTGAGGTGGGAAGGGACCTGTGGCAATCATCTGGCTACCCCCCCCCCCCCCGTTCAGGTAGGGTCACCCAGAGGTGGTTGCGCCAGGAGCATTTCAAGAAGACTTTCAAGTATCTCTATAGAGATTATGCACATAAAACATTTGTTTTCCTCATGTAAATGTGCAGAGTGCTTTATTTTACCCCAAACATCCTTCAACAAGAAACAAATCACACAATGATGAATAGGTCCCAGTGCAATGGAAGCAAGCCTTCAGATGCTGCATGATTGGGGTGTGCATTAGTTTCTCCCATGACACCAATCAATCCTTCCACTGCTTACATGAGAAACAAATAATCCTGCTTTCTCTTTCCTCTGACCTCTATCTTTTTGCCCTTTCACACACCCAAACTTTGCCTGTGGTACTGGGCCTTCAAAGAGGATTACAGAGACAGAGGGATCCTTTTTTTCCCCGAGACACCCAAGAAATGTACAGCCAACTTTCTAATCATCTTATTCCATCACAAGGGACAGCAGGGGTGACAAACCAGCCTGGAAATCTTACGTGGGTCAGATGGGTGGTTATGTGGGCAAAGCAGTGACTAAGCAAGTTTCAGTTCAGCTAGCTTGCTACTCTTCCCCTGGGGAAAAACAACTCCTGTGTGAATAAAGAAGTGGTTAAATGTGAGGCTACGTGACCAGATCTCTCACAAGTCTTCAGTATTTGGGGATTCATCGGCCACTGATGCATGCATTTCTGAATTTTGCTAACATATGATAGTAGAGTTCTGCATATTACTGTCATCCAGGCAACTACCCTGTGGCTGGTTTTTGGGGGGGTGGTGGGGTTTTTAGACTTTGCTGACCTGTGGTGGTAACCAGCTTTGCAGACAAATGTCCCTTATGTGAGGGACCTTCTTCACTGTATGCACAACAGTGTACTTTTTGGAAGCTAGCACTGATTTACCCAGAACTTTCTCATTTTCCTATTAGGTGCAATAATATCCCTGCTCCAGCACCAACTGAAATAATTAGGAGCCATATCTCTGGGCTTCAAGAGGCTGAGAATGAAGCCTCCAATTTGCTGTGTGAGATTTTCTGTAATAGCATACCACAATGAGCTGGCCCAGAAGCAAGAGACTTATTCAAGAAGGTGGTTGGGGCAGCAGGAGGTTGAAATTGCAAGTTTCTCTGGCAAAACTGAAGCTTCCTGCCCCTACCTCTAGCAAGGAGATCCAGTACCAAGGTACTGCAGTGCCTGCACTTTTAAACAGGGTTTAACAGCTGGGTTTGTTTATCCCAGCTGTTACCATACTTGATTCTTCATTAGAAAGATGGTGTGACTATAGCAGCCCAAATAAATGGGCTATTAGTAAGTGTATTTCTTGATAGCTGAAAATCATATTAATGATAAAAAGAAAAAAACCCATGATCCATTTAGCTTGTCAGCTCACACTTTTCTCTCTGTTTTGTATCTCAGATTGGTTAATCAACTCTATTTTAGTTTTATTTACAGTTAACTTTTACTGGTGGATTCAATTGCAAAGGCTGAAGCAGGGAGGGGACACAGGACTGTATGAAAACCAGCTGTTGACATTGCATTTTCTTTTTAATGAGACATTTCTGCATTGCTTTGCCTATCATTGCCTAATTTGTGGCCAATCACAAACACATTCCTACAGATGCAGATGATGACAGTGTCAGAAGACTCTCATTGTTCTGGGGGTCACAGGAAGTCAATAGCAATGGAAGGACTTGGGATCCCCTGCAAAGAGATTTCTAGTGTTTTTAGAATTTGTCCTTAACAAAAATCTAGGGTGAAATTAAATTAGACAAAACTACTTCAAATTAATGTTTTGGCAAAGATATTGTGTATGTTATCATTCCCACCATATACATTTGATTGCTGTGTCAGGTTGCTTTCAGGCTTTTTCCACAAACACAAATTGTGCCAAAATGTGAAGTTCTCAATTAACCGTGCAGTCTATTGTGTGAGCAACCCAAGCCCAAAACACAGCATTACTCGTGTCCTTAACCCTGTAAAATGCATTAGAAAGTCTGAATTCACATGTTTCAAATTAGCTTACATCAGAGATGGACACAGGCTGTGATATGCTGGTACTGCACACAAAATATCCCTCCTGTGTGACGCTATCCAGCCAAGGGTCATGAGCAAACACAAGACAATAGCCATAAGCATACGGTAACCAAGAAGGGAATCACAGCAAGGGGCAGCCTCTACTGGAACAAATGCTATGTACAAGCAAATCTCAGGGGTGCTAAAATGCTTTGCTCCAAGGAAAGGCTAGGACATCCCAGGAAAGGGCACCAGTCAGCAAGACTCAGCTGAAACACAGGTTGCCCCATCTGCACAATGCAGTGAAAGCATCTCAGATACACTTTAAAGAAGTGGTCCTTTAACCCAACCAAGCTTGTGTGAAGCACCATACTGCTTGGATCTTTTTCCTGAGGACTTACATAATGCTTTCATGTTCACACTCGCCTTATCATTCACTGCTGCATTGATTTGGTTTCTCATGCTGGTGAAGTCCTGCATTTCACCGGCTGTCACCTACCAACTCACTTGGATTTCTTTAATCAGGCCATTGCTTCTCTCCAATTCAGCGAGCCAGTTTCTAATGCCTAGTTGCAATTGATTTACCATCAGTATTATATAGTTAAGGCTGTTTGCTTTATTCCTGTATGTTCAAGATTCCAATGGCATTTTTACTAGCTCTTCCTACCTCACTAGGCTGCAGTCATCACCAACGCAAGAAGGAGATACAAGATGAGCAGACCAAATAGGCTGCAGCTACGCAGCTCCTAAGAAGCTCTGCAGCACAGCAGCAGATATCAGCTTCTAATGCCATAACTTTGAAGGGAGATGGCTCCCCATAAATCATACCCTGTAAAAACTCTGCTGTATGAGAATGGATATTGCTGAAAAACTAAAACATGTAGATCTTGAAATTAAACTCACAAATGAATAAACTATTAATAGGAAATCATATCATGTATTCCTTCACACCCATCTCTTCCCCTGTTTGACGACTGTCCACTAACATGTCCCAACTTTCAGATGTATGTGTTGCCTGACATAATTCATCAAATAGCTTAATCTACATGACAAAAATTATGCAGCTAATTTGTAAGCAGACTCCACAAGTATTTAATATTCAAAATTCAAGCTGCGGTGATTAGTCTTGATTGAACACACGAATCAGCCAGCATCTTTCTGTATTTGAATGATTAACTCCATTTTTTTAGAGGAAAAAAACACTTATGATGAACTCAGAAGCTGCTTTCTTGGGGACAACTCTGATATTTGCTGGAAGTCTATCCCTCTTTTCTTCCACCACTCACCCCCCAGTTCCACAGCACTCTCACCAGTAAACCCATTTGCAGGAAGTAGACAGAAAATGTGGATATATTGCAATATATTCTTGTAGAAATTTGGAATTTACTTTTACAAAAGTTTTCTGCAACACTTCCTCTGACCCCTGATTTTTCAGGCAAATAATGAATTGATTCTGATGAACAGTGGGCATCTTGCTGACACCAACTTTCTTTCTCCTCCTCTGTCTTCCTTGCCTAGATCAATGGATGTGAAAGACCACAGAATGGGTGTCTTCCACTTAACTATTTTCAGAGGAAAATCTTGAAAGTTTTCTTTCTCTGTCTTAAGATGAAAAGACATTTTGAACTTCATTGTCACTTCAGCACCAGCAATGAGATCAAAATGAAGGGTTTCTTACCTCCCCCCTTAGTGTATATGTGGAAGAATATCAGAGACCATCTGATATTCTGATTATCATGCCACATTTCCTCTGGTGGCAGATGTTCTCTTCATCCTTGGACACTGTTGTCCTTTACTAGTACAGTGGAAGAATGGTCTAGAACAAAAGACTCTGCTACTAGAACATCAGTATAAATATCCTACCACCAGCCTGATTTGTAATCAACTGCAAAATACACTAATCACCTATGTGTGGGAGATTACTGGAGCGGTATGTATCCTGTAAAGGTAAACCACCATGGAAAGAGCACAAGATCCCCTCAGAAAACAGCCTTCTAGCAAAATCAGAGAAGCACAAATTCATGTCAAGATGTCAAGTTTCACAGACTTCATGTTTTGGAAATAACATCAAAAAGTAAATGTTGACAATACCAAAAAGGAATCTGATAGCTGTATTTACAGTTTCACTGTGCTAAAATTAATTTGTTTAACTTAATTTCAAAGCCACCTTTGCTTCATTTTTCAGTCAGTCAGGTAAAATCAGTCAACAGATACAAATCGTACCTATCTATACCCTCAGGAAAGAATGGGATGGAAATGCATGTTTCAGTTGCTCTGAAGTGTGCTGGGAGGAGGTTTTGGGGGTCATTCTTTAATTGTAATTATTTTGGTCAAGAATAGTGCAATTTGGGGATATTATTTTGAGTCACAATGAAATCACACTTAGAAAGAAGAACCCAAAAAACAGAAGTGATAATTGAAATGATGGTGAAAGAGCACCTCTATCCTGCCCCTAGCTCCTTGTGCGACAGCGAGGGGATGGTTGTTCAGGCACTGCACATGTTCCAGCTCTTTCCTTTGCCTGGCAGGGAAGGTCTAAGGATCTTCTGGGTTTTGCAGCTTCTGCCCAAGGGGGAAGGAGACAGAGCAACCTCAGGTTTCCACAATACAGACCTCAAGAGGGCAGACGGTAGCAGGAAAGTTGGTGGGTATGTGGGAGAGGGAAGGGCAAAACAGCATCTGCTTCTGGGGATAGGGGGAAGGTGTTCTACTGATGTTTCTGCAAGAGGAATTCCCCAGCAATTTGTTGCCATTTCTGACTGAAAAAACAGGACCTGGGGAAATTCAGCACATGGATAAATGGCACTGAGAAATTCCCAACTCCTTATCTCCCATTTCTGCTTCAGATGAGGCAACTGAGGCCTGCTTCTGCTCTTTAAAGTAGCTGCATCTCATGTACATACGCTTTCGATGCATCGTATAGAAATAGTAAGCCTAGATTTGTTTCCAGAGAAGACCAAGTCAAGGTTGGACAAGGTGCAAGGTAGCAGAGCTGTGCTTTTTTTATGCTGCAGGGTATTTTTAGCAGCTCCAAGGGGGAAATCCCAGTTTCAAAGTGAGCCTTGTCCTACAAACAGGAGCTGCCTTATGACAAGGAACCCATCTCACAGGCTCTTGTAGGAAAGGAAAGATCACACCACTCCCCAGGAAGAGCGATGCCTCCAAACCTAGGATAGTGGAAGGAGAAGAGGGCATCCGCTCCATCATGAAGCTTCCTAAAAAATACTGCACTCATGGAGTGTGCCTGCAGGCACACAGGCTGTGGTCTGCCATGGAGTCACTAGTGACAGGGTACAGTGTGCTAAGCAGTTCCACTCCAGCCTTTTCCCAGCCCCATAGAAACACCTCAACACACTCCAGTCATGAGAGCCCTCCCTTACCTGGGAACACACAGGCATGATGAGGACAACCCACTCAGGATGAACAGGCATGGATGGGACCCTGTGCTGCCACCATTGTCCTGCATTAGGGGATGGTACCCAGCAGTGTTTCTGTAGCACCCTTTTCAGATGCTAAATCCCCATAAGGCAGCTTCCCACCTCCCTCAAAAGACTGGAGATGAGAAGCTCCTTTCCACACTAAAGCCAGACCCTTTTCTCCCAGGACAGGGTAATTTCATACAGCAAGTGACCAGATGGCAAAGCTCAAGTGTTGCACTAGCCTGTTTCGGGGGAAAAAAAACAACAACCCAAGACAAAACTGACAGAGCAGAGGGAGAACCATGTGAGTACATGCACCCACTCACCAAAACACAGCTGGCTGGAGCTATTTTTAGACCCACTTTGACAGGGTCTCTTTAAATTTCACTGGCTTTTGTCAGTTTGCATCACAGAGCTAACGTTGTTTAAACAGAGCACATTATTTTTGGCCCGTGAATCACAGGACTCACTCGGCAGCCTTTTCATGCAAACTATCAAGAGGCCTCTGTTTTCTCTGCACCAGATTATGGCAAAAAAACCCTTAATCACCAGGTACAGCGATTGGCTTCAAAGATTTGCAAATTAGGAGTAAGCTATCAAATAGCTTCCTAGGGGCTGCAAACCATACAAATCCCATTGCCATTAATGAGGGCTTATGCTGCTAAATAATAGTATCTTTTCTACACATGCATGTATATATATATACACACACACAGAGAGCATATAGAGCCTTTCAGCTGAAGGCTGATGGAGTGCCTGGCTGGTTTACCCATGTAGAGGAGCCACATGGGATTTTCCCAGCATAGCATCCTTGCTAAACCTAACCATCAGGCAAGCAGGGAGGTCTCCCCGGGACCCCTCACAGGGACCATCCTTTGGGAGCCAGCACCCTGGGAGCAGTGTTGGTAATCGTTCAGCTGTGGTTTATAAGGGAGATGCTAGCAGAGGAGCTGTGGGAGTGTTCTGAGGGAGGGTGAAGCACCAGGGGACTTTAAGTGTTGCAGAAATAAAAACAAGGGAGAAAAAAAAAACAAAAGCAAAAAGCCGGGGAAGGGAAGGCAGTTTGTTTCTCAGCTGTGTTCCCAGAGACCTCTGTAAATACGTATGCCTTGTGCTTAACCACTGTCAGTGGTGACAGGGATCTTCCTGGCTCCTCTGTGGCGGAAGGAGGAGGAACATCCCCATCCCCAAGCTCAGCGCCTACGTAGGAGCGTGGTTCCCCAGCCAGGCTGGGCCACAGGCAGCCCCCCTCCTGCCCTGGAGCATCACCAGTGCCCTGAGTCACAAGCCTCGGTGCCTCAGCCAGCAGACCACAGCCTGCATAACCCTTGGGGAAAGCAAAACAAAAACAAGCCACATGCTCCCCCTGCTCCATCCCGGAGGATGGACTTAAGAGATGATTTGCAGCTGTCGCACAAGATTGTCAGACTTTGGAAGCATCATCCCCTTCACAGTGCCAAGGGGAGGGCAACAGGAAAAGCAAAACCCCAGGGAGGGTACAGCTCTGGGAAACCCAGTCCTGCTGCTGAACCATTCCCAGTTGTTACTGGCTTTCCTCAACTTGTGCACATTCAAACCCACTATTTTAGAACTGCAGGAATATCCAAATCATGACATATGTGTGAAAATGAAAGGAATGCAAATGTTTGGATTTTTTCACTTGGATCTGTAGATTCTCTTCTGCTCTAAATAAAAAAAAGAGAGAAGGAAAAGTGAAAAAGCACATAGCTTGCATTTCCCAGGTTGAAATAAAACAATGCACTTGCTCTTTTGCACCAGAGATTTCCAGGCTCTTCCTTCCTCCACAGAGACCAGCCCCTCAATGCTGCCAGTCTCCTTGGCACAGCTGGAGCCTGCGGCAAGGCCCAGGCAAAGGGCAGGGCACAAGTGGGTTGTGTCCGAAATAACTTTAACTGCGGCCACATTTCCTCTTCAGTGCCCTGTATGTGACAAGTTGGGAGCCTTGCCCAATCCTGTCTAGCCCGATTTTTCTTATCCAAGGCAAGCTGTACTGCAATTTGTGCAAAAGGGGTAAAGAGAAGGTGGTGGGGAGGGAAGTAACAGAGCCCAAAACCCCAAGGAAGTTGGGAGGGATGAGAAGCAGGATTAGAACTGCAACCATCATTCCCAGAATAAAAATGGTAACTCCTGAGAAATGGTGGCTTGGAGAGACTCCAGGCAGATGCAGATTCTCAAAACTGCGTATTTCTTCATAAAACAAAACAAACTCTGAACGCCACAAAGCAACCAGAAGAATCAGCCCTCTCCATTTTAAAAACCACTTTCCCAATGGGTAGCAGCAGTCACTGCCTTCGCTAGCTGCACAGCGTCATGGTGCAGGCACTTAACACCATACCCCAGCAACATGTCCAAGCACAGCTCCTCACACATTTCAATCAACCGTCATTTAAGCATCCCAAATTCAATCACCCCAGAAGAGGCTGAAAAGCACATCTCAGCAATACCTGGGGTGGGAAGCTCGGGACCACCCTGCAGCACAGCTGGCACATGGGTAGCTGGATGCTGCAGGCAAGGCACTGGCTGCACTGCACACAGGTCACATCACCTTTCTTTTCCTCACTCTCCTCACCACAAATGGTGAGAAAGACAAATGCATCCAAGTCTCAGAGTGAAGTCTGTAACAAGTACTTGACCAGGGCTCAAAGCTAAAGTAGGAAGAAGTGCATGAACACAAAGTCAGATGGTTGTTTCTTTCCCCTGAGCAAACATTTCCATTTTCTTCATCCTCCGATGACACATTCTCACTTTGTAAGGCAATCTTGGCCCACTCCAGCATCTTCTTTGCAAGACATATCATCATCTGGGACTTGCGGATAACATTTTCACTTAAAAAAATACCTATTGCATACAATTACCACTGTAGCTTAATAGGGAACATATTATCTTCAAAATAAACATGTTGGGCCAATGAACTTCAAGTGACTTTGAAACAAGGCTTACCAAAACAGAAGCAAAACATATGTGAAAAAACACAAAAGGCGTTTTTGAAAAAGCATGTATGAAAAATGCAGGAAGTAGATGCCTACTTTCTGCATTCCCCACACACTATAGAGGGGAAAAAAAGGTTTGTCCATGATGGAAGATTCCACCAGAAGCAGGGGAGAGAGAGGAGTACATGGTGAGGGAGAAAACAAAGCCTCCTTCACTGGGGGAGAGTGGGGATAAAGTTACTTCTATTGAAAGAGAGAAAAAGCATGATTACTGTTAGCTGCTAGTTCACCTCGGCAGTTGAGCTACAACAACAGAAGAAATGAGTTAGTTTTGCTGTTGAGAGGACACACAGACCTTAACAGATCCCAGGAAGTAGCATCAGGAGAGCTTCCCATCAGGTCCCTGGGACAAAACCACAGCAGATGAGGGAGAAGCAATTGACATCTTAATGCAGAGCAAGAGCCCATGCAGGCAGCTGCTAGGATCATCTGATTTTGGGAGCATGTCAGAAGGTGACAGGACAGTTTAGTGACTTGCATGGCAGAGCTATATACTGTATGATACCCCTAAGGAGCCCAGATCCCTTCCTTACAGTGTTTCACTGGAATTTAAAGTTGCTGAGCTATGCCTCTATTCCTTCACAGGAGACAGCTAGCATAGGAAGCTTCTCCCTCCTATCCCCCAAAATGAACTGGGTGGAAAATGAGCAAGGGAAAAAGAAGATGGGCAGACACCCAGCTGTGCAGGACTGCTGTGCACCAGTGGAGAAGGGACGTACAAAATCAGTTTTCTGGTTTCCTTGCCATTTCTGTAAGAATTGTGTAATGCCAAAAAGCTGACCTACCTGCGAAAGGGCAGGACGCGCATCACTTCCATTTAACTGGCATAAAGCATCTGTAGTTGTTAAGAGCTGTCAAACCCAACAGTTGCCTCCTTCAGATAAAACTGTGTCTGCTGTCCACATGTGCACATGGGGAGGTGAACTCTGTCCACTTAAATGCTGATAGTGGGAAAATAAAGACAGATATTCAGGGACCAGTGGGTAGGGAACAGAAAACAAAGCACAAGAGAACTCTTTAAATAGCTTTGAGGCTGCTGAGTATATCCCAATACCCATGTTGCCAACCTGGGAACTGTGCAGGCCTATTCTAACCCCTGGAAACTGGGGCAGCCCCAGGAGTTTCCTCTAGTAGGTGCCAGCAATGGGGTACAGGATGCTAGAGGAGAAGCAGACATCTCAGCCTGAGTCTAACCCCAGGCTGGCGTCTCCTGGGATGGTTCTCTCCAGGCCACAGCTGTGGTGCAGCTCAAAGCATCTCCAGGAAAGTTGATGAAATGGGCAGAAATTTTGGGCTGATGCCAACCTTATGAAGTTTAACCATGCCAAGTGCAAGGTCCTACACCTGGGTCAGAGCAATCCCAGGCACAGCTACAGGTTGGGCAGAGAAGAGATTCAGAGCAGCCCTGCGGACAAGGACTTGGGGGTGTTGGTTGATGAGAAAATGAACATGAGCCAGCAGTGTGCTCATTGAAGGAGGTTGAAGGAGGTGATCCTGCCCTTCTACTCTGCTCTTGTGAGACCTCAATTGGAGTATTGTGTGCAGTTCTGGTGTCCTCAACATAAAAAGGACATGGAACTGTTGGAACAAGTCCAGAGGAGGGCCACGAGGATGATCAGGGGACTGGAGCACCTCCTGTATGAGGACAGGCTGAGGAAGTTGGGGCTGTTCAGCCTGGAGAAGAGAAGGCTGCGTGGAGACCTCATAGCAACCATCCAGTATCTGAAGGGGGCCTATAGGGATGCTGGGGATGGACTTTTCATTAGGGACTGTAGTGATAGGACAAGAGGTAACGGGTTAAAACTCAAACAGGGGAAGTTTAGATTGGATATAAGGAGGAAATTCTTTCCTGTTAAGGTGGTGAGGCACTGGAATAGGTTGCCCAGGGAGGTTGTGAATGCTCCATCCCTGGCAGTGTTCAAGACCAGGTTGGACAAGGCCTTGGGTGACATGGTTTAGTGTGAGGTGTCCCTGCCCATGGCAGGGGGGTTGGAACTAGATGATCTTAAGGTCCTTTCCAACCCTCACTATTGTATGATTCTATGAAATAACTGTGCTTGACTGGGTGGAGAGCCCATGTCAGCCGAGGGAGAGGGAAAAAAAGGAACAGGGTGAGGGACAGGTGGTGAAGACTGATTTTTCCATGGGGCTAGTGTGTTACCCCTAGAGAGAGATCAACTTTGGGCAAACAAGAGCAAGTTCATGTGTCTCCCTGACTAGAAGAGGCGTATAGCCTCTGAGGGGATTTTCAAGTACAAATGTGCTGGGGGCAGCAAAAGCTCAACAGTGGCAGCTGCAATCCCAGTTCTTGTGCAGTGCTTCTCAGCTCATTCTGTGTGCCTTCATCCTAGTTTAAAACAGTGGCTGAAGTCACCTAAGGCCCTGGATTTGGGGATGAGGTTGATAGGTGTATGCTTTGTCACTTTCACTGAAGTCTAATTACAGCTAGAGGTACTAAACAACTCACTGGGAATATCCTAGATGCTGGACTTATTCAAGCTTTCAGTTCACCCTACTTTAGGTAGAGGCTTAATCAGTGAATAAGCAATCTACAGGATGAACGTGATTTCTGTCTGAGGAGTGGTTAACACCATGGTCTCATAAATCCAATACAGACAGACTCCTCCCTCCATCATAACGCTGTTCCAATAGAAAAGAAGGAATCCACATAAAGCCATTCAAAATGTCATCACAACCATTACATATATAAATGTGCACACCCATCTATAAAAATAAGTAAATATAGGGAATCCAGAAGACAGAATCCCCCTCCCTACTTCACCAAGCCATTTTTTTATTCTAAAGCAACAACCTTAGAAGTATATCCTCCTTTAAGTAATCAACACCCAAAGATAACAAGGCCACTCTGAACTTGTGCTCCTGATATAGTTACCAACTTGAATATTGGTTTGTTTCATTGGGCTTTTTTTTCTACATTTGAAAAGCAAAACAATTTGAAAAAAATATAGTCCATCTTCTCCGAGACTGTTTGGCGTTTCTTCTTTCCATTTCTTTAGGCCACTTTCCCTTTGCCCTCCTACTTTCTTCCTGTAGTTCTCATATTTTTCATTCTTGAACCTCACCTTTTTTGCCTGCCAAACTTTTCTCCATGGCCTAATTGCAAAGCTAACTATTGAGGCTCATTGAAAGAGAAGGTGTGCTCAGTGAGACCAATTACACAGAATGGAGGGCTTTTTTGCTCCACTGCAGAAATATGCTTCAATTAAATTTTTAAGAGTCCATACGTGTGCCGCAGAATTATGTGGCTAGCTGTAACAGCAATCCTTGAACACACCACTTAAAAATGCCCAAACCACTGCGCTACTGAGTCAGTTCAAAGAACTCACTTAAATCTATATTCTCTTACATGTTTCCATATGGTGTTCCTCTGTATTTCATACTTTTATTATACATCCAGAACAAAACACCAAAGAGTAAACAAGGTATCCCATTTGCTGTTGACTGTATGTATTCCTGTGTGTATTCCAAGTCCCTGTACATTGAAGTGCAGGGCTCCTGTTGAAGACCAAAAGAGGAGGTTTCGTTTCAGAGCTTGTCTACTTCTCCCCAGTGTAAAAGACTTCCTGATGAAATCTGTTATCTTCTTTCTTCTGTAAGCTGGAGTCAGTATTGGAACGGCTTCTGCAAGTCTAGCATAGCCATGAGTTCTGTGGAGTCACTAGGGAGTCACAAAACCTAGTTTTATGGAAGAAACAGACTTGGGATTTTAATGCCATGCAGCTTAGCCTTTTTCATTTTTTCTTCTTTTTGTAATTAACTGATTACTCCCCACAGTTGGCGTTTTCAATAGTCTATAGCAAAGCCCCTTGCATACGCCAGCTTCTCTGTTGCTGGGGAGTGAGCTCCTGTCTCATGAAGGTCCAACTCATCTTTGGTGCAAGTCGGATCTGTTCAATATTTTAGGCATCAATTTCACTCTGAAACAGGCTTCCAGCAAAGCAATACGAAGCTGCACTGTTAAAGCCCTCTGCTAGCTTCAGGCCCTAAACCTGCAAGCTGTCCTGGCCAAGGGCACTTCTGGTGCCTGGCAGTACCTCTCCTAATCGACTCTTGCTGTGCTCATGGAAACCATCTCCAGCATGATCCAGCCCCGGTCATATTCTGCGTGTGTGCGCACACACCATCACACTGCATTTCCTGGCTCCACTGGAAGGAGACTCATGCATGTGGCAGGAGGGAAGTTCAGCAGTAAGCTTCATCTGGCTAGCTGGGGGAGCAGGGCTGCTACCTCCCACACAGTACAGATGCAGGCCAGGTGGTTCACAGGGTCTTTGTTACTGCAGTGCACTGATGGAGAAGCTTGAAGGAATGCAGCTTTGGACAGTCTGGAAGTCATTATCCCGTGGCGCCGTCTTACAGAGTAGCTATTCTGCCTTACCCAAGGCTCTCTGAAAACCTATGCTGCATAAATGTTACACTTTAATAAGTGAAATACAGCTTTACTCACAAATAGCTGCCAGAGTATATAGATTGCTCTTTGAGAGAGAGGGTGTGTTGAACTAGAAGAACTGTTCTGGAAAGTGAAGATGTTCTGCTTGAGGCTGTTAGTAAATATCTACAAAGAACCACAAAGGCCCAGATTCATTCAGCACAGACCTTTGCTGTGCTGTACAGTCAGCAATAGTCACACGTGATACTTGGCCTTTCTGAACTGCATGCTTTACAGATCTATTTCTCAAGAAAGGCAAAAAGGGCAGTTCAAAGTGTCCTGAGCATGTGCTGCAGTCATGTGCCACATCCTAGCTACAGCTAGGGGGATTGAACTAGACATTTTCAGCAGATGGTAGTTTGAGCCAATGACTGGGATTCTCCACAAAGCCTTTCTTCTAACATAGAATCAGCTTGCTTCAGCTCTAACACCAAGCTGGCCACCAGAACACAGAAATTACAGGCCTTTATATGGTGAGAGTATATTTTGTTGCTTCCCAGTCACATATAAAGCAAAGCTTCTTTCCACTTTAAAGTGTCCTAAAATGATGTTAACTTCTGAGCCTGGAAATTTACATCCCAATGAAGAGGAGAGCAAGACTGAGAGAAAAAAAGGTAAGAGCAAAATAAGTGAAGCTGGGAATGATCATCCTTTTAACATGGCAGTCTCTGTCCCTTCCATTCTGGTGTGAACTTTAGGTCCCTTCCTTTAACTAGCTGTATTTGCTATTTGATTATTCCTTAGTTTTCATTCATTAGTACAGACAGCTTGGATTCTCCTCCTTTTTTCCATCTTGAAGCATGCATAAAACACTGTCCAGTCTCCTAACACTAAGCCCACTTAGCTGACAACATCACCTTTTGTTGCATCTGTAGTAGCCTGAACCAGGTCACTTTAGTCCACAGTGACTAAATGTTTAGTTAGATGAACAGTGCCATTTGGGTTCATGCTTACTGCATGACCCCATCAGCAGACATGAGGAAAGAAACACAGACTATGGTTATGTACATCTGTGCAAATGAACTTCTGCCACTAAAGTCAGTGAAGCAACACCAAGCCAAAACCAAGGGCACATGCAAGCTCTTAGTATCAGCTCAGAATCACCTACTTTTTCCCCTGTGTTTTCTGCATACATGCTGGGCTGAACTCCAGGGATTAATTTACCACCCACTGTGCAGTTTTGCAGAGGAGGAAGGGATCAAAGACTCTTTCAGCAAAATGAAGCTGTCACTAATGACGCAGAGGCTGATATTTCCTCTTGGCAGCCAAGGGAGCAGAGAGGTAGCGCTGGCACCTCATTAGGTGGCACCAGCTCTCCTCCCCATGTCAGAACGGCACTACTGAAAGGCAGCGCTACCCAGCCCAGGATACACTTGGCTGCAAGAAAAGCTTCAGCTTCACATCCCAGCAAAACTCCAGCTCTGCTTACGCAAACCTGGGACTGAGAGCACCCAGGAAGAGCCTTATCTAGGTCTGAAGTCCTTTTGATTATTTTTACACTTTCTCTTTTTTTCCCCCTACGTATTTTCTTGTCCTGATCACCGGCACCAAAGGAGTCACTGCAAGTCAGAATCCCCCTGACAGCCACCTGCAGCAGTACCATTCAGCATCAGAGTATATTAGCACAGGCAACTCCATTATCATGAGGCAAATTTTGGGAAAAAAACAGGATGTTCTTAACTGCTAACTTTTCTCTGTCTTTTCACACTAACTTCTGTCTTATTAATTGGGACCAGCACCCCTGCACAGCTTGTCTAGTAGCTTAGGTTTCCTTCTTCAAAACAAGAGTGATGATTACCCCCTTTTAAACCATCTTGAAATGCCCAAATAGAAAGCAGTACTGCAGATCACCACTGAGTGTTACAGTTAAACAGCAGCGGAAAGCTTCTGATGAAAACAAGCAGGCAGCTCTGTCCTGCATAACGCAGATGAACTCAAGCTCACTGCCAAACACAAGCAGTTGTTTAGCTGTGTAAACAGTGGAAACAGCTGATAACTAGCATCTTGAATTTGGCAAGGACAGGTTTCTTTTCCAGCCCCACTTTTAGGAGACAAGAATGCAAGACAACTCCAAGCCTTTGAGAAGGGAAGCTAACAGCAAAGAGCACTTCTCCCCATCAGCTCATCCCAGAAACAGAAGTATATACAAACTACCTATGTTTTCCCTAAGCAACTAATACACATAACCAAATAGTTCAAATCTCTCAAACTCATATAGAATTAATGAAATACAGCATATTTTCAGAGGGCAGTGAGAAGGAAGAGGTCAACACAAGAGTTTTGTAGCAAGTGATTCTATGGGGCCTTATTCCAAACTCAAATTCCTCACAAATATATCTGATTATCTGACCAATAACCAAATGAAATGTTGCAGAAGCTGGAGGCACTTTTCCTCAGCACTGAAAATAGCTCTAAGGAAAGGAAATGTGCCAATGTACATCATGTAATGGAACAGACAGTGGCAGAAAGAAAGTTAAGGTGGATTTTGACAAGAGCAATGAAAAAAAAAAAGTTGTGTGTTTTGTGGGTTTGGGTTTGTTCTGTTGTTTTTGGGGTTTCCCCCTCACTCTCTTCCCCTCATCCAAGTTAATTTCTAAGTAGAATAATTTTTTAGGAATAACTTTTTGTTATAGAAGACAGCCCATCTTATAAACAGCTTCAGAGCAATATGCGCTGCTACCACTAAATCAAACCATGAGATTGGTCAATGAGAAACTTAACACGAGCTGGCAGTGCGCACATGTAGCCCAGAAAGCCAACCGTTTCCTGGGCTGCATCAAAAGCAGCGTGACCAGCAGGTTGAAGGAGGTGATCCTGCCCCTCTACTCTGCTCTCATGAGACCTCACTTGGAGTATTGTGTGCAGTTCTGGTGTCCTCAACATAAAAAGGACATGGAACTGTTGGAACAAGTCCAGAGGAGGGCCATGAGGATGATCAGGGGACTGGAGCACCTCTTGTATGAAGGCAGGCTGAGAAAGTGGGGACTGTTCAGCCTGGAGAAGAGAAGGCTGCGTGGAGACCTCATAGCAGCCTTCCAGTATCTGAAGGGGGCCTACAGGGATGCTGGGGATGGACTCTTCATTAGGGACTGTAGTGATAGGACAAGGGGTAATGGGTTAAAACTTAAACAGGGGAAGTTTAGACTGGATATAAGGAAGAAGTTCTTACTGTAAGGTCAATGAGGCACTGGAATAGGTTGCCCAGGGAGGTTGTGAATGCTCCATCCCTGGTGGTGTTCAAGGCCAGGCTGGACAGAGCCTTGGGTGGCATGGTTTAGTGTGAGGTGTCCCTGCCCATGGCAGGGGGGTTGGAACTAGATGATCTTATGGTCCTTTCCAACCCTAACTATTGTATGATTCTATGACATGCTACATCAAGCTCTGTGAGGATCAAATAGAAATACTCTCTTACTGCCACCTCCATCACCTATAGCACTGCTGGAGCACAGGCAAACTGCAGATAAGGGCTGTGTGTCAGAACTGGGTACTACTCAGCACAGCTTTTTTGATAATACGTGCTTTACCACAGTACTTTGAGGAGGTGGGAAAAGCCATGCAGAGAGGAAATTAAGGACTACAGTGAGTAAGTATACATATGAGTGCTAAGAGGAAGCTGGGGGAAGTGGGCTGACCTCCTCACAAAGAGGCTTGTGATGGGGAACATCTTTATGTGGGGGTTGATCCTGGTGATCAAGATAAGAAGAAACAGAGAAAAGGCAGTAGGCCCCTTCAGGTTAGGGAAGCAGGGCAGGGCTTGATCTGTACATCCCCTTCCCATCTTCAACAAAGAGATAGAAAAAATCAGAAAGATATTCCCAGGGCAAAGGGGCAGGGTGATAGGGAGCAGTTTAGCAGCTCTTCACAGTAGCAGAATTGCTGCTGAAGAGCAGTAGCCCAAGACACTGAGATACTATTGCTATAGAGCTGCTGCTGCAGGATTTGCTTTTTTGTTTGAGAAGGAGACGAAGAGCAGCATTCACTTGGTAAACTGGACACTAGCCTGCTTCCAGCGCCCCATTAGAGCCTGACTGCCAAAACAGTGCCTCACCAAGGGCTGCATCTCAGCCTGCACAGCCCCCTGAGTAACAACACCTGTTCCAGTAAGGAACCACTGGCAGCTGACCGCTCAATACACAAGTAGGGTCTGAAGCCATAAGCTGTGTCAGACCCTGCTGATATCTCATGTGAAGGCTGCACCAGTGCTCTTAGTCCCCATTGCTAGGCAGGCAGTCTGACCAGCCCACTGGTTCAAACTTTGTTATGTTGTTGACATCATGTTGTTAAACATGCATTGTTAAAACATTGAAATCTTTGTTTTACCTTTGTCTTTAACAGACTGAAAATATTATTTTGTTGTTCAGTGTCTGGTAAGGAGCAGGAACCGGACACTGGTTTGATGTACAAGGATTTTAGTATTCTCAAGGAGAGGAGATCATTGTACTTGCCAATCCAGCTGACACAGCACTTGTCACCCCAGCACTTCGCAAGGCTTGGGAGGCTCCTGAAGTTGTGGCATGCTTTATGATACCAGTAACAGGGTGCAAAACACTACCTCTTCAACATCTCTTGCAGAATTACATCCTTTACTTCAACATGCTTTAGGTGTTATTAGTTCCAAGGCTGTCAACATGACCTTGGACACACCATTTCACTGCTTTGTGTTGTACTTCTCCATGCACACTGTGGGGATAATAGTTTCCTTCCTCTGCCCAACATTTGTTGCAATTTAAGTACCAAAGGTTGGGATAACAGATTTAGGTAGTACATCAATACAGGCAATAGATAGGAGTTATTGTCTAATACCAATTTGTAACAATATCTGTTAAGATAGATTTGCACATAAACTACACCATTTCAGCAAGCACTGACTGGTGGGGTGATGTTGGATGATTCTTCTATTGGGTGATTCCACTGTAATTTGGAATAGTTATTTATGATTATACATAGACTGATATACATATTGAGAAGATATCTAATGAGAACCAGTCATACTTTCGCTGTTAAATATCTAAAAACTGCCACGGCATTTATTCTCTAGCACACTGTGGCATGAGTGTGTGTTTCAATCTGGACTTCAGGGTTTTTATGCGCAATTTTTCTAAGATGTCAAAGATTAATTTTGCGACTCTGACAGAAAATGGAAAAAATATAATTTTGCTTCTCAATTTTACATCTCTTCAAACAGTATAAAAGTTCTTAGAAACTGTTATGAATTCATGAGAATAATGCTTTTTATTTCTAAGAAATATTCATCTTGCCAAGAGAGAAGACACTATTGGGGTTTGGTGATATAGCAAACTAATTTCCACTACAAGTTGGAGATGATGAGCTAAGCAAGCATTTATCCAATCAAATGGTTTTTAATTTCAGCATACCTACTTCAAGCACCCAAGCTGTTAGCTGAAAAGGTTTTGTTTTGATTCATGTCATCATTTGCATTCATTTTAGAGTCAGAAATGTCAAATCATTGTTACACAGAAAGCTTTGTTTCTGGATCAAAGTGACATTGCATTTAGCAGTCTGAATAAACATACAGTTTAAAAGCCAGTGGAACTCAATGGGAGGGAGAAACTCCAAAATCTGAATGAGTACTTGAACTAGTGAATCCAGTTTCTTCTTGTACACCAGTCATCATTTTGCGATTGAAAAATCCATCTGGATTTTGGCATTTTTGGAAAAAACTTTTTAACAACAGTTCAGAGCAAACTTAGGAAAATGATATAAGCTGTCTTCTCCTTAAAAAACATATATTTAAAAAAAGAAAATTCTCACACAAGGCAAAGGGGAGAGGCCCGTGCAGGAGACTGCAGAAGCTGTCTTTCAACTGTATAACTTTCCTGCTTGCCATACACAGCAGGTAGCTGTTGCAGCATTGCCCATTCAGAGATTTTTAATGCAATATCTCAGGATATTTTTGTTGGTCTTCATAAGTTGTGACTATCACTGCTCATCGCTGGGATTTTATTAGTAGTTAAGTAGTTAAAACGCTTTTATACTTGTCGCTCACACAGCTGTGAAGAAGAGTTGGAAAACTCAGACCCCCAGAAGCTGCTAAAGCCCAAGACAAATAAAACCAGAGAGAATTAAATCTTGTGAATTACACTAACCACATGATTTGAGGGAGTTTGCCTCAGGATTTGAGGATGCCTGGAGCAGACTATGTCAGGTTTGCAATTTTGTCAATTATGCTTCATTTCATACATCAGAACCATCACAGAATGAATGATTACAGATGTCCTTGGGGACACAGAGCTCAGACAGCCTTGTGTTACATGCTGAAAAGCTTTCTTGACTAATGCTTATCAGAAAATGCTTTTTCCACGCAGACTTCTGCGTTACCTGCAACTAAATCAGAATGTAGCAGAGACAGCCTGTTAACTCTGGACACGTTCACATAACACATGGAGGATGTTGAACAAGAACAGCCCTAGGCCCCACTTTCAAGGAATGCTGCCCTTAATGCAAGCCAGCTTACAATAGCAGTAAATTAAAAATAAATAAATTATGAAACCCACACACGAGGGAATAGAACTGCATTGACGATAGAAACAAGTGTCAGAAAACTAGAACAAAAATTTACTCATCCAACTCCTTGTGTTTTCTTTACCCTGTAAAATCCCCTGACAGAGACAAGTTCCAGTTGCGTATCAGGCCCTTCTTCTTAGATTGTGCCTAGAAAAAGCATCTAAATATAAAAATCCAGTTTTACTTTTTAGGTCTCCAAAACTTTCTGAGGGCTTTGCTTGGCTTTGAATCTTTTCCTCCCACCTGGCTCAAACTGCTGTCACCTGCCAGTAATTTCCTGCCTTGCTCTTGCCTGTTTTGTCATCATTGAATGCTACCCTGTCAGAGGGGAAATTTTTGCCAGTGCAAAAATATTGAACAGTATTTGAAAGGTGCCTGACTGGTCTCTAAATGAATTGTCAGCCCTAGAGGAAGCACAAATATGTGTTTCTACCAGCTGCCCCGTTAGCAACAGGCTGAGGTAGTAACTAAACACTGTATGGTAATGATGGACGTACAGGAGACTGTTTCATAGCTTGGAAATACCATGCCCATCAGTGGAGACACACAGTCATGTTGCAAACAGACAATGGTGGTCTAAAATGCTACCAGTTTATGCTGTTTGCTGTCATCTCTGTACCTGAATATGAATAATACAAGAGGCCATGAGTGGAGGATATTTGTATATAAGGTGATTTACAGCTGCAGCTAATTGTCACCATTCTTCAGTGAACCATGTTACTGGACAAACTGGGAGCTCTCAGTTTGCTTCGGTACAAAGTCAGCTATTGCTGCTTGAATCAGATGAGCCCATGAAGCAGAGTGGAAGCATTGGCAGGGTGCATAAATGTGGCACAGCTCCAGGGAAGCAGCAGATGTGAACTGGGGTCTGGTACCAAGCAGATGGAAGATTTCCCTAAGCCATCCTGCTAGATCTGAAGCAGCACATCTGGCTGTACCTGATGTGCTCCTTCTTTCTTCCTTCTCTCCACTCCCTGCAAAAAAGTTTTGGGCTGAATTTCTTATTCCATTGAACCTTCAGTAGATGGAGAGACTGTGTAAGATCTGACCTTTCCAGTGTATTCACTCACTGCATCACACTGGCAGTGAAATAAGAAAGACTCCATGAAGTGTGGTGTGTTGGACTTTAGATCCTATCTGTCACTCATCCTTTCTTTGCGATGTTTCTGCATCCAAGTTTATTCCCTTTTCTAGCCTGAAGGGTATATATCTTGCTTCTTGTATATGGGAAAACAAAGCAGATGGTCTCAGTCTGTGGGACAGGTGTCCGCATCAGAAAACTGTCACCGTACTTGACACCTTCCCAGCCATACTGGCCAAGATCCTCCAGAAAATTAAAAACATACCTTTCCATTTTGCATACATTTACATTCATTTGCATGCATTTGGGCACCTCCCAAGCAGAAGCACATGCCTTCCCATTTTTAAAGTTGTACTATAGCAAAGCCTCAGAAAAAGTGCTGATTGCCTGGTGCCTTTGATATGCAAATCACTAATAAAAAAGGTCCTTCCATGTCATAGTCCTATTCTCTTTCTACCTTAAGTCACAGGGATGAGTCTTGACAAGGAGGAGCAAAGTAAGCAGCTCATGACAGCACTGCCTCAGCACTTCCCCAGAAAACCCTTTTCTTAGGAAAAGCCTGATGACATTGTCAGAATCAAAAAAACTTTTTTTCTGGCAAGGGGTTTTCTCCTCCAACCTCAGCCAACCGCAAAAGGCACAAAAGGATCTACATCTTTATTTTCCCTAAGTGAGGCAGAAATATTTCATTGGGATTGTGATGACTGGAATGCCTGGAGAATCTGGATGCGGGTAATGTGAATTAGAGGAGAACTCAATGAAACACAGGAGACTATTGAAGTGCCTTATTGTAAGGGCTGTTTCCCAACATGCATGTACATTGCTGTTTGAGTTCATAGGAAGTCATCCCACATGAAGCCTTATGTCTGGTACCAGGCGGGAAATAAAGTGCAAGAGGAAAACCAAATCAAAACACAGCAGATTGCCCAATGTGGCCTGCAGGCCAGTTAGAAGGACAAAAAACCTGAGATCCCTTAAGGCAGTCTGCTTGTCCAAAGCCTAGCCCTGCCCATGGGGACAGCCTTTGCAGGGGCAAGAAGAGCAGTTCCTCTCCCCATTCTCCATGGGGAAAGTCCAGGCACTGGCTTGGGCATGGTACCTGCTTCCCACTGAGGCCCCTGTGAAACACTCAGGCATCCATTACTGCTGACAGCACTGCAATTACAGACTCCAGCCCAAATAAGGAATGCCATGTGTGTTTTCCAGTGCTAATTAAGGCTATTTGGTGAGGCAGGAGGGTAGGGAAAAATGAGAATTTCCATGGGAACTTTTCTGACTGCTTCATTTTAGTGTCATTGTGTGCATATTGGTTCTTTTCTTTACCCCTGCCCTGATGGTGGGACAATGTCACATCAGGGAAGAGGGGCTGTCAAAGGTGCTTGGCAGCAAGCAAAGAAGCAGATACGGGAGATATTCTGCTCAGTGCTTACGCTTTGTCACACAAGGCTTTTGTCCTGTGTCTCCATCCCTGCCAGAGCTTTGAAGCAACTCAGGGTTTAGCCAATGTGGCGTGCACAGTTGTGAAGGATCCGAGCTCCATGGAGCAGCATAAAGGCAGCAGGACCTATGCCATAAAAAAAAAAAAAAAAAAAAATCCAACAGCTGCAGTGATTTTCAATCCAGAGGGCCTTTGCCTACGAATACGCTCAACTTCCTAGCCACCTTCGTAGCCTATCAACAAATCAACTTGTTTTTTTCTCTCACAGACCGTTGTTTCCCATTTCTTCCTTTGGCACAAGGGAAAAACAGTCACAGAGGCTTCAGAAGCTGAGCTGGAGACATGGCTGCACCCACAGATACGAGTGGGGAAAATGACACTTTTTCTCACTTGCTACCCAAAGCATGACAGCCTGTTACACAAAACCAGCAGCAAAGCTGGCCATACTTTTGACAAAAAAAAAACAACCCAAAACTTATGTAACTCTGCAACTAATCTTTGCTAATCTTGAGAAGGCATTTAAATCTGGTGAATAAGCCGCTTCTTCTCCCCCCTTGCTCCCCCAGCCTGTCTGTACAGTGAAAAGGGAAACAAACAGAAGCAAAGTTCACAGCCTTGTGATTATTCCTTTCAACGAGAGCAAAGTGGCAACGTGTTCTGAGCCAGCTCTGAAGTAAACCCTCCTGTCCTGCCATTTCCCATGAACAGTGACTGAGGACCTTAAGAGAAAAGCTGCTTTTAGACTGATTATCACTTGCTCTTAGCTAAAGCATGGAAATCTCTACTCTTGCAATGTACCATTGCCTTGCTTTTGTCTGGTATTCTTTCATTGCCTATTCAATCACAAACATAAGAACAGAAGAGCGGCCATCTGAAGTGTTCTTTTATGGTGGGCAGTGGAAATATTTGACAGTCCTCAATCTGGTAAGCAAATTGTGTTGTACAGTGATACCAATATGTCTATTTGTTTGTCTGCCATCTGTGCCTCAAGACATATGCAGCTGGTATATTTGCTGCTGTTAAACTGCTTCCTTTAATGGTTTATACCCCAAAGGAAACTACATAGGGATCCATGCTTGTGCTGTGAAGTGTATTCACAGGTTTTATGCAGAAAGAATCTTGGCTGGTGAGCTTCTTGGCTTTCAGAAAGTACTCTGAAGCTAGCTGCCTCCTTGTGAAAGAGACAAGCTATTAGTGAAGAGAGGTACAGAAAGGCAGGGTATGTCCAGCCACGAGACATGCAGGTTTGATGCACGTTATCTAACCCTTAAATCAATACACATTATAATGCTGCTTGGAATTTTACGTCAAATTTTTAATAGCCTTTTATGTCCTTCTAATTACAGAAAAGGTAAAACAAAGCATAGTACAGTGCTGATTTAGCCATTCAGAGTACATGCATAGTTTGACAACCAGTTGAGAGCACAAGGGAAAGAAATTACAGCCTGTAGAGAGAGGTACTTGTGGCATTACTACGTGTGTTTTAACAGTGCTAGTGTTTTAACTGCTTGCTGCATTTCCAAAAAGTATACAGGAAGACACAGACCATAATGTATTCTGATTCTCCTGATACGCTTATGTTTCATAAGACAGAAATCAAAATGAAAGCACGTGAGATACCCTGTGGGAAGCTTGTTCACAGTGCATGTGGTTCATAAGTGATTTGTGGCAATGGTGTCAGTGGGGTGGAAAGATTGGGTGTGTGGAGAGGGCTGCTAGGAGGCGCAAATTTCAGGGACACTTGCTAATCTGAAGGATGACTAGACTTTTGTCCCTTCCTCATTACTGTCAGAGTTAAATATCTGTGGGAGGTCTGTCCCAGGGTGTGCTTGTCTCAGCTTTTACTCTCCAGAAGAAGATACTCCATGGTAGAGTTCAATGGAAGCCTAAAGGCTCCCCAGCTCCAAGTGGCACCTTTGGAGAGCTCCAGGGTGTTACGAAATTTAGGTCCCTTCCAACGTCAACCATTCTGTGACTCTGAAATACTTGGAATCAAGAGGCAGTGAATGGCACATGAGTTGGCTACAACAGGCTTCAGGGAGGCACAGAGCCCTTCCCAGTGACCAAGCTGGCTGTGGAAGGGTGAGGGTACATATGTCACAGCAGTCAGGATGGCATACTTATGGGTTGTTGTTATGTTGTCTTTGTATCAGTAAACCTAGGCTTTTTGCAATGCTTTAAAAATTATTTTTTCTGAAAAGCCAGCAATCAAATAGTCAGGATCCAACAACCTTAAAGATATTCAGTTCATCCTGCTGGGACATATGTCAGTAGCCCAGAACACCACCAGCCAAGGACTTTGTGCCCATTTCCTCTCCTGGCCCCATTAGAATATCATCCATTCTTTCAGGCAAAACAGTATCTCCATCTCCTGGCAGCATTATAATGAGATCGATCACTCAGTATATGACACAGCTTTAAAGCATGAGATCAGGAGCAGAAAGTAACCCACCTCCTAGTATTTTGAGAAATTACTATCCATCTTCCCTTAGTGACCATCACTAAGGATGATCAGTGAAAGGCTGCACAAGAACATGTATAAGAGTAAAATGAACCCTCCATGGCTCTGACTTCACACTGGTGTACCAAATTACCCAGCCGAAAATAAATCCAGGCCAAGGCAGCTAATACCCGTTCAAAGCCTTCTTTTCATCTATCTGAAGGAAAAACATACCTGTTTATACTTCTGGTACCTTCCCTGTTCTGAGGCAAGTGTGCCTTGTGTGAAAGAGCTGTTCATTTTGTTGGTGTAAACCTGCTTCCTGACAACTGAATTGGATTCCTCTTCACTTCTGTAGTACAATCTAATCATCTGTCCCTGTTCACTTTTTCTTTGCCACTCATTAGAGATCTCTGCCAGATTTTTCCCTCGGTTATTCTTTTCTGCAAGCTGGAAGTCCGAGCCTTTTTCATCCATCTTCACAAAGGGCTGCTTCTTTTATTAAAGCATCCTTGTTGTCTTTTGCAGTAGTTTTTCTAGTTTCAGGAAGGGGTAAGTAGGGCAGGCTGCAGTGGTTGAGCTATGAGAACAGCATGGATTTATACAGTGGCCCAAAGGTTCTTCCTTATCTGTTTATTTCTTCTTAACAATTCTTAATTCTGTATTTGGGTTTTTTGATTACTGATGAGCAAGGCAATTTGGGAGAGCTATCCACAGTGGGTCAAACAGTTCTTTCCTGGATGGTGATAGCTAATTTAAAATCCACTGTTGACAAAATATAATTCAAGCTGCTTTTTTTGTTGTTGTTTTGTTATGTTTTTTTTTTTCCTTCCCCTGAAATACATTACATTGCATTCACCAGCACTGATTTTTACCTGCTATTTGGTCTCTCAGGCACTCGGTATTGTGAAATTCTTTGGCAATTTTGCAGTCAGGCTTTGCTTTGACAGAAGGAAAAAAAAAAAAAAAAGATTTACAAAGCTTTACCCCCTCAGTGTTTGCTCTCTTCCCCAGCTCATTTATGGATCTGCTGAACGGCTCAGGTCTCATTAAAACTCTGTGAGCAGGGGCCCTTGCTCCACTTCTCCAGTTCTTTGTCTCCTATCTTTTAACCACTTACTGATCTGATCCCAACACTAAAACAGAGCTGTCAGGCAAGGGGGAGGGAGATGGTTTAGGCTGAAGATGTTGTATATCTCTCATGCAGAAAATGTAGCAATGGGGCAGGGTGGTCAAAATTACTCTTCCATGGCTGTAGTGCTTCTTCTATAGAGATGTGGGTTTTTTTCAAGAAAGAATTGACAGTAAGGAAAGGGGCCCAGGGAGAGAAATGCCATTATTCCCTCTTCTGCTGCTGATCTGAACAGTGATTGTTGGTATCTCCAGGTGATAAAAGTTTCCTGAGCAGGTGTGTAAAAGAGGAAAAGGAAGAGAAGTGGAGCTCCACAAGACCTAGAAGAATTGCCCTATGGTTTGGTATTAAAACACTTCTTGCTGCTGCTGAGAGACATGAAGGAACCTGGTGGCTGTCAACCACAGATGACCATAAGGTGCACACCTGATGCTTGACATTTCTGCACCTTAGGAAGTGCCTAGTCCCAGGAGGTGCCTTGGGATGATGGGAGATACCGCCCTGGGGAAGAAGAGCGGGCAAAAGCTTCCTGCTGGTCTGTGCTGGTTCAGTTGAGCTGCCACGCTGGGCTTTCCTAGAGCCAGGCATGCAGAGCCGTTGTCCAGTTTCTCTGCCTGTCTCCTGCCAGACTGTGATTGCCTGGCTTCTGGCACTGGCTGGATGAGTTGCTTGGAAATTTCCCCCCCAGAATTCCTCTTAGTTCTTTGGAATTGCATTTAAAAATTTCCTTCTGTGGAAAGCTGCTGTGGTCAGCTCACTCTGATCTAAAATGGAAATACTGGGAAACGTGGCATTTTCCAGTGGTGGAAATTCAGCTTGACTCCTAGCTCTGCTGGAGGGATGCTGAAAGAATTTGATAGACATGACCCTCTTTTAGCACCTCATTCAATTCCTCAGTAGTCATGTGGCTCTCCCAAGAGAGCTACAGCTCTGACGTTCAGATTCATTTATCTAGTTAATGAACACAGCAATCAAGATTTAGAAAGGAAATATTTTTGTAGGGGAAAAAAAATAGATAAGTGGGTTTTGTATCAAAGCAGTTCATTGACTGATTATTGAACAAGCAGAAATGACAGATAAAAACAGTTCTGTATTCATTTGTCTGTGACACAAAACAGGACAAGCTGAATCATTCGTTGCCTGAAATATCCAAGTTTATAAAAATCTGCTCAGTGCCATAAATCTATTAGCAAATCATTGTATAATGAGCACACTGCACCTTTAAAAACTATTAATTGCATTCCTGCCCTATTTTATGTCTTACATTTTTGTCTCATAATTGAAATACTTTTCAATTCTCCTAAAAGCAGGGTTTATTTTATTTCAAAATAGACACAGTAGTTAGCATGCATATTTTCCAGGTCACTATCATGTGAATGGATGTGTGTCTGTTTATATTCAATGTTAACTGTTATATCTAATAGCCTACTCATACTATTGGATTTATCCCCCCTTACGGGCAGAGCTTCAATTTATTTGTACTAGTTGGAAATTTCAATGTACACATATGACTAGATCTTATATAGGAAAGTAAATCATGTCAGGTCGGTTAAACAGAAACACCCTTTTGATCACTGCAGCGGATAAAAATTGAGTTTGTCTTTGTCACAATGACTCTCAGTTTGGAAAATCGATCTGGCCAAATTAAGTGTTTCTACAGCACCTAGTGCCATGGAGCTCTGCAGGGTCTTGAGGAAAGCAGCATCTCTCCAACAGGGATTAGCATATCCATGTTGTCCTCTTTGGAGTAATCATTAGCTTTCTGAATGCTTCCAGTCTTCCTTCTGTTCGTGTGGGAATACTTTGTGGGATGCTCTTTATTTACAGCCAGTGGATTTATATTCCACAAGCGGCTGCAATGGATTTATGAGCGCCAGCACTGCTGTTTGGGAAATTCACAGGACATCTGGAATAATTTGATGTTTTCATGTCTTTTTTTTTTAAAAAAAGTCAACATTTTCTCACTAATGAAGGGCTGTGAGATTTGGATGCACCTTTCTTACAGGAATAAGCCTGGAAAAGCACAGGTTTGGACCTCTGATTCTAGTCTACGAGCAATGTACCCTGCCAGACTGAGTGTTACTAGGGATGGTTCTAACTAGGTTCAGGTTTCCTGGCTTGAAAATTACTTGTATACACTTCCATTGCTCCTGGAAGTACAGGGTGACCACAAACTGACCGAACCCCCTACGGACTCACAGAAATGGACAAGGGTAGAACTGTGAGCAGTGCCAAAACAAGCTCCTGAGACTGAGTTCAAACTTCTTCAGGAGCTGTTCTCCATGTCCTGTCAGAGAAATGGGTCAGGTTACACATTCTGATAAGCAGTTTCCATATGGACGATAAAATTATCTTTCCCTGCATATGACAGAATATTTACCAGACTGAGAATGTGGCTATTTTGGGACTGTTTCTTTTCAGCAATGTTTGTTTTAGTCAGTTTTGAAGGAGGGGGAAGAAGCAGCCTATCCCTGTCCCATGATTAATGTAAGGCTGACCATGAACAAGATAATAATAGCCCCATCCTCTGGGAACCAGGCCTCCCCCTAATTGCTTTATTGGCAATTAGTCACCATGTGTCACCAGTCTGTCACTACCCTCATGTTCATTTTTCATGCTTTCACAGAAAGTTACTGCTGACTCTACAGGGTGTAATAAGAGTGTCTGCTTGTTACCAGGCTTTTCTTAGCTCTTCAGGAGCTTGGTTCTGGTGTCTTGGTGAGGCTAAGGACTGGGACAGATGTTTGGGTTGGACATGTGTTTGGGTCTAAGTACACTGTGCCTCAGTATGGACTTTTCTGAACTAGATTCGTGACTTGGAGGGCTGAATCTCTGTGGGCTGAAATTGTGTCTGCAGCTACAGAGGCTAATTGTGATAATGGGGAGAGAGAAAACCACATTTAAAAGAGCTGGTTTGGGTGCCTCAGAATTGAACTAAACCATATGTGGGTTCTGATGAAACTGCTTGGTTTTTTTTTTTTTAATGTAAAAATGTGGCTGTTCACCCCATGCTCTTGAGAGGAAACACAAGGCTTTGCAGCTGAACTGAGTGGTGCATGATCTCCAATACCTTATCCTGGGAGACCCTGGGCCAGTCACCCAGCCTGCGTCAGCACCTCCACCTCTGTGGGTCTGTGCAGAGATGGGGGACACGCTGCAGTCTACTGTGGGCACCATCAGAACTGTGTAAGGGATGGATAAAGAAGGATGTATCTTTTCCTTTTGCTGGGAAGCAACAAAATGGATGGGGATGGTTACAGATAGCTGCAAGGATACTTTGGTTATGCAAACTACGGTCACTTTGCTCCGCAGGAAGACCTAGTCTCTGTAAACTAAAGCTTACAGAAACCCTTGTTTGACAATGGGAATGGTGAAATCACAGTCCCCTCCTTCCCCGAGATATTTTGATAATAAAGTAATTTCTGATGGAAAATCATTGCATTAATTCTGTCCCCTCTCAAGCACCACCCTTCTTGCCTCCTTCAGGAACTGCTGAAGTAACCAGCCACATCTTCAGTCACTGCTCTAAATAAATATCTGATTCAGAGTAAGATCATGGCAAAAGAGATCTCATCCTGAAAGCTGTGACACAGCCTCTTTCCATTTAAGCATTGCTAGCTGGTCCAGCGTTTGCAGTAAGATGCATTTCCCATATTGCATCACTCTGGGAGAACATAGACTGAAAGAGTCCATCCTGTAAGTTAACAGAACTGAACTAGATTCAGTGCTGAATGCAAGGTTGTGGAAGAAGTAGTTTTCTGCAAGGCTTTGCCTGTGTGTGTCTGAAACCTGGTTCAGCTTGATCTCCTGTGTAGCATTAGGACAGAAAACAAAGTAATTGGTAAAGCAATATTGGCTTAAACCACAATACTGTGACAATTTCACACACAATTTGTGGAATTCTATTTAGTCACTGTGCACTTACCTAATTCTTAACCAAATCCTCCCAGCACCCTCCCAAACAAGCCCACCTCATTACTTGTAAATGATTTAAAGAAAGAAAGAACCAAAACCAAAAGACAACTCCCCCCCAACCCTCCATCTCCAAATTCATTATTTATAAATACTTTAACCTACTCAGTATTAGTTAGTGAAGTCCAGATCTCTGCTTCTAAGAGCTTGAAATCCTTCCCTGAAAGGCCTCTGAGTTCAGCAAAAGAAGTTCTGGGTTTGATAACTTTTGCACCTAATTCTCATGTTAGAGCATTTTTAGCTACTTCACACTGAGATCAATTGCACCATGAGTCCCTGGAAAGAAAGCCCTGTGTTGGCAAAATGGTGGGAGAAACTATCTAGCAATTGCTTTACAGAATTATGCTTTCCTGGCATATTTTGTTCTTTCCTGCTCTTGCCCACACACATTGAATGTAACAATTACTAGAAAGTGTGAAGGAGCTGGCTTTCAACATGTCCTTCCACCTCTGCTATCTGAATCAAATCACACATCTCTGTTTACTCTATTAAGTGAGATAGTGTTAAAGTTATCTCCCCAACAACTTTATTTAATCAGTTTCAGTTAGTAAAAAAGATTTAGCCAACAGCTATTTTGCTCACGTGGGCTTGCAGCTCACGAACAAAACAACTCCCTGAAGAGCAAGAACAGAGTTCATTGAGGAACATGCTAATGAAAGCTGGATGAGTTTCCCTCATTAAGTGTAATTACTTTAGGTTTTGCAGGCTGTCTTCTATGGGGTGTCCTTGCTGGCTGATATGTTGAGACTAATTAAGAAACTGCGATGTGCTAAGTGTGTAATTTCCAGCAGAGACCTTCTTTTCAGTGTCCTGGCTTTCCCACTGTCCACAGTAAGTAACTTCTGTAAGTAAAAATAATGTCTGCACAAATGATTCGGTGTACAAGCATAACACACACATGTATACAATAGATAAGAACAGTTGGGTTTTTTTTACCATTTGAAAATGGTTTTGGACCTTTTAGAAGAAGAAACCGTGCTGAGCCTGTCAGAGTTGAATGCAAAGCTTCTTGCGCAAACTTTAGGGTTGCTGCCCCCAAGCTAACATAGATTGACCCCAAAGGGTGAATGAGGTGCAACTCCTCCGTTAATCTCACAGTCCAAATAGCTGTGGATTTATCAGCTTAGGGCATTTCTCTAAAGGGCAGCGTGGGCCAGGCAGACATGGAAAGGTACCTAAGAGGCAGCAAAATCTCACATCTCCTTCTCTGACTCCACTGTGGCTTTAAATAAGCACTGGAGAGAAACAAATTCAAAGTATAATAATTAGAGTCACAGCTTACCTCGCATTCCCCATGGATCACCCACTCCCTCACAGACAATGCTGTTTATCGAAATGCTGTTTATCTGGCACTGTGTGTTGGACAGGAACTGATGGGTTACTTACACGCATAGGTATGCTCTGTGTGAGTAAAGCCTGCAGCTACCTCTGAATCTCAAAGGGCTGAGAAGTACTGCTTAAATCTGGTCTACAGGCAGCTCAGCCAGCTGGCTCACTAAAATGTCCTGCCAGGGACTACAGAGCTACTGGCTAATTTATCTTCCCTGCATAGCAGTATTCGTGCTGCTGCTGCTGCATCACCACCAGCCATCCTCACAGTGCCCTCAGGACAAGCACAGGCTAGTCCCCTTCTTCTAGCATCTCACATCCCCGATTTCCAACCTCAAACACAAAGTGTGCTCAAATACAAAGCAAGGCCAAAAAAGTACAAATCTGCTTCCAGGTATCAGTAACTGATACCAGGGTTCATTTCCTGTAGTTAAATTCTCCCACTGTTAATCCTCCTCTGTTGGGAAAGAAGTAGGTACCCACAGTGCAGCTTACACCTGCAGTTTAGGAATTAGGCACGTGAACTGTGAAGATAAGGGTAAGTTTTATTTGAACTGTTTTACCAAGATCTGGTTTACGTTGTTACTGAGCAGAAAAAGTGCTCTGGCTTGACAGCCAATCCCTTGAGGAGAACTTCTGGACCATCAAAAGATCCCATCTGCAAAGGAAAAGAAAAAAGAAAAAAAGTTTAAAGCTATTCCAGTATTCCACAGAAAATATCAGTTTTGGCTGCTTATAAAGGAGGTTTTTCTTGCTGTATCACCACAGAACATTGCACCTCAGAGTAAATTCCTTTCTTTATGTTGTAACATGTGAGATACATGAGTTTATCTGGCAATATCACCATTTTACATGTAGGTGGTGTTTTGCCTCCTCAGAAATGAAAGCATTAGCCAAAACTTATCAGTTACGTTTGGCTTTCCTTTTGAAATTTCTTTCATTTTGTGTTTTGGTTCCAGTTTGTGTCTATATCCTTTTGGACACTGTATAGCTACAATCGAGAGCTGGTTTACCCCAAAAGCCTTGATGGAGTCATCCCACTCTGGTTAAATCACGCTATGGTGAGTAAGAAACACCCCTGCCTCTAGCAGGGAAGAGAGACTCTGCAACGCGCTTCCCACCGTTGCATTGTGTTGCTTCCCAGAAGAGTTTCACAGCTTCTTCTTTCTCACCTCCTCCTTCCTACTGATCTGAATCTGATGTTGAGCTGTATACAGCAGGCATGTGCTTGAAGTCACCTCAACAAGCCTTTTAGCATGCAAGAAAAGTCAATGAAATGTGTAGTGATAAGGAAAAAAGAATCTAAAAATATCTTCTCAATTATTGTAGCTCAAAAAATAAATTGTTTCTTCAAAGAGAAGTCTATGAAATATGAAATAGCTGGGAGTATAACAGAGCAGTTCTTAATTGTTAAAAAAGGTGAAAGAACATCTGACAGTTCTACAGCTAATAAGCTAATGTGTGCACAGCTTTGAATAGATGAATCGCAATGATTGTTTACAGATTTGCTATAAATACTTTCCAGATTTCTCCTTCATTTGCTCTGGCCGTTTTTATGATGTGTTGAATAATCACATATTTCTCATCAGTCAAGTGTAAAGAGTCTGACAGTAACATGGAAACCGTGGGTGGATTGTAAGGTCAGGGAGGCCTCATGGGGCTAGCGGGAAGGGGGAGAGAAGGGAGAGGTTCACCACTAGACTGAATCAGAGGAGCCAAGAAGTATGAAATAATCACATAGAAGACTCATTTCTCTCCAGACTTCATTTCTTAAGTACAACACTTTGCAACCCACTGCAGCAGCTCTCAATGCCTGTTGAGGGTAAATGCGGGAGGCTTCAGGGTTTCTGGCCAAGGACACTTGATAAAGGTTTTGAGCAGCCACTTGATTTAGACAGGCATATTCAGACACGTGTGCCTGGAATCTAAACACACATAGGCATGTCCGCATTACTGATATCTGAGTGATAAACTGCAGCCATCATGCACTTTTAACCTCATCACCTGCTCTCTGCCCACCAGTTCATCTCCACCAGGGTCTTTGCATGGCTGTCCAAACTTCCGCATGGACGCAAACAGGCACCACTCCCTCAACATCATCACCCACCGAAAGGAAAGATTCCTTGAGTCCTCAGCATCATGCTGGTTTCAGGTCCGGCATTTGGTATGGGAAACTGGTTGAAGCTTAAAATCTTTACAGTCATGGAGGTGCTGGGGAAGGGGAGGGCACAGGGTGGAGCCAAGAGGAGATGGGCTTTGCTGCTTGTTTTAATCCCAGCGCACAGCTGAGAATTTGCCCTTTCCATTTCCACATTTGTTTATGACATGGAAAGGTTGAGAGGTACTAAGATGTACATTTTTATTTCATGTGCAAGAGCTCTTTGCAGGAATCGCTCAAATGTATTCGTTATAACTTTTTTCCTTCCCTGCCTACATCTAAATTTCATAGTAAAGTCATTATGACAACAACAAAAAGCTTTTCCATTTCAGAAATGTCAAAAACAGGTGTTAAAAAAGGAAAACAGTTCTTCCTCAAAATTATTTTGATGAGAAACTTCACATAAAGCAAGCTTCAATCACAACCTAGTATTTTATTTCTAAAGCTGTTAATACATTGCAGACATCTTGTGCTTGACAGTTCCTGGGTTGGAAATTTTCCTTCCAGTCACTATTAAGCGTAAAACATCTGCCACCAGCATAGACTAATCTCCACTATTGACAGTCCCACATTTAGGGCCACCTTCCAACAGGTGCCTTCAGGCTTATCTGAGGCATTTATTTCTTCCAACACAAAATATCCACTGGGAATACTAGGAAAATCCAGAGAGCTACTGACACTTTAAGGGACAATCTCCAAGTTCTGATTGCCAAACAGACACTTCTTTGGGTTCATTTCCTTGCACAATGCTATACTTTATAGATCCGAGATTACAGACATTTTACGGCAGATTGAGGCAGCATCTCGCTGGCTTTGGTGGTAAAGACATCAGTGCACCAGTAGTAGACGTCAGTGCCGCACCATTTGCAGTGGGAGTATTTTTTTTTATCTCAGCCTATTTTAAAGTTGTAAATAGGAAAGCATATGTTTTTATGTAACTGAAGAGGGAACCTAAAAAATAATCGTGCAGAAACACTTCAGGAATACCAAGCTCCTTGAGTTCTCAGTGGTGCTGCAGCACCTTCCTTGCAAAGATGAACTAGCCATTTATTTTTCTCACATTTACTGCTCTTACAGTGGGAAAGTGTTGGTGCTCACCTGGTAGCCCAGAGTCATATAGATAGGTTTACATTTTAGGCATGTTTTTGCACTCTGAGCAGAAACCTTCTCTGGTTTTTGCAGAAAGGATGGCTAATGCAGAAAGGAATCTTGCTGATATTTGAAGGAGGCCAAATACTCCAGACTACCTGAGTTTCTCTCTGCCTTTTTACTGAGTTTAAGTCAAAGGCTTTTTTCCACTTCTGTTCGCCTGAAATAATTATGTTTTACCAACTTTACACAAAGCTTTGTGTTTTATGGATGAAAAAAAAAACAAACCTACTTAAGTCTCAAGCACAATTATTGCATTTGAAAAAGATCTTCGAAGTGGAAGACGGCTGAGGCAAAAGATATGCCTGCCAATTCATCAAGTGAAATTGTTTATTTCTTTCCCAGTCATCTCTTTTCAAGCAACATCTGGATACTCTCCAGAAAGCAACTAGCTGCTGGAGACAACTTGGGTTAAACAATATGCATGTATTTTTCAACTGAATGGCAGTACAGGGGAGCACTACATTTTGAAGGGGCTGACAGAACTGAATGGTAAACAAAGAGGGGCAATGGTGGGTCAGAAGAGATCACTCAAAAATATTTTAATCTATAACAAAAGAAAAGATACACATCAACATTGACCAGATGTGTTCACAAAAATGGTAATGGCATATATATTATATAAAGGAGGTTTATATTTTCAGCCTGTAAGGCACAGTTCTCGTAAAAGGCAAATTTTCTTGTGAAAAGCACAATTGTCTTTATTGTCAGGCTGCAGCTTAGTTTAGCCGTCTCCTTTCCTGATATATTCTGAAGCTGTGTTACCCTCTCAGCTTTACAAAAATCGTCATTTTAGTGTCCCAGGCACTTTACTGACACATGGTTATGAACTGTGTGTGTTCTGAAGACCTTGTAAGCTAAATAACTGAGGATTAAAAAGGAGGGATGGTAAACGGAGGCACGGGAAAAAAATTACTTATCTGTCAGATAGACAGCAACAGACCCCCCATAGAATCATAGAATCATAGAATAATTAGGGTTGGAAAGGACCTTAAGATCATCTAGTTCCAACCCCCCTGCCATGGGCAGGGACACCTCACACTAAACCATGTCACCCAAGGCCTCATCCAACCTGGTCTTGAACACTGCCAGGGATGGAGCACTCACAACCTCCCTGGGCAACCTATTCCAGTGCCTCACCACCCTAACAGGAAAGAATCTAAACTTCTCCTGTTTAAGTTTTAACCCATTACCTCTTGTCCTATCACTACAGTCCCTAATGAAGAGTCTCTGAGTCCCTCCCCAGCATCCCTATAGGCCCCCTTCAGATACTGGATGGCTGCTATGAGGTCTCCACGCAGCCTTCTCTTCTCCAGGCTGAACAGCCCCAACTTTCTCAGCCTGTCTTCATACAGGAGGTGCTCCAGTCCCCTGATCATCCTCGTGGCCCTTCTCTGGACTTGTTCCAACAGTTCCATGTCCTTTTTATGTTGAGGACACCAGAACTGCACACAATACTCCAGGTGAGGTCTCACAAGAGCAGAGTAGAGGGGCAGGATCACCTCCTTTGACCTGCTGGTCACGCTCCTCTTGATGCAGCCCAGGATACGGTTGGCTTTCTGGGCTGCAAGTGCACACTGCCGGACCATGTTAATTTTCTCATCAACCAACACCCCCAAGTCCTTGTCCGCAGGGCTGCTCTGAATCTCTTCTCTGCCCAACCTGTAGCTGTGCCTGGGATTGCTCTGACCCAGGTGCAGGACCTTGCACTTGGCATGGTTAAACTTCATGAGGTTGGCATCAGCCCACCTCACAAGCATGTCCAGGTGCCTCTGGATGGCATTCCTTCCCTCCAGCGTATCAACCGAACCACACAGCTTGGTGTGATAGGCAAACTTGCTGAAGGCACACTCAATCCCACTGTCCATCTCGCTGACAAAGATGTTGAACAAGACCGGTCCCAACACCGATCCCCAAGGAACACCACTCGTTACTGGTCTCCAGCTGGACACTGAGCCATTGACCACAACTCTTTGTGTGTGGCCATCCAGCCAGTTCTTTATCCACCAAGTGGTCCATCCATCAAATTGATGTCTCTCCAATTTAGAGACAAGGATGTCATGTGGGACAGTGTCGAACGCTTTACACAAGTCCAGGTAGATGACATCAACTGCTCTACCCCTGTCCATCAGTTCTGTAGCCCCATCATAGAAGGCCACCAAATTGGTCAGGCAGGATTTCCCCTTAGTGAAGCCATGCTGGCTGTCACCAAGCACCTTGTTGTTTTTCATGTGCCTTAGCATGCCTTCCAGAAGAATCTGCTCCAAGATTTTGCTAGGCACAGAGGTGAAACTGACTGGTCTGTAATTCCCCAGGTCATCCATTTTCCCCCTCTTGAAAATGGGGGTTATATTTCCCGTTTTCCAGTCATCGGGAACTCCACCTGACTGCCATGATTTCTCAAATATGATGACCAGCGGCTTCGCAACTTCATTCACCAGCTCCTTCAGGACCCACGGATGGATTTCATCAGGTTCCGTGGACTTGTGTATGTTCAGGTTCTTAAGATGGTCTTGAACCAGATCTCCTACAGTGGGCCCAAGGTCTTCATTCTCACAGTCCCTGCATCTGCCTTCCAAGACTCTGGTGGTTTGGTCAGAGCCTTTGCCAGTGAAGAGCGAGGCAAAGAAGTCATTTAGAACCTCAGCCTTCTCCAAATCCTGCGTAGCCAGCTCTCCTGAGAGCTTCCTGAGGGGGCCTACATTCTCCCTAGACTGTTTTTTATTTGCTATGTGCTTGTAGAATCCCTTCCTGTTATCTTTAATACCTCTAGCTAAGTTTAATTCTAACTGGGCCTTAGCTTTCCTAACCTGGTCCCTAGCTTCCCGGACAACATCCCTGTACTCTTCCCATGCCACCTGTCCTTGCTTCCACTTTTTATAAGCCTCTTTTTTCATTTGAATTTTCCTCAGGAGCTCCTTATCCTTCCAAGGAGGTCTCCTGACCCTCCTGCTGCACTTCCTTCTGGTTGGGATGCAACACTCCTGAGCTTGTAGCAGGTGATCCTTGAATATCAACCAACAGTCTTGAGCCCCCCTGCCCTCTAGGGCTATATCCCATGGAACCTTACTAAGCAGGTTCCTGAAGAGGCCAAAGTCTGCTCTTTTGAAGTCCAGGGCAGGGAGCTTGCTGCACGCTCTTCTCACTGCCCTGAGGATCTCAAATTCGAGCATCTCATGATCACTGCATCCAAGGCTGCCCTGGAGCATCACATTTCCAACGAGCCCTTCCCTGTTGGTGAGCACGAGGTCAAGCATGGCACCTCTCCTTGTCGGCTCCTCTATTACTTGCAGAAGGAAGTTGTCTTCCACACAATCGAGGAACCTCCTGGATTGCTTGTGCCGGGCCGTACTATCCTTCCAACAGATGTCAGGGTGGTTGAAGTCCCCCATGAGAACAAGGGCCTGTGAGCGTGAGGCTTTTCCTATCTGTCTATAGAGTGCTTCATCCACAGGTTCCTCTTGATCAGGTGGTCTGCAACAGATCCCCTCAGTAATGTCTCCCATAGCTATATTCCCTTTAACCCTGACCCACAAACTCTCTGTTGACTGCTCACCTGTCCCCAGACGGTTCCATACTCTCCAGCCTATCCCTAACATAAATAGCAATTCACCCTCCCCGCTTGTCAGGCCTGTCTTTTCTAAAAAGCCTGTAACTTTCCATTCCAACACTCCAGTCATGGGAGCCATCCCAGCTGAGCCTCCCAAGCTCCTTTGCACTTTGCCTCAGTGTAGCTAAGCAGTACCTGAATATAAAAAGAAAATGCAAGAGTGAAAGAACAAGCTAGGTGCATACAAGTAATTGTCCTTCCCTGAAGCAAGCCACTGATGCCTGGACAACAAAAATACCAGCAATACTCACCAAGTCCCCTCTCATCTTGGAGCTTTTTGGTATCTACAAGCTGCTTGTGTTTGTCTCACCTAGCTAAAGCATTACTTACCTTCCTTAGTGGGGACACAACTACATCAACAGAAATGTTCTTTCGAATCAGTATGATTTATTTCCATCTGAAAAAGAAAATAAGTTATATGAATACAAATTACTCTATGTGAGGGCATCTGTGTGAAGGATTATATTCTCCTACAACTACTTTAGGAAGCTGCTGCACCATTAACCAACCAAAAGGGTGGCAAAATCAGCGTGTGGAGCAGAACCCCATTGTCCTGGCTACTCTATCTGGATTCCTACTCCAGGAGTGTACACAAGAACCACCTCAGGCTCATCCTTGACCATCTTAAAAGATTCTCCTTGCAACTGGTATTCAAAGCTTAATAATTCTTGCCTGTTTACACAAGAAAGAAACATTTCCATTTGTTTGCATTTCAGAGTATCTCAATTTTAAGCTGTCTGGCAACTATGGACATTCATAGGCTTCCAATTATACTCACTTTTTGGCAAAGAAGAAGAATGTGTATGTGAGGGATATGGCACATGAAATTAATCACCCCACACATTTAAGAGCAAAGACAATTCTCTTTTCCCAGTGCTACAGATATATATTTTTGAAGTTTCCATTTTTGCTGACATAAGCCCATTTCCCCAGGGAGAAACCATGTGTTTCACAGACACATGTTATGGCAGGGACTCCTCCCAGGCTGCTGCTACCTCGGCATGCACAGGTGCAGTCTCTGCAACCCACCCCATGAAGGAACAGCTGGAGACGAATATTCCACAGAAGAGGATGTGTCACTTCAGTCTTATGTCAGCTCCCAGCTGCAGGGCAACATCAGTTTCTTAGACTACGTATCAAATGTCAGGGAGAAATGCAATTAAAATTCTGGCATGGACACAGAGATAAACCATTTGCTAGTAAGCAATAGGATATTCAGCCAGGGCCTTGTTTCCAAAAATCCACGTGTGTATGCAGGAAATGTTATCTCTGAAGCTTTTTTACCCCTTTGATCATACAATTGGTCTGATGTTTGTCACAATAGTGCTCCCAAACTAACTACATGTGTCAGGAAAAGCAGAGAAAAAAAATAAATGTTGCTTTTCCGATCAGCATGATCTGGATCTGGGAAGGGTAGAAACAGTAGTGGAAATGGAAACAGAGACAGGCTCATTCAGAGAGGAGTGCTGCTGGAGTTAAACTGAGCAATAGCTTCCTGACTGATTTGTCACACCTGCTCAGTAACAGGACTCCTCGTACCTCCCGCTCTACCCATAAAATAAATCCTTGAAAATGCACCAACGGTGAGAATATAAAGGACAGGTAGTGACTCTAAGAGAGAATTATTTCTTTAGCTAAATATGGCAGTGTACTAGTTAAAGAAATGAACTTACAGACCTCCCACCCTGAAAAATAAAGAGGTGAAGTGAGGAAGAAAATGTCTAAGAACAGATTACAAAAGAAAATTTTAAAAGAGGCATTTGAATGAAGACAGCATCATAGCAAAATAAATCAAAAGAGGGAACTTGCTCCAAAATGAAGCCAAGAAAGGAGAGAGCATACAGAGATTCAGAAAATTGTGAGGAGTATAAAACTAAATAGAGGTTATGGTGACAGGAAGCCATTTAGTTTTATTATGCTCAGATAACACAGGCTGTAATTGTTTATGAAAGCATCCAACCCAAGGAAATTTCCATAGACAAGAGGACATTTCCCAACAAAGAGTTGAATAACTGAGTAAATACCTCAAGGGTCAACTAACGAACACTCTCTTCATGAGCCTCTTCAGACAGCGCTGGAGTGGGTTTTTACTTTTTCTTTGCAGTAACATAGCGATGGAGAAGATACAAGCATGACTATTGGCCACGAGTGGTTGTCAGCACACCAGCTCTGTGGGGAATTTGTCTGAAAGGAGAAACATGGGCAGTTTTTCAAAAGCACTTGATGGTGTCGAACTGTGCCCAGTGGAGTTTAGTTTGGCCAGTGGTAGCTGTTTGTGAAAAATCCCCTGCTAAAGTCCCACATGTTAATGGAAAGCAGACACAGAGGGTATGTAAATGCAGACAAATTAGAAATAAACAGCTATGGTCAACCGAGGCATCATTTCCTTCACTCTGGAGTCAAACGGGGTCAAACCAAGTCAAACTGAGACACACTCATTAAGAGTACAAGTGATCTCAGCAGCTCTGGGGAGATTATTCATGGGCTTAAAACTCAGCCTAAACTGAAGCCTGCAGCTGAACACAACCTCTACCCAACCCTGTCTTCTAAGCCCCAGGAAACTTGTTTTTACTTATATTCTCAACAGCAAAACAAAGATATAACTGAATAAATACACAAATTCTCAAAATATGGGAAGCAAAAATTCCATATGGACTTACCAAACAGTGGATATAATATCCAGAGAGGACTACTTATCTCAGTTTAAACTCATGAACCTGAAACAGATTCTGGGAAACATACAACATAGTGTTGGAAACAAAAATAAAGAAAGGGGACAATGTTATAATTTAATTCTCCACAGGAGATGAGTTAACATGTCAGTATTTCAGATAAAGTTCAGCATATATTTCAGAAACTTTCTCCACACTGTATTTATATGCCAGAGTTTATGATCAATAAAGCGAATGTTGCAATTTTATAACTAGTTCAGATTCACCTGAATTTGTCAGGTAAAAAGCAAAGAAACCAAACCCAAGTTAAAAATCATAGTAAAAGCCAAAAATAAAAAGTCACAAAGGATTGTTTGGGATCAGAATTCAGATTATAAATGTGATTAGTTAACAAAACATCTCAGATAATTTTGAAAATCCCATCACTTTTATCTTTCCATTGTATGAATAATTTTTAAAAAAGGCATTTAAGATACTTCTGTCCTTACAAAACTTGTAAGCTGAAAGCTTTCCTCAACAAACAGACATCATTAGAGAAGTAAATATATTAATATTTCAAAGAACATAAAAATAAGAACTAATAGGATTCCTGCCAAGAGAAGGAAAAATCTCTCAAATTCAGTTCAGTTCACTGACAGCCTGATCAGCACACACAGCTATTGTTTCAGCCCATTTTCCTTACCTTGGAGTGAAATAGTTTTTTTCTCCCTCTGTGTTAATTACTTTTGACAGTTTCACTGTTTATATGTGAAACTGAGAAACTGTTAATTGAAATAAAAAAAATGAGTCACTGTTTCCAGCAATTTTTGCCAGTGTTTTGATCTGTGTCAATCTGAGCTTAATTATTAGGTTTTCTTTAAAGCAAGAGGGAAAACTGTATATTTTTATTTGGCCTCTACAAATACTGCAGTCTTTAGACAATTGTCGGTTTAAGGACATAAAACGCAACTAAATAGGGTTGAAAGTATATTTAATGATTATGCACTAGAGACCTATGGTAAAAATAACTCGAATGAGAAAATACTTCTTTTTTATTGAGAAGGATATGAGAAGTCTTTAAAGCCTATCAGCAGCTATGATTAGCCATGACATATGGTCTATCACTAACAATGCTGCCAAAATCAACGTCTATCGGCTGTGAGAAGGAAATCATTTGAAAAGCAAACTGCATGTCATAGGCAAAGGGCAGGCTTTGCACCCTGTAGCCAGCCACACGTTCCTCTGGTGTCTGCTGTATAAATACGCATCTGCTCTTATAAACATGCTTGACTATTCTGCAGAAATTCCACTGTGATTTTACTGCTAATGGACAAACTGGGCTTGGCAGAAATACATGAAGTCACCAGTAGACTCAGGGATAGCAGAAATGCAAGGGAAGTTTTCCTTACATACTTAGTGGGCCTGGGATGTATGCGTACATGAGAAGGAAGTGGGAGGAAAAGAAGCTTTATGTCCAGAAGAGAAAAATTCTAAACCAAAAAACTTTTCATTCTGAGGGTGCATGAAGTAGCTGAGAACTGTTGTAAAAATCTACCTCAAGAAAGCATTTGCATGGCAAGTTTAAATGGCCCTACAAAAAGGCATGTCGATTTGATACACATAGTGGTTCTCTCTAAGTAGGAATATGCTAAAACTCTAATAATAAATACAATTGGAGTATAATATAGCAAAATATTTTAAAGGATGCAATTATTTGTACAGAAGACAGGGCACAGATTTTAATAATTCGTGGGCCAGTGTCATCTTAGACTTGAGAAAAAAAAAACACCTTTCCTATGCCACAACAAATTTTGTCTTTTTTTTTTTTCCCCCATATCAGAGTAGATCCAAGACCTTTAACAAACTGTTCACAAAACAAGGGGCAGACAGGGCCACTCCTGAACTCTTCCACTGCTCTTGGAGGTGGAAGCACTCTTGTAGGCAGTGCCAAGCTCAGCGTCAAGCCCATGTGAATCAGGCAGAGCAGAAATTTTAGCCTACCCCTTCCAATAAACTCTTGGCTATTTCCAAAAGCAGCCAAACTTTCCAGCTTTGCCAGTAACTTTCAAACATCTTTTGATTTATGGGCCCCTGAGTGTTTTCTCCAGCTCCTCTGTAAGTGGAGGAGCTCGCCAAAAGATGACTAGTTAAGCAAATCAGCATTTTCTAAGTCAAGACAGAATAAAAAGAAGTGCTCCCAACTGTCTTTTGTAACCATTATCAGTTGCTTCTTCTTTGTGGTGCCAATGAGTGTGTTACAGTAGTGGGTTTCCCCTTGCTACCCCCAGCTTATTACTGCCTGTGACCATACCATGCTGTTCATACGTTGTTGGTGTGCTGCTGCAGAGTGCCTCCAGCCATCATTCAGTGCGTGCCACTCATGCCTGTGAGGCAAATGAGAAATTGCAAATAAGGTCCAAAGCTCTGCTTTTTATTCCTCTTCCCCCTTTCCTGAGGGGTTCACGCACTATAAGGTAGCTCAAAGATTCATGGACTGAGACAGAAGTTGGCTAAGCAAGTGGAGACATTAGTGGTCTTAGCCATGATAGTTTGCTCCTGTCAGAAGAGGACAGGCCTCCTTTCTCCATGCTTTCATCCTCTGTTTCTGGACATGTACATTTGGATCAGCTTTGGAGACCATACAGCTCTTGGTAGAGAAAAACTGAGGCTGGGTCAGAGATGCCCAGAGGGGTTTGGCAGAATCACACTTAACTTCTCCTCTAGCTTGTGTAAAAGGGCTTGCCCAGCTCCCCTGTATGATAATTTCCCTACTTGCCTTTGCTGCGTATTTCCCAGTATAAAGCTGTATCTCTCTTGAGGTAAAATGAGCCAATTGCCCTTGGTCATATCTGCAATGGCCATGGAAAACTCACCCATTCAATCATCACTGTATCAACCTCTTAAGCCTTTGAAACTCTCTCATTTAAAACGCCTCATTTTCGTTTTCTCTCTAAACATACCAACACATTCAGCCCTGACTTCTATGCCTGTCCTTGAACTGATTTCCTGTTCATCATTTCTTGCTGTTTGTGCTGTCCTTTTCTGGGCATGCTCCACATTGTCTGCCTCTGTCAAAATGGGGTGCCCTAAATCAGAGACAGAGTGCCAGCCAAAACCTCATCAATTCAAGCAGAGCAGCATAGCTAATTCCCAGATCTTTCTTACACACAATACTTCTGTTAATACCATCCCAGAACACCACACACTTTTTCTATTAAGGCAGCATCATAATGCTGACTTGCACTTATTTAACATTCACTGAGAACAAAAAGTCCCAAACTAAGGAAATAAGTATGTATAATAACCCCCATCTAAAAACTCTTCACTTCAACAAAGGATTATTTCACCAGGTCAATCCTACAAAATCCCTCTTAGGACAGCAATAATGCAGCTGGAACAACCAGCTTAGAGTAGTTGAAAGTGTTTAAATTAATGAAAAGACTAGCAAAGACATTTTATGTATTCCGAAGGATCTTTGTAGCCCTCTGGATGTCAGATGAAAACCAGAATTTATATCCATTTCACATAATGGACAAATCCACTGCAACAGGCTAAAGCCTTAAAGTGACGACTAAGTGCAAGTTTTCCATCATTGCTGTCTTGCACGAGTATTTTGGCCTATTCAAAGACAAACTATTGAACACCTATGGAAATCATTCTAAAATCAGCCTAGCACATAGATTTCTAACTAAAAGACAGAGGGATTATGTATGAAAACTCTGTGAATCGAAGACATTTAATGGTTAAATGAATCCAGGAATCACTTGTATTGATACAATGAGACCTCTGCTATCAACCAAGCTGGAGAATATCTTTGTGAAACAGACCAGAGGAAAATCTCAGTGTCAATGAGTGAGAGGAGCTGGAACATCCAATAAATCTTTTCTATCTCTTTTCTCTGGAAAATGATAACTGAGATGGAAGGGTTATTTTGGTAGTAGGACAGCCAGATATGAATAGCAGCTCCTCCAGGGCCTGAGAGAGGACACGCAGCTTCCAGAGAGTTGACGCTTGGCAATGGCAGACAAAAATGGATGTCTGCCTCTTAAACAAATGGGTAAATAATGTTTTCATGCATGCTGTATGTAGCTCAATATACATTTAAAGATTTTCATATGCATTTGTGGCAACATATACTATGAATATACAGCAACAAAACTTTGACACCATACCACCAAATCAGATACTCAGCACCACTTCTGACAAACGCACATTTAAGGTACGAAAATCACTTCCCTCGGACAAGAGGAAACTTCGTATCATACAGCATACTCAGCAGGCTGTGCCTTTATGGAAAAACAAAATCAAAAAAGTCATTAGTTTGGGTTTGTTTTTTTTTTTTCTGTTTAAATGTCTGTCTTTCTCTGCTGTGCTCCCTCCTTTCCCCTCCCCATCTACTCATTAAATTATTTGCTTAATTAACAGAAATTTAACCAAATAGTCAGCTACAGTTGTTATTATAGTTTTCTCTTGCTGCTCCTCATTGACTGTTTTTGCTGTGTTATTCCTAGCATTGTTTAAGCCTTCTGTACTAGGTACTGCAACTTCAAACTATCGTTTGCTTGCACAGGGAATATTACAAAACTTTTAGTGGGGAGGTTTCACCCCAACAAATATTTTTTTGAAATTACCACAAATCACCCAACAAGTTGAGGCATTACAAAACCCCTGCACTGTCTCTTTGATACCTGAGCCCAGAAGGACTTATGCTCTGCCTCCAACTTCCCAAACAGTGAGAAGCATCCCTCTTGGAGGCAGCTCCCCACCACAAAACAGGCAGTGCCACCTGGTCTGTCCTGTCCTGTGCTAAAATTCCTCCATGCTCAGTTGTCATCATAAATGCCCTAGAAAGTCAAGCCCCTTAATATAGTTCAAACTTAATGTAACTCAAATTTAGCATGAGGTGTCCCTGCCCATGGCAGGGGGGTTAGAACTAGATGATCTTAAGGTCCTTTCCAACCTTAACTATTCCATGATTCTATGAATAAACTCTTTGGAAAAAAAAGAGAGAAGAAAAAAAACCCAAACCTTCTCCATAAAGCTGACACTTTACTAACCCTTGGCTAAGCATCTTTGAAGTTCCTTCACAATCTCAAATCACAGATAACTTAAGTCCTCTGCATGATTATTTCCACGTTTTCAGTTTACAAAGAGAAGCACAACAAACTGCAATTCAATGGAGTAAATAATGTTTCAATATATAAAATACAATAATGACTTGAGGAGAACATGAAGGCAATTCAACAACTGCTTAGTGAGTTCAAGGAGGACACTTTTGACATCCTCAAATGTACGTAACAATAGGCTCCTATACCTTCTGTACTCTAATGGGAATTACCAAAAAAAGTTACGGTATTATAAAATATAAATGGGAAGCTCACATATTATGAAGGAATGCAGGTCATTCTGCAGGCACACATCTTTACCCACTTTATACAGCACACTAACTAGAAAATTTCCATGCTCATTACTGAAGGGGTACTTCATCACTGTAAAAAAATTAAGAATTATGTGCATTTGTATACAGTTACATTCAGTGCTGTTAAATAATCTTTTGCTCACGGGCAGACTCGTGAGCTTCGTGATCAGCAATCACCAAAGGAGAGGCACTGTGATTGATCACTGACAGACTTTCTTTCTCCTCAGCACACAGCTATATTGCCATTTGCTGTCCTGGAACTCCTTGCCTTGCCCCACCGTTACCCAGCAAAGAAGAAGGGATTGATCCTATTGGGATTTGTCAGCTTTCTGTATATCAGCTGGTAAGAATTACATACTTTAAAACATTTTCTTTAAGTGATCTAGCTTGCAAAATAGGGCCAAATGCTGTACTTAGATTTAGGTCCCCTCCCAGGCACGTGGGAGACAGCAGTCTGTTCTGTGGAGAGAAGTCATTTAAACTTCAGCTGAGACCCATGAAAACTATTTCCAGACAGAGGCAGGGCAGGTTTCTTCAAACACAATACTGGTCCTGAGACCATACATAATATCTCCTGCTCTTATATGGCCTCTTTTAGAAAAGCAATTAAATTGCCACGAACTCTGGTGCACTATTTCTCCAGGCTGGGTTTTTATTTCTAACCCAGTACATCTAACAGTGCCATCGAGTTTACCTCTGCTCGGTGTCTTGCTCACTGCAGAAACTCCAAATCTCAAAGGTCTTGGGGTCATGGGAGCAGAAGAGGAGTAAAACCCAGTTTGGTATTTGGCAGGAACACATGGCTGGGTTTAGAAACTTGAGATAGAAAATGATATCCAGAGCCAGGTGCACGCTGACGGGCAGCAAGGAGGCATCTGCCCCACTCCACCTCCCACTCCACCGGTGGACACCGCCTACATTTCCAGCTACATACCTCAGCTGATCTCCAACCTGTTGGAGGGTGATCCTGAGAGAATAAACTATCCCTCACCAGGCACCCCCCCAGCCCACAGCCACCCCCTCATGTCCTGTGTGTGTCATGCACCCCTGGAGCTGGTTTTACATCCACTCCTGCTTGTTGCATCCTGGATGCAGTGGTCTGGAGGCCCTGCCTGCTCCATCTGAATATGGGCACCTGTCAAAGCTTCAGACCACTCTGAAGATGACTTACATTGAGACTCAGCTCAAGAATGAGTCCGTATACTCTCAGGGTATGCTGCAATATCACTTTCCAGAGTGCAGGAAGCACCCAGGCCCTAGAGCAGAGGGTACAGAACAACTGGTCAGCACGGAGGTGACTTACTCTCACAAAGATTTCTGAGAAGTTACTGGGACTATGAGAGTGCCCATTCTTCCAATTCCCACCTACCAGTTCTCACTCTTACCTAGAGACTGCCTTCAGGCCACCAAATGAAAATCTGGAATAGAAAATAAACTGCACAGATGAAATGTTCCTGTGACTCGAAAACCATCAGAGTGGCTGGCGAAGCAGTGGACTTCACTGCTATGTTATGTAACCAAGTTAGGAGCCATTTATCCTAATCCAGGCCACAGCCTAACAGGATTACAATCACGGCTTCCTAAATTTCTTTTCTATGTTCTGGTTCACCCAGTTGCTTAAAGCCAGCTTAATTTTGCTTGCCTTCTGACAGCATTTGGTTTTTATTGTCTTTGAGACCAGACAGCTCTCCAGGCAGCTATTGCAGTCATGAGTGCCATGCTTTCCCCTGAAGCCCCTATCAGCTGAGCAATTCCACCCCACAGGAGACACAGCTCATGCTGGGACCTGAATCCTCATCAAAGGGTGATGATCAATATAAGTATCAACACATTTGAGTCCTTGCAGTATCTTCTATGACTTGATGTCTCATGGGTGCTGCTGAGATCCTGAGTGGAAGGTGGTCCGTGAGAGCACTTGTCACCTGTGTCTCAGAGCCCTGATAACTGGGTTGAAGATATTAGGATTGCAATACTGTTGCTTTCTTTCCTCCTGAAGCAGCAAGGAACCTGCTGTCTGCTTTCTTTTTGCCTCCTTGTCTCAGTTAACTGCAACCACAGAGAACAGGGTTCAACTAACAAAAAAATTTCTTAGCCTGTGCACTGAAATCTTAACACATGTAAATAGTTCACTGTTGGTTCTGCAACCTGGTGAATTAATAGCCCCATTTGGGCACCTTATGTTTCACAAGCAACAGTCCTTCCTAAAAGTCTCTCCTTGAACTGTCACTGTCACTGCTGAGCTTCCCCTTCCCCAGTGTGGATGGGCTGAGAACTGACTGGTCCCTGCAAGGCAGTAGAGAAACCAAGCAGCCGGTGATGGCTCACATGAGATACCTGCCTCTGAGTGGGGCTTCACTGCAGCTTTGAATATCCATAGTGCTCAAAACGGAAAGGTGGCTTTCAGTTGTGGGGCATCAGGGTTTAGAGAACCTTTAGGCATGTTAGTTAATTCTTGCAAAGATGGAACTTGCACCTCCTGGCTGCATTAAGTAATGCCTTACTCCTGGAGTCATCACACTGAAAACAGTGAAGAATATATACATTTTAGAACTGGCATTTTTAAATCTTAAAAAGGAAATAACAATAGATTTCCGTTTATCATTTCAGTGATAACAGATCAGTATAAAATAAACCTTAATTTTCACAATTTTGCATGTGTCTTTGGAGAAAAGTTCAAACTTTTATATTCAAGGGTACATAAATCATTATAGGTTGCATTTTGTATACAAAACTAAAATACAAAAAAAAAAAACACCACCACTTAAATTTAGAGACTGATAACTTTCTTGCAACAGGTCCATATTCCATCTCTGATGGGAATCAAATTCTTTTTCAGTCACTGCATGCTCATTTTCAGTACACAATTTTTTAATTTAGAATTGACCAGACTCAGAGAGATCATATGTAAGCAATATGTTATTTTCTTCTTTTTGGATCATCCCATTGAATAATTCCCTAGAGATGCCGTTTTTTTCCCCCTTCAGTGAATGTGGTGGTCCTGCTAACATTCATGGATAGGTAACGAGAGGACAGGATAAATTCACCAGTTTTATCCAGCTGTACTATGACAGCACATCACCTCTCCTTAGTATCTAAATGCTGTTCTCTATCCTATAGCAGTTTGGCAAATTTGGCTATGCCCAGGGCTGTTATCTCCATCTATCCTCCCAATAATTCTGGGCATTTTCTGCTTCTGTTTCAGTCACTGATATTCAAGGTAAAATCTTGGGAAAAAATGAAACTTGGTAAAATGAAATCTTCAGAATAATAAGCTTCCAAATCCTGCATGTATATTTAATAGTTGGATGCCTATGAGTAATGAGCAATATGCATTTGCAAGATTTATAAAATCCCTAGCAAAACCCAAAACAAAACAAAACAAAAATAAAACCAAAACCTGTCAACCATTCTGTGATCAAATGAGTAAGTTCAGGTATATCTGGAGGTATGCCCCAGGATAAAAAACCTGGAAACACAGGGCTTCTACCAAGCCGGATAGCTAGATATCTGAAAGTGCTTTAGCTCTCCTGCGTAGTCATTTGTTTAGGTTTGAAAATATGGGTTGGAGTGCTTCACTCGAGGCACACCAGCTGGCCAAATTGCATCAAGATAATCTAGTTCCTCATTATATAAAATAAAGGCAGTTATCACCCTCTATTTTGCTGTTAGAGGCACATTAAGAAAACAGCAGCCCTGTGCAGTGAAGAACACATGCTGACATTTGCATGGGCTCCAGCTTGCACCCAGTCTTCAGTGCCTCTGCTCAGCCTCTCTGTGGCCTTCTGTGCAGGCTTTTTCTTTTTAATCACTTAGCTGTTTCACAGCCTTGTTTGCCTGATGAAAGAACCTTAAATCATGAAAATGAGTCTCAACCCTTAACATTTCCATGCTCAGCCCGGACAGCTCCACTATCACCCCCCTCCATTTCCTCACTCTATCCCTTAGATGGGGATTAGTGAATCTCTCTTTAAGGCACCTCTTTATACCCTACCCCTTCCTTCTCTACCTAAAGAAAGGAGAAATCATCTTTTCACACTATTATTATTGGTAGTAGTAGTAGTAGTATTTTCCTTATCATTCTCCCATTTCTTAGTTTCATGACAGTTTCAGGCTGGTGGGGCAGCGTGCTTGTCATTTCCCTTTGAAGCATGATGCCCAGTGTAACCTGACAGGCTTGGTGCCATCAGAGAGAGTGGGATTGCATTCCTGTGTAGGCACTGGTGATGGAAAGTATGATATGTTTCTCAGATGTGTTTTTTTTAAATTAAGAATTAAACCTTTTAGAACATTTTGGACCCAAAGGTCCTTTTTATGGCAATTATCATTAAAATAACACATCCTCATAACAATCACTAAAGACCCATCCTAATTTTTATGTTCTTTACATATTTATTACAAACGTATTAAATTTCAGCCATTATTTAATAAATAGGGACCATTTTTATATTCTTAAGTCCAGGCATTTGCTACCGACCACACTTAGGAGACATAAATAATGAAAATAATATCAGTGGACTGACAGCCACTACAAGGTGGGTTTTTTCTGAGAGAAGAAAAAGGCAGAAAGAGAGGATCTAAACAGAAGAAAAGAAGCCCTGTAAAGCAGGCATGTTTATCCTTTTTCTTAACCTTCTTTCCCTTTTCCAGAGAGTGCTTTGCAAACGGTTCTGGCACAAAGGAGCAAAGCAGCTACCTTTGTTTCCTACCTATCTGCTCCTCTTCTCCTCCTCCTCTTAGACCAAGAGGAAATGTGCTGGAGAATTCTCATAGCCTCTAGCCTCCTGAAAACCTCTTCCCACTCCCCAAAACAGTGGTCAGCAGTGGCAGGATAGAGACAGTGAGAAACAGCGCTTTGCCTTCACAGATCCTTGAAATATGGCTAGGGCTGAAAAGCTGTTGTAACTAAAGAGCAAGCACATATGTGAGAGCTCATTTGAATAAGCTTCCCTTAGAATAGTCACGTGCCATCCCTATTTGTAAGCATTTTTTTATTTTACCATTATTTTGCCACTGTTAATAGCCAGTGCCACCAGGGTGAAGAGCAGAACATTGTGTGCATTTCAAACTGTGATGAAACCCATCTAATTCAGCAGCAGCTCAAGTGTGCTTCACAGCAAATAGCCCAAATGCCAAGGAGATGTATTGACAGTGGAGCTAATTTCCTCTGTATCAAGATTGTTTTGATAACTTGGTCCTTCAGGAGCTAGAAATCATGAAGTGGTTCTTCTAACTGAATGGTTTTAACCAAAGGTCATTTCTCTCCTTGTCTAGGGTCCTGTGGATTTATTCTGTAACAGGAGAGTGGGTATATCCGCTCTTTGCTTTGTTCAGCCCAGCCGGGCTCGCAGCCTTCTTTGCCGTTAGCGTTGCCATCATCATCTCTTTCTACAACTTCGGGGAGTTCCTCAACAGCATTATATGGGGTCAGTCCAAGTTTTGTTTTTCACTTCTATCTATATGAAAAAATGTCATCTAAATGAATTCTTGTGATTGCCTAAGCAGGTAGGAAAGGAATCTCAGAATGGTTTGGGTTGGAAGGGACCTTAAAGCTCATCCAGTTCCAACTCCCTGCCACAGGTAGGGGCACCTTCCACTGGAATAGGTTGCTCAAAGCCTTGTCCAACCTGGAAGGGGACCCTTGTACACTGTGGGTGTGGTATTTGGGTGTCTGCTAGAGATTGATAGGTCCTAAACAGTTACTAACAAAGAGACAACAAATTGGAGCAAGAATCCCAATCCCACCAGATACAGGGCCAGGTTTCACAAATGTGGCTCAAGAAACACCACTTAACAGCATAACCACTGGAATTTGAATTTCTTCTCAAACAAGGTTCCAGAGGTACTAAATCTCTCTGGCTGAAACTTTTACACCTTCATTATGTGGTGTTTGTCAAGGGAATTGCAATTTACTGACAATTTATAGGAAGGCATTAGTGTATCCCAGTGAAAGCATCACAGCACCTCTGTGGGTAAAACAGCACTTCAGAAAGTTTTACAAACTCTTGAGAACATCTGCCTTCTACTTTGGTAGTGGCATAATCAGTGGTGATTTAAAGAAAATGAAAGGCAGCCTCCTTGGACAAATGGGCAGTTAGAAAAAGAAAGTAGTTTAGGAGGACACGTTCAACAAGTGAAAGGAAGGAATAAACAACTGATGAAGCAGCTTTGGTGGTTTGGCATAGGGTTATATTATTATTATTATTATTTCTCACCTGGTTTCCTCTCTCCCTTCTCAGTCAAGATTATGGTTTTGAGGATGAAAGTGTTTCCGTCAGGAAAACGCATGTATTTTATTTAGGACAAACGTGTGAACATTTGCAATTTCTTACACTAGCTTTCTGATGAAAGAAAAAATGCTGCAAAAACACCTCTGAAAATAAATAAGACAACTTCCCTCTGTTCTCAGGGAACATTTAATGCCTGATGCATTTTGTGAAGTCTCACATGCCTGTCAAGCCAAAGCAGAGCGTCTGTAGCTAGTCTCTCACCATTCGTACTCTCAGCTACCTAAAAGCAGCAGATTGACTTTCAAATGTGCTGAATAACCAGCTTCACCGCTTGATACCTTTGCAAATAAGATGCTTGCTCTACATGTCCATGTTTGGAAATTTTGGCTGAATTCTATTCTTGCATAAATGTGATACAAGATGAGGATTGCTGGTAAATGAAAACAGATTCTGCACTAGCTCTGTTTTCAGAGGCATCACATAAACAGTAGCTATTACTAATCAAAGACCACATCATCACAAGACAATATAGGTCTTTGCATGAGATCTGATAGTTTATACATCTAGGTGTCAGATTTCTTCATCACTGAGTACATAATAGTAATTTCAGGCCTAGAGTATGCCTAAATTGGAGATGCGTAAGTTGGAGATAATCAGAATGAAATTAATTTGATTTGCAAGGTGTTAATCAATTGGGCAAAAGGTCATGCCAAGCAGAGATCAAATTAACTGCACAAATTGGATGCAGTTTGAACAGCTGACTAAATATGCCCACTTAAGAGATGTTAATTTAAGAGCTTTCTAAAGAAACTGGGACAAACACTCAGCTTTCTTTTCTGTGCACAGAGAAAGGCTGAAAAGCATCCCCCAGTTGTGATAGCACAAACGTTATCTCAGAGAATATATATAAACACAGCATACACAATATCCTCCACAGGTATCTGGTGTGCTCTTGCAATCTATGGAGATCTCCTGTGTGTAGTGGGTCTGCCTCTCCATAAATACTTCATATTTTTCAAAGGATCCACAAAATCATGGCCTTAACAATTACACAGTGTTTTCATCCATGTGTGGGACACTGCGCTGAGTTACATTTCTCCATGTTTGTGCTGCTTCACATGCATCCTCGGCTCTTCACCCCCAGGACTAGCAGCATTCCCTGGATTTGTTGTGCACTGATAAAAGTTTCAAGCTGTACCCTGATACCTGGCAATCCACAGTATCTGAGGCTATAGTTTGATTGTATGGGAGCTTTGGCAGCAATAACTTCTCAATAAGCTCCTGCCTACTACCCCTCACTCCCTCTTATTCTACGACGCACGCCTGTTTCATAGAATCATAGAATAGTTTGGGTTGGAAAGGACCTTAAGATTATCTAGTTCCAACCCCTCCTGCCATGGGCAGGGACACCTCCCACTAGACCAGGTTGCTCAAGCAAGGTTTCTTGCAAGCAGAGGCTGTTTTCAACACTGATTTTTTTTTTTTTTCCTGACCCATTTCTCAGCTGTGTCCACCCAAGAGAAGGGTAGGACCTCCTTAAGCTGTATTGATAACAAGGCCACAATAAATATTGAATCACAGCCAGAGGGAAGCTATTCAAAATTACAGTATGCTGGAGTCTTAATAAGTTCCTGACTGAGATAAATCTTTGGCTCAGCATTGCCAAAGTAAAAAGAGCTGCAAACTGAATGAAGACATGATTCCAACATACCTTTCTTCTCACAGCAAAAATGGCTCCACTTTTTTTCATTCTACCCTTTCTTGTATCACCTTCCCATCACAATAACGGAGATGATGCAGTTAAAACAACCCTGCAGAAAGGAAAAAAGCAAACCACACAAAGCAAAATGATTTGTGGTGGTAGAAGACAAACCTCTCCATCTCTCCAGACCCTCCACCCTGTCCACCACAAAGGGTATGTGGAAGGGCACTTCTGCACTCTCTTCTGCTTCCTGCTTGGTCCCCCAAAGGCACAGTTTGAGTTACAGTAATGCAATTGTCCAGTAGGTTCCTATAGCACATCTGGAAACACCTTCTCCACTAACACCCATAGCCACCAAGCAATTGGACCTGCTGCTGGCAGCATCTACCAGGCAGAGCACCTTACCTGGGCTGCTCTGACCAGGCTTCTACCCAAAGGGAAAGGCTCTGGGGAGGCTACTTCTCTTTCCTTCCCACTTGAAGGAAGAAAGCTAGCTGAGTTTGTGGCCAGGTAAGTTGTGTTTAGTCAAAGGTGTGAGAAGTGATTCACAAATAGCTCCACATGAATGGCAAGCCTGGTTTCCTTTTGGATTTACATCCTGCGGCAGACTTCAGGCCACAAATGAAACTTGTCCCACAGCATACCATGCTTTATATGGGCTCTTTCATGTTCCTTTATAGCTTCAGGCCACTACCACTTGTCCTAAAAACAGCTACGTAAATATTTACTCTTTTTCACCCTTAAAGGTATATTCAGTTCCAACTTATTCCAAAGTCTATGGATGGCAGCTTTCCACTTCAAGCAAGTAATTTTTAAAGCAGTATGTCCAGTGCTTGACCAAAAAGATGCAGTATCATTTCTAAGAGCTGAAAAATCCAGGCTGTCAAATAATATAATCTTGTTTTCCCTTTTCAGAATAACCAAACAATGCCAGACCCTAAATTTCTTCTATTATTTATAGATGAATTGTTTCATACAGTATTGGAGGTTTTAAAAATGTATTATCTCTTATGTGCCTCTCCCTCCCCTTGCACAGTTGGATTGGTGGTAACTAAGGCAACCCAGCTGCATAGCCTGAGAGGCACAGAAAATAGTACCAGTAATGACTTTTTTTTTGCTTTAAATCCCAGAGTTTCTAGAGTACTAGACAATGTTGAGCAATACAGAAACTCCAAAGAGGATAATTTGAAACAGTGGGCTGATTCTTTTACTGCCATAAATTCACCTCAGCCAAGAATTTGGCTACAGGGTCTGAGTACCAAAGAGGAACCGTGCGATAGCTTCTCCTGTTCCCTAATGGGCAGAAAAAACATACAGGCAACTGATCTCATGTTACTACAGTCAAACTAGAGCACTCACAAATAAAGCAAAGCCGTTTTTCCTTGGGTTTTATTCCTGGTGAGACAACCAGATCCTCAGGAGAAATTTGGATCAAAGTTCTCCACATCAGACAGAGCAACATTTCAGATGAGGTCTCTTCCCTGTCACCAGCATTTGAAGACAAAGCAAATTCATTTGTCTTCCATCCAACTCACCTGGAAAAAAAGAACAACAGAGAACAACATTCAGCAGCTGTTTCAGCTCAATAGTTTGAAATGCAGCTGGATAGGAGCTGTAGCTAGCAACAAATACCCACTGCACCAGTGATTTAAATACCTGCAGAGAGACACTGGGCAAACCTCTTGCAAGATTTTACATCCACAAGGCCTCTGCCAAGTCCAGAGAAATGCTCATCTCCATGTGATGGAATGGGGCAGAACAGGAGGCTAGCTCTAAGAGCTTGCAGCAGCTCCAACAGGTCCATGCCTTGATGCTCATTGACCTTCAGAGGTTAAAGCTTTGGTCAGCAGCTGGCTAGGAAACACTGGGGACAAAGCCAGAATTACAGATATTGTAAAGCATGGGATAAAGCAGTACAACAAGAATAAGAGCTATTATTCCCAGGATAAAAGAGAAAACTTATGGTGGAATAATTGCACTTGCCCAGTGCACAGATGAATGCGCTCCTCCATATCTTCTACAGGCTCTTGAATAGCCTGTGAAGCCACTGCTGAAACATATTCACCTAAAGCTGAGCTAAAGTTAGATGGCAGTCTTCTTTGTGGAGCACTTCTACATTAAATGAATTTTCCAGAAATGTATAACATGTTTTAGGAACCAATTTTTTTCCCTGGGTTTTATTTTTGTATTTATGTGCCTCTGAAACCAAGCTCCCTTAATACCCTGTAGTCAGCTATTGGGAAACCCAGCCTACGTTGACAGCACATGAATCTGTCTAATACAAATACTATAATACGATTGAATTCTCAATGCTCTCATTCTTCTGAGCAGCTGTTGAGATTGCAGAAACTCGAGTGGCAAATAAAGTGATGCAAAGGGCAACTGTGTGAGATATATTTTACCATTGTCCTGGCACAGTGGTTTTGCATGAATGTAAAAATGCTCATGTTCTGCAGGTAGTTATTAATGCAGATACAGGTTCTACCCTTTATTATTACAGCGTCCAGAAGGGATCTTTAAACTGAGCCTCTTTTCAAGAATATAACTTCATTTGTTCTATTGTGCCTTTGAAAACAAAGAACAAAAGTCCAGGGTGTATCTATTTCTTTCAGTGAACAAATAATGTTTATATCTACAATTTCAGTATATTGCCAGTAACAAATGGAACTCAAATTTAAGAGGATTTACAGCCCAGAGTTTGCAAACTAAATACAAATACCTGCTTTTGTCTCATCCATTCATCCTAGTTGTGCCACAAACCTGTGATGGCATATTTATATCCTTTATATTTGTCACTCCCCCAAGCTGCAGTTACCCCTCGGGTAGAGGAGTCTAACTATTTAAAGGAAACCTGTACCATCTGTCACACACCCTGCTCTTACTGACAAGTTTATCTGATGATGCACTGGAGGCAGACAGGATCGGAAGCCCTGGCAACCTAGGGCTTACAGTTTCATCACTGAAGGCCAGACATTAACAGGTGCTTGCTAATATGTTGTCCCTGACCTAATAAGATAGTCTTTTTTTTTCTACCCAATCTTTAAAATATATATGTGGTCAGTGCAAAATACATACAGGATCCTTTGGGAAGGAAGAAATGCCAGGATTTTACTCCATACCAGGTCAATTAACAAATGCTAGGCAGGCTGGAGATAAATAAAATACAGCAATTAGTGTTTCAGAGCCTCTGAGGTTTATGGACAAGGAAAGCACAGGGTTCCCTGTGCATAAATGATCGTCAACAGGAAGACTGAGGCCATGTATTAGATTAGGTACACTTGGTGTGCCCCATGGCAGTATACTGGGTCTCTAGGTGGTGCTTCTGAAAGCTGTGGACCTGCAGTAGGTCCTGCACTGTACTGGCCAGCCATGTGAGGATGCTCCAGACATCTCAGATGCAGGGATTAATGATCAGCTGTCTTTCCAAACAAGCTTTATTTTTAAAGTTTTTCACATATTCTTACACCAAGCTAGGTTTGTTTGGCAGCATATACTTTTTCCCATTAACAAAGCACCATTATTCTCAATGGATGTGGTCATGTTAGATTTCAAATCATCCCTCAGTAGCAGAGTAATCCTTTACTTGCTAGGGATGCCTCAGGCTCATTTGACATCAGCAGCTGGTCCAAGCCATAGGTTACTCCCACTCCCAGGTGGGTTCGGTTTCCCAGGGATGTTGGGAGGCTGGGGCCAGGTTCACATCCTCCTCCCAACAGTGTGTCTGATCTGTAAAAGGACTTCTCTATTGTGCTTTTTTTTTTTCCACCCCATAATAATCTCTTCTCCTCTGCCTCCAAACAGGAGATTCAATAGTAATACTGGACTACAGGCAGAAAGGCAAGTGAATCCTCCTCTTAGAGCCAAACAATCTCTCCATGAACACTGAAGCCATGAAGTAGAGGAAAATAAATGCAGCTGTGATAAATCCTTTCTCCAATTCATTGCAGTTTCTGGTGAAGCCATTATGTCATCAGACATATGGAAAACTAGTGGAAAATATGAAATGTTTGCCTCTTACATGATAACTCTGCAACTTCTATGAAAAGAAAATTGTGTTTGTCTGTTTACACAAGTTTCTCATATCTTGCACAATGTATGTGAGGATGTGTCCATGGTTAAAACTCATCACTGGTAAATGAACTCCCTCATGAGCTTGGCACTACTCTCTAAAAGACCTGTGAATGCAAGCCAGCTCTTGTTTGGATTGCCCTTCATCAAGTCTGGAAAAAATTAAGAAGAGGGATAATTTTAACAGTGCTGTGACTTCCAAGCTAGCTAGATAACAAATTGGGCTAACAAGGACTGTAATTAGGAATGTCTGCTCAGTTCACCATGGAGCCAAGTTCTCCTAACGAGAAACTTTCTGGGATATTAATATGCATAATATCTCCCTTCCATTTTAACAGGAAATCTGAATGCAATACTTTCTTCCTTTTTCTTGGTTTCAGTTAATCTTGCAGCAGAAGTAACCTAATTATACTGAGAGTATGATTGCTTTGACAGAAAGCATGTTAATTTAAAGCACTGTTTAACATAAAGCTGCTTGCCATATAATTACACTCCATTCACGTTTACTAATCTACTTCAATATAGTTGATTTCTGTTATTAGCCTCAACATTTTGTTAACATCTAAAACACTGGAGATCTGCTTTGCAAACTCCAATAAACAGGCAAAACCAACAGTAGCATAAGTGTTCCTTAATGGTCAATGTGAAAAAGAAAGATCTCTGTTATTAGCCTTGCATTTAAAAGAGGATTTGAAACTAGTTTCAGTACTTAAATGTCTAACTCCATCTTCATTGCCAAAACCCTTAGCTTAGAGCTACTGTGTGTGCAGTTCACCGGGGTGTTATTTTCATCTTCCAAATGCTGCTGGAGCTTAGTAAAAATGAAACACATTGTAAGCTGCCTGTGAGCAATAAAAAGATAATGTGTATACATAAGATTGTTCTTTTCACATGTTAAGCACCTGATAAAATTCTAGTCTGGGAAGTTAACAGACTAGGGCTAGACTGTAAGCTAACTCAATGAAAGATGTGCATGCATCCAGTAATTCTCAGCTTATCTAGATAACTCACTCCAGCTAACTTTGCAAAGGGAATGTAAGCAATTACGTGGGCACACCACTCCCCCCCCCCCCCCTTTTTCTGCTGAAACTAAAGGAGAATGTGGAAGGAATACACTTGAAAGATGCTGGTCAAAGGAAATATTTCAGAGACAAAGAGTGAAGAAAAAAATCAAGGGAATTAGGGAAGAGGCAACTCTGAACACGTTTGTTGGGTATTTTTACCTCTTCTAATATTTTGGTTTTTACTGGTCACAGAATCACAGAACTGTTGAAGGGACCTAAAACGTCATGTGGTTCCAACCCCCTGCCATGGGCAAGGACACCTTCCAGGTTGCTCAAAGTAACCCACTGTAAAAGCTTAAATGTCAGAAACTCAAAGTAGAGCCTGGGACCTGACATGGAGGGGTAGTTCTTTCCATGTCTGATCTGAACAGCAGATCTTGTCCTTGACTCCCACTTGTGCCAGGGTTACCTTCTGGATCTAGTGAGGTGACTGTGCTGTTGAACTACAAGGGGTTTGAGGAGAATCGTATGTGTGTGTGTTTCTTTGTTTAAAAAGAACTCAGAAGAGGCACTGCTTTTTGCTGTGGAGAAGCTGGATCCCAGTCATGCTCTTTGGGAAAGCAATCAGGAGTGCCTGCTCCCAAAATACAACTGATGGGATCTTGGGTTTGCTTTGCTCCTTTCTCTGGTGCACATGAAGCCCTGTAAGGAAGAAAACATGCATCTGTGTTGATTGCAATCTGACACTGATTTCAGAAAGACTTTACTGCGGTACTCTGAGTGAGGATCTGGCCTTTATGACGTTTACACTAGATTCCTCCTTCCAGCCCATTTCTCTGGTTTTATTTTGAGTAAGCATGTGAAGTCAGTCAGAACTGTTTATTTATAGCTGTAGATTTTCATGGCTGTATAAATTAGATGTTATTACTGAATGAGATGCCCGCCCACTCTCCCAGCACAGCTGTACAGGAATCCTTTCATGCTGCTCTACAGTACACAGCCTTAATCGGGAGGAGAACGACATGCTCCCTGTCAGACGAAAGGACCACTGTTTAAACCCTCCAGTGAAAAACAGCAATTAATATTTTCCACAGTACAACGTACGATATGACAGCCACAATTACCTAATACTGTTTAGACCTGCCACTTTTGTTCGGCAGAGAGAGAAAATTAAGGTTTACATTCACCAGAGTAAAAAACCCCGCTCAAACTAGAACCTACGCCTGGACTTTGTTTTTTTTACAAAATCAAGTGACTTTTCTCCAAAGGGAGAGAGTGGGACAGGGACAGTCAGGGATAACAAAAGCAAAATTGGTTGTTATTTGAGACAGAAAATAAGAACTTCTCCCATAGCCACACAGAGAGCTATTTCCAGCAGAAACAGCTGGAAAGCAATATCCACCACGATTAGGAGTTTTCATCTTAGCTCACACCTTTCTAAGTTTACTCCCACAAAACAACATAGGCAAGTGATAATTTATTCCCTCCCCAATTTCCCACACAAATTTCTTGGTCTGGGTCTCTGCCAGAGCTTCAGGGTCATGATCTGACCTCAATAACATAATTTAGGATTGTTCTAAGGCTTCAGTGGAACTACTGAAGATTTACTTTGATGGATATGGGGCCAGGATCTGGCATGTAGAAAATATGCATTTACGTTCTACCAAAATGTCTAAAATAGTTGCCCATAGAGGCTGAAATTCAAATTGAGACCTTGTATTCACTTGGCAGAGCACATAATTAAATATTTTATGCCACAAAATTAACCAGAGTCTCATGGGTATTGGTAGAAGGAAGCTTAGAATCAACCATGAGAGCCAAACTAAGACCCATTTCCCAGGCAAGTTATTCAGTAACTATTGGAAAAAGTCATTGCATTCATATATATAGGTTCATGATAATTTTTGTTAGTATTTAACCTTACTGATTATCTGATTACTTCAGAGGAAGAGGTTACTGTCTATGTGGATTTGTATAAATAACCCCAACATCAAGTTCTGCTCTTGAACTAAAGCTACTGCTTTCAGCTAAGAACTGTCTGCAATTAAATTAACTGTTTGGAAAAAACATCAGGTAAAAACCAAACACAATTACAATAGGCAAGACTTCGTAACAAGTGGTAGAGAGCTCCAAAGTAAAATGTTTGCCTTTTTGAAGTCCCCAAAGGCCCTACCTTGCAAAGAGTTTGATGCTTCTGAGAAGCAAACCAAATACCTAAGGTATTTCATGTCAATACACTTTAGTTTAACTTCCAGACATCAGTGTTTAAAAACATGGGTTTGAGTGAAACCTCCAGGATATGGCCCAATAATACTTCTCAGCCATAAAACGTACGAATAGTGCTTGGCGTTTCAAATATCACCTTCTATGAAATGCTCCCAAAACATTTTAGCAAGCTTTTGAGTTCCTTTTGCCTTGAGAGGATTATTTCCCCTGCTGCTCAGAAAGAAGCACATATAAAAGAAATATCTTTTTGCCAATACCTGAAACAAACAGAACTACCTCCTCTAAGTACACATTTTCGCTGTCAGTAAGTACTGTATTCCTTGAGGAGAAGAGCCAGAAACCTACTTATACCAGCACATACCTGCTTTTTGTTTTGAGAGGTTCATTCAAGTTTGTGACGTGGGAGCCACCGCGATGATGCCATCGCCAGCTGGCAGGTGAAACACATTCATCACATAGTCTAATAACACTGGTGTGCTGCAACACACTGCCAGTTCTGCCCATGTTTGGAAACACCACTTTTTCCCCCACATGAGGATGAGGAGCTCCAGTAGCAGTGTTCCTGGCTCTGACACAGGGCAAGGGCACACTGAACAGTGCATACATGAAGGGAAAGGGTCGGCCTGTGAAGAGTTCAGGCGCCCATTTTAGAGACTGTGCTGCAGAGGTGACTGATCCCAGGCTCAGATGTGACTGTTCCCATGGCAGAGGCAACCAAGTGGGCATCTTTACTGGTGGAGCCCACACCCAGGTGCCTGTGAGGACATGGCTATTCTCATCCAGCAAATCACCTTTCCCAGCCCTGGTTAGCAGTGGGAACTGCCAAAATTGTGGGAACAGCCTCAGCTCCCAAGTCAGAGCTCACACACGCTGCAGTTACGCGACAGCTATGTGAAAACGTGGCATGGCTGCAGCAGGTTTCAGCGTGCCCAAGCATTGGTGCTAAAGTGGGACATGGGAGCAAATGGAGAGGAGAAGAGGAGCTCTGTGCTTAAGCACTTTCTTTTATCAAGTGTTTCTAGATGCTGACAGAGAGAAGGACCAATGTGGAAGCATGCCTCTGAGAGGGAAGAAACGCACTTTGAAGCGGGGACATAGCTACCACTGGTCTCTCACGCTCCATTCGGAAGAATAGACCGAAATCCAGCACCTCGGTTCCGCGGAAGGTTCTGAACGTTGACTGCTCTCACTTTCCCTGTTCCAAGGGGAGCAAAGGGGCTACGGGCGGGGCGACGGGTCCCGGCTCCCGAAGCGCCACAGCGCCACCTGGTGCGCTGCGTCGGCTCCTGCCCGTGGCACGGAGCGGAGCGGCAGCTGCCGGCAAGCCCAGAGGGTGCCCACCTGCCCCGAAGCACCAAGAGGGACCGCGGCTCAGTTTTTTCCACACGCAGCTGTGGAAAACGCCGCATTTTGGGGGAAAAAGCTGCAGCTGTGCGTGATTTCAACAACCTATGAGTTCAGGCGTCAGGGATGCTGCAACTGGGGGGAGTCGGTTATAAACGATGCTAATTAATACTTCATTACAAGGAAGGCCACCTGAAACTGCCCCGTTTGTGCTAGCATTTGCTCTTTGAGCACTGGTGGAGGAGGCTTTTGGCACAGGCACCGTTTCACTCGCACATCTGTGAGACCTAACCAGACCAATAGAAAACCCCATGCTCTGTCCTACTGCGTCACCTCACAACCAACCAACACCATCTTTTTAAATCAGAAATCACAGGGAGAATAAAGTTAGTCATTTTGGTCAACGCATGTAAGAATCACGTACAAGAGGAAAGAAACAAAAGTTAACAGAACACATTATTTTTACCCTCAGTCTTGGTTTTGGGGATGTTTTTCCTTTCACCCTTTTTTTTTTTTTTTAACCAGATGTTGCCAAATAATTTTGACCTTGAATCACACATACCTTAAAATAGCTCACAACCTTTTGAGGAACAACCCCCAGGCTCTAAGCTAAAGCAGCCTCCTTGTTGCTAGCTGCCAAACAATAGCCATTGTTCCTGTAAGATCTCGCCAAAAATAATACGATATGCAACTGCCTTCCCACTGTTGTCTTTGCAGAAGTACTTATAAGTTTCAGAGATGACTTTATGGATGGTGTACACAGCGCAAATAAACCCAAAGGAGCAGAGCAACTTGAAAAGCATGTAGAAACACTGGAAGTGGGTGGAGTATAAATAAGAAAGTGGTAGGGGATGGAAGAGAAAAAACATTATGAGGGAGAGTTTATATTAACAAATAGTGAAGTGTTGAAGCTCAGCAGCTGTTTTTATATTGTTGCATAAGTGAGAACAAAACACGAATATTTGAGTACTCTGTCCATGTGCTCATAGCACTAAAATTTGCATATTATTCTCTAATACCTTAAATGGTATTTATACATGGCTCTGACTGTAAAAAGAAAACTAGTTGCAAAGGCGGAAAAGATACAGATGGCTGAAGTAGTTTTCTCTTTTAGCTGTTCCCCCCCTTCTTCAACCTTTACTACAGTTATTCAGTTTGGTTCTGAATACACAAATATCAATTTGAATGACTGTTCATGAGGGAATATAAAATGGCTAACCCTCCTGGTTAGGGGAAAAAGTTGTCTGAAGACGAAATATCTGGAAAAATTAGATATCACACACAGCTAAATATATATAGCTTGTGGGAAAAAGGGGCTTATTTACCTATTTCAAAATGACTCCCTAATAGGTGAGTTTGTTTCCTACTAGTTCAAAAAGCACCAGTGAAGGACCACCTTAGCTTTTCTGCTATCAATAGTCCAGACCACAGCAAAGGCATCTTGGTCAGCCAAAGGAACTTCATATTGCTGTTGCCTGTGTTGTAGATTTCCTGATAGAGAATAAAGATAAATCATCTGCAATCAGTAACGCATTTGTCTTATCTATACAGAAAGCTGTGAAAGAAAGGACAAATTCACACTCACACTGTACGTTGTGTGAAAGCTTGACTTCCAAATTTTCATTCACATTTGTATTTCTAGTCAATCTATCTAGTAAACATAATTCTCAGTTCTAGATGTCTGATGCAAGTTTAGAGTTGAACTTTGACCTAAATTCTGAATCATAGGTGTAGAAATAGCAAACAGACCTCACCTCAGCTATTTCAGATGAAAGCTAATTTAAAACTAAATAAATAACTGTTTTAAAGTGCAGTTTAAATTTCTGGCAAACACTGGAGCTGACATTTCCATGTAATGCTCTCCAGTTACAACATATTTACTAACCACAGCATATTCATTGCTAACAAAATGATGCAGATGCCTGCTATAATGGGCCTCTGTTTAGCCATTACTGGCTATTTGATAAATGATCTGTGGTGTTAGAAGGTCACAGAATAATAGTAGAGAAACACTGTGGGGAAAAAAGAAAGGAAAAAGCCCCAAACCCCAAGTGGACCCGACTGTGAGAGAGACTCAGTTATGCTCTCTTTAAATATCATCATCCCTTATAAGGGAGAAAAACACTACCAACATAAAGCACAGTCTGTAGGCAAAGTCTCTGCCATTCACATGCATCCCCCCAAGCTCTGTCTATATACTCATCACACAAGTATGTTCCACTGAACGTACAGCTGCAGCGACTTCCTCCTCGGGGGAGCTGGCATCTATATGTCTACAGAAACAAGCACATGGGTCCCGGTCAGACCACTTGAGTCCATACAGTGCAAGCTGCTTCCATAGCTGAAGGAGAGCAAACAGCCTGGAGGAAACTGTGGGGGACGGTGTTCCATGAGTGTGCTGTTGTCATCAGCTGGAAAAAAAAACCCAAACAAACTCATCAACAAGGGAAATGAGGTTGATCTGGTCATTACACTGACTGAAAAAATGCATTTCCTTTTAGTGGTGGTGATGCCTTTTAGGAGTTTCTGCTTTGTTTTGCTTGATTACAGGGGTTTGGAGTTTCTCAATTATCAGAGCACTCACAGAGCACTCCTACATTCTCTGTCTGTGCCTGTAAGTGCTGTCTCCTATTCCCAGATGACAAAGACATTTTTAACAAATTGATAAGATGGAATTTTCCCATACAGTTGCTATCAGGCAATGGGAGCACTGCATAGCACGTTAGAAATGAAAATATGTGCTTACACTCTTTCTAACTTGGAATAGCCCTCCAGTTCTTCTTCCCTCCTCATCTCAGGGTCAGAGCTAGGCAGAGAAACATCTCCCAGGCTACAGCACTTCCACTGCTGCAGCAAATGCCAGATGTGCTCTCATGGCCTGGGCTTGGTCTGTTTGCACACCTACCTTAACGGATGGGGAGTTTTGATGAAGAAGGAAAAAAACAGTAGCTGAAGAAATGAGAAATAAGCCATGGTATCAAACATACAATAAGCTCTTAAAACCCACACACTGTATCTTATTTCTATGTTGCCTCACATGCTTCAAAGACAAATTCTGCAAAGTATGATTTCCCTCAGATGGACTGAAAATATCTGAGACCTGGGCTTGTAATGCAAAGCATGCTCATGCTGGGGTTCATATGGGAGGGTTTTGCTGTGGGAACAGAGAGGGGCGAAGGGGAATTCGTCACTTGCTATCATACCATCACATGAAACACCTAAAACTCCCAAGGGGCTGAAGAGGAGATTTGTGTTTTGGGCAAGTGGTACGGTCACAGAACAATTTCATAATCAGTGGAGGTGTTCCTCTGCTTAACTCCACTTGCTGTGAGCTTTCAGTTCTCCGTGGTGTTGTGAGCAGCCAAAGCTTTCCAAGGCCAGGCAGCATGGGGCGGCAGGCAGCAGGCCACATCTGTCAACAATGTGCTGCTATGGGCACGCATCACAGGCCAGTTCAAGGACCTCTCTTCCTGCCATTGTTATCCCTGCAGCCCTGGAATTTCATCCAAATGGATTTGACCCCTCGCTAAACAGCCTGCGCATACTTCCCTGATTAGGGTATTCCTGTGCAAGGAGAGGATGGAGTAAGGGGGTGGAGGTGGAAGGAGAACGGCTTGCTCCATCCGTGCCAAAGTGACACTGCCTGGGCACGTGGCTTTGAGGAACAACAGTTCACCCATCTGATGGGGAGCAGATCTGTGACCCTCGGGTGTGTTCCACCACCAGCAACTGCTAAGTGGGAGAGGAAATTAAGCAAAAGATGCGGTTCTTCACCTATCTTCACAAAAGAAATTTAGGTGCCATTTATGCCCCTTGCTGTTATTATTTCAAATTTCCAAGTCTGAAATGCATTGTACTTTCCTACGGTGCAACTATCAGTCTGCCGTAACGCCTTGCCATGCTTGCATATAGCTTTTATTTCTGCACATACTTTAAATTGATTCTGTACATCAGTCCCCTGAGCAAGCACTGGACTTGGTTTCTGCCTGGGAGAAACCTTCTCCTTGCAGGAGAGCAGGTTGTTTTGAGGTTTTTTTTAGTATTTTCCATCCATAGGATGATATTCATAACAGTTCACTGCCACTGAGCATCTGACATCTCAGATGATGCTCCAGTTCTGCACCACAAGAGTACATCAGACTGATCTTTGCCTTGCGATTTGATGAGTATAGCCACCCTAAGGATGGCTGCTGCTTTTATCTCTCCATCTGTTTTTCCCCTCATATTTGTTACATGTGTGGATACAATGCTCTTTACCTTAGTAGACCTCAAAATGTATGACATGTCATATAACACAGAAAAATCAATTATTCCTACAATCTGCTTCCAGCTGCTCCACTTTGTTGTTCTCCATTCTATTTCCCCAGCCTTCCTACAAGAGAGACTTCACAATTTATTCCGTAAAAGGGCTGCTGATGTCCACGAACAGGTCACTGCCACCTACCTCTACCATCCTCTATCACCCAAACTATCCCTCTGACTTTCATGAAGGTATTTCTCAATTTCTAAAGCCAAAAACTGAATTCACTTAAATTTGAATCCAAGTTTTGCCTGTGTAACTGGCTCTCAATTCCTACTGCAGGGCATCCCCCTTATCCCCTGTAGGGGTTGGAAACATTAGAACAACCTGTCTTCTCTCCTGCCATTCAAACTTTCCATTCCTGTCTTAAACAGATCGAGTTAACAGGAAGCCTTACTATCTCTTTTTTTCTTTCCATTCCTCCTCCTCTACCCCAGACTTGACTCCCTAGCAGACGCCAATCACCCACCCTCTGCAAAAAGACATATTCCCTCTCAAAATTTCCCTCCTCCTTCCCCTCAGGACCTCCCAGAAGCACTGTTCCTCTTTGTTCTCCTGTTCCAAACTTCTGCTCTGAGGCAGACATGAAAACTTTATAAAACATTATTAACTCTAGCTAATGAAGTGTTATTCAGGAAAAGGTCCATAGTCTGCTATATATTAATAGAGTTTTTGGTATCCCAGGGCCACGGTTTCCTTGTAGCTTTAAGCAAGAGTGAATGTCAGAGGATCATAATCAGAAATTCTGTTTCAATGATTGACCTTCCTCCTAAGAGAATATTAAACAATGTTTTGTTTGAACAGCTCTCCACATACTTTGGGTAGGAACTTCAGTTGGGTGTCAGCATAACTCTATCTGATGTTAGCGGGATCATATCAATTTAAATAGGAGTTGCTGACCTAGCATAGTGTAACTCTGTATTGTGGCCTTTTTATGTAAGAAAATCTAAGTATCACAAAAATATTAATTAAGTCTAATAATAGGATAACCATTCAATACCACAGGTATTTACAAGCACGAAGACTGAGTCTTAAGAAGACAAGACCCAGGTAATCCATGATATCCACTGCTTCTGGATGGGTGTGCATGAAAAGTCATCTAGACCGGATTTTCGGTATGGCTCAGCACAACAGAAGTCAGGGGAAATGGTTGCCTGACAGTATTTTTGATGGCCAGGTCAAAGGGGTCTCATACTGGATTACCCTCAAACAGAAAAACACATAAACTAAAACTTACTTTTAAAACCCATGAAGCTAAAAGTTCTAGCCAGAACTCTCCAGGGTTATCAGATAGGCTCTGGGTCTTTTGGTTCTTGGCACAAGACCCTCATTTCATTCCCTTTGTCTTCCCTGGGCTTTGGATCAATGCATGCAAAAAATGTTTCCACTGGGCTTTAACTTCGGCCATCCACTTAACTATGCATTCCCTTGCAGTCACATGTTATTATTATGGTTTTAATTAGTAAAGGTTACACAGCTATATCTATTGTTCTAGTAAAGTTTTGGCCACCAAGTTCACATGGTTATACTGAGCTGAAAACTGAGGTTATCAAGTAATCAAACTAAGCACATTTCTTGCAATTATAGCTCCCCATTTGTTTTATTCACACACACTCAACCTTCCTCTCCTGCCCTCCCCTCCTCCCAAGCCCTACTGCCAGCTTACCAGCAACCAAATTGTTTCTTTGTTCTGAGCAGTGACCCTGCATCATGTAGACAGCTGAATTAAGTCCTATCGCTGTACCGATCTAAACTGACATTTTGACAGGGGCGACACGGGTGTGCCTTGGCAACGACATGGCAGTAAATGATGTTACAGCAAAGAGACACCATCTGAATGGACAAAGCGCATTGTTTGTAGCTGTGCTGCATTGAGTTCAACCTCAAGCCAGGCTGCCCTTAGCCAGTGGATTCAAATACCATAATTGATTGAGAGTTCTTCCTTTGTGCCGAAACAATAATGACAGATAAAAAAGGATTTGGACGTTCTTCCCCTTTCCTTTCATCCAGACTCTAAAGCAACAAACAGCTTCATCACACATGCATGCAATCAGGTTTCCTTGAAATAAAAGTTCACATGGGAGACTGAAATTGTGGGAAAAAAAAAAAAATCTGTTCTTGGTTGTACTGGCAATAATCATGTGTGAACTATGTAAAAATTTTGGGCACTGCAGTTTAACAGAACTTTCATTTTCTATTGGTAAAAATGTTGCATCTGATTATCTATATAAAGTGATTAATACCTGATACATCACTCCATATGGCTGTTTTCTTACTTACATTTCACCCATCTTGGACTGTGTCATTGAGGAAGTCCTTTTTATTTTTATACTCAACCTGTAATTTTTTGGTTATCAGGAATTATTAATTGATATAATTCAATACGTAGAAACTCTAATATGGATAGTCTTACCTATTTAAGCCTTGTTTGGTTCAGTTCAATTATGCCTTTTGCAGATTCAGCTTATTGTTTAGTGTAGTTTGCCACCCCACTCTGCTTTTCACTGTCTTTAAATGCTGTGTTGAAAAAACATGATATCAAGAGTACTTCAGCTAGAGTTCTTTTTGTTTGTATTCTCCCCAGCAACCCATGAAATCCTATGCTTTTCTCATTAACAAAATGAAGACTAGAATTTCTTTTTCTGCCTTTTGTTCTCTATGAAAAATCAGATTTTTTCATAATTGACACAAAAACAGTGGAGCCTAAAACCAAGCTGCCACCATGATTCACAGCAAAAAATGTGCAGGGGCTTGCAACACAGCTATTGTACTCCGCAAAACCAGTCTGGTACAGAGCCCACAATCAGCTCTCATGTTTGCACAGTCAAGGATGTGTAAGCCCATGTTTAACCTTAGTTTAGTGGCAGTCCAAGTCTATGCACCTTTAGTTTTAATGGCAGGCTAAGACTACACACGTGGTTAGACACTCAGGTGACACAGGGCAGCTGTTAAAGCCCTTTAGCACCTCTGGAAGGGAATCAAACCCAGCAGAGCGCTAGTGTCTTCCTGGAACAACAGCCTCTTCCCACATTCCAGCTTTTGTTCTTTAACATCCCCCACTAGTTTATTCTTCAACAGCTTCTCCATAAAAAGAAGCCTTAAGTAGCTCTTCTTGAGCTCTTCAGCTTGAGAGAAAAGGATGCCAGGACCCGCAAATCCAGCAGTGATGCCACCAGCAAAACCTCTAACACAAGGTTTATTTCTGGACCACACAGGTCTAGTATTAGCAAAACACTTGATGCCTGTAGAAGAGTGGTTACCTTCTTTTTCATAAATGCAACCACAGAAAAGTCACATTCAGTTCAATTAAATGGCACTATTTACCCATTTCTCAAGAATGAAAGGTATTTTAAATATGGTGGCAAAACCAGACGTTTCTAGATCTCAGAACAAATGAAGCCAAGTCCTTAGAGACAACTGTTCTTGGAATCCCCCAAAAACATTAAGGAAAAAAGATGCAGGTAATTCTCTAATAAGAGAGGTTTGATATGGTAGAGCAAAAGGACAATTTTTGTTCCTTCTCGAAAAATAAGGGGGACAATCTGGTCAGGATTCCTCAAAAAAAAAACAATAAAAAATTCAAGAACCAACTTACTTTGGAAACAGAATGGTAATTACCATCCCTCTTCTCAAGCATATGTTTTGCTTTCCCAGGCAATGTATTTTTAAGCACAGTATTGATTAGCTTTGAGTTATTGCAAGTTTTCCTGTGACTACTGACACATAACAAAGATTTTACCTCCAGCAATATAACTTTTTAGAGCAGTAGGTATCAAATTATATGTTGACTTGTACCTGGGACATAACAGTTCAGAAATTAAAAGGAAAAATATTATTTTTCTCAATAAATTCAAATTTAGATACGCCTTTTATTATGTCTGCTTTTTTAATCCCATCCTCAACTTTCATACTAATAAAGGCTGCAGGTATCTGCAGCTGATGGAGACACAAAAGTTCATTCAGAACCAAGTTACAGTGGTAAATACCAACCATATTCCATTTGACTCCATATAAGAAAAGCCCCTAGTTTGCCTGTCCTAAGCAACCTTATGTGCTTCTTTTAGACCACAAAACAATTTGCATTTTGTTAAAACTAGTGCCACTAATAGAAAGAAATGAGTGTTACTCATTGAACATGATTTCTAATACAATTTGTCCATCGCTATCAAATTCGTATTGCAACGAAAAATGAGTGGCCCAGATTAGTTTTGCACTGGAGACTTTTCACTAGCTATTTCATTCCTACGCTCTGAAAATGCTTGTAATTAAATCTGACAAGAAATTACTTAACATTAGGCTCGCATAACATAGAGTTCCTGAGACAGGCCGGAACAGCAGGTACTCCTGTTTCAGGCTTCTTCTGCTTCTCAATAAACTATGACAAGAGTATGTTACTGCTCAAGTACTAGTTATTTAATGAATCTAGACTGGTTCAGCCTGTCCTCACATGAGGCATCCACCCATCGCAAGGCTGTGTAACACAGAGGAAGGTGATGGAGGAGGTAGGATGTTATCACTGCACCAGCTAGTTAATGCAAGGTTACTCTACAGCTGAAATACAGACGGTAAAGGATCATGTCCACCTTCTGCCCCTTCCGGCAATGAACCTAGGTCCTGTTCATTTTCTGTTTAACTGTCATGCTGTTACACACTTAGCAAGCAGAAAATAATAACAATTTAAAGCCGTGGCTGATATTCTGGAAAGGCCTTCATTTGGTTGGTTTTGTTCAATGAACCCAGAAGAGCATTTTTTTGTTAGAAATTTTAAGAAATGCTTAAAAAACCTGCAGTGGTGTAGGTACAGGAATCAGAACTCTGCATAATGGCTACAAAAATTTTTTAACAGTGGAGCGTACCTTTCATTCCATAACTTGCCTTTTCTTTCTTCCCCCACGATCTCCCACGTGTCCTACATATACATGTTATTCTTCCAGTGGTGAGGTTTCAGAGGCAGTACAGACACCAGCCTTCCTCTGCAACACAAAGTGAGTTTTATTTACACCATGGATATCCTATGCCATTTGAATATACCAACTTGTTCGGTTGTGTGTGTGTTTTTTTAAGGGATATTTGTTTTGGGAGACATGCCTGCTTATTCAAAATGCTAAGTAACTTCATGGCATCTCACGGGGAAGAAATATAACTAACAGGCATCTTTTAAAAGGTGACAACTGGCATATGAGTAGCACTAGTGTCTCATGCAGTATAACTGCTGGTCATGCAAAAGGTGAGTGTGTAAGCATGGGTGTCTGTAAAGCACCCTGCTGCCTTTGTGCTATTTGAAAGCTGCTGTGGCTTTGTATTATTTTCTTTTTTTGAGCTTTTATCTTCTCTGTAAAAGCAACAGTTTGACTTTGAAGCAGACCTTGGCAGGTGATTTAGCTTACCAGTGACAAAACTGTGGCCCCTCCAGTGTCTGATATCAGAAAAGGGCAAAGAAAATAGAGAGATAAATTCTGAGTATTATAAAAAGCCTTAATTCTAAAATCCTGTGTCTCTTTGTGAAAACACAGCTGTGCCAGGGAGAAGCCAACAATGAATTTCTACCAAATAATTTTTTACCGAAACTCCCTCAAGCAATGTATCTAGATGATCCACTGTCACCTCAAACCAGTTCATATGATCATGGGTTAACCTGGGTTGGAAAGAACCTATGGAGATCATCCAGCCCAAACTCCTGCTAAAGCAGAGGTTGCTACGAACATGGGGGTTTTAAAAAACGAATCTCCCATTTGTCCTTGTTTATGTCTTAAAACTACTTACAACTAGACAGCAGCCTCCTTCTCATCAAGCTTTTGAAAACAATTAGAACTTATTTTATTTCCCTTTCTAAAATACAGGGCTATGTGTTTAAAGATGAGAGAACATGAACTTTTCCCATGATCCAGTACCCAGTGAAGAAGGCAGGGAAAGAAAAATCTCTCAGTAAATAGACACATTAGCGCATACAACAGAGGGCATGTGGTGACAATAGGAATGTCTACATCTGACTTGTCCCAGTTAACTCCAGGGAAAACAGGTAAAAACTGCTATTGCCTTCAACAGAGTTACAATGATGTAAGACTAAGTGAGCTCATAATCAGTCTTTTAAATCTGTCAAAAGAGGTGTTGGGGAGTGGCAGTGTTAACCAGTAATTATAATTTAGCTGAGACGATATTATGAACAAGAAGTAGCAGAAGAACCCAGTAAGCAAATATTTCTCCTGCAACCCAAAATATCTTTACTTGAAGGTCTGACTTTGTTTGATATGCTTCTGTACACATGTATCAAACTCGACTCTAAGCCCAGGAGAGCTTAAGAATTCCCAGTGAAGAAAGTGGCTCAAAAACAAAGTAATAAAAAGCTAAGAAAGTCCCATCATGTGCTGAGTTCTGAACTAAATGTCTACCCAGGGAGTGAGCTAATGCACAGCATGAAGTAGGAAGCTGCTAATGGCAGACAAGCTCCAAATTGAATTGTTACTGGGTATTCTCAGGTGCCTATCAGGTATAAAAATAATTGGAAAGAAAAATAAAAGAAACCATCAGAAAAAAAAAAAAATTACTATTTCTATGGTCCATTGGATGTGGAACTGTCTCCCTAGTGAGGAGCATTTCCTTCATCTTGAGTCACTTTTCCAAAGCTTTGTTAAATCAATTGTAAATACACCTCCTAAAAACCCTAGAATAGCATATCAACAGGGAGAAAGACATGATGATCCAAAGGGTCTTTTCTGTCTCTTATTACCATGACCTCAGCTGGACATGCCCAAAAACTTTTAAATAAGAATGTGTGTTAACACTTATATGAGGACATGGGCCCCTGGGGAGACGAATACATAACTGCTTCAGCAAAGAAACATCATCTAACTAGTCAGGAATGAAAGATATTGTACACAGAGCCAGTGCTAACCCAGTTGGGCAATTTCTTCCTTCTTTTTTAATTTCAAATCACCATCAGCCGCCTCCCAATGTAATCCAGGTGATGGATTTCATGTAAGCTTTCTAACCCTGTTAGTAGAGAACCTTCCAGATTTCACATCTCTTAAAAGTTTGGACCAGCAGTTTAATTCAGCAGCATTTTATAATAAAATTTTTAAAAATTGTATCATTACCAAATACGCAAAAGTTTGTTTTGGAAAGAAATTGGAGCACGTTTCAGATATTCTTTTCACCAAGTACCCCTTCGAAAAATCAATGACTGTAGTAATAATTAGGGCTGATTGAACTCCTATTGTTAATGCTACTTAAGTCGAAAAAGAAATTCTCAAGCAGCATTATAAATATTTATACGCTGTCTGCTGCTAAATTATTAGCTAAAAAAAAAAAGTGTCTGGAAAAAATATTTCAATTTTTGCTTGGTTTTCAAAAAATAATTTCTGTCTAAAAATTGTAAAATTATTACCAAGGATTTCCAGAAAAATTATATGTAAGCTTTTTGTTTATAGCTTTCTATTCAATAGGCACATAAAAATGTCGTAAGAGACTAAAAAAAACAACAACAAACTTCAAACCCCACCCATTAAACATTTCCTGAGAGGGAAAAAGAATTACTGACATTTTTATTGTTTTGTTTCTAAGCAGAAAACACAACCACTTCGCTTCAATAGCAAGTTCTGAGGACTTGTCAGAACAAATGTTACTAAGTACTAAAGTGGTGATAGTTGACTGCAATTAGATTCAGTGTTTCTACCTGAACAGCTTATTGTATAATCAATGTAAACCTACATGGTTACACCAAATCAAAGGATTAACATCAAAATTAGCATGGGAACACACAGCCATGTCAGATCACAAGCCTTTACATCACTGACTTTTAGTACCCAAGGGAAAGACCTTGGAAGGTTAAAGAGAAGGGAGTTAAAGAGAAAGGTAAGGAGACGTCCCTGGCCTCAGCTTGCCATGGAACAGCAACAGGATGCCCTGTAAGTCTGAAATCAGGGAAAGATTTTGTGAGTTTAAGGTCTTTCCCACCCCAAATCCTGCCCAATGCCATCAAGGTGGCGTTCAGCCCTAAAACTTGCCGAGACTGAGAGGTCTGGAAAAGTACATACCTGAGGACATAAGCCTCTGGCCCTTGCAATCAGCTTTGTCAGTGCAGAAGATAAATATCTGAAGAGAACAAAAATTACAGTGTGGGATTTTTCTGGTATTGAAATGATCAGGGAAAGAAAACTCCTGCTTGGTGCTTCGCAGTGATGTCTTTTTTATTTTAATGTCACTAATAACATTCAACTTGCCTCAAAAGCTGTCATGGGGAAAGGCTACATTTGAAAGAAAGATCAGGGTATGAACTTCTACCCAATCTTTGAGGGAGGTGGAAATTTTTTATTATCATCATCATCATTACTTTGTTATTGTCTTGAGATTGGCCTTAACAACAAGAGCTATTTTTGAAACCGAAACATGAGTGAAAAATGCTTGGGTAGAGAGCCAAGGTTTCCTAGGGCACTGCTCCTTAGCTGGGATTTCAAACGTTCTAGAAAAACACTTAAAAAAAGAAAAAAAATTGGCTTTAACTTTTCTTTTCTTTTTTCTTTTTTCTGAAGCAATCTACACTGTTATCTGCAGTCCAACACTCCTCAATAAGGCTGAACCACACCTAAGGGGGAGATGCACATTTGCAGCTGAAAGCAGGCATGGCATCCCCAAATCCAGCACTAGGAGTTGCACAGCTTTGTCACCGTGCAAAGGAAACATAACCCCGCCAGAGGCACCCTGTTTCTGTGCCTCAGGACACTCCTTGCCCTCCAGGAGAGTGAAAGGGCTGCGTTCAGAGACCTAGGCAAAGATGCTCTTTCAGGGTCACTAACTACTTAGTAGTGCCTCTAATCCCATATATGCAGCCCAAGTAGGAGGGCAGTAGGGGGGATAAATGGCTCCTTTCTTCTGTTTACTTTAAGAGACCGTTGACAGCTAAGATCTGGAGCATATGTTTTACATTGGCCAGCCTATGCCCACTAAACGCGTGATTTTTAATTATTTTTCCCTAAAGTCATTGTAGGTCTGTATGCTGCAGAGACTTCATGTGCACACTCATATATGTTAGTATCCTAAAAATCACCATACACATGCATATGGTCCCTACAGACTGTGTTTCCATACAAGCAATGCCCTTCTAAAATACAGAGACTGTGTTTCTTAAAAATATCAAACTGAGAAGGCTACACCAGATAGATGCGTATCAGCAAAGAATTTAAGCACACACCCCACCTTTAACTCATTCAAAATGACATGCATGCAGCTGAACATGCATTTATCCATCTTGCTAAACTGGAAACTAAGATTTGCAAGGAACTGCTACAGAATAAACAGGACCTTACTGTTCTGTTTTCTCAATTGGGAATGCACAGTTAAAGTATGGAATGACAGTTTAATGAATATAAAATGAAAGAAATATTTTCCTGTGCCATTATGAAAATTCTCATGCCCTAAAAAAAAAACCAAACAATTGACATTTTTTCTGAGATGGTTAAGGAAATAAGGATTTTTTCCTATCAGCAAATTGTCATTTTTACAGGGTCATTCCTCTGTGTAGAGGAGATAGTGGGCACCTGTTCCCAAAACTGTAACAGCTTTGCTTGTGTCCTCGATTGAGATAATCGATCAAGTGTGTACTGGATTTAAAATGTTATTCTATAGGGATCCTGTCAAGCTTAGAAATGTCTCAATGTCTATAGTGTCACCATTCAAGAGCTGCAAGATGGCTTGGTAATGAATTCCTAAAAAGGGATTTATTTTCTTCCTCTCAAAACTGAATTCTTTAAAGAACTGAAACAAAAAAGGCATAAAACCAGCCCTGGCATCTGCCCAACTGTATGTTGGAAATAAATTACGAATTTGCACTTTGCAAAGAGCAGATTCAGCCCATGTTTTGGAAGCTGGGACTTTATGTGTTGTCCTTTGTGTGTCGCTGGGCTCCTCGGCACCTGTTTCATACTGTACATATTTGGAATTTTTCTGTATTCTTTATCATTTCAAAGACAGGAACACAAACATCTCAGCTTTTCCTGAGATGACTCTGTGTGTGTGTGTGTGTGTGTGTATGTGTGTATGCATCACTGAAACTTCCTAGACTCAAATGCTGTTTTCTCTTGCCAGACACCCCTGTGGGTCTTCCTGAACAGCAGGCACTTTTTCAATAGCAACTTGGAGATACTGAGGGAGAATAGAAGGCCATTTTCTAAGACAGGATGCCAAGAGGACAGGAATTGAATGGTGCTGGCTGGCCACGAGACGCCATGCAAATCAAGAATGCAGTGTGGTCCCCAGGGAAATAGTTCATGAGCCTGGAGTACATGATAAAACTGCAAGCAAAGCCTTCTTAGGCAATTGCGATAACAATGTGTCACATTCCAGAGGAGTCAAAAACAAAGGTTGCAAAAGTCTTTGCAAAGCAGTGTTCCCTTAGACATCTGCGCTTTCAAGGAAAAGGAAAGGTTTGGCAACTTTTGTCATTCTGGCTATTTTCTGAAAACAAAACAGAACAGTTTAGGATCAGTCCATCTCAAAACCCCTAAGTAAGTGACAGCAGAAAGCAGTTTTAAGAATCTTTAACAGGCTAAAAAACTAAACACGCATTTGCACCCACAGCATATTGAAAATAAAGTAAATGCCACAATAAGAAGGTAGTAAATGGATATTTCTACAGTATATTACAAATAACTGCCTCTCTGGATGGAGTGTTAGACACCAGCTAGGAAGATTAAAGCCATCTCTTCTAACTGGCTTTCTCACCCTTTCTTTTAAGCATTGTATTACTTTCATAGATAAGTAGTCATTTCATCACTGCTCATAAATTGAGCATAAGCAGTCCAAGATACCTACTACTTCTACTTGCCATTGTTCAGTGACTAGATCTCTGCAAACAAGCAGATTGTGAAATAACTGCAGTGGGTATTTGTTATTCACTACTAACTATTGATGTTGGCTGACTGGCCAAGTCCCATAGAGGGAGGGAAGGAATGAGAGATGGAGCAAAACATCCTTGCTAAGGTGACAGACAAAATTCTGCCATGCACGTATGAAGTATGTGATGCAGCATGAGATTTCACAAGAGAAGCATAACTCACAGTGTGCTTCTAAGAACCAAGGAAGGAAAGATCAGGAGTGCCCCAGAATTCAGAAAGCTACTACACTGCACTTTTGTGAATCAGATCAAGCTTACTAACACACCGTTTTGAACCTTGAGGTTTTCTGCTTCTCTTTCAGATCTGAAGCACCCAAGAGCTCATTCACTTCTCTGTTCCAGATATTCCTGCCAATAGCAGTATAAAGAACACAAATCTTTATGGTGTTGCTTTGTAAAATTCTTTGATGTCATCAAAGATCACTTCTCCCTAGCAGACTATCACAGTGCACCTCACAACACATCACTTCAACAGCGGGATAAAGGCCTTTTGAGCCAAGGCCTAAGGCTGAAGATGATTAGTTGAATGGTAACAAACAACCACCAACAAAAACAACCCCAAAAGCAAAGTGTAAGAGCAGGAGAAACAGTTTGGAAAAAAGCATCCAAATTATTCCATTCTTGCTAAGAAAGCTGTATACTAAAAAAAAAGAAATCCTGAAAAGACTACCAGGGCAACAGGGCAGCTATCTGTATTAAGACTATGCCTTTCACAGGGACCCCAAGAATCAGTAGAGCTATTAAGTCAGGCTAAGGTAGGTGCTGCATCCTTATTTCTCAAAGGCATCCAGAATTTACACATGGGTGAGCATGAAACACACATCCACAGCAGAAACTAGCTACAAAGTGATCCTCTAGGAAAGGATCTGCTGTGCAAGGCTGTAACACCATAGGAACAGAAAACCATCAAGGTTCAAATGCACATAGGTGTCCTGTACAATAACTTCCACTTCTGGCACTGTTTTTTAAGGCATCTTTTTGTCTGGTTGTCAGTATTAGCTGTTTATATAGTACCATATTTCTATCTACAGTTACTCAACAACCTCTCACAGACCTCAGAAGGCACTGGTTAGACCACTGTATTTAAAAGAATTTAAATAAAGATTAACAAGTAACTAATCATTCTCATCTTGCAAGGACCAAAAATTATCCCCAAGCACTCCAGAAGCTTCTAATTAAGAACATAGAAAGTGTCAACTTGATCAGAGAAAGTGCTAAAAAGCTATTTAACAAGTACAATTTTCCTGCATAAGAAAACATAACCTGTCTCCTGGAAAAATTAAACCAACAAAGTTTGCCATTGATTTTACTTTCTGTTTTAAGAAGTGCAATTAAGACAATCAGGCCTTTGATTCCCTGATAATCCACATGCTAACAAAGCTTCCCCCTTTTCCTCTGCCCCCCATCTGTTCTTTTGAAGAAATACAGAGCCATAGAAATAAAGAAAAGTTGTAAGGTCAGTCGTTCACTTCCATAGATTGTCCCTTCCCTTCCTCCCAAATAGCGTCTGTTCACAGAGTGTGCTCACTCTGGATGGACAGACAAAGCTGTCAATCCAATGGAAACTTTAGAGCACTACATGGTTTGGGAAGTTGGGACAGTCTTGTTTCCGTAACCAGAAAAAATGCAGTCCCTGTGAGTACCTGAGCAGTGCAAGAATGACAGGTCTCCTTTCCTCCATCCCATGCCCACTCCTCAACTCCTGCGCAGTCAGTTGGTTTTCAAACAGAGGTCAAACCTCCAGGTTAGTCTTTCTTTCAGAGCACCACACACCAAAGATGAGTATGAGTCTTGGGCAGCCTGAGTTTTCCATGGCATTCGAAACTGCTCACATTGAATTTTTCAATTCAGACTCAGCTGCAGAGTTTAACACATTTGGGAAAAACAAGAATAGCACATTACAGCAGAGATACAAACCCTGAAAACAAAAGTCAATTTTCTGTGCAGACATTACTGATAGATGAATATATGTATTCATCATAAATCTATTATAGACTCAACTCTTGGTTTCTACTTCCTCATACTAAAAATCCTCCTACACAATTATTTCCTATTTGATTCTTTCCTTCCTACCCTCCCCAGCCACGGCCCTTCCTGGTAGTGTCCCAGTTTTATTATTGTTCAAAGGTGAAAAACAAAATCTATCCCAGGAACTCACTCTGGCAAAACTTAACCTGAACTGATTAATATTAGAAAAATGAAACAGCCCAGTACAGGCACCTCCAAGCAGGGCCGGTAGCCATGATACAGTACAGAGAGGTACATGCATCACCCTTCTTTCTACTTGCTTTACAGTGATAGAGCTGGCAGTCCTGCAAGTACAGAAAGCTGATCACATTCAAGGAAGTTAAAAATATACATTCATGCTTAACTTCCAGGCAAGTAATAATGAGGTTGCCACAAGGGTGCTGTGGGGTTTGAGAACAAAAAAAGGGGTGAGCCATTCAGTCATGAACGGATGTTATGCTTCCCTCCCACACAGCCTCAACACACAGCTAAAGATTTTCTCCATTTATACAATTTGTGAAACAATTCGACAAGGCATCTAGGCTGCCTGGGGGGAAACCTGCAGCTTCTGTAAAGCCACCTACAGAGGGAAGTCGAGTAACGAAGCTCTGACTATTTGTACCAGCCGGAGACCTGCTCCCCTGGGGATCAATAGAACTTGGTAAAAATTTCACTGTTGCAATTTCACATTTCCCTTTGCAGCTTTCAAAATCACTGCCCTGGTGCTTTGATTTATTTATTTATTTATTTTAGAAAATATGTGGCCACTATATGGAAGACACTTAGCCTCCATACAAAACATGTTTTGCAAAAGGCTTGAGTTCATTCAGTGCCGACAAGAAGACAGTGATCTTATTTATGAGAGCTGGATCTATTGTCTTGGTTTAATTAGCTGATTATTAGACTTCCCATTTCTGTTATTGCAGATCCTTAATTATTTTCCTAATATGATGTGCTTTAAAAAATGTTGTCCAAAGAAAGCAGAAGACATTTCTATTCATCCTAATTATTCAGGAAATTAAAACATGCCAATTTTTTTTTTCAGCTAATTAGTTTGAAATACCTTGTTTCTCACTGCCAGAACTGACCTATAACATCTTTCTTGCTCTCTCTCTAGACTACCTACTGCTCATTTGCTTCCTTTCACCATCCTACATCACTCAGCAACTTTTTCCACAGGACATTTCCTCTCACCAGTTGTTCATTTGCCCATAAGAAAACATATCCTAATGGACACATTGAGCTTTTTTCTCTTCAGATATCGACATAGCATACTGCTGCTGACAGCAGAAAACATTTCTGGAGAAATAGAAGGTGCTGCTTCATGTAGGTAAAGGGGAGTGGGCATGTACAACATGCCACCACACTGCAGGCACAGGTAGGTAGGATGCTGTACAACTACTACTTCATTTTCTCTGGATTCACTAAATACTGTGATCATGGGGGGAACAAAAAAGGTAAAAAACACTAGGACTTTGTCAGCACCACTTTAGCCAGTCATTAGTGTGATCAAACACTTTTTGGAAGTCATCTGGGTCTTTAGATATTTCTGTCAGCACCATATAGGACCCATCAATTAAGCCTTCCGCATGCTGACCTCAAACACACCAATTTTAGAGTCTGGTTTTAGCAACACAATCTAGGTTAATGTTCCCACATAAATGTGTGGACCCTCTTACTTCAGAATTAATTACTTTGTCACCTTAATTTCATATTATGGAAAACATCCACAGGAAGGTAGGCCCTACACATCTTACCTTGCAAGCCCTTCTGTTTTCTGAAGTGATTGAGATTGTAACTCAATTATCTATATGCAATTTGTTTATATAGCCATTGCACATGATATGTTTTATCCTTCATCAGAGCCTGAACTGTTATCACAAGAGTAAGGATTTAAAACTAAATTGATCCCTTATTTTGATAGCAGATCAATGCACCCATGAAGAGTACAGCAAGAAAGAATTATGGTTGAAATGCATTTACTAATTTATGGTTTGCCTTTACTGCTGCTTCAGCGAAACATGGAGTGCTTCCTTACCCTTACAGAATCAATAGTATGAAACATCTACCCAAAGTTTTTCTATGAAAATAAATCAAAGCATGTTTGAAATAACAGTAGTTCTCCTGAAGGGCTTACAAATACTCTTCAGTACTGAGACAGGGACATCCTCTCTACCCATAAATCAAGATGCCACAGAAAATATCAATAGGACTTCTTCATATTCTCCTTCCCTACCCCTTCAACCTTTCTCTCATGGTACCACTGCCCCCAGAAAATGATGAATGCTTACAGGAAGAAAACTGTTCTACTGCCAAGTCCATTCAATACACATCAACTTCCACAACATACTAAATAGATTATTCTGGTAGTAATTGCAGTATGAACAGTTATCTACAAAGGATAAAATCATCAATATATTTCACGATACATCCTGAATCGTTGGGAAGTTTTGAAATGGTTTGAGTGTCTGCAGTTTGGTGGGGTTTGTGCTTGGTTTTTTTTTTTTTGAGGCAGTGGTGTTTGTTTATTTCTATTTTTTCATAGAATCATAGAACCAAGTCAAACCATTACCCCAGGACTGCCAAGTCCACCACTGAACCATGCCACTAAGTGCCACATCTACACATCTTTTAAATAACTCCAGGGATGATGACTCAACCACCTCCCTGGGCAGCCTGTTCCAATGCCTGACAACCCTTTTGGTGACCAAATTTTTCCTAATATCCAATCTAAACCACTCCTGGTGCAACTTGAGGCCATTTCCCCCTGTACAAATGCTTGTTGCCCGGGCGAAGAGACCAACACCCACCTCACTACAACCTCCTGTCAGGTAGTTGTAGAGAGCAATAAGGCCTCCTCTGAGCCTTCTCTTCCCCAGACTAAACAACCGAGTTCCCTCAGCTGCTCCTCTTAAGACCTTGTGCTCCAGACCCTCCATCAGCTTTGTTGTCCTTCTCTGGACCCACTCCAGCAACTCAGTATCTGTCTTTTGGCTTAGGAAAAACGTACTGGAGATTTTAGAATATGCACCTTATGAAAAGTAAATTAAAACACTTTATATGGCTAACTAAAGCTGTGGTAGTGCTCATCTAGCTAAGGAATACTGTTAACTTAAGCGATTATCCTAGATTTGCTGCTTTTTAAAATAACCCCAGGTCTCAGAATTAAACATGAGACTCCACCAATGCATTTTTCCCCTTTCTGCACTCTATCTGCAACACAGAGTACTCGCGGCAGAAAAGCAAATAAACCATACCGTATAAAGTAGATACCCTTGCAAAAATCCTGCGTATCTTCAGCTTGAATTTCATTATCACTCCCTAGCAGCTCACCTTTCCTAGAGTACCTTTATTCTAGAGGAATAAAGAGGAGAGATTTTGGTATTGTACTCCCACGTGATTCTCCTTTCTCCTAGAAACTAAGAACCACATTCTCTGTACTGATGCCCTTTTGTCTGGCATAAACCAGTTATCACATTTCTTTTACACAGCTAAAAGGAGTCATAGACACATTCATTCAGACAGCAACTGCATGTCCTTGAGAGCACCTGGAAAAAGATTCCGATGAGTAGGGAGCAAACAATGATATGCTTGCCCCTTGTATAATAGTGGCTGTTTCTTTTACTTAATAGTTTTCATAGATTTTATTTTAAAATGCTATTTCTAGGCTGCTTAATTTCTGTCTCAATCTGCATGAAGGAAAAGTTCTGCTCTCCATAGCTCATTTAAGGAATGCAGCCATTAAGATGCAGCCAAAAAAAAATCCTGGAGAAGAGAAATATTTGACAGTGCTTATGTGTAACATCATATTTGTAACAACAACTGTTCCAGGCAGTTCAATACAAATAATTTTGGGTATTTTGAAGCAAGCTATCTTGGAACTGGAAGGGGAGGGGGGAATGATTCAGGGACATGCAAAGGCAGCTGTAATTACATATCAGAACATAAATCAAACCATTTAAAAAGTGTCCTCTTAATTAAAAAATGGGAAGACAGAGAGAAACCTCCAGCAGGGATTGAAAGCTATGTGAAAGAAAATGATCCTCATTGAAAAAGAGGCATATAGTCAGGCCAGCAAACATACAAGCATGAGTATGACCTGGCAGACCACTGAAATTTAGAAACTCTTAAAAACCTGTTAGGAGCAATTGAATTGGGTGTATTGCAGGACTGGTACACACCAGGAATTACTCCTTCACTCCAGCTTATGTTATTCTAACAATTATATGTAGGTATGAGACAGGGCACACCTAGAGGATTTTTGCTTTGTATCAAAATACCTCAGCTGACTACGGTAATGACAAAAATACATCCCATCTTTTTACTTCATCTCATACTCACTGTAAAGAGTGAGCTTCAGGAGGCCAGGGGAACCGGAAAGGAGCAGGGACCAGCACAGGAAGCAACAGCCTTTCAGAAGAGTGCTGCCTCAAAAGCCACATCAAGAACCTGTGAAACAAGAAGGTAATAGAGTAGCATCTATTAGTGAATTGGAAGCATTGAGAAGCAAGGTAGTCTTAAAGATGTTCATGTCTAAAGCTTTAGTCTTTCAGGACACACTATCAACCCCTATGTTGCTTATAGAAAAGCAAAGACTATGCAGGCTCTGGAGAGATTTCACAGAGTATTCACTGCCACAGAAGGAAGCACCCAAAACTAATTTAACTTTTTGCAGGGCTATTTTTTACTATGGACTAGAAATGCATGTTATGACTCCCCACCCTATTCCCCCGAAACTGTGCATGCTTTTATGCTCCTATGCTTTCAGCCTTTATTTTCATATAACCATACAAGCCAAGCAACTCAACCATGCCCCTATTAAATTACATGTTTGTGAAACTGAGCCTGGAAAGGGAAATTTCCTGACAGTTATTGAAGAGACACTAGAAAGATCAATTGATATAACCTGGTCATGACCCATCTATTATTCAGAGGAAGTAATTGGGCAGATAATGTTACAATCACTACTACTTCCACACAGGTGCAGCACCATCTGCTTCTGCTCTTTTTGGAATGGGGCTATTAGATGTTCAGTCCTAAGCCCCTAATTTAGGTATAGGGTAAAATTATTAGGCTGAACCTTTATGAACCAAGGCAGGCCACTGTCAAACACCTGCAGAAAGATTAGCAGAAGACTGAAGAAGCCTAACACTAGGCTGTACCTTGCATTTGGTACATTTGGTGTAAGATTTGTAATAGCCACTTTGTCAAACAGCAAAGCCTTCAATGTACATTTTTACAGTCAGATAGGGTTCATTGCTTAACTAAATCTGAGACTTCACTAAAGGAAATCCTCCCCTTCTCTCACGTGGACATCCAAATTCAGGGGGCAATAACCTCTTGACCAGTCACAGCTGCATATTTCCATACTGAGGGCATGCTAATTGGTGCTGGATTTTCAGAGGGGTATGCCAGACTGTTTGGTCTCAGAAGATGGCTGTCAGTACTCCGTTCTCCTGCACTTCCAAAACTCAATCTAACCTTTAGGTATGGACTTGTTTTGCAATAGGTCAGACTCTTTAGACTTTTGTTTCATTTAAAAATTAAGGTATTATTTTTTCAAAATTCACAGCTCCACAAGTCTCAGTTTCAAAACTGGAACTGTTTGAACTTATTAAATGAATCTTCTATCACTTCAAATTCAGTATTTTGACATCAGGGACAATGGGCCATCATGCAATATCTGTATTTAATAAATACTTGTTTTACTCTTTGTGTTTAATTATTGATGTAATAAATCACTCCCAGTTTATTTACAGTGCCTTTCAAATACACAATCCACACACTACATTGTTCATGTCTCTCAGCAAAAGCAAGAACATTCAACTGTTGTGTTGCAAACTTGCTGGAAAACTCACGCCTCAGATCTATGGTAAAGAAAAAAAGTATTGCTGTTATTTGTATTGTTGAAAGTTTCTAACAGGGACTCAAATTTTATTTTTCCAACTGGAAGTTTTCATAGGATATCTCAAAGACGCCTATAGCTGAGATTTAACAGATTTCACCCTGTTGAAATAACCAGTCAGGTAACTTCAGGTAGCAGAAGCACTCCAAAGACTATTTAGCCTGTCTGATAAAAAAAAAAAGCTGAAGTCCTTCCTGGCTTCCTTCACCCCTCTATAGTACAGGATAATATACTAGTATAAAATAGCATGAACTTGTCTGCTGTGTTTGTTAACACTATACTATAGAATACCTCTCAATCAAGTTATAAGATGCCAGATAGAGAAGGCAATGTAAGTGCTGTTATTTCTATGGTGATATTAGCACAAAGTTTCAGTAAAGACTGAGACTCCACGTAAAGAAAAAAGATGTTTGAAGAAAAAAACCCTTCTGCATTCAGTCACGTAGCATTCATCTCTCTGCTCCGAAACAGTGTCAAGGCTTGGGTTTTTTTTGTTTGATTGCTGGTTTGTTTGTTTTTTAAATGTATATATAAAGAAATATACTCTACAACACTGCATCTTCAAAACACTATGTTTGTCTGAAAACATTCTGCCAAAAGGATTACCTAGTCTGGAAAATACCGAGCAGAAAACTGATGATCATAAAGTCCATCTCACACTAACTGAATGGTTTGAGTATCTATTTTTAAGAGGTCTACTGGGAGGTGGAGTCAGGTTTGAAGTCATAAATCCAAAATATGAAAATGAGTGGCTCAGCCCCGAGCATATGCAGCCACTGCGATTATGTGACTGTTTAGGAAGATAAGTGAAAGTATGGGATTTTTAATGCTTATACCAGGAATTTCAGGCACATTTTTTCTCCACTGTAACAGCTAGTGTCTAGTTCACTACAGGCCTATTTGGAATCTTTCCCATGGGACATGACGTTCTGCAAAATAGTTCTACTTCCAGTGGGAAACAGTAAGTTTCTCTTGCAGTTAACTTTGAGATTTTACTGTAATTTTTACTGATCCAATTGCTGATCTTCTTAGACCCTTCAGTCAAGGCATTCGTTGACCAAGATCCTCTCTGTCTGCAAAGAAATTACTTCAGCTGCCAAATACATGGTTAATCCTTTGCAAAGGTTAAAATGTAAGAACCTGTCTTGACAGTGAAGTGCTTCTTCCTCGAATATGTCCTATCTGAAAAAGGAATCTCAAAGTTCTGGAGATGGGAGGAATGATATATAGAAGTTTGTAACTCACATAAAAACCACAACTACACAACTATACAACACCACAACACACACCCCCTACCTCCCCTGCCATGTTTTTTAAGTTGTATGGGGTTTGCTTGTTTTTTGGGGGTTCTATTGGGGGGGGGGAAAGGGGTGTCTCCCAACAAAATGGGAAATATGCTTAATGTAACACAAGCTAATCACTATTACTATTTACAGAATGGTAGAAAAGTTGGATATCATTAAAAGGGGGTTTCTTTACTACAGTTAGCATACAATAACAAGCTGAAGGGTGATTAGGTCTATTTTATTACTCCATCCCACAGCTAGGGAAAAGATAACTGCAAGAAAACCTTCACACATCAGGTTATTCAGGTCATCTAGACAAAGATGCCAACTTAGAAAGGTTGGGTACATAAGACTTAAGAAGAGAATTCATTAAAACAAAACAGTTCAAAGAACAGTAAGAGAAAAGGGTCAACTCTAGCTTGAAACTTTTCTTTTAATTTTCAGACTTTTTTCTTTTTGTTCACAGTGTTTTCTTGTACAGCAAAATGAACAATGGTATCTACATGAAGGTTAAGAACTAGAATTTGAGCTTTGTTCACATTTTAATACTTCCGAAATCTCAGCTTTAAAAATATATTTCACCTTTAGAAGCAGGGTAGTTTGACCAAACAGAAAGCCAATGGGGACTTCACTTTCCAGAATATACACTGGAAAAGAGGTGCGCCTAAATTTACCCTATGGGAGTCTGAGTCCCAACTTGCACTAGCAAATATAGTAGACAAAACCACAGTGTTCAATTCCTGAAAGATTCCCAGTTCTACAGGCCCACTCTGTCAGGCTGTAAAAGGTGCTGAGTTACAGCTGCTCCGCATGGAAAAAAAAGGACTTGCTGCAGCAACTCAAATAATAGTAAAGTCTCAGAGATTCCCTTCCATCTCAGTCTGTTGCCCATTCCCAAACTGTACCCTTGCTACCTGCCATCAGGCAAAAGTTTTTACCTTTGTAGATACAATATTCAAACCCAGCATTGAAACAGGATTGTTGCTTTGGCCATTATCTGGGAGGGCAGTGTGGGAGGAGACAAAAGGTGGGAGAAAGCATGCACAGGCCAAGATCTCCACCTAGTGACAGAACTTTCACTTTGCAAAATATTAGATAAACTACTGTGCCAGAGAAAGAAAAAAAATCCACTCCTTTACAATAATAAACTTCTATTGTAGAAATTCTGTATTACTTCAGGATTAGGAAAAAAATCAGAGTATATGATCTGGTGCAGTAATTTACTTTAAACTTGGTTTAGGGTTTTTTTGTTTGCTCATTTTAAAAACCATCAAGTAAAATCTTTTCTTAAATTTGTGGAAAATTTATTTGGCAAAGCACCTGTTCTAATATTCCCTAAACTAACAAATTAGATAATAAGTTAAATATTATTTGAACCTTAATAGTTTTAAAATTAATTATTTTGGCATTATTCAACAGATGCAGAACCATGAAAAACACAGAACATGAATTCTGTGAGAAAGGAAGCATTCCTCCTACCTGAGAACAGCCCTGGATGTGTGCCTTTGTGCAGCATCTGACTGAAGGAGTGCTGGGTGAAGTAAAAATTTAGATTCCCTAAAACATGTCTTTAATTCTTCCAAAATTATTCTTTCATATCTCACTACTTTTCTTTCATTCCCTATAGAGCACTGCCATCATTCAAAATAGTAAACTTGAGGCAGGATCTTTGATGTGGATATCTACAGATTTGTTCTGAATAATAAATCTCTCCTACAGGTAGGAGGAAGAGCATTTCAAGTGAAGCTCACACCATCTACCTTCTCATTATTGTAGTATCTTTTCCCCCTAGTCCTGAGAAATACACCTTTCCTTGATGTCTTTCTTTCATACACTACAGAGATCTTTCCCCAGTGCATCGTAGTCTTGGCCATCTGATCCCTTGCTCTGCTTCTCCACCACAGCTAAATTCCATGCTTTTGTTTCAAGGTATTCCATACCTTGTGCCACTCAAGCCATCTTACACACTATATTTTCACCTACATCCAATGGACCTGTCATGTCATGTCACTCTCCAGCAGCCATTAACTTCTCAAACACTGTTATGCTTTATCCCTAATCACTCAAATTACTTAGTTTTGTGACGACAGTATTAACTTTGTGACAACTATTAACTATTAAAAAATAATTATTCAAACCTTTTCATTTTAGCATGCCAAATAATGCTGCCTGTTGCCTTGTATTTCCCATTCTGCCTTTAGATGACTCTTTCCTACTGTCTTACACTTAGTTATAACCTACCTGGGGTAGGTCCTGGTTGTGCATCCTAACACACAGAAGAACAGTCAGAGGCTAAAGCTCTAGGATACCCAGTCCCAGGAATGCTGCACACCTTTCCCAGATGATGGATGAAGCAATGCAAAAAATGAAGCAATGCCTCATGCTGAATAGTAGTGGACAACAAATAATATCTAATCCTACAATGAGAGTGCTCTAGAACTGCACTAAAAGCAGTTAAGGCATGCATTGGCTGCAACTGCTACAGCACTGAAGAAAGAACAAGTAGTGCAGGCATTATTCTTTTTTAAGGCAACACTTTTTTTAATAGCATTGCAGACTGTTTACACAGCTTTAAAGTAAAACGCAGTCACTGTATGAAGGTACTGCTTGATAGGTGCTGTGCAAAAGGATAGCTATGTCTGCTTTCAGAAAAGTTGAGTTGAAATACACTGCATGTAAATAGGAAGCTATATGCTCAGACAGCTGATTACTCTGGCTCCCTTTCTACTGATAAATTTTTAAGCTGCTATTCTACAACAGTATTTTCATTCAGCTTTTAACAGTTCAGAAACCCCTGCTGCTGCCAATATCTATCACGCCTGGAATGTCAGTAATCAGTGTTGTTCTACAATCCATCAACACAGTTGGGCTGATACGTGCCATAATTATTTGGACAAAAAGAATATATTTGGAAAAAAAATGTATTTATGCTGTCTGAATAATTTAAAAATGTATCCTATTTTACAGTTGAATAAGCTCCACCTACACCATACTTATGTGCCCAAGCTTACAGAAAATACTTAAAAAGAGAAATAACAGGTATTATTTTTAAAAGAAAGGGTAAAAAACCCAATTATTTACACAACTACCCAGTATGAGCAGTTTAAACACAGACATACAAACAAAATTCTGTATTATACATCTACATTTATATCTACATACATGTATGTAGACATGTCATATATTTTATAACATATAAAACATATTAATGTGGAGTTTTATTCTGTTAATATTCACCTCACCAGGCAAATTCGTTTTGGTATTTTAAAGATGAAACTATTTCTCTTGTGTGCCAGAATGATTGAAACTGATTTTAATACCTTTCTCTGAGGCAATGTAAGATGCAGTGCCTTAGCATTATTCCCTGAAAATGAACTGATCAGAAAGCGAGGAAGTCTATTCTTCAGGAGAAAATATGCTTTTAAAATAAACACATCTTATTTTTCAAGAAGGAATTTTTTCAAGAAGCGCCCAAACTAGTTCTGAATGAGCAGCTGTGGCATAGTAGAAATGGCACTTAGACATCATTCTTCCTAGAGAGACGGCTCCAGTCTGGGAGTGGAGATGACTTACCTTGGAGCACTTTCAGACCCTCCTGTCCCCCTGGTTCCCGATGTGGACACAACTCTGTTATTCATTCACAAGCATTCCTGCAGTGGTCCAAGGCAGGCAATCAGGAAGCACTGTGGTGGTGAGGCATCCCTGCTGTGGTCAAAGGCAGATCCCAAAAGTACCCAGGTGTTCTGCAGAGGCAGTTAGCCCACTCAGGGTACAAAATTAAGGCAGCTGCTTGCTTCTGGCAGTTACTGTGAAAGCTTATACTTGTGCATAATATTGCATTGTAGCGTGCACAAGTTCCTCCAGAGTTTACAATCAGAAGAATTAGATAATTTGGATCTTTTCCTCTACATCCGTTTCCCTTCTTGTGCCTCCACCTCTTGCAGGAAAAGTTCATCTTGAGAACAGCTTTAACTTAGAAGTCAAAAAAAAACCACCAACCAACCAACCAACCAAAAAAATCCTCAAAACACTGAAACAAAACAAATGCATCCAACAAAAAAAAAAACCAAACAAACAAGCAAAACAAACCCTCCACCACTATTTCAAGACATAGCAACCTGGTTTTATACTCTCAAATGTCCATTAAGCTCTTCATGAGAGATTAGCTATCGTGATGCCATCTCTAAAAGCAGTACTTTCAGTCTGCATGGAAGAGATAAAGATTTACTGGTGAATGTTCTCAGACTCACTTAATAAAATATAAAGCAAATAAAACTGTATTTTTATTTAAAAATAAGTAATACAAAGCTTACATGCTACTTTGTCGAAAATGGCATCTCCAAGAGGTAATGACTAAAACCCTCATGGTGAGTTAAACTTCCTTAAAAATAAAGCCAGACTAAATAGTATCTAGAAACCTCAGCAGGTCAACAACAACAAACACCACCTAGGTAAAAACATTTACATTGTGTTGACTAAGCATCTTTTTCCCCAAACAGCATTCTATTATGAGCGAGATTAACCTGATGAACTAAATCAATCTGGCTTCCATTTCTACAACCAATTTGTTTTCTAAACTATGCATATACAGTTACATAAACAAATCCTTATTATAACCACAAAAGCAGCCGCCTCAGTTTCTGTTGTAACTAGCCAGTTGCATATGTTTCACCTGCTCAGGCATTTCTTTTCCACATGCTAGAATTTAGAGGTATGGCAGAGGCCATAGGTATTTAAACAACGTAAGAAAAAAAGGAGAAATTAAAATTTCATCCACAGCACACTTCTGTCTTGTGCCAACACAGGTTCCACTGAGGGTTATTTCCCTATCTATAAAGCAGAAATAAGACGCTTGCAGAAGAAAGTGCATCACTTAATTACTAATTTTAGCTTTATTTTATGTGTACATTTGTACATTTCAATCAGGTTCACAAAATGTAAAACTTGTTATCAAGAGTATTTCACACAGAAGTCGACACACAGTTTTATGGTTACTTATAAGGACATGCAGTAAGCTACAGAAAGTTCATGAAAATATTTTAACAGCAATTTTTAATCAAAAAAAAGATCACAAGGAATTGTGTTTGATTTGTAAATTCTGTATACAAGCTACTATGAAACATTTTCTATCACAAAAAGTAAGAGACATAAAAACTACTTAAAGTCTCTGGAAATCTTACAATTGGACAAATGTTCCATTGTGCCTCCATTCAAAAGCATGGAAGTGGAAACTGCACAGAAGAAAGTTTTACTTTAAATAAATGTCCAACTGTTATTGCTGCTTTTCAGAGAACCTGAACACATACAGGGAAAACTTAGAACTAAACAAACAGCTCAATGGACATGTTTAGATCTTTACTGCAATTAAAATGCAAAAGTTAACTATGAAAGTGTCTCAAAATGTTGCAGTTTGCTTTTTTTGTTTGTTTCTATATATACATAAAGAACTGTACACAAACAGGGAAATAAAAAAGTTGCTAAAAAAGAATACTATACAGTATTTACAGTTTAGATGTCAACCTTTTTGTTTTGTTAATTGGAGCTAAACTGTTACATGAACATGCAATACATCCACAACTCAAAATTAATACCTTTGAGTGTAATATAATCCTGTAACAACATAAATCAACTTACATGTTAAATCATTCTTCTCTGTCACAGTTCTTGCTATCTTTGAGTTTCAGAATAACCCCTAGGTCATGACCTTTTAATTTAGGTAACTTCAAGTGAAAATATGAACATTTATTTCTAATACAAATTTGCATAATGCATTCTATTCACAAGACATTTTATAGAGAGATATTATCCTGCATTGTGTATGACCTACTGCGTATGATGAAAGCCAGTACTGGAGGGTCCCAATTTTGTCAGTGGACTAAGAGAACCTTTTTACCTTTATCATTTTTAAAGATTTTCAAATTTCCTTTTTCCTCTCCTCCTTATTTGCTCAGCCAAATCCAAATGGTTATAATGCTGACTGTATTTGTAAAGCTTATGGTACAACTATTATAGGTATCAATACAGATGTAAAATACTGTAGCCTTTTTCTAACTGTAAATTCAGCTATCTGTCTACAGTGGTTTCTGTAAGCATTTCTGAAGAATTATGTTCTATTCTGTATATTGCCACAGTCAAAATTTGAGTTGTATAAATATCTGATTATCCTCTAAACCCACAGAATATTTAGTCTTCAAAACTTCTTTGTCTGTATAAAAGCTTAGCACTTTTCAAACTATTAAAATCTCCAGCCACCTGATTTTAAGAGGTTTTAGACTTTTAGCTCCAAAGGCCTCATATATATACCTTATATTGATGAATAATCCAGAAATATATTATATAATGGTAATGATAAATACCTGAATTAAACTGAGAAAGTTAGATCTCAAATCAAAATGCTATTTACAGCAATCAAATATTATGTATTTTATTGAAAATATTTCTTGAGTATTTACGTTCCCTTAGAATTGTTTCGTGGTTTGGGTTTTTTTTCCAATTCACAGAAGCAGCACAAAAGGATGTGCAATCCATTCCCTTTAACAACTGACAAATCTTACTGGTATTCACACAGTACCTTCCTAAAACATACAGCACCTTCCTAAAACATTCAGTAACTACAAGATAAACAACTAGAAGTGAAAAAAATGTGTTCCTGAAAGAAAATACTTCTTTAGAACATTACTCCAGAGTCTAATAGCTTTTATACCTGCTATACTGGGAGAACACCCTGAGCAGTAGCATACCTTTGCAGATTTAGAGACATTTCTGTGATCACATTTAAACCTGATGCCCAAACTGATTTCAAGTATAAGTCTAGGAACAAATGTGGGGAACAGCATGCTGGTAGGACACTGTCTTTTTCACCTACAAGGTACCCAATGATATGTACTCATGTTAAAGTCTACCTTCTACAACAACTTCATTTTCACCAAGAAATGTGCAGTTAAAGTGAGCATGTCCTATGAGTAGGACACAAACTAACGCAGCCCAGCTGAAGATTTCACTGCTGTAACAGAGCACAGAATAGTTTTCCTGCTCACCTTAAAGATTGTGGTGGTGGCAACCAAGGCATGACCAAATATCTGACTTTAAATGCAATAAAAAATTTCAGCTGCATTGAATTCACCAGTACACAAAGAACACTTATTCCTTCTGAAGCAACAGTTGAGGATTTAAAGTCTTTTCACCATGGGCTGATCCCAGTCCAGAAGTTAAAAAAAATAATTCAAAAGGTATTCTGTCAGTGGGCTCATGCAGTTTTATGGTAAATTCTGGTTAACTAAATAAAATTATGTTACAGAATTTATATGTGTAACATTCCATTATAATTTATGAACAACATTGAGAATCTCATTTCATCTTAAATTGTCGGAATTAGATTAGGCTGCGGTTGTCATCCTAACAACTAATCTTCATATTTTTCTCCTTAACTGAAATACACATATGATAAAAAAAAGCTTATTTCTAGAAACAGAAGAGTGGCTGAAAAAAAAATTTTCATGTTTACAATTGTTTTTCTAAGCCTTATTAGAGTCACATACTGGGTCTTTTTTGGCCCTGATTCATCCACACTTCATTACACCCAGGAATACTATTGTGTCTGCTTATGTGGAATTACACAAATGTGATGTTGAATGGCTGAGTATGAAACCATGCAGCTTAATACGCTTATAATATTCAAATTTAATGAAGAGAAGGCATTATTAGAGTATGCTTAGTGCATGAAATACATAAATTAAAACAGGAAATAACAATTAAATCACTTCTTACACTTATTAGAGCTCCATTAGAGCTTCCACTCAAATGGCACCATATACGCCTCTCCCCCCAACAGAATTCAAATACAGCTTGTAAGCAAAATAAATCTCTATGTGCAATATGTTGAAGAGGGAACATTATTGCCATTAGAGCAATGAAACAGTATACTTCAAAAGCAGAAAGCTACTTTACACAAAATCAGGACTGCTCTCTTTGGTCCACGTTGAACGTTCAAAACTGGTTAAATGATTGGTTCCTTTAAAAAACTGTCAAAAGTAAACTCAGAATTATATCACTAGGTACACAGATTAATTTCATAAACTCTAAGTTAGCTACAAAATTAAAGACAGTAATTATTTAGAAGACTTTTTTCCTGCAATATAGGTTGGGATTTTTTGGTCTGGGGAGTAAGTCAGGCCAACTGGAGCAGTGACAAATGTTCCTTAGCTGCTCCAAAGGTAAGAACCAGAAGACCAGCCACCTCAAGTGTATGTATACCAACGCACACAGCCTGGGGGAAAAACAGGAGGAACTGGAACTCTGCATCTGGACAGGAATTTATGATATCATAGGAATAACTAAAACATGAATGATCACACGATCTGAGGATTGTGATGGATGGCTATAGGCTGCTTTACAAAGACAGGCAGAGAAGAAGAGAAGGAAGAATTATACTCTGCTTTGAGGAAAACCTTGAATGTATAGAAGTCAACTCAGCAATTGTAGAAATCCTATCAAATGCCTCCAGTTCAAGATTAGAGCTGTCATCTCTAAAGCGATCTTACCATAGGCATCTGCTACTGATCTCCAAGCCAAGACAAGGGAGCCAATGGAGCAATATTTGCATCACTTCAGCAAGCTTTGGGTCAACAGAAGCTGGTTCTTATGGGTGACTTCAACTACCCAGATATATGTCGGAAAAACAATACAGCAGCTCACATGTCATCTGTCAAGTTCCTGGAATGCATAGATGACTGCTCCTCATACAGGTGCCAACCAGGAATGAGGCACTTCTGGACTTCTTGCTACTCGCACACCAAGAAAAACTGCTTTGTAATAACAGTTAGTGATAGCCTTAGCTGTAACAATCACAATATTGTGGAGCTTGGTATCCATTATTGCTTGTCAAGCACACCTGGAATACTGTGCTCAGTTTTGGTCCCCACTATGCAAAAAAGATGTGGACAGGCTGGAGAGGGTCTAGAGAAGGGCCACAAAGGCGTTCAGAGGACTGGGAAGCCTGCTGTGTGAGGAGAGGCTAGGAGAGCTGGGTTAGCGCAGCCTTAAGAAAAGAAGGCTCAAGGAGAGACCTTTATCTACAAAGAAGATGAAGACTCCCTTTTTACAAGGTGTCACATGGAAAAGATGAGGGGTAAGGGGTACAAGATACTCTTGAAAAGACTGAAGTTGGACATAAGAGGAAAATTTTTCACAATGAGAACAATCAGACAGAGGAATAATGTACCCAGGGAAGTGGTGCATTCCCCAGTGTTAGACACTTTTAAGATTCATCTGGAGAGGGTGCTGGGAAATCTTGTCTAGACTGTGCTTTTACCAAGAAAGGTTGGACCAGGTGATCCTTGAAGTACCTTTCAACCTCCAATTCTCTGGTTCTATGATCACATTAAAAATCGGAAGTGTGTAGAATGTGTAAATCCTTAACAATAACAGCTTCTAACAAAGCAGTAGAAGCTTCTTCACTTTGAATATTATATTCAGTATTCCCTCTCCTCCAAAGATTAAATTGTGTTGATGCATTATTTGTTCCTCACTAGAAATTAATCATTCACAATGCAGAATGTGCCTACTGATACAATGCAGAGACAGGCAGAGCTACTTGAAGATAGTGCTAAAAGATCTGGTGTGGACATCTGCACAACACTGTATTGTCCAAAGGGAATCAGAGTACCATTGGTGCCATTCACACACAAGATATCTTTGTAGCCTAATAACAAGAGGAAAACAAAACAAAAAACAACCAAAAAACAAAAAAAACACCAAACCACAAAAAAAAAAACACAAATCCCCACAAAAACAAAACAAAATGAAACCAAAAATAAAATCAATAAAGCCAAAACCAGTTACCTGAAATAATTTTTTCTTTCTTGGAAAAGTTATTTCGATTTCTAGCATCCATAAGGTATCAAACACACCGCAAAAACATTATTCATATTTAAACAATACATATATGCATACATTGCACTCACTGGAGCACCTTATGTTAAACAATACTGTTTCTAAGGACGTGGAATGAAACTTCAAACTATCATAGACATAAGGCCACTTACACTTCCTTCTACTACTGGAGTTATCACACAGTTAAGTTCATAGTATGATCAAATACTACTTCATTGACAACCTATCTGTCCTCATATATTCCTCACAAGAAATAGTTAAAAACAATTTTCTATCAAATACTTCTCTTTTAAGCCACTTAGGCATTACATTATCTGCCTATTCACTGTGCAAGGCAATACAGCCATATAAAGCAGAGACAACTAAGCACCTAACAGTGTTGTAGAAGTTATTACAATGATAAAAATTATTTGGCAGAAGGCATAACTTGATATTTGCAAAGATCTCTCCTTTTCAAAGGGGAAAGGTTATAATGGCAACAATTTCACTGGCACGGCAATTAAAATGATGAAGTTCATCAAGAAAAGCTTTGTGTATGCATTTCATTAATAGCAGTGTTATAGTTTAACTTGGTGAAAGACAGCAAGCCATTGATCAGTGGTAGCACAACAGCCTCTTGCAATGAAGAAGAGTCAAGATGCTCCAGGAAACTGGAAAGTACGAAGAAGTTGCAGTGTGAGTTAAAGTCAGGAGGCAATCTAAATTACTGAATACAGTGCTTCATGAAACACCTGGGTTTGATCCAGACAAACACTTTCTAGGTTGTCAGACAAACGTTTTAATGTCTATTGAGTAAGACATATCAAATAACCAAATTAACCAGAAATAACAAAAATAGAACAAAAATGAAGATATAATTTGGTGGTGTTTTAAATCCTCTCCCCTAAAAATATATGTAACAAGGCACATTAGGAGAAATACGTTCAATTATTTTATTATTCAATTTGACTTAAACACCTGAAACCAGTTTTCTCATAATTTAAGACAATGGGGAGAAGTTTAAATTGCCTTTTACAGAAGTAATAATTTCATTGTCTGCTAAAGTGCAATGATTGTTATATGCCAAAAAGTATCAGCACAAAACAAAAGCCACAGACCAAAAAAAACCCAAAACCATGAAAAATACACTTTTTGAAGACATTAAAAAGGTATATATTCAGCCATTTTTTAAAGCAATTCAAAGACAAAAATAATACTGAAAAGATTTACAAACCCGTATGTCACCTTGTTCCCTGCAAAGACATAACTCTCTACATTTTCCAAAGATGACATATACTTTAAAAGAAAACAAATAATATTAACATCCTTAATACTTAAAAAACAACCAACCAAAAACAGTTCATGTGAAATGAAAAAAAAGGCAGACAGGCTAATTAATTATTAACATTTTGAAGCACTAGGCAATATGACTGGATTGCAAGTTATATTTTAACCATATTCTTTCAGTTTTGCAGTTGGTCCCAGTGGCTTCAACAGCCCTGAAAGTCTTTTTGACATCTTAACAACATCACTTTTCAGCAATTTACTCTTCCTGCCAGCATTAAAAAGTAACTGCTGAAAAGCATTCAGTTGAGGAAAGGTCTAAAAGACGCTTTATTCCTCACACAGAACTTTGTGTCCTTTAAATTTTGTGTTTCATAAATAATTAGTAATTAGACTTAAAATTTCTATTCACTCCAAAACATTCACATTTAAGACATTTCACATGCACAACACTACTGTCCCTTTTAGACTAGAAAAGCACAAACTCTACTGAAAACTAAGTATTTGAATGTTCCAGGTACCTTAATCTTTCCAAAGATACAAAGTGTTCAGAAACAAGGTAGTAAATACATTAGTGCTGCCCCACTTTAAAAAATTTTGGTGTATAGTAACTATTTTAAACTTAATACTTTTGTTCGGTAGAAAACCAGTAGGTCATATTTTTATCCCTTTCCATTTTCCTCATAGGTGTATTCTCTTAAAGTCTGTTATATTTGTGTGTTCTTTAAAGAATACATGTAGGGTTAAGAGTCCTACCAGTGCTTAAATAAATACAGGGAGCTTATTACTAGTAAGTAACCTTTCTCAAGCTTTCAGAAGGGCTGGTAACTATCTGTATGTTTAAGACAAAATAATTTCAAGGAAAGCATCAACTTAAAATTCGTTTGTGAATACACAACAGATTGTACTTAGTAACCCGCATACAGTCTCCTAAAACTACTGATTTCTAACAAGCTAAACCCATGAAGAAATTATGTGCTGAGCTTCAGAAAACTGCCATGAGCCCTTCTACACATAGTGCTAATTACATTGGTGCTAAAAGGGTTGCTAAAGCTGTCATTCTTAAGCCCCAAAAATTCATCTTTGAAACAGACCTAACAGTTGTTCAGTTGTTATGAATGCTGAAGAAGTTCGTTTTAAGAAAACTGAATCTTGCTGTTTCTCTGCACATTGCTTCAATTTTACTTTTTTTTTACCTTTTTGCCAAAGAGATTCTGCTTAATACAAAAGTCAGTTGCTATTTTACCTGAATTCAAGTGTATGCTCACAGCATCCTTCTACAACTACAACTTCAAAGCTTACGCAGCCAACAGTTAAGAATTAAACTCCAAATTTGGCATGTACAGAAATTTTCAGGAGCATCCCTTTATTTTATTACAACACTGTTAAGAACAATGATCCCATCACTCAGCATTAACCTGACTGGCAGCTATTCAAGGTGCTTTATGTCAACTTCGCACACAAGGATTGCACCTTGCCTATGACTGAGGCACGTTAAGGCGCAGTGCAGAAGTACAACAGTTCAGACACTAGAGGACAGTCTGCTCATTTGACTGAACCTCCAGCTTTGTAGTGCATGTTCCACATAGCTTCCTTTCTCTCGCACTAGATTCAAGTTCGCAAGCTGGTGAATCCATTTTCAGGAAGCTTCTCCTCAGATTAAGAATTTCTTTAAACTAGTTGATTTTTTCCCCTTCTACGTAAGTCTCAAAGCGTTGCAAGAATTCTTGAAAATGATATAATTAACGTCAGTACTGTCTGTCCAACACCAAAGACAAGAGCTTCTAAGGGAGCCATATTCTTTCCTGCTACTCTGTAAATTCCAGCCACTGCAGCACCTAAGAATCACAAGAAAAACAATGATCAAAACACAGTAAAATCCAAATATAACAAATTATTTACTATGTCTATGCATCAGCTAATTCTGGAACATTCGCAAGCTCTGTATTACTTCATTGCATTATAGAATTATTAGCCTTGCTCGTATTTTTCTAGCTATACAAGTCCATCAGGAATGATTTTCCCAACTGAACCAGATTAACTTTTACAATATCAGTTTGATTTAAAAATTAAATCTTGTCATTTCCCTGTAGACATCTTCAAAAGTTTGCCTGGGTTTGTTTTTGGCTTTTTGTTGGCTTTGTTTTTTGGTTGGCTTTGTTTTGAGGGTGGTTTTTGTTGTTTTGGGGAGGTTTTTTTTTTGTATGTGTTTTTTTGTCTGGGGTTTGGGTTTTTGGTTTTGTTTTTTTTTTTTTTTACATTTTTGCCTTCTGCTAATTTGAAATGTAAAAAATCCCCTAAAAACTGACTGAGTTTAAAGTGTAGTTTAATTGTGCTTGCATAGGCAGACAGGGAGAAGACAACAGTCAAACTGCTAGAGTCTACAAAATAACTGCAAACAATTACAAATTTCTTAGCGTCATTTAACATTTCAGTTGTATAACCTGGTCATAGTGTGCCAGTTTAGACTTAAAGTACCAAATTGTTAACAAGTATTTAGCAAATCATGCAAAATATGAAAAGTATCAAAGTATTGCATTGTTATCCATGAAAGTGTATGAGAGGATCTATGTGTATGTATCCATGAATATGATTGGTGAGCTTTCTCACCAATATGAAATGGCCAGGATAAACCAGAAACAAAATACTGTACTGTAAACAAATTCAGGTGCTACTAACTCCCCTCTACTTTTGCATACTGAATGTATCACATGTATTTGAAGAACGGAAGTCACAGGTACAGCTGTGATATCTTGGAACAAATGCAATCTTTGTATCAATCAGTCAAAACAATAACATGCTAATAACAAATAATATTTCCTGCTCAAACAACTTCTGACACTTAAGGATACTAAAATGTTCACTCAGAAAAGAAATACAGGCTTGTATACAGCTGTGTCCACAGGTAAAAATGCTACTGAATCTAAACCTCAAAAGTTCATGTAAAATGAAGCTTTTATTTAATAGTTTCTGAACTAGTGTTTTCTATACAGTGTTTGCTTTTCTTGCCTACAGAACAAACATTAAGTTTATCAATTTTTTCAGAATGATTTTTTTTTTTTTTGAAGACCAAACCCAAAATTTAATTATAGACTTTCAGTATATCTGGTCTCGGATGCTATCTAATCATAATTAAATGCTTCCAAAGATCACAGAGGCTTTTTCAGCCTCAAGCTGAAAAGCCACCACCATTCCTTTTAAATTATAGGCAAGAGTTAAAAAAAAGTTGGAATTTCCTTGTTTTTGCAAAGTCACTAACAGAAATAGTCAGCTGAAGTGATCAAAAACCCATTAGTGACATGGAAATACATGAAGTCTCAACAGATTTTCTGAAAGTACAATTTGTATCTGAGTCATCTGTTACTTAGAAAAAGTAACAACTCATATTTACAAATGTTTTAAGAAGAGTAGAATTCACTAGTTATTGTGGCTGTAACAGCATTAACAAACACTATCAGACAATTAAGTGAGCTTTGGATTTCATTTATTGATTTATGGTTGTGGATGGGTTGTGTGTTTTGTCGTGTGGTGTTGTGGTTTTTGTTTTGGGTTTGGTCTTGTTTTTAAAAACCCAAACCATATCCTATAAAGTCTATTTCGCCAGAAATATCTCACCAAAAGGGCAGCCTTATGGTATTTCACTCAGTTGCCTTGGATAAACCTTTCCATTTGTTCTGTGACTATCTGCTGTCAAAAATTGAAAGAGATCCTTCAGATTGAGCCTAGTACTGATATTAAAATTACTTGGGTGATTGAATTCTGAAAGTGAATTGAAATTGGCTAATTTGGGATACCAGAATTTGATGCTATAAGTTAATCAACAATGGAAATTTTTGGCTTCTTGAGAAAATATTGAGATATTCTGGAAAATAACAATAATAAAAACATTAAGAAGCGGTAGCTTAATAATTATGTATTTATACTCCTCAATTAACTGTGTGCAATACAGCCTGTAATGCATAACCCAGCACAATTGGTATAAAGCCAAAGTACAGTACAATAGGCCAATGAGGGAAATGAGAATTTGTCACAAAAAAGGAGTGTGCTTGCAGAAAGGACGAAGGACAGACCATTCTGGATAAAATAAAGATAAAATACCTGCCTCAAACTGCCTGACATTTATCTGATCTTGGTTGGGTTTGGGGGGTTTGGGGTTCTGTTATGTTTTGGGGTTTTTTTGGTTGGCTTTTTTTTGTTTTGTTTTGGGGAGGGGAGGGAAGGTCGGCAGTACCCCCTACTATTCAGTAAATTCTTTATAACTTTTTTGATAACATTAAGTTACATAATTTTTCAAAGCCTATGTCCTGGGCTCAGCAGTAGCAGTCATTTTTCTCCTTTTCTTAGTAGCTGGTGCAGTGCTGTGTTTCTGACTTTCCACCTGGGAACAACACTGGCAACACCGATGTTTTTAGTTTTTGCCAAGTAATGTTTACTCTGACCAAGGACTTTCTGAGCCTCATGCTCTGCCAGGGGGGAGGGGAAGCTGGGATGAAGCAGAGCCAGGACACCTGACCCAAGCTAGCCAAAGAGGTATTCCATACCACAGCACATCATGTCCAGTATATAAACTGGGGGCAGTTACCCCAAAGGGCTAGATCATTGCTCAGGTTGGGCTGGGTATTGGTCGGCGGGTGGTGAGCGGTTGTATTCTCTTCCCTTGTTATTTCCTTTATCATTATTATTATTGGTGGCAGCAGTAGCGGTTTGTGTTATACCTTAGTTACTGGACTGCTCTTATCTCAATCCATGGGAGTTACATTCTTTCGATTCCCCCCCCCATCCCTCCAGCAGCAGGGGGATGAAGTGGAGGGGGAGAGTGAGCGAGCGGCTGCGTGGTTCTGGGTTGCTCCCTGGGCTTAAACCACGACAGCCTAGAAAGCGAGGAGTTTGCTGCTCTGCTATATGCTCGTGAGAAGATCCCAAAAGGCCAGACAGTTTGAAAGCTCTACCTGAGCAACATTAAACTTGCACTACTTAATCATCTACACACTACATTCATTCACATACACAAATGATGCAGATGACTGGAAATACAAAATGCAAATTGAAGCCAGCTTGCTATTTTAGTTTCTTAAACACTGGTTCAGGCATAACTAAACAACTAGATATTTCAACCTGCATCCCAGTTTGCAACACAACATCTATTAAAAATCCTCTCTTTAATATTTTATCACCATAATTTGTCTCCAGAAGCTCCCCACAGAATTTCTTTCAGTATGAAGTAATTCGGTGCTGTCTAGAAATAAAAATACCTGAAAGTAAAAGTATTTGGCTCACCACGTTGCAAATGCTCTATACAAAATCTTTGGGAATATAATGAGTCTATAGTCTAAGCTAAGAAATTCAGGTGAATTTACACGTAAACAGTACTACTTATTTAATGTTTTGACCTTCAAAACAAGACACTAAACATACAACTGTGTTGCTCCTCTTTTTATGCATAGATAAAAGACATAAAGTACTTTAATTTTAATAACAGTGAACATAGACCTTTCCCACCACAGGCTTTCTTGGTCTTCCAGAAATCTTTGTTTGGATGTCCCAGCATCACATTTCCTGTTTTCAGTTCTTAAGAAATGCCCATGTATGACAGACCTTGTAACTGGGCCACTGCCATTTTAATCATAGCACAAAAATTGACATAACATGTAATGTAAGGCACTGAACTGGTTCCACCTCACCTTAGGGGAAAAAAAAAAAAGTAGAGTTGTACTGAACCATACTATGTTATGATGGACATTCTTCTAGGCTGACAAATATACAGCAATTAAAACAGCCTTTTGAGGAAAGTCTTAATGAAACTTTCAATGAAATTTGCATTTTTATTTAATCTTGAAAACCAACAGGCAAGAAGAAGGACTTTCAGTAGCAATAAGAAATAATCTGTCACAAATCACTTGTGTATATGAGTAAACTGAATTAATACCACTGCTCTGGTCACCTGGGCAGTACACAAAAATGGGAATGAAAGGCAGAACTATACAGACTATATGAGGATTCCTAGATTTACAGCTCCTTACTCTCAGAAGTCTTTCATCTTGTCAACCACACTGAAGATATTTGGGCTGAAACTACTTCTCAGATTACCACAGGCCCTGTTCAACCCATTTATTTTAATGTTGAGAACTCCTTATCAGCCTTCTTTCAGACAATAACTACTTATTTTCTTCCCCACAAACAGAAAACTCGCCATGCTCCTATTTGCTTGGGAAAGCTACTGTAGTCTGTAAGTTAGATAAGCTGGATATGATAAAGCCAAACTGTCCTACTGATCCTATGGCATTTATTTCAGTATTGATATGGATAATGAGTTTTCTTATGAAAGATGGGGAAAACAGTATCTGATATCAATAACCCTAGATGAAAACAGCTAAGCAGCATTTCCTCAAAACAATATCACTTGTGGTCCACATTTGATCAGGTGTAACATTTCTGCCTTTCACTATATAAAACACTTATACCAGTTATTAAACATTGCAGAAAGCACAAGTTTTAACTGCAGCTCTGTGAACTTTACTGTAGGCTGCTTTAACAGAAAAATGGTTAGCAGCTTATCTATGGATACAATAGCAAGAAATTAAAAAAAAATATTTAAAATGTATCTTAAGTGGTAGGCATTTGCCTAACACCATAAGAAATTCTGCAACAGATGGCCCTTGTTAAAGAACATTTTACCTTGAACACAGCACAGCTGGGGGGTATGAGTTGGAGGGGTCTAATGGCCTTCCTCTCTCTTTCCTCCCTACCCCAAATAAAGTAGAAAGTAACATTACGTCTAACCCAAGCCTGGAAAGTCCTTTCAAATTCATGAGCCAAGTGTAACTTCCCCAAGCAAATGGATTTTCTTAGCTGTAAATCACTACCTACATTGCACCTTTATTTCTTTTAAAACAGCTACATCCTATCCAGGTGCAATTTAAAAATCTCCAGCAGGCCCAATGAAACAAGCAGGAATTCAGCCTGGCAACCAATGGAATCAGGACCTCATTTTCTAAAGAAACTCTTAGCTTTAAGGGTACTAAGAGATGATCTTGATCAGAAATCTCTGACAAAAAAAAATAAAAATAAGTAAATAAATCTGCAACAGGTATAGTAGGACACGACCATTCTTCCTGGTCTCAAACAGATATTACATGCTGAGCATACACCTTCTGAATAGCTTGGTACCAAATGTGCAAAATCAAAGAGTAGGATGATTTCTGCACTCCCCTGACAATTTACAGTAATTACCTTTACACAACAGAAGAGCAATTCAGCTGTCATTATCATTAGGATAGCTATATACCTAAGGAAAAATCCTTAATAAACAATTAAATTACTAAAAATAAAATAAATAAAAAGTGGATTTGGGGTTTGGGGGGGGTTGTTTTTTGGTTTTTGGGGTTTTTTTTTGGAAGGGAGGTTGGGTTTTGTTGGGTTTTTTTGTTTGTTTTTTTTTAGGGCTTCCCCCCACCATTTAGAAATTGGATATAAAACAAGAAAGAAACACAAAACAAGAGGCAGACTTACTGGTTATCATTGCTCCTGTTACAGAGCCCAGAAATCCAATGCTGACCACAATGACAGAGATCAGTCTCCCCTGCCTATGCCTCTGCAGCATCACAAACATTAATACTCCCACAGCACCATGGACAAAGAGAGAGGAGAAGAGAGCCCAGAGGAAGACCCAGTACCACATCTCTGAAAGAAAGCAGTCAAATAAAGGGTTAATAGTTCATAGACAAGAAGTTTACAAGTAAGAAACTTTTAAACATTGTATACATCAACAACAAGAGAAAAGCAATACTATTTCCATCTTAAAAGGAATCAATGGGATAATATCAGCATATGCTCAAGACACCTTCCCCTTTTAGCAGTCTATCATAAAGCAGTAACTATTATGACCAAAAAATTATAAAAAAGGATTCTGGCACCATTTTAATCCAAATAATTAAAAGAAGTCCATCATTCTTTTAATTGTTAATTGCAATTTCTCACTAGGTATTGTAAGTACACCTGCAGAATGAAATATTCTCTAGAACAAAGACTGAATGAGGAAGAAAGGGAAGAATTATTTGGGTTGGTTGGTTTGTTTTTGTGGGCACTGTTTGTTTTAACAAGAGGCAACGTCAGGTAAAATGACATGAGAAAACCGAGATTAAAGACTTTGGTTTATCCACCCAGGAACCATAATAAGAGTGTTCCATCAAATTAGCTTCAAAGGCACAAATAAAAACACTACAATTTTAACAAGAAATTTTAACACATCTAACTCCTTGCTTCTAATTGCTTACCAGAGAACTTCATAGGGACAAGTAGTGACTACTATTTAAATTACTAAGCAAGGACAAGAGATCATGAGAATGTGTGGAGTACAAACATTTCTCTGAAGACTGTCAGACATGAACATTACCTTCAAAGAAAAGAGCGGGAACCATCAATGAAGCTACGTAAGAACTAAAGAATCATTCTCACTTGGTGGCAATTTTCTAAGACGCATTATAACTCAGAAGGGTGGGGAAATGCAACAAAAGAAGGGTTTGGGTTTTGCCAACTTAGCTACAGTAGGTATAGATCACCACAAAATTCACAAACTGGGGTACATTTTCCTGACTGACATAAGCCCAGAAAACTGTCATCAATTCAGATTTTTTTTTTCTGCAGTTCCCCCTTAAATATATATATACACACACATACACACAGCTTCCTTATAACAGCAGGATAGTTATAGATTATGCCTGATAATTATTGCAGCTTGATTTACATCAGTCATTTGACTGTCATATGACTCAACTGGATAATTTAAAAAATACTTAGCAGCTCAAAGAAAACGTACCATGAAAGGATACTGAGAAAGAATGGTTGCTACACAGTAACTGAAGTCCTTTTAGTCCAGTATCAATATTGTATGTATATACATAGTAGAGAGTTTTAAGATTTTTCATTTAGCAGTAGCTAACCCTTCCCCTTTCACACAGGCACAAAAGGCAGAACTATGTCATAGGACTTAAAAGTCCTCTAAATTATGGTAATCAAAAGGCTCTCTCAAGAGAGCAGCAAGAAGTATGGTAAAACTACATTCAATTAATACTTCAGCTGTATGATTATCGCAGCCTACATTCAGTAGCCAGTTATTCCGAAGCAAACGGCCAATACATAGACATGCTATGGGAAGGAGAAGCAATGCTGTTGATATTGTCTCTCGGCAAAAATGTCTGAGGGACAGTCCCAGGACACTGCACTTTTAGTCAGTTTCTCCTAAAAAGCCATTGCAGCTTTAAAGTTTCTAACAGAGCCAAGAAAGTCTGTTGGAATCTGATTCTGTCAGACACCATCATTCCCTGTAATTTCCACAGGCTTTACTAGGCACTGCATCAGCTTTTAGGAAATCATCCTTTGTGTTCACTGTCAATCCTCATCAGGTGGAAAAGACAACTGATTTCCAGTCTTAGGAAGACTGTAATTTTAGAAGAAGAGGAAAGATTATGGGAAGGCTAATTATTCCTGAGTAACTAAGAAACCAAAAATACTTACAAACCCTTGCACAACAAAATAGCTTCATTGAGAGTAACTATCTTTTGTCTTATTTACATTCCAAATAAAGCTCAAGAAACATTATCATCACCTCTCACTTTATATTTAGGGCAGGAGACATGGGAATGAAACAGCCCCAAATGTCCTGTTGGATAAAGAAATAAAAACATGAGGGTTTTGGTATGCGCTTTCTTCTCCTACTTCTTAAAAGGAACACAGACTGAATGCATTGAAAAGGAAATTAGGGAACATCCAGAAATATTCCTTGCTCCACACAAACGCAGCTGTAGCATTTAAATAAATCAGCGATAAACCACCACTTCAGAGAGGCTTAAATTTCCAAGTCAACAGCATTGTAACATCAGTGATGCAAGAAATACAGGTAGTGTTACACATACCTGCAATAACCCAGTACGTTCTTATTACAAATAGCCTACAGTTTTGCCAAACTGACTGTAGATGCTAAAAATTGTAGGTGTTCACTTCAGAAGAGTTGGAGTTAAATAGGGTGGATGGAGGAAACACCATGTCCAGGGATATAAGAGGGAGGAAGAGAAGAAACTTTGCTTATTTGGGAAAGAGACAGAAGAGTTAGGGATACAAGCCTATGACACACCTATCTGCAGAAGGCAGCCAGCGGGGTGGGAGACACAGCAAGCAGTGGAGTTAGCTGTCTTTATCCTGTAAAAGAGCAAATTAGAATCACTTCCAATTTGGGTTGGAAGAGACCTGAAAGACTGTCACCCCTACCATGGGCAGGGACACCTTCCACTAGACTAGGTTGCTCAAAGCCCCATGTTTCATTTGGAGGTGCTTTTTATTTGACAACTTCATCAAGACCATATGCTTTAGATTATCTATTCTCTACCAATTTACATACCTAAATTTGTTAAAAGAATGTGGCTGAAAAGCTTTCCTTTACAAAGTTACTAGACAAGGTATGAGCAGAGAGACTAGAAGGGGTTTTTCTGTCCTTCCCCTCCCCTCACACACATTCTTGCTAAAGAATCTATTCATCTACTGCAATAATAACTGGATTTTTTTTTTAAAGGAAAGGAAAAGTCTTCCTGGAAACAAAGCACAAATCTGCCACTCGATCTCATTATGGGAATTATTTTAGCATCTCCCCTTAGTACCAAGATACCTCTAATTTCCTAGAGATTCATTCCTGGTTTTTTAATTTTGAATGGTTATTAGCAATGAATAGACAACTTATACTGTTGCATCCTGATACAAAAAAAGAAAAAGCAATAATTACGCTACTCAAATATTCTGGGATGATAGCTTACCCAATCATCATGAGAGTAGCATTTCAAGATCTGGTATTACAGAAATTGAGAACTTGATCACACAAAGCTTCTTAACCCTTGATTTAGATCATATCTTTCTCTTACAACACTGGTTTTTCTAGTGAAAGACTCAATGGAACACAGCAACAAATCTTCCACAAACATACACAACATACAAGATCAGAGCCGTTTATAATCATAATTTATCAACCTTTCATCAGTCATCTTTTAATGTTAAAGTAGTGTTAAAAACCTGAAGGATCTGTAATTCAAAGACTCCTATCAATTGACTATTTCACATAAATGTTTCATGTTCTTCAGCTGCACACTACACATTTAGAAAGAGACTATATTCGCAATTCTTCTGAACCCAAGAATTTTCTTTATTTTCCTCAGTAGGTATCATACAATCACAGAATGGTTTGGGTTGGAAGTTACCTGAAAAAGCATCTAGTTCCAATCTCCCTGCCATGGCAGGGACACCTTCCACTAGACAGGATTACTCAAAACCCTACCCAACCTGGCCTCGAACACTGCCAGGGATGGGGCAGGCACAGCTTCTCTGGGAAACCTATTCCAGTGTTTCATCACCCTCACAGGGAAGAGCTTCCTAATAACTAATCTGTATCTCCCCTGTTTCAACCTAAAGCCATTCCCCCTTGTCCTATTGTAACATGCCCTTGTAAAAAGTCCCTCTCCACATTTCTTGTAGGCCCCCTTTAAGTACTGGAAGGCTAAGGTTTCTCCAGAGCTTTCTCTTCTCCGGGCTGAGCCACCCCAGTTATCTCAGTCTGTGTTCGTAGGAGATATGCTCCAGCCCTCTGTCCACCCTGGTGATCCTCCTCTCAACTCCACCAGGTCCATGTCCTTCTTACGCTGGGGACCCTATCGCTGGACACAGTACTTCAGGTAGGGTCTCACCAGAGCAGAGGGAGAATTGCCTCCCATGACCTGTTGGCCACTTTGTTAGGCCACACCACCTCGTGTCATCAAAGCATGATTAGTCCTAGAAGCTGAAATATGACAAATTGCTTTTGAGCACCTTCCCTAGGATGACTTTTCCTTCCTTTACTTTCTTATCCTCCTTTGTTTATTTTTTTTTTTTATGCCTAGTAGTTCAACACACTTGTTTATTTACTTCTGCTCATTAATTGGGCCAGTGATGAAGACAACCGAATAAGCTGTTTAACACGGATAAACAAGGTAGGGAGGACAGCCAATCTTTTAAGCGATCTAGATGCGGCCTCAAGCTCTGTAAACCTAGAGGACAACATAGTCATTCTTACCCTGACAGGTTGAGTGCAAAGAACTTTATGCAGAGGTATTTGAGTGGAAGAGTTTGAGAACCTGCGAAGTTCGGTACTGTCGAACCCCAGAACCATGATGAGAATGACTTTCAGAAAAGTGTGCTAGAGTCAGACTGAAAGAAGCAAAGAATGGGTTGGGAATAACACTGACAGATGCCACTGAGAAAAACAGAGAAAGAGAATGTAGATGCCTGAACACAAATGGTCAAGACTTCTGTTGCTGAAAAATAACCAAGTAGTTGAAAGATTCACAATAGCTGTAAGGAGGAGGAAGTGAGACTGAAGTGTCTTAAGAACATGCTGGTGCAACTATTTATGTTCTATATACTGATTGATACTTTCAGAGATATAAACTTATTTATATGATCACTGCTACCTTGATTAAAAAAACACACTATCAAATTTCAGTCCTTGTGTAACTATACTCATTAGCTGGCTCACATATGGAGTATTTTGCTAGTACGGTAATAATGATTTAGCTTCACCTGGTAGAAAGCTCCAAATACCAACCTAGCCTCAGTTTATTTAGTCATGCCCTCATATAGCTACCTTAAAGACACATGAAAAGAATAACATTTTTCAAAACCCTCCCAACTTTCTTTGCTTGATCCCAAAAGTCTCAGAGCTTACTGTCAGTGTAAACAAATTACTTTAAATAGCTAAACCACAACTTATTTTTATTAAACCCCACAGCTCTCCAAGAAATACAGAGAACTAGGAAACTGAGTATTTACTAGCTTACAAGCACAGTGACATCCAATCTATCACACAGATGCCATAGCTTCTCTAAGCAGGACAACAGAGATCCATTTTTCAGGTTTCCTTAAAATTCTTAGCACTTAATCACTAAACCTTAAATCTTTTCAGTTTATGTTCCTTGCCATTGGCTTGACTTGGGTGAGGACTTTTTTCTATGAGAAAAGCTGCACAGCTCAAATAACTTGTAATTCATGCCCTATTACTCCAGTTTTAGAGTACTTCTTTGTTAATTTCAGTATTTACACCTATAAAACACATCATACATACATACATTATGCTTATGTACTATAGTGTACTGGGCTTGCACAGCAAGGCTTGGGGGTGGGGGAGTGGGTGTGGTGTGTGCAGAGCTCTGAGACCCTTCCCCTGTGTCCAGCAGAGTCAATGCCAGAGTCAAGGCCAGACCTGCCCCTGACCAAAGCCAAACCCAGTGGTAGTACCTCTGGGATAACATACTTAAGAGGGAGAAAAGTTTTTGCACATGCGCAATTGCAGCCAGAGAAGGGAGTAAGAATACATGAGAGAAATGGCTTTGCAGACACCAGGGTAAGCGAAGGAGGACAGGAGGAAGTACTCCAGCTGCCAGAGCAGATTCCCCTGTAATGCATGGTAGACCGTGGTAAGGCAAGCTGTGCCCCTGCAGCCCATGGAGGTCCATGGTGGAACAGATCCACCTGCAGCCCATGGAGGACCTCACACTGGAGCAGGGGGATGGCTGAAGGTGGCTGTTACCCTGTGGGAAGCCTGCACTGAAGCAGGCTCTTCGCAGGACCTGTGGCCCCATGGAGAGAAGAGCCCATGCTGGAACAGGTTTACTGGCAGGATGTGTGATCCCACAGGGGACCCACACTGGAGCAGCTTGTTCTTGAAGGACTGCACCTCATAAAAGGGACCCAGATTGGAGCAGTTCACAAAGACCTGCAGCCACTGGGATAGATTCACATTGGAGAAATCTGTGAAGAACTATCTCCTGTAGTAGGGACCCCATGCTGGAGCAGAAGAGTGTGAGGAGTTCTCCCACTGAGGAGAAAGCAGCAGCAAAGACAACATGCGATGAAATGACCACAATCCCCATTCCCTATCCCCCTGCACTGCTGCAGGGGGTGGAGAAGGAAGTGAAGAAATCAGGAGTAAAGTTAAGCCTGGGAAGAAGGGATGGCTGTGTGTTGCAACATTTGCATTTATTTTCTCATTATCCTACTCTGATTTGATTGGCAACAAATTACACTAATTTTTTCCAAGTGGAGTCTGGTTTGCCCATGATGGTAATTGGTGAGCAATCTCTCCCTGTCTTTATCTCAACCCATGGGCCTCTTGTTATATTTTCTCTCCTGTCCTGCTGAGGAGGGAGAGTGATGGCAGCTTTGGTGGGCACCTGTTGTCCAGCCAGCATCAACTACATATGTATACACACATTATGTATATATTAATGTAGGCACACACAACCTTAAAGACCAGAAAAAAAATCTTTAAAACATGCTACAGTTTAGAATAGCATTCTTATCACATCCATCTTATCAACACTTTAAGTTGCACTCTATCAACACTTTCACTTTGGGCAAATAAAAATGCAAAGTCAACACACAAAGTATATAAATGCTAATATTTTTAAACATTATCTATATAAATGGATGCACTGTCCTATTGCCACTCAGCTTCAGTAAACATGGAGTATATCCTTAGTACTTAAACTTCAGCACCTTTCTTTTCCTTTAGCTTGTTTTGCCAAATGAATAATGATTGCCTTTCACAAATCAAGACTGATTACTCCAGAAGACAGTATCTCTCTTGAGATTCTAATCTACGTGGCTAACAGTGGTAGGCTGGGTATAGTTAAGTGGAGCAATAAATATCTATGCTGGGAATACAGAGATATAAATTTAAGTCAGTAAGGCAACACATTGAAATTTGAACTAAGAATCTGTACAATGTTGTATTCCTGTAGCCTTAGAAACTCAAAGCACTCAGATGGAAGTGACAGTATATTACACCTGCAGATGTAACTCGGCTTTTTACATACTACAGTATTTTCTTCATCACTGGGACCTTTCCTTAATTATTGTGCTAACTGGTATTTTCCAAGTTAACAGGCCTACACAGTCAAGTTGTTGTTCAGAGATACTAACATGCTTGCTGCACTTGAATGGAAGAGAAGCATTTGCTAAAGAGCCATGAAATTATAAGTTACAGACTAATCCTCTCAAGTTACAGGACAGGGGACCAAGACATAATCTGGACAACTGGTGACGAATACAGGATGGAGTTTTAAAAAAAAAAATCCAAACAAAAACCACAACAGGTAAGGAGCATCTTCTGTGCAAAACCCATAATCTCTTATAAATGTACTTCCAACAAATTCAAGACTAATTACTGTCCAGCACTTGAAAACTATAGACCTTTTTATTTTGAAGTATATAAAAACAGTTTGTGGTCTTGAGCTCGTCACCTTAGGACTCTGGGGTGGAGGTAGGAGGAGAAAGATGTCTCTGCCTTTAGAAGTTATACACTACAACACAAGGTTGTTGGTTTTATTTTGTTGTTCCTGGAGGTTTTATTTGTTTGGGTTTTGATGATGGTGGTGTTGGTTTATTTTTTCTCCATGAACTCCTTTGCACAGTAGTGGCACAGAGTAAACAACATTGTCTTCCCACCCCCTCAGTGGCTAATATAAAACTTGCTCAGACCAGAAGCTTACAGCTTTGGAACATACAATTGCTAGACATAAACAAAATATCTACATCATTTATAAGAAGAGTAGAAATATTACCAAGCTCTTTATTAAATAATATATATTTATATATATTAAGGCTACTTCCTTAAATAATATCTATTTATATAATGGGCACTCAAATTAGGATTATTTTTATTTGTTTCAGAGTCAGTGATTATCTGACTTGCTCTAGTAAACCCTAATCTACTTCCAGCTCTAAAGCACAACCAACTCATGTGAAAGGGCCGTTCCTGGGATTTGCTGGAAAAGGTAAAATAGGACAAGGTAAAAGCCACCTCACACAGTTACTAGAGCCTTACCTGCACCTCTCAAGTGAGGGCAGGAAGATATGAGCAAAGTACCTCATGCTAGTGGCCTAGGTTCAGCTACAAAAAAAACAGTGCTTGCAGCTTTAACTGTCACAGGGTGTGATGTGTATGAGGGAGGAATTAAACTGCTTGTGGATATTTTGTGCTCTGAGAGACTGGATTTCTTTTCTATGTTGAACCTGAATCAGCTACTTGGTATGAAAATAATGGTCAACATCCCCTTGAAAAACACCACCAAAATTAAACTATTAATGTTTGAAGCAATTCCTGGTTTAGGTTGGAGTTCCTATTGGGTTCCCATTGAAAGTCTTGGGAAATAAGCATTTTTTAATGCTTCTGCATATTTGTAAAATTTTATCAGGAACATAATCAACATTAGTTACCTAAATTTTCACTTGTGTAGCTTAAAAGCTATATCCAGACCACAACTTGAAGTCCAAAACCAAAGACAAAGCATTCTTAAATATTCATGGAACACTATACATTTATGAATGCCTTTTCCCAGTACTGAGATGCAAAAGGGAATGAATCGAGTAGTCAAACAAGTCAAACTCATTCACACAACTATTTTCTTAGCATGGAAAACCAGAATTTCAGTTTCTGAACTGTTTACTTTGGTAAGTATTTTAGAAAGAGTTTCTATAAGTTTAACAGCCATTTGTTAATATAAATTATTATATTAAAAATCTCATAAGACAGAATCAGTAACAGCTATTAACTGTCAACAGTCCATAAGAACATTCAGCAGAACAGTTTATGGCTGTAAGGATAGCCTGCATTTAAGCACCAATTCAGAAACTGTAGTATAACTACAACTGACACTCTCCAGAAATACTGCAATGTGTAATTATTTTTCATGTTCGTTAAACAAGAAAAATATATTCTACATCAAAAATACCTTGTGCAACCCCTTATTATATTGCAAAAGCACCGAGAAAAAACTGCCTTGCTTGCTTAACAGCACTGAATTTCATAAATGCCTACATTGCATAATGCTCTAATAAAAGAATTTTTATAGAGGATGTCTGGCACAAAGAAAAGTTAAATCCATTGTGAACTTTTTCCTTTAAGAGTACAAGATGTATTTTTATGAAAATTATGCAAAAATAACTACCCAGAAAATGAGTTGCATCAGTGTGCCACCACTCCAAAACCTGGAGGCAGACATCTTAAAAAGTTCATAGATTAGATAAAGAATAAATCTGTGTAACGTCTTTATTAAATTAAAAAGTATCCTGAAATTTAAAAGAACAAGAAAGATAAAGCCTAAGATGGTCGCTTTACTACAGCTTGAACTTCAGCTCCACCTCTATTTTCATCATACTTCTTCCACCTTTAATAGATTGAAAGAATAATCAATCATTGCTATAGAGGGAGAAAAAAAGATGGCATGATACTCTTTCGTAAATATTAGAATAGGTTCACAAATATTTCAATCATATCCCCTTACTCAACATTTTCCACTAATCTGTCACCATCTAATATACTCCTATACCAGATAGAAGGAATACACTCAGTAACATCTCTGCTATTGACACCAAATCCCTGCTTATTCAGGGCTGGAAGCTTATGCTTTTCTTCACCTCTAGACAGAAGAGTGAAGATACACCTCTCCACTTTATGCCCTGGGTCTCACAGTGGTCCACACCCATTTTTAAGCAGGAGGTTGAACAGGGAAAGTTCTTGCTAAAGCTCTCCTTTTCCTAACGGAGGATGAAGATCTGACCCTTTTGGTGGGTAGAATTTCTTCAGAACAGCTCAGTCTTTCAGAATCTCTGTTGTTTAAGATTGTCCCCATTTGTCAGGGGACATCTGCCACCTCATTAACTCTCACAGGTCCCATTGTATAGGGCTATACTCGGGGTGGGAGGCGGAAGTCCCCAATTCTCACATTCATTTCTCTGTGGGTGGGGGCTCTTTTTATCGCTTTCTGTCAAACGCCAATAAGCATAAATCCACCAAAAAAACCCAAACAGCCAGACAAGCAAAACCACTCCCCCAGATATACTCCAGCTTTCCATACACATTTATACATTCACACGTGCTTTCTACAACTCTTTACTCACACAGAGGTACCCACCAACTCACTCATATGCACATACCCTATGCCATTAGCTTTTTGATATATACACACACACAAAAGTGTGTGAGCACACTGACATCCTTAACCCTTTACTCCAGCAGGCAGACCAGGCACCGGGCACACACACCATCCTCCCACACATTAACACACAGCTCTCTCTCGTCTCCCTGGACATACCAGCGCCAAACCCATCCCGTCCAAGAAAACACACACCATGTACATGCTCACAAATAGGCATGTATGCACACACACGTATCCACGCACACAACCACCGCCCAACCCTTCTCCTAACACACGGAGACCACCGCCAACCCCACACACTGGTCCCACGCCCTCCATTGTATGCCACGGGGCTCGCCCTCCCCTCCGCTCCCCAACCCCTCGCCCCACCCTGCACCCCCGCACCCCGTTACCGGTGAGGTGGCGGAGGACGGTGCCATGAGCCCATAGACTCAGCACTTGCTGCACAGACAGATTGATCATGGAGTTGTCCCCCGCTTCCACCTTCATCGTGGCGGGTGGTCCAGCGGCCTCTCCTCCGCCGCTCCTCAGCCCGGGGAGACGGGTGGCCTGACGACACGGATGCCGGACACCTCTCGCCACCGGACCGCGGGGCGGGAGAGCTGCGGCGGCGAGCAAGAGAGCAGGGAGGCGGCGAAGAAGACTCCGTACAGCGGGGGAGACATCGAGGACGTAGAGGGGAGATGGCGGCTTGTGGGGGAAGCCGAGAGATCGGTCCGGCCGCCAGGGCTTCCACAGTGTTCAGGGTCCGGGCAGGGCGGCCCCGAGGTGCGAGCCGATAGCGGGGACGTGCGACGAGGCCCGAGCGGACCCCATCGCCGCTTCCTCCTCCATCAGTAGCGGCCGCCTCCCTAGCGGCATCGCCCCAGACACCGGCATCACCTGCGGAGGGGAGGGGCAGGACGGCCGCGGCTCCCAGCACCAGACGCCAGCTGCGGCCGTAGAGGAGGCAGTGGGAGGGGAGACGCGGGCGGCCCCGCGCAGGCGCAGCGAGAGGACCCGGCGGCGGGCGTGGGCGCCGCGGCTCCCGGGAGTGCGTATAAGGGGCAGGGTCCCGGTGACCGTTAAGTAGCGCACGAGCTGCGCGCTTCACCCTGATTGGCTCTCGACATAGGGACGGGCTCGAGCCGGCCTCGCCATTGGCTGGTGGTGGGACACGCTCACCTGCCGGTAGGGCCCGCCCCGCACCAGGGTGCCGGGATCGGCTTCGGGTTTTCCACGCAACGTTAAGAAGCGGTGCTCCGCGGAGCGCGGACGTTAGTATCTCCGGGACGGCGGGGCCCGAGGCTCCGCGGCTCAGGAGGCGACGAGCTGAGGGAAACGAAACAGGACGGGACGGGGAAGTTAAGCACGCTTAGGTGTATTTTTATGCCCTGGGAAAGCCGGAGCTGCCTGAGCTCGGACGGCAGCCGGTGTGCAGCAGAGGGGCTGTCATCGTGAGGGAGCGGCCCGGCAACACCGCGCAGCGTTCCTGTCCGTTACTTTGAACCCGAGAGCTCTGCAGGCAGCGCAGCCCTAGAGTGAAGCCCTCAAAAGCTAGAAAACATGAGAAATCCCATCGAGTCTTAATTCTGTAACCGTGCTTTAGGTAGTTGCTTTGCTATGTATAGTAATAATAATTAAAAAAAAAAAAACAGTCTTCAAGCTGGACGCTGCCTCTTTTAAAGCACATGGTGCACAGTGCTCACTGATTTAAAAGCCAGCAGTCTCCCCCTCCTATTCTTAAATATGTATCCCTAGGCCATATTTAGTGCATGCATTTCCTCACTGTCCTGTCTTCAGCAGTGCTTGCTATAGTACTTCACAAGCATCATTTTATGTCAACATTCTTTGATGTAAGGAGTTAGAAAGGTAAAGTAATTCACATGGTAATTTGTATTTTACAGATGAAGAGCCAATGACAGATAAATCAGCTAGTTTTCTGCTTGATGCCAATGACCTGATTTTTTCCACAGGCTGTAGCGGAATGTTTGGCTCAGAGGACCACTCCCAAGGCCTTTCGTTTGCAGCTGAAAACACTTGGCATTTCTGCAAACAGGTATTGAGCCAGGCAATGAGAAACTCAGAGTGAATTATTCCCCAGAGGGCTCTGGGTTGGACTAATTAAGCACCGGATCACTGTGATGGAGAAAGAATGCAGTTGCCAGGCCAGGCCCTTGTTCTGTGATCAAGGAAAGGTTTTCCCCTTCTTTCCCTATACCCCCACTCTCACCACCTCACAGTTGCGTAATTCAGGCCTCAGAGAAAACGGTCCCCTTCGTTACACAGTAGCAATTCATTTTTAGGGCAGAACTATCCCATACTTTGAGCAGGGCTCAGTGACAAAATAGCATATATTTATGTTTGAACGTGAAACATACAATTAAGTATTTAGAAACAGTTAATCTGGTTTATTCTTTTTAACTTCTGCCTGTTGAACTCTGAGAAAGCAGTTTTCAACATGCTTAAAAAAATAAATCCTCAACCCTAAATCCATTTGTATTGTACACCAATACCCCAAGAGCAAGTATACTCCATAGGACACTGTGGTGTAATTTGAGACACTCCCCCCAAAAAAGGAAAACTATAATTTTGTGAACATTTTTGCTTATAAACCCTATTGCAACCTACTGACAGATGTCAGGAAGGCCCTTTGGTAGGCCAGAGGCACATACAGAAACTGGGATATATCTGCATGTAACACTGCACTGGTGCCCTGTGACTCTTCAACTTGCACAATGACGATTTTTTGTATTCCATACAAGGAAGGAAGGATGCACTGGGAATTCTGGTTCTGAATTGCTGGTGTTCAGAGCTTGCTAAAACACCTTCCACAAAGCTTTTGTTTTACAACAGGAATACAGAGAACTCATTCATGTAGAGGCTCAGTGAGTATTGCCCTGAGGAGTATTGTTGCAGCCTGCAGACTGTTTCAATAGTTGCTGGAGAGCATTCTTTGAGCTTGCGCAGATGCTCTCTCCACAGAGACTTTGGAAACCTGTTGGGCCACCCCCCAGGGAGGGCTGACCATTCTGCAGTCACCACAGAGGCCACCTCTGTAGATTCTGTGAGAACAATCTGGCTTCCTTCCCAAGACAGATTCACCAGAAACACAGACCAGCTTCCACTGAAACACCACCTCATACCCTAAAAACGGTTGTCAAACCTCAGGAGTGCAACATCTGAATTAACTGAGCGTGCTCTGATCAAACACCATTGACATACTTGGAGAGGCTCTGTAGACAGTGCAGAAGTGAGAAAGGGGCAGAGACTTATTTTACAAGGTGCCGTAACTTGTCTCATTTATTCAACTTAGTCCATCATCCAGTGGGTAGGCTGGATACAAATGTGAAATGCACTTTATGTCATGTGAAACAAGACTGGATCATTAAGATAAATATTGTTTAAGTATTGACTTCAAGGCAAAAAATAGGTAGTACACGGCAATGATATTTCCCAGCAGCTCAATACTGGGAGGGCCATGCTGGCGAAAGAGTGCTTTGAATGAAGCAGCAGAAAGAAGCAAAATTCACTCTTGGGAACTGTAAGTTCATACGAGCAGGGACATGTTGTCCTCAGCAAAACCTCTCACACAGGAGGTGTTGCCACAGAAGTCCTGAGAGCATTAGCTCCCTGTGGGGATTATTATGAGCTCTGTAGGCAGCAACAAACAGAGCAACGGTGATGACGTCAAGGGGTTCCCAGCAGGGCTGATGCAGCTTGGCTTCGGTTGCTGCTGAAGCTGTGACCCTTGGCAAGAATAATCTAGAACACCTGGGCAAAGCAAAGCAATGGTGGTGACTGCTGGGAAGATCTTGAGGAGGAGAAATCACAAGGGGCAGCACTGTCCTGGTAGGTAAAGCAGAAAAGAAAAAAAAAAACAACAAAGAACATGATCTTAGTATTTCATGAGATAAGGTAGCTCCTTAAAGTATTAAAGGTTAAAAAAAGAGAAGTAGCCCTTTAGAAGGGTCTGATGAGACCATTTCATACCCCTGTGGTATCCTGTGATGGGTGGAGGATGAGCACAAAAGAGGATGTGGGGACCCAGAAGGGAAGGTGGCTGCAAGCAACAGCACTCAGAAGGTTTGCTGGCAGCATGGCGGAATGAGGGTTGCCATGCTGTGGGGCATGACTAGCACCCATCAACACTCTGCAGAAGTAGGAATTTGTAGGAGTAGGATCATAGAATTAAAGAATGGTTTGGGTTGGAAGGGACCTTAAAAGGTGATCTAGTCCAATCCCTCTGCAATGATCAGGGACATCTTCAGCCAGACCAGGTTGCCCAGAATCACATCCAGCCTGGACTTGAACATCTCCAGGGATGGTGCATCAATCAGCTCTCTGGGCAACTTGTGCCAGTATTTTACCACCATCACTGTAAAATTTTTTCTTCACATTCAGCCTGAATCTCTCCTTCTTCAGTTTAAAACCATCACCCCTTATCCTATTGCAACAGGCCCTGCTAAAATGTCCCTCCTCATCTTTCTTATAGGCCCCTTTTAAGAACTGAAAGTTAAGGTCTCCCTGGAGCTTTCTCTTCTCCAGGCTGAACAACCCCAACTCTCCCAGCCTTTCCTCATAGGAGAGGTGCTTCAGCCCTTTGATAATTTTTGTGGCCCTTCTCTGGACCCTCCCCAACAAGTCTGTCTTTCCTTTACTGAGGACTCCAGAACTGGATGCAATACTCAGTTCAGTTCTCACCAGAGCAGAGTAGAGGAGCAGAATCACCTCCCATGACCTGCTGGCTATGCTCCTTTGGATACAGCCCAAGATACCATTGGCTTTCTGGGCTGCAAGTGCACACTGAGCCGGCTCATGTCCACTCTTTCATTCACCAGTAGTTCCAAGTCCTTCTCCTCAGGGGTACTCTCAATCCCTGCATCTCCCAGCCTGTATTGATACTGGGGGTTACCCTATCCCAGGTGCAGGACCTTGAACTTGGCCTTGTTGAATCTCATGAGGTTCACATGGGCCCACTTCTTGAGCTTGCCCAGGTCCCTCTGGACAGTGAATTAAGACAAGGCCTGTAACTGCCGGAAAAATGTGAGGGGAGTAGGGTGGAACAAGCCCATAACTAAACCTCTGCCACTTCTTCTATAAAGATAGACCTGATGTTTCCAGCCATCACTGCTCCACAGCTGCCTCCGCTCACTGTTGGAGGCACAGGGGCCAAGGCAAACACCGACTGTCTGACAGCCAGCCCCTAACACTCAGTGATCATTAAAGCCTTAAAGACTCCAGACCTCCTCCACAAGTACAAACACACCAATGAAAAACTCCATGGGGAAGGCCTTAATACTTACACAAGAACTAATCTTTATTCCAGACAATCTTAGTTTCCTTCCAGCATAACTCCCGTTCCCCCTTCCCCTTGCAGTAGCTGGGAGATTTGGAAGCTTTCCCAAGCTGCATGAATGCAAAGCACTGCAAGGAGCTAGCTGTAAACCCTGACTTCAGGTGAAGGAAATTAGTTTTACAGGTGGAAAAGCAGGGTCAGCTTAGTTTCCCTGCCCTGTGAAAGACTAGAATATGTCTACATAAGCCGCTATTAACTTCTGGTATTGCTTTCAGAAGCTGAAGAAATAATGATAAATTTGATTGGAGAGCCCTTGACTAAATCATTTTTCCACTAGGAAAGGTAATACCGTTCAAAATGAGCCAATTTCTGAAGTCATGCCTTCTTAGGGAAACAAACAACACTGAGAATCCTGTATTGTCATGTTTTGAAACAAATAGTAGATATTTGCATATGAAATCAGCTTTTTATCATAGTAAAAAGTCAAAATCTAAACACCATGTTTTGGTCCCCTTGAACAAACATTTCCATTTGAATTTTTCTAACCAGTGCTGCAGCTAAAGATCTATTAGACGTCTGGTTTTACTGATTGGATAACTCCAGCACTGTTCAGATATCCAGACATTTCCCCCACACACACTTCAAATGTTTGGTTTTTTTTTTTTTTTGCCTAAGATTCGAATCACTGACAAGACATTACCAAGTGTAGATAGTCAATGAATACTTCAGATGTTAGCAGAAACAGATTTCTGCCCACTTGCCTCCCTTCTGGACCACCATTTTACGCACAGCAGTTACTACTCAATCAGAAATGCTGGCAGCCACAGCCAGCTGTGGTTTGGGAACTGGGTCAATCTGAGATCCTTGGCCTTGTAATTTCAGCTCTTAAAAAGCTGAAATGTGATCTCAGCCTCTAGCCTTGATGATGGATGAAGACGCCTGAACAGCGATGTCCGAAAGGAAGGAAGTAAGGTGATATCACAGGCTAAACATCGCAACTCTGCTCAGCTTGAAAGCAGCCTCACAGGCTGATCTAAGCCAGGAAAAAACATTTCGAGCCGGCTTCCAGGGCTGCAAAGAGAAGTAGAGATGCACAAGAGACCTCTCCCTTGCACCAGCAGATGGAGCGCTGTGGTACCGAACGTGTCGCACAGACGTCTGGGCCCTGCGAACTGCGCTTCTGCAGCGACGGGCAGCATCTCCCACATACTGCCATGGCTTTATTTGCAGTGTTGTTGCAACATAGTACCTGTGGACACTTAGAATCTGCAGTTGGAATCTCGGATTTTTTTTTAATTAAAGTTTTTAAAGAAAAAGTCTGCTTAGTTGTACCGGAATATCCCTCTCTTTCTCTCTATATATATTTTGGGTATAGATATCCCAAAATATTCCCAGTGAAAGACACTGACTTTTAGCCAGTCACTTACATGTATTAAGGGGTCTTAAAGATTGTACCCATCACCAAATACAGTTAAAAGTCCCCCTGACTACTCTAAAGGGACTTGAAGTGCTGCTGTAAATAAACTCGTCTAAATTGGGATCTAAGTTTGGGGGGTTTTGGCATTTAAGACTGCACTGCTTAAAAGACAAAGCCACATACTTGTTTTAAACAATACTGCTACTCAAAAATAAGGCCTTCTCTCACCCTCTTCACACACGCACGAGTGTGCACTCATACACATGTAGAAGTTTTAAGTCAGGACTACTGTTAATATCAACTATGCTACTACTTAAGGATGTTATCACTCTAAACACATCTGAAGGATTATCTTAAGAACATTATCAGGGTTCACATGATGTCTAAATTATCATTTGTGTTTTCCCTTTTGAGCTGGTTGAAAGCAGGCAATTACCTTTGGGAAACTGTCATTAGAAAACATCTGGAATAGGCTGGCAGAAACAACCATCTTTCAAATGTTTGAAATGAATGAAACTAGTTTCAGTGTTCCCTCAGGAGTTAAGAATAAAGTAAAAATGAAGGAAAACCCTTGCTCCTTTGTGAGCTTTGGAAGCCAAAAATGAGAGTTGGGACTCAAAAAAGAGCCTTTAGATCCTGTAAATAATGCTTAGGCTTCTACCACTCAGGAGTTGGACTTTCACAGAGAGTGCAAGTCTTAAAAATGACACTCTGGGCCCTTAACATGAGTCTTTAAACCTTAAAAGCAGGGCTTGGAACTCCTAAATGAGGGTTTAAATCCTAGAAAGGATGTCTTGACCATAAAAATGAGGCTTTCAACCTTAGAATCAAACCTCTGGACTCTAAAAATGAGTCTTTGGGCCCCTTAAAGAGGAGTCTGAATCATGGTCAGAATTGGAACAGGAAACATGTCGGAAGTGCCATGTTCAGAAAGGTTGTTTGCCTAAAATGCAAAAAGCTTACTTTCTGTAAGATGTAGTTCTTTCAAAATAGTCCTCCCCCCAGTTATAAATAACCAGTTATAAATAACCAGTACCAGACTCTCCAGATGCATGTCAACAACCTGATGCACAATAGCCACATCAAGTTTCTCATAGGCTTAGGTCATTAGCTAGCAAAGACGTTGTTATCAGTTTCAAAATATCCTGGTTTTAAGTTCTTTGTTTTGAAGTTTCTGGAAGTTTGGCAGAGAAATCTGTTACTTCATTGAACTAATTTTCATTTACCCTTCACATACGTACGTTACTGTCTGGGAACTATATAGGCATTTATGCATAGCTTCTATATACGGTCCTAAGCACTGGGGTATCTCATTTGCCATACATGTTTGCATTTCTTCTCTGATTCAGAGTTCAAGAAAACTCAGGTTCAAAATATATATTTTTTGTTGAAATATCTGTAACTTCAACCTGCACCCTTATAGCAATACCCGCATGTATGTATTTATGACCTGTATACCCTTACACAGAGCTCCTTCTGTCCTCTCGTTCGTGCTCTGTCGATGCACTCTTGAGCAGACAGGAGGCGACACATCGGCATCACAAAGCAGGACGTTTCCCCCTTCTACGGCAGCTGCACATCATTTCTGTGCTTTGAAATGCCACGGTCAGATCCTAAGCAGGTTCTTCCCTCAATGACCTGTTCAAGTAAGGAGGAAATATCAAATTTCAATTCAATTTCAGCGGTCTTCATGTTCAGTTCTGAACGGCAGAGTTATCTGATCTTATCATACCTTCTTTTGATTCGACAACTATAATTATGTGTTGTAGAACTGTAACAGGTGTTTCTAGAGATTCAGTTGCTTTAGGGAAGAAACAGTCCCTTTCTGCAGTAAGGGCCACTGGCACCTATTTTTGTTCCTCTGTGGTAATGGCCACTTTATCTGGTCTTACCCAGTTTTTGATTATATGTTTGCATTGCTGATTTATGTAACTCAGTTGTCCGTTGTACCTATACAGTCTATTTCAGATACTGCCTTTGAGAGCATCTGCTTTCCCTTTTTAAAAAAGTACAACTGTGTTGCCATCTTTTTGATTTTGGATCTCCCCTGATTCCTCCAGCCCTACCACAATTCCCATGAAATTCAAAATCTGACTCCTGTCCTGGTTTTAATTTACTGGTTAACTTAAAATTTTTGGCACCGCCACAAGCATACTCAAAACACAAAGAGCTATCCACATTCTATTTGTAACTCCTTTGGGTTTTGGTTTCTCTAATTGGAAAACAGAGATAATCTTACCTGCAAAATTTAATTCACTGACAGTTTAAAATACACTGGAAAATTCAGATAGACAACAACAAGAAGTATTAAGTATTGCCAGAGATAAATTCTTTCAAGGTGGCTTTGTTATCATTCTGGCTACTTGCCCACAGTGCTTTGCATGCAATTTAATACCACTGGTAGGAGAAATATACTAGATTTGTAAGATCTCTATGATTAAAAATCCTAAGTGGGGTTAAAAGTAAAATAAAAGGTGAGGTACTTGACTGAGCCAGTATGCAACACCTTGTGCAGGAACACTATTCCGGCCCCTTCCAAGTGGGCTGTCATGATACCCAGTGGTCTTAAGAACAGTGAAAAACTCAGGTGAGGACAGGAAGTGTGCTCTCTCACTCCAAGGACGACCTTATCGCTGTCAGGGCTCAGCCTACCTCTGTGATCTGCTGTGAGAAAGCTCCTCCTTTCAGGAGGGGAAAATGTTGCTGTTTGGCTGTACAGAGCACCTAGTTGGTACAGACTCTAGGTGAGAAGGCTGCACAGTGCAACACCCTTTTGCTACCCTGGGTCTGAAAGCAGTGTGACCACATCTGTGGGGGGCTGCACCATAGAGAAGGAGCTCTGCCTTCTGCATTTCATTCTCCTGCGCTCCTTGTTTAAGGATTAGTGCAGGCTGAACTGTGTTAAAATAATCTGCACCTGCTTGCACAGAAAAGCCTTAAAGAAAAAGGTCAGGGGTAATTTGCAAGCAAATACACTCATTCAGGGCCAGGCTCCCTGTCCAAAGCCCTAATTAGAGGTGCAGCTTCACAATTGGTTTAAGTATGCCTAAAGCTGCACTGATGCTGAAAATGATCATCTCACACTCTTCCTACAGGTCATCCCCCTCAGCCAGCATTGGCAATGCTGTGCACGGAGACCACAGCCATAAGCAGAGTGATCTGAAAACTAAGATACCTGTAGGAGAAGGAGAGAACTAATAGTTAAAGTAGCAGCATTCTTTTAAAACTTTTTAGAGGGATCTCTATGCAAGCTTGTCTTAAGTCCTTGCTTCATGCGGCAGTAGCGGAAGAAAAAGAAGGTAATACAAGCTTAACGACTGCTAGGAAAAGCAGGATCTGACCCAAAGTGGAAAAGAATGCAATGGCAATGCTCCCAGCTTACACAATACTATTTTCTGACAGTACCAGTTACTATGGCCCTGCCCTAAAAATAATTCGAGTCCTGATAAGATGATAAAGGCCATCTTACAAACATTTTCCTCACCCTGTGCTTGCTTAGTAAGGAACCCATTACTGCATGCAGGTAGCAGTCATAACAGAAATGGTAAAATAAAATGAAGGCGAACAAGCTTCCCAAAGACATCAGAATTTAAATGGGATTGCTTTTAATGTGTGGTGGATAATGAACCCACTTTTAAACAACCTATGACTTGGCAAAAGAGCCCACAGAATCAAGAGTCTTACAAAAGAGAAAGGATCATGACTAATTTAGCAAGTTATTTTCTGCAGGTAGTTTTCCTGTCCCTACTCTGACATAAGGAAAAATCTGTCAGCTTTCAGGTAGACATTAGCTGTCCTGTCCTCAGATAATCTTTGTGAGTTGAGAGAGCAGGAATTAATGTATACAAATACAGCACATTTGAAAAATATTAACTGGAGCTGGGAATAAACTATTCTCTAATGGAGGCCTTGGACCTGATTGACGAAGAGAAAAGCTGAAGCAGATACTTTCCAAGGGAAATGTATACAACAAAACTATTCCAGGCTTTTATGACTTGATCTTTAAAGCTGGCCAAGAAAAGATTTAATTTCGTTTACTTAAACAGATTACAAGAGGAAAATGTCTCGCTACTCTACCCGCTTGTCAGACATATTCCAGAACAGAGGATTAGCTAACAGTTTGGTCTCACAGCGTTTCTACACATACTACCTCACAGCTGAAAGAGGAACTTGGTCAGTTTGCAAAATGAGGCGAAACACACGTTGGCCCAAGGTCTTTGTTTCAGTCAGCCTCTATGGGTAAAGCAGCACAGTGGGTCAGAACAGTAAGGAAAAGGTTCTAAGCACTGGTTTCTCTTTCTCACTATGTAACATTAAACAAAAAAAAGCCAAACAGAAACAACCCTTTCTATTTCTACTTGGTCATGTAGGAGCAAACAAACACAGTGTCTGTAAAAAGCACAATAGAACTGTATGTACTAGTAGCATCAGTATTACAAATGTGTTAGTAACTAAATCCTAACTAGGGCCTGAACCCCTGAGATAGCACAAACCCTGGCACAGAGCCTTCCAGACAGACTGTCTGGGGAGGAAGTTGGAGTTTGTGGCTGCAACCTTCCTGCAACCAGACCTACCAAATGAAGCCAGCGCTGCTCAGGAACCGGATGGTGCTAGCTGAAGAGAGCTGTGCTGCCAGGGTGGAGTGATTCAGCACCAGCCACCAGCCACTTCTGCCAGACCTCTTCCGGAGGGCTGCCCAAGACTTAGAGCTGCCTCCCGTTCACTCACCCTCCTTTCCAGTCTGCATGGCAGGGTATTGGAAACTTGTTAACTGCAAGGCTTGCCCAGGGTAAGGTGTGCACTGGAGATGTGCCTTAACGCTGCTTGCCTTCCTTTTGGATGAAGTCCTCCCTGCAGCTCTCCATAGCCATGCAGAACAGTTTTTGAACCTCTCAGCTTCAGCTCTTCTGCATCTACCTGTTTAGAGGCAGCCCACTCCCACCAGCCACATCTAAAAGCATGGAGGGGATCTTAAAGACTACAATAATTATTTCTGGTTTAAAGCAAAGTCAAAGTATCTTTTTGTTGTAAATGTTGTCTGTTCCTAAAGGCTTATAGTGGACAGTGCTTTGGTCATTGTGTCTTTTTGGCTGTGTTACTCTTTTGACTTCTGCAACAAAAATCTGGATTTTATGCCAAGGGCTTGCTGATTATATTAAATTTCAGTTTTGCAGTTTTGAAGGGTTTTCTAAGAATCTCTTCTAGATGAAGAGATCACCACGACATTAAAACATCACTCACATTTCCAGACAGCTGAGATTCTCATTGATGAACAGCATAGCAAGCCCAGATGCCTCACAGTGGTGAATTGCATCCAGTGCTCTTTGGTAAGGTACCACGATGTGGCAAAAGTTGTTCATATCCAGAACAAAATATTATATAGATCTTGAAAGACCCAGAAAAGAGACAGACAAAAGGATGGGTTCTTAGCTGGTGTGCATTATGTTACATTTCATCTTCCACTACAGACTTTACAGTTGCTACAAGGTGCTGGGAGATGTTCTGTAGGCTCTGACATGAGGTGAACTTGCCTTTGTCAGTTGATTGCAGGGGTGGGATTTAGCAGAGCGGCTAATCCCTTCAGTTCTACGCTCCACAGGTGTGAATCCCTATGGTTTTTTTGCTAAGCAAGAAGTTATACTAATGTTTGATCTGATGGCTTGCAATGTCACTGCTACCTCTGCTCACTCTGATCTTTACAGGCCTGAAGCATAAATACAGTAAGAATCCAAAAGAAAGAATCTGTGTGGTGGAAGGCTAGTTTCTGATACTCCACTTCTCTCTGTTACAGGTTCCAGGATTGACAGTGATAATATTTGTGAAATACAAAATTGCGCAACAGAGCTTCCCCTGCGAAGGCATTATTAAATAGAAGATGCTGATCCTTGGTGCTTAAACATGTACTTAAACTTTTTGCTTTAAGATGCTAATTGGAAAAGCTCAGCCACAAGAACAACTTAGGTTATCATGGGCAGTTGTACAATCACCTGGGCAAATAAGGTACAGGAGTTCGTTTTCTGCAGAACACCACCAGATTTGGTCTTCTCTTTCAGTAGATGGGACCAAATTTTACACAAAAGTGTCAGCAGCTTTAAATGTAGCCAGATAAGAAATGCAAAAAGGCCAGCTTCAGGAAGTCATATTTGAAGACTTCTGTAATATTCAAACTCTTTTCACCAGGTTTTTGCAACAAAGTGTGATAATTTAAACCCAAAGGGTGAAATTCCACTCTAGAGTGAGTAGTCCAAAACCACACTATGATAGTGTTCCAAGTAAGTCAAAGGGCTAGAGCTTAAACGGTCCACGAGTATTGCCTGGGCTTTAGCCAGGTTCTTCGCAGGGCAAAATGTCATCCTCTATGAAAACAGAACACACACATACATAACTACATTTATTAAATTGCTCCATTTATCATATCAATTCCATGTCTTCCCATTGCAGAGCCTACTGGGTTTTGTATTAGTCATCCTTGGTTTCAGAATGTTCAGGATCATGCAGATCAGTGCGCTAAGTTACAAATATGCCTTTGAGATGGCACTAGATGTGCATCAAGTGTAAATAATGAACACTTTGTAGAATTAAATCAGCATTATTATCACTTAATACATTGTCCATAGTCCAAAACATGTCTTCATATTACTAACAGAATAATACTACAAGCCTAGCAGAAGTCTGTTGGTGTCTATAAGCTGCAACTTTCAATGTTTTAATGCCAATCTCCCGAGTTTACTCTGAATTGCTTTCCATTTCTCATACTGTATCACCAGGCACAACCATTGGCTCCCTTTACTCAAGCCATTCAGTTGCGACTCATTTTGACTCCTCTGCTGACTCAACCAAATACCACAAATGAACTGGAAGCAAAGGTCAGATTTCAAGGCATGCCACATACACACATCTTAAGTTGGATGTGTACAGCAGGTCCAGAAACATGCATGTACTTTACTCATCCTATATTACTAGTCAGAAGGAAGAGAATATGCCTCCTCCATAAGTCAGTGCAGACTGTGGCTGAAAGACAATTTTATTTCTCCTTTTGCTTTAGTAAGCAATGACAAGGGTACTGAGCTCAAGAGAATCTCTTTGCGTAGAGTAACTAAACACTGACAGAAATGTGACTAATTTGATACTGATTTCATAACTGGCATAGTAAATGACATTGGGGAGTTAATGTTTCATTGCCTAAAATCCCACTAATAAATACAGCTATAATTATCAATTGTATGCTGGGATGCCTAGCAGTAGTGATGAAGGAGATGTAATATGCATTTAGTGATGTTTGGTTTACAAAGCAGTATTTTAGATGGGAACAATTTGGGTTCAATTTGGGTTCAATTTGATTTCACAGACAGGTTGACACACGATCCTAGAAACATCTTATCTACTGGATATTGCAGACACTGCTTACTGTTGCTTTCTAAGAACATGGTCTTCTGTAACACACCTTTCTTTAGGGTACAATTTGCTTTCTGGCTTGCTTGGGAGTAGACTGTTACTCTAATCAAAATGTGAGCATATATTACATTGTTCAAGAGGCCATCAAAGACTTTCCATATTCTTTGACAGTTCTTGAAGGTACGATCTGCAATCTTTCCCTCTCCCTGATTTATACTTCAGAACAACTGGAATATTTATTAGCAAACAGGTGTTGCTTAATCAACACAGTAACTATGACAAGCATATTGAAGTTGTAAATGACTAGTCTGTGCACAGAAGCGAGGAATTAAGGACAGCCAGGTTTTCTTCCTGCAGGGAACTAAATTTTGCTGAGTATTTACATGTCTGAACTTTCATCACATCTACAGCTTTTACCTCTTGAAAAAGGGGAAAAGAAGGAACAAGCACAATTCATAGGGATCTGATTGGGAAAGCAGGAAGAGGAGACACTGGATATCTAAATGTGCTATTTTGCACTTCTGACAAATGTGGTAAGACTGACTGGAATAGTCTCCTGGAATGTGTTTTGGGAAGTAAAGTGATCTCTCAAAAATTCATAACCCAGCCGTAAGCAGAAATCAGAGGTCCATGCCCTCTTCAAGGCTCCTACTCTAGTTCCAAGAGGTGCTTTCAGTTTTCTTGAATGGTCCATCACTGCATTGTCACTGATGCTGGTTTTGTGTCACTGTGTCCAGGAAGCCTGTCAAGTTCTTCAGTATAGCACCTGCTGCTGAACACAGGAGTTGTCAGTGGCCTTCCACATCCTTTGGCAGGGGAGAACAATTCAGCATGCATCACTACAGATGGTTGCAGTGACAGAGAGGCTGGCATATGGCAGCACGGTCATAGGATCAAGAGGTTAGTAATCTCCTTAGATGAAACCTACGAATATAGAAAACACTTCAGGTAACTACAGTCCTAAAACTTTCACATTTATAGGAAAGAAAAGGTAAAATAACATTTGTTTAGATTCAAAGGAAGACTCCATGCTCAGATGTGTAGATTATTTTCTCTAGACTTCCTCTTCCCTCTCCTTTGTTCCTGTGAAATCCCTTCCATGACATGGACAATTAGGAATTTCTCATACCATCCAGCAGAAAAGCAGGAAAAAAGAAAAAAAGAAAAAGGCAGAAAAGTAGGAGAAAAATTTTAGAATTACTTCAATAACAGTTTTATTTACCAGCACCTCAGCTACCCTCTGTGCTGTACCAGCATAACTGCTGGGTGGTAAGGAGTTTATTAGGCATTTTCAGTACATTCCTTCTACACTGCAGTCATCACAGATCATCATATTCCTGTGATTTCCATCACAGATATCACTCAATGCTTGAAGTAAAAAGAAAGCAGCGACATAACCATGCCACCCTCATATGAAAAAAGAACTTCAGAATGCAGCAGACTGGCTAAGAAAAGCTTTCTCCTCTGTTCTCGCTCCCTGTGCTTAGTCTCATCATCAAAGTAGAAATGTGCACCCAAAAGCATTTACATAGGAGGAGACTGGTAGAAGAGAGGAGGCTACTAGAAAAATAATGTAGACAAATACTATTCACATTTGATTGTGGAGGTGGCACATGATATAGGAGAGGGAAAAATGAAGAGCCTGTTGTGTCTGCTTTTTAACATCTAACCCTCCTCAAGCATTTACGGTCAAAGAGTCCTTTGACTCACCTATGGTCTTACAAGTCCTGTGCAGGTCATTTCGCTAATAAATGCTGGCTTCGACAAACTGTAGCTCTCACCTTTTTCACCCTGGAGTCCTTTCTGCTACCCTATTCATAACTCCTTAATAACGTACCAGGAGAACTGGAGTCATCATTCTTACCATCCCAAGACTGCTACTGGTGTCAAGTAAAACTTATTTCATGGCAATAACTTTGCTATCCTGTTATCCCTCTTTTGATAGTTCATTGACTAGACTCCATTGTGACATTGTGTTTTTTCAAATTAACCCAGCTGGAAGCATTTTAATCAAAGAATAAGCACATTCTTCATTATATTTCCAGATTGCAAAGAGTAAGAGGATGATGTATTGCACAATGGACTCTGGTCAAAGGGAAAAGCAAGCTGCCAAATCAAGATGACAGAGAAGTCAAAGAGTAGTTTTGGTTAACCCAGCTCTGCTTCTTGTCCTGTTCTGCTGCCAGTGTAGTATTTGCTTGTGAGCTAGCCCTGTTCTTCCTACTAGGAGCTGAAGCTAGCCCTGCTTGCTGAAAAGTGGTAAAAGGAGATTATTTCTCAAAGGTGTATTGTAAAGATTAACTCTGGTTTGGAGATGTTAGTGCATTACCTGAGATTTTCTCTCGCATTATTTAAGCAATAAGGTTTAAGGGATTTTATGCTGGTTTGAGAAACTGGGGAAAAAAAAATGTTTGTTTTTGTTTTTTGGTTTTTTTTTTAAATTACTTGCTAATTGTGAAGGGTGTTGATCAAGCCAGAAGGCTTTGTTCAAACATTAACTGTTGCATGTGAGGCTGCATATGTAGGCATTAATAGTTTACAGCAGCAGAACCCAAATCTACTAGGAAGGTGACCTAGAACGTTACAGCTGTGAAATGCAAAGCCTTGACCAAGGTCACTTCTGCAAACATAATCCTTGATTTAAGAACTAGCAGAAAATGTTCCTTCCCCTTTATAGGTAGCAACTGTTATTACACACTGTATTGTTTAATATCTTCTAAAAAACTGAAATCAAACTGCCTCTGAATTTTGTAACTTCACTGCCTTAGAATTACATACAGTGTGCTGATATTGGGTAACACTGTAGTCCACCTTCCCTATTTTTTTTTAAGTAAATCAGAAATATATAAGAAAGCTTACATTCTTTTTTGAGATGTGTGCCAACATAGCAAAGAAATTATCTAGCTTTTCAGGAAGTTATGTTTGTATGGCAGTCTTTCAGACTTCTTTCATCACTGTTAGTAACTTACTACATTCCTGCTACTGCTATTTTTCTGTTTTCTCCACTCCCCAAACCAAAACATTATGTCAGAACTACTGTAGGCAGCCCCTATTCCTAACTCCCTTTGAGGAAAAGGGCAAAGACCGGCTCACCAAAACGTGCTGGAACTGGTCCGATTTAATTAGAGAAACTTCCTCCTGGAGGGACAACATTTCCATGGTGAAGGGCCTCCATTTTAATTTAGTGGGGCTACAGCACAGAAACCTTTCATGGCAGTATTTTCCTGGGGCTTCCTTTCCTCAAGGGAGGATCGATACAGAAGAGCCAACTCAGTTTACAAAAAAAAAAAAAACACAAAAAAACAGATACAAAATCCAATACTTAACCAGCGCAGCTCACAAAGCAGAAATACCCAAAACACTTATTTCATGATTTTGCTCTGGTCCAGAGATAGAGTCACCGTAAGTCACTGTAATTTCTGCTGGAGGCTTAGGTGTCTTCTATAGCATCTAACACCAGATACCCAGGGACATGTTGTCAGAAGAACAACAATTAAGAAATCAGTGTCTTGAGAAACACAGTGATAACTTGCTAGCTGATATTATTGGATATGTACAATATAAACCTTGTCTAACCAATAGGAGCCATTCAAAACTGCTTTGTTAAAGGAAAGAGTCACAATCACTATGAATTTCTTTCTTCACACCTTCAAAAGCTCTGTCACTAGTAGTGGCTTTGGAGCTCTGTTGGAAGGGAAGTCACAGGCTGTCCCTTCTACCTGTAGCCTTAAGGCACTGTCAAACATTTTATCTCCAGGAGGAAGGAGTCCAGGTGTTGGATAGCTCTAACCCAGCACCTATAGCACAAAAAGGGTCACATCCAAGCATCACTGCTTCCTAGAAGAAGGAAAAAAGAGGGCACACGACATGGTTCTGTTTCCCAGTCAAGAAAATTGTTTGCCACCCTAAAGAATTCGCTCTCACTGCCTAATACAAAACCATGTACCCCCTTCTTACAGAAGGTAGGGCCACACTATAAGAATTGTAACTAGCTCACTCCACAAGGTCATCTTCTGTTTTCCTGTGGTGGACTGATGAAACTGATTTGACTTGGAAGGCATCTTTCTTACTCTGAGGGAAAGGGAGAGCATTTGTGTAAATCATGGTGTTTTTTCTTCAACCCAGTCTTGACTTAGAAGTCATTAAAAGTTACCTTGATTTGAAGCAGGAATTTTTCCAATGTTTTTGATTTCCTCCCTCAAAAGGCTGCTCTGTCCCTTCAGGCTTACATACAGCCTGAGAGAGACTTCTGTTTCCAGCAGGGTTCATATTGGCAGAGCACACGAAAAGCAGCCTTGATGGTGGGTGGCTTTCAGCTGCGAAGTGTGACACCAACCTCCGCATTCCTCTGGCACTCACACCTGCTCCATATAATTCACATCATGCTCCTAAAACGAGTTCAGAAAATCCTTTGATACAAGTTCATCAAGGTCTTACTCAGCTAGAGGGATACATACCATTTACTCACAATGAACCTGCCAAGAGACCAGTGTGCTTAGCACAATGGGCTGCAGTTTTGCACCAGTGGAGTTCAGCTGAGAACCAAACAGGTGGAACGAATCTGTGCCCACCACATCAAACACAGACACCTCCTGAATAATAAACAGGTCATGGGAACTTTAGAAAGCTCTCTGTGCCTTAATGAATGCAATTGATAGATATCTACAGCGTGCTATTGCATTTTGGCCAAAAAGAAACCCTAAACCATCAACAACAGAGGAAAGAAGAAAAAAACCACCCCAACAAACACACACAAAAACAACCCTTCCAAAAAAACACCACAAGCTTCCCCCCCCCCAAAAAAAAAAAAAAACAAACAAAAAAACCCACAAAAAAACAACACCAAAACCCAAGACTAAAAACAAAACCCCAAAAACAATGCAAAAAGAAGACAGCCAGGCTCTGGACTGATACTTCTTCCATTAAAGTCAACAGGAGATTTGCTGTGTGCATCATGCAGTTTGGCCCCTGATAAAACAGAATGGGTTCCTTCCCCTAACAACAGCTGCTCAAAACACCAGTAAGGGGCAGCAGGACAGTTTGGGTAGGGAGGGAAAAGAAGATGGGCCAGAATGAGAAGAAAAAAATAAGGTATTATGACACTTCTCAGGTGCCACTTCAGGTGCATCATCCTAACATCAGTTTACAGTTAATACCAACACAGTGTGACAGTGTCTGACCCATATGTTCTATTAACATAGAATAAGCCAAGCACATAGTGTCTGAAGTGTCAGGCTGAAACTGCCAGTAATACTTTTGGAAAAGGATGAATTTTTTTTCTGATTACTATCTGGTGTAACACAGTAGATTCCTGTAGGTTTTCCAGAGAGTAATAAATTAGAAATCATAGCCATGATTGTCCTCTTAGATTTGCAATATAGATTGCCTCTAGAGTCATTGCCCTTCCTAAAAGATGCTTTCTTCACGCACTTGGCAGATGTTGCTCACGGTATGATCACACCTAGTGTAAAATAAAGAACTGTTTCAAATTGTTTATCTCTAAAAAGGCTCAAACTAAACCAAGCACCTCTTAACTTTGGACTTCCTAGCTTTCAAGCTTCCACCATTTCTTTAATGAATAAACTGTGATTTCGTAGGAGATGGAAGAGTGACCCCCACCCTGCTTCTTAAATGCTGGTTTTCTCACATGCTCTATATCTTGTCCAATGCCTTTGTTCAGCGAATTTAAGCACTTCTCACTAATTCTGAGTCCCACTTGCCTTCTTATTTTCCCCAGGGACTTCTAACCTCAGATTTCAAGGGGGTCACCAAATTTTCCCCTAATGTAAACAGAATTCTCTTTCTCCCCTGTAGTAGCAGTGTCTCAGCCCTCCAGGCTGGCATTTTCCTAAATAAATTAATCTATTTCTAAAACCAAACCCAAGGCATGTGCTCCCCTACCACAGAGAACATTTGCCCCAAAAGCAGATCTGGTGAAAGTTATCATTTCTCAACAGGCTTGGCCAAAGACAGACAGCAGGATGCAGCATAAGGGTTTGGAGTAGCCTTTGCAGTAACTGGTGCCGCTTATTAACCTTGCCTATAATTACACAAGTCAATAAGAAACAAGCTAGTTGTGCCCAGGCAGTTTTCCGCTGACGTAAGGGGACACGCACACAGCTGGCTGAAATGAGCCTGCTCTCTTTGACGAGCATTCAGTAATGAATTTGCTGCACCTAAAGCAGAGCTTTATTTCAACAGTTATTTTTAAAAAGCAGCAACCAGTTGTCCCCACCCCAGTGATCTGCGTAATCGAGTTCATGACACAATGTCACAGTGTTTACCAAGAAAGCGGCAGATGGTAGTTATTGTGGGGAGTTTTTATAAAGAGGGCACATACGTGATTATGCGTCAGGGTGTTCGTGTTGAAAACGTCTCTTTAATTTAGTAGAGGATATTAAAGTTTGTTTAAAAAACATACACTCCATGAGAAGAGTGGCAGATGGAGTTAACAAGCCCACCTGCTGTTTTGCTTAAAAACACTGTCTAATAAGAGGCTGTGTGTTTTAAAAGATGTGTTCATGCTGTAATTTGTAATCCTTTCCTGGGGAGAGGACATAAACACTCTGAGGAAGGTGGCATAGCTCTAAGGGCACTTCTCCAAGGCAGAAGGGCTAGACTTGGAAAAAGTAAAGGTTTGCTCTTTAGAAAAACAGCTGCTGAATCTTGAAGAGAGAAATTAGGGCAGCCACATCATGCAGTTTATGCTCAGCTCCATCAAGACAACAGATCTGGAGGAGGCAGATCTCAGTTGCAAGGTGCCCATGAAAGACAGAGATTCTGAGGGTGTGTTTGGGCATTCCAATGGACAAACTCCTGAGTGGGAACTGTTTTAGTAAATCCACAGCAAAATTGCACTGGGCTGAAATCAAGCTATTTGTCATATGCCTGTACTCGCCCTTTAGGTTACAACCGCCTGTCTGATGGACTATATTTTCTTAGCAGGTCCAGGACTATATTTTCTTAGCAGGACAGAAATGCAAAAGCTACATTTCTAGGGGCCAAGATGTGGTCCAGATCAAAAGGCAGCAACTTCAAACTCCTTCTTCTGAATAGTGTTTTGGCATGTAGCATGGGACACATGACAGATTGTGTGCATCACATAAACCTGTAGTCTGCAGACCTCTCTCGTTCCCTGATGGCGCAGGCAAATGAGTCTTCTCTTTGGCAGTCACTGATTCATCTCTTTCTTCCTTCAGCCTCAGTGGACAAAACTGTCTAAAGCCTCCCGGGTTGTTTCCATTTCTCCCAGACTGGATGCCCCCTTCCCTGGCCCATGGCACTGGAGGCAGTCTCCCACTCATGTCTGAAGCAAGTTAAGCACACTCAGTCTTGGTGGCCAAGGGTTTCAGCAGCTGCTTTTGGCGATTACCTTCCCATAGATATGCAAGGATGGTTCAGGTTTGGGGTAATTATTTGCACTCCAGGGGCAGATGGTGTAATAGTGGATAAAATGTTATTGAAAAAAATGGTGGAAAAGTATACATTGTATAAACCAATTTGAGAAAACTTTGAAGATATTGATAAAAAAACGATTAACGAGACCCTTTAGGTGGCAAGAAGTTCATGGAATATGTTTTCTACCTTGAGTATTTAAGACAAAATTACTATTCCAGCCTGGGCTACGTGTTGCAACACAGCATCAGCATTTCCTGCTGTGAAATCAGTGAAAATAATTGAGAAAGCTGGAAGCAGAGAAGATGACAATGAGATTATCCTTTTTCTTTAAATGACGCAAATGCAACAGAGAAGCATGACATCGTGTTTATGAAAACATCCCAGTTTGATGCTGCACCTGCTTATGGGCAGGCAACAAGAGTATTTCCTTTCTATTATGCAGGCTGGTGCTTACTGCAGGTGCCTGCTTTGCAGTGGAACATAGCCATCTGCAAAACATTTTGCTCAGTTAAATATCATAGAGTTTGGCCTTTAGAGTCCATGTGTATGTGTATGTATTAGGGACCCAAATGCTGGATCTGAATTAATACAAGCTTTTATGAAGATTCAGTAAGCTTTGTGCCTTTCTGAACAAGTCACTGAATACCAGGCTCCTATAAATAAATATATAAATAAACCATAACTTCCCTGGAGTAAGAGCTGCAGCTTACAATGAGCATTTCACCACCACACAGGCAACATCAGTCTTTTGTGTTTGTCTGTACCTTCATGATTATACATGTAATTACTTTGAGCCAGGAAGAGTTGTAACAAAGAGAGCACCACTTCAGGATAATCTCTAGTTAGCTGCTTAGGACATTCTCCAGGGAAGTGAGATACATGAATTCAAATATTCTTGGGCTGTAAAGAGATATGACTGGTTTTATCTCCCCTTTCAAAAAATAGGCAGATAAAAAGCAGCCACCACCATTTAATGCAGAGCTCTGATATAATTGCTAAGGCCTGGAGTTATGTTTTCAGATCTCCTAGGACAGAAAAGGTTTTGGGATCTATGTTTAGACAGAAGCATCTTAAACTGACATTAGGTACCTGAATCCTTTTTGAAGAGCTCTTTGTCTACCACCTTAGTCACACTTGTTTCCCCCAGGTGAGGCAGATGCTGCTAAAGCAGGGGCTGAATAAAACTTCTTAATTTCTTTTATTTGATTTTTAGAAAGCAAAGATGGGGAGAACCTGCACTGGATTCATTAAACAGTTTCAGTTACAGCTCTGTATTCAGCAGCATCCTGTGCTACCCATTTAGTGAACTCCTATTTTTGAGTTTTGCAGATTAGCAATTCCTTGAGTTGCCAAAACCCACATTTACACAAATGGATCGCTCCAAGACAAAGGCAGTGCTGTGCCTACCTGGGTTGCTAGTGAACAGCAAGGGAGTGTCAAGTGCATGGCAGCAGCAGTGACTCTGCTGGCGGAAATATAAACACAGCAGGCTCTGCACGATGCGCTGATAAGTAGAAGCATTTTCAATATTACTTTTAAGGAAAATAGTAATAGTGGGAGTTGACAGTGAACAGACTGGCTGCCCGAACCCAAACACTTCAGCAGCATTGAAGGAGAAGAAAACCAGAAACTAGGAAAGCACCCAGCCTATATCTGACATGGCTAATGGCAAATATTCATAGTACATAGCAGTTGAACATTTGGGTTCTCAGTCTCTTTGCCACCATCTCAGAAACTTCTCTGTGAAGCTTTGATGGCTTATCACAGCCCCTAAGACAGCACGAGGATGCAGGGCTGACAGGGCCACAGCATTTGCATCCAGGGACTGTCAATGAATGTGCCACCTCGCTACAGCTCTCACCACTCAGGTCTGGGGCTGTAAGCATGCAGTTACTTACCTGCTTTTATTTTGAGACCAGAGGCCACTCTCTTGTGGGCTTGGCCCATCCCTAGTAGGTCTTACCTTGGTGTTAGTTGTTGGAGGAGACTCGGGGAAGAGGAGAGGGGTGGAAGTGTGGCTCAAGAACTTAAAAGTGATTTGAAAAAAGACTTGCTCCATCCAAGTTCAACTCTGATAAATTTCAATTTACATAAATGGAAAAAAGAAAATGGAAATAATTTGTTTTCAAGTATAGCACAGTCATTCACTATTACAAAAAACAAGTATTTCAGACATCATTGTATAAAAATAGCCCATGACACCAGCTCTGTTTTTCATCAGCTCCAGAAAAAGCTGTGGGCTAGGAGGGATATGTGTGGGGTTTGAGGTTTTTTTAGGTTGCATATCAAGGACTGTTGGGAATAAAACTGGTACTAAGTCTGGCTCTTCATTCAGGGAACAAAATTTACTACAGGACAGGGGAGAAAGCAGAAGCAGCTCATTTCTCTCATATCACCATGCTTTAGACACTTTCCCTGCATCACCAAATGAACAAGGGAAGTGACAGCTCCCTCTGGAAGAGGCAATTCATATTTTCTCTCAGCTGACCTTCAAGGGAGCCCAGAAAGACTAAACAAGGCTGGAAAAATTCAGACTCAAAGGCTAAACAGAGAAAACTTTCCAAAGAGCCCCGAGAGCCACACGGAGCCAGCAGTGTTAGCTGCAGATATCCCACACCAGCTTTTTCATCTCCTCCTCCACACCTTCTCCTCTCCCACAGAAACAAGCTGTATGTGACTATTTGGGGGCTATTTTCTTTCAAGTTCCTGAGCTGTAAGGAATTCAGGTTTTCAAGTCTTTACCTACAGCTGCAGTAACTAGGGGCTTGGACAGCAAATTCTGAAGCCATGAAATAACCAGACCGAATAAAACTTAGAGCTACACCTTCTTAAAATAATGAAAACTACCAAATCATTACATGATTTATAATGTAATTGGTAGCACAGGCTTGTGCCTGTTTCATTAGTGGTAAAACAACAACAGTAATAAAAAGACATCTTACTGAATCACTTATCTCCCAGTAAGGGACAACTGTGTGTTTTCATGGAGACACCAGTCTAAGTACCAGCTAAGTTCACAGTGTGTCCATTTACAAGGTTTTAAATGAGTTTGTGAGAAAGCATGAGCAGGTTGTAACTGCATCTGCGCTTCCCACAGGAGGCTTCAAAACAAAAAGATACTCTTTTTTTTTTTTTTTCATAATAGGAGTATTCTTAAAATAGGAGCCATGGGAGAAAGGAAAGCTGCTCAAGGAAAGAGCAGTCACGGTTTACAGATTATTTTATCAAGGAAGTAACAAAATGTGCTCAGAATACTTCTATTACAGCTACCTTTTGCATGCAGTGCTTAGCTCAGGCTTTTACGTGCCAAATACCCTGTCTGCACTGAGAGTACCTCTGCACGCACACCCGATAACAACTCCTCTGTCCTCGGCTGTTATCAAACCTCTGACCTGCCAGAAGTCCCACCGCTGCCTGCTCAGCTAGCTGTGAGTCACAGGCAGGGAGGAGTAGAGCTGCCACCGACCCACACCACCCCACCATGCCAAGCTGTAGGTCATGTTCCAGGCTGGGGTTTTGCTTCCCTCTGCCTTATCATAATTGCCACACACTAGTGTATGTGCTGGCGGTGCATGACTCAGTCCCATGGAGGGATACATGATGTCAAGTATAGCAAACAGCCTCAGGACAGCCCATTTAGTAAACTAGTCTGCAAATACCTACAAATAAGGGAAGAGCTTAAACAAATCAGGAATTCTCTGTGAATGAATCACAAACACTAAAACCTGCCCAAATCCAGCAAGTAATATTTTCCAAGGTGAAGTAGTGTACCAATGTGAAATGTTTGAAGTTTACAAAGGCAACTCATCCCCAGCACTTTTTCACAGATAGATCTCAACGTACTTTGCCAAATAGGTCGATATCATTACACTCCCTTTCTAAGTGTGGTGAGAGAGGCTGGCTTGAAGGTCAGCCTGTGAGCAAGAAGTGAAGCCAAGAGCAGAACAAAGGTTTCCTTTGTAACCTGCCAGTAACCTTCCAGTCTAAAAATCCAGATACTCTCTCTTGTTGGGGTGTGGAAGGAAGGAGGTTGTTTTAACTTCATATTTGTGCTTTGAATTTAATATGCTTTGAAGCTCACTAATTTAATTATTCAAAGTTTAAGGTGGTTTTTTTCCCTTATCAAATATATGTTAAAAAAAATCATAAAAGAATCTGTTCGTTTAAATCAAAACCTATCACACCTGCTGTAATTAGTCCTTAAGTCCATCAGGGAGGTATGTCCAACAGTTAACACTTAAATGGCCCCATTCTCCCCTTTATCAGAATTATTTAAACAAACCATAAACAAGTTCATATGATCCTACTGCTGAACATCACAACAGGATTGTCACAGGACGCAGAGACTTTGCAGAAGCTGGAGGAGACACTCACTGGAAGAGTCCATCTGTTACCATTCCACAGCACAAAACTGGTTTGCAAGTTTACAGGGCAATGGAAGTACAACATTGGTTTAGGGGTTAAGGAAGGAGTGGTGACAGGAAATTAACCTTGGCTTCAGAGAATACCCCAGGCAGTGCATCATAACAGTGACCTCTCTTCTCTCACCCAAACCTCTTCTCTGGGGCAGATGCCAACAAGACCACTGTCACTAAGGAAAAAGGAGAAAAGTGCCACCAGGCAAAATGCTTGAGAGGTGAAGGAGAGATGTGCGGAGGTGAAGGATGGGTCTGCTGTATTTGTCCTCCTCAGCTGCTGAGAGCAGGAGCAGAATAATTCATGAAATTTGCCAGCAAAATTTTTGGCAGTGACTGCTTTGTTTCACTGTGTGCACATTACAGAGGTTCACGGTAGTGATGGAGGAGGACTACAGGGCACCAGCAAGATACTCCATTTCTCCATGTTCCTTTTAAATCATTCTTTCTTTAGAGATTCATTGGTATTGCAACAGGTGTTACTTCATGTGATGTCCAAGGCTGCCTATTTTAGTTTACTGTTTCCATCTCTTCCAGCCCAGATTTCTACCACATTAGAAATATTGCCCACCAAGCACTGGTAATACAAATGGAAAAAAAACCACTGCCCTGCTTCCAGCAGAGCTTCTGACTTGGGCATCAGTCTTATGAATGGCTTTATTTAGAGTTTCCCGAGAAGCAGTATCAATAACATCTAGTACAGCACCAGGTCCATTATGTAGTTCCTTCAGTTATAAAAAGTAGGAGAAAATTTGTTTGTTTGCTTGTTTTCAAATGAAAAATTGAAGTCCATGACTCCCTCTGAATAAAAGCCATCAAAAAAGAGTGAATGAAACTTGCTTTTCTAAACCATGTTGGTGTGAACAGCACCACAGCTTGCTTATAATGTGAACACCTGTTCCTCTACAACATCCAGTCCATCTTCTCACAAGAAAGGGAGAAGAGGAAGGGTCTTATGGACTCTGTTTTGCTCACCAAGAATTAGCCAAGAGGGAAATCCTTCCTTCAAGGCAGTTATTTTTTCAGCATACACAGTAGGAGACACAAGTTTATTAGTGACAATCAATCACATTTCTGCTCTTAGGAAGGCTGGTTCTTCTGACAGGGGAAGTTGTTACCATCAGAAAAAAGCTGACACTTCCTCCTCTGAAAGACAAGCATCATCCTAGCAACAAACCACGGTGGTGTTTAGGCTTTGTTTTTTTCTTTACTCCTCACCATTATCTGTTGTCTCAGCGGTATTTACCTAAACTCTGTTTATGATCAGGGGTTTATAATGAACTGTGGCATACCAAAATAAGTAGATGCAAGACTTGGGCCTTAGCCAATGCAGAGTTCAAGGACTTCACCTTTGTCCTTTGCTTGTACTGATAGTTGTGATGATCTAAACCAGTCAGAAGCAGAAACTTTAACCTTCCACTGGGAATGGAAACCACCAGCATGGCTATCCTTACGCTAACAGTCATCAGCTTTTAAGGCAAGAGCATACCAAAAGGTCAAAACAGCCCAGGGAAGAGCTACCACTGCTTTTCTGTAATGCTTTTGCTCTGCTCCAAACACCGTGTAACAGAGAGTCTCTGAACTCAGAGATTTGCTTGACCTGTGTCCAGCTCCCTTCAGTTAGTGAAGCACATGAATACAGCAGCTGGAAACATGAGAAGACTCTGGACAAAGAGAAGAGGTTAACTAGGGAATGTTTAAACTCCTTTATTACAGCTTCAAGTGATCCCTTCCTAAGGGCCAGAAACCAGGAACTGGCAGACTTCTAAGGGCTCCTTTTGTACAATTCCAGGCCAGAATATTTAACCTCCGTCTTTGTCACGGATGATAGGAGGCAGAAGATTTTGCTGCTAGATTTGCAAGGACCCTTACCACTCCAGTAACTTCCAAAGGTTCTGCTGTGGCTGGGACAATTTATTCCTTTAGGCCATACCGGGGCAGTGCTATTCTCAACAACATCTGCGATAACATACAAAGCTGCCTCCCTGACGGCTGCTTTGCATTGCTGCTCCCTGCGCTTAAGGGCTTTAGGGGCACAGGCATGCCCAAAACAACACTAAGCAAGCACTGAGTATCTTGCCCTTGTTGGAGGGTCTAATGATGTACGCATTTCCGTTGTGGCTTCCCCCACCTCTTCACAGGGTAGGAGCTGTTACAGATGAGGGTAACACAGGACAAGGGGGCAGTGTTACCTACCTTTGACGTACTTACGAAGCTTCCTCCCCAGCCCCACTCAGGAAAACACCTTAAAAATTGAGAGGCAAGCTACAGGAGGTCAGTGTTTGGTGAAGCACCCAAGAACTTGCCTAGGAGCTTGTCCTTCTCTATTTCTTTGCCATTTTGCAAATAAAACGGCAGCCCTGTGTTTTTTCAAGCCCCAGTCCCCCTTTGTGAGTGCTCTCTCAAGAGAGCCAGCAAGGCAGGTCAGGTTCAGCTGACCAGGCGCTGAGGACAAGGAGCAATGCATGGTTTTAGACCTGTCAGAGCTTTGCCACAAAAGTCCTCCAAACCCCCATCCAAAACAAAAGCAGCTAACAGAAGAAATAATCCCTGAGCACATTAAAGCAAATTAAAATGGATAATATTTAAGCTGGTTATGAAATCAGAAGTAAAGGGCAAAGCAACTCAGCAACTCACTGAGAGCAAAGCAAATGAATTTGGCTCTCAGAGGTTTGTTCCATCTGCAGTCAGAAGAACTGATTTCCTTTTTATGCTGTTATGAACATGTTGGAGTCTAAAAATGTTATCAGAAATATCTTCTCTTCATCTCCGTGTGTAAGGGCCGATAAGAAACACCATATGCAAGATTTGCTACCGGTGCTTTTGTACAAGTCATTTAGAAAGGACAATGACAGGAGGAGGAAGTTGAAGTCCAGTCCACTTTGCCCAGATTTGACTTAGTAATTGCTACAATTTCATGCAATGCAGTCCATAAACTTATCTCTCGAGTTTGTAGATTGTCTGTCAACAGCTGAAAAAAATAATCAGAATTCTAACACAAATCCTCGAGATGTATATCCTTCGTAATCACATTGCCTGAGTAGTCAGTATTAAAAGTACAAGGCAGACTGATGAAGTCTGGATGGCCTGGTGGATCACATTAAATTTTTCTGAATAATTTTTGTTTGTACATCTCAGCTGCATGCGCAAAGGAAAGACCCTTTAAGAATAAAAGGTCCTAATAGCTATATAAATATGACAAGGGTGAAAAATAATAAAATGGTCATAGGACACTTTTCCAGTTAAAAAAAATACTGCTGACTTGACTGGTTATAGACATCAATATATGCTATAATAGAAATCGGTATCACAGGATTACTTCCCAGGAGAACCCTGCATGTATGAGCAGTCCCGGCAACTCATGTATTTTCCAGCACCTAAGACACACTGGTGTAGAAGTGTCTCTCCTCAAAAACGGAAGTTAGAGATACTTGGTACCAACTTCATCCCCTGCTGCTGGGGGTGAAACAGCTCCTGCTGCATCTGTCACTGTTTCTCTGCTGCAGCAGGGGCAAGAGCAGCAGTGACAGCATCCCATTGAACAGGCGTAGCAGGGGTTCATAAATAACATCAGCATGTCAAATACATCTGAATTTGAAGTCCCTCTTACTCTTTCAATTTTGAGGAATAAAAAATGCATCCATTGTATCAATAAATTTGTAATTTGAATGACGTCAAATAACTGATGGTGTCAGCTTATTGTATGCCTAAATGCAAATCTATGCTAATAGGACATAATTTAGCTTACAAAGCAAACAAATTAAAATTTAAGAAATGCCAATAGGAATATTGCTTTTGCAATTTGAGATAGAACCTCTTACAGATGCAGGCATGTACACACATCAGTATGAGACTGCTCGTGACTCAAGTTCTCCAACACTTATTGGAGATATGGAGTATCTCATGTGTTGCATCTGTCCTTCAATATACAAGGCCAGCACTGGAAACTCCTCTTTGCTCTCTGCTGACAAAGGGATGGAGTAAGTCCTAGCCAAGATAAAGCCTATGGGTAGAAGAAATATTTTTAATTAACCCAATTAGTATAGTTAGAAAACCTTCCAAGCAAACAAATTCTTTATAGGTCAGAAACAGAAATAGCAAATTCCCCAAATAAAGTTGGAGGTGTTTGTGCTGAAAACAAAACAAACAAAAAAAAACCCAACAAACAAAAACATCTACAACCCTGGGATCTGAGCTCCATAGAGGCAAAGACTTCTCTGTGGCACTTGATGCAAATCTCTGTAGGTGGTTAATTGCCTGCTGTAGGGGCAGATATTGCTTTCCCCCTCTCCTGAGATATGCTATATGTCTGGGAGAGGCCCTTGCTCTGTGGCAGTCACTGGCTCCAGCTGCAGAGGTAGTGGGAGAGCAAAACCAGGTCCCCCAGCAGCTATGGGTGGGAGAACAGTTGTGGCATGAGCCATGGGAGGATGGGGGTAGCACAAAGCAGGAACTAATCCCTCTCCACCCGTGACAAGTCCGTGCAGCTCCACAACCCAGCCCCAAAACAGGGTAACCCGCAAGGCAGGTGATATCCACCCAGGTATGGCCCTGAGCTCCTTCCCCACCTAAATCACTTACAGCCAGACTAAGGCACCACTATGCTCCTGCTGCCCACCAGCATTTTGGCACTTGCTCTTGCAGATCTGTCTTCCGAAAAAAGTTATTTTTCTTGTGTGTTTCCTCATGATGATGTCCAAAAGGTCGAAGGATTGCCAGTGCTGCACTAAGAAAATAAACACAGATAAGTGGAATGGGTAAATGAAAACATTACCGAAGTGGCAGGCTGGGTGCAGCAGATAATGAGCTGGGTCTGTTAGCAGGTTGAGCTGCCTCTCTGCCTCTTTCATTTGGGAAAGCCACTACCAAAAGCTTCAACTCACAAGTGAATTATCAGGGATTTACTGGAGGGCAAGCAGGAGCAGCAACTGGCCTGCCAGCCTCTCCAGTTTCTTTTCTGAACTTGCTTTTCAACTTATCTGTTCCTTTAAACTTCTTCTAAGCATGCATGCTTGCAAGTCACCTCAGGTTAGCTTTGTCAGAATAAAACCAGATTATTCCACATAACCAGGTTTTGGCTCTTCCAAATTCCCCTGAATGTTGAAAGCTATTAATCTGACATGTTTTCCAGCCTGTGATTCTCCTAGCATGGCTTTGTGGTGGCCTGATGTCACACCTAACCACAAAAGACCATGATCTAATATACCATAACTGTTAAAAAATATAGTGTCCAACACATTGGTTTCCTAACCTCACGGGGAAAACATTTATGCCATAAAACTTCTTAACCTTTAAAAAAGAAGGGCCCTTAAAGATGGTATTTTAAATACCATGAGGTATATACGGGGAGTAGGAATATTAAATGAGTGAGTTTCCTTCTTTTTTTTTCCTTTTTTTTTTTTATTTGGAGAAAACAGAAGTATTTGGTACTTGTGTAGAATAAAGAAAATGTTCTAGAGACAGGAAAGGATGTTTTTTAACGTCCAGGTCTCTTTTGTACCTTTTATACTCTTTTATACACTGTCAGTTCAGCGGTTTGGCATCGCTGGAGCAGTATAAAGCAGCCTCTGGATGAGAATTTGGTTCAGGAAGCATGGAATTGCAATTTAAAAGTCAATCATTTGCAGGCTTAAACTGAAAAAAAAAAGACTTTAAGGAAAGGATACAGGAAAATGCAGTTCATCTATTGCACAATGCTGGTGGTGAGGTTAAGGTGGTGGAAGGTGCTTTCAGGACATTGTGTACAGGCAGGAAACTGTGAAGGGACAAAAATGTAAAAGAAGATGAACCCTTCGGGACAGACGTCAGCATCACAGCTAATTACTTCTTTTCAGCAACTGAGATTCTGCCCTGATTTACAAATGTGCTGTTTGTGTTTAGAGCTAAATCAATTTATCTTGAAATGCAGCCTTTTCCTGAGGGCTTGTGGCATGTAAAGCTCTCTGTCTCTTTTTTCTGCCCTTTTTTTTTTTCCCCTTTGCCTGGCAATGGCTACATTCCCATGTATAACTAAGGTGGAAGCTGGCAGTCCCCCAGAGGCGGGGGAAAAGCTGGAAACTTCCAGGTCACGCTCAGGAATCCAGTCTTCCATGAGGCACGGGACACTGCTTCTGAGCAGGAAAGATGCTTACAGCTGCTTTCTGTTCTCAGAGACAAGTTTAGTACTGTCACTGTCTAAATTAACTCATTCTCTGCAGACCAAGAAATGCAATCACTGCTACCACTGGTGATTAATGCATGCATTTCTATTTCCCCTTCCTTTCAATGAGGCAAGGAAAGGGTGCTGTTCATTTCTTCCCTCACTGAAATCTCACAAGCTGATGGTCCTGCAGCTGGCTCTGACATCCCAATGACCTCAAACCTGGAGGTGAAGGTGTGGGGACACCAGGGGGAGGTTCTGATTGCAGTTCAAGCTTGCACAAAGCTTTCTGGTGTGCAGGCATTCTAAGCAATACCTCACGCCAGTCTGACCCCAGGCTGCACACCTGGGCTGATGCAAACACAGATTTGGACTAGAGATGCCTGCTTCAGGCCAGCTCTACCTTCAGTGCCCTCAGGAGGCACTGAGTGCTGCCTCAGATCTGACAGGCAGAGCCTGGGGCTGCAAAAGCTGGGAAATCAGTCTAAAAGTGGATGTTTCAGTAAAAGTTTGTTTTTCAGCTCTGTTTTGCTGCCTTACAGTGCATCAGGGTAGAAATGTGGGCAAGTGGTTTTTGGTACAGAGAGGCGCCTTTTCATTATAAAAGAATGTCCCCACCAACCACAACCCCATGTAAGGAAAAAGCAGCGACTTACTGGTATAGCTGTCAAGTGGGAAAGCAGAATTACACTCTCTGTTAAACCTTACTGTCATTTTAGTGAGACTTTGATGGTTTCAACTGTTCCTTACCAGGAGTGACGTGGGCATGGAGGTCAGCATACACCCCACACCCAGCTTTTTGGGCTGCTAAAAAGCAGAAGCCTTTCAGAGCTATGCCAGGCAGAGTTTCTTTGCTCCCTGATGTGTTGTGGTTGTTTAGGTCTGTGTGTTTATTTAGGTCTGTGTGTTTACCTACATCAGAGAAAACATGGGAGGAAATATTTCTCATTACGGCATGATGTGCTGCAGCTGAGGTCTTGACTTCCAGTTTACTGGATCATCTGGCATAACTACCATTGTGCATTTGTTATGTTTTGACTGAAGGATAAATGTCCCAGTGACAAACTGAAATGCATGGAGAGCATTACAGACAAAGGTGAAGAGAAAAATTTATCTTGCCTTATACAGAAAGCATGCCATATTCAGCTTGATAAGTTAGCCAAGGGAAAAGATAATATTCATAAGCTGTTACCAAAATGTAAAGGTTCCGGAGCACAAGGCAGTCACTGCTGGGTGTTTGGATGAATAAAATATGGATTGTTATCCAAGCATGATCCTGAAAATAAGAAAAGAGTGGAATAGCTTTTATTCCGATTTTGTAGACAAATTCTGCCTTTATAATGGAACGATCTCAAATTCCAGGCACCAGGAAAAGAAACTTGGGAGATACAAAATGTGGAGGACATAGGATGGCATTTTGGAGCACAACTTCATCTGCTGTAAAAAACAAAACCAAATGCTGAACTCTTTAACCCAACCATAGTATCCTGCTGATTCAAGAAGCCCTTCCATTCAAAGAATGTAAACCCTGCTATGACAGGAGCTGAGAGCTCTCTTTTATGGAGAGCAGGAAACTTTCCTAAAGGGCGAGTTTATGACCTGGCTGGAGAGCTGGAAATAATTAAGTGTTCTTGTCAAAGGTCAAAGTCATAGGGTTAAATTCCTAGGAACTCAAAACAACCCTCGGTGACTGTTCCAAGACTGATCATTTGGCCCTTTTCTGCCCACAGTGGGAAGGCAGCAAGCAGCCTGGGACAGGAGTGAGCCATGCCTCAGTTATCTGCCCTTTCCAATTCCAAGTCTGACATTTTGAGACTCATCATAGGCTCGTGGTCTAAAAAAGCATAGCTGAAGTTAGAAAAAATAAGTAAATCTGGGAATAAGAATTGAAGCCAAATGATCTATTTATAGCAACACCAAATATGAACTAAACGTGAAATGACAAACTAAGATTCTGATTCAGATTCTACTTCTGATGTAACCCTGCCAAATTCAATGGAGCATTAGACTCTGCAGCAAGAATCTGCCTCGAGATGAAAACAGCAGCACTGGTTTAGCCCTTGGGGAGCTGTCGTGCTTTGCTGTATACATGAAAGCTGGAAAACAGTCTACATCTGTAGGGACTTCAGTGCTTAAATTTGAAGCCATGCATGGTGTTATTACTGAGCAATGCTCAAAAATGTAATGAGGTGGAAGGGGCAATTCACTCATTGGGTGCTTTTCTACCATATGGCAAACTTAGCCTCTCAGAGAAGCAACAGTCTGTTTCCCCTTGTGAAATGCAGCTTAAACATGGTGCAATAACAAGTAGCATGAACTTGCTAATGTCCCCAACACAAGCTATAAGCACTTCCTGGTGAGACATATGGCTTACAGCTCCATTCAATGTGTTCACCAGCCTGAAAGCAGAAAGGCAAGGAGGTGGACTGATACCTCCTGCACACACCACATGCTGCAGGGAGACATGCACTAGGTTATTGCCCTGAGAATGGCTTTCCCCACTGCCTTTCGTTCAAAGTCTTTTGTCCTTGCCCCTCCAAAAAATATTTGACTCTTGCTAATGCCCTTTTGGCAGAAATGAGTGTCTTTATAAGGCAAAAAAAATCACCCCAAAAAAAACCTTGGAGAGTGTTTCTCAGCTCTAATTTAGTATGGGGTCAAATTGTCATAGGCCAAACTGATTTTCTGGCTATACCAGGAAAGTTTTACTTAGTGTTTTAAGGTAAAAAGTATCTTTATTCATCCTTGTACAAGGAATCAGATCATTCTCTCTCTGAGTCCCTTGCTTGACTCAAAACAATCTGGTATCAAATTTCTCCGTAAAATGTCTCAGGTTGGATCTGAATTCCAAACTTGGTGGACACCTTGCTTCACAATGGGATGAACTGAGGCCAAATAAAACTCCTGGTGAGATTTGGACTAGTCCAGGTCTTGGCACTGTGGGATGGCTCAGCCTCTACTGTAGATGCCCCTTCTGCCTGTGCCTCTTCTCACGCTCTTGTTCTGACAGTCTGCAAGCTATCCTGCTCCATCCATTTATCCTTAGTCATCCCCCTCCTTCTTCCTGTTCATATTTCTAAAGCCGAAGAGCAACTGAGACCATGCAGTGACCTTCTGCACTGACTGCTCTGCCTTTTGTGAATCTAAATTGATTTTCCTTGCAAGAGAACATCCAGGATGTACCCTTTGACCTTCAGGCATAGGTTGTGTATTAGGAGTAAGAGAGAATGTGAAACTGGCATTTGACTGTCAGCAGTGGCAAGAAATACGAGCCATACTCTACTAGAAAACAGTCTGTTTTTGTCCAGTGCCTGGAAACATGGGAATTACCAGACTTGCTTAGACACAAGGGTCAATATTTCTTCTCTGACGCTAGCCAGCACCAGATGCTCCAGAGAAAGGTCTGAGAAGCCTGTAGCTGGCAGATACAGGATAATCCCATTCTTATCTCCCTGCTTTGGAGAACAGTATAGCCAGCATGCACACGAATACAGGCACATAAAGAGCTCTCTTCCTGGAAATATCGCAGTATTCTGTGTCACATAAAGTACTGTTAAATACCTACTGCAATAGCAAGTAACTGACCCCAAGAACCAGCTCTGTGAAGGAAGGGAAGGAATAAGACAAGGCATGCTGAGGGTTCAGCAATTCTGTTTAGCACATGGGTTTCTATAACTGGTGTGAAGCAACAATTCAACTGAGAATGACCAAAAAACCCCAACCCTGTTCACCAGCCCAGAGCCAGCAGTCCAGACAGGAGCTAAAATACCATCATTTTGACAGAAGAACAAGGTTGTTGGAAAAAACTGCCAACCCTCCACCCATATTCTTCTAACCTGTGCATATTCTTGATCATGATTTAGTGTCCTTTTTCCATGCATCCAGGGTCAGCTGTTAGGCTTCCTGATAGCTTTAGGCAAGTAGTCAATGACCTTCAAGTCCACAGTCAGGGTTCAGTTTGCTCCTCCCAGCACTTACCTGCTGGAAGGAAGATGAAAAGGGACCAGGCTGAGTTTGGATATGTTTCTATGCTGCCCTTTCTACCTATCTAGGATTTAATAACATTTTTTCATAACAACACTGACCCACAAGGAAAAATAGGCTTTCTCTGTTTAAGCTGTAGCTGGGGATTTGATGTGAGGTTTGTCAGGGATTCTGGAAAGCTACTGGAACAGACACTGTAGATTTCCTGGCCCAATTTCTTTCTGTGTTTTGAGTTTATCTGCTGTTACGTAACTCAGATGATTATGAAAACACTGTTCAGTACCCACAGCTCAGATGACAGGAGGAGGAGGAGGAGGAGGAGAGGAGGAGGAGGAGGAGGAGGAGGAGGAGGAGGAGGAGGAAGTTGGTGTTGACCTGTTAGAGAATTTTGTTATTGATACAGTTGAGGAAAACAGATCTCAGCACGCTTTGCTTGTTTAATTAGTGTCTGTTTCTAAGCCTCACATGTCCCACAGAACTCTTTCTGTAGCAGTAATTAAAACAAGTAAAATTGTAGAGAGCTGTAAGATCACAGAATCATGGAATAGTTAGGGTTGGAAAGGACCTTAAGAGCATCAAGTTCCAACCCCCCTGCCGTGGGTAGGGACACCTCACACTAAACGATGTCACCCAAGGCTTTGTTCAACCTGGACTTGAACACTGCCAGGGATGGAGCATTCACAACTTCTTTGGGCAACCCATTCCAGTGCCTCACCACCCTCACAGTATAGAACTTTCTCCTTATAGCCAATCTAAACTTCCCCTGTTTAAGTTTTAACCCATAACCCCTTGTCCTATCACTACAGTCCCTAATGAAGAGTCCCTCCCCAGCATCCCTATAGGCCCCTTTCAGATACTGGAAGGCTGCTATGAGGTCTCCACGCAGCCTTCTCTTCTCCAGGCTGAACAGCCCCAACTTCCTCAGCCTGTCTTCATACAGGAGGTGCTCCAGTCCCCTGATCATCCTCGTGGCCCTCCTCTGGACTTGTTCCAACAGTTCCATGTCCTTTTTATGTTGAGGACACCAGAACTACACACAATACTCCAAGCGAGGTCTCACAAGGGCAGAGTAGAGGGGCAGGATCACCTCCTTTGACCTGCTGGTCACGCTCCTCTTGATGCAGCCCAGGATACGGTTGGCCTTCTGGGCTGCAAGTGCACACTGAAGCTGGCTCATGTTCATTTTCTCATCGACCAACACCCTCAAGTCCTTCTCCTCAGGGCTGCTCTGAATCTCTTCTCTGCCCAACCTGTAGCTGTGCCTGGGATTGCTCCGACCCAGGTGTAGGACCTTGCACTTGGCATGGTTAAACTTCATGAGGTTGGCATCAGCCCACCTCACAAGCATGTCCAGGTGCCTCTGGATGGCATTCCTTCTCTCCAGCGTATCAATCGAACCACACAGCTTGGTGTCATCGGCAAACTTGCTGAAGGCACACTCAATCCCACTGTCCATATAAGCAACGAAGACGTTGAACAAGACCGGTCCCAACACCGATCCCTGAGGGACCCCACTCGTTACTGGTCTCCAGCTGGACACTGAGCCATTGACCACAACTCTTTGTGTGCGGCCATCCAGCCAGTTCTTTATCCACCGAGTGGTCCATCCATCAAATTGATGTCTCTCTAATTTAGAGACAAGGATGTCGTGTGGGACAGTGTCAAACGCTTTGCACAAGTCCAGGTGGATGACATCAACTGCTCTACCCCTGTCCATCAGTTCCATAGCCCCATCATAGAAGGCCACCCAATTGGTCAGACAGGATTTCCCCTTAGTGAAGCCATGCTGGCTGTCACCAAGCACCTTGTTGATTTTCATGTGCCTTAGCATGCCATCCAGGAGAATCTGCTCCAAGATTTTGCCAGGCACAGAGGTGAGACTGACTGGTCTGTAGTTCTCTGGGTCAGCCTTTTTCTCCTTCTTGAAAATGGGGGTTATATTTCCCTTTTTCCAGTTTTTGGGAACTTCACCTGACTGCCATGATTTTTCTGATCATTATCTGATATTGCTGCTATTTGATAGCTCTTCAAAGTATGAAGCAACCTTTATCTTCCTAATGCTCTTAGAAAGAGGCCCAACACAAGGGGACATATAAGTCTGCTTTCTAAAATCAGTGGGCATAAAAAATAGGATTGCAGTTTCTTGGCAATGAAAGTGTTTCCTTGGTATTAGTGGAGGAAGCTATTTTTAGTTTTGTTCTGAACTCTTTGTGCGGGGCCTCTCTGAACCAATTCAAACCACAGAAAGTCCTCTTCCGTAATCTGGAGAATATCATCATACTCCCTCTCTCTTGCAATGTAAGTTATTGAACAGCCAAAGAATAATCTCATGGGCAGCTTCCTCTGGAAAGGTTCCTTAAATAAAAGCTCCCTCTGCCCTCTCTCATCCTTTGCAAACACACTTCCATCCAGCCAGCACTAGCCCCTCTGCAAGCAAAGGAGAACACCATAAGGACAGCCAGGGCTGAACTCCAGGGTTAATTCTCTTCTAGGACCACACATGGTCTTCAGCCCCTGCAGGCAAACTCGTGCTCTCTGTTTTTTTCAGGCAGGGCATCATTTAGGAGAAACAGTACATTCAGATACTGCTAATGCACATGTGAGACGTGTGACCATGTGATGCAAAAGCTAATGTGATATAAATTCATTCTGCTGGCTCAAGCTGGTTAAAAATTGTTGATGGTCACCTTTGCATTGGCAAGATTAATGCCAGGCCAGACCTTACCATCACTACAAAATCACCATATGAGTGCAAAATCAGCATATACACTGTACTGCAGGTTCTGGCTGACTTGGCAGGGTCTGGCACACCCATCATATTCAAATGTCACTATGTGTCCTTCCCTGGTGAGGACCAAGTACATACTGATGAGTGACCACTCGACATAGTCTTGAAAAAACAAACCATGATGTTGGGCAGTGCAAAGCCTCAGCAGGTTTAGCAGTGCTGTTCATCACATTGCACCTCTGCATCATGATACTGGAGGGAGAAAGCATGATGTCCACTCTCTCACATGCATGTTGGCCCACCAAGCAGAAAACCTGTCCTCACATCAAGCCATAGCCTGGTGTTTCAGCCAACTGCCCCCCATCAGGTGGACACAGATGCCTGAGACCCCTGTACTTGGGATCCTGAGGATACCCACCACTTGAAGGTTTAACTCCTGACTGCTCTCCAGGGTGTACTGAGAGCCTGATGTGTGTTGCCGTGCAATACTGGTGCTTAATATAAACGTCAGCTTGCAACCAAGATGCATCCCCTTATGTCTTGGACCATGTCGCCTTCCCTGGGGAGCACAGTGCAGCACTGGCCCCTTGCTGCTCCTCTGCTAGAAAAGCTGAGCCTTGATGTTCACAGACTGTTTCCCAAGCAGCCCCACAAAGCTGTTTGGCAGCACCTGCCCTGTAACTGAACCCACTGAGCTCTGCAGGGCAGGCCTGAGCTTTCCAAAGAGAGCAACCTCAGGATATAACAGGAGAAACTGGGGGCCTTGCAGGCCCAGAGCCAGCACCATGCCGGCCCTGAGGATGCTGTTCCATGTGGTCAATCTCTGTAGCTATTAAGGAATAAATTGCTATATAAAGTTGTGCTGCAGTCATGCAGAGCCTCAAGAACATGATGGTCATCAGAGAACTGTTCAAATTCTGGCAGCTACTTACCTGCTGTTAGAAACACTGCCGAGGTTATAAAAACTTACAAGGAAAACATATCCTGCCATAAGCCCTGCCACTGGGACTGAGGCTGTGTTAGGTACCTGGTCCTCCTGCTGCACGGCCCTTTGCCTGCTCTTTGTGCTGAAACAAAACTTTTTTCCACTGTGAATGGTTTCCTATGGAAAAATCAGGGGTTTGGTTAAATGAAATTATCCATCATATACATCTAATAGAGAGAAAAATGTTACTGTTTGGGAAAAAAACAAATCCCAAACCATATGCTCCCAAACTCAGAAAAGTTCAGCCAAAATACTGCAGGTTTTGATTACCTGCCCAACTCACTGTTTTCCATGCAGAATGTTAAAAAAAGTAGCTTCTGTACTAGAGGGACCCTACACCTTCCTATTTTCTCATCAAATGGATCATAGAACCATTTTACTGTTCACAGGGAAACAAAAAAGTTATGTAGGCTGTTCAGAATCAGCCTTTTTTCTGCTTGTGCATTCATGTGGTATTATACTTTGAAGAAAAAGGAAGCTATATGGCAGTGGAATTGTTCAAGGTTTTTTTACCTGGAAGAAAACAGGGATAATTGCTTTCTTCTGATCTTGAAATAAGCTTTTTTCCCCTGGAGACTGCAGGAAGAATTTCTTGTATTTTTCCACTAGCAATGCCCTGTTTCGCTTGATTCTTTTCTGTTGGTGCTCCTTTCTCAGAGGTCACATTCACCCCTGTGCCAAAGCCATGCCTTTCTGCCTTCCAGTTTCCTCAGTAACTTCAGAGAGCTGCAGGAATTAGGTGGCATAACTGAGAAAGGGGGTTTGGTCCTTATTCCTGTAAAGCTGTCTTTTAGCAAGTCGAATCTCTTCCAGGCAGAAGAGATGAGGTGAAACAGTTCTCTTAAATTCAGATGATGTTTCCTGAAGAATATCACTTCATCTGTGTTCCCCATCCACCTCTTTTTACTGCTCATCCTTCTTCCTGCTAATTAAGTCCCCGACTAAGGATAGTAGTAACGTTAGTCTGAATTAAGAAATAACTGCTCCATTTGTTACCTGAGCTGTTTCCAGACTCTCAGTTGATTTCCAACTTCTACCAAGCCTGGAAGTTCTTACATTACAGAAATGAGAACATACATCAATGCTGCAGTGCTCTGTTCTAAACAAAGCCCAGAAGTATATCCTCATTCCTTTATAGCACCACAGTGATAATTGAAGCTATTGCCAAAGTATAACTTGACACTGAAGAATGGGCATTATTAGCAGTATCCCACTGTGTTTTATGGGAATGGGAGGTATGAACATCCTTCACACGAACATAAAATATGAATAATGAAGATACTTGCAGGTATGCACTCTCAAAAGTAAAGCTTGAGTCCAAAAGCACTGCACGTAACTTTTTTGCCTGGAAGTGATTAAATGCAGATGGCTACCAGGAAAGCTGGATTTCGCAATAGCAGTCATATAGCACCCTTCAGACTATTTGGCTAGTAATTTAAGTTAGGAAAACTATTCACAGAATGTGACCTCTGGAATGTAGCTATTCCAGGAAGATGTAACATATTATCAGGGAGTGAATTCCAGGACTGAGTTATTTCTGGTAAAAATTGAACGATGACAAAAATATTTACAACTAACTTATAAAACAAAAACATTCAAATATTTGTCAGGGAGTTTATTTACAATGAACATTTTCTGCAGATCTCATTAGTTTTTACTTGGGAGAGAAATAAATGGATAGAGACTTTGGAAATGATCCTATATGTTCATTTACAAGATACATACAGCTCCCATTAATTTTAAACAGCAGAGTAATAAACAGCAAAGACTAACAAGACACGCAACCCACAGAACTGCTGCAAGTGCCCTCACACATTCTTCAGCCTTTCACTGAAGTTCTCCATTTCTTCACAACTGGTCTCCATATGAAAAAATAGCTCAGTCTCAATGCAGGCTTTTACCCTTGTCCAAATAAACCCTAAGCAAACGTAAGTCAGAACAATGGCACTCTACAGCTCTTTGCACAGGAACACAAAACTGCAAGCACAAGGCACTAGAAACATGAGGGAAGGCCTTATATACTTCCCATGTTAAACTGCTCACCAGCTAAAAAGTTTCTGTTCGCACGACCAAAAAAAAGGTGAAAGGGCTTCCCTATCCCAGGTCATACAACACCTTTCCATCTGTACCTTCAAATGAGGCTTGGTTTTATCACACTAATACTCCTTCTTTGCTTCTCCCAAGGGTAGAGGTCTCCATTCAGGGCTGGCATGAACACTTGAGTTCATCTGTTCTTGTGTCAGAGCTCTCTGGAGTAAACAGCTCTTTTTCTGGTCTGTATTTTTTGAAGTATTTATATACAGCAGTTTGAAGCTTTTGTTTTGCTAAGCTAAACAAACCATCAGGCTTTTTAGTACCTTTTCCTAACAAAAAATCAACTCCTGATCATGTACATAATGAACCGAACACTGATCTCTGGATCTACCCCAGTATGAATTAATTTTTCTTGGAAGTAGGTGACTAGTCTTCTAGATGACATCTTGTTGCTATATTATGATATAGCGTTGACATTTCTATGCCCTCAGTGGCAATTCATGTTGAGACCACTTTTCTTTAAGAGCAGGTCATGCTAGTGACTCAGGGTGACCTTACAATCAACCAGTACACAGCTAGTGTACTCACATCCTTCCTTTCTATGTGTAAGAAAAACAAGCATGGAGATCGCACGTTCAGGCTGCCCCACCAGTTCTTTCCCTTAAAGCTTAGCACCTACACCGCTTTGGCCAAGAAATGTAGCTCTGGAGAGATGTAGGATGTTCCACCAAAACAAATCTTTGCCCATGAGCACCTCCCAGCCGTCACCAACCCACAGACCATAACATGTGTCACATCTATGTTTTTCCCATTTTCTCTACTGTGCACACACTCTTCTGTGATGCTTCCCCCAAAACAGGACTCTCACCCACCCTCCTCACTCCTGTCTTGCCAGAACAACATACACAAATCAGACTCTGCACTCAGTCATCTGTGGAGTCAGGTTTGCTGTTGCCTCAGGGCCAGCCTTGGCTGCTTTTCATAGTACCAAGAAACAGGACAAGCTCTTTACTCCCAGATATTCTCTATTGCTCTGCTCTCTTCCTACTACACTAAAAAATACCGAAACAGTGTAATAAGCTCTTGCTCATGCAATGCTAGTTACGCACTTCATTATTTTAGGGTAGCTAAAGATAGACCTTGGGTTTTTTTACTTAAGAGCATATTGAGCAATCTAACCTTAGCACAGATAAAGTATCACAGAAAAATTTTAGTGCAATAATCTATCTGCCCTGAGAGAAAGTCATGCCTCAGAAGCTTTGAGTTAGAAAGCAGTAAAAAGGGAATTTAAAGTGAAACTGACTACAAATTATGAAGCTGATCTCAGTCACTCTTTTTACAGTAACTTATTTTTATTATTTCGTTTGACTGCAAACGTCCCAAAGGTGGGACATGCATCAGGACCCTGAGCATAACTGAAATGGATCTATCTGGCCAGTTGCAATGGCTTGGCTTGTGCTATACTTTCCCTCCTCACTGGTCCCAGCTATGCTAAGCATAGCAGCAGCCCCGTCAAGCCAGGACTGCTGTGCACTGTCTGCACTGTTCCATACAAACTGCTCCTGTGTTTAATCCACCCTGGCACTGAGATGCATCAGAAAGGACTCTGCTTACTCTTCCATAATCCAGCAGCGTGTCACTCAACATGAGTACTTAGATATGTATTTTCAGTTTTGTGAAAAACACCCGGCAGCCACTGTTGCCTTTCCTCTTCAAGCCACCACTTTAGTCAGCATCCAAACCAACAGAAGCCTGAGCTATTCTGTTTCCATTGAGTGAAAAACATACCAAGTCCTTTGTGCTACAGCCTTCCTGGCAAGAAACAAACCTCTTTAAATAGTACTTATTTTCAGAGTGCAATGTCAAACCAGATGTGGGACCAGATTTACTTTAAAAGGCTCCTTCTGGGCCATGAATCTTCCAGCAAATCTCTAATGCCCGGACCACAATTCTGAGCAATTATTATAGCCTCCCTCCTAAGCCCAGTGAGACTTATCATTTCACATAATTTTGACACTAGCCCAGCTGAATTTCAGTGGATGATTTTATTCTTTGATATCTCAAAAACTTCAAGACAGCTTCATTCCCTCAGAAGAGAAATGAACTCAGTGCATTGAAATGAGAGGGAGACCCAAGGTAGACTGTACCAGGTTTCAATATCTCTACATTTGGGATTCCTTGAAAGTAGATATTTTTCCAATGAAAGAGGAAAGGGCTTCCTGGAGTGTTTGGTGGGATCAGACCCCAACAGCTGAAACACAGATCTGTCTGAAAAGAAAATTTTTCAGGAAAACTAAAGGAATCTGTCCCCAAAAGCTCACTAATACACACTGATGCAAATGCAGATGCCCATGAAGTGGAATTAGTGTTTCTTTGGACCAAGTCTCTCTAACTCCTTTTTCTTTATTGCTGTCACTACTCAAGGTTTGTACTAAGGATCACTTTAAATGAATCCACATAATGTATAGGCCAGGGGAAGAGGAAGCACTTTTTAATAGCACCAAGAAAAACAGAAGCCAAAAGTCAATCCTGATGCAAAGGGACTCTGCAGATGATACTGCCAAGAAGAGGATCGAGAAGGTATTAAAAGGGTGCCAGAATATCTTATTGGAGGCCACGCTTTATGACAGAGCTGTGAAAAGGGTCTCAAGCTCTTTGGTTTTCAGTCCACTGCCTTAATCAGATATAGCACTTTTATGAACCCTCCAGCTTACACTGGGGTGGCACATCTGCCTCTCCCTGAGTACCTGCCCTGATTGCAGGCTTCATCACAGGTTAATTTAAAATTAATAATTAATAAACTGTGTTATGAGCAGAAAAGGCTAGGACTAACAAAGAGGTAGTTTAGATAAACAGAAAAATGTCATCAGTGCTGCTTTTTAAGGTGATCAGTCAATCAGCTTTTATTACTTATCCCTTTTGGGGCAGAACAGACCTGGGGACAGATTGAAAAGCTTTTTTTTGTAGTTTGAGGCACACAGAAATGAGCAGATTTACCTTCTGCACTACCTTCCCCTAGGAATGGCCTCAGCAAGTTCCCCACTCTGAAATCATGTGCACCGAGGTGAAAAAGCTCAAGTGCAGCTAATTAGCCTTCTGTAGAAATTACTAATTAGCACCTGTGGTCAGGACAACCAAAACACCTGTAGTCATGCCTTGTCCAACACAGGAGTTTCCCTCACACTCCCTCCTCCATTAGATGTTCTTTACTTTATGTCTGATGGGAGTTTTGCCATTGGAGAAAGGAGTAAGATACCTAATCGTACTTTCCCACTTTGTGGTTTTAGATGAATGGCCAGGCCTTGTCCCAGCTCCGTAGTGATGAAAGGGGGCACCCCAAACCTCCATCAACTCCCAGTCCCTACCTGCGTGGGAAGAAAACCTCCGTCTGTGACACCCCCTCCCTATTCCTTAAATCCATTTTTAAAAGCAACTCAGGCTCTTGGCTTCTTAGCTGTTTGTGATAATGAAAGTGAGTGTCCTAAAGCACATTTCTTACTGCCCATGACCACAGTCACAGAGGTGATGAACTGTACGAGTCAGTACCAATCTCACCACACACAGCACCACTGAGCTGCAGCATGGGAAGTTCAAAGCCCATGATCTGACTTTCCAGAGCTACAAAGCTCTTTTTTTAGCACCGAAACAAGGTTAGAAATATCTTCAAGTATTGCAATTGCCAAGTAAATAATCATATTAAAATGAAGTTACAATTCAGCATACCTCCATTGAATTTGCTTCCTGCAAGATGATCACTGAACTCTCCCTATGGTCTCTCTTATTGTACAAGCACTCAGCCTGAACAGCTGAGATCTTGTCAAAAACAAGGTTTGCCAATCAGAGAGGAAATGACTAAAACCGGAAGAAAAACATTTGTGGTTTCTGTCTTTTACAAGTAAGACAGGAGATGGAGTCAAAATGTATTCCTACCATCAAGGCTTCCCTAAAGAGCCAGTGGGCAGACATGGTTTCCTTGGGACATGTTAACCTTACCAAGGATGCGAGACACCTGATGAGAATGGTTGGTGGAAGGCATTAGGAGCAGCATCTCAGGCAAGGTAAGTGCTGCACGGCAAAACCCCTCCATTGCAACTGCTGGTGTTTTGGAGAGGCGCATCTGTCTAATAGCTGAGCCAGAGCCTGCAGTCTGGTGCCTCTTCATTTAGATATGCAGTGACCATCTTGATTTTTTTAAACAATCCTACCAATTAATTTGAACTCTGTACTTGTTAAAAGCTGTTAACTGCGGTTTTACTCTCAAGGGCTTTTTTGTTGAAATCCTGTTTTCTGTGTGATAACAGTTGCAATCCACATCCTCTGACCATTTGGATACTGGTAAGTTCTTTCATGAAGATGAGTTTTATGAGAAATCAGAGAAGTCCTACCTCATTTCTAAAGGCAAATCAGGAAGTTGGCTGGCAACTGTGAGTTTGTTTGCAGTTGCCACTCCTGTTTGAGAAGGGGCCAAAACCCATCTACTTGCTGTGTACTGAGAGGAAACACATTATAAACCCTTCTGGAGAAAACCCATCCTTACTCTAAGCTGTGCATTACCAAACAGACCGCTAGCTCTTAATTACATTATATTTATCAGACAGGAAGTTTCTAATTTCCTTTTTAGTGTTGAATATAGAGTAAAATCTGCTTCAGTCAGTCCTGGATGCATAAGGACATACTGGTCATTCTCTAAACAGAGATTTAGGATGTGAGAAAGCTCAAAGATACTTTTAAAATAGAGTTTTAAAGACGATAAGAGATCGTTGTTTGCAAGTGCAGATTTCACCATACATCTGCCTCAGTCATTCCTATCCATCCCTAGGCTTTCCAGGCTATAGATTTTCACATGGTTGAATTTACATCATGATTTTTCTGCTTTGTTTAGGCAATTCATAGTGATATAGGAACATAACATGATTGTTATTTTGGTGGTATGTGGTGGTGGACAAACTGTTTTCTAATGCTGGTGACATCTGATTTGAGAAGCAAGGAAATTTGGCAAGAAAGCATATGTGAACAATATTTTAATGATGGCCATAAAGCTGTGTTAGTGGTACACGTCCCTCTCACTTTCTGCAGCTGTTTACCACTGATCTGTGATTGTACAGAAACCAAGCACAAATACTCAGGAAATCTTACATAGTGACCTGCACCAGGCAGTCCAGCCTCCCTAAGATACATCATTCAGGGTGTGGTAGGATATGACAAAAGGAAATTATTTGGGTCACATTGTGTGTTGTAAGCAGAAAATTAATTGTTCTGCCATCTTTTGGCCTATCTGAAGGAATCATTTCCTGGGCTTAAAAACAGACTCGGATAAAATGCTTGCAAAGTAAATTCAGCTAAGTAATTTGCAACACCCTGTGAATTTTTAAAGGGGGACTATTGTTTCTCCTACACTGAACAGTTCCCCTTACTTTTCTTCTTAAGACCTGTTCATATTCAGCCAGGAGGACAAGGAAAGGCTGTAGTGGCCAAATGCCACCAAAAGCAACCCTCAGCAACCTTTTTATAGTCCGTATCTACTAGCTGAGGATATGACAGCCCTCTCTAAGCCAGAAAGTAACAGAGAGAAAGTCCAGCTCAGTTCTGAGGCTTCCTCTGAAGCAATGTTGCTTCACGGGGTCAGATAAAAAAGTTACCTATGCTGGTCAAAGCATCATATAAACAGTAGGCAAAGCTTAACCAAGGATGGGAATGGGAGTGTTGTGCTGAGGCTAAGTGCCTGGAATGTGAAATTTTTTTGTCTGCTTCTCAGGAAACAAAACAAGGCTGATAATAGCAACTTGTGTTTTCAGACAAGCCACAATGCCTCCTGGAAGGAGCTTTGACTCTCCTTCACGGTGGCTTAGAGAGATAGCCTACCCTGGTAGCAGACATAAATGAACATGTTGGGACCAAGCCTTGAAGGTTGGTGAGATGCAACACCTCGCAGCAGGTGCATTCAGAATTCAGGTCTGGGACAGAGGAGATGAAAGGAGTGCATCAAAAGGAGCGTGACCAGCAGGTCAAAGGAGGTGATCCTGCCCCTCTACTCTGCTCTCGTGAGACCTCCCTTGGAGTTTGTGTGCAGTTCTGGTGTCCTCAACATAAAAAGGACATGGAACTGTTGGAACAAGTCCAGAGAAGGGCCATGAGGATGATCAGGGGACTGGAGCACCTCCCGTATGAAGATAGGCTGAGAAAGTTGGGGCTGTTCAGCCTGGAGAAGAGAAGGCTGCGTGGAGACCTCATAGCAGCCTTCCAGTATCTGAAAGGGGCCTATAGGGATGCTGGGGAGGGACTCTTCATTAGGGACTGTAGTGACAGGACAAGGGGTAATGGGTTCAAACTTAAACAGGGGGGGTTTAGATTGATTATAAGGAAGAAATGCTTTCTTATTAGGGTGGTGAGGCACTGGAATGGGTTGCCCAGGGATGCTGTGAATGCTCCATCCCTGGCAGTGTTCAAGGCCAGGTTGGACGAGGCCTTGGGTGGCATGGTTTAGTGTGAGGTGTCCCTGCCCATGGCAGGGGGGTTGGACCTAGATGATCTTAAGGTCCTTCCCAACCCTAACTGTTCTATGATCCTATGATTCAAATAGGGAAGGAAGAATCTGGTGTTACAAGGGGGAAGGGGAATGAGGAAGGGTGAAGTAATTTGAAGAAGGTACAGCATTCTCCATCACCCTCCTAACAGTCCCATGAACTCCTTCTGCCAGTTGTCCTGCCTGCCTGTTCCCCAGGAGTGAATTTTCTCCTTACCACTTACCATACATTTGGATTTGCATGGTGTCCCAAACTTGAAGAATAAACTTGAAAGGGCTATTACATAAAAATGTAATGGATTTCTGTACTGGGATCTCCTAAAGCACTAAACTGTGCATCTAGCCTTTCTTCCTACATCCAGATTTTTGGGCTTTCTCAGCTCCTGGTGAGGTTGCCCCCAGTAATCCATGTGTGCTAATTAAGATGATTCCAGAACTACTCAGAATATCTTTGAAAGTAGGTTACAGGTAGGGATTTTCTGTTTGCTTGTTTGTTTTTCTTTTATTCATTCCCTTTCTCTCACTTAAATTTGCTTTTCAGAAGAAAGCATTCTCCAAATGCTCTACCATACTGAGTTAGTGGCAGGCATTTTATCAGACGCAGCATATTTTAAGCAAGTATCGGCTTTTTAAAGAAATGTTGAAGTTGTATTTTCAAGACTCGAAACTGGAAAGTATTGTTCTTGCCACTCAGTGGAAAAACAACTTGAATGAATCAAATACTAACCAAAGAGTATGTCACGAATACCAAAAACTTAAAACACTCAACAGCATCTGGGGAACAGCCTGAAAAACACAGACTGTTCTTTGCTTGTGAGTGGTATAACAGGTGGTATAATATATGCCGTTACTTGGTTTGAAGCATGTAGTCAGCTGTGCTCAGACCTTCTGACATCCTGTCTAAGACCAAATCAACACTTCTCCTCTGTCAGCAGAAAAAAAAGAGATCTAACCAAACAGAACAGAATCTTCTAACCAGAAGATTCTGTCAGGCCAGCATATTATAGGGTAAAAATTAATAATCTTCCATTAACCTTTATAAACCCTCTTATTTAAAACTCTGTGGTTGCATCTACATGGCAGGCCAGAAAACATGCTCCATAATTGATCCACCTTGTATTCTTGTTGGAGAGACTCACAAGATACTGCATATTCCCTCAGGCAAGGAGCAAACGGGAATCAAACCCAGATGAACATTCTTTTTCTTCCTTATGTCCAATTACTCACCAACATCCTCCTGTCGTATGCCTGAACTGCACTGGGCTCCCTGCACAAAAGGGCATCCAAACAAGTGCCCATTGGTGATCTTCTATTTATCTATCATAGAAAGCCTGATCTTGGTTTCTGGACCTTAGCTGTTGTTATGGAAATGACTGCAACATCCATGTATTTAGCATGAGCAGAGAAAGCTTCAAAGGATTTTGTGACCTTTAGGGATGCTTAAACCAGAGCTGATCTAAGCACTGTGACATTTTCCCCTTCTTTAAAGCAGCTTGTAAACGTGTTGGCTCCCTCCCACTGGTTGTCTGCTACTGGAGAGGGACCAAAGGGCTCTTCTGGAGGATGACAAGGTGTACAAGGGACTGAAACATCTGAGGAGAGGATATTTGTTCATGTGGTCATGGTAAGAATTAAAGATGGGAAAAGGAATCTTACTTTACAAATCCATCTAAACTGTAAGGAATTACCTCTGTTACCATGATTCATAGGTTGAGGGAGGCTGCCTTGGTTAGCTGGGCACCAGTGTGTCTTTTCTCACACATTTCACACGATGTGTTGAGACACACTGTCACATGATGGCCTAGTGCAAGAACTTGCCCTTAGGGGAGTAGATGGCAATGAAACACCCACATCACTCTCCCCAACTTTGCTCCCAGGGCATAAGGAAACAAATCTAATTTCACTAAAACTTTACCTCCCTCCAAGTAGTGATTTGTTCCACTAGCGTCATTTCCATCTGAGCAGACAGTTTGCCAGTCAGCATCTCTAAATGTCTCATACAGGACACCTCAGCAGGACTTTATTTTGCCTTATATGACTCTTATATGTCTTTCTAAAGATAAGACACTCTGGTATAAGGACAGCACTGATTGTTTGTACTCACCTGAGACAAAGCAGTACAAAAAAAAAAATGTTTTCTAACAAACAAACCATTGTTGAAGAAAAGGGAAAGAAAATGCTTAAGTAGGTCTTCTACCACAATAATTGGTGAGTTTTATCCCCTGCAGCCTGGCTTAAATATTGGACAAGCAGTCTTGTGAGCAGCACACCCTCAGTGCTGTGCTGAACTCTTCAGCATAAGTATTCTGGGCAAGAAGTATCACTGATGATGAACTATCCCACAGGTATTTCCTAGGAAGAGCTGTGCTTCTGAAAATCAATCTTTCTCCTTCCTCTGGCATTAACAGTTTGCTGTTGATAGACATGAACAGAAAATCGTGCTGTTCCCACACTAATTAAACAGCAAATTTAAGGTGGTGCAGAGCTTAGACTCCTGTTGCTCCCCACCCAGGCCCCACAGAAACATCTCACTCAACCCATGACACCTTGATCCAAGGTGACGGAGGTGGAGATTTTATGGCCATTTAAGTCCCCGTGCAGGTACACAGCTCACTTTGCAGCCTATCTAGGGATGTGGCCCTCTTCAATGGAGATGAGAAAGGGCTCCTTTTTTGCCTTTAGCGAGACAGACATTCTTCAATTTATTTTATGGCTACAGATGACATAGCTGTCTAGAGGCACTCTGGTGAGGAGGAGCCAGCATGGGGGTGGAGAGCTGCAGCTCTGCCCCTCCATTTGATGTGGTCTTTTTTAAAGGTCACCCACTGGGACCCAACATCAATCAAACTATTTTTGTAAAAACAGCAGTGATCCCAATGAAGATTTATATAACACATTTGTGCTATAGCTCTTGGTCCCTTTTTCTTATATTACTTAAAGCAATATAATAACTTTTGCAGGCATATCATAGGAGACTGCCAACATTTCAAACATTTCCTTGATGTAGGATGATCACAATTGAAAGGAATGTGAATTTTATCCAGCCATCGGTAAGGTTTTGTTTTTCTTAATCCCTGAGACTAAATCGCTGGATAGCTTTTAGCCTCCAAACTAAATCTTAATTGAGACCTGCTGTCATTTAGGTTTCCTCATGATTCTGCTAACCAAAGCACCAGGGCACCTTTGAGGAAGAGCTATGGACAGAGACCCTTAGTCCTTCTCTCTGTTGGGAGTGGGCTGGGCAAGAGAGGTTTACAATACTTAGGAAAACGCAATCAAAGTTTCTTTTCAGTCCCAAAGTTCCTTTGTTTGAGTCCTCTCCTAGTTAAACTTGTGAACAGTGTAACCCATCCAGGATTCCCACAGATTGGAAAGCAAGCTGGTGTTTTGTGTCCCAGGGTGCTGTCATTTTGCTTTACACATGGGTGATTTCCACCCCACCCCCCCCCCCCAGTGTGAGTTCAGCTTATCTCTCAAGAATTGTACAAAACAAAACCCAGAGCCTTCCATCCCCCAGAAGAACTCGCTAGCAGTTGGCTTTCATCTCGGTGTCTGTGGAGGTGTTGAGGAAAATGAGCAATTCAGCTGTGATGGCTGTGTCACAGAAATTAGTTGTAAAGATCCTGATATAGGGGAGAAAATGAGGGACATTTTAATGTCATTTCTACTGAAATAACTTGGGATACCTCCAAGCACTCTGACAGCCAAATGGCAATATTTTCCCCAGCAAAATAGGTTAGGTCTCTTTTCAACAGGAGCAGAGGGCAGTTTCTGTCCCCATTGCCAGGATCATCCACAGATGCAAGGAGATGGGAATAGAAACATCAAGTACAATTCCGTTTGCCTTCCCAGTGGCAACAAACCCATGCCAACACCAATGAAGAGCAAATGTCCTACCAAAGGTGGGAACAAGGAAGGAGGAGGATGAGCACAGCCTTTTCACCATCTCCCTCAGCCCCCCATCTCCATGACATGGTCTGGAGGCTTTGTTTAATTTGGAGGAAAACTGAGCATCACTCACAGTTCTTTTGAGACTAGACTGGGAGAGAAGCACTGAAGTGGTAATGCCAAGGCTTAGCTATAACTAGGATTTTAGCCCCAGGTCTCAGTTAAAAACTAATAATTTAGACTGACTACTCAGGTTCTGCTAGAGTTTGTGAAGACAGGTCATTTCTCACCCTGAAACAAGCACGGAAGAAATGAAATCCAGGAACCTCTGGAGGCACCTGTTTCTCCCTTTCTAGAAGGGCTGTGGATTGCTAGCCTGGGACTGCATGTCTGACTTCCTGAGACATAAAACCAGGTCAGAGGTGTCTGGGTTTCTGCACCATGGCTTCTCCCTTTTAAACAGTGAATGTAACTCATTCCTCTTTTGCAATGGAGTCGCAAGGTTGAATGCAACAGTGAGTGCCCATTGTGCACACAGAACATGCCAAGTGCTGGAAAGAAAATAAAAGGCCTGAACACAACCAGCCTGAGCACCTCAGCATTTCATGGTGCAAAGAACACCAGCAACTCCCTGAAATAAAATTAACTATTCTTTTTATGTGAGCTGTTGAGAGTTCCTACCTCAGATTCTTACTTCTATTTTGTATCAGGATTTAGCTAAATAATGAATCCCAGTGAGCATTTTGCTCTAGGGAAGTATTCCCAATAAATACCAATGGGCTTTTGATATTTTGAAGATATTCTAAATGCATGGCTTAAACATAATTACTAGTAAGAGTGACTATTTCTTCTTAACACAACTCAATCACTACAAAACTTCGGCAAAAATCCTACCAATTGAATAGTACAGGCTGGGGAGCAACTGACTGCTGCAAGGCATGTGGGAGCTGCGGCAGAGAGCTGGTCATAAGTGTGCCAGCAGCACACATTAGCAGCAATGAACGCTAGCAGAGCACTGGGCCGCACCAGCAGGATCACAGCAGCAGATAGTGTGAGATATTTATTCCCCTTTGCTTTGCGCTCATTGGAGCACATGTAGACACTGAGTTTGGTCTCTCATACACACACAATATGTGAAAGACACTAATAGCTTAGGGTGAGTTCAGTGTAGAGCCACCATGATGGGTCATGGCTGGAAGATGGGTCATAACCTGTGAAGAGAGGCTGATGGACCAGGGCTCATTCATCTTAGAGAAGCAATGGCTTCTCTAATCAGCGGCCCTGCAGTACCTACAAGTAGGATATCATGAAGCCTGAGCCAGGCTTTTCATCGGTGCATGGTGGGAGGATAACACAGAAAGGTTATACTTTGAAAACAAGATACGAAGGTCGTACATCAAAATGAGGGAAGTTTCTGACTTGGCATGAGGAAAGTCATTTTCCCCATGAGGACACCCAAGCAGCAGAGCAGGTTGCCCAGAGACACTAGCCTTGGGGGTTTTCAAGACCAACTGGACAAAGCCCTGAGTGACCTGAGCTGACCCCATAGCTGACCCTGCTTTGAGCAGGAGGTTGAGCTTGGTGAACTCAAGAGGTTCCTTTCCTACCTTTATTATTCTGAGATTCTCATACTGTAAACTGTCATCTGTGATTAATACTTTTAATTTTAAACTTTAATTTTAAACATTGTCAGTCATCACTGGGTAGCTCTTGAGAGACCACAGGGCAGTTAAACTATAATAACCTGTGGGTCTTTTCTCCAATAGCATCATATCCATTTAGTTAAAGATCTTCTCAAGCAAGAACTCAAAGGTTATCATCAGTATAACTACATGAGTGGTCATGACTAAATGCCAATCTGCTAAGACCTGGTCTGGAGCCAAATGAAGTAACTGCAAAGTTTGAGGGTACACATCAGCTGACTTGAGATATAGATATCCAAACCTGAACTCATTACTGGCAACTGAATTACACTCTGTGAGAAGACGTAAGTCCACATACTTAGGCAGAAAGCTAAAATAGGTAAGACTGATTAGTGCCAAAACATATTTACTCTCCCCTGACTACAAAAGGAGTCTGACTGCTCCAGATATAGCTGCGTATAGTGCACACCTGTAAAGTTAGATGAGATGGATGCTAACCCCATTAACTTCAATGGACATGTGAGTGGGATGGACTATGCTTGGAGCCTGTTGAGGTCAGTACAGTCAGATTCAAAAGTAAAATGTACAAACTCCATGCAGAAATACATTTATGGTGCGTTTTCCAATTTAGAGTTTTATTCCCATAACTTTGCAATTGTAACAGTTATTTATTTGGGATATATTTTCCTTCCTATTATGGGTGGAGCAGTCTTGAGGACTATAACAAGAGAGTGGGTGAAAATTCACAGTGAAGAACATGAGGAAGGCAGAGGACAAAAATAGCCGACTCCACTAACACATCTTACTTTTTCTCTGAGGTCTATGTACATTGTGTTGGGCTTCTTCCAAAGTCCATAACAAAGGCAATACGAGCCTGTCCTAATGTGCCAGTGAAAAAGGCTGGTGCCATCATCCGTGTTACCAAGGTATATGGTTCCAGCAGGTGGGGATGAGCTGCCCAGAGTAAGAAGGGCTGTGGGGAGCCAAAAGAAGTTGGGGTTAACCTTAATTTCACAGTTTGTTTCTGTTGGCAGAAGCAGGAGGCCACACGGTGAAGTGAATTGAGACACTGATGTGGGTTAAAAATACTGGCGTGGGAAGGGAGGGAGACTGGAGAGTGAAGAGAGGAGGGCAGCAGATGGGAGTGGGATGAAGGGTTGGACCACTGGTCTCAGCAGCAACCAGCTTGCGCTGGTTGGAACCTGCTGTGTTGAAAACCCAGAAAGCTGAGGAGCTGAGCCTATGTGGGGGGGAAGGTGGAGGAGGGTCTGACTGCTGCCTGAAAACACCCCTAGTAGGGAAACAAGGCAGAAAAGGGAGAGTGACCAAAGACAGTGTTGTTCCCACATCCTGAAAATGTGTTTATGCTGGTCAGTAATTCCTTTAGGTTGGAAATTAGAATGAGGTCTCCTTTCATCTTCATTTCACTTATTTTCTTTCAGCCTTCAGCAGTTTTGCCTTCATAAATAAAACGATGTCCAAACTAGAATCCCTTCACCATCCACCCACCATTAGCGTTCTCTGAAAAACAAATTCAATGTCAGCATTCTAGTGACAGGCAGAGTCACTGTAGCATGAGGATGTAAATGACAAACAGGTCTCAGAGAAGCAATAGCTTGTATTAGGCAAACTGAAATTAACAAAACAGACAAGCTTCCAAGTACACAGGTCTGAAGAAACGCTACATGCCCAAGTCCTACTTGTTTTCTCTTCATAAATACGCCGGCTTACTAGACATTGTGGACTACCCTATCAGCCTTCACTGCCTTTTCAGTATTGCTTAGTTTCCAGCCCCCAGAGTTCATGTTTCCATTTCATTTTACTTAGTTTTATAATGATTGATCACTCCATTCTTCCTATGCCACCTCCAGGCACCCACCACTTCTGCAACTACATAATGGAGCTAATGAGAGAAACCATTAAAACAGGAGAGAGATGTTCAGGAGGCAGAGCACAAGCCAGAAAGGTCCTCCACACAGCCAAGACACTTGCCTTTTGTAGGTCAGACATTCTTTGATACAGACCAGTTCCCGAGTATTCAGGTCTCATATCTACACTTCTTCCTGCATGTTTCCCCCCTCTCCTCACACTAGTATGAGAGCAGACTGCCTGACACTTGCTCTACAAGTAGCTGGCAGCAGCCACACAAGAAACTGTGGCTTGGGCTGCAGAAAAAACATACACTGACAAGCCACATGTAGAAACAGCCCCCCACCCAAAGGAAAGAATTACAATAACCATCATTAATGACTGCCTCAACTCCCAAACACCCAGCAAAAAATTCAGATCCATTTCAGAACCTCTCTTCCCACTTTCAGAAAGTAGCTTTGCAATTGCCATGTAATTACTCAGAAAAAAAAACATTATATAAATGCAATTATCTCCTCCTTGAGTCACGGCACTTGCTGGCTGTGTGCTGCCGAGCAGCAGGCTGAATTCCCCGACCAACCCAAATGAGACAGTTCTGTGGAAAGCTGACACTGTGTTTGGGAATGCTAAGCCAAGCAAGCAAACAGTTTATCAAAACAAGCTTTTCTAAATCAGTCCCATGAAGCAGAACAAACATGCGGGCAATACCATTGGAAAGGAAGATATGTAGGGCTCCAGTCCTTTAAATCTCCTCTATACTTTGGTTCTACAATAGCTATGAAACAAACAGCTACTGAAAACAAATACATTTAAAAAATCACCCCAACAAATATTTTTATCATAGTGACAGCCCCAGTGTAGATACGAGCATGCTAACATCAGAAGCCCTTCTCCAGCTTGTAAATTTTGTTCCATTTGGGAAATCAATCTGAGCTACACATCAATGCAAAGCAAAGGTTCTTCCACGCTCCCAAGGCGGCAAAGTACATCAAACAAACATGAGATGTGTTACTCACTGCCTGTGCAAAAAGCCTTGCTTTGCAGTGTTTGTGCTGGAAGCATGAAGGACGCCTTACAGATGCAATTGGGAGGCTTGTGTATTTGTGCTGCAAGCACTTATTACTGGCTGATGGCACCTTAAGCAGGGTTATTCAGGTACAAAGCACTCACATACAGGATGGATACTCACACACACATTTGAGTGCACCGTCGCAGCTCACGCATGCCAGACAAGATTCATAAATTGCCCAGGCAGACCTCTGTGGTGGTGGAGACAGATCATTTATGAGAAAGCTGGTTATCTCTGAATTGAGTAATGACCCTCTATGACTCTCTCATTCAACTCCCGTCTCCCTATCTGAGACACCAGTGGCCCTCTGCCCCTCACTCCTACTTTGCCCCCACCACACATCACTCTTCAGAGTGTAATTACTTCATATAAACCATATAACGAAGATTGGTGTGCCTGCTAGCCTACTCCTTTCAGTCCCTTAAGTTAGCAAGGAATAGATTTTCAGGCTGCATATGCTATCTAACATCAAAATGCCTTCTCTTGCATCCAAGTGAAGCCAAATGCCTAACACTTCTGTTCCTACTGCACCTATGGAGGAACGCTGGCGATAGTGGTTCTTACTTCAGATGTACAAGCCAGTATTTTCAGCCACTGACAGGTTCCTGCTGTCCCAAAACTATGATTCAGATTCCAGAGTAGACCAAGAAGTTCATCCTGATCTAGACTGTCCTACGTATATACATACTTCTGTTACCTCTCCATCTTTAACGTATTTATGCAGTTTGCCTAATACTGTATTCTATGTCATTTATATTCTGATGCTATATCAAATGTGAAAGCCAGTTGTAAACTGACATAAATACTCTGTTGCCTCTTTTCTAATCTAAATTAGTCCACCTTCAGCACCTAACCACCTAGCTATATCTAGAGACAGTTTTTTCTTATTAGTCATCTCTTTACTTTCAGGTGCTAGTGGAAGAATATAAAATCTCCTCTTTGACAAAATAAATCGATTTAGCTTCTTTTGTCTCTCTTTAGATGGCCAGTTCAACCTATGCCTGCGCTGCTCAACCATTCTCTGTTCTCTGCCCATCTGTCAACAACCTTTTAAAATCGTAAACACCAGGCTCAGTATTTCAGAAATGGTCTCATTAATGCTGTACACATGGAAATACCACCTCCTTGACCTTTACTCAGCAATCTGCTCTAATCCGAGACAGTAGCATTTGCTTTCAGGTATATTGTATCACACAGGGAGCACATGTTTAGCTGGTTATCCATTATCAAGAAGCCTGAGTCGCTGGTTTCCAAAATACAATCTCCCAGTCAAATGGCATGCCTCTAAAAGTACACTTTTGGCCTGTGAGTACCTTGAATTTGGCTGAAGATTTAAATACATGGGTTTTTGGGGGGATGAAATCAATTTAACAGATAATTCAGAAGACCCTGAAGAACACTTCCGTCCTTGACATTAGCCTTTATTCCTTCATCGATGGTTGCATCATTGTCTTTGCTTAATGAAATATGACATGTGCTCTCACATTAAAAAAGAAGTAACTAAATAGCCCTGATCCTAAGAATGAGCCTTTGGTATATCTGTCAGGAACATTGATTCTGAATGCTTCCTCATTTATAATCACTTCAGCAAGTGTGAACATTAGCCATATTGCAAATCATTTAATGTCTTTAATTAGTGTTATATATTTATAGCTTTGGTTTTTACTCAGAACATTATATGGAACAAAATCATATGCCTTATAGAAATTTTGGTAGAGGTATGTTTAAGTAGATTACCTTTACTTATAAACCATTACTTCTACCAACCAAACAGGTAGCGTTCAAAAAAATTACTTTGCAATTATTTGACAGAGAGTTTTCATAAAACTGTACTGATTACCATGAATTGTGTCATCTTCTTCTAACCCCTTACTAACTTCAACTCCATTATCAGCCTTCCTGTGATTTGCCCTAGAATTTATCAGATTACCACCTGCTTTTGAGTCATCCTTCTCATCTTTTCCTTATTTGATCCAACTTTCTGGTTTGGGCTTCAACATCTTGACAACTGACTTCATTCTTTTCCAGTTCTTGGTGCTAAAATATAACGAAGTCAGGTGCAATAAATGAGAACACACTTTTGCTCAGACTACAGTAGTGAAAATAGTGATTTTGTCTTGGCCATTTTGATTTCCTCTACACATTGTCTCCTCTGCTGGGTTAGAAATACTACTACTACTACTACTACTACTGCTAATAATAATAATAATAATAGCATAGTTGTTTTCCAAAAAATTAAAATAGAAAACCAGATTAAAGCACTCAAAATGTTCACCTTTGCTCTTATTTTTGGTCAGGGGATGGAACCTGCTGTAAGAGGTGTAGGTGGAATCTGCTCTCACTGAGTTTACTTGAAGTGTTGCAACTCCATCAGTTCAAACCATGTCATTTGTTAAGTTTTGTGCACCACCTAAGACAAAACACAATCTGACAGACCCCTTCACCAATGCGGAGGTGCACACGACCAGCAAGTAATGAGGATAACAGTACAGCCTTCCTTCAGCACCTTCTTTCCCTGAGAGGAGCTATGTGTTTACTCAAGCAAGGAAAAGTGGCAGAAGCATTATGGAAAAAAAACAGCTCTCCTTTCTAAGCATCTCAACTCTTGATTCCTTTGGTTCATGCAGGATAACTTTCTGTTGCATTCACTATGCAAAGGCAGCCACTGAAGGTGGAAGAAAGGGATGACTGACCTTCAGGAGATGTCAATTTCTGCATGGTACATCTCTGGGCATCATCATTACTCTGGGTCTTCCCAGCTCGCGCTATTTAAAGAAGGCATAAAGCTGTGATAATTTGAGATAAGCTGCCTGTGTAAAATGACAGTGAGCCACAGGGATACCCCAGCCTGGGCCCAGTAAAATAGACTACTAAAAACCAGTACCCCAAATTCCAGACTGGAGTCTGTTGCTGTTTCTAGTTACATAAATGGTAACACAATTTATCAATTCACATGCCAGTTAGCACTGCTACCTCACACTAACTCACTGCTAAATGCCTGTAACAGAAGCTCAGGTGACCTTCCAAATCCAGGTGGAAGGTTTTAAGAACTGAATTATTACTTACATACCATGGGAAAGTAATTGATACTCTGAAGTGTCTTTGACTAATGTACTTTGTCTAACATTTCATCTGCTCCAAAATTGTGTCCAATTTATCACTTCTGGCAAGAAACAGGATCACTTGTGTGGCAAGCTTTAGTGATTAAGATTGAAAACAATTTGTACAATGTTATTGCCACCTGTATTAAAGAAGGAACAGCTGCTACTCCTCACAAAAACTTTGAAGGGTAAAGATAGATGGCTAGAAAGCTGCATGCACATTTGTGTGGGAAGCATGAGGAAGGGAAAACACTGGCAAGACCCACGCTATAAGCACATCTGGGCTCAGAGAACAGACATCCACTATTAAAGGAATGGCTCCCTGATGCTCAGCTTTGAAAGTGGAACAAATATTTAGTGCTGGCTCTGAATTTTCCAGCTTTCGAGTTTAAAACAACATGAAACAGACTTTGCAGCATGGAGCCATTCCACACCGATTTGCTCATTGGGTTTATCTTATGGGGCTATTCTGGGGATGGCCAGCCTTCAAGAGGTGATCCACTATGCCTTGGCTGGCTCCAGAGTCAAGCCACCAAAGATCAGCTCAAGGTTTCTAGGGGCCCTGGCAGCACTTGGTTTAAGCTCCATTTTCTTGATTATGGCAATACATGGTAAGTGTTAAGGACTTCCTTGAATTAAACAGAAGATACCAGGGATGTGACACAAGATGATTAAGGGGCTTTTGGGATGAAGTCTTGTGCAAAAACTTGGTTTCTTCCTTTTCATTGGGGATATGCTTCCTCTCCCACAACATGCCCTGGTGTTTGCCTTTGATGAACCCTCTCATGCCCAGCAGGAAGGGCAACAGCTACTGCAACAGGAGAGTGGCTCAAGTGCAAGGGAAACCATGCACTGGGCTAAGTTGGCTGACATAAAGCATGCTTATCAACAAGCAGCAGGCACCCTGATCTCTTTGGTCAGCCTTTTTTCCTCAATTCAGGAAAGGGCATGGATCATTCTTCCATCCCTCTCTTCAGTGTGACACAAGAGGGTCTGTGGCACAGAATGGGCCTCCCATTGCTGCAGGGAGGTCTCTTCTTCCTTCCTGTAGGGTGAGGATTTCAGAACAGGCTGAAGGGAGAAACGGACACTAGAAGACAGGAGTGGAGCTAGGACTGGGGTGGAGCTCAAACCACCTCATGTTTTCATTTTGTCCAGTATCCATGTACATGCTCACATGTTCAACGGCAAACCGGCCCAGACTTCTCCGTACTCCCCTGCTCAGAGACAACATACCTTTTTCTTTATTAGTGCTGCCTGGAAAACATCAGAGAGAAAGCAGATACCCATAATGTCGTGTGGAAAAGGCCTCTGGTTTGCCTGATTTCATTAAGAGACAGACTGGGTCAGATTTCCTGTCCTTCTTGAAGAGTATTTGCAAGGTTATCTATTGTGGAAGACACAGCTTTTACTACTGAATTCATAATAAACTGGACTGGAAACAATCCTCCTACATGGGCAAAAATGTTTGAGACTTTGAGAGAATTGTTCCAAAGAAAAATCTAAGTTTACAAAAAATTAAAATCCAAACCACATTTATCCCTTCTTTCCCCTATTTTGTTAGCTTTGAGCACTTCAAAATATGTTGATTTTTTTCTTGTTTCAGGGTTCGTATAACTAAGTCAAGTGTTAAAATGATTTTGAGCTGTAGTTTTAGTTTTGAGCTAGTTCTTTACCCCAGAAATATCAAAACAGGGAATTTAAATTTAAAAAAAAAATCTGATTTTTTTTACACCTAAGTCTCTTATAATTATTAATTCTCATGAAAAGGGTTAGTTTTAGACAAGGTAGGATTTTGTTTTGCTACCGAAGTGTAACATGACATTCCCAAACAACTTATCTCTAACAAGGCAGTCAAATGCCTTGTGTTCGTGTCCCAGGGAAACTGTTTTGTAAATTGAAAGTTACTGCTATTGCAAAAGCAGGAAGAAACTCTTCTGACCTCTGCAGCTTCCACTCTTAGAAAAGCGCGTTCACAGTGCCATCAAAAAAACTGACCTATTGAAATACTCCTTTGAATGTACAATCTCCTCCTCTGTCATCCATCCAACAAAAAAAATGCTTATATGCAACAAGGAGTTTGTGACCACTGGCAAATAGAAGCAGATGATACAGTGAAACTGCTTTCTGATTGCCCCTGCAAGCATCTGAGTGCTACCAGGGCCACCAGAAGGTTCCAGATCCCAATCTTGTCCAGTGTTAATCACTTAGCACATTCCAAAACTGTGCTATCTGAAGAAGAGCAAATCCATGTCCTCTCTGCCAAGGTTTGGATCTGCTGCCAGATTTGACAGAGCTGTCACAAGTAGTGGGATTCACTCTTCTTAAGGCAGACAGACCCAGGGGACCAACTCGGGGAAGAATTAACCGGTGGTATTTTAGACTGACTTCCCATTTGTTGCATGTAAGAACAATCACACATTTCTATGGATGTGGCCAGGGAAGCTGATATAAGCAGACTGCCACCATTTCATTTGCTACTGACTTTTTCCTCTGAAATCAGTCTCGGCTACAACTGAACACAGGGCAGTATCTCTGGAAGAGGGAAACCCCAACTCTCCACAGTGCTCCAACAGGCAACTCATCCACTGAACTATGTGCAATGAAGACATGACACCCTGTCCAAGGTTCTGTCCAAATTAGTTCTCCACAGTTGTATTGTAATGAATTACCAGATTTATCTGTAGCCATGAACCACAGCACATGAAATAATTCTTCCATACACAATTTACTGTTCAGATTGAGTCCAAATTGCCCAGAGATCAGAGTAACGGGTACAACAGCTCTTATGCCCACTCCTGAAATAACGTGTCTGTGTGCAGTCCTGAACACACCAGTTGAAAGGGATGGTCCTTCCCAACAAGAGGAGCTGCGGACATCCAGCTCTTGATCATTGCTATGTGGCATACCACTGGACTGAGCCCTCGAGACTGCATACTGCCACACGCCAACATAAATGTGAAGTAGGCTTATGGACCTGGCAAGGGAAATACTCTGGTTTGATTATTGGACTCTTTGAGTAATTACAGATTTGCACTGCTGTGGGCAAAAGCATTCCCAGCTACTCTTAAGAGCTGAATTCCTCTGAAGCAGGCCCAAGTCAAGGTGGTGCATTAGTTCCTCATACCATCTCCTGGAGGTGGTACACTCTGCAGCGGAGCTGCTGGAGCATGAAAGCCTTGAGAATTGCTTTTGTACATGAGAAAACTGTGAATACCAGGGTTATTTGCCTAGGTTGCTCAGCCACCTAAACAAGCCATGTTTCGTTATGGCACAGGCTGCCCTGTTTGCCTGCTGGTGGGCATTTGGCCTGTGTGCTGCCTTGTGTTCACCTCACCGTCTTCGCTGTGAGCTCATCTCACCCCTGAGCCAGCAAATTCCAGGCGAGCCTCCTGTGCAACAGTGCAGACCTTGCTACAAACAAGTGTTTTTCATTATTGTTGTTTAAGGAAAATGATTTCCAGAACTTTGAAAAAAGAACACAACAAAAACCACCAACCCCCCCTTATATATATATATATACATATATAAATACACACAAATTTCTGTGGGAGGCTTGGTGAACTTTGAGAAATATTTGTTACCAAGTGGTATGCCCTTCTTTTTGTCAGCAAGCCCAACACAGACATTTGGGCTTGGATGACCGTGTAACTGGTATGCTAGTGAGATGTTTATGTAGGAATGTAACTTGCTGTGATTGGGGGAATTAAAAACCCACAAAAGCAAAAACACAAAACAAAAATAAATGGCTTAAAATGTCACAGGTATTTTCATATTTATCCCAGTGCTGAAACCACTTTGGCAAATTTTAAAATTCTGATTATTTGATAGGGTTGAAAGTAAGCCAGGGGAAATTAGGATGAAGTGAATGAACTGTTATTTCTGAAGAAGACCTGGATTATTGCTGAGAGGAAAACATACTCACCTCCAACCACCATACACACATCTCATAACACAGAAATGGATGAGGTTCTATTTCTAGGGCTTCAAATGAGTAACTGACAACTGACACTTAACTATGCACATTTAAGCATGTGTCCTTCTTAGGTAACTCCTGCCTTTTACATAAACACATTTGGTTTCAATAAAAAGATATGACTGGGGGTTTTTAATTGGATTTTTTCATTTTTTCAACAGGAGAGTCCAAACTAGTCCTTTGTCTGCAATTACCATCCTGACAGCTCAAACCATAGCTAACTTCATTAGCAGTCATTCATCTCATGAGGCATGTCACTAATAAACTACTGTCACCTTGGATGCAAGTCCCTTCCACTAATGTTACAGTTTTTCAGATAGTCCAGCAAGACTCATAACTTCATATGGAAAATCAAGCACAGCAGCAGAGGGAACCAGAATATTTCTGCAAGCCTGCAGGTATAGGAGCATTTGGTCAAAGGCAGCTACTCCACTCCTAGCACTCCTAGTGTTTGGAAGATGGACTTTGCTGGTCAGACACTTGTATAACCCATATAACTTGTATAATGCCCACTATGGCAGGCATTTATGTGCAAAGCAGAGATGATGAATATCTTGGCCAAATAAGTTACAGATGAAAAACCTGCTGGCTTGCTCATGTTCAGATTTAGAGCAGCTCTACAGACTGAGACTTCATTTGCCTAGTTGGTCCAAAAGGCCCAGTTTAGTAGAGAGCTAGAGCAATTACTCACAAGTTTGCATAAAACAAAACTCAGGAGGTTGTGTTCCTCCTTGTACTCTATAGCTCAGCTGCAAAGCTAGGAAACCAGTTCTGTTTCTCTGTTTCACTTGATCACCCATGCTTTAACTGTTGTGAACATGCTTAAACCACCTAGTTGTAAAGTCCTGTGGGAAAAGGAGGGAGGGAGGGAAAACTCCTCTGGTCTGCTTTCAGCTCTTCAATATTAACCAGCTGCAAGTCTAGCCTCTTCATTCACCAGTGCCCTGGCCCTCAGGCCAGAGTCACAGAGAAAGTCAACACTGACAATGCAAAACCAGTATAGCCATGCTGAGGTTCCCAGTTCACCTTACATGGCAAAGGGAATGCAGGCACCAAATGTAAAAGCTGTCTGCAAACCAAGTGATGAGATTAATCATTAGCTTGCCAACTATGGCAGTTTCTACACTTCTTTATAGTTCTAATTTCATGTTATTTTCCCTAGAAAGTTTATATTAGACAAGACCACTACCCATCCCAGCATCTTACAACAAAACTATTAACTAGATTATCTGTCCTCCTCCTTGTCAAGTCCAAGTGACATTTACAACTACTAATTCAATGAGCTGATGCATCATGCTGAAAAAGAATTACAAGTTACAATGAACTTTCAATCACAATTGTAAAAATAGTCCTGGAAGCCGTGCAATTGCCAATTACTCATCCGAAGCCATAATAAATTTAAACTTGGATACTCTGCGATGGTTTTGTTCATTTTTCATATATGCTTTGTTTAGAGTATGGACTTAAGCAGCCAAGAAATCCCAAGAAAGTGGGAGAAGACAAATAAAAACAAGAATTAGGAAAAGGTGAAGTCATAATATGGGCAGTAAATGGACTAAGAGATCCACAGGAGTGTAAGAACATAAAGCTTTTAAGGTAGGATGAGGAACTGGATCTCAGTGATATGCCCTAACACATGAATTCTGAGCGGGGATGACAAAGTGGGTGCCTCAGAGCTGGGGAAGAGGGCTGCATAAAAATTATTCTACCTCCCATAACACGTGTGAGGCTGCAAACTGGGGAGAGAGGATAGTGCTGCTTCTTTTGTCATCTCTGCCATGGTGGCAGATGCTTGTGACAGAGGGGTTGGGCACACCAGCATAGCAACATCATCACCTGCAACTAGACCTAGGAGGAATTGTAAGTCATGTCTCAAACTTGGGAGGAGACAGTGTGTAAATTTAAAGCATTTGATGTTTACCTTACCTTAACTCAGACCAGCTTACTCATAATGGTTAACAGAAGGAGGGGGTGGGTGGGAAAAGGGACTTCCTTCTAGCATTAGCTTTGAAGCTAGAGCTACTGACCTGTAACCTTTTCTCCTGCTTTCATCACAGCATACATCAAGCATAAGCTAGTGTACAGTCAAGCAGAAGATCACAGCTGCAGTTCTGGGTTATGTTCACATCAACAACAGCAGTTTGTGATGATGACGTCCTCAAGGATCCTGTCCATATGCCATGGGTGCCAGTCAGAGTGTTCTCATCCCCCTTACAAATGCGTGGGCTTGCACTGGGTGGAACACCATCCTCCCAACAGCTGCCCAGGCAGAACCCAACGAGTACCTGCAGCTGCTCTGCACTGCCACGTCAACCTTTATTGTTCATTTATTGCCTGGACCAAGCTGGTCCCTGATAAATTGAGTTTGTGAGCCAGAGACTGCAGAAGGATACAGGCTGATGCCTGCCTGCTCACTGGCGTATACCAGGAGGGCTTCTGTTATGCTTATGGGAAAAGTGGGGCTCTGGGAGGCAGCTACAGGCATGTTTTACCTCCCCGAGCCTCTGCTCTGCTGCCTACAACTAATTCTTCACTCGAATTAGAACATGGCGACTCCTGCTGATATGCACTTTCAACAGGACAGCTAAAGCTTTTATCCTCCTTAGGCCTTCAACTACACTACTTTCTCTGCTTTTACATTAACTCATGTCTGCTTTGTCTGGGTTCATGAGACTCTTTATTACCTCCTGTTTCATATGACTTACCTTCTCCTACCCCTGTGCACAGTTAAAGACTTGGTGGGTGGCAAACGTTACACACACACACAATGGATAAGATAATGTGAGTCTGTAGGTCTGCCCAGGAGCAAGTACAAGGGCAATCAAGACTTCAGGGCCTTGGGATCTGTGGTTAAGGGATCAGGAGCACCGTTAGCATTCTCTATCGTTCCAGTTGCAGGGATTGGTGAGGGAAGAAACAGGAAGAGCTACTAGATCAACACCTAGCTCCGAGACCAGTGTCACCAGCAGAATTTTGGGATTTTTTGATAGTGGATCAGTTTACGTTGTACAAGGCCTGATGGTGATAGACAGGGTACCCCTGTCTCAAAGGGGGAAAAGGATCTTTGCACAGGAGTTAGCAGGGCTTACTGAGAGCTTTAAACTACACTTGAAGAGGGAAAGGTGTAAAAACAGGCTCACTAGAACACCTGCAAATGGTCATGTAAGAATTAGGGTTTCTCCCGGTGCAAAAGGTGGTGGAATCAATAGCCCAAATAAGTACATCTACACCAACGCACTCAGCACAGGCAGCAAACAGAAGGAGCTGGAAGGCACTGGGCAGCAGGAAAACTATGACACGGTGGCCATCACGGAAACATGCAGCTGTAGTGCTGCAACGAATGTCTGTAATCTCTTTAGAAAGGATAGGCAAGGAAGGAGAGGCAGGGGGGTAGTCCTGTATGCTATAGAGAGTGTTTTGATTGTCTAGAGCTTAATGATGGTGATGACAGGATTGACTTTATGTGTAAGAGTCAGGGGGAAGGCCAACAAGGCAGGTGGGAGCAATGTTTACTCCTCTCGGCTAAAACTACAGCAATAATCAGTCACTATTCCCTTTATAGTCCTCCTCTCAGACAGCTTCCAGCAGGTTTGCGGCCTGTTGCAGAGAAACGAAATGCAGCCCAGACCCCTGCTCCAAGCTCTGAAGGAGAAAGACCTCTGGGGTAATGCTCTTCAACCAGTTACCCTCCAGCTCACTTAATAGATTTGAGAGGTATTTATGTTTAAATGTGGTAGTTAAAGCTGCAGTTAAGTAGCAGCCATCAGGTGAGGCCTGTCCTGTTCAGCCATGGCAGAAATAACTCTCAGTTCATGAACTGGGGCTGATTACAGGATCTGTGCCTATAGTTTGACCCCAAAGGTAGGTCATCAACCTACCAGGCATGTGAACACCTTCAAGCAGGATTTTCCAAGTGAGAAGCATCAGGCAATTCTCACTGCAGGTTCCTTGGTAATTTGGGTACATTCTCTGTAGTACCTCTGCAATCTCTCAGCTCACATACACTTTCTGAACAGAGAAACCAGTCACCCGTTAATCAAGGTTTATACCTCAGCCACTTATCCTGGCTCTTCATTAACTTCTCTCAGCTCTCGCCACCCCTACTAATACGTCCCATTAACGCATCTAGCCAGAACTCTTTCAAACAGCTCCACCATAAACAGAGCAGGTTAGTTATTTCCAGCAACAAGTGACTATTTTCTGGGGTCCTGAAAATCCTGCCATTAAGAGTTGTCAAAGATGAAACCCTCCTGTGATGCAATGTTGGGGACTCTGTTCCCAATGCCACCACAGATCTTCTGCCCAGCTCTCATACAAGTCACCTCACGTCCTCATACCAGTGCTTGCTGTCTCACTGTGACCTGCTCAGGTCACAAGGACTGCCTGTGCAGTCTGTCCCTCGGGCTGTTCTCTTAATTAGAAACTAATAACTCCCTGCAGCACTTCATTCAGCACAGAGAGTTCTAGAAGAGCAGATACCTGAAAGAGCAACTTTTGAAATAGAGTGGTGAAAATAATACAGGAAATAAAAGGGGAATTCAGTGTCAAGCAATAAATAATATGTTTGTGGAGTAAAGGCACAGAGTGTTTGTTCATTACGAAGCAAGAAAAGGGGAAATTCCTTATGGCAGATCTGGAAGGCATATGGGTTGTACCTTATTTTCTTTCCTCAGTGCTATGAAAGGGTACAAAGTAAAATCATGCAGTATACAGAGCAGCAGTTAGCCCTTTCAGTACAATGTTGTCCTTCTTTAGAGGAGCTTGGCTTAAGATTTTATGTTTGCCTTTCTTCTTTAAACACAGCTGACAAGGAGTTCTTTAGTGTTTTTACTTTTAAAAGGATTTTAAATGGATTTGTCTTTCCATCATTTTCTAGTACTATGATTTACCCTGGTAAACCACATGACTCATAGAAGAGTAAATTTGCTTTTGGCACTGTTTGGCAAACAAATGTTTTCTGTATGCCCCAGACTGCACAACTGAAATGAATGTATTAATTGAAATGTAAGGGTAATAATCCCAAATCACTTGTTTGAGAAACCCTTTTACTTCTGGAGTGCTATTTGGTTGCCTAAGCTATGAAGTCAAGTGTTGGCTGAAAGCTCAAGCATCCTGCAGCCTTTGGTTCATGGAATTTAGCACAAGGTTACTGCTGCTTAACATGAAAGCAAGTAATGCAACCCCCTTCAAGATTCTCAGGAGTAAGCAAAAGTGGTGAATGCTGTAGGCATTTCATATGCAGGTTTCATACCTCATTCTTGGGCAGTACCAACAGATGAAATAACAGGCCAACAGACTTCAGACTCTCACTTGATGCCCTTAGCAAAACACCATCCTTCTTTACACTGTTGTACAGATCCCTCAGCTAGCAATTTCTCACAGCTGTATCTTTCTTCCTGGGCTGAGTACACACCAGCAGGTCAGCAATGCATCTCAGGAAGGCAGGAGCGTTGCTTGGATCGAATACCTTCCCTGTCCTGGATACTTGAGAGCCTTCACTTCAGAAATAGCTCAAACAGCCTGAATGACAGTCTCGCTTCACAAGCAAAGGAATTGACATTGGCGTTACTGCAATGGCATAACTGCACCCTACAGCTATGCTTACAAGATTCCCACACCTGAACTAGCCCCATCAGTGTTAGCACATCTCCCAGGTCACAGGAAAGATGCATGTTCAGCAGGAACAAGAAATGTTGCATGAGCTTCTTTGACTGCCCTTCCTCAAGGTCGGATCTTGCAGAAGAAAAATCGGCCTGGTGGGAAGACAAGGAGGAAAATAACATTCTTGCCCTCAGCTCTGAGAGGAAAGACCACAAGCAGTACGTGGCTCACACGACAGGGGCTGGAGGAGGAAGATGAGAGCAAAAGAGATTGCCAAAGCTTCTACAAAAACAGAGTCCAGAGAGATGAATTAAGCAAGGCCAACACCAGCAGCTCTGCAGCAAGGCAGAACATAGCGCTTTCATGAAGAGTTCCCCTGTAGCTGTCACCCACCTGGCCAAACTCTTTGGCCCAATGTCTGATCACAGTTCTGGATGCATATTGAGTGTATGCACAGGGAATGGTACAAGTCATCTCTGACCCTTTCATCCATCAAGACCAGTTGCAGCAAGTCCAGAGGAGGGCCACAAAGATGGTCAGAGGTCTGGAGCACTTCCCGTATGAAGACAGGCTGAGAGAGCTGGGGTTGTTCAGCCTGGAGAAGAGAAGGCTCTGGGGAAACCTCATAGAAGCCTTCCAGTATCTGAAGGGGGCCTACAAAAAAATCAGGAGAGGGACTTGTTACAAGGGCATGTAGTGACAGGACAAGGAGGAATGGCTTTAAACTAGAAGAGGGTAGATGTAGATTAGATATTAGGGAGTTCCTCCCTCTGAGGGTGGTGAGACACTGGAACAGGTTGCCCAGAGAAGCTGTGGCTGCCCCATCCCTGGCAGTGTTCAAGGCCAGGTTGGACAGGGCTTTGAGCAACCTGATCTAGTGGAAGGTGTCCCTGTCCATGGCAGGGGGTTGGAACTGAATGATCTTTAAAGTCCCTTCCAACCCAACTTGAGCGGTGAGAAACTGGGTTCAACATACTGAACACCTTTTAGAAGTCTGGGAGGATAAACAAACAAGAAAACCAAACCCTACTTCACAACCAGAAACTGGCTGCTATTTGCACACAAAAATATAACTTCTTTTTCTCCCCTGGGAAGGGCTGCTTCTGTGCTTAACACCCAGACAGACAAGAAAAGCCCTTGCCAGGACATCGGTTTTCCTCATTTGCTGGGAGCAGAGAAAGGAGACTGCTGTGCAACCTTTACTAGCAGTCTCACCCTCAGCTGAAGGAACCTACAGCTTGCTCGGTGCCTTTGTTATAAATCTGTTTTGGTTGGGAAAGGGGGCAAATGCTAGTGCCATGATGTGAGCATATTCTAATGCAGCAGTTAATTCTGCCTTCTTTTATGAAGTTGTGCAGACAACACATTAATGCTGTCTAGAAGAATTTGGAGGCGGGGGGGGGGGGGGAAGGCATGCCTCTCTGCATGCTACCGAGAAGATAGTGAAAGCATTCTGAAGTTCAGAAACCACTGTCATACCCCAGAGACGCCCCTGACAAGTCCCATTCCTGACAACCGCTTTTCTGGAAGTACAAAGAGCGAAAGTTACTGAGCTCTTCAAAAAAAATAAGTAAATCTGCTCTATTTCCAAGGTTTCCTTCAGACTGACTCTCCTGGCAAGCGGAAAAGATCCCAAAGCCAAGTAACTTTACTCAAGCTCTAGCTCATCTTGCACGTCGCATGCTAGAAGGATTACGTTATGGCTTACTGCAGCCCTAGCCTGAGCCTGGCTAAAACTTCACACCTCAAACGTGTGGCATAAACTCTTTGCATATTCCTTTAACTCAGTTTTCTCACAAACTTGCTCAGCTATTTCCTGACTATGGGTTGTTTCTTTTCTTGCAGTTCAGGTCTTTCTTTGAAACATGAAGTGTCTCAGAAAATTCACATGGAGGCACTGGTTATGAGTGGAAAGACACCTATATACCTGAATGCTCAGGAGGCGAATGCCATGCATGATAGCAGGTTTTGTGTCTCTCATCAGGACAAGCACAGGGCCTCAGCAATGTTATGTTTCAGCTACTCAAGACAACAAGCAGGTTTAAAAAACAAACTAAAATGACCTCTGAAAGCAAAACTGGTCAGTTTAAATCCAGATTAATGATCTCCAGTGCAGAGATCAATCCTTTATTTTCTGTTTGCATAATCCACATGGTGGTCTGGCTCTAAGCACTGTCCCAGTATAGAGAGAAACAGAAATATTTTAAAGAAGACAAAGCTAGTCAAACTCATGAAATATTATATTTTCAATCTACAACTATGGATTGGTCGTGCTTTGGTTTACCAGCTGCTTTTCTCTAAGAGTTTGTTCAGTGAAGCCCACAAAGAAGCTGATTTTACCCTGGATGAGGTCTGTTGACCTTTGCAGCACAAAGCTGCAACATTAGGCTGCAGATGAACATGCTGCTGCAATAAGCATTCCAGAGCTATTGAACAACTTCGGATATCAGCCTTCCTGATAAATGCATTGGGAGCAGTAAAGTAAGGCCATGCAGCATGCACCCATTTATGATACCTGCCAAAATTCCTCAGCCCTTAAAAGGGATATAAAAGAAATGATGTTGCTGATTAAAAACACATACCACTGACAGTGGCAAAGTTATTTAATCATATTTTGGAGGGAATCAGAGTTTTAACCAGGGGTCTGTCTCATGCACCATCTGGAGAGGTGTGCAGGGAAACCCTGCACAGCGCAGAACTGTTTGAATTGGCAGAATGGTTAAGTAAAGGGAAAGACCTTTCTCCTCCTTTGTTCATCTGTTTCACTGACCTTTTCTTTCAGAGAAGAATTAAAAAAACAACTTGGATCTATGAAGAAATATCTGGAATAAGGAAATCCTGCAAGTGAAAAGAAGTCTTACAACTGGGAAAGGCAAAAAAACAGCCAGCGTAACCACAATGCTGGATTTTCTATGGAGATAACCATTGTCGACAAAGCTCCTGTGTTCCTTCGATTAACATACTGTAGGTGGAAGCCAAAAACACTGAATAATGGTAAGTTTCACTTTCTAGAAAGTCAAAAGCTGTTTTGATAGAAGCATAACTGCATTTCTCTTCTGTTCAGCAAGAAAATACTCTTTCTTATAGGCTGACTGAACACCCACGCTGTTCAGAAGTCAGGCAGAGCACTCCTTCTTAGGCTTGGTCACAACCAGTCTTAGTGCCAAAGCTAGCAAAAGCTGGTATCCTGGGTAGGGATAACGCTGCAAGTCTTGGCAGTAAATGCATCTTCACTAAACACACTGCCAGGAAGATTTTCTCCAGTGATGGAGAGGGAGGCTTAACTCTAGTAAATGATGTTTCAGAGACTGGTACAGCACAACGAGGTATAGAATCCATGTACAAAGATGTGAGCGACTTTGTCCATCTCTCCATTCAGGGAGCACTTTTGAAGACTGTGCTGATGACTTCTTATATTTAAAGGAAATTTCTGGATGTCAACGGGAAGAATTCAGCATCTCCTATAAACAACCTAAGACATTTTAGGAGGCCTTGTACCCCACAACTTTAAAACCTTCACGAGTTCCGCATTTCATGCTCCCCATTTGCTGGTCCACCGCACCATAGTTCCCATGCTATGTTGCCATGTGGGCAGCACTACAGGTAAGGCAACTAGGCTCAGGGCAAAGACAGTGAAAGACAAGGAGATAAGAATGCTAGTAACCTACATATTTATGAAGTATTTCTTCTATCAGCCTAATACGCAAATGTATAGGCATGTCTGTGCATTACGATGCACCTATTCTCCAGCGTTTGAAATCTAGATGGCCCTTGAGGCAAGAGTCATGCAGAACAAAGCACACGGCAACAATAACTCCATGCCATAACAAACATTTTATCAGTAATAAGACCAAATTGCGGCTGAACAAGCTTAATTTTGCTCCTTAGCTTTCCCCCACAAAGGACAGTCTTAGAACCTACATCCTTACACAGGTGATAGAAAAGATATTACATTTACGGTGTAATTAAGTAAATCATGTCAGCCTCCCAGAAATGAACCCATTTATAAATACCCTGGAGTCTTCCTATCTTGCATGCACCACTTGAACACTTGTTTAAGGTGCTGCCAGGGTGCCTGTCATCAGTAGGACAAGGTTGCCAGTAGAAACTTTGCAGCAAAAGCCTGCAGACAGGCTTGCTTATCTGCCTCTTCATCTCCAGCACCATATTCACCCTTAAGAAAACTATTTTAAAGGGAAACCACAATGCAATTTTGAAAGGGGCCTGCATTAAAGAAATCGAGTGAACTCGGAATCAATGATTTCATAAGCAACATAAAAGAAGATTTTTTCACTTCTTATTGCTTTGAGAAAAGAAGCCTAATGTAAGGTTGTTCTCTGGCTTGGTTTGATAGGGGACAGGAGGAATCTCAAAGTTTTCCTTGAAACCCCTTAAGATTCCAAATGCAATCTGCATCTCTTCATGTTTTTCAGTGATTCTTTTAACAGAATTCCTTTTCCAGAGACCATACTAGTTAAAGGATTACTACTTGTCCTTCACTACATTTACTTTCCTCATCTTTTACTGTTCTCACTGTAAATGAAAGTCATGGGTCTTTGTACCCCTCTTAAAGAAGATAAGTACATAAATTACCACCAAAAATATGCCCTGAGTAAGTCATGTCAGTTACACAATTAAGCATTTTCTCCTTCTCATGATGTGTTTTATTGAGGTATAAATCAGGACTACAAGGCAATCTTGCACAGACAGGAATTTTAGGGAGGGGGTGCAGATCCCCTGGGCTTGTCTGGAAAATGAGAAACACATTCATAGATGATACATCTCACTGTGTGCAAGATTCGCAGGAGCTACAGAGCACTCCGTCTAGACTGAGATTTAACTTTCTCATTTAAAACAAGTGAAATAGGACTGTGCTGGATGCAATTGCATAAAAACTTTCTGTGTTGGATTAAGGAGGGTTTTGCAAAGCCCAGTTACACTGAAGAAATTGTGCGGGCAGAATGGAGTGTTGCCAAATCACAGGGAGTAAGCAGGAGCTGGAAGGTAGCAAGCGAATCCCTATGTTTAGCAAGACTGCGCTTACTTTCTTCTGTTAAGCAAAAACTTTCCCTTCTTTCCTGCTACTAAAGGCAGGCAGATAGATGCTTATGGCAGACTTTGCTTTCTTCCAGTCAGGACTTAGCTGCAGACCTTTCTCATTTCTCTCTAGGAAAGTATAAACTGAGGCCAAATAAGAAACCTAGGCTTCCTTGCATCTGGAGCGTGCCTGGGAAGACACAGCAGGATTCAGATGCAGTTTTTTTCTTGCACTTAGGAACTAACCAAAACCACCACTATGTACTTGGGCCTAAGTGCCCAGATGGAAGAGAGAAGGGAAGTCTCTGCTTTGCAGTGCTGCCCAGCAGAGGTGAAGTACACATCTCATAACCCACCAAACAGAGGAACCAGATCACTACATTCTCAATTAGTTATTGGAAAGGGGGCAATCACATTTGTCTCAGTGTCCTCCCATGCAGACGTCCCCTCCCACTAGATCCCCAAACTCTGTATTTGGGATTCACACACGGAAGCACTAGTCCTTGGCTATCTTGCTAGTGCTACAGTGCTTTATTTCTCCAGACAGCTCTGCACCCAAAGATCTAGGGCACTAGTATCCACCTCACCTAACAATGACAATTAGCGTAGGTTGTTCTCCCCACAGTCAGTAGAACTGTATTACACTGAATAAGCCCTGGAGACAACTACCCCTCAACATCTCAGCTAGGCAGGATAAATTTCACCCGTCCTGAGAAATAAAATTTGTAGCTAACACTAGCACCTTCCAAACAACAGCCATCTAAGCTCTGCCCATGTATCTTTGTGCTTGGATGGCAATGGGGCAAAGGCAATGTTTTTTCCTCTGTGCACAACCCAACCTCTTTGGCAAAGCCACGCCCATGCCTGGATTCAGAGGAGCTGTGTAACCAAATTAAATTGTCCTCATTTTGAGGTACAAAGCACAGCTGAAACAAGCTGAAACACGTCTGCAGGCTCTGATGGCCCCCAAGGAAGTTATATTTGAATCAAGTACCTCCCTCTTGACGTGCAGAACCTTAAAGCACACAGCATTAATATTTTATCCTTATGAGCCTTCCAGCACTGCCAGCTCACATTACATTATTCTGGAGCACAAGACTAAGAAATACACATTGGTTTCTACAGTGCCCTTCCAGAACCTAGATTTTGCATGTATCTCAGGATCCTTTTATTTAGAGAAAGCTATACATTTCTTAGTCAGCCTTCCGTGCTTTATCTGCTTCTGCAGTTCAGGCAACAAAGTCAACCCACCTGGTTTGTGCAGGCGGCTGCAGCATCACATGCCCTTCCTGAGGATGTCCTTTCTCAATGTGTCATTGGGGATTTTCACTGCACACACCCCTGATGCTTTGCATTACAGTAAATTGAGCTGCTCTGTGACACTCATCCAGCAAATCATCCCACCCCTGACCTCCTGCACAAGATCCTTGGCTTCCAGTTGAACATGTACACCCTGCCTAATTGTTAGGGTTTCCAAACAATAGCTAATCACAGGCTCCCGTCAGCAACAGGTTCTGAATCAAGCTTCAGTAGTATCATCTGACCAAAGACTGGCAAGGGGGGAAGCCCCTTGCCAAGCCAGGAGGGAAACTGAGATTAGTAACTGCATTAAAACCCATGAAGATAAGGTGGGAGGGCTGGAAGAAGTCCACATAAAGAAGGTGAAAGCTGACAAGAGAGCACAGTACTTTTCAATCATTTATTTTGTTTTGAACTTTAAAGGTGCTGTAAAATGTATTTATACCCGATTCCTTAGTTTACAAGGAAAGCAAGTTGCCTTAAAGGTTTTAAAAGTGGCCTCAGCTGAGCAGCAGTTCTCCCAACCTGGATTCTGGGGATTACATCTCACCCCATGAATAATTCTTTCATTCATGGGGGCCATAGCGTTCCATTTATAACCTCTACCTCAAGTTGACATAGATGGTGTATTTTCCTCTCCATTAAAAGACAGGAAGATGAAGGCCTGAAGTAGCAGCTGCATGAAATATACTAAATTACACAAATGTTGTGCACAGAGCTTCAGGTTATTAAAAAATATCACAGAGAAACTTGGGTTTAGTGTCCAGTGAAGCAGTAAGAAAAAGAGCACCTCGTAATGAATCCTGAAATAAGATATTAAGCGCTTCAATTTTTCATAAAAAAAAACACTCCAAACTGGATTAGAAGTGAAGGCAGAAAATACACAAACTTGTAATATGGATAAAGGGCTTTGTATGCTTTCCATTTGTTTTCCATCTCCTGTACAAGTAGTTCATTGACACACATTGGCCATGGTTTACCTAAAGGAATCCTTGAAGATAGCCTGGCCTTGGGAGCAGCTCTTGCATTTGCTGTTCTTCAGTGCAGCAGAAAGGCTTCAGGGACAACTCGTAAGTGAGAAGCCCACTCCTTGACAATCCTCACACAACAGAGTAGCCTTAGGAGCTGCTGGCAGACAAATCAAAGAGTAGAAAAAAAGCCTAAGCCTGCTCTATTTTATTCCTGCATCCAACCCAGTAACTCCTAGAGTGCAGCCAGGTACAAGTTTTGAGCCAACTTAGTCCTCTCTCTTTTCCAAGTATGACAAAGGGCAAGTGAAGCACATCTCAAGCTCCAGCCTACTGGAGACTAATAAAAACCAGAGATACAGAGATTTAGCTGAAGTCTGGATTATGGGTTAATGCATCCTTAACCAAATTGAGAAGGCTTCACAGAGTTACAAGGATGAGTGCAGAAGGGAGAGCCTGGGGATGACATGTTCATCAGCTGCTGAGTAACCCAGTATTTTAGGGCTGCGCTGTTCCAGCTACAGTGATTCCTCATACAATCCTTAATATTAACTTGCCCAATTAAATACAGCCTCTGGTAATTATGTTTCACTGTTGTGTAGGGTTACTACAGTATGTATGTGAATCACAAGAAGCAGCCGAAGTAAACTCTCTTTGCAGCAATATATAGCAATTTTTGGATGGCCATTTATACATAAACCCCTATTGCATGAACACCATTACTATTCTGTCCGGATCCAGAATAGCAAGCTAAATACAGATACAGAATGGGCTGGACTAGATCAGGGCTAACATTTAATGTTCGGAACCAATGTTTTCACAGACAGAAGCAGCTAGGGAGAAATCCCTTTTGCTCTTCTCAATTCTGATCTAACTGAAGCCATTACCACTGAATAGCACAAAGGGAAAATCAGAGCAAAGCAAAACCCCTTCCTCTCACAGTTTCTCTAACTTAATCCAAGCCAGAAATACTCGGGTTTTCATAAGAAAGATGAATCTATAACACATCTAGCAAACGAAAAACAGTAAGCCGAGCACAGCCCACCCTGGAAGCTGCAAATGTGTGAGCAGGCCCCTGCAGGTTAATAGGGCCAGGCACAACACCTGCAGGCTAGGCTCAGACTCAGGGTAAACATTAGCCTTTCAAAACAAAAACAAATGAAAGGCTTTGGGTTGCTCCAAATGAACATAAATATTTTCCTCCAGGAATTGTTTTGTGAGTGTTTTTCTTCTTTTCAACTAACAAAGAGCAAGGTAGAAGTGAGGGAACTTTCTGAAAATACCTTAAGGCTTTATTTGCTTTAATCCTAAAGTGAGAGGATATATCATCTATTTAAGTCCTATGAATACACGCATTTCTTATCAGCTGCGTTAGAATGCCATTAAAGAACATGGATTCATTGGTCTGCCTTTCAAATTACAGTGGTTTTGCTCATAATGCCTGAATATCTTTTGGAAAACTATTTTTCACGAGCCTTATTTTATTTTATTTTATTCTTTTTCTCCCTTCTCTCATTCCTGACATTTCCTTATGCTTATGATTATTTATTCAGCATGGCATTTTACTGTAAGAGAACAGCCAAGCCTTGTGCACATACATAGCGCAGATTTTCCACTTTGAGAGAGCTGGGGTTTTTAATTTATATATGGTACAAAAAAACCAACAACTTAAAGAGTGAGTAAGTTGAAGAAAAACTGGGAGGTATTATCTGTGTACAGCTTGTGGCGAGTCAAATCAAAGCCGTATCATCACCTGCAGCTTTTGAGAACTTTCGTACTTGGCCCCAATCCCAGCATTACATCTTGAACCTCTCTCTGCTATTGAGCCTGAAAAAACATCTTGACTATATGAAGCTGGCCTGCTCAAGGGGACCGCAATGCCACCAGCAGTTGCACCCCAAGCCTGCTCAAGGGGAGGTAGGAAACACATAAGGCAGCTTGTCTCAGGCTTTCTGCTTGAGAGCTTAGAGACAGACTTGGCTCTGTAATTTTCCCCAGACACCCAGAACTGCTCCCAGACCCTGTTTGACTTTCTTCATGGTTGAGCCCAAAGCCACTTGCAACCAGCAGAAAGGCCTACTCTTTTCACAGGGTTGCAGAGCTTGCCTTGCTGTTACAAGCACACCACAGTTGTCTAGGCCATGCAAACAAAGATATGTTTCTCTCCATCATGCAAGCAAAGCACAATGGCAGTAACATGGGCTATTCTACCTGTCCACAGCTATGCAAACCTTAGCAACTACAGACACCTGGAAAAGAAACTGATGGCTGCTTCCCTCCCTGCTAATGAAGTATTTGAGCTACAGCCATTGTTTATTCAAGAACCTAATAAGAGAAGTCTGTGGCTATTTTCTGCTTAACATCATTAGTTAAACAGAAATTGATTGCAGATGGAGAACAGCCATTGTGTTCTATTAGCAATGATTTGTTTCCTGGCATTTAAGTGTGGATACAGGTTGGTGGATCTGTTCCCTTAGGCTGTAGACGCTGCAAGGTGTGGCCACATTCTATGTTTACAAGCTATTATCCCAGCTCATCCTTGGCTTTTTCAACTCCAGGCATGTCAGCAAGACTTAAAGGCTCCGTGTGAGGGAACACGAAAAGAGCTTGTTTTGTTTGCTGTCAGCCAAAGATTGCTGACATGCTTTAACTATCTCTTAATAGAAAAGCTATCTACCACAGCCAATTATTACTTGCTTTCAACAGAAGAACTCAGCAGCCTTGAACAGAGATGAGAAAAAAAGAAATCTAAATGGCTTTTATATGGTTTAAGTTTTCAAGTGAAACACAAAAGATAGCCTCAACCCACAGAGTGTAATTTAACTGGTTCTTGTTACTCCCCCTATGGTGTGCCAGACCAGACCCAAGAACTACCCACACCTGCAATAACCAGGATGCAAGCTCGAGCTCCGTCAGGCCCATTTTTCTGCATTAGTACCTAAACACATGCAAGATCCCACTCACAATTTTCATCTGGTGCCTATTAAAAATGAGACCAAGCTAATTAAAACAAGCAGTGGGTGTTTTATCAAGCAAGTATCTTCAGAATTTTTTAGTGGCTCCCAGAGCATAGTTGGAAACGGTGCAAAATACCATTATACCACTGCTGAATATTGTCTCTGAAGCCTGTCTCTGGTTTCTTTGCTATCAGATTTCCCCATTCTCTGGCTTTGCCCCTTTGCTACTCAAACAGTAGGCGCCCCAGCACCTTCACAAGCAAGAGACAGCACTGGTAGCGTATTTTAAGGACTTGGTTCTCAGCATTAACTATACAGCATATATACAGCTACTGCAATAAGTCACTGGCAGATGTCTTTTACAGTGTGTTTTCACCATCTGACAAAGCTTTCCTACCCACCCTGACAGCTAGAGTACACAGGAACCTCTGTATTTGATACAAGTAACTGTCCGTGTAATCCAGCTGCCTTGCTAAGGTACAAATAAGGCAGCAGTCTCCCCAAAGGAGAAGCCTGTCCCTAGTCTCAATTGGTTACACATCAGTTCAAGCCTTGAGCCTGAAAATTTATAGCCCTTCTAGTGGCTTCTAATCCATGCCTATCGCAGAGCCATCAAATACCTGCTGGTACCCAGATTACTGCTGGGACAGATAAACTCCACCAAAGCAGATTGATAGAGCCTTCTTCCAGACTCCCCACAGTCCACATCTCCAATTGCTACCCTTGTCATCCTTGCTCCCACAAAGTTATACCTTCGTAAAGCCCAGAGATGCCAAAAGCATACTTACCTATTTCTTTACCTTTTCCCCCCATTCTCTGAATGTTTTCAGGGAGTTTCTGAATCCAGTTGCAAAATGTTTTCTATAATGGCATATTTAGCAGCTATAGTAGTTAATGCGTGACAGAGATTGTAATCTTTCAAATGCAAACCTCAATATTCTTCTGACCTTCCCTAATATTATGGTACATTTCAGTATAACATCTGACTGATGACCAAATTCAACTCTGATTTGCAGCAGGTGATATTCAGCACGTATTTTCCAGCAATTAAAATTTAATTCTCAATTAAATCCTCCAAATTTTTCTTTCACAAAGCTATCTTCTATCCAGTACAATGGTGAATAACGAGTGCTATAACAGGAATTCTTTCTCCTGCAAACCATTTTGTATTATTTCTCAATAATAAGCAGCATAAATAAATTGTTCTTTCTCACGACTAAAAAGTATATCTGATGTCACAATCTATACAATTTGGTACCTTTAATGAATGTGTTAGCACTGCCTCCTGTGTGAGCCTGTACAATGGTATGACATTTATTAGCCTATTCAATCGCATTACAATCAACTTGCAGATTCAGAGTTCATGAAAGACGTTTTTTGCTCTTAAGCAGCAGGACTGCTGGCAGCATCGTGTGTGTTGTGTGCAACTGTGTGTGGTGTTTTGTGCACTATCATCTGCAAGACTTTATTTTAGATCATCCCCCACTCAAAAGTGACCAGACTCTTATGGGTAAGAACAGATCTTACAGTAGGTGATCGTGACTAAATCTTCAAGGTAGAGAATAAGTAAAGAATCAGCTGCAAATGCAGTTAAGATTAATGTATTAATCATCTGCTGGCATGGCACACTCTGAGAAAGAGGCAAATTAAAAGGTATTTGTGGATCATTATCTAGGATTGCCTTCTACTAAGAGCAGTGGCAAGACATCTGGGTTATCAGTGATTTTTGAAAGTCCTAATTCCGGTTCTAGAAAATAGAGGTTGTACCAAGAAATTGAGTCTTCCAACTTCATCTACACTGGAAATACGCTTTTCAGATTAGTTCTACAAGCATTTTTGGCTTTAGGAAACTTGGAAGAGCAAAAACCTGGGGCTCTGTTATCTCTTTAGCCTAAATCCTCTTCCCATAAACTATCAGTGTAATAACTTCCATTTACGTCAGTGACATGGCCTGGTGAGGGAAGGTAGTAAAGTTCTGCTGATTTTATCAGCTTAAGTGTGTGATCCGCAAAACTTGCTTCCCAGAAAATTAATCAACCAAATTAGGGTGCTGAAATCCCAGCTCTGCTTTTCTGACAGCAGCAGAATTTTGCCCAAAACACGTGTTCTCAGTGTTTTAAAAAGAAAAGTAGAGAATGAATCTGAGAACATCTCTTTTTTTCCATTAATTGTCCATCTGGAGACTGCTGTGCACTTCAGAAACAGGTGTTTTGTAACCTGGCTTTACCTGCTACCAAGAAAAGCTTTTTCTTTGCATGCAGGGAAGAAGAGTTCACTTACGAAACATCTCTAAGCTGATCAAAATCACATCTAACAACAGAGACAGATGCAGATATATGTTTTCAGAACCAGATGTCCTTCAGAGGGCCATTTGTAAGAAGAGATACAGGCTGTGTTACTATGGGGGAACCTCTCATGAAAAGAGCTTGGGTGCTCCTTCTAGCCAGTCTCGGTCAATTGCAAGTGACAGTGTCTGTGCAGGAAAGATGTGTTCCTACGCTTTGGACCATTGCTGGACCTCCTGCCTTGGCTTCAGAGCAAAAGAAGCTGCATCATCAAGGTTATTCCCAGCCCACATTCCAGCTGAGGAGCAGTGAGGGTGGGACAGAGAGTAAATTCAACATCTAATCCTACAGAAAACACAAACTGTCATGATAGGGCCTCTTGTTTGGAAATGCAAGTGTCTTATATCCCCAAGCCAAAAGAGCAGAAAACCTTCCTTTCAGAAGCAGCAAGAAAGAAGGCAAAGAAGCCCTTTTTGCTCAGTCACAGCCAGGAGGAGAGATACTTCATAGTCTTGTAATGCCCTGAGAGAGCAAAAGTAGCTTCACACACAGATGTGGTTTAGTGGAATGAATGATGATGTGCATTTAATTTATATTTTGAATTACTGAAGCATGATGACTGGACAGGGTCATCAGCCATCAAGTTCAGACCCAGGTCTGAAACAGATCCAAGCATTTCAGAGCACAGAGCTTGGGTTTTGCTTTGGGTCACTGGAGAGAAAATGGTCAGCTACACAATTTAGCTGTGGAACCATCTCCAGATTTGTTTAGATTCATAGCCTTGGCTTGGATACATTAGTGGTAACAATTGTGAGAGAAAGCGCAAAGGAGGGAAAAAGATAAAATAATGGCATAAACTCCAGTAGCTCCTGGAAAAAATACATTTGACCTTTATTATCTAATAACTTCTAACTCTGACTCTTTTGCTTTTAAAATATTGTCCCTGGCAGAATGGAGTCTGAAGAGAAAATAGACTCTAGAAAAAGTGTGAGACTCTGGGGAGAAAGTTATTTACTGTCAGTTTCATAACCACCCCTGCACCTCTAATGAAATTTCATTCGTCAGATTCAGTGCAACTTCGTGACAAGCCAAGCTTATTCTGCCTGCCTTTTAGCTTAGAAACATCCTTTTGCTCTTCTGCTCCCAAGCAGTGCCTTTATTTCATTTGAGAAAAAAAGAGTTGCAGCTTGTAGTGAAAAAGCCGATCTCGAGCTTTCATGGACACAATTTCTTATTTTAATATGAAAAAGGAGTTCAGATTATGAACTGGTGTTAACACCATGTCTAATAAAGCATGATCCTCACCAACAGTACTTCAAACAGAAATATATTCAGCTTTGGCAAAAAAATCCCAGCCCACAACTGGTTGTGATTTTATATGGACTCACCCCTGTCTGGGATGAGGCCACCTAACAGGAGCCTGGACTCAGCATCCTTCCAATGTAGGATGAAATCTGTAGTTATTAAAGGGGATAATGGATCTTACTTCTTAGTGATGTTTTTTTTATATGTGAGGCCTGATTTGTGTACGTAGCGTGCGTTCCATTCCAGTGGTGGGTAAAACAGCCAAGCTATTTTGACTTCTCCTGGTTAAGGTACTACCTTCAGCCCACTGACAGTTTTTGCATGTTTAGTTTGTAGGGTAGAGTTGTCAACAGAAACAGTCTCAGGTTTTTATTTCTTTTCATGGAAAAGGAGAATTAGGAAGAGTTAGCACAAACTGATAACACATCCCCCATTGTTCAGGAAGAAAAAAGACAGTGATTCATTTCAGACAGCCTGAATAGCTGGAGACAGAGCGCTGAAATACGGCAAGGAAATTGCCACCCTAAACAAGTTCCTTTGAGCAATTTGATGATCTTTTTTTTCTTTCTGCCTGAGTTATGAGTCCTTGGAATGCACATACCATTGATTTGCTTGATAATTTGCACAAACAGCTCTTCCTGAGGTCCTAAAGCCACTGTATATCCCATAGTGGAAATATTAACATGGTACAGAGAAACAGAGTCTGACTGTTTGTTAGAGTCAAGACTACCTAACCTTGTAAATGGACACGAGCAGCTCCAGCTTCTCCCATGATCAAAAAGCATTACCTATCCTGCAACTAAAACACGTGTTGTCACACACACAACAGTGAATGTGAAGATATGTATACATAAAAAAGATATATGACCACCTGCCCCTTTGATGAAGCTTGAAACTTCTTTTTAAAACTACTCAAATTCGCATGGAAGAATCATTGCTGCGCTCCTGGCTGCACATCAGGTGGTGTGACCACCTGTATCACATGGAGTGCCTTCTTCCTGGCAGAAAAGTTGTTTGTGCAATGAGCTGTTTTCTCTTGGTAAAGAGGTTTGCTTGTTTTTCCCTCTAAAATATAAATATAACCATAAACATAAACAGACAAACACCATTAGATGGGATGAGATTGTGTGGGTGGTTTAGGTGTCTAATTGCCATGTTCTGCACAAAGTATGTGGTTTTCATCCCAAGAATCCACACCTCAGCCTGCAGACGCTGAACCTTGTTTTCTCTTTTATTTGGGTCCAAACTGTTTTGTGCCTAATGCACATTAAATATGGGTCCTACAGCAGGATTGCTCATGACAACCATGCCAAAACCCATGCCCAAGAGGAGGCTATGAGGACTGTGCTGCTGACTCTTTGACCAAGGCCCAAAGGCTGTATCTTATTTCTGGGACATCTTTGTTTGCCTGATTGGAAACAGGCACTTGATGATGGTCTCTCAAACTCCTAGGGAGCCACTTAGCCACCATGTTACATGTTATCCTGGAGGGGTCCTCCCACTGTCTTACTGGATGGACTCATTTCACTCTGCTCCCTCACCTAAACTGGGACAGATAATGCAGGACGCAACAGGGCAGATCAGTAGCCCAGAAAGATGGCTGCTCACCTGGGATGTGGCAGCTGGCCATGGAGCTGCCTTCCAGCAAACATTCAGTTACATCAGATGCTCATCAGTAAGAGATGCAAACCGTAGGATACCTCTTCTTTCAGCCAATTTTTCATCTTTCCTAGGAAAGAGTGGACAGAATCCATTCGAACTTTTCCTCTAATACCTTGCCAGTCTCAGAGGCTAGGGGAGTGTCTCACTGTGACTGGCACTGCTCACAGCCTCCATCCTGGGGATTTACTTCCAGCATCCTCTCATCTCCATGTCTACCTCCTCCTACAGTGGCACAGCTCTCAAATGGAGGGTCTGCTCTTACTTTTAGGGGAGCACGGTGGGCACTCTGATTTCTAGCAGTAGTGGAGAAAGTTCAGTGACTTGCACAGCTCAGCCTCCTGTGCTTCTAATTTGAATTTAATTTTAGAAAACTAGAGCTGAAAGAGACCTTATGAGATCATCTAATATAATGTTTTGCCCAGAGGCAGGGTCTGATATGCCTAGGCTAATCACAACATGTTTATCTAACATGTTCTGGAAAGCACAGAAGAAAGGAGAGCCCATAACTTCATTCAAATATCTACCTGTTTCAGTACTTTGTACTCCCAGAATTTATCTCCTTTTGTCTTATAGTCAACTAACTAATCTTTGCTTCAAATTAGTTTTCTTCCTCTCCCACCATGTTCGAAAGAAAATATTAACTTGGTCTAGAAAGTAGTTAGTAGACAATTTTACAAAACAAAAGGGAATTGCTAAAAAAAAAAAAAGTAATCTCTTAATGCTATATCACTGTGTATGGGGCCTCCTTTTGGAGCATTGCTGTGGATGTGGCAGCTCCTTGTTTATTTTGAAAGGATAAGCTAAGCAATCACTCAGTGACGGGTAGGAAAAGCCTGAGGCTGGAGATTAGCATGTAGCTTTCTAATTAGACCAGAATGAAAATAGATCTAAATCCACTGAGTACACAAAATAAGTTTGCATACTCAGTAATTGATAAATAATTATGGGTCCCTATAACAACAGTAAATGCCTGGTTGTTATTTTGTAACCTAAGGCAAATGAGTAGGGTATTTGTTTTACTTAAGCTGACAAAACTTGTGAAAGAGGCCACCACAATGACATTCCAGAGCACAGGAAAAGCTGTAATTTATCTGCTGGCTGGTGAAAAAAAAATATGTTTTCATTGTTATCCTACAGAATAGTTGAGGAATTGCACATCTTGCTGGAAGGATCCAAGGAACTAAACATTAGTTGAACAGTCTAATTCGGTCCTACCTCAATGCAGTATAAATAGTCATGTACACCAGTAGCAACAGAATGAGCTCATCCCTGAGAAACCAATGGAAAAGTCTGACCCTCATTTCTTTACACAGAAGAAATCACATAAAAGCAATCATGCTGAGGTTTAAAATATTTCAGTACAGACACAAACTATGCAATGACCATGTCTTAACTGTCAGCCAAAAAGTACCTGAAAATCCATCCTAGTTATCTAGAGAGTGAATAGGAAACAACATGGGGACATTTTATATAATGGCTGATTGTTAAATGCTGACCTTTTTTTGTTGGGTTCTGATTTTAATGGTCAGAACTCAATTATGCAGGAAGAGAAGAGATTTTTCAGCTGCACAAATAGAAGTTATGCAAAGGCACTACCAAACCCACAAGTCTGGTTAACATATAGAAAAGTAGAGATCTGTAGTAACGCATATGTTGAAAGCATTACAGCAACCACACATATTCCCTTGTGTTTAGTTCTGAAAGTCAGCTACCAATGCAGCCTATGTAAATGTGCAACCAGACACTTCAGGGACCACTACAGTCTGCTAAACTTGTCAAACTAATTCTTAACTCAATCTACAAAATGTTTATCTGTATCTGTGTGCACCTGTGTGTGGGGTGTACATGCCTTGTCCTGAAGGAAATGAAAGCTGAAGGGATAACACTCTGTGCATGTACAAGCATATATTCACCATGTGCATGGCTGACCATTTATCTGAACTTAAGAAACTCACAACTCACGACTTCCAGGGAGCCAACGCTGATAACTCATCCATAGCCTAGTCCAGTGAGATGAAATTATGAATTGTCTGCAAAGCCCTTGGTTTACATAAAGCAATACCTCCAAGAAAACCATCTCTTTGCAATGCAGAAACTTCCTTTGTAGCAGTTATGAAGCTGCAAGTTGATTTTGCATATTGAAAATGTTGGGTATTTGTTGGGGACTTTGCAAAAGGAGATGATCTATCTGCACAGAGGAGTACCCCTGCATACTTTATAAGCCAGCTTCTTTCTGTACTTTTGGTATTTGGGATTAAACTCTGGCAACAGATGTAGTTTGCAGGCCTGGGAGATATTTTATTTATGGGCATTCTCAAAGCAAACTACTCAGATTTCCAAAGATTTGGAAGATTCTTATGTGTTTAAAAACACTTTATTGCGTTTCTGTGGATGAGTTCCAGATATTACAGTGTCCTGCAAATCCTTCTAGCTACCTCCTTTATGGCAGCCTGGAGTTTAGACAAGGTCTTATTCACAACAGACAGGTCCTTTACAGCACTACCTGAGAGAGCAGGAACTGTTCTGATGGGTAGTAGGACAGAGCCTTAATCTTATTTTGCTAATGTGAATTAATGAACTGCTTCAGCTGTAAGCAAAGCTATGATGAGCAACAAGCATGAAGTTTTCACCCAGATTCTAGTGGATGGTGTTTATAGCAACAGACACTCATAAAAAGATAGAGAAGTGAGAGGTGCTAGCAGCCCAAGTGCTCCCTGGAAGAGAGAGAAGTAGATCAAGAGTTTTCGTTTCTTTACATGTTTGTTGTTTTTTGGTTGGTTGGTTGGGTTGGTTTGTTTGTTTCTTAAAGAGGAAAACCCCCAATTATCATAGAGATTTTATTTTCTGTCATTTAAAAATTCAGGAAAATATGTTTAAATCTTAGAAGATAAAGTGAATAAAACACCTTCACATAACATCTGTACTCTTCATAACTAGAAATAGGGTAGTTCCTCAGACTTGCAAACCCCTAGTTTCACCTTCCTTTTGTGCATGAAAAAAAATGAGAGAAATCAGGTGGAAATACCCCAAAACACAAGCATGTTGTTTCTTTTCCCAGAAAGTAAATAATGACCAGAAAAAACAATTTCATGTAGAAAAGCATGGGTTGCTTTTCTGTTTGTCAACCTGCTGCAGTATCCTTGCCTGCAGTATACAGATCATTTTGAATACACAGAATGACAATTTGCCGTTGTCTCAGTATCCTCAGGATACTGTGTTCATTTGATTTCATATACCAAAAACCTGATACACTGCAGTCACTAGCTAGGACCTATATGAATGCTGTTTCCCATCCTGTCTTCCTGCTTTTTCAGTATAAGGGGCCAACATTAGTAGGAAATACAATATTCCTACATATAGCATGGAGCAGAAGGAAAAGAGCAAATGAAAAAAGGTTCTTCAGTGACACAGGTAGTCCCTGCCAAACTAGCCTTGTATTCCTAGAAACGTGGAGCCATTTTGGAAGAAGTTTCAGAGGAACCACTGCATTTGCTTCTCCCTGTCATTTGGTTTAAGGAGCAGACATCCCCACCTACATTTCTTCCATGTTCCTGGGAAGTCTGCTCTCATAATTGAATGAGAACTGGTTGCAGGAAGTAGCTCCTGTGAGCACGGTGAGGCCCTTTGCAGACTTCAAAGACAGAGGGCTCAGGCTAGACCTCTTAAGCACTGACAAGGAACTAGCAGATGTTTGGCAAGCAAAAAGGTGGCATATAAAGATTCCTTGTACTCCGCAGTTTTGTGGGTATGGAGTCAAGACAGGATGCAAAATCTACTTAGGTACTTGCCATGGAGGATTAAAAAGTCAACATTTATTGTGGTGGCACCTTCAATAGGAGCAGAAGCCAAAGCAAAGAACAATCACTTGGATGAGAACCATTGTACTGCATGTCTCCATTTGTCCCCTCTGTCCTACTACTTATTCTCCTACTGTGCCCACCATGCAAGTTAAACCTGAGTCTACCCTTCCCAGCCGGCGAGGTGTAGTTCAGAAGACTAAAACTGTGGATTTCATCTTTTTGTGAAGAATTATGGTGAAGCATTTGTCACAACTGGAACTACACAGCAAACTTCCTCCAACTCCATTTGGTGCAGCTCTGTGTTGCAACCTATAGAACAGAAAAACCACATCCTTTCTGAATGCAAGCATAAGACCTAGAAACTCCGAGTGTGAAGTGTAATTTCACTCTATAAAACCAGAAAGACACATTTTATTTCTGCACCTAGCAAGGTAGCTAAGACTGCTGGTGCAGAAAGCAAGATACTGATACAGAAGTTACTGAATCGGTAATGGATTTAGGTGCTTTTTTTTGTTTCTATGTACAGCACAAACTAGTAGAAACAGAAAACAAATTAAGAGAGTAGTTTCCTTCTGCATCTTCACCTTCTGTGTGCATTCCATCAAATAAACAGGCTTTTCAGAAGTCCTAGGGAAAACTTACTGGCTACTTTGAGCTCTGGATGCTTGACTGCAATGAATCATCTTCTGTTCCTTACTGGACCAGGGAAGAGGCCACTTTGAATTTACAGGATAAAAAGTGGCAGAGGTCATGGCCGCCTAAGCAAGCAGACTGTGACAGCTTCACAATGCATGAATTTTCACTTGGCTGAACCTTAGGGATCAGAAATTGGCATGGATTCTTCTACTACTATTACTCTGACTACCAAATCTCTCCTGTTCCCAGAATTCCTGGACCAATATTTTACCTGGAAATAGTTCAAACATATTTTGAAGAGGTGATGATTATTATTTTATGTGTTTTCTCCTCTGCATATCTGGTGTCTGCCAGAATAAATGCATTTGTGGACAGGAGAGATGCAGTTGTCCTTTGCTAAGCTTTGCTAAGCCAGGACATTCACATATCTTGGCCCTGATCCCACAGAAAATCAGGGACTGGCTTCAGAAGGCTCAGGGACTCACTTCTCAACCATCTATGCAATAGTGGGTATAATGCAATAGGACCTATAGGACACCACTGCCTTCCTGGAGTTACAGCTATGTCAGCTGGGATACTGTAAGATAGACCTGTCCACAAACTCTATGGTCAGGAAACCCAGGCCCCTCCTGGTGGACCCACATGTACTTTTGGAAGCCTAGACCTCAAACATTTATTTGCTGACCTACCACATACATAAAGGAAAAAAAATGTAGATGATGCATTAAATTTTCTTAAATGCAAGGGACTACACGATCAAATAAGTGTATTACATCTCTGCCATATATAGTTCTAGGTCAACATGCATTTAAACACTGGAAGTTGTTCTTTCAACCAAAATATAACCACAGTGTGGTCAATAAATGACTGACAGACTATAGTGTATGTAATTATTCCCTTAATTTCCTCTAATAAAGCAGACAGCTAAATGAACCAACTTCTTCTCCAGTACTCCTTTTCTCATGTCAGTTGCAGCTGTGGTTCAGAGATGGGTTCATATTAGCATCTCAGCACTTTTTTCTAACCTGGTTCAAAAGTGGCCTGGTTCTGGTTCAAAAAAAAAACTGGTTCAAAATCATCTGGTTCAAAAGTGGCACTCTGCAATCAATTCATTTTTGAAACCTTGAACAGGAATGGATCACAGAGTCATGAATAGCAAGGAAAAAAAATAATGAAGAGATGACTTTTTAAATGAAACAAAGCCTTGATACGAGGAGAAAAAAAGACCCAAAGTAATTTGAAAATAAATCAGCCAACCTGAGAAATAGCACAAATTGTTTGTAAATAATAATGGACAGAGAAGGAAGCAAAATTCATCCAGCTTGTATTAGCTATCTGGCTCTGAACTTTGGAATTTAATACTGTTAACAAGAGAGGTCCTTTATTAGAGAGGAGGTAGCTGCTGCTTTGAAGGATGGACTCACTTTTAAATTTGAATGAAGTTAAATCTTCTCACACCCCAAAAAATTTTTCTGTATCTAACTACACCATTCATAGTAAGCACTTATACTGATCTGTATAAAGGCTTCTAAAGGTGGTAAGTCAGAAATATTACCTTACACATACAAATACAACCGTCACTTACTTCAACACAAGCTTTTTCAGCTGGACTGGTTCCAAAAGGCTGTAGGCACTCATAAAACTGTGCAGCTTCTTAGTGCAGTATAGGTTGCAGGTTCCCAGCACCACCAAGATCTTGAACAAATCAAAGACAGATGCAGTCATTAGGATGTATGCCTGGTTTAATTAAGTGGTTATATCACATGTATCTATAAAAATGGCATGCCTGATACACTTTAGATTCTCTGGGACACCTGCTTACACACAATGCATCTGAAGTCCAGAACCATGACTATGTAAACATGACTCACGAGTGTTTGTTTTTGTTTTCTAAAATGCAGAACAAACCCTGCAAGAGAAAACAACAAACACTAAAGCTGTCCATAGCTGCAGGTGTAAAAAGTCCTCTCTGCATCAGGTGTCTTTCCTTGTATTGCTGTGCAAAGAGAACGTCGAAAGATGTAAAGGCACAATGCACTTTTTTATTTACCCAGGCATGTGGGTGAAGTGGTGATAAATAGCAAAAAGGGATATAAATTCTCAAGTTTTTAAGGAAATCTTTCATTTCTAAAGATTGAAATACTGAAATAACCACTGCCAACCTCAAAGAAGAGAATTGAGGTCAGCAAACAGAGCAGCCTCAAAGCCTGAGGGAAGGCGGCAAAGAGGAGCACTTGCTACTCACCATATGAATGGCAAGCAAAAAGAAAAGCAGGCCTGACCTTTCAGGGAGACCTGGAAACAGCTCCAACAGCACTGGTCATTAAAACAAAACATAACAAAACATATAAAAAGGCATTAAGAAAACCTCAATCCAATGGGAAGAGGAAGTGATTTAAGGGGATTAGCTCCTGAAAAACAAAGCCCCACTCTTCCTCAGACTGCCCAGGAGTCCCAGAAATACTCTTCTACAGCATTGATGGAGCTGTGAAAATGAACAAATGTTGGCAGCTACTCAACAAATGATAGTAATGGGAGGTGACATCCCTGGACCTCAACCAGCTAGCACACAATTGTCTCATTTTCATGGTATGTCAATATAAATTTAGACTTTAGTGCTTTGCTTGTCTTGTGCTGTTATCTCCTTTCCAGAGCAGAACACAGAAGAACATTTATAACTTTACACTGACTTTGACCTGCAAACAAATGCCAACCCGCAAAAACTAGTGCTGAATCATTTCTTCTCCCATCTGTGACCTTTTTACCCTCCTTCCCTTTCATGTCACTCCATTTCTTCATGAGTGACTCTCATGCATCTATATCACAGAGGCATTTGAGAAGATTCAGTGGAGTTGTACTTGTTGAGCTGCAGGGAAATCTTCTCAGCCAGGAGTCCTTCATGTTGGGCAACACACACAGTTCCCCTTTTCTGACAGTCCTTCAACAACTACCATAACAACAACTACAAAACCCACAACAACCTAGTAACCTGTTTCACAAAACTGAAATGACCTAAAATCTTGGGATGATACAAGCAGACATGGTGGCAAGGCCTTCACAGATACAAAATAGACATCATTTTTGCTTTGGCACTGGAAGACTGGGATCTGTCTCAGACCCTCTGTCTTGAGACCTAACAGATGATAACGTGGAGTCACAGCTACACTTCAGCCAGCTTTGCTACAACTGGGATTACACCCCCTGAATTCTTTACAGAATTCTTTACTCTTCTGCTCTGCAAACCTAACTCATCTGGAAGTACTGCTACTGAGACCAGACAATTTAAGAGCGCTGATGCTTTTTTTTTTTAAGCTGCTATTAAAAGTCTGATGTCTTGCTGTACCAAGGCAAAAATTATCAATCCCTTGAGCTTCAAAATTATTCAGCGATTTGATCTTTAAAATGGGAGGGAGTTTATGGACTCGAAACAGGGCTGAAGTTACAGTCCTTGAAGTTGGTTAGTTGGTTGTGTGACTTCAGAAGACTCTGAATTTGAATCTAAGACTCAACAGAAAGCAGCTGCAGAGATGGACGAGGGAAGAGTTATCAAAATGAAAGCAGGAAATACAAGTTTCAAGTAATTGCATGGGGACTTTTGGAGAAGAGGTACTGGTATGTCTGCTAGATTAGATCTGAATTAGTCTGAGTTTACCATGGAAGAAGTATCTCTAATACCACCCACCTCTACTCAATTTGGAAATACCAGAAAAATTCCCTCCACCTGTGGTTATTTTGGCACTTCTGGGTTCCAAAGATCAGTATACAGAGATGAGTAAAAATCAGGGAAAAGCCTGAACCAGAGTTCCATACAATACCCATAAATCTGAGAATTCATTGCATCTGGTGCAAACTTTGTGGATAACTTCAGTGGGAGGTAGGCACAGGAGAAAAGAACTATGGTGGTTTCTCAAAATCTTAAAAACCGTAACTTTTCCAGAACACAATTTTATAGCACAAGTGGACAGAGACTCATCAAGGATCTAGCTCAGTAAAGTGCACACATACAAATGAATAAGAAGGGATTGACCATGTACATAAAGTTAAGCACACATCCAATCACTCTGCTGAACACAAACCACAGCGGTCATTTCCCATTTGGAAACCCTTGTCAGGGAAAGAGATGGGAAGAAGGAGAGTTGTTTTGCATGATATTTTTAGATAGATTCTTAATGGAATATTTGTTAAGCTTTCTTCCACCCCAGCTGCCCCCCTGCCTGCTGTCTGGGTTTGTGTGTTTTTTAATGGTTAGCAATGCATCACAGTACGGCTGCTGTTTAAATATTTGCCTGAAAAAAAATGTAGTCTGTGCTTAAGAAAAGTGGTTTGGCACAAACCAGACATTTTCAAACATCCATTTACCAGATGGATCACTTTGTCCAATTAAAAAGGGGAAAAGAAAAAGATGGTGGAGGAGCTGAAGATCGAGCGGAATGTTCCTAAGCACACTGCACTGTTTACTATGTGCATGTCTCCTGGCATCTTGTGAGAAGCTATCAATAAGTTCTTCAAAACTGTTCTTTTCCTTTAAAGATGTCTGCATTTTTCACTCTACTAAAAAGGCAGTAAATATACTCTACAATAGCCTGATGGAAAAATGTGCTGAAGTATTTCTATAAATCAAATGTAGCAGTTTGGCATTAGCTGTGAGGCAGTAAATTTAGTAAATTAGGACCAGATGATTTTAAAATAGAATCTTACATAACTTTCTAGCGTGATATATATACTTTTTTAATTTAACACAAGTTTGTCTGTCTTCATGAAGTTATCTTGGCTGCTACCAGAATGTGGTTCCATCTTTAAGAAATGTATTTTTTTGTTATTTATCAAGTGCAGAATGTTTTAAATATCAAAGTAAGGAGGGGAACAGATTTCTCAAAAGACAGAAAAGGGTTAGGGTACTGATCCACATAAGGTGTAGGGTGCTTTGCATCCCTAATGCCCCTGGCTATTTCTCTCTCTTTATTTTGATTAATAATACTCTATTCCTCTATCCACCTTCCTTTTCTTGCCCTCTTTCCCTTTTCCCACAGATTTGAAGCATCCTTCCATTCCTCCCCACAGCGGTTACACTTCCTACAAATGCAACTTGGTCCAACAGTGTTTCTTTCACCTGTGTGCTTAGATCAGCATTTGGGATCTTGCATTTGTTGTGTTTTCCCACTTTTAATCTCTGCATCAGAAGATCCATCTCTGAGAAATAAGGAAAATGAAATGGTAAGACCAGTCTAAGGAGCCTATTCCACCAGCTGTAGTTGAAACCTCTGACCCTATCTGCACATATATACCCGAAACCCGCTCTCCCAGCACATCTTTGACTTTCATGTTTCTGAGCCACTAGCCAATCATGTCAGACCACAGCTTATGTTCTGGAGAGAGCAGATTGCAGATGTACAGCCTTCAGGGTCTTCTCCTTGGGCAGTCATTGTCACCATGGTCTTTCACTGGAGGCAACAGCTCCTGGAATAGTTACTGTGGACCCATCCCATGGCAGCTACGCTCAGGAGGGCATGCTACAGTGCCTTATTTCTGAAAGCACAATCAAGGTCCTTTTACAGTGTTTAGTTACTGTTTGGAGAGCCAAGGACAACACACTCTATTTCAAAACTTTGGAGTTACAGGGGAGCCCCTCCAGTACCCTGACACTCACAGGGATATTTAGCAGTGGTTTCCAGGACCTTAAGGCATAAAAAATGAGCTAGGCCACTCCTTAAAAGCCATGAATACACATGGAGGCAGATCTTTACAGCTCCCAGACAGGGCTGAACTCTGTGGAGGTGAAGAGTCAGAGCCCTGTGTCAACCTTTATGACTCAAGAACCCATCAGACTTCGGAAGCAAACACTATGAGTCAACTGGGATGTGAGGATAAAGGCAGGCAGAGAAAAGAATGTAGGCTTTGAAGGAGAGACCAGCAAATGGCTGTGTATAGCCCTGCTTTCATGCGATCCCAAGACTGGTGCTTATATCAGCTCTGCAAGTGCAAGTATCCAGAAGCAAGCAGAACAATAACTGTGGTGGATACTCCTGAGAGCCAACTTATCTGCAAGCGCTGCCTCCCTCCGCAGAGACACTCTACTATGAGGAGCCAATTAAGTCAAAGCCAAGGCCTGGGATGCTACACAGTGTGGGCCAAATCCTGGTCTCAGTGAAGCTGAGAGAAGCTTTGCCAATGGGAACACGCTCTGTCCTTTTCACCCCATCTTTGGCTACCCTCTTTCTGGAAGCATTCAGAGTTTGCATATGATAGCAATGAAAAAGAGAGAGAACAGAGCAATGGAAAAGAGAGAGAACAGAGTTCCCACGTTCCTTCTCTTCTAGTATTGTTTCCTGAGAGTCCTGCAACAGGCAGTAATGCAATGATCTTTTCTTTAAATGACATCGTACTGAAATGCCTGTTAAAAATAACAGAAGAGGAGGAGGGGTTTGGAAATCAGTCATTTTGCTTTAAAGAATGATTCAGGGAGTAGATCATAAACAGATTTAGATGGCAGCAAAGATAACCATTTTTGGCAGTTTTGTGGAGATGCAAATTTACACTGAGTATGAGATGAGAGCCTAAACACCAACACCCAAAGAAGAGAAAAATAAGTCAGACAGTGTGAGACATTTCATGTTCTATTCCCTGTTGTTATGGATCAACTGACCTCCACAGATCTTCTTGAGGTGGAAGAGAGAAAAGATGATCACCTTCTCATTGTATATCCTCCCTCCAAACATCTCCAAAAGAAGCAAATTTCCCTGAAATTCCTCAAGCCTCAGAACACCTCTCAGGCTAAGACTGTATGGGAAGCTTGGTGGTAAAGGCAAAAGAGAATTTCCCCCTTGGATTTATTTTTTTCCTTTTTTTTTCTTTAAATCCCTAATGTGAGTTTTATCAAATTTTCCTCTTTGCTTCCCCTCCTGGGGGAAGTATTTTCCCACTGGAAAATACTGGTTGCTGGCTAGTGGACAACAACCAAGCAGCATGCTGGCCCTACCAGGGAGAAATGCTCTTCATGCTATGAAAGGGTTGCTGGGAAGAGATGGGGAGAGGGAAAATGTGAGGATATAAAATATAACCAAAGCAGATCACCTTTGCTGAAAGAAGTGTGGGAGATATGCAACAAAAGGTTCCTAAAACCAGACAGAAGAAAAATATCAGGCTTTGAAAGCAAAATGGATGCAGCTGGCTACTCTAGTGACAGGACGATTCCTTGGATGATATGTAAAACTAATGGACAATTAATAGTCAGGAAAGATTGTATTTCAGGGTCAGTTTTGAGTTTTTCCCAAGTTAAAGCAGTGTGTATTTTCAAATCAGGGGGAAGAGGAGAGTAGACAATGGTTTCTTTGGCTCTTGCTCCCTGAGGTGGGGCAAAATGGTCTGCATGGGATTTATGGGACTGCAAGGATTTTGGAGTCTTTTAGATCTATCTAATAAATGTGTAAGTACTTCAACACCCCCCCCCCCCCCTTTATATGCCATGTTGTAACTCCATACTTCTGCACAACCTCCTTCCACACAAACTCAGAGGAAAGTGCTGGCACATGTGTTTGGAATTGGGGCTGTCCACCCTGTCAACTGCAGGACTAAGAAGGCAGGATAGGAAGGAGAGACAGGCAGGAAGAGCAGGCAGTAGCAGGCCACTAGAGACTGGAAAGAACAGAGCCATTTGCTACAAAGCTTCTGGGGATGGGAATTGCTGCATATTACTCTGTGTGTGCATGCACGGAGGGGAGAGACATCACATCTGCTGAGAAAAGCTTACTGATATTAGGCTACAAAATCTTATCTTTCTAGACATCAAGTAGGGTATCACAGGAAGATGAACTTTTTTATTCCAGACCACTGTTTCCTACTTAATTGTCCAAATTCACACTCCGCTTTCACGAAGGAACTCCTTTGCAGGTGGTTATGTGTTGAGTCAGGACTTCATTCCCACAAATGTAGTATGCCGGATGCATGCTCAAAAGAGCCTGCGGGGTTTCTAATCTGGGAGCATAGTGCTGTGATGGGCTGATTTGCTTTCATAAAAAAAATAACAAAAAAAAAAAAAGAAATACCTTATTCAACCCACTCCTACTTCAATGACTTTAATATCTGTTGGAATAATGTAACATGATCCACACGGATAAAATCTCAGGTACAGAATTTCGCCCAAACTGGGGAAAATTAAAGTAGAAAGTTCAGGTAAAGATCTGAGCATTTGGATTCCAGCCCTGTGACTTCTTACTTCAGTCATAGTGACTGCATGAAAAGCTTGACATGCCTAAGCTTTGTGCCCAAGTTTCTTGTCTGAGGCAATTCCGGTTCCAATTCTGGATTCCTTTCAACTTAAACGAGCTGTGATGTCTAAACATACATTTCCTCTTGAGCAACCTCTCTGTATTACATTTATCACATTTCATCCACACAGTTGGGAACCAGAGAGAACAGAAGCCTTTTGCAGTCTCCATAGCTGCTCTATTTCTCAGCTTTTTTTAACAAAAACAAAAAAACACTCTTTTGGCATCAGTAGGTTGAGTGGCATGCATGCTACACGTCTGGAAGCAAGCCTGTATTTTTTAACCCATGTATTAAAAATATTCAGTGCCAGAGGGGAAAATAAAGGAGTGTATTCTGTCAGCGCCACTGCTGAGACTGGTTTGTTTGTTTGGGAAATGAATAAGCCTTTGACAGTATCTCTGGAAGGAATAGGCCAGTTCGTGCTCCATCCTGACATTCTTTTCTCTCTCCAGTCTTCCTGCATACCTTACATTCTTCTTACCCTCCCAACACCACCAGTTTGTGGGCAGGCAAGGACTGGGGATCCAGTCTGCCACAGTCCTGCACCCATCTTGAAGCCACCAGCTTCTGACATCTCACTGAGGCACCAATGTTATCCACACCAGTGCACACAACAAGGTTTGCAGAGCTCTTACTTGCAAAGTGTGTATGGCAGCTCAGCTACAATTGCTGCTGTCTTGCACAAATTCCTTCCAGCACTGCTGAGAACATGAAGTCCCATGGACCTGCGTGCTCTACAACAGCCAGATGGCTGGGGAGCTGCTGTGCTGCATGGACCTGGAAAAGCAATTCTTTTCCATCCTCATCTGCAGTTAGTACTCAGCATTGGAACAGAGATAAATTTACTTCATTTTGATTTCACATTCTTTCTTTTATCCAGAGTGAGATGGGGCCCTCATACTGTTTAATAGTGAATCCACTGTTTCCCCTTCCTATGCTCATTTTCCCCAGGTAACCACCTGCTTTTCATAACAAACTAAAGTTGCACTAGTATTTATTTTCCTTTTTCCTTCTTTTTTTTTTTTTTTTTTTTTTTTAAACTGACCAGACTTCTCAGTTTTTATTCACCAAGTCAGGCTGGTGCCTTAGTGATAGCCAGTCCCAGAATATGTGAAATCCAACTGCCTTCCATGATTTCTCAAACTAACAAAGGCTGGATTCACTTTCAAAACCTTTTGGGTGGGAGGACACCAGTATGTTTCTTTCTGGCTGGCATTTGAAGCAAAACGGAGAGGATAGAGGGAGCTGTATTTATTCGGTTTTTCTGAAGGAGGGTCACTAAACAGGGCCTTGATGGTTGACTTGCAAAGTTAAATGAGCGATTCCTGAAGAAACACTGCATAAAATGCCCTTCTTTAGAATGTGAACAGCTTTTGTGCTTTATTGTGAAAGGAGGTGGGATGCCTGTAAGATTAGTTCATATGTATTAAAGGAAATGTTGAGTTATAGAGCAAGGCAAGTGAACTAGTCCTGTAGTTAAAAAGCATCTCAGGTAGAATAGCAAAGGACCATCAATGTAAAAAAGATACTTCTATTAACAATTTTTGTCCTCACAGTTTGAACCTTGCATTTAAACCTAAACACTACAGTGATCGCTACCTACCCTCTGTCTGCCGGGACAGACTTCTGTTACTGTTAAATGGAATAGCCCACTTGCTTGAAAAGATTTCCATCACTGGTCAAAGAAAAACAGAGCAGACTTTGTTTTGGTTTGCTGAAATGCAAAATATTCCCTTCTTTGGGTGAGAATGAAATCTTTTTCTCATTATCTCCTAGTGAGGTGGGACAGGCGCCTTTCTGTGCAGACAGAGACAGAAGCCTGCCCACGTCAGTGGTGAATTTTTGTTAAGGTTCCTTTCAGGAAACAGCAGCATTTCAACTTTTTTAACAGATTTGTCCAAGCAAGCAAATTCCACCACTCTGACTGTGTATAAAACTGTTTTATACTGAAGAAATTTTATCCACTGCATGCTGGCTGAACCAGTCCAGGTAGTGTTGTAGCGTTGGCAGGACCAAGGCTAATTACGACTCCTCTGATCATAAAGAGCAGTGCCACTGTAACTAAATTAATTTTAATCCTAATCCCCGGGGCAAGTATCACAGCAAGAAGTGATGCAGATGCCACACAACATAACCAAAGGATAGTTAGGGCTTTGTGCAGGAGGGAAAAAAGAGATCTCCGTGTTTCCCAAACACAGAGCTCACAGACCCTTCCTGAAAAGACTCTCTCAGCTGTGAGGGAGACACTGCTGTGTCTCTCTTTTCTCAGGTTGTGTCATGGGGAAACAGGAACAAGGGATTTTTGTTTGAGTAACCTTTCAGAGCTGGGTATCTGTCTCATGTTCTTCTCCTATCAGTTGTCACAGGGTGATAGCTGGCTGATTTGCTTCAATAGGTATTCCCTTCCCAGCCCAGCTGACAGCTCTGTTCCACATTGTGTGCTGAGGGCTGTGGCTGGTGAGCTGCTGACAAGCAGTCCCTTTGGCTGCCTTACCATTTCACCTGCTGCAATCCTCCAGATACCCCCAAAACCCCAACTGGCAATCAGGAGGGCACCAGGAAGACACAGACCAGTGGTGCAGGTAGAAACAATTCAAGCTCACCAGGATGGTGCGGGGGAGTGTGAGACAAGCAGTAGGTTGTCCAAATGAGCAGGGAGTAATATTAATTGCTTTTGGCAAAAGCAAAGAACAAACAAAAGCCATGGATGCAGGCACAAGACAAAGTCACAGAACCCATTTGCTACTCTGCTAGAATTGTAGCAGCATAAAATATGAGGCAGTGAATCAAGCCATTGCTGTGCTGTGAAGCAAAAAGACACATTACATGAATTACCCTCCTGAGAACTTCAATAGGACCCTGCAGTTATAAATCCTGGCAACATAGCTCAAGTTGTCTCTACAACACAGACTTCAGTAGTGCCAGGTCGTGGCTTCCTCATAAGCATGTTCCATTGTATAAGTGAGCTCATTATCCAAGGCTACCAACTCAAAACTTTCCTAGACTATGCCTGCAATACAGTATTAAATAGTAAAGGCACAACAGTCAACAGGATCATTAAGCAAAGCAAAGTGCCTGCGCTAACCACAGACATGTGCTTGCCACAGTCCTGCTTCTTATAGTAGTGTGTTACGGTTACAGGATCATATTTACAAATCTTTCTTTCAAGGTATATCTAATTCCTGACATTTGCAGAGCTCCACCATGCTGCTAGCTCTACCAGAAGTGTCACACTAAGAGGGAACATTTCACCCTTAGGGAAATCAAAAACCCCCTCAAAGTGCAAAGAAAGCTGAAGTGGGTAAACAGAGCAGGTGGGAGACAGGAAGGGTGTGTGAATAAAATGAGCAGTGGGATTTCACTGAGGAGGTGGTGTGCAATGGCAATCTCTTTTTCTCCCTGTAAAATAACAACTCTTGTACCTGCTTCTTCAGAATTGTAAAGTATAGTTATCAGCACCAATAAACTTCGTGTTCTTGTGCCCAAAGTGACATTTAATTGAAAGTTTTTAATATGAGTTATGAAGAGCGATACAGGCAAAACAATACATAAAGAAAAGAACAACCCAATTAGAATTTTATACACATCTGTTGCCTGACATTAAGATCAGTCAGGGACATTTTACATACATTAAAAACAATGAAAGCTAAAACAAAAGCAGAAGGCACAGCTTCTCAAATGTGCTTCGGTTTTATAAAGTGACTGTAAAGGCATTCTGAAAAAGGAAAAGCACCAGTTACATGAAAAGTATCTGTATTGGCAGGATGACTGGAAAACAGATGCAATCTGCATTTAGATATAGGTGAAGTCAGAAATATGATTCTACTTCTCTTATTTTTGTCTCTGATACTTATCTGGGTCTTACTAATGTGGTTTTGCAATCTTTAATGCATTTATCTTCATTACTATGGTGCCACATAGGGATTATACAGAGCTTAATCAGGGAATGGGACCTAGATGTTAGTCCAATACCATGCTAACATTTCAACCATTGCATCCTCTGTACTCAAGAAGAATTTTCTCCTCCCAGAAGAAATTTTTATCCTTGGACAAAAACAAGCAAGAAGAAAATCAAAGGTCAAACCCTACAGTTAAGAAACACTCCAAAGAGATTTACGCTTTCCTTACAGTAGGATTATGCATAATCACTGGAAGAATTCTCTTCTTAAATACAGTATCTGAGGACACAGAATACAAATGATCTTTGCCCTCTTTGAACTACTCAAATTTATTTTGATGCTGTGCTTAAAACAACACTGCCCCAAACCCATCTCATATAAAATATTATCTCTTTCAATGTAACTTCCTGGAAAAATCAGAAGAATCAACAGCAACAACAAAAAAGGAAAGAAAACCCAGGAGAAACCCCCCTAAAGGGATTACAGCAAGTGAAGCAATGGCACTTCACTGGGAGCCCAGTCACAGTGGCACCCCCTGAACTGCAGAAAGCAGAAGCTCACTTTTCCCACCAAGACACCTTTTGTACTGATGGGGATTCATACCAATGAGCTATTGGGGTATATGCAGTCAAGAAGATGATACAGAAAAAAAAAAAAAAAAAAGCTTTTTTTTTGCACTCATTTAGTAAATTTGTATAGATAACCACATATTTTATGCTGGAACTAGAGAATGAAGGAGATTACAGATTAAAAGTATGACATTCTTTAGAAGCCATGAAGCCATTTTAGCAATAGGATCCCTCTCTAGAGAATTAGTCACATGAGAATTAAAGGATATCACTGTATGATGGAATGAAGTTATGCTTGTAATCTGGTAGTACAAGATTATACTTCGCTGTTTTTCCTTAGGCCACTAGAAATAGTCTTGAGTCCATCTGTGACCTAGAAATGTTGGGTAAGATCCAAGTCAGGCAAAAAGGAGAGAATTTATTTCCTGTTCATCTAACAAGCTGGAGTATGCCCTATACACAAAGATTCCCATTATGTGCACCATATTAATCATGCCTGATTAAGGAGTCTGACTTAAAAAGCATGAAGGAACATCACACATTTGTTTTTCCCGCTCTTTCCTGCCCTCAGGATATCAGAGTTAATGATTACACTCTCCCAAATAATCCTTATTTGCCATAGCCACTCTTTATAAGGGACATCTCTAGGTCATTAAAGCCATCTTGGTCTGTGGTGCCTAACCACTGTTTAAACCACCAGGTTTTCCTAGGCAAAGTGAGCACGTAGCATCTTGATTTGAGAAGCAGATTATATTCTGGGGACAAATGAGAACAAAAATCAATTGCAAAGACGACAAAGCAGCATGAAGCACTCAAACCCTCCAAAAGCTGCACAAGAAAAAGGCGACTATGGAAGGGATGGATGGAAAAGGTCCAGCACCCGGCGGGTTTGTCGTCACACAGGGACCTCCGAACAGCCCTGCAGGCCTCAGGCTACGAGGGGCGGCTTTGGGGGGGGGCTTCGCCGGGATCCTGGGTGCTTTGAACCCTGTCAAGCCCAGACTCCCCAAGCACAGCGGGTAGCAGCCGGGGCTGGGCTGGGCTGGCCAGACAGAAGCCGTTTTGTTCCGAGTGTCCGTTTCACGCAGCGAACTCGAGGTGAGCGGCTCCGAAGCGGCACGGCGGGTGCCGCTGTGTCACGGAAGCAGGGCCGCAGCCCTCGCACCGTGCGCGGCTCAGTCGCGATACACGCCACCGCGACAGCAGCCCCCAGGCGGCGCGACCGGGAGGGCGGCAGGCGACGTGGCCGGCGAGGGCCCACCGTGTCCAGAGCGCTGCCAATGGGAGGGCGCTATGCAAATGAGCGGGGTAGCCTGGCGGTGGGGCGGGCGGCGCGGCGAGGAGAGGCGGCGGGGATGCGGCGGGTGGTGGAGTAGCGGGTGCGGCGCCGGTTCCTCAGCGCTCCGCAGCCATGAAGTACAAGGTGAGCCGCCGACGGGACAGGGCTGGGCGCGCAGAGTTTCACGGGTTTGTCAGCGCTCGCTGAGGGGGTCGCAGCCCTCACTGCGAAGCGGTTGGCTCGGGGCTCCCCTCAGCACCCCTTTTCTTTCGGGGCAGGCGGTTACAGCCGATGGCCCCGGGGATCGGCCGACCCCTCTCCCCTCTCCTGCTGCTCTATGCAGCCTGCAGGCATAGAGCCCCAGGGGAGGTGCTCCGGGGGAAAAAGGGGAACCGGGGGCAAGCCGGCGGAGACACCCCCATCCACGGGCGCTCTGGAGCGTTCGCGATAGGGGGAGAAGGTGGAGAGCTTTCCCCGCTTGCCCAGGCGCTGGCTAACGGGTCGAGCCCGGTGGCTCGGGAAAGGCGGGTGTGTACGTGGTGCCCAGCATCGGTTTGGGGCAGGTACCGCCGCGTCTCCCCGCGGTGTAACGCCCGTTTTCCAGCCCTCTGTGAGTGTCTCGTTATCGCAGCGCAGCTTCTCGGGGCGGGCTGTCGGATGAGTTACAAGCAAGGAGAAAAAGTACAACTGTGTATTTAAAATAATGGTTAGCCTATCCCCCTTTCCCCTGTGAAATAAGTGGGTTTAGATTAAGCTTTTACCAGAGTTGGTTTTATTTTTCAGAAGTCACAAATTTAGAGGCTTTCATCCTAGTATTACTCTACTTAAAACCATCTGGGCAAGTTACTGAATTGCCCACAGAGCATTAGATTACTGTACAGACATGCCATAATCTTGTGTGCCTGGAAAAAAGGGGGAAGGAAGGGAAAACTTTCCTTCCTCTGCCAAAAATAACTTCAGCATCAATAAAAGAAGTGATTTGGAAATGTCACACGTTATATGCTTACTTGGAGACTAACTTGATTTGGAAGTGAAGTGCAATATAGAAGAGCCCTGATGCTATAACTTTACAACACTGGGCAGAATGAGATGTGCAAGTGATACCTAGGCAAATATACACAGATTTTCTTGCTTTTCCATATAGCTCTGAGCTCAGCCCAAGCTTTCAGGATCTCTCATACCCAAACTTTGGGAAAAGTTAAAGTTAAGTCTTCAAAGCTGCTGCTAGTTTCTCATGGTGGTTAAGAATAACCAGGAAAAATAAACAATGTAAGATAGAGATGGACAAAGATACATGATTTGAGAGGATTTTTGTCCGAATTTTAGGTGTTTTTTTTTGTTTGGGGTTTGGGGTTTTTTTCCCCTTTTTTTCTTTTTGTTTTTTTTAGTATGTTCTCAAACAGCTGTCTGAAGTCTGTGATAGCATTTATCTCCCATACCTTTTTACTCTGTCTCACATCAGTTCAGGTAGACTTTATACCTGCTTAGAGAAGCTGTGAATCTTACCTAGAAACATCAGGCACTTGGGATTGGAAGAGCAGTGTCACAGTGGCAAAATAATGGTCCTGCATAGTTATACAGCTCCCAGACTTCTTGGTAACCATCTGGCCTTCCTCTGCTGCAAGGAGACCATGCCTCATATGTAGCCCAGTGGCACTGCAAGAATAGGGACTGGTAAAGTGGCTCAAAAGGGGGAAGTCTTCCCTGCTTTTAATGTTTCCTTCGGGCTGTCTGGTTGGAATAAGCATTTTTGTTTGGGTTTGTGATTACGTAATTCTGGGCAGAGAAAGCTAGACAAAGAAAGAACAAGCCATTAAAAAAGACTGAAGGGTTTGGCCTCAAAAGCCTTCTTGTCAGACTCCGGTGTTTACTTTCCCTGGGAAATGTGAAGTTTCTTACACTACTTAACGAGGACAAAGATCCTTAGAGCTGTTTCTTATCCCTGAAGCAACATGTAAAGAAAATACCTGCTTATTCAGTCTTTTTTTCTTTTTTTTTTTCTGTATTTTCTTTCTGTTTCTATAGGAAAACAAAAGTCCTATAGTTTTTATTGTATATAGAAGATAAAGGAACAGAATGTGCTCATGGCCTGCCTGGGGACATACCATCACTCCAGAGGTGGCTTAGCTTCCAGGTGCAGAGTTGGGTCTGTTTAACTGCTCCTGGTGCTATACTGGGGCCTGTCATTCTTTACTTCCATTTTGATAGTCCATGAAATAAGGCCTCATTTAATGAAATGGTTGAGATGCTTATCATAGTTTAATCAGAGTATCAACAGTTGAACAGAACAGGATCTGACTCGCATGAGACCCTGAGTACATCTCTCCGTCATTCACAGCTTCACTTTCAGTGTGACTAAACCAACTAATTTCCGGCCTAGGTAACCTTTCCATTACCCAGTCTACCCTTTTTTCACTCTGCTTTTCACTTCACCTAAGCTTCTTTTATTGACCATCCCACTCTTCAGAAATTCTTCCAATATGCTATTCAAGTCTGAACCCTCTGAAAGCCACTGGGAAAATCCCTGTGGATTTAGGCAAGTTCAGAATTTTGCCTTATATATGTCTCTACACTTCTGTGTCTCTTTTGCATACTGTGCGGAATTCAATGAAGCTATGACTGTTCAAAGCAAAAGCATATTTGAGGCTTACGGATGTTACCAGGTTAGGTCCTATTCTACCACTCATGTTCTGGTTAAATAATGGAGAACACAAAAGTTATTCTGAGTGAGCAACGGAAAGACATGAAATGTTAAGCATAACAAATACTCACATATCAGTTGTGAGCCTTAGTCCTACTTGTCTATAAGCTACTTTCAGAAACTAATTCCTGTCAGGTGCAGATGTATTATGGCAATACCCCAATTCCTCATTTGATGAACTTGGCATCCTTCTGTGCTAACTCTTCATGAGCCACCAAGTACACCCCCATCCCATCAAGTTCTCACAGGATGCTATTCCAGTATTTGGTACTCCAGAATGTAGGATAAACCCTTTCTGAACCCTAACCCAGACTGTGACTCCAAGGATGAAGCAATTACAGCTGAAATGTGCTATGTAGGATCAGAAATACCAGAAATTACTATGATCAGAGAAGAACATGATGGGAGAGGATAATCTAGCCAGCAATTCCAATGCTTTTATCTCCGGCAATAAAAGTGTGACAGATGCAAAAGGGAGAAGGCATTAATCATAATAAGGCTTCTGTAGCTTGTTGGCTGTTCACAAGCAAGACAAAAAGAGAGGGGGAAGGAGAAAGAGGGGCTTATCTGTTTACCAAAAGATCCAAACAGTGAAAGAAGAGAGGAAGAAAAAAGCCCCTACATTCCTTACCTCATTTAAGCCAGAAGGAATGACGTAGATGTAAAGTATGAGGTCTTGATTATCTATTTTTAGATAATTTGTTGGGCAAGGAAGAAACCTAAATAGGGTTTGAAATGCCAGCCATTTGTGCTAAGGCAGAGTCCTGTAATATATAGACTTGATTACAGTGTCTGCATGCCAAGACAAACAAAATAGTGTCCCTGGGAAGAAATACTGTATTCCCAACCAGGAATGCTTGTGAAAAGCCGCTTGTAACCCTGGCAATGAAAGACTTTGAGTGTTGGGCTATGTAAAGGGAAAAGAACTGCCTGTACTTTACTAACCAAATCCTCTCTGTTTCATTTATTCCTCACACTCCTCTGTTTTCTTTTTCTTTTTTTTTTTTTGTTTGGTATCTCAGCAGTCACAGGGTGGCAATCAAACCTAGAAGTAAATAGGAACTGTAAAACCTGGTAAAAGGTAGTACTACAGGAACAAACCAACAAAGGGAAAAACTGTCCAAGTTTGTGCCATGCTTGTTACCATTGTGAATTTGCAGTGGAAGTTCCGTGATTTTTCTCCCCTCTGTGGCTGTACAGAGGGAGGTGGCAGGAGTCCAGCCAGCATTGTCAGGTCTAAATCAGTAGCAACACTAGTGAGATAGTAGCAACATCACTGGCTCCTCCCCAAAGCTTGGATTTTCAGATTCCCTCTCTTCACTGCTGTGTGCCTCTCCCATCCCACCCCCGGTAGTGCTGCTTATCAGCCTCCAATTTCGGGTACCTCCAGTAGAAGTAACTGCCTCAATACCTCAGGGTGTTTGAGAACCTCACATGATAGTTGCTTTCCCATAGACTTGGTAGGATAGCAAGGTGGTGTTAATTCTTTTTGAGAGATGGAGGTGCTGAGACTTAGGGATGTTACAGGACTTGTTTCAGAGGAAGAAGAGGAACCATCACAAAGCATTACAGCTAACAGCATGCAGGTTTTTGCATGATTTCAGAACTTCCATGTTTTTATGCAAACAGCTGCTCCTGAGTAATGTAGCTGTAAATCTATTTCATCAAGAAACTGGTAGCCTTAATCTGCCTCTGTCCAGTAGTTCCTAATACACAGTGTGGAAGCAGAACTGCTAGATGAACAGTCTTCTTTATATTTTTGATATTCCCAATTCAGTTTGACCCTAGATAATAGAAGAGACTTTGGAGACTAAACTGAGGGCTCCACTCATGCTTTTAAGAAGCTGCTAGAGGTTGCAGTGACATCAGGCTATTACTTAGCCTTGAGATACTTTGACCCAACAGTGCCATACTATCAGAAGACCTGATCAGAGGAGAATCTGTCAGGTCAGAGAGCAGGAGAACTCCCTAATAGTAAGACTTTATGGAAACATTTTCTACAAAGGAAAAATGAAAGTACAATTTAGGAGAGTTACACAGCTTTTCTAAACCAGTAACTACTGTTTTGCAGAACACAGCCTAGACTTTGGGAAGTCTCCTGCAGTGTTACTGTTAACTTATTAAATGTTAGACCACAATTCTTAAGACTGTACAAACTCACCTTTGGAATCCTATGATATCAAGCATAGCAGCAAATGGGGTTAGAAAAAAATATACTTGCACTGATATCTTATCACTGAACATTGAACTCGTACGTGTGGTGGCTCAGGAGAAGTTTATAGTATTGAACTGCCTTTGCTCCATTACAAACACCAGAGTCATTGCAGCAAGGCCAGGTGTGTCTAGTGACCCAAGTAAAAGTCTGAATGAGGTAATTCTCCTGAGTTGCGCACACCTCCTACTAGAAGCACCACTACTAGAATGGGTGTGCCTACTGGTTGCCTTGGCCAACTTTAGAAACTGTAGGAGACAAGAAGCCTGTTGGTCTTCTTGCAAAAAGCAAGAGTGTAGTCCTCGGACCACATTCACTGTAATCATCAGCCAACCACAAGGTCCTGCTCTTTCACAAAAGTACAGCAGATGAGGGTGTTCTCTCGGTATCTGGAAATAGCAAACAGCCTTGTGTCTCTTGTGCATACAAAAAGTAGAAAACCATGACTGGAGCATGGTTCCATGATGAGGGCTTCCTTCTCATCATACTGCTATTATCAAAGATGTTAAGGGCATGGGAATGACTTCTGCATGCAATAGAGGTCACTTTGGGGCCTAAGTAAAGTCATTTTTGTGTTGCTATTTTATTTGGACTAGCTTATCACAGACATTTAAGTACTTAAATCCCATTCATGCCAACAGGAATTAGGAACCTGCCCATCTTCAAGATCTGGAGTTTAATTTCATTTTTAAAGCAAAATAAGCGCCTAAATGAGCATGAACAGGTATATGCCTTAGCTGCAATGATTGTGGAGAGCCCTTATCTTCTACTCTGTTTCTGGCTGCACTTTAGATAGAGACAAGTATCTAAACTTCAAGACATTAAAGTCCACATACTTCTGTAGGAGCCCACATTCATTGACATTTGAAATCGTAAATGTGCAAGTCAGTTTCCAAGCAGTTTCTAAGATGCTTTTTTACATAGTATGTGCTCCCTGAGCATCCATAACAGCAGTGGACATTTACCTCTTACAACAGTGCTCTGACCCTTGAAGGATGCTTTATGCTACGTCTTCTGTAGTATTGATCAGACAGCCCTCCAGGATTGTACTAAAGAAGAATGTTTATGGCATGTATTCAGCAGTATTAAGTCAGGCTACTGCTGAGTAAAGCTGCATTTAGAGGTATTCCTTGCTGCCTGTAAATGGCTGCAGCTCTCAGTGTCGGTGAAGCTGGGTCACTTTATAGCATCTAAGAGTACAGCCCTGGAATATTGCTGCCTGTTTATCACAGGCCACTCTTGGCAGGTGTTCTTTTTCTTTTGCTTTTTGGTCTAGACATTACAGTAGTGGAAACTGCCTTAATTTTAAAGAGCTCATTTTTCCACAGCAGATTTGGACGTAGTTTGCGTTTGACAAGAAACAGGACTGCTAACGCTATAGTTTGCAGTCCTAGAAACACAAGCGCATAGCACAGCAAAAGTGTATATTTTTTTCTCTGTAGGGATGAGGCCCATTCTCACCTTTCTGTTTTGGTGTTTGTTTTAAAAGCACTTCATTCACAGTCAGAGTGGATTAGCCTGCCCGGAAAAGGAAGGGTAGTAAGTATAGTTTTACACTACAGGAATGCATTCTGTGCATCAGAAGCTCTTAAGAAGGCCCCATTCACAGCAAGGTTGAAATTATTATTAGTAGCAACACTCTGGGCCATTTGGTGATGACAAATCTTAGAAAATGCTGGAGGATCCTAAGAGTAAGTCTTAGTTTCTGCAGTGAACGTCCTGCTTAGTTGAGGTCAGCGGGAGGAAAATACAGGCCATGAAAATTCAAGTATTCTCTGTCAAAGGAGTGAATTTCTTGGTCCAAAGAGTTAAGTACAAAACGACTGGAAGTATACACTGTTTGACATACAGCTTGCAGTCAGTAGGGTCATGAATGTCCTTGTCCTATGGATTTTACAGGCAGTTAAAATGCTTGGGGTAATAAACCAAGTTTTACTGTTATAGAAAAGCCTAGTTTACAAGCAGTTAGGTTTTTTTTCCTCTCTCTCCCTGCTTATACTGCTTTATCTTGTTTGCAGCCCAGGAATTGCACAAGCCAATCTCTCATGCAATCAAGAATACAGTTAATGTTGTATTTCAATCTGAGAGTAAGCATAGTAACTTGAACTGTTTGAAATATACCCACACACTGTCCCTCTCCCTTCTCCAGGGGTATGCTTCCCTAGAAAATGTCAGCTTGTCAAAATCAAGCTGTCCTGGGAGGCTTGTTGACTTTTGGCCACTGCACTGTGGTATGGAGAAGACCCTCACCACGCCTGGCAAGCCCTCATCTGCCAGTCAGGCCTGGCTTACCTGGAAGTGTGTCTGATTCTTCCTGTCCCTCCACCAGCCTGCTGAGGGCTAGCCCAGGGCTAGAAACATGAGTTCCCAAGCTTGAGGGGTTTTTCAGTATCTGGATTCTCAGGGCATCCCAAGTTGCAGCTGCTGTGTAGTATCCCAGATGGTGACACTAAAGTGACAGAGAAGGGTGGCTTTTCCTTCTATGGAGAGCTTTGGAGAGACTGGGGAAGAAGATCATGTCTCAATTCAGCTAAGTACTAGGTTAAGAAAAAAAAAGGAGGGGGGGGGGAAGAAAAAAAAATCATATTTCCCAAAGTTAAAAACATGAGACAAAGAAGTTGGCGACAGTACTGATGTCCTAAGTCTACATAGCCACTTTTTCTTGACAGTGTAGCAGGGATTGTTTCCCCAGAGCTGCACAGAGAAGGGTTAAATTTGGGAAAGTTTTTCTTATTTTAAGGAAACTTTGTCTGGGAGAAGGCTGCTTGCAAATGCCAGAAAATGGAAAACTGAGAACTCGAAACACACGTTTCAGGATTCTTTCTTTCCATCTCTTTTCTTTTTTTCCCTTCTGCTCTGCTCCTTCAATTCTTAAGCATTTAACATCCGATCTCCTTTCATTAAGTTTTTAATTGCTTGCTTGAGGGAACGAGGTTGGGTTTTCCATCTGCTTTTTGATTTTGATGTTCTGTGGCTTAATCATAGTGAGATCATATTTACTCTAAGGCTATTGTTTGCATGCTTTATTTTTTCCTTGCCCCCTGCCCCCCCCCTGCTGAAGTCACAGGAGGCACAGCTCTCAGACAGATTTGAAAAGGCCTTTTGGAGTCATGGAACTAGATTACACCCTTCCTTGGGTGGGGGGAAAGGAAACTGGTTATAAGGGTAAAACGTATACAGCAAACTTTGTGAGTTAGGTGTGGTGGAATTTCCCAAAATATTAATAGGTCTTGAAGGTAAGTCAGGGGATGTGATCTGCATTCCCAGAGGGAGCGAAGAATATGGTATTGCAGCACTCCTGAAAAACACTAGGAACTTGGAGGGCTGGGGAATAAGATCAGGACACATCATTAGTGGATCACTGCTCTGCTTCACTGTAAAACAGAGTGTCACAAACTGTAACCGGTCTTACATGATAGCTCCAAAACAGGGTGGGTGGTCTGACTACAAGCAGTAGAGTGTATTCATCTCTGGGGTGTTCCCCAGGGCTACGCAAAACAGCATTACCTCAGATACGCTCCTTGCTAGTGTAGCTATGACCTGTTGTGTCTCACTGCACAGACTGCAAACACAAGGTTGCTATGTAGTAAAAGGGAGTTGCCACTTCTGTTAAGCTCCCCATACACACTCACCGAGCACCTCAGAGGTTTCGTGTTATTCGAATGGTGTTTGTGATACGTTATATTCATCCTTCACTGCCTTAGAAACAGAAGGGGTAAATCAACTCCTTATTTCACATCTCACCTCAAATTATATTTCTACAATTACCTGTGTAATGCCTGGGAAAGCAGAGCAGCACCGCGACACTTCACATCCCCTCTAAAATAAAGTAACACTAACCAAGCAAAAAATCTGAAACTCAGTCAAGAGGTGAAAGAATGTCATCCAAACAAACAGACAAAGCCTGCCTTGCTACCCTTAGAGCAAATGTAGAGTTATCATTTTGTTGCAATTAATAGATACAGAACCAGAAAACTTTCTTTTCAACAAAATTTGTCCAGTTTGACATGTCAGGCACAGCAATAAGCTGATGCACTCAGTGCAGAAGAATGAAGTATTTTATTCACACAGGCTAAAGCTTCAGTTAGGATCTCTTGCTCTAACCTTCATTTTCACAGTTTTCCTTTTCTGTTTCCACCCCCTCTACCCTCCTAATTCCTTCTTTTGGATTCATGCATTTGGATTCCCTACCAAGTTTCAGTTCACTGCTGTGCCTCAGTTTTGCAAAGTACTTTGCCAACTGCCTACAAAGAAAAAAAAACACAAACAAACCAAACAGCTATGCTGAACAAAAAAAGTTCTCAAACTAGAAAGCCTTCAGTCTTTCACATGTTTATGTTATATTCTAATGCCAGTCTCAAGTGAACTGATGGACCACATCAGCATCTTGATCAGGAGTGTGAAGTGGCTGGGCCTTTGCTGCCTGCCTGCCACCCCTGCTGGGTAGAGTATTGTGTCTGCAAAAAACCGGCAGTGAATATATCCAGAGCATGACATGGCTACTTTTGGCTTATCCCCTCTCTGAGGCCAGACAGAGGGGCTGGGACAGCTCAGTGGAACAGTGAAATAAGACACTTGCCTTTCTGCCCTGCAGACCTAAGGTTTTCCTTACAGCTTGGCATACTTTAGCATGACTGACAGCCTCTGTTCCAGGACCAGCATGCAAGGATACTTCAGGTGGATGAAGACCTGTTCTCCTCAGGGCTCTGATCAGGCTGTTACATCATAGCTCTCTCATAAGCTGTTAAGTGAGCCTTCCAAATCCATGCATGGAAAACTGCCTTAATTTCCACCCAGTAGGGCTTGTAATTATTTGGGCTAGCAACACTTGACCAGAAAAGTATCTGTACTAAAACAAAATTTGGAGTTTCTTGGTGGAAGAAAGCAAGAGAGTGCCTGAGAAGTGGGACTGTGAACTTTGCCTATAAGAGTGAACTGAAATGTTACTATGCTGAGTATGTCCAGCCAAGCTTGCTCATTAGCTGTGAGGCAGAGAAGCTCAGTTCCCAGAGCCAGCAGTCAGACCTACTGTCTCAGCTAGGTACTAAAGGCCTTTCAGAGTCGTCCTGCTTGTGGTAACTGCAACACCCTGGTAGTGCAGGAGACTTTTTCTTGTGTGCTGTGGTAGCACTTCCTCCCTCAATTACATAGCATCTTCAGATAAAAAGTGACAGTGAAAAACAGAAAATGAGATGGGAGCTAAATCATTTGTTAAACCGTCCAGTGACTCTTACACTGAAGCCCTTCTGTCAAAAAAAGGCCAAACAGAGCACAATCTTCCCTCCCTCTTACCAGTACTGCTTCTAGTCAAACTGCTCTCACAATAAAACTCACTCTTTACTGGGTTTTCAGATTGGTTCTTCAGTCACATGGGCAAATCATTACTGTTAGGCCTACTGTAACCATAAAAGGGTATGTAAACGCTTAAGCTTACTTTGGAATGGCAGTGATTAATTTTTAAAGAAACCTAAAAGGGGAATCTGTATGAAAAATCTGTGATGGATAAACCAAAATGAAGCTACTGGTTTGTGCGCAGACACTCCTTTGGGGTGTCTCTCCCCACCTTTCCTTCCTTTGTGCCTCTCTTCCTTCCTAAGCTAGCTAAACATAGAAGAGAAGCCGTTTGGCATTTTAAGAAACAGTTTGTCCAGTAATAGAAAAGAGGTGTCCCACCCTTTTTCAGTTAAGAGCAGAGGTGATTTCCCTGGTTCTATTTGCACATAAAACTCTACATATAGGAAGCAATATTTAAAAACAAGACAAAGCTGAACAAAACAACACGCCCCACCAGCCAAGCGCAGAGTAGGGATCAGTGTTCACAAGCCTGTGCGCTCTGGAACATCCTCATATTGCACCTCTGAGGGAAGCAAATGAAATTCTTCTAGTTTATGGTTGGTTTAACCTTTTCCTCAAGCGTTCATTCACTGCAGAGCTGGCTGAGGAGTCATAGGCAGCCCTGCACCAGGAGCTTGGCACCGCAACACTCAGCCCTTAAAGAGTCCATTGTATTAAATCTCACAGTGTGTCATTTATTATTCCTGTGTTTGCTTCCATGGCTGTGGGCACCTCACACACTCTTGTTACCAGTGTCACTGAATGTGTTTAACAGAAAAAGTAGATGTTTCTACCAGTCTGTTTAACTCTTGCCTGTACCTTCTTGTGCCACTCAGCCTCATCAACAAACCGCCTTTTCATTCTCCAGACCACAAATTAAAAATTCAGTCAGTTCTCTTCACTGCAGGAAAAGCCAACCAAAACAGATCAAATTCTTTAAAGTATTTTCATGTGTCTTTATTCAGCTGCAGGCATGCTAACAATCATTGCAGTAGGCTAAAGAGAGTAGACACCTTTGACTATAATAGACCTCATTTATGCATCTGAATTTGGCGTGTAATTCCTTCAACATCCAATAAGAAAAATAGTTTACAGAGTTCTGGAGGTTGGATGGTTAGTTTGTTGTGGGCTTTTTTTCCTCTAATGGTTCTGCAAGTCAAACAGCTGACAGCTTTCAGGGCAGCGTCTTTTGCTCTCAGTCATGTTTTATTAGCACGCGCATCCTGGATGCAAAAGAGAATAAAATCTAAAGCATGCAGAGAATATGAATTGCATCTTTCTGGGATTTATCTAATGGACGTGAAACTGGCATTAAAGGAAAATTCAGATAGAAGTTTCAAATCCCAGGTTCACTTTACCTCCAGAGAGCTTGAAAGCTTTACTTTTGTCTCAACTGATGTAGAAAGTTGGGACCAAAGGCACTGTAATCTGAATTTAATCTAGAGAGTATCCATTTCAGTTTTAGTTCTTTTAGACAGAGTTTCTGACACAAGGCATCAGCAAAGTCTGCTCAGCCTTTTCCTGGACCATGTTCCAGTTGAAATCCCCAGGCAGCAGTCATCAGGGCCAGGCCTCTTTTCACTTTGACCTGCTGATGACTGGGATAGCACTTTATTTACCATAAGACTGAAAAACTTCCTTTTTTCAGTGATTTTACAGTAGGTACTTTCTACTGCACTCAAGTGCAAGGTTAAGAGGAATTTAAGCTTCTTGAGAACAAATCATTTGTTTGGGGCTTTTTATGATTTGCCTGCACACAGTATTAACGCAGTGGGGACTTGACCCTGGCTTCAACTTCCAAACATCCCAGTATAGCTAGCAAGGCTTAAGGATACAAAAACTGAACCTAATCTTTCCAGTCAACCTTCAGGTGTAGAGAAGCACTCATTAATTGAAGTATGGCTGCTGTAACAGGGCAAGCTTAAGGAGGATGGAGCTGTAGGTAGACCACAGGTACCTTCAGACTTTGAGAGCACCATTGCACCTGTTGTGTTAATATCATGTTAACTTAACTGGACCAAAGGAGAGCACAGGATCATAGAATGGTTAGGGTTGAAAAGGACCTTAAGATCACCAACAGAAACTTCCATCCTTAATGTTACTAAAAGGGGGTGGCCAGTATGTTCATTTTATGAAGCACAGCTGATCTCTATAACAAACCAAAATTTTCTCCTTATCTAGGATCAGATCACTTCTCCCTTACCATGACAGAACTTGTAGTTCTGAATCTGTTGCCCTTCTTTTTTCTCTTTGTATTAGAAATATAAAGGGACTTCTGTGCAAGTTGCCAGTTGTAAAAAAAAAAAAGCTCCAAGACAAGTTTCTCATCAAACCCTTCTCTGTTGCAAATTTGTTTAGGAACTGGCCAAGTTTTTCTTAGCACTTAGTTGTAAAAAAAAGTCATTGCTGAGCCTTTGCCTTCTCATATCAGATGTTAGTGCCTATTTGAGACAGATAAGTAACAGATCCATGTCTTCAAGAGCAAGTCCAGTTAATTTCAGGTAACCCTCCTCAGTCTTTGAGCTGATGAGACCAATGAGAAGCAGTGTAGTGAGGTGTAGGCTATGATGCACGTAGCATCCAGAACTTACTCAGCTTTGTCCAGTCAATCCAGGACTGTTGAGGGGTGTCTTTGATCAGGGCTTATTTCTGCATGTGGAAAAGTAGAGACTGCTGCTTGATCACCACAGCAGATTAAAGGTACCTCTGTGGTTTTCAAAAGGTTTCCTGATGACCTTCTGTGGTGACAATTTCCTTTTTCTCAAGACTGACTGTTGACTTGTGAAAACAACTGTGACACTGCTTCTGAAGCTCATACTAAGAAATCCTATGGTGGAAGAATAAAGTCAGGGAAATGCTTAAAACAGGTCTGCTTAGCAGGAGCAGTGCCTATGCTGCTGGCAACAAACAACAGGCCTGGTGTTTCTGTCCCAGTGCTATTGGCTTATTTGGAAGGATATTTTGCCTGCTTCACTGTTCAATCAGTGACTGATGCTGATGGCATTGCTCTGAACAATTTAAAAGGCCTTGGGGAAATTGCTGTGAAACAAGTGGCAACCAATTAGTGTAATTCACATACTGGTGCCTGAGTTAACACTGACAATGAGAATCTGAATCTGTTTGCAGCAAAGAAGTTCTTGAAGCACATCCAGAAACTATTAACATGCTGCATGCCAGGTGGTGAGAAGGTCACTGGGACACAGATAATGAGCAACTGGGAAAAAAAAGAACTCACATGGGAACTTTTATCTGCTCTAATTTTACCACCAGTCCAGCTTTGTTCTGAGAATTGCTTTGCTGTAGAAGCTAATCAAGCTCTTCAAATGCCTTCAATTACTGAACTAGAGAAGAATAAGCGTTTATCTGCATTTAGCCTTGCTTGTTTTGTGTGCACACACACCCGGCCACATAATCTTCCTCCTTTAAACAACATCCTCTGAGCAAGCCTCCTTTAAATAGTCAGTTGCACAGGCCGAGCTAATAACATTTAGTCAGTTTCTCCTGTGGAAAACACACTAGAAAGAAATGTAGAAAGATAAGGGATTATCTAGAATATTCAGACTGAACAGGAGCTTTTCTGTGCTCCTTGGACCCAGCTGAGAGTCAGGTTAACACGTCAAGAGCATAGATACAGTGTTCGAGAAGAGACTGCTGTTTTTGACCATGCTAAAGCATAGTTTTACAGTTCTGCCAAGGCATGAACAAAATTGCTCCCTGCTTTATCTCTGTTTGCATTTCTTAGTGTTGTTCACTGATGAGCTCAATCGACAAGCATCAGAGAGAACTGGTGGGCCCCAGTGCTACTGTTTACATGGGAGTTTAAAATGGCAGACCTGCTTTTCCAAGCCACAGCTTAATTTATACTGACCTCACTAATGATGCTAATGATAAGCAAAGCCAGTGTTTCTCATACATTTGAAAGCTGATCTCTATTCAAGTAAGAGAATACTGATCTCATGCACCCCATTTCAACGCTGTATGTCCTGGGAAAAGCATATTCATCTACCTTTATGTGACAACTGAGCTTACCCTTTCTACATCCACCAGTCAGCCCTTCATACAACCTCCTGGCTGTATTCTACACTTAAGAAAAGTTGAACTGAACAAGGTCAAATGGAAGTCTGATGTCTTGATGAAGCACAGAGATGATGAGAAAATTTTCAGTGTGGGGAAAGATATAGCAAGCGAGGGATTAGAAAAGGTTTTTATATGTCCATAAGGAGGATAATTATAACAGATAGAAACACTAAACCGTGCTTGACACTACCCCATTAAAAGAGGGAAAATAAAACTTCAAGACAGCTGCATATCCTATCATACAGTGGATTAGCACCCTTTCAGTTTGTGTACTGCATCCAAATACTTCTGCTAGAGTGCTCCAGATCCAGGACTCCCTATATTTTTTCAAGTGCATACAATTAGTTTATAGCCATCTCTCCTGACTGCCTTCACCAAAAAGCAGGCAGGCATGGAACAGTTGTTGCCAACACATTTGGAAACATCACTAGAGCCAAGAAATTAAATGTTCATGACCTTTGTGAGGGGTCCAAGAATGTCAGTACAGACAGCCTGCCTACTTTCCACTGAATAGGTGAGTTTGTCCGATTATTCAGAACTAGATACGCCATACAGGCCTGCAAAGAAAGAGGGAAGGAAGAAGGCTCAGTCCATGGAAAGAGATGAGACTTGTTAGTTATACATAACAGACAAGCTTATATCAACTCATAATTGGCTTAAAATGTCTTAGCAGAGGTACTACTGTTAGCAGAGCCATTTTTTTCCTCACCAGATGATCTACACATTCCTGACTTTAAGGAGCTGCAGCTTAGCAGCTAGGAAAAGCCAGCCCACTGTCTATATACTAATCGGATCTGTGCCTCTAGTGGAAAGTCTTTTGGGAGCCTGCAAATGTAAAAATGTTTGGAGACAACTGCTCGGGATTATGCCTACCAAGAGTGTAGTTCAGGCTTTATTTTAAATATCAGGTAGCTAGCTGTAGCAGTATGCAAAGCACATTTGTAGGGAAACCAATATCAAGAGATGAAGGTACAAGCCTTCATTCACATGAAGAGCACCCCAATGTAAAAAGCAGAACTCCCCTGACTTCATGTCTGTTGATTAATAGACCATATAAAGAGCTTCTGTCTGACCTGGGATTACTGGAAAAGTTTTCACTAGCAGTGTTTCTAATTCATAAGCTTCTCATTTCTCCAATTTGGGGCAGAGGAATCCTGTGTTGCATTATTTTTCCATGTTATTTTGATTTACTGGGCACTCTTTTTCAAAATTAGTTCTTATTTCTGTCCACCTAGAACATGCGTGAAGTTTTAGGAGAATTCTAGCTTGTTTGTTCACTTGTTTTTCTTGCCCTTCTTTCTCCACAGAATCTTATGGCAAGAGCCCTGTACGATAATGTCCCTGAATGTGCAGAAGAGTTGGCCTTCCGCAAGGGAGACATTTTGACGGTGATAGAACAGAACACTGAAGGTCTCGAAGGATGGTGGCTCTGCTCCTTACATGGCCGGCAAGGCATCGTTCCAGGCAACCGTGTGAAACTCCTGATAGGTCCAGTGGTACAGGACAGTCCTCCTGGTCAGGATATGTCCAATTCAGGGCATACGACACATCACAGAATCATAGAATCATCCTTTAATCAGCAAAAGATCTACCAAGTGCCAAGCTCACATGCCTCAGCACGGGACCCTGTCTATCAAGTGCCACCTTCTCATCAGGGGATTTACCAAATACCCACTGGTCATGGTCTAGCAGGACAAGATATTTACCAGGTGCCACCCTCCATGCAGAGATGCATTGATGGTCCAGCTTTGACTAACAAGGTGTGTGCATTTCCTTTTGTGTCGTAGCTCCAAAGCAGCTCACTTCTGCTGACCACCAGTCTAAGTGGTTAATTTCTAGTGGTAGCCTGTGGACTTAAAGATACAGGAAGAATAAATATGTTAAGTTAGAGCAGTAACTTTACTGCTGTGGAAGATGAAGGTCCAGTTGCTTGCTTAATTCACAACTGAGATGCGTAGTAGATCATTTTGGAGCTCTTCTACCACAGCTGCTAAAGGTGAAGAGAAGCATGTGGTCTTGCGTTGTTGGGCTCCCCAGGGAGGCTGAAGCACATATGGCCTATGGCACTCTTGCATTATATGCTCAAAAGAGAGCTGCTGCAGTAAGATTTACTCACCCACAGATTAATGAACAATTACATCATCTGCTCAAGTAATTATTTTTTTTTTTTTTTAATTAAAAATGATGTACTGCCTTGCTGGAGAAGTCCCAGTGGGTCTGAACTACGAAGAGAAAACGGTGATTCGTGAGACAAGGGCCATGCTTGGAGGGTGAGGAAGCAAGAGGATGGTGATAATGAGGGATGTTTTAATACCACACCTAAAGCTTATAAAGGTGTGCTTGATGTTTATCTACAGCTGTATTTCTTGACTGAAAGTGAAAACTGCAGCAGTTCCATCATGCAGCCATTACTGAGGCAGCTGAGAGCTCCCAAGGCTCTAGTGAGAAGCACTGCATTACGTGGTTCCTCGCATATTCCTGCTGTCCCTCTCGGGCTCTCTCTGCCTCCTGTCACTCCCTCATTTTAACTTCATAGAGTTCCTCCCAGGTACCCTGGTAACTGAAAAGGGTTTAAGGAAGGTATAGTTTCAGCTATTAGCATCCTCCTTACCTTTAGAGCTAGAAGCATAGTATTTATATCAAAGTTACATGAGCAGATGATGTCTCTGTCAAGAAGTTCCTGACTGGTTTGAACTAACTTCTCCTAATTTAGATTAACAAGACAGTCTTCTCCCCCCCCCAACTCACCCTCAACTCAGCCTTTTTCATATTAGGCTTTTGGAAGACATCTTCTCATGCTTTTATTTCATTGGTATAATTTCATTTTCCTTGATAAGAATAAATGGATTTTTGCCTTCTGAGCAAGAGAAAAAGATCTGTGAAATCATTCCAAGTCAAGAGGTTTGTTTGCTTGGCTTTAGTTCTACGGTTTTGTTTGTAGGGTGTGCAGGAAGATATAATGAGAAAGCCGCACTTGTTGCACAGGTAGAGATAGGAACTTTGTTGGATCAATTATGTGGGTTTTCTTGAAAATCTCACATCTTTTCTTTCCTTTTCTCTTTTCCCTATACACTAGATGTAGTGAAATCTTTTTCAGGAGCAGTATAGTTTACCTACCCACAGTAGAATTCAGATAACCTCCAAGGTAGGGAGTGAACACCTGGTAAACAGCCTGTTGATGGAACAGCACAGAAGAGATCACATTTTAGTGAACGTCTATATGAAACATTACAGCACTTTGCTGAGGTGCCTCAGCTAGCCATCTTGGGCTGCAGGAGATGTACCATACTGCAGAGCTGCACTGAAGTCTTTTGGGAAGCTCAAGATACTGCCTTAGAATAAGTGCTATGTACTTTAACCTTAGGACTTGACCTGCCTAAATGATCATTAGCAGAGTTCACTTAGCATAATGCAAATGTGTGTGTGTATTGTGCACAGAAAGAATTCTCTCGCTGCATGCGAAGTCTCTTCTCCCTCCTTCCACCCTCTCCAGCTCCTCTGACACTAGTAGGACATTCTGCATAAAGCTGGTTGCTACAGGGACTGCATTAAAATCCTATACACAGAGTAACTGAAATCTTTTATTCTAATTTATGTGCAGACATCTTGCTGAGATACAAAAATCAGAGGCACTAAAGCATCTGTGTTCTCCAAGGTTTTGCCTAGAATTTTTTCAGCAAGGTTGAATATGCATTTTTCTGAATTCAAGTCACCTCCTTTAGAAAGTTAAGACCATTTACTTGGCTGACTTGTAACTTGTTTCGTTTGATTCCTAGCAACCTATAAAAGGTCATCTTATGTGGCATAAAAACAAATGGCTACAATGGCAACTGTAGACAAAACTAAACACACACATTTATAAAGCATTTTACTGTAGACAAAACTAAACACACACATTTATAAAGCATTTTACTCTCAAAAAATAGCTACCAACCTTCTTAGCATTAGCCAATTATTGTAATTTAGGATAGGTTCCCTTTAATCCTGACTTTAAATTTATTTAGCTGAAGAGCCTCAGGTCTCAGTATTCACTGTGTTTTAGTAGCAGGCTTGCTAGATGGCAAACCTCATAGCAGTGTCCTCCTTTGATCAGACAGACGTGTCAAGTCCTTTGGAATTACTGTTCTACACTAAAAGGAGCCCACTGGAACTGAAATCATGGTGGATGAGAAAACTGTAGGGTTATTAGTATGGGTGAGTCTGAGGTAAAACATACTCCATTCTTTATCATCCTAACTTTGCAAAACTGATTTTTACTGCTACAGCTGCTAAGGCCTTTGTTAAAGAAAAGTCTAATTGAGAGGAAGCACTTCAGCACTTGTATCCTTTGAGTAAGCAGTCTGTCCTCTAGATCCTCCTTCTCTTGGGATAAGTAAAAACAACTCCTGGTATTAAGGAAATATGGAAATCTTGAAGATTTATTGTTGAGGATCTTTGCTTTGACTTCCAAAATGGTGAATCTCTTTTCTCAAACTTGTGGCACCTGCGCCAATGGCTTTAGTGAGCGACTCTGCCTTGTACATCAGCAGAAACAGCTGGTTAGCAAGCTGTGCATTTTGGCAGTTTTAAGGATGTTGAAGAATTTTTCTATGAGGTCTCCCTATATGTAAGCCTTCTCCCTTCCCATAGCAGTAGCTAGAGAAGACTGTGTACTCTAGGCACCACTGTAAGCAGGGCCAGCAGCAGCTTCTGGCCTATCCATTTCTGCCCACATTTGCCCGTTTCCTTTGTGCAAATGTGTGGTTTGGCTGCCATACAAGTTTTACAGGCAGAGCTTAGAAACTGCTGTCAGGCAGGAATTGTATAGCCTCAAGCAACAGTAAATCAACAGCAGGCATGTCATAAAGCTGTGCTGAGGTAACACATCTCACTGGCCAGAAAGGCAGAGCAAGTCAAAGAAGAGTCCTGAGGCAGGTAATTATAATGATGAATCGATTCTGGCCAAGCTGGTTGTTGCCAACAGAGCTGTATCAGCTCCTTCTATCAAATAAAAATACTGCCTTCTAAAACTTACCATACAAATGACAGAGATAATGAGGGATGGTTTAAAATTAGCCTTGGTTAGGCCCAAGCTTTTATAGCTGCACTGCAAGTTTCATCACAAAACGTTTACACCTGCAAGTGTGAAGAGTGTTTGAGGATCATAAAGATACAAAAGCTGTATCTTAGACTATTGTCCTGCTTTCTGTGCTCTGCCTTCAAACTTACCTACTTCTGCTGCAGCCAGCAAAGCGAAGGAACCTTTGGACAAATCTGGGATTCAGGAAACCTGGGTTTTATCCTTGCCTCAGGCTTCTGCATGGTCTTGGGGTGCTCTTTTTGCGCCTCAGCAATCTCATCTGCAAAGTATGTGGGGTAATTATGGGGGAACTCATTCTATACAGACTGCTTTGAGAACATCTTTTGGGAAAGGTGCTGACAAAGCACAAAGTCTCTTTTGCGTCTGTGATTAATCATTAGTTCACACATGAGCTTTAAACTAGGGAAAGCTACATGTGAAAAAAGGTACCCTGCAACTTAAACACCCTTTTCCTGGTTCAGTGTTTCCCCTCACTTTTCTGTTGTACTGTCCCTACTGTCCTGCACATAGCATTGGCCAAAAAATTTAAGGGAAACATTTCCTCATTGGAAGACAGTGTCGACAAATTCTGTAAGCTTTCTGTAGGAACCAGTAGCTTTCAGAACTTTTGATCAAGGGAAATCAGCACAAAACAGAGTAAGAGACTGATGCTCCACAGCTGTTTGACCAGCGAAGAGGCTGCACTACGCAAGTTACCAGCTCTGAGCTATAGCTCCCACAAGGCATGGACTAACTCGGGCAAATAGAGATTAATGCCAGCTTGGAACACATCAGCTTTTTTGTTTGTTGGTCTGTTTGAATTAGGACTCCGCAGCTCAGGAAACACTCAGATTTAGCCACCTTTTAAAAGTGGATAAAGCAGAACAGGGAAGGAACTCATTCACACTTGAACATCCCTGGCCTATTTTCATGCGCTTGACAGGTGAAGGATTTCACACCCCACCATAACTATTCTATGATTCTGTGATGCTGCTGTCTCCACCTTTTTCAAGAGTTCACTGCCTTTAGCAGGAGGTCTGGGTCAACCATGGCTAAGGAAACAGACCTTGTTCCCTCGTCTTTATTTCTGTCAGGGTCATGTTAACTGGATCCACGAGAAAGTGGAAACACCACCCCACAAGCAGCACCACCCTGACAGTTCTGGCACAGACTTCAGTAGCAGAAGCCAGTTAGCCACATTATGACGTTTTTCCTTCCAATTAAACAAGTGCTGGTTTAGCTGGGAGGAAACAAATGGCTGCATATAATGTTTGTTCCAGAAATAAGCCTGCCTTTATGTTACAATCTTTTTTCTTGCCTATTTTCATATTATGATCTAAGAAGAGACACACATTAAGCGTAGTAAACAGTTGTGTGGCAGATATATCTTGTCATCAGAAAGTCTGGGAGCGTATGTTGTATTCTGTAGTTTGTTGGCAAAACTGTATTTACATTCCAAGGTGGAAGAATGTCCTTGCCTACCCTCAAGTCTGAAATACCACAGCTTCCTGTGATATTGTTTACTTAAATGGCCTGAACAGTGGTATTATAGTCCCTCTTTTCTTCTGCTTTCAGATTATGAATTCCACTTTGGGGATTTGGATCCCTTGTAACAAAATACTGCTTCAGTGTTAAAAGTGCTGAACACACAGCAAATTTGCCAAGTGCAACAGGAATGCTAACACATACCTCAACACTCAGGGCTCAGTTTCACAAAGTGAGCTCCAAAGAATGACATTCTCTCAAGTTAAATGCAAACTGCAGTATAAAACCAGCACACAGAGTTTTTCTTAGACTGGAGAGTTTCACTTGTAACTCTCCATGTGACATTAATAGGAGAAAAGCCGTTTTACTGCTAAAAAGCCCATGCAGTTAGTCTATTCTCAGTGGTCTCCATGAAAACCACTGAGTGAAGTAACTCTTATCCACAAGTCAGAGTAAGCAGTCAGTCACTGATGTGATTTGTAGAGAAGTATTTTAAGAGAAAAACTGCATTTTATTAGGCTGAGCAAACATATGAGCTCAACATTACTCCCCGTTTCTCTCCAAGCACAGGGCTCTCTTTAATTAGTTCTATTTGTAGAGCAGAGGCATGCATTTTTCCCTGTAGTGTCAGAAAAAAAGGCCAGCGCTGCAATCTTGTCCAACAACTGAGGTCCCCAAGGACCCAGGGACACAAATCTGTCTGCAAATGCACAAGTACAGGATCAAACCTTAGCTCAAAAACAAAAAAAAAAAGAGTAAGAAGAAAAATTCAAGGTTAATGGACTCTTTCTTGATGGTTAGAAACTGAACTAGGCCTTTGGTTACACCTGAAAGCATACTAACAAAACACTAAGCTTGTCTAATCTACGTTTCCCTCTAAGTACTAACACCTAAGTATAGCAGCGGAGCATTTGGGAAAAATGTGAGTGGAAAACTGATTATTCAGAAAGTGGTCCTGCACTTGGGTCAGAGCAATCCCAGCCCCAGATACAGGCTGAGCAGAGAATGGATTGAGAGCAGACTGAGGAGAAGGATGTGGGGGTGCTGGTTGATGAGAAGATCCACACGAGCTGGCATTGTGCTCTTGCAGCCCAGAAACCAATCATATGCTAGGCTGCATCAAAAGAAGCGTGGCCAGCAGGTTGAGGGAGGTGACTGCACCCTTACTCTGCTCACATGAGACCCTACAAGTGAGTGGGATCTCACCAGAGGTGGACCAGTACTGTGGAGAGTTGGAGCACCTCTCCTATGAAGACAGGCTGAGAGAGTTGAAGTTGTTCAGCCTGGGGAAGAGAAGGCTCTGAAGACTCTAATAGCAGCCTTCCAGTGCCTAAAGGGGGCCAAAAAGAAATCCAGAGAGGGACTTTATACAAGGGCATGTAGTGATACAGAATCATAGAATCAACCCAGTTGGAAAAGACCTTTAAGATCATTAAGTCCAACCCTTACCCCAGGACTGCCAAGGCCACCACTAACCCATGCCACTGAGAGCCTCATCTACACCGTGTGTGAACACTTCCGAATATGGGGTAATGGCTTTAAACTGAAACAGGGTAGATTTAGATTAGGTATTAGGAAGAAATGCTTCACTATGAGGATGGTGAAGCACTGGAACAGGTTGCCCAGAGAAGCTGTGGCTGCCCCATCCCTGGCAGTGTTCAAGGCCAGGCTGAACAGGGCTTGGAGCAACCTGGTCTAGTGGGAGATGTCCCTGCCCACGGCAGGGGGGTTGGAACCAGGTGATCTTTAAGGTCCCTTCCAACCCAAACCATTCTGTGATTCTGTGAATTTCATCATAAGGAGGAAGTGTGGTTTCTAGAGATAGGAAATAGATGAAGGTGTGTTGCTGACAGTAAGAAAACAGTTTTATTACAGTGTTTTGTAAAATACAGGTTTTGCAGGTGTTCAATGGTTTTGTAGATGTTTTGTTTTGGAAGAAGATTAATTATCAGAACATCATCATTCCACATGCCTGGCCTGAAACCTTTCAATTTTGCTTTCTTAAACAGCAGTGGTAATACTGCTTTTTTCATTCACTATTTCAATCATCTCAATTAAGCTTTCTCCCAAAACAGATGGTTAGAATGGAATCAAAGTAGTTAGGTTCTTGGGAGATAGAAACTTTCCATAAGACAGTCCATCCCTAATCCTTAAAGGACACTACCACATTCCTCTTGGGTGTTACCACTTTATATGCACAATGAGTCCTGACTGAGGTCTGGTATAATTATTATATAGATGCAGAGGACAATTAAGGATGGAGTTTATATCTGTTTAAAAGATGTCTGTAACTTCCATAAACTTGCCAAAGCAAGCTGTGTTAATCTAAACTCCAGTTACTAGGAGCACTCTTGTGGAATTGAAACTTTCTTGCAATGCTTCATCTCAACCATATTCTTGCCCACTGGGAAATGCCAGTTCACCAAAACTGAAACTTTTGGCAGGGAAGGATCTGTTCCGAGAAATGTCTTAAAGGAAGAAAGCAAATATTTGAAGGGAAACAAGAAGTCATGGAAATACCCTACTTCAATAATTCCCAAATTAAGCTTCCGCTTTCCCCACCTCCTACTTTCTATCTAGAAATTCAATATAGGAGGGAAGAAATAACAGAACTAAGATGAAGCTCCTCAAAAGAATTAGTTGTTTGGACTGGACCAAACTGGTTTATTGTTTGTGAGCCTTTAGGATTTCATGTCATTCACAGCAGTAAGACTACTCTCTGCCCCACTTGTCCCAGCATCTCATCATCTCATTCTTTTTGCCTTCACGATGAGGCAGTCATAATATTACCAGCAAAGAAAACAAGTGCATGTTTGCCAAATGGTTCTTCATGTAACAACCTTTTTAAATGGGAAGGCTAGACAGATGGGGATAGTTAAAGCAGGTTGCTGGTTTAGGTATTTATCACAGACAAGATACCAAAATGTTGAAGTGCTGAGTTTTGCCGCATAGTTCTCATTAAATCAAAACTCTAGCCAAAATTTAACCACATGTTTCCAGAGGATGCTTTAGCAGATAAACATATTCTCCACTAGAACTTATCACACAATAATTTGGGGTTTTTCTTTCTCTAAGATCCATCCACAGACATTTATTTCCCAGTGCATGCCAGTTCTGTCACCACTACTGTAACACATCAGCTCTTTGACCCTGTTGGCCAATGCATGCAGAAATGGTGATGTCAGTGTCTGACTAAAACTAAGTAATTGTCATGGCAATGGCACTGGTAGAATTTTCAGCAAGAGTATTGGACAAGTCTTAAAAATCCCGATAATAGCAACGGGTATGTTTCACTCCTCTCAAAAATGGGACATCCTCAGATGTGTTGGTTTGGCACTTTTTAATTACATTTTGTAAGCAAGAACAACTCTACCGGAGGGAAGGAAATACCCCTTCCAAGTCAGCCTTGCAATTCAAGACCAGCCAGCACCAAGCCTGTTCCACTGAGGCAAGCAGAAATGTTGCTCATAACACAACTGGCAGAAAGCCCTAGAGCTGATGTGAGAGAGCAGGATCAGGTCACAAAAACATCATAAAAGAAAGGGAAAAACCAAAACAAACAGTAAAATTTTGTCAGTGACAAGACTGTTAAAGCTTTTATGTGCCCTTTACTGCTCATTCAGTAAGTTCTGTGAAGTATCTGCATTTAGTTTGTGATTGTGAACACCAGCAACAAGCAGAAATTCAAAGTTATAATCTAAAGCTACAGCCAATGCAAGTCAGCACCATTCTAGTACACTTAATACAGCCCTGTCATTTTATGCTCATCAGGGTTTAGGTCATTTATCTAACTACTAGATAAATTTAACTAGATTAAAACAAGTCGTTCAGAAAGACAACAAAACTGTCCTTTAGATTTAGGAAAAATAAAAACCTGAAAAATAGTGTAATGAACCTGCTTTTGTGTCTGGTTAATGGACAAGGTCATGCCAGAAGTTAAAAAGTCAGGATTAGGCTGGTTGCAAAGCAGTTGGCTATACCCTTGTCACCAGCAGTTGAGGGTTGGACTCAAAGGCAGCTCATGATTTCACTTTTTTTTTGTTTTAAATCTGTTTCACAACATCTGCTCTACATTGTTAAGGCTCACAGCCCAAAACTTGCATAAATCTGGTTGAAATAATACGACCTCAAAAGAAGTAACACCCATTTTAATTACTTGTTGTTATTTGCACTACAATACCACTGGGATGTTTTTTAAGACTGGGCATATACTGGAGAGGCATTTCATAGCTACATTTAAAAGTTTCTGTTTAAATCCCTGAGCCTTCAAAGTTAAGAATTTTTAACACACCATGAATTGGTGACATCTGGACATGCTTTAAACCTTAGAGCACGTGCAGTCACAGGAGAAAAGCAGATATTCATAGGTACAGGTCTTGAACAACAAATGGACGTAAAACATAGGAGAAAATCAGCAGGTATTTTGAAGATGGAAGCAGTATCAAGAAATAGATCAGTCCTGTATCGGGGTAGTATTTGTCACGTATACTTATCTTCACACATCTTGAGTTTTACTTCTCAGAAAATTCACTGAGGAGCACCCAATCAAAGGTAAGTGGCAGTGTCACTGTGTGCATTGATACCACATTTCTTTCCGCTACTTAGTAGAGCTGGTAACTTACTCAGCCCAGGAAAGAAAATACGTTTTTGTTGATTTCCTCTTGCCTTTGGGTTCCTAGTATTAGAAACAACTCATAGCTGCAGCTGCAAGCCTAGTGCACTAGAAGAAATGCCTCTACAGCTTCCTCCCCTCTCTTTCAACTTGTGAGCCTTGATCAAAAGCTCTCCAGTGGTTCAGTTTTTGCAGAAAATGTTAGAACATTTTATACTGGCCCAATGTTCATACATTATTTAAAGTGTTATGATTTCATAATCCTAAAACTGATAGCAGCTTACAAAACCAAACATTTATAAAAATGAGTATCCTTAGCACAAGTGAGAATGAAACCCCAACCTTTACTCACTGACAGCTAGGAAATGCATTGTATGTCATTGTATATAGCAAGTAGGTCCAGGCTATTGCTTCATAAAAACATTTTTGCTCGTTTTTTTACAATAGACAATACTAAGTGATACAAAAGGTATTTACCGCCAGGAAATTCATTATCTGTCACTGGAAATCTTGATGCAGCTTGCGAAAGACAGGAGAGGAAACACTAGGTGCTTACTGTAAAAAAGATAGAGTTTTAGCCAGTGAGTCAGGTTCAAATACCATGATTAGCTTAGAGACTGTTCTTTAACACAACCTTCTTGCAGTTCATTTTAGCCACAGAACCTTGACCCCAAAAAAAGCATTTGAGGAGACACAGTTCCTGAGTACATGCAGCAAAACAGAAAGAAGGTCCAAGAGGTGGCTTACTGCCTGATCCGGCATCGTTCAATGGCTGCTGCTACTGCCTTCCAAAGGTCTAGGAGATCAAAACAGTAGGGATTAGGGAGTTGTCCCCTAATTATCTCTTTTTTATAATTTTTCCATATTCTCTTTGGCTGTTTTATTTTCCTTACAAGCCTAGGAATTCATTCACTTTTTGTCCTTGTTAAACAATGTAAACTACAGTGTTATACGTGTGCCATAAGCATGAGAACTGTATTGTTGCTGCCTTAGGAGTGTTCTGTGTTGCAGCCTAATGTCCCTTTTAATCCTAGAAGAAGTAGGACAGGCTTTTTTTCCATATGTTTAAGGAAGAGGAATTTAATGACCCACAGGACTGGATATTTTGCAAAGTACATGCATATTCAGCAGTTTTTCTTGGTTAGGAACATGCCATTGGCATGGAAAAGACCCAGGTAATTGCTTTTGGAAGAGCATCATCTTCAACGTGAACAGAGCAAATTTTATTCTAAGCTCTCTCTGTTTTGCAGTACTGGAGTTTGAAGTAGCCTCATTACACGTTTCACCAGAGCCAAACCTGGTGCCTGTTAGCTGCTCTGCACGGATTAAGTGGTTAACAATGTTTTGAGAATGTTGGGCTAGATAGTTTGTGGGAAGACCATCTGTTTCCTTCAGTGCGTAAACACGGAAAATTGCTGGTTTGAAATGCAGGATTATTTAAGCTCAGATGACCACAGGCATTCTTAGAAGAGGTAAAAGGAAAAAGACTCCTCATGAGTTCTGCAGTTCAGTGACATTTGTTAGGAAATAAAGTCCTAAGTAAGTACCAGATGGGGCTGCTATCCCTGTTCCAGAAGTGGGATAAGGGGAACTTTTCTTTTGTAGCCACCTATTTTCTCAAGTCCATCTTCAAAACTAAACTGCCATCAAACATTCAAACCCGTACAAAAATGGTTCAATGATGCTGTCAGAGGGCTGAGTATCCAATTCAGAAGGAACAAGCTCATTTAATATATTTATGGTTGAATATCCAAAATCAAAAGTTACTTCTGAAAATACCAGGCTTGGTAACTTTTTTACTTCACCTATCCAGCTACTTTTCTCTTCCTCATACAGAAGAGCAGTGCGACCACATGTCCTGGCTTCCCATATGTGGTCCTGTCTTGGGGACATGAGAGTCAGAACATGCTTCACATTTTCACTTTGCCAGTAGCATGGGTATTATATTAATTGCTGCTACAAAACCTTCACTCAAGGTATGTTTTGGTGATGAGCTGCTTCTGTTCTGAATTGACCAGGAACGAGCAGTCCAGAGGCTTGTTTAACCTCATGAAAAGTGCTGGAAGGCAAGAGGGGTTGAGATAAGCAGAGGAAACCTTCTTCTTGTACTCAGTGAGGCCAGATTAGCATTTGTAGAGGATTTTAGGATGAAATTGCTCAGAGCATGTTGTTACTGGGTAATAATCCTCCACACAGGAAAATATACTTGAGTCACTGGGAGGAAAAAGCTTTCTTTCATGTTATCAACAAACCTTGGGTGTTGCTGATTTTCTTAAAGTTGTATTTTCTGTCTTTCATATAGCTTTTTCAGAAGCCTAAAAAGGAGCAAGCATAAAAGTCTCTGATGCAGTCTTATTTGGAAAATAAATGTCAGCTTAAGTAGAGTGCACTGCTAGGTGCAGCCCTGCAGACCGGTAAGGTGTTCTGTCCACAGTCACCCATATAGGCAGGCTGTACTTATGGTGAATACCCAGAATCAGGCACTTTGCATTTTAATCTCTGACTTCCTTTAACAACAGCCAGAAACACCCAAATAAAGGAGTGACCCTGCTTGACCACTACTTTGGATTTGCAACTCGGGAAAGAGTGAAAGATATAAGATAAAAAAAGTCCTGCAGTGGTGACTGAAACCAGCTTCTTTGATCTGGCCAGCCTAGCTTTAGTGTGGTTATTTAGGATTGTATCACAGCACAGTAAATAAAACCAGCAGCCTTGTAGAACTGTAAACCTTTCATACAGCAACTGGTATGTCGGCCTTTTTTTGAAAAGTGGGAAAGGTCTCTAAGGATGAGCTACAGGAATAACTGCAGCTGCATGATACTGCTCTATGCAGAATGAGGGAGGATCCCTCTGCAAATACTGGGCATGAACAGAGCTTCTTTTCCATGTATGTTCCAGGGTCCATGGTGTAAGGATATAATCTGGTTTGCCACCAGGGCTTCTTTCTACAAAAGCAAAATATCATGTTTACCTATAACAACAAGAGCAAGTGGTTTTACTTGTGCGTGCAGACATGCTTTAGTGGTGGACTTAGCAGTGTTCAGTTTATGGTTGGACTTGATGGTCTTAAAGGTTTTTCCCAACTTTCTGTGGTTCTGTGCCTTGTTACCTGTGCTGCTCACATCAGCTCCCTTTTTTTTTTATTAGGGGCCTGCGACTTCTTTTGAGTTTGCTCATGGAAATGACTTATTTGAGCAAGGAAAGAGGTGGTGTCTTGTATCTTGTATGAACTCAGGTATGAGATGGGTAGGACAGTTACTGCTGAGTTTGTGTAAAGGCGCTTCTCTAAAGTGCTGTGCGAACCGTGGAGAACTGAGTTGCCATAAGGCCTCTGCAGGTGTTGTACATTGCTTCCATGGGCAGGACTGTAAGAAGCATCCCACATCTGAGACCTGGAGGAGATCCAGTCAAATTTTAGTCCTGCTCTGGATTTACAACAGAGTTCTGCTTCTGGGGTAGACCACAACAGAACACAGGTTTATAAAAATTTCAGTCTGAGGGACCTGTATGTTTGGAGCCTGACACAGCCTGACTCCTGCCTTGTCCAGCTAGGTAGTGACTGGCAGGTAAAGCAGAGCCAAACTGCAACAGTCACTGGTCTTCCTGCTTCCAGGGCTGGTGTGGGGCCTCTGGCTGCCTGCCATGAACAGTCTGTTGTTTTTTTCCTTTGGGATGGTCAAGCAATTTCCTAGCATGTTAGCAAGTAGCCTAATGCCAGTGTTCACAATAGCAGAACAGTTAGCAGAGATGGGCTACCCAGAGAACAGCCCTTTGTATTTACTGTGCATGGTTGGTTATCCTGGAGGATCATTTTTAAACACCCAGTGACTCGTTATTGAAGCAGCACCATGGTTGTAGTTTTGGAGCCTCATGAAGGAACCTCTGAGTAAACATTGCTTAAAACCACATCCTTCAGTCCTGACTTGAAGGGGGGGTTGCAAAAAATACACAGCAAACTATGCTGGTCTGATCACAAGCCTTCATTGGCAGAAAAGCATGAGGAAGCAATGTTGAGATAAGTTACAAGTTTCTTGGGCAAACAAAATAATCCCAGAATTATGTGAGAGTGGCCTGGGAAGGGTAATGTCTGGAGTGATTCATTATGGGCAGCTTCCAGTAATTTAAGAACTTTCTCACAAGTTCTGTCTTTTACATTGCAGAAGATGACTCTCTGGGAGAGGAAGGGCCTGTCATAAATTCAGTACATTTTTAGATTCTTTTTTAAAATCTGGTATGTATGTAAACTCTAGTAATCCCACATCCAATCCAGCCAGAGTTCTCTCATGGGCAGCAAACTGACCCAGTGCTCTGGAGGCCATACTAGTTCCAGTTCCTGTCTTCTGATGCTAATTCAAGGAAATACAGTAACAAAACCCACTGTCTTCCTGTGCCTGCCATACATGGATGCTCCTTCCTCTCTTAAAGCACATGCAGTCAACACAGTGGCTGGCATTACCAGGCACGCTGCCTTAGGCTGCTCACATTGAATCAGTGTATGTACTGTATACTGGAATGGCAGTCATCTCGGGGAGGGTGTCTGTGGAAATCAAGTGTTTGTTTCACAGTACAGGGACAGAGATTACACAGCAATATTTGGGCAGCAAGTAAAAAGAAGAGGGAAAGCCTGTGCTGTTAACATAGCAGAGAGGAGGTAGCAGGTTGGCATCAAGGACTTTCGCTGCAGACCTCAATCAAGCAAAACTCAGTGTAAAATCTGACCAGGATGCTAAGATTCCTTACAGCAAAAACTGTTACATGATCTTTACTGAGCATTTGGGCAGAAACTCTGTTGTACATCTTGCATACATTTCTGAAGACAGGTAGCTCTGGTACAGAATACTCCTCAGCTGAGTACAAAGACACATCGTGTACAGGCCTATATAATTTGCCATTTTATGCCTTCAGGTTACAGTATTTTTATTTTTTCTTAGAGCTAAGTAGCACCAGCAGAGGTTAAGATGTCAGCATTTCCACTATAAACACAGCTCTTTCTTGGGGTTAGGTAACATTTCTTTTATACCACACTATACTGAAACTCTGCCATGCAGATGCTGTCCAGCACATAAGGTATTTATTTTTCACCAAATTTTATTTGAAGTCATTATAGTAGTTAATGGTTTAGAAAATGACCAAAAAAAAAAAAAATGTAAATTCTAACCACCTTTTTTTTTCCCAGAAGCTCTTCTCGCATTATATACTTCAAGAATGGCTTAGCCACCAATATAGACAAACCAGAGACAGCAAAGTTGAATGTCCTGCTTTGAACGGTTTAAGCATAGCCTTTCTATGTAAAGAATTTCCAAGCCACAGCTCACACTCAGTTATTCAGGATGTTATGCTAATGTCCTGTGGAGCACAGGAACATAGATGTCCTGCCAGAGTAGGTGGGAAATACCTCCACAGTCAAAGGAGTAGATTCCCAGAGCCTGAGCATAGTATTTTACACCTCTGTCAGTAAGTGAGGATACTCAACACCTCAACAGGATCAGCGTATACATAGCCCTTATCTCAGTGAGTGGGTGGTGCAGCTGTCACTTCATGTTGTCTGTGCTAATAGGCAGTTAGTGGAAAGAAGGGACCAAGCTCCCTTCGACCTGCTGGAGAATCTGCGCATGACAAATAGAAGATACTGTAGCACTAGCAAGCAGCTGTGTCAGAACTGGTCTGGAAGGAGAAGATGGTGCATTTATAGCTTCTAACAATCGTTTTGCAGCATTCAACTGTCAGAAGTATATGTAGGCTTGTGTCACTAACATTGCTACATAAAACATAAATGTTAATAGTACTGGATTGTTTATACCCTATGTAGTTACAGAAAAGAACATGGCAAGATCCTAAAAGACTTACGTTTCCTCTTTTTCTTTTATCTCACAGGTAATAACTCCAGTCAGGTCAGGACAAGGTTATGTTTATGAATTCCCTTCAAAATACCAGAAGGATACCTATGATATCCCCCCGGTTCGCCCTCTCCAAGGGGTAGGTACCAATAAAACTGCCAACAGCACTGACAGGGCACAAAAGGTGATGAATGTTTACCAGAAGTTTATGAGCAAAGCAAGTTCTCTCATTTCAGAGATAAAATATGTTTTAATTAAATACTGTGGCTTATTCACAGAGTGCAGAAGTATTTCAAAGTTGTATTTGATGTTGACTAAGATTTGGCAGCACACCAAACATGAAAATCCCATTTGTTCTCTGTGTTTTGATCAAAGAGTGTATCTAAACAGAATAAACTTGCTGCCTAGGGACACTTTTTTTTCCCCTTACTTTGTTGTTAGTTGACAGTAATTCACTCAGTAAGGGTAAAATCATTGCCTAAATGAACAGCTGCTATGCAGGGAGGTTTTTTTTCACCACATATCTACTGCACCATGTCACTGAACTTGAAATACATCTTTGTTCAGGGGAACACCCTTAGCATTCAGTCCTTAAGATTACTGCCCTCGGGAACAACACTGAAACCCTTTAGTACATACAAAAAACTGACACCAAATGCTGGGAAGTCTGGGTTAAGAGACCTTCAGACAGTGGCCTTAGACTTCATGCAGAACCCACTGTAGTGTAGGACATGCCACCAAGTGAAACACTTGAAACATCTGACAGCTGCACTCTCTGCTAGCAGCAGCTTACACTGCACCCAGTAAAGCAGATGGTTGATGCTGATAGGGACAGTTTTAGCTTCAGAGAGTTTGGTGTGTACTAGTATAAGCGTATTCCTCAACCCCTCTAAATCTCAATCAGTAAGAGTGTGATCAGTTCTGGTCACATGAGTATAGTGCTTCCCTGTTCACCCCAACAGGTATCTGTAATAGACTGGCCTTGATGTAACTCTCAGGATGGAAGTCAGCTGTGTTGACTGTGATGACCTCTCCAACCTGGCATCCACACAATTTCCCACCTAGCTAAGTGCATTTCTTCCCAGCTGTCTGAAATAGCAGGCAAATCCAAGCAGCTTTCCCATATGAAAGTTGAAGGCTGTTTAAGAGGAAATACAGAAACCAAGAGAACTTGTCTGAGATTAGAGCTTTCCTGAGGTGACTTCTTTCTGTAACAAATTTATTCTTTCTTTAGATATATGACATTCCCCCCACATCAGTTAAGGGGCCTGCACTTCCAGTTCCCATGGGAGAAGCAAAATCCTTAGGAGTCTATGACATACCACCTGCCAAAGTGGTAAGTATTATACTGTTTCCACAAGACCTGTACTTTCATGTCTGATCGAAGACATATTTAAAGAAGAGTTTCCTGAAGGAAAAGGAGATTCAAAGATTTCCTTAGGTTTTTAAACTGTTAAAACTGGTAAAGTGAAGTACTGCATCAACATTATTAATGTTAGAGTGTGAATTGATAATTAGACCTACATTATCTTTGTGGCAGCATGCTGCCTTTTTCAATTTTGCTGCTTATGAGAATTTGCAGCAAGGTAAATGTTAAAACGTGAGATACTAAAATGGGTGCTCAAACTCAGGATAAGTAACTGAATTTTATGAAAGTCAATAGCAGATCTTCCATCCCATCATTTTATAGGCCATATGGAAGATGTAAAATACTTTACTATTCTAGCCAAAGGTTTCATGGTTTGCTTTCTGTGAATCAGGTCTATGGAACGCATCCATCTGCATGCCGAGACGATGCAGGCCTGCGGGAAAATGTGCAGGATTTTTCATCTGCAGTGGGCCACAGTGCAAGACCAGAAGGAGTATATGATATTCCTCCTCCCATCACCAAAGCAACTGGAAAAGAACTTAATAAATTTCCTCCTGAGAGCCTTTTATTGTCGGATGGAGTGCCACAGAAACATGGTGTTTATGACATCCCTATGAACCATCAAAACCATTTTCTTGGGCAGCAAATTGCACCTCAAAAAGATGTTTATGATACCCCAAGGGGAGTTGCATTCCCAGGACAACAGACAGGACTCAATGAAAGTCTCATCTCAGAAGGAAGAGAAGGTGTATATGATGTGCCACCACCAGTCCTCCAAGACACTAAAGGCTTACAGGATGTGACTGATGGGATAAATAGGTTGTCTTTCTCCAGCACAGGAAGCACAAGGAGTAACATGTCCACATCCTCAACAACATCAAAAGACTCTTCTTTCTCAGCATCAACTGCACAGGACAAAAGATTAATCCTTGATCCAGACACTGCTATAGAGAGGCTTTATTGTCTCCAGCAGATGGTGGAGACAGCTGTCAATAACCTTATGGTTTTTGTGACAGCAGACTGGCGATCTTACGGGTATATGGAGAAACACATCAATGAAATCCACACCGCTGTGGATAAGGTAGAGCAGTCGCTGTTGGAGTACCTCCAGTTTGCAAAAGGATCAGCAGCAAATGCTTCCTGCCTGTCCGAGTTCAGCCTCCTTAACAAAATGAGGAGGGAGGTGCAAAGGCTGGAGGACTCTCACCAGATCCTTACCCAAACCAGTCACGACTTGAACAGCTACAACTGGTCTTTGAATGTTCTAGCTGTCAACAGACTGCAGAGCAAGTGTGATGACTTGGATCGGTTTGTAATGGTGGCGAGGACAGTCCCAGACGATGCCAAGCAACTGACCACTACCATCAGCGTCAATGCAGAGATGCTCTTCAAACAGGCACTGAGCAGCTCACGTTTCAAAAACATACCAGAGAGTATCACAAACATTCCTGACTATGTTTATGATAATCCTCATATGCAGCGTCATGGAGAAAAAGCACAGAACCACTGCACTTCCCTTCCTCCACTCCTGAATAAAGGTCAGCACCCTCACAATACTACCAGTGAGAGCTCAGAAAAGAGCTGGATGGATGACTACGATTATGTTCACCTGCAGGTGGGTAAACCTAATGTCATGTTCTGCACAAGGTCAACTCAGAGTTGTCTGTGCTTTCCTGTGTTTGCAGGAAAGTAGCAATCAGATTGTCATGCTAATGAATATTGAAAAGTAGTTTCAGCAGGGCAAACACTTCCTCACAGATAAGACTGTTGTATACATGATAGTGATAGCCTTTTTCTCTGCCACACAATCCTTTTCTTTGAACTGATAGTAGTGCACTAACAGTGAAAAAGCCAATACAAAGAAGCCTGTTATTTGACCTATGAGTTGCCATTTAGCTCAGGAGGTTTTGATTTAATAGTGTTTTATGTTATGCAAAACAGGGGAAAGAAGAGTTTGAAAGGCAACAGAAGGAGCTGCTGGAAAAGGAAAATATCATGAAGCAGAGCAAGATGGAGCTTGAGCACCATCAGGTATGTTTGCTTGAGTGCAATAACAACTTTAAAATGCAGTGTTCCTTGCACATAAGGAGTAATGGTCAAGTAAAGCAGGAGGGGCCCTTCCCTTAGCAGTGAGCATCATGGCTGTGAGGTGTGCATGAGTGCCAGCACATGCAGTTGGAAAGTCCCAGGTGCTAGACTGTGAAGATGGCAGGTATTAGGCCTTGACTAAACAGCAGCTCCTGGTTAGTTTCTTTCAAAGTGGAATTTGTGCCTGTCAGGCTCTACCATTAATGGATCATCAACACAAAGGACAAGGACATGCACTGTCATGCTCCAAATGGGAAATGGTGAGCATCAAGATTTTAGCACCTTCCTGGCCCTGTGCATCTGTGTCAACAATTCCTTATGGCAAAGAAATCTTAAGTATTAACCCCAGAGTAGCCATTCTGCAGATCAGCATCTCTGCCCGCGTCATTTCCTTTTTGCCACTTCGTAATTGAGTGTAAGCACAGACACAGCTCTCTGTTTAAAACATTTCTTGTGGCAGGTATAAGCCTTCCCCTTGAAAACAATTTCTAACCATCTCAATTTAAGAGACTAATTATTTTTTATACAATGCACCACTGTGGTGGGCCCAGTGCATACATATAATAAAAGGCATTCTATGTCTTAAAAGTTTACCACAGAGGAGAAACAGACTTCTGCAATGTCTCACAGTGGGTCAGTCACAAAGCCAGCTGGAGAACATGGCTTTCTTGACCTGCAATCCAGTGCCTTAGTCACTGCACCACACTGCATACACGTGCTGAATATGCCTGCACATCTGTTCAGTGAACATCAATAGCATCAACTTAAATACTGTGCTTAACATAAATGCCAAAAAGTAGGTCATGTGAGATTGAGAGCTATCACATTGCCCTCGTATTAATTCTTCAATAACGTTTTTGCCATGTCTTATGGCAGAAAATTGTACAAGCAATGCAGAGGTGAGAGTTAAATGTTTGTCATCTCAAAATCCCACAGAGATGGCAGCTTTTTAAAGATTGTGTAGGAGTTGTTGCCACTTGGATCCATCTCTCTCACTTGTGATTTCAGAACATTCCAAGTGAGCAGCAGCCTGTAAATTCATGAGGCTTTGTGCTTTGGGGTTTCTTATGCAAATAGAGTATTTTAGATGTTTTTTCTCATCTGAACTCTGTGTGTTTGGATTTATGGTAACCAGAGTGCTTGATTACCCCTCACTCTCCAAAATAAAAGATCTTAGAAAACATAATACTACTTTTTATTTATCACAGGTCAGTCTAGGATACCCAGGAGTACCCCGAGGCATAAGGTGAAACTGTAATACGTAACACAACATCTTATGTGAATATTCTCTGAGGAGAATTTTTAATTTGCCTTTCAGATCAATCAGTTTCAACGTCTGGAGCAAGAGATCACAAAGCCAGTAGAGAATGACATCTCAAAATGGAAGCCACCTCAAGCTCTCCAAACTGCAAACAGTGCTGCCACCTCCCGTGACAGCCAGCTGCTTTTGTTCTATTCTGACCAATGTGAGACTCACTTCAACTCCCTCCTAAATGCCATCGATGCCTTTTTCAGTTGCATCAACACTTCTCAGCCCCCCCGGATCTTCGTGGCTCACAGCAAATTTGTCATTTTGAGCGCTCACAAACTTGTGTTCATTGGGGACATGCTCACGAGGCAAGTGACGACTCAGGACATACGCAACAAAGTGATGAACTCCAGCAATCAGCTGTGTGAACTGCTGAGGAGTGTGGTTCTGGCTACCAAGACGGCTGCCTTGCATTACCCCAGCACAGCAGCCCTGCAGAAGATGGTGGACCAAGTGACAGAGCTGTCGCGTCACGCACAGTTGTTCAAACTCTCGCTGGTCCAAATGGCATCCTTATAAGATTCTGTAGAGCCCAGTCCGTGAGCGGCAGAGCAGAAGAGCAAACTGGAGCTATTTTTGTGTAAATGTTATCATTTATTTTTTTAGATTTTATTAATGGAATATTTTAAATACATTCTTACGTGTTAGAGAATTTAATGAAATCAGGGATCTGGGAGTGTATCTGGTTCTGTATTATGTTTCTAATACACATTTAGGTTTGTATACACTGCATATATGTATATGTTGCTGTGTTCCCTAAAACATCAGTTAAGCACCTTAAAGATTATGTGTCGGGTAAGCAGCATGCATCTTTTGTATATACTGCCTGTTTCCTCAGTATATTTGTTAACTGGATGCTGCACTCCTCTTGTTTCATTCCGTCTTGATTTTGGCACATGGACTTGGTTGTGAAACCTACTTGTACCAATCCACGAAGCAAGTGTAATGGTTCTCATAGAACTCTGTTCCCTTCTTAGAAGTTACTTTCTATAGGTTAATGCCATGAAATTTAACTCTCCTCTAGCTGTCACTGTACCGCATTCAATCATTCTGACTGGCATATATGCACAACTGCAAAAAGCAACACTCCAAGCATGGCATACAGCATTTTGAAGAAAAGCTTTTTTAGGCCATGTAAGAAACAGAACCTTCTAAGGAGGAAGGCAGAATCATATATATTTAGTATCTTACAGCATTCAAATTTCACTGTTTCTAATAACTGCAACATGGGATTTCAGAAAGCGGATGGATTCCCAGCAAGGTAAATTCATACATGTTTACCTTATATGTCCTTGCATTGGCAATTAGATTTAACAGGCTCAAAAGCCTTACTGTTCACAGACTCAAGAGTTATCCTAAAAGCATCCCAGAATCCATTGGACTCATCTCATCTTTGAGGCTGCAGATGAGCAACGTCTCAAAATACTAGTCCCTTCCAGAGGGATTAACATACAAAATGTAATTCCTATGGAAAGAAAACAGCTTGATTTGAAATAACAGATAAGCATCTCTATAGCATATATACAATGTAATGAAGAAATAGCACTTATTTTTGTAGGACACATTCTTGGGAATTAGTTGCATCTGTTGGAATTCAGACTTCCATTCACCTATTAGGTGCTTTTTTTCACCCCAAATTCTGTTGCATAGGTGCTGATCCTTCTGCACTACACTGTTGCTAAAAATGACCTCTGTTTTAATGGGGCCATTCCATCAGTAAGTACACACAATCCCACACAGTAATTTTCAATTTAAACCTTAAAAATTGTTAGCAGATTGGTAGACTGCATTAGAAATGTCATGTATGCTGGCTGCTCCAAAACACACGTAGGCTTATTTGTCTCAGTTGCCTTTTGTGAACCCCTTAAGAATAAATCAGAATGCCATTTACCCATGGCCCTCAGACTAGAAACGAAGCTTCAATAGCTCAGGTAAATTCCAGGTGATTCTGGCATTTTTAAAGCAGAAACACTACACTCCTTGAGTAATTCAAGATAGTCCCACATTGATGTATTCTGAGCATTCACATCAGCAAATGGATCACTGGTGGCACCTCAAGAACAGGCATTTTGGCCTAACTTCTCACTTCCTAGTTTGTATCCGAACACGTGCCTTACTGAAACAGGATTTGTTGTCTTACATAACAAAACCATTTCAGCAGCATATGAAATCTTGCAGCCTTAATGTATTGTTTCAGAGCGAAGACTGTTCTTAGCAATCTTAATGTCACACTTCTAGAGTCTGCCCAACGTTCCTGGAAGGGCAGCAGGAGCCAGCACAACCTCAGCTGGCCCAGAATAGGCTCCAGTGCCTGGCTATGGTGTAACATCTAGAAAGTGCAGTTATGCTAATGGTAACCGATAGCCAGTTGCCGAAAAGCAATCCACCTGAACCTGTTTTGTACTAGTATTGTTTGGGATTCTTTTGGATTTCTTTATCCATTGTTTGTTTTTTTTTTCACTGTGTATTATTAGAAAGTGAAAAAGTGTTTTGAAGCTTAGTGGTTATGTTGATAGTTTGTGCTTTCAAAAGGAGAACCTTTATTGCAAGCCTGTATTACAGTTTGTTATCTTGTAGAGAGTCATTTTAAAATGATTAAATGACTAGCTTTTTATATAAAAAAGGTAACACTTGGTCTTATTTTTTCTTGTTTTCAGAGTTCTCTAAGCATATTGAAAGGAAGTATTAGCAAGCAGCAATATTATCAAAGCCATTCTAAAATGAGGGGTTCGCTTTCTGTCTTTGCAGTGATCACTGCTTATAGGGTGAAATGAGAACTTGAGGATATGAGAGGAGGGGACAGACAGTTTCTCTGCCTGTCTAGAAGAAGTAGTTGAAGCATTTATCCAACTCAGATACACAAGGGATCAAGTCTGAAATACAGTCATCAGTGTCTATGCTTCTGCCCCATTGCCAGCATCTGTTCCTGCTGTATCCCAGACCTCCTCACCATAGCATCAGCACTGGTCCTTGAGGTGAACGGGGCAGTTCCTCTCAACACAGTCCCTCAAGAAGGTGGGGTGGCAGGACATGGATGTGACTGTCCATGCAGTATGGCCTGCTCCCCGACTCCAGCATTTACTGGAGAAGCCATGATCCACAAGGGAACCAGTAGAACAACTTTACTTAGTGTAGCTACCCTCCCCTCCTTCCCAATGCTGAGAGCACCTCTCTTCTACTACATGTCAAGTTGAGCATTATCTGGGAGTGGGTTCCATCCAAAACAGCCAAGCATTCAAGGATCACAGAGCATTTCCCACCAGTTACTGTCCCATTTCACTGTTGCCAAGGCACTGCCCTACCTCCTGTTGAACACCCTGGGTTTGCAAAGAGCAGAAAAAGAGGCTGGGACTGGCTCCATGCTTAGGCCAGTTCTCAGCCGCTGTAAAAGACAGTCCTGCTGGGGAGTTAAGTACAGAGCAAGCCTTGAGAGCAATGTGCCTGGTTTGGCTTGTGTGTACCAAGGGGGCAGCTGGTGATGCAGGGCTGCTTCCCGAAAGTGCTTTGTTTATTCCTCTGCTAAATTTAAAAAGGTCAGCTAACAACAAAGCAGGGACTGGACACCCAAAACGGTTTAGAAGAGAAACCAGAGCCTCTTTGCTCCCCTCCCTGAGCCACAGCGTCCCTATGCAGTTGCCAAGAAGCTGCTGCTGTTTGGCAGCCAAGTCAATGGCCAGTGTGAAATGACTGTCTGATGTGGAAGTCTGCCTCACTAATGGCAAATGTGACCATGCTTGGATCCCTACTCCAGACAGTCAGCAGCCTGACCTCAGAGGAGACACCTTCCCATGGCATTGCCTCTGGGGAGCTGCTGGCTTCAGAGCAGGGTGCTTTTCATCCCATCACCTTCCAGGTCAGTGGCTAGGACCACTTGAGGATGGCCTCCCAGAGCAAAGGATCAGCAAGGAAAGTTTCACAGAATCACAGAATGGTTTGGGTTGGAAGGGACCTTAAAGCGCATTCAGTTCCAACCCCCTGCCATGGGCAGGGACACCTTCCAATAGACCAGGTTGCTCAAAGCCCTGTCCAACCTGGCCTTGAACACTGCCAGGGATGGGGCAGTCACAGCTTCTCTGGGCAACCTGTGCCAGTGCTTCACCAGTAAAATTTCAGGTCAAACCACCAGGGAATAGCTGAGCATGAACACTGATGTCTGTTGCAGAGCCATCCTCTTTAGCCTGGCATGGCAGCAGAAAACCAGGAGTTGGCAGTTCCACAGCAAGAAGTGAGGAGACAAAAGCTCCTTGGGCCTCCCAATAAACCCATGTCTCCACCTCAACATGGTCTTGGCTCACAGTTACTGTAGGTTTCTGAGCAGAAGTGAAATGCTCAGAGAGGCAATGCTGAGAGGAATGTGACTTTCCCACCTCTCCTGGGGTTTAACTTGCAATAGTAACCTCCTCACAGGAGTTTGTTCTTCAGTTCTCTTTTCAGCAGACAGCATCACGCTAGGTTTAACCAAGAACGGACCTGCTGTTTGCTTTCTTGTTTCTACACCTCCCTGAGTATTTACCCTCAGCCCTGCACTCCCACAAGCAAAGTCCATCAAGTCAGAGTTCCTTGCAGGAGTCTGCCTTGTTGCTGCTGACCTCTGCATGAGTTCCCATGCAAAGCCCCGTGCCTGGGAAACCTGCACCCACAGAACTGCAGCTGCAATGGATTCAGTGTATGTACTGCCTGCCTTACAGGGGTTTATTTTCCTCTGCTGAGCACCAAGAGATGGCACCTTTTTCTGTCCAAGCAGCAATTCGACAGATCAGGCTGACTTCAGCACAAACAGAACGGGGGAGCCCAAAGCATCAGCTCTACGGATGATATATAAAGCTCAGCACTTCCGCAATGCACTCCCTCAGCGATGCAGCACAAGCAGCCGCAGCCACCTCCGCACACAGTGGGCTCCCAGAAGGTTGCACATACCACAGGCCCAAATAAAAACCACAATTCCCTGGTTCCATGCACACTCACACCCATGGGGCATCAGCTTCACCAGCCAACGGAGGGGTGTTACAACCTTGCTGGTGATGGGAGGCTTGTCCCCTGAGATCAGGGGGACTTCTTTCTCCTTCCCTATAATTTCCCTTAATTACAGAAGCAGTGATCAGAGCTGCAGGAAACCAAGTCCAAGAGGCACTTCATAGCTTCCTACTTTGCTAGCTTTATCTTGCTGAACATTGCAGCCAGGGCTACACAAACCGTTGCCAACCAGGAAAGCGCAGTAACAGTGTCCCAGAAGCATCTGCTATTTATATAAAGGCAGACTTAAGCATAGTTAAATGAAGGTTATAGTGAAGGACAAGCAATAAGGCTGAAACAGGAGAGCAGAGAGAATGGGAAAGAGCAGATAAAAGCCTTCTCAGGCTTTAGATGGTCTTGCAGAAAGGAATCAAAGTATATTTTCAAACTTTTTGTGCAGCTAGAAGGCTCCAGGGCATTTCCCTGCGCAGTGATTGAAGTCCGCCTTTATTCCCAGCTAAGCTCAAAGATAAAAAGCCACAATGGTGAGTGCCCATGAACATGAATGGACTTCTACTGTGTTTTCACCCTGTGTTTTGTTTTTATGAAGGATGGTAGGAGCAGCCCACCCACCTTTGATCTCAGGAGGCAATTTGAGCTGGAAACAGGTACCTGTGATTAGTGTGCACTCCACAGTGGGGGAAGTTGACTTGCCTTTCAAAGTAAATTATTTTTTGATAAATGAGAACAAGCACATGTGCTCGGCAGTGACTGACCTGCCATTATTTTCAGGCCCCACTGCCCAAGACACAGCTTTCGGTTGTCCACTTGCAGATTTACTTAAGGAATGAGCACAGCCCTGCTGCCAACCAACATCACTTTTGTAGGCAGTGCTACAATGACCAAAAGAACATTCCTAGAGCAGGGCTGCACCTCATCAGGCTGCAGGACCCACCATTTCCATCCTCCAGCAGCAGTAGGTGTGGAGCTGCCTCTGCACACTGAGAAGTTGAGGTGGAAATCCACACATCTCACAAACGTGGGCATTACACAGAAACACAGCTCCATCTGAGGAGCAAAGCTGCTGAAGAAACCGAGATACACAAATGAAAATGCTTATTTCTTCTCCATGAGGAGGGTGATGCCCACAAGTGCTCTGTGTTGGATTAGCCCATCTCTGCTCCCAGTGTGAGACACCCCAGATGCAATTGCTCGTGCCTACCTAACAAGACATCATACAAGATATCTTCAGGGTCCCTTTCAAACTGAATAGAGACCAAGTCATATGATCAAGTCTACTTTAGGATGCAATAAACCCTCTCTAGGCTCCAACGATTAGGTCTCCTTAGGTCTTCATGAGCAACCAAGTAGCTCAACTGCAAATAACCATATCATAGCCTCCTAAATTTTGAGGATGATTAATCCTATCCCCAGACCCTAACACCTGCCTCCTGAAACTTGGTGTGGCCACATACATGGTTCAGGTCACAGCCAGAACACTAAAGCACCTTAGAAACTCATGGACTCCTCTTGGTCTATCAAGCTTGAAGATGGTATTGGTACCATCAAAGCACTGGTCCCAAGGGTTCAGCAAGCCAAAGGAGTGCTGGAGCCTGAGCCTACGAATGTCACAGCCCACATCCAAGCTGAATCCTCCCAGTCCAGCCACTTCCCAGGCTATGGGATCAGACCTGACTCTGAAGTCCCATTGACCAAAGCGTGCTCTGTGCCAGGGAAAAGCACAGAGGTAGCTCACATCTCTGTGCCTCCATTCTCCCAGCAGTTCTCTTATCAGCTCTGGGCTCACAGCAGCAGAGAGCCCAGTTCGTTACAGAGGGCTTACTTAGGAGCTCCCACCCTGAAGGTATTTCTGAGTTGCGTTGTCCATCCTTGTGAGAGGGCAGAGAAACACAGGAGTCAGGACAGGAAAATCAGGCAGATGTTCTTTGAGTCACAAATACGGTTGCTCAGCAGATGTTTAGCTCCCTCCCAATAAGCAATCCCATATACATCCCTGCCTTGCTGGAAAAACATAATAACACAGTTTCAAACACTCATTTACAGGAAGAGCATGTGCCAGATGCAGAGCTAAGTAATTGCACATCCGGAGCAGTTGACTAGACAAGATACTCCCAAGCTACTCCTGTACCACAAATCAACTGCGCTGCCGTCGGAGAAAACAAAGCGCACCTGCTTTCAGACCAGCACAATAATACCAGACCATTACCGTGCAAAACAGACTCCTGCAGTTGACCAGTGTTCCAGCAGATTAACCTGCCCCAGACTGTGCTGTCATAGGGATAAACTGCACAATTCATGTACTTCACGTGGAGTCATTACATCTCATCAGCTACTTGTCAGAGGGACAGAGCTATAGATACCTTTTTCTACTTGGAGTCCTACAGTAGGCCAATAGCACAGGAAAGTGTGGCATCTCTTCCACAGCAAACCCAACAAAGCTTTTGGAGCAACTGATCCAATCAACTGAACGAGGAATAACTTCGGCAGAAAATGCCAATCTCTTCTTCCAGGCAAGGCAACGGAGAACAAAACCTCCGTACCCTGTGAACGTTGCTCAGTTTCACATCCTTAGAAACAAAACCAATCAAGTAGTGAAGTGAAATAGCATTTGCTACCTGAAAGCATCCATGGATTCCCAGGAGGAAAGTGTATGACAAGGAACCAGAGGAACAATTCAACAAGCTCCCATTCCATAAGACTGCTTCTTTACCACAAGCTTTATGCACAGAAAAGCAACAGCTGTGACCCCATCACCAGCTGAGATGCATCTATTTTTAAAGCCCACTCAATGCACACAGCAGTGAGTCCTCCAGGCCTGATAAGCCTCTAGCCCTGGCATTTTAACACAAATTAAAAGGGAGGGAAAAAAAGGCTTCCTAAGCACTACCTTTTGCACAAGCAGGAGCTAATTAGCTTTTCACGTCTCTATCAGCCCGCCAATGTCTAAGAAGGTAAGAGCTGCCCCATTGGATCAGGCCATGGTGCGCACAGCTTCATACTCAACAGGGGCAGATGTGCACATTCAGGGTAAACTCACACACCCGACTCTTCCTATTGCTCACAATCATTTCACCTGTTAGGAAATACTGCCTTGCCTATATCTCTTATTACCCTGTGAACTTGGGGTTTGCCCATGAATATCTCCATCAGAAAAAAAAAAACAAAACAAACCCAAACAAAAACCCACCTAAAAGACGAAAATCACAAAGCCAACCAATTTCTTAAGCTGCTCTTCACAATGTTACAGTGTGCTTGTAACCCTGCGGCAAGGAGTCGCAAAGCAGGTCATCCGCACTGGCCCCGACGGTCCGTCCACTTTTCTCCTGCAAAGCGGGCTTCTACCCGCAAAGCTTGCAGGCCCGTGCCATCTAGTGGTGACAAGCCAGCGCCAACGATGCCTTCGTACCCAACTTTGATGCTGAAACTTCCCAGGGTTTCAGACTGGATCTGTACTGTGAGAAATTCACCACTTTAAGCAGCCAGACTGGGAAAAAGTGCTTTCCCCATCCATGACATCACTCCAGAATTCAGGAGAAACATGAGGACATCCTGGAAGCAGGGACAAGGAAAAGCAAAATCAAGTCTGCCCTCAGTATGAGAATCCTTCGGAAAGTGTAAAAATGAAGGCTGCAGTGTCATTGCTAATACTTAAATGTCACAATCATTAAACCTTGTGATTCTGGAAAATAAAGAGGCCAAAACAGAAGGTCAGTAGAAGACCTGCAACTCAGAGCCACAGAGTGAAATTCCCAGCCCCTTGGCATGCCCCTCCACTGCTCTGGAGGAAGGATGAGCATTTTCCCACGTGGAAGCAGTACCTGCGCTGGGTGTTTGCGAACGTGCCTGCACCCCACCAGCAGCAGAGGTCGATCAGAACAGCCCTGTTCCTGGAAGGACAAAGGTGAGGTTGTGCCAGGGTCAGAAGTCACCACAGATGTGGTGCTGTCCAGCCACAACAGCAAGACAGCTTCAGGGGGTTTCAGCGTTGGAAAAACACAATCGATGCTGCAGACCTGGTGTGCCTGAGCTAAGAGCCACCCATTTGTGCCTTGCAGCACCAAGCTCAGCCCTCTCACAACTGGCTCAGATCCCTAGGTGGTATCTCATGTGTCCTCTAGAACATTCTCAAAGCAGTGTCTCACGGAACTTGAGGGTAGCAACTCTTTACATTATCAAAAGACAAAACCACTCATGTTGGAAATGAATGGTGTGCAAGAGATGTATTCTGACACATTCTGCCGGGGCAAGGATGTTGCCTGACATGTTTAAACAGGACAAAGCTAACAGATGGTCAGCTGGCACCGAAGGGCTGATTTGAAACACAGGAACTGCGATTAACTCAAAACGAGCAGGAAGTTCTCAGAACAACAGAAGGCTCCTGATTAGGTCCTTAAATAAGCAGCAGGGCACTGTGCTAGAAAGTTCAAGACTGACTGAAATAAAAACCCATAACGTAGCCCCAGTAGTTCAAGCCAGAACTGGTGTTATTTGTTAACACACACGTATTTGCTGAGAGGAAGCTTTCAACTCCCCACACAAGAAGTTAAAATACTCTGGCACAGAGGAGAGGAAATTGATGTGACTTACAGCAAGCTATCCTCCTCTACAGTGGTTCTGAGGACACAGGTTACATGTACCTTCCTACTTGCAAGCTCTGCAGTCATCTGCATAGAAGGCTGAAGTTTCAATGGGGTGAGGGTAGAAGCCAGATGCAGGAATTGTGCAGCACACAGCCCCGGGCACCAGGAATTCACAGGTAAATACCTCTCAGGCCACAGCTCTCTCATACAGAATACCTTCTTTTTACCCTTTCGAGTTCAAGGACACTGCCAGCATTCAGGATGAATCCCTGTGGCAGCAGACACAAACTGTGCTAGCAGAGGGAGGTGCATCACAAACACAATGGGTGACAACCTTCAAGGATATGGCAGAACACGCACCTGTAATAACAACTGCTCTAGAAGAGTCGCTAACCAGCCCTTTCTAATGAAGTAATCTGTAGGTATTACACCAGCTAGACTGTTGACAAGTCTCTTGTAGTGTTACATGCTCAAACAAGAAGTCTTACTCTACAGGCTTACTCCAAAAAATCTTACCCCACTTAAAAAGAAGTCAGAAAACCACTCAAAATATTTGTATCAAGTCTGGTTACTTTATTTTTCATTTGTGCAGTCAGTTAAAAGAACAGTTAACAATGAAAACAGACAACCACAGAAGCTTTAGGTACAGTATTGTAACACTGAAGAAGCAAATGACCACGTTGAACACATTCTTTGTGCCAGTCATTTCCAGATGAAAGAGAAGTACATACACAGGTCTAGTTCAGTGTAAAACCTGATATTAAGCAGCAAGTTGCTCACAAGTGCAGCACTGTCACATACAACATAGGTAATTACTGCTTATTCAAAGTTACACAGCCCCTGCAACAAAGGTGATATGACTACATTTAAAATAAGAACCCAAAATACATTCAAGAGAATGGCTGCAACAATAAGGCAATAAACAGTTTTTAAACTAGATCCTACTAAACAAAACAAGACCAACTGTGTAACCTGTTGCCTTCATCAGGTTTCAGACTCGAATGGGTCAATTCAAACTTAAGTGCTTACCCACCAGTAACATTTCAGAAGTACACTGGTAAAAAATTGATTCAAAGACATGAGTATACTGGACTGCCAGCAATCAGAACCCAGGTCTTATCACAAGTACACTTTCACACACAGCTTCGCTTTTACAGGTTTGCATATGAAGCACCCTGTACAGATATTTGACTACAGACTCCTTCAGGAAAAAATATGCATTGACAGAAGACATCAGCATTGCAAAATTCTTCCAAACCACGCAATATAAACCTTTTGCCTGATACTAATAGGATCATTAAAGTTATACACTAGGCAGACAGCGTCACTGGCAGCTATGTCACAGCAAGATTAAAAAAACAGCATTAGCTGTTTAACAAAAAAAAAAAGAATAAAAGAGACTGAAAATAACTTTGGGGAGTGAAATGTACATCTACATACAGCAAAGAAGGGAAAAGGGAGTTGTTTGGCTAGAGCAGATGAGCTACCCAGAGGCTTCCACATCCATCTTATTGCATATTTGATCAATGCCAGCACTCAAACCTGCATGGATTTTTCCTTCATTGTCATGCTCCAGAGTCTAGATTCTTGTGCCTTTAGAGCTACCCTGACTCGGTATGTATATTGCTGTAACTTCACATTTCTTCACAGCTACTAGAAGCAGAGACTGAGTTAACCTTTACTTACATCTCAGCTGGGGATACTACATGCACGAATCAGTCTTTTGCCATCTTCTGTGCACTAAACTCTAGGTAAAAGTGAAGTGCAGTGGAGTGTCAATACCCTACACGTCAGTACAAAAAAATATCTTTATTTGTAAGCCTATATTAGCAAAGCCCAAGACAAAGATGCTAAAGATGTTTCTTAAGAAAATGTACCAGCAATTGGTTACCACTGCTAAACTGTTAAGTCTCATCATGTAACAAGATGTAGAGACGCAAGAATATTGTGACATTAAGTTGTGCAAGGCAAGTGACTGGAAGCAGCTGGAAATAGAATCCGATTGCTTTTGCTCATTTTTACTAATTAAAATTTACTAATCGATTTTACTAAATACAAGCAGCATCATTAGGCATTCCCTTGTCAGCAGACATGATAGAGGAAGGAGACTTATCGATACTCCTATATGTGTTTCGAGGATATGTGCATAGCACTGCTTAATCATGCTTGAAAATGTAACCCTGTAACATAAAGCATGCTTGTATGCACATGCTAGTAAACAAAGCAGACTTTCAGGCTTCAGAGGAAGGTCAGGGTTGATGTTATATATTTTAATACTGAAAACATCCAAATAATTTTATAAAGTGAATGCTCTCATTAGCTTTTGAACAGTATTCACAAAACATAAAGGCACTAAAAGAGTGCTCTTTTCCCAGATGCAGGCCTATCTGATGAAAAACTAAATGTTGCTGCTTTTAGCCACATAACTAAACCAAACCACCAGTTTGGAAGTAATATGTTTAAACTTCTTAACAGCTGGAAGTACAAGACCAATTTTGTAGTCCTGTTTAAGTTTTGAAACAGGGAGCAATGATGCAAACACTACCACATACCCAAGCTTTAAGAGAAAACTGGATCTATTCATGGCAAGACCTATTGGTAGTTCTCTCTCTCTCACACACACACACATATCAGAGGTGGTACATGCATGTTCCTCCTCTTCCCAAAGATCTCACGCATCAGTCTTCAGAGCTGCTAGATAAACAGAAGTGAAGCTGTTCGTTCTGAAGTGCGACGTCAAAATAGCCATATAACTCATTCTCAAAGAAACAGGAGCAACTGCTTACTACCAGTAAAAAATAAAATAAATCAGTAAGTCCTCCAGCAAACCTGAGGTACCAAATTCATTCCTATAACACTATCAAAGTGCTACAGTGATGTCTACCAAACTGGTCAGAATGCCTTAACTGGTTCCAGGAAAGAAGTTATGTCAGGTATCATGTACCTGATGTAAAGGTGTACAAAGTGAACTAGAGAAGTGCTTAGTATTCAAAGCCCAAAGACGATACTTCAGAATATTATGTAGTGAGTACATAACCTAGGCACCTTCCCCTCTCCAACATAAGTTGGACTTAGAGTAAAAGGTTCAGGAAAAACAGACCTAGCAAGACTGTTTAACCTGTTACCCTTCTTATGCCAAAACCAAGAAAACAGGTCTTACCACCTGATTCCTTTCTTTTTAAAAGGGAGATAATAAAAACCTCCAAACCATGTCATCTAATATTGATTTTTCATATTTCATTTATACTTTTTATATAAGAACATAATTAAAATCTCACTTTAGAATACTTTCTAAAGCAGGATATCCTTTCAACTGTTTTTCAAATTCACATGCATTCTCAAGGTTGAAGAAAAAAAATATATATTCATATATAGTTAAGGAAATAAAACTCAATTTCACTATATGTAGTTACAGTGCTGTAAAGAAAAAAAATAATTTAGAAACCATTTCAACTCTGAAATGCTCACTATGCTCAGACTAATGCAAAGGCTAAGCCTATGGTCCAGGACCTGTTTTTAACCTCTGTGCAGAGACAGGAACTACAGCAGTTCAGCCTTTTTTGATGGAGGTTTCTCTCCACCCCGTCTTTCTTACAGTATTTTACGACTTCCTGCTGAAGCCCTCCCTGAACCTCTGCCGAAGCAGCTTACGTTGGTAGTTCAAAAATAAAGGTCCACAGATATTAACGCTACCTCTTAAGTCAGTTTTTCAGTAAGATCAAACCACTGAACACCACAGTGCAGAGGTGCTTAACCATTCATAATTAGTCAGAAGTTCAACAGAGTACTTTAGGTTGTGTCTTCTGTAGGTGCCCTTCGTTGCCGAGCAGACTTCTGTCTGCTTCTCAGAGGTGAAGGTGGAGTCTCCTGGTCAGCTTCAGTCTCTGAAGGCTCGTTGTCTCCCTGCTGAGACCCCGTATCACCTATTAATTCTCTCAGGAATTTGAATTTGGACAAAAACAATTGCCAGACGACGTACCAGCCTGCAGGAGAAAGAAAAAAGGTAATGCTCAGTTACTCCCTAGAAACTGACAGTCAGCTTTCAGTCAAACTAGACCAGAAAAGTGAGAAAAATAACTTTTATCAGCTCCCATCTTCTAATTGCCAAGTGTCAACCCCAAAACCTCTCCCACAAAACCCTTTCTACAGTCCTGTAAATACCAATTCAATTTGATAGTTTGTCCTCATCCAGCAGCAAACATTTAAGCTCTGGACAAATTGTACTGCCAAAGGGAGCAGTAGGTGGGTGATCATGACTGCACAGATAAAGAACTGCCAGGAGAAAAGCAACTTCCGTGGTTACACCTAAAACAAGGACTCAGGATTCATTACACAGACAGTGTAAAAAGGCAGCACTAGATTTTCTACCCTCAGCAAACACATTGTTCCAAAAAATCACATTTTTAAAGCTGCATTACGTAAGCACTATTAAGCACACTTGGGGAGATCTTGAAATTAATACCATGTTTTATAATAAAACCTATTTTGAAATGCACAAGGTCTTCCTTACGTTCACTAAAAGATCACGCACCCCCAATTCAAGGTGTTCCCTCACCATGTCCAAATCCCATTAAATAAACATTCTCTGGTAAATTTATGTTCTGCTCCACCACTAGAATACTCTGGGTCCCAAGTAAAGGTTTGGGATAGCCATGTTGCTAAAATCTCTCTTGAAAAATAGTTAAGATCCAGCTCCTCTTCTCTCATGTAAGAGGTAGCCAAGGAACTTTAAAAAGCAGATACAAATAATATCTAAACGTAAACCAAAATCTTCCTTTTAAAAGATCTCTCCCTTATCTAAGCATTTACATCAGGAGAGACTGGAGTTTTACCCAGCTGAGAATTAGTGTTATCCCTTTCCCTCTAACCACCCAGTCAAGTTTCACCATTTATAGAACAGAAATGTAACTTCTCTGTAAAATACAGAGTTAAGTAGAATAAAATTTAAACAGCTACTTGAAAACAGACGCTATCTAAGCATCATTTGCAATCCCAGAACCTACCTGTCTTGCACAGAGTTCAGAAGGTCTTTCTATCTCAACCCTATTACTGGGTGCCCTTCATTGTCAAGCAGACTTCTGTCTACAGATGCAAAGAGTAAGAGTCCTGTTTCACAGAGCTGGGGAAACCCATCCTCCCAATTACACATCTATCAGCAGAAACAGATTTCTGAGTGTGGACAACACCGATGTGCTAGGGAAGGGGACGAAAGACTAGTAAGTGGCATTTCTGTAACCACAGCACCACTATTTGTCTGCTTCTTCTGTAATCAGTCATGCCAATTCGAGCAAGCCACTGCTTAGGAAGAAACAAGATCCCACCCTTCCGCTCCCTCCTGGAATGGTTTTCACATCCTGCAGACTTTTTTAGTTCTGCAACTTAACTGCTGCTGAGGAAAGTTGGAGGAAAGCTTTTATATGACAATCTTTAATGCTTACCAAATATTCCCTTTTCCATTAACACCTAAACCTTTACAAGATTTGTGATCAAATTGAATCTGATGTCTCATAAATGCATTAAAGCTCCCTGCACCTAGAAAAAGCCTCAATGGCAGATGCCTGGGTTTGGCATCTTTTTTCTTTCAGATCTAGATGTAAAAATTGAAGTTGCAACTCTGAAAGTTGCTTCCACTGGGAGGTATTTCAGATCTCTGTGATCTTCAATTCCTTCTGCATTTTGAGGACCATAAACCAATTCATTCTTCTCATGGATCTAAGCATCCTTAAAAGTAATCAAATTTCCAAAAGCCGTGCTAGTTCACATGGGAAAGAAAATGCATAAAATAGTTCAAGTGAACATAGGACTCATGCAAGAAAGTGAGACCTATGTGTCATATTACAAGGCATTTAAAAATATCTCCAACTCCCCAATTTGTTGATGGATGCAAAATTTGAGACACTAGACTTAGAAGTGCATGAAAAGCATGTGATACATTCTACTAAATCCACTTAAGCATACAGGGGGATGACTGCCAGCCATGAATTATTTTGCTGGGGTCATGTTTTTGATTGCTTAAAATCCTAATTAAAACCACCTGCAAAGTCAATTACTATGAAACAGACGCATCACTTGCAGAGAACACCACAGAGCAGGGAGAACAAGCCAAAAATATTCAGGGCCTTCCCAAAAGAGTTATAGAGCACTTCACAGAAGCATGACTTGAATATAGTTTGCACAAATAAATACCCCATTAAGGGAGGTATTTTAGTTTAGGCTAGAGCAGACCACATGCTTCCTCTATCACTGCAAAAAGGCCACTCAACACACAGAATTACTACTGTGAGGGGAGAAATACTAAAGAATGTCACAGTTCATTCGCAGACACTCTTAAGAAAAGCAGCATTATTTTTTTTCCATGTTTGCATACCCAAAATACCCAGTGCCACAAACAGACTTAAAAGCATTCTAGCTCAAGACTACAAACAAGACTATAAATAATCAGCCAACATGACTGGTTACAGCTGGCAAACAACCACACCAGTGATAACAGCCAGGTGAAATGAACCACAACGCAGTGCACTGAAAAGAAAATTACAATAGGCTTAGCCAACGGTAATAGGGGGAGGGCAACCAGGCTTGAAAATTAAGAGTTTCAAAACCTCACAAGATTTCCCAGCCTGTAGCAGAGACATTGGGGTATAAAGTAATCAAAGTAGAAAGATTTCTTTTTCTCACTTGCTCTAGTTACAGTGCCAACTTGGATGGAAAGTTAAGAAAAAAATCCCCAAAACAAATACACTTGTCTGAATCAAGCTAAGACTACCTCTCCAGCTGAGACTCCCTGTCGCCTCACTGTTACTAAGCAAGTAAGAATTTCCTTGGAAATAACCAGACTACGAAAGAACAAGTTATTCTGGGTAAGAGAAACTCTCTCCAGCAATAATATCAACTAAATACACCACTAAACAAAACCACACATAAAGCCTGGAGGCAGATTCACAGTACATAGTTTCTTCTGAATCAGAAGACTGCATTTTCCATTAATTTCTCAGCCTCTTAAGAACATGGCAAAATGGTAACACCCAACATCATGCCATACTGAAAAACTGTAAGTTACATATTTGTGTACTCAAAATAATTATTAAGTAATTTAAAAGGCACGATAAAAAAACACCCAAAAAAGGAAAAATGGACATTTCCACGCATTCTTTTCTGTATACAGCTCGGTTTAGCTTTGCAGCTCTTTTGCTGTAGAGCTCTTCCTGAACAGGTAACTGACCCCACTGGTTTCCATCTCAAAAGCTTCCACTTTGTTCAGGTAAGCTGCTCTCCAAGAAGTCCTACTGGTTTAACTTCACCACACACAAAATACTTGACTTGAATCAGTCTTCTAGTGTTTGCTGTATTTTCTTCAGCCATTTGATTTACCTTTTCAAAGCATCCTTTCCTTGATTGAACCAGTGGAAACTGAACAGCATACCCACAATACAGCTTCAGCAAACAAGCAGTGATAACATGCAGACTATAATATACAATATTCCTACATTAACTGGTGAAAGACACTGCTACTCAAAGTGGCAAGCCAGACCCCACAGTACATCACGGCAATTTAAAGAACGGGCTCCAGCTCTAGGTCTAACAGATACTTGAATCCAGAGCAAGTCGTGAAATCCTGTCTATGACAGACAGTATTTTGCATTTAGAAAAAACAGCAGCTCCCAGCCTTGCAGAGTTTAGCACTCACTAAAAGCTGAGAGCCACTCTGTCACTTAAAATACCACTGCCAGGTGCCATCCAAAGATATTTAAGGCACATTTGGCATTATTCCATCAGTATGTCAACCCCTCTTATAAAATCATGTTGCAATGTGTTTGTGAAGATGGGACCATGAGTCAAAGCCTCTTTCACTGACTCATACATACTGTGTAACATCTATGCAGTATCAGGATGTTAAACACATTTTATGATTTGACTATGCTTCATAAAAGCTACCTTTTCTGTTACTTTCCACCAGCTCCTAGTTCTTTGTAAAGGGGAAAGAAGCAAAGTGATCTAACTGCCTTAATACACCTCAGACAGTGAGGGGTACAAGTCTCAGGTCCATGTATTCCATTCACATTACTGTCTTGTATACAAAAGCTAATGCATGGTTTTCTTTATTGGAATACATTTTCAATTTGAATCAGGAAAAGCAAACAAAACAAAACCCAGGGCTAATATGAAATGTTGGGGTAAAGCAACCTGATTTTTCTTCTGTGAAATACAAATTAAACCAAGAAAGGAGGAAAGGTGATGTAGTAATGGCACAAGACAGAGTCTGAAAATCTGGCTTCTATTGCTGACCCTGCTACGGACTTTCTGTGCAGTTTTACAAGATCATTTTACCTCTGTGTCCCTGCTGATTTGAAAATAGGATGTTATTACTCCAGCACATGAGGACTAATTTGGAACTAGGTTATCACCAAGGTGAATGTTGCCTTTATTCAAATGAAGTGTCCATCACAGAAAATCTTAAGCAGCTGTAGCTTTAAAAAAAGGAGCACAGAGCTTCAGATGCTAACCGGAGATGAGAGAGAACAGGGCTCTACTCTGAGGAATGTCAGATGTCTTCTGTGACCACTGACAAGTCACTTTGATGCTGTGCCATTTTTAAGATGTAGGTAATACACTGCCCTAGTAGAAAGCTTTGCTATGGAGATGATCAGACTGACGGAAGCATCCACTGCTCTGACACTGAAGTAACAGAAGACATCAGCAACATGGTGCCTGGTTTTGCACAGCTCCTTAAACCTGGTCCCATTTAATGCAAGACTCTACTAAGTGCTGCTTGCTGACTGATTGCAAGAAAACTCAGCTCTCTTCTCATCTTCCATCTGTAATCATTTCAAAACTCAACTTCAAATTAAAGGGTACTGTCTTTTTATTGCTGGTCTAATCAAGCATGACCTTCCTCATCTTTTGAAGTAGTTTACAAGGTTCACTCATTCATGATAGTTACAAAACTGTTTAAACAAAGCATTAAAGTTATTCAGGTAGAATTTAGGACTCAGATATTTTCCCATCTGCAACTGAATTCAGACTTGTGAAACAAACCACACATTTGTCTCAGCATTTTATGAGTTACATGCTTTTTGTTTTAAGGCCACCTCCCTCAAACCACATCTCATTAGCCTCTCTTGCCAAATGAGATGAACGCTTCCATCTGCTCCACTGAAGGCACTTCTGCAATTTCATATGGCTTCACGTATTACTACATTAAGAAAACAAAACAAATACACAGCGGTAAGCAGTACTTCAGTTCATCTTGGTTGGTATTTTACCTTGTCCTTGACTATGCATGAGTTCCATCTGCAGAGGAACATGGAATACACAGAGGTACCAATGAGACTACCAGAGAGAAGCCAGAAAAAGGAAATTAAAAAAGCAGCATCAAGTTACTTTAGTCCCAGTTTTAACAGAGAAACTGAAACAGAAAAAATTAATACTGTGTTTACAGTCCCTCAATGGTTTCTATGTCAGATGTGATCAGTTTACAAATAGAGATGCTGCTAGCTGTAAGCCTTCCAAGCAAATTCACATTAACATTGAAAGTAGCAGTTAGAAGCAACCAGAAATGTTTGAAAGAAAATCAGGTCATTTATGCAAAGTTCTTTATTATAGGCATAAATGCCCAATTTGGGCATAAACCTTTGCTTTTCACATGGCTGAAAAACTGGTCCAAATAAGTTCTGGTAGTTTGTGCTTTGAATTTTGTCTCTTCACTTGAGAAAAATGATAAAATGAAGTTTTTTTCCCCCATTATTTAAGTTTTGATAGCACTTATCACATCGTATGTGCTAAGCAGCAGAAATCCACGTGATCACAGGCCACCTTCTGCATATTTAAGTCTACTGTTCTCTGCAAGCATTCACAGCACAAGTTCTTTTAAAAGCCACGCAAAATTTATGTTTACAGCTTTTGATCTTGTAAGTCTTTTGAAGAGGCTGTTTCGATGCTTCTCATCAGATGGCTGTAAAACATTCTTATCATCAGATCAAGCTTACTCAGGATTATATCCAGCCATTCTTGTGTCAGGTTTGTCCTTTAATTTGTATGTCTCACTGGCTGACATTTATTCATATCCTGTCGTACCAGCACTCAGTCTACCTGGGAGTCTAACAGGCTGTAAAGAATAGAAGCCAGTAGGTAAGCAGGTGGATAAGAAACTGTCTATTCCTGGCACAGATAAACAGTTGAATTGGAAACAGCTTGTACTCATTTTTTTCTAGTAGTGGTCTTGACACTGTTTTCCTTGGAATATTTTCTATTAATAATCATGGCACAAGAACTAGACATGTACCAATATTAATAAATGCTGTATGTGGAAAAAATAATTACTGATACTGTAAGTCATTATCAAATCCTACTGAGTCACTTCTAATCCTCACAAAAAAAAAAACAATGAACATGTCAGCTTCCTGTGATCAGTACTTTTGAAATCTAGGTGATTTTTAGCAATCTTTTTACAAGCTCTGATGCTGTTGAAAGTAAAACACAATGCAGGATTCAAAACAAAGTATTCATGGAATCCAAGCTAAATGTACAATATGGATCTTTAAGTTGCTAAGTATTTATAAACCCTTTAAAAAGACATTTACTAGTTACTTTTTCCCTTTTTAAGCAAGAAAGCATTAGAGAGATGTTTAGGTTAGCAGGCAAAGTTAGAGAACCCTAGCATTTCAATTCTACTTGTCACATACAGACAAAAGATGAAAGGCCTGGAGGAAATTATCCTCATTTCCAGCTTTGAACAGCATGTAGCAAAATCATTTTAAACTTTCAGCAACAGAGTAAACAAAGTTCACATGCACAGTCTGAAAGCATAAAAACCCTAAAAAACATAAGCTATCTAGGAAGTACTAAGAACCACCTTTCATCTTATAAAACAGGAAAAGTGGCCAGACAAATCTAATGAGCATACAGAAACTTTAATAAATAGCCACTTAGGTAACCGCTTGCTCTGTAACAATGGACAGTATAGGACACACAGGAAAGAGCACAAGACCAGGAAAATAGACCCTCATACAGCCTTACAGGACCAATTATCTATATTTCAGAAGCTTCCTTACCTGACTATTTATTCTATAGCTTAAAGATATGGACCCTTCTTCTATGAACTTTAAATGACAGAAGTTTCAGAAACCAAAATATTCTTTGTTAATGAGCTTGCAATTTATTTCCCGCTTATGTAAAAGAAAACTTTAAGCCTGCTGCTTGATCAGTTAACTTCATATACTCTGATTCCTCTGTAATGATGAAGTTGCACAACCATTTACAGTTCACCCTTGTAACTTTTCTCAGCTCTATAACCATTACCTTTCCTCCAATCACCTGTTTTCCAGGCTAGACAAACCTAACCTGTTTACAGCTTTGCCATGCAAAAGTCATTTTATGGTGACAGCTATGTGATCATAGACTCATTTAGGCTGGAAATCCTATCTTTTTAAAAAGAAACTAGGCCTTTTTTTTTTTTGTAAGATAATAAATTTTAGCAAGAAAATGCACTGTCTGAGACACAGACATGTGGTAGAATCCTGTAGCAATTTTCTGCTTTAAACTTGCACTGTTTGATTTGCCTATTTGCTTGCTACAAAGCCTTGAACAAATATTTTGGAGAAGTACTTGCAAATACTGCAGCTAATCCTTTCTTTGGGATACTAAGAGCTCAGTTTGAAGCCATTATATTCCCCCATACAAACTAATTGGGCATACATTTTGCACTTTTAATGTGCATTAGTCCATTCATGTTAATACCATATTTCACCTCCCATTTTGCCTCTGACATTGCAAAACCTTTTCACAGTGTTTTGCTATTCTGACCACAACTAAGAACACATTTTAAATTTTAGACGTCAGCTAACTCCACTTTGCTCCCTTGGTTTTCAATAATCACTTACAATCCACCTGGCATTTGCTTTTTATCTCACAGGCATTTCACCATAAGCTACAGCATAGTTTGGTGGTGGCGGGTTTGGAGTGGGTTAAAAAATTCAGCATATTGATCCCAACACCTGCATACACTACACTGCTGATTCCTTCCAAGACCTCCAGACATGCAAATTTTGCCTTCCATTTAAATAACCCTTCTCTATACATACATACCTATGCGTATATATATACACACACAAGTTTTGGATTCACATAAGAAAAAAAGAATAACTCCTGAGAGCTGCTCTCTATTGTATTCTAGCAAACAGATGTCAGAAGCTGAGGGGTACCAGCAAGAAGTTTACTTCTTCCATTCACCGGCATGTCAGACATATGTACAACCTGCACGGAGTGACTGCTCAGTAGTCCGTTCACATAAAACAAAAACCTATCAGCTTCAGATTAGGGACTGAATTAAAACTCTGGAGGCATTTCAAGGCTCAAAATTATTTGGAAACAAAGAGAAGGGGGCGCTGCAAACCACACGAGTTCCTGCACACCCCGGGGCACGGTGCCCTTTTCATTTCCTCCAGTCAATCTGAGCAAAGAGGAACCACCAGAGATTTGAGAAGGCGGGGAGCGAAGGCAGGGGGCACAAGCACTGTACACCAGAGCCAGGCCAGCCCTCCCACACTCCCTCGCCCCCCGCCGCCGAGGGGAGCGGGCGGAACTCACCGCACAGCATGAAGAGCAGCACGCAGGCCAGGGTGGCCACAATCACCAGCAAGGTCAGCCCGATGCTCTGCCACATGGCGCCGGAATCCTCTCCGCCGACACCGGGGGCTCCTCCTCAAGATGCTTCCCCGCTGCAGCAGCCGCCTTCCTGGGCTGGGCCGGCCACCACCGGCGGCCGTCAGGGGCCGCTCAGCCCTGCGTGAGGGCCGCCAGGGACGGCCGGCCCCTCGGCAGGTCACGCCGCAGGGTTGAGGGGAGGGCAGAAACCCTCCGGCGGCTACGGGGAGGAGACCGCGCCTCGCATCGCTGCCCGCTACTCCCGGGGAAGGGAGAGAGCGGCTCCGCGGCCCAACCGAGCCAGCGAGGATCGCTGAGGCCCCCGGACGCGCCGGCGGGGCGGTGACACCTGCCCTGTCTCCTCCCACCGCTTCACGACCCGCCGTGAGGAGCTGCAGCCGGCGAACGGGGCAGGACTTCCAGCGGTGACACCGGTTGCGCGCAGTGCATGCCGGGAGCTGCAGTTCACCTTCTTCCCCAGCTGCCGGAGCCGGCGGGCACCCTCGCCAACAAGGACAACAAGTCCCGGCATGCTCCGCGCCACTGACGGCCCGGGCAGCCGTCGCCCCCGCCCTAGGGGAGGCTGAAGGGCTGAAGGGGTCGTTGACGGTAGCTGCTCGGGGGCCGTCCTCTCGTTTCTCTCACGGCTGTAGCGATGGGGCTACCGGCTGAGAAGAGCCGGCGTCGCTGGCAGGGGGAGCTTGAAAGCAGGGTGGACTGGTTGGTTGCCCGGCCAGTAACTGCCTTGTGCGGCGGAGGGAACGGGAGGGGAGCAGCCGGTGTGGTAGAACACATGCCGCGGCTGAAGCCGTGCGAATGAGGTTAAGACTAGGACTGATCGCTTCCCCGTGCCGTGATTTACATCAGTGGTGTAGGTCTAATAACGATGGGGCAACCTGGTCACCGGCTCCTCTTTCTGCCTGTTGTCATTGGCGCCCTTGCTTCCCCCGCTTTGATCTAGAGGGGGACAGCAGAGCTACCTGGCCTCAGCCGGGGCAGTGTTTTTACACCTGTGCCACCACAGCGGGGTTCACATTCCGCACGACCTTGGGTCTCGCCCGCTGTTAACATTGCGGGGTGTACATCAAGGCTGGTCTTGCCACTAAAAAGAAATCTGAGGAAAAACTGTATTCCAGAAATCATGAGATAAGCTTGATTCTGTTATGGACTGCTTTTAGCACTAGAACAAGGTTATGACTTTGTCGCGTAAAATTACTGGAAATGGGTTTAAATCCACTACTACAGAAGCCTGATTTCCCATGGAGATGCAACCACTGCAGAGGGATGTCAAAGTTAATACAGGTCTTTTTGTTTCTTTTATGCATTATTTAAAAACCTCCCATTTTAAGAGAAGCTAAAAATTCTTGGTTTTCCTGTTCATTGAGTGTGCCACACGCCTCATCTTTTCAAGATACCTTTAAACCAAAATGACCTTCACATGTAGTCCCCATTCACATCCTCAAATTTGCCGTCACTTCACCAAATCGAACCGGAGTCCTCTCTTTCCATTCCTAGCCTGCTCTCCCAACATTCATAGCCCTCTTTAATATTCTGCCTAACCTACTCAGCATGTCTTGTGCCAGTATTTAATTCAAAACATATTTTCTGTTATTTGTCGATAAGTTTGTACGTTGGTATGTTTCCTGATCTTTAAGCGTCACTCTAATTCTAGCCTAAGCTGCTGTTACACATACTTAGCAAGGGTTTTTTTTCTGCACTGCAAACAAGCAGCAAGCCAGTGATAGTTACTACCCTATTAACTTCTGGGAAACTATTTCAGCTCCATCCTAGCTACACTGTTCTGTTTCTCTGTTTTTCTACTTAAAATCTACAGTTAAAGTAAGTTTGCTGGGTATGGGACCACTGCTTTCCTGTAAAACAGCTGTCACAACATTTCAGGGCTATTAAAATATTTCATAGACATCATCCTATGGTTCCAAACTGGTTTACTAATAGTAGTTGATTAATTCACATCACACCTCCAGCATTCGTAACTGAAGAAGGAATTATCTTGGAATGGAGTCATTGTGGCATGATAAATACATATATAATCCATGTATATAGATCATGATATACATGGATCTACATATACAAGATCAAATATGCATGCAAGCACCCAAGTAGCAAGCTATAGGATGAGAGGTAGCGGCCTCAAGCTGCACCAGGGGATGTTTAGATTGGATACTGGGAAAAATTTCTTCACAGGGAGGATTATCAGGCATTGGAACAGGCTGCCAGGGCACTGGTAAAATCACAGACCCTGGAAGTGTTCACAAACTGTGTAGATGCCCTCAGTGATACATTTAGTGGTGGACTTGGCAGTCCTGGGGTAGTGGTTGGACTTGGTGATTTTAAAGGTCTTTTCCAATATAGGTGATTCTATGACTGTATGAAGTGTAGCCCTTTCTTCTACTCAGAATATACTTGGTGACTTGCCCCCGTCCAACTTTCTTCTGGCATTAACACATTTCTACTTCCCAGGGCAGGAGTACAGACAGCAGCATCCTTCCACCCCTTTCCTTTGTATTTCACCATTATGCATCATACTGTGATTGCGTGTAGGTTTCAACACAGCATGACGATGATTCCAAACTGGATCCCACATATGCTACCCTAATAGTAAATATTGGCAGGTATGAGGGAGATCATTCAGGTCCATCCACAATTCACAGCAAGTTACCACCACCAGGCTCCTCACAGGAGACATGCAGACAAGGAACTGTGCATACAACTGCAGTCTTTTGCAACAGCTCAGCTTCAGTTTTTGATTCAGACCTTTTGCCAGCTCTTAGCTGCCTTAATTAAATAATACAGACTATTTATATAAAGACGATAAGCAAAAGAGGGATGAGAAAAATTGATGTAAATTTATAGAATAAGAAACTATATAACTAAACTGTATATGTGACTGCAGCCAAGGACTTTCGTGGACACCTAGCAATTGCTTTCCGGCTTTAGCAAACCCTTTTAGTGTCCATACTGGCAGTATTACTTTGTTCCAGAAGAGGGTGCTAAAACATAATATTTATCTCAAAACCTGCAAAGGTGTGCAACTGCTAAGTTAAATACTTCCTTCAGCACAAGTTTATTGTGTCTTGGGTTTTATTTTACACCCTTGCAGCTAGCAATTTAATACAAGTTTTAGTTTTAGCTGTACAGACAGATCACACCAGCTATAGTTTCAAAAATGAAAAGCATAGAAAAAAGTACATTGTAGACAGAACTTTGCATACCAGATTCAAAAAAAGAGGACAAACTTTCAAATCAGTTTTGATAAATTACAGTCTTTTTGCTTCAGCCTGGTTACTCAGATTTAATTCCATGCAGTTTTATTACTGACAGTTCTCAAGCACTCACTGAGAGCTAACAGAAATTCTGTCACATTGACCTGGTAACTCCCCATGGGATCACTAGCAGAGCCGGGATCTTTAGGTACATAACCATTGTCCTGTGCCCATAAAATGAGAAAAAGAATGGGTAACCTCTTTTGTCTGAACTAGCTGCTAGAGGAAAGAAGAGGCACTTTGCCATTGAGTTGTACAGATGCTCCTGACAGGACAGTTCTGTGAAAGAGGCAGGTCCTGAGTTTAAATTCCAGGCTTTGGAGGAGATCATGATCAAGAGCAGTGCTTGGCAATGGGAGACATGTCTTGATGTCACATTTATTTTCCAAACTAAAGCTAAATACTACTGATGGACACTTAGCAGGAGCCAAGAGTTGCTGGTAGCTGGCTGATCAGTGGTACCTTGTCCACCCTGTTTCCCTCTGAGCTGCAAGGCCAATGGGACCTGGGAGCTCTGAATTCATTGCAGCTCAATAATGTTTTTCCTATGGAGCAGAGACGTTCAAAGTCTAACTGGACGCAGCTCTGGGCAGTTGACTGTAGGGGACCCTGCCTGAGCAGGAGGTTGGACCAGATGATCCCTGCCAACCTCAGGCCTCTGCGATTCTGTAAGTTGTTTGTGATGTGGTCCAACCTACAACAACCGCTATACCATCAGGACTCAAGCTAACCCCCTGTGGCATTTCATCATCACCTCAGAATGAAGTGCGGCTTTAATTGCTTCCAGTTGCTCTCCTTGGTTTTGGGGAATTTCAGCTGGAGCTATGCAATTCCATTTTTACGCATGTTGAATTTTCCACCCTTCCTTTCATGACAACATGCTATTCGACAACCAGTCAAAACTCATGTGCGTGGCAGGGCTCTGCTACGCCCAGTGCCCGGGCTCCAACTAAATGCATGACATTGCCCTTCATACAAAACTGATGAATCCATATCCTGCCACAACCATTAAATCTCCAAATTCAGGCCATTAGATAAAAGTATCAATAATACTATTACAGTTTCTTTGAGATGCCACAAGAATCCTGTTTGTTTCATATGTGGGTCTTCATTGGCTGATCAGTGGTAGGTACCTGACATTACAGTTTCAATAAAATCAATTGTTACTATGGAAGAAAATTACATTGATTAGTATTAATATAATGTGTCAGGCACAAGGAACCCTAGAAATTAAAAGTCTTTGATCTTTAGCAAAATTCAGCATGTTTCCTTTCTATTTTTGTCAAAGAAAAACAATAATAAAAATAGTTTGTATTACCCTGTTCTTAGATCTGGGTTTGGCTTGACACACTAACTCCAGCCTGTTTGGACTGTAAAGAAATGGGAACAAAAATTATGAGGCTGAAGTATTCCACTGCACTGAATCACTGCTATGTTTCTCTGTCAGTCAGCTTCCAAACTGCTCCTTGCTCCACAGCACCTATGGAAAAATCTCTTGGACAAAGAGGAAATTTTCTGCTGAGGGAACGGTTACTCTGAGGGCAGAATAGATATCAAAAGGTATTTTTTTGTCAATATTTTGAGATGGTCTGTGCTAATGCAGAAATAATTTAATGAATAACCTAACAAAAAGATAAGTTGGAGGAAAGGCTGGCAGGTCAACCTCAGGAATCATGGCAGTCCAGTTTAGACTGATACACTGGAAGCTGGAAGCTTGAGCAAACAAATTTGCATCTGTAAAAGTGGGCTAGAAGTCACACGAGGACATGCTTTCACGTGAAGCTCCTAGCAGCGTCACTGCTGGGCTGGCAGCCCTGGGAAGCCAGCCATTCTCACAGCCTTTGGTGGGTCTCAGCAGCTTGGGCCAGCAGGGATGAGGGGGGGATGAAGTAGTACATGGGCAAAGCCTACCAGAAAGGAAGTCTCAGGGTTTAGAACATCAGCACTTCATTTTGGACAAATATAGCCCATCTATACATCAAGTACACTTTAGGGTGTGAAGATGTCACCTGTCCTGCACCACACGTGGACCTCTTAGGTTATTTCTACTTCTTGAAACACTGAAACCAGGAAAGACTGTGAGCTATAGTCAATAAAACTATGGACAGAGCTGAGAGGGCAGTAATGGCAGTGCATGTCTGAACGTGTAATTTTTTACAAGTTTTAATTTATAAAATAGGATAAAAATGAAGAAGTTAAATATTTTAAGAAAGATTATTTTGATTTCAAATGCCAAATACTGCTTTATTAAAAATTGAAAAAGAAGCAGGACATTTTCAATAAGCTGTGATAGTTTAAATAAGTGTTTTATAGGAGATATAAGGCTTCATTAGCATTTAGAGCAAAAATCAGGCATGATTGAAGCCATGAAATTTTGTGTTTGTTCCACCAAGCACAAGCCTCTCCTCTTCCCCAATCATTTTCTGTTCTGTATCAGCAGTAGAGTTGTGATGGGGTCAGTACCTCCTGCCCTGCATGATTTCTACCTCTTCCCTAGCTAACTGAAATCAACATTTGCTTATCAACTCCTCCCTAATAGATCTCTGGGGAGTTGACACAGTTAGACGGTGGGGCAACATCGATCTCACTTTGGCACACTGTGTGGAGGATTCAGGGCTTCAGATCAGAGAACTTCAACTGCAAATATGAGTAAGTGCTGGGCTATAGACCGAACCCTCTGTTAAATACAACAGGGTCATGTCAGTATCACAGCAGCCAGCCCATGACCCTGTCTGCTCCCAAACCAGCCTGCCAGTGGAGACCCCTCTGAAATTAATCTGCCCAACAGTTTTGCCATGTCCATATCCACAGAGATGCCTAGGGCTGTGGTGGAGCAGCGTTGCTCAACTCATTGCCCAGAGAAGTTGTGGCTGCCCCATCCCAGGAATCGTTCAAGGTCAAGTTGGATGGGACTTTGAGCAACCTGGTTTAGCGGAAGGTGTCCCTGCCCATGGCAGGGGGTTGGAACCAGGTGGTCTTTAAGGTCCGTTGCAACCCAAACCATTCTGTGATTCTGTGGACCCCTGCTCCCTCTCAGCTATTGCATCCCCACCTCCCTGACGTTTCGCGCCACCATCTCCCTGCCCTCTTTGCGCTCCACCGGCTCCCTGTGCGCAGCGGGGACCCTCAGGGAACCCTGGGCGTCGCCGGCGGAGCGATGCTGCCGGGAGCCGGGGTCTGGGATCGGTCCCTCTCGCCATGTGTCCGCAGGCGGGGGCGGGCGCGGCGGAGCCGGGGAGGAGGCGGTGCCTTATAGCGCGGGCGCGGCGGGCAGCGCCGGCAGAGCCGAGCCGAGCCGAGCCGAGCCGAGCCGGCCGATACCCTGGACAGCGCTCCGCCGCCACCGCCCCGCCGCCATGGTGAGTGTCCCCCGCCGCCACCGGGGACCCTGAGCCCAGTTCGCTCCGTTCCCTTCCCCCGGCCCGCTCCCCGCCCGCGGTTGATTGACTGCTCTTCATGGTCCCTGACCCCCACTCCTACGGGTCCCGTTAGGGCCCTGGAGTGGGTTTGGGGTATTTGGCGGGAGGGTGGTGCGGATGCTCTGAGCTGCAGCCGCACCCACCCCACGGCCATGCACTCCGAAAACCAGGCGGCGGGAGGGCCGGGCCGTGCGGGGGCGGTCAGAGGGGGGAACCGGGCGACGGGAGCGAGCGATGTGCCCCCCCGCGCAGGCGGTCCCGCCGCCCTTCCACGCTCACGGGTTTCTCTATTTCGAGGTGCACTTGAGCTTGTTACATAAACGGCTTATTCCTGGCGGTATGCTAACAGAGCCTCTTGCGTTAGCCGCACAGTCTGTAGCGGAACACTTACTATTCTTCCAGGTAATGAATGAACAATAGAGGTTTAGGTTTCAGTTCAGCATTTTAACAGTTACAGTGGGACCATGCAGTCATCTATTGAGGGAGTAGGACCATTTCCCCATAGCACATTGTGCCTTTGCAGCCATAGTAACTTCCCCAGAGGAGCTGATCCTGTTTATAAACAGTAATGCATGAAGTGTAAGACTGACCTGACAAAGCAGAACAGTAGCATAGAGGTATTTTGCAGCCGTAAAGTCTGAGGTACAGTGGGATGAATAACTTGTCCAAGCTTGTCATATCAGAAGCTTGGAACACAATTCACAGCAGAACATAGTTTTTCCTACATATGATTTAATATTAAAAATACGTTTTACTACTTTTTTTTCCAAATGCCTTCGCATCATATATAGTAAATTCTGCCTTCTGTACATAAAAAGCCATTTGCAGTTCTCCCATATCCCACCAATTCAGACGTGAATAATATTAAAATAGTCTTTTCATTAATTAACAGGAGTCCTCTTCCTCATTGTCATGTATCCACATGCTGTCAGTATGAATCTTTTGCTCCTATGTAGTCTATTTGCAATCAACTCAGGATGATAGCAATGGAAAGACTCTAATGAATGAAGATCACGAATAGTGCAGTACCTTATGCTGCTTAGGCCCCCCTGAATGATTTTCCACTACATTATTGAATTCCTATTTCTTATCATGTAGGGTGAAACATAAACACAAAATACATGACAAAGTTACCATAACTGCACAAAGCCAAAGCTAACACCAGCCATTGATAGTGTCTTCCTCAATAGAGTGAAGGCAGTTACAACACCTGGTGTGGCAGAAGGTAATGCGCATTATTTATCAGTAACTGGTACAGCTAACATCCAGGTGCTCAGAAGTGCTGAGTCCCCTGGAAAGAAAGTTAAAATAGCCTGAGCCAGTTTAAATATTTTAGTTTGATTCCTTCCAGGACTGAGATGAAGTCAGTTACACCGGTGCAAGTCAAGGAAAGATTCACTGTCATACATAGGCATAGACAACCTTGTATTTATACTAATGGAAATGATAGCTGAGGCATACCTTTAACCTGTTATTTCTGGTTCTTAAAACTGTTTAATTAATCTCAAAAATATTCTTCAAACAGCTGTCAGCAATATACAGAAATCACCAGAGCTATTAGCAAGTTCTGCTCTTCTGTATCTCCAGTAACCTTAGTGTTGAAAAATTGCTGAGATTTCCCAAGCCTTATTAGTCACACATGCAGGCATTATGGGGGGAGAATGGAAAAATTGGGAAAAATCTGTGAGGGTGTGTGACGACTGAAGGTTGCTTTGTTCTAAAATTTGTAAAGAGTGTCCTTGGAACATTAGCTACTGAATCCAAACTCTGAACTTCTGATGAAAACTCTTGCAATTGCGCTAATATGGGGTTAAAAGTTACAGCATGTCGATGTCTAGATGGACCTGGAGCTTGGGGGCAGGGGGACACAAAGACACAGGATGATACTACCAAAGATATCGGGAGCAAATGAATGGCAAATGTAGATTTTTGACCCAAGTAGTGGAAACAGTGTTTTAACACTCCCTTCTGTAGTGGCACAGAAATGAGCACGCGTATGTTGCTAGTGTCCCTTCAACTCAACTGAGAGAGTTTCCTCAGCATCCTGGGTGTTCAGTCATTATTATTTGTAGAAAGTAGCAGAAGGAAACTTACTCTTTTTAAATCTGAAATTTCATTTTGCTGAAGCAGCAAACCACAGCATTCATCAGGCTTTAAGTGTTTCCTTGGGATCCCCACCATATGACAGCAACCACAGTGGGACAGGGTTCTTCTGTTTGTGTAGTTCATTGCGGATCTACTTCAGTGAATCTAGGTCAAATTACCCTGGCTCAGGATTTGGCTGCACCCTTGAACTTTAAACCGATTACAAATTTTGATTTGTCAGTATATTTTCCATGGGGTCACATCCCACTTTTATGGAGTACAAGAGTGTATAACCTTGCACATTGCATGACAACTAATACTTACAAAAAGGCTAGGTAACACTAAGGTAAGCATAAACATGAGATTGGTGTGAAACTGTATTTAATAGGTTCAAGTATCTGTACCCCTACAACAATCCAGTTGCAGAGGGACTATATAGGCAGGAGCTAGAATATTTTTTAAATTCCCAAGAGACTTCGGGAATTTAAGAGACTTTGATAACCAGTGTAATCTGAACTCAGTGAAGACAGGCACTAACTCTTCTAAACGTTCATAAGTATCATAGCCACCATATCAGGTATGGTGCTTGATATGGGCATACACTGATTGCAGGACATACAGAAAGGGCCCTGGACAGCAACAAATCTCTCTTCTTTGTTGGCAGTAACCAAACTAAAGCCCTGCCTAAAATACTAATTAATAATTAGTATTTCTTAATTGCCCATAGCACTTCCTGAAAGAGAATGCTGCAAAGACAATATTCCAGCCCCTGAACATTGACACGCAAACTGGAAGAGAATATTTTCTGTAGACAGAGATCAATCCAGCACAAATCCATGACTGACATGGAAACGGTGCTACAGCACCCACTCCTAACAATATCTCTCCATCTCCGTCAGTGAAAAGGCAGCAGAGTTCTGTAGCCCTGCCATCCGGAACCACAGCATCAAGTCAAAGTTATGCCAGCTGATACAGAATTAATAACCTATGAGAAAACATACTCAGAAACTGCACATAGAAAAAAGGAACATGAGTACTTGCACTGAAACTCAAAAAGATGCACTGAAGCCTTTTGCACAAGATGTGGTTGATTAAAAGTACCCTCTAGGGCCTGAAATAAGAGTCCAGTGTTTCATTTGCATAGTTAGTTACAGATACCTGCTTATCAAAATCCGCATGTTGGCCTTGGTGTTGATCTCATTCATCTCTGGGAAGATCCTTTGATTCTTTAAGACTGATCATTGTATCTTCATTACAAGCAGTCTGACCTATGAAAAGAAATGGACTCCTGTTGTTCATCAGGCACTTGATTTTATGTTCATTTAATTTAATAGCATCTCTGGATCTTATTAAAGAAAAAAGTTAATCAGATGCAAACACTTTAAAATTGAACCTCTGACTCAACTAAGAGTTAGGAAAAAACCTCCAGTAGTGTTTTCTTTAGGAATTAGTAAACCCCAGATTAATGTAGATATAAAGGGCTGTCTTATTCCCTAATCTAAGACAGCTACTTCAACAGAATCACATCATGTAGAATTTTTTCTTGATACTTTCATACCATGCTATATGAGGGTTTTGTTAATCACTGCCTATAAAACTCATTTCGAAGCTGAGACATCGGTAGGCCTCATACAAATAGAGTCCGAAGTCCGTATTCAGTGACAAAGTGCAGCCTGACTTGTAATTAAAGAAGGTAAAGAAGAAGGGAAGAAAATTAGGAGGATGAAACTAAGTGTACCACTTATTGTTCAGAGCCAGAAAGCTGCTGGCATGAGTCTGCCTTGTGAGGTAGTGGTGGAAGGGCACGAGTAGGATTGCCCACCTGCAACAGAGAAGAAACAACTTGTGAGACTACGGCCTGCAGCTCTGCCACTTTATGAATATCGCACTTCAGACTTCAAGCATACCAAATTTATCAGCCAATTTGTAAGCACCTGGCAGCAGCTGAGCTTATAAATCCATTATCTACATACACCCCCATGGCTTGCCTTATCATATGTTAAATACAGGGGCCACAGTATCTGAGAGACTGAGTCTTTACCCACAGGACTGCTGCATAGCTGGTAGGGTAGAGTTCAGTATGAAATAAAGTGAATATTTATGTCTTCTGTGGGGCTTCTTACCTCCTCAAGTAACAGCAAAAAAACAGTTGAGTTTTGAGGACTAGTTATGCTTAGATTTAGGAGGATAAAAGGGAACAATTTACATCTTCAAGAACATGATGATTAACATTATATTGGCATTAATACCGAAATTATGATTTTATATCCATTTAATAACTACTGCGTGATTTTTAAAAAAAAACAACATTAACTTATTCTGGCTAATAACTTTTAACCTGCATTGTATTTCCTCTTTCTCAGTCAAAACTGACCATGGTAAAAATATGTCACAAACTGAAGGAAATCAAACCCCATGGGGCAGAAATTTCTATATGAAGATGTTTAATTAGGTAATGAAAATTTAAGACTGTTTACATCAATGTTGGGACACATTTTGGTTTTTCCCGCTAAGAACAGCAGTTATGAAAAAGAAACGAGAATTACTTTATATTCTGTGTCATTATTTGAAAGCCAAACACAGCAAGAAATGGAAGTTGGAAGTACAGTGGCCAAGTTTTAAATAAATATCCTAAAACCAAGCATAAGGAAACTTAACAAAACCATTCTTTCCCAAGTTCTTCGAGGGCCCCTGAAGTGTACTTACCATGCATGATGCTTTGCAGCTAGCAAAGACAAACTGGTACAGAAACCTAATGGGGAGGAATAACTTACGCACATGAAGAAAAGTCTACAGCTGTTTTTATTTCCCCTATGTGACAATAACTGATGCAGTTTACAGACATTTTGTGTCATTAGGGCCTTACTGTGCAGCATAGTCATTAGCATTTTTATTTTGTTTTGAGAAAAACACCAGTCTGGGTGTTTCCATGGTATAAGGGGTTTAAGGGTTTGGGGCTTTAAAATTCCAGTTATACGTGGATTAAACTCTAGGATACCTATTATTGGTGTTAAAGGAGGAAGGGAGCTAATTAGCTTGTGCACCCTTTTATCCTGTGCCAGCAGACTGTGCCCTATGATTCCACACAATTTTAAGAAGTGTTCTTGGAGCTCATTAGCCTGATTTAGGGTTTTAAAAGAGGTAAATTTAGAACTGTTTTGGAGGAGGAGATATAAAAGAACTTCCATATGCTGTTTTTGTCTTCCTTATTAAACCTGAAAATCAACAGTAATTTCCTTCCCTCTCCACACCCAGTCTTATTTAATCATGATTGAAGTCCAAAACATGAATTAGCATTTGAAATCCAGGTTTTTGCCCTGAAGGATTTAAGGGAGAAATGGAAAGAAAAAAAAAAATAAAAAAATAAAAAGGCCCACTTGACAGAAAAAGAAGATATTTTCCTGTTAAATTGTTGGTTTGTGTTCTCAAGTGACACTTTGGAAAACACACATCGGATTCTGTTACTTTATTTCCCTCTATTATATGTGCATTTTCACAGCCACCTTGAAGTAAAAAAATACTTTGCTTCTTGTATTCTGCTCTGAGCATGGGTACAAGTATTCCAAAAAGAGAAGTGCCTTCAAACTGGCAGGAAATAAATGGTTGGCAAAGTTGTCGAGGGTGATTTCCATGTCATGGATTTGGCACGTTTTTTGGTAAGGCAGTTCTGAATAACACCATCCATACCCGCTCTCTCTTCCATTGCTGGCTGCAGCCAGCCAAGTTATTCCTATTGCAGTTTAAAAGGTCAAGTGTGAGGTTGTGCAAATTCTGCATCTGCTACAAGTCAGTATTTGTGGAGGAACAGTGTTTTATTGGGCCCAGTTTATTTTTTTTGAGTGCCTGTCAACAATCCATGCAACTGGGGGAGGGGGGGAATACGTTAATTCTATTTTCTTATATATATGCTTATCAATCTATTGTTGAAATCTCTTTATGTAATAAAGAGTTTAGTCAATTTGAACTACTGACTGGCCACTCAAAATCACCCTCCTCCCCAAATTCAGAAGCTTGTCTAATATGAAAAATAACCCATGCAATGCTTGTAGGAACAGCTGCCTCTCTCCTCTCAGCTGTTAGGACTATGTGTCTTCCTAGAGTAGCATTTCTGTGTTGATTTGCTGTACTTGGTACCAGACACTGTACTTGGTTTTAAAATCAGCCCTTTCTTACCTAGGAGTACCTCCTTTACTCAACTAGACTTCTTTCTGAGTTGTATCTTTTAATACTGACAGAAGGTTATGCACAAGCCAGACAAAACCTCCATCTTTTTAAGTTTATGGAAGAAAAAAAAATCTAAGACATCAGAAATGACGTAGATAAAAAAACAGTTCAGATTAAGAAAGAGTTCATAGGTTCCTTTCTTCTTCCCACCCTCTACTGCTGCTGAAAGCAGAAGAAGTGTCTTTTAACTTGCCTGTGTGCAGGTGGTTTCAATTTCAGCAGTTATCGCTGTCCTAATCGACACTTTATTCTATATGAGTTACTTAAGAAATCCAAATCTCTTCCCAAAAATCAGGTCCTTTCATGGGGAAAAAAAAAAAAAAAAAAAGGTACTACAGGATTTTGGATCCACCCTCAAAAGCAACCTTGGAAATTTTGCCTCTTCAAATACTGGAGCTATTGGCTTTATCTGGAAGCTCGGTGATTAAGAGCCATGAGAAGGTAGCATTGAATCAGTCCATCCCCCAAAATAGGTAAGTCAGGTATATCACACATATAGTTTTGTGGCATTGTGTTCAGTTTTCAGACCTCTCTTTCCTTTGAGGTCAATTCTCAGACCCCTATCAGGAGGTTAGTTACATCTCCTCTCTTTTTTAAATTTTATTTTTCTGATATGTGTGAAAAGCATCACAGGATATTCATGCTGCACTTTGAAAGCTGAGATATAACTTGTGATTTCTTGGTGCTGAAACACATTTGAAACTTGACTCAAGAATGGGCAAATTGTGCAGGGAAATAGAAAAGGTAGCATTTAGCTTTATTCCTCTGCAAAACATCAGTAGTTTCCCATTCCACGCGGAAAAGCAATATTGAGGACCTTTCTGGTTTAGTGCAGTTATTTCTTCCTTACTGCTGGAGACTTTGTAAGCCTGCATTTTAATAGCATCTGCAAAAAACCCTTGAAAGATGGAAGGCTATATTAGAGTTATTTTGCTTACAATAACTAAAAGGAAATTCTCACAAATATCCCCCATATTCTACCCTGGAGGGAAAAGCACCACTTTTTCCCAGCTTACATTTACTAAATTAACAGCATAATTTTATCTCAAATCAGGTATCACTGAAATATCCTCTCAGGATTACATTTAATACCTCCTCCCCCCAAAAAAATTTCTTTTTCATCAAGTGGGAAGTCATTTCCTTCTGTTTGCCAGACACCTTTGGGAAATGGCAGAGTTCAGATCAGAAAGTGTTTTGATGGGAAGGTGCAAAGTTGAAAGCCAAACCAAAGAACAGTGTCACAAGGATGGATGTAGGAGGGAAGCAGTGCAGCACCATCCCATTTTGCCTCCAAGTGCATTTTGTATGTTTAAAAGAGTATAAATATTTCAGAGTTCTGTCTCGTTAAACTTTAGGTCTTGCTTGAAACTTTCTATGTGTGCTTGCAAGCCCTTAAAGATACTCCACCACTCCTGAGCACGCAGTAGGATGATGAACATCCTGATCAGCTGGAACCAACAAAGCCATACAAGTCCCCTACTCTTCAGCAAATGCAGGTCTTCATGTGCTCTTGTTCCTTTTGAAAGGCATCTCCTCACCCCTCAGTGCTCCTCCTCCAAATATGAACACACTGCAAATGCGAGTCTCAGCAGTTCTCAGTGGATGCAATAAGGTGCTTAAAGTGAAGAAGATACAATATTGTTGAAGTCATGATGCCATGTAAATTAGCAATACTGAGCTAAATAGAAAAGTACTTGCCACAACATGGGCATTTGTGTTGCAGAAAGCAAAGTGAGATCATGAAACACCTATGATGCTTCGTGCATCAGTACAGAATTAAAAAAGGTTTGAGAATTTATTACCCAAAATGATCTTGCACTTGATTCAATAAGCCAGTTAGGGACATGTTTTGATCAACATCCAGTTGGTCCAGATCTTCAGGTTAATACTGCAGGTAACTGAGTCTAAATTACAAAGGAGAAATGTGCATAGCAGAACGAGTGTTCAATTCACTTAGAGCTCTCAAATAACACAGTGATTATACCTAGCTGGGAAAAGTACCAAAGGACATCTTCAGACATGACATCCTGGTTTCTAAGCATCTTCCTAAATGAAATAATTTCAAATAGATGGATTTTCTTTAAAAACAGTAATATGTACAATTCTTTTATTTTACTTGCCTACTTAACTCTCACAGCTATCACACATTTGCTCCCTCAGCACATTTACAGATCACACAGACTTAAACAGAGATGTATATTTCCTGCTATAGTCTGTTTTCCAGGGTAAAGTCTCTTGTTGCTCCTTTTTATTGTAACACCTTAATTCTTTATCTAATAGCTAGATTTACCACCATTACCTTTGCTATTTCTGTCTGACATGTTTTACTGGGAAATAATTATTCTGTGTATGCTAGTTAGGGTTTTTGAGGGGGGGTTGTTTTTGGGTTTTTTTAGGATAGACCTTTCCCATTATCTGTCTTTAAGGATATCTGTAGTGATATTTAAATCAGCTGCAGGTGCCATCAATGCTGCTTCTAACTTGTCCTGTAAACCAAATGTATGTATTGCATTTACTTACAAGAAACTGTCATCTCTTCAAATAGCGATTGCCAATAACACAGATTTAATGCTAAAGAAGTGATGCTTTCCCTTCTTTAAAATGGTAGCAAAACTAAAGGGACTTGGAGCATCTGCTTCACTTGATGGAAACCTGAGCTCATGAGGATATTCATTTTCTGGAAAGAGGTATCTGATCTGTGCCTGTGATGTATATCAGGTCTCAGACAGTTCAAGTTGACCTTGCCAGCAACTGTTTTCCTTCTGCGTGCTATCTGTCCACTACAGGGCAGAGCTGAACATCATCGATACTTAACCATGGAGGGAACCAATCTTTTTCCACACTATCTCTATCCTTATAGTGGCTCTTCACTCTAAGAATCACTTAGTGACTAAATCAGCCAAGACAGGTGTGGCAGTTACCGCAGTTCTCATGTAGATGTTATGTCACATGGAAATTCCAAGCTTCAATGACACTTGATTTTACAGGTCAGCTTAGGCTGATCCTGTCAGATGAAGAAGCCTCTGAATGATGAAGAAAGCTGTGTGAGAAGCCTTTACTAAGAAAGCTGATCTTCTAATACTGGACATAATCATAAAGACACACAATGTTTTGCAAGACCAGCATACCCATTGAAGCTCTGAATGTCTTCTAATTATATTTTCTTTCCATAAATTCAGGTATTATGACATGCACATCCTTTAGAATTTTCTGGTTTTACTTCTTTAAACCAGCAGTTACCTGTGAGCAATATCTAGCATCAAACGATAAATTAGAAGATAAAGGACAATTAAAATTCATAAGCTTGAAATGTGTTTGATTTTAAGTTTAGCATACAGCTATTAAATTTTATAAGCAAATATTTTGACCTAAAACCACAGGTTTCTTTCCCAGAGTGAATTATACTCATAACTCCCCAATTGAAAAGCTTTCTGTACTGAGTTTTGTACCTGCATCTGTCACACAGCAGTTAAACTGTTTAGTACATGAGTAATGACCTCGAAGTGAAATTGAAAGGCTTTGCATGTGGTGGAAGATTAAGGCTGAAACCTTAGAAGACGGGATCTGGGCTCTCTAATCCACAGCAGCATGCTACAAACACCTCCTTCTCTTCCATTCTTTTCCTTCCCCTTTTTCCACCTACATTCCTAAAAGTGATTCAGTAAAGGTTCTATGCATTTGGGCAGCAGCTACAAGAAATGGTGTAGCAAATGGCTTCAAACCAAGAAAATCCCATTTCTCTAATGGGCAAATAATTGCAACTGGATTTCTTTCACCCAAACCTTAAGAATGAGAACAAATCTGTAAACTCAGCACTGTTACTTTTAAGGATGTGGGTAAAGCAAACTAAAACATAACCAATTTTACCAGTCTTTGAACAGAGAGCAATGGAAAGAAAACACACACGCACAAACAATAACGTGCAGCACTAAGCTACTTTACCAGTTTCCTTGTTTCTGAGTTTTGAAGAGAAACTAAAATACAAGGACTCCACTCCCAGCAGTGGATCCATAGTGAGTCTGGACCATCATACCCATGTGAAGCTCTGCTGGTCTCTTCAGCATCCAGCATTGCATTTACACCTATATGTTGGGTTATAACTATGCAATGAGTACCCCCCCACCCCACTAGGGAACTTCCAGACTTCCAGGTCTGTTCCCATATGTCAAGGGAATGGGAATATGTCCTGGTTTATACCTCAATTCAATAACTTCAGCAGGTTACCAGGGTATGTATCAGGGTAGATTTTGATACATTGGGAAGGTAGCTAGCCCAGCTTGAGTAAATGTTCATAGGACAGTTTTTTACAAAGGAAATACAGCTGGGCAGAATTCATCTCACTCAATAGCTTTATGTGAGGATTAAATAAGACCTTCAGTAGAGGGGTTTGGAAACAAAACATACACACAGGCATTATTACAGGTCTGGGTTTGTGGGTTTTAATCCCACTTTCTTCTTTCATGGTTTTCTAACTCTACAGAGGTCAGCAATAATCTTAACTTACAATATTCCTTTTAAATATAATTCTAGTTTTACTGAGGCAGTGAAAAGCTTGGAAACATGACTGTAATCTTTAGAAAATGTAAATTTATGAAAACAAGAACTCTGTGGTTTAGCTCAGTAAAAATGCGGGATGGAAGGAGCTTCATTTGGGAGATCTATGCTAAAGAAGTCACTATGAAAGCCAACCAAATATGTGAACATCTGTCTGCTCCTGTTCCAGCTGTGCCAGCAGATGAGATTACTGCTCCCAGTCACACAGCACCATCCCTTTGCTGCAGGTCACTGTCCTGCATGGCTCTTCACATGAGCTCTGCATAACATACTTTAAGAGGTTCTGTTTGGATAGTTTCAGTTATCCAGAGTCACTTTATCTGAAATCTGCAACAGCTGTACAACCAGCACTGCCAAGAAGTCCATAGTGGTGTTCCCATCCCAGGAAAGCACAGCTAAGAAGCTGATGCACTGGAACCCAATTCTCCAGCCAGCACAGCAACTCTTGTGGTGTCTAAAACACAACAGCTCTCTAGCTCCGATTTGGTTTGTATTTATGTTCATTAAGAGTTCAATGCAGTTTAGTGACTGCATCAGCTGGAGATGGTTTTGTTCATGAGGATGAAAGCATTTACAGGACCATCATTTTTTGTCAGAAAAACTAAGTTTTTCTGTATTTCTCTGTTTTCTCCCAGAAGTTTTTATACTTAAAACATTCTTCTGGACACATTCAGTACTTATGGCAATTTTAAAATACCTCAGGAGCATAGTTTTAATCGTAGTGAACTTCAGAAATTCGTAATACATTGACTATAAATATAGTACACAGTTAGGTGTGCTGCATTTATTTTCTTGTGTACAGTACCTTTAGCATTATATATATACACACACACACATGAAGTCCATTTTACCTTGTACATCCTGACTTGGTTTAAAACAGGTATTAAATAACGTATATGTATATAGCTGTCAAGTTTTCCAGCAGCTCAGAGTCTTTTGTTTCTTTTATGTGCTTCATAGGCCTGTATTTAATCTTCTGCCACTGCTGTCCTTAGCAAAAGCATGCCTATAAAGGGAATTAGCTTTGCATGAAAGACTTAATTAAACAATTATTTAGTTAATATTTTACAAGTTGAGTTTCTGACATAGAATTTTCTGAAGGGCTGCTGACAATTGTCTGTTAATGAGTATAAGACATAAAGAAAAAACCCTAAGGCTTTATTTTTATGTTTATATTTTTTTATTTTAACATTTTAATTTAACGTCTTTAAAAAAGAAAACCACAGGGCCCTACCTTTGTGTCTACCCAGAGATGCTAGAAATGCTACCCAGGCAGGTTTTCAGATACTCCTGCCTTGTTCCCCCTCATCACTAGCACAAGCTGTTTAAGAAACTCAGGCAAAACCATTCAGTGGGAAGGAGCCCAAGCCAGGGAACATGTTTTAGAAATCCCTTTTGATCCTCCCTGCCTGTAACAGGAGGGGCAAGCAGCCCCTTGCACATTAATCCCCACCATGGGGACACAGCGTTACGTTGCAGACATCTGGGACCGCAACCAAGAAACCTACTTCTTGGGCATAGAGTGCCCTTTGTCCTCCTGTGCTGCCAGGATTGTGGGAAAGCCAGAGCTCTTGCTTTTGGCGTTTAGGGTTTTTTTAAGGTTCATTGTCTAACAAGCCAGGAGATCCTGTGCAGAGGCTTAGGATCCTCTATTTATCTTGGATCCTGAAGTTTGTTACAGTAGAAAATGAAGAGATTTTCACAGTACTAGAAAGGGTATGTTTTCTGTGTTGGTCGCTTTCTCCAGAAAAATGGCCAAACATATATGCCAAGTACAAAATAAAGGCCAGCATGCATTATACCAACTTAGGAAATCAGCTTCTCAGCAGTAACAAAATCTGTCTGCAAATAGCAAGGAAAACAAAATAATCATGATACAGCATACTGAGAAAACTGAGATGCCTCACAGACTTGTTGCTGTAATTCTCCCCTGCCATTTCATCTACTCCCTATCCCCATCTTATCTATTAACTTTATTCTAAATTTAGGCTGCAAGCTTTTGTTGCAAAAACTGTGTAGTTGTGTACATGGCAAATGTTGGGCAGACACTGTACACCCAGGCATATCTTTGGGGAATATTCTGTTCCCAACCCAAATCATCTGGTAAATCCAAAGCCTTAAAATGGTAATTACCCTCCTTTGCTCTGGTAGAATTATTTTCCCATGCTCCTCAAAGTGCAGCTGGCTGTCTTGGTCTTATACAATGAGAAGTGATATACTGCTTTATTTAATGAATTACATAGATTGGTTAGGCATCCTTTACCCAGTCTAGTTGTTTGGAAACAGGTATGCTAAGCTGTGCAGGCTTGTATATTGCTGATACTGATTTGTCTTCCCAGCTCCTTGCGAAGTTGCCAAGAGCTGAGCAGTCCATTAAGGAAGCCACCATAACAGAATTAGCTTCTCTCTAAAAAACACCTCATTAGGATTCTTTGCTTATAGCTTAAGGACTTTCCTGCTCCAAAGGAAACTTTCTCTTATTGAAGCCAAGGCCAGCTCCCAAAGATTGTTGCTTTGCCAGAGAAAGTTATTTATTCACTCAGGCTATTAGAAGGAGGCAGAATTTTTACCTGCTCTTTCATTTTTTACTTATTTCCTTTTTTATTTATTCCCTCACAGTCATACAGTCTTGGCACATCATCACTGATAGGAATTATGCTCCCTCCCAGATCATACTGTCATTTTAAATCTGATTCTTAGAGCAAAGGAAAAATTAGGTCAATAATTGCTACCATTTTCTTGGGAACTGACATGCCGCATCTGAGGTCTCCCAAGAGAAATCTTCTTTAATTACAAGTTAAGCTGATGTTCCCCTGTGTAGCACATAGAATTGAGCAGGATTACTTTTAAAAGGATTGCCCTGATCTGCTTTGGTGACAGTTTCATTTTGAAATTCTGATAACAAGCAAGATGATGGATTATAGAGATATGGTTCTCAGGAGTGCAAACGACTGACACACGTTGCAAATTGGGCCACAGCAGCAACCCTTCTCTCCTGCTTTTCCTTTAAGGCCAGAAGAGTTCTATTGTGAGCAGTGTGATCACCATGTGTTATTTTGGTGATTACGCAATATAATTGTAAAGAACAGAGCGAAAAAACTTGGAAATTTTAGAATCCTGAAAGCAGTGATTCCAGAAAGGGAATTGGAGACAATGTGACACTCAGCCTTTTGCAGGATAAAAGAATGAAAATATGTGTAATAGGCCAAATGCTTTCAAGTACTTGAATTATGAATAGATTTTGGGAAACCAATAAATATTAATGGGTTCTTAAATCACTTTTATTCTAACCCCTGCAATTGTAGTGCAGAAACCTTCCTATTTCCTTTTCCTTGCACTTAAAAAAAAAAAACAGGAACAACAAACCAAAGAGCTGATTAATTTTGCAAAAGCAATTTATCTCACGATATATGATCTGACAGTAGCATGGTCATAAAATAAGGCTTACCTTATTTTATGTGAGAAACTAATGTTTTCTCTGACTCCTAGCACATTGCATGGTCTTAAAGCAAAGACTGAAGTCTGAAATAGCTTACAGACTTACAGTGTGTTTGTATACAGTTTTGTTAAAATTGTTGTCTCTTACTGCTTATTCACCTTTGGTGTTGATGGTGCTTCAATCTGAATTGAGTCCTGACAGAAGCATTAAAGCAGATATTCCTCCACCTAGGTCCTTAGTCCCGTGCATTGGATAAATATGTGTAGCACTGAGCAGGACTGCAAAATCAAGTGGAAAAGAGACCTCTTGCTAAACAAAACTGAAAATCCCAAGGCATAAGGAACCTAAATATTAGTGCCATTTCTCCAGAAGTGAAAATCTTGAAGTATGTTGGCTTTAGTAGGCCACCATATCCCTTAATGCTCTCTGTGACTAATACTCTGAGAGCCATAAGATGTCTAAGCAGGGGCTTGTTAAGAGAGCTGTGTCCTCTGACTCTTTATGTCGGCCAGCTAAACTCACACTCCAGAAGTGGACGGGGAAGTCTTTCAACCTCAAGGTCATCTTCTTCCCTTTCACCAGAAGGAAAGCACTTTATTTAAACTACTGAAGATAACACAGGAACAGATAATGAAGGATGGGGTTAGCTTTCTGCCACCAGCTGTTTGAGCAGAAAATGTGCCAAATACCTTCTGTCTTTTCTCTGTGCAAGCAGAGATCTGCCCATGGGAGCTGTTGATTTGAGACTCTCTGCTGTTTCTCCACTCTAGGCAATGAGGAGGGATGTTTCCCAGGCTCACAGTTTCTATTGCTTTAATGTTCCAGTCTGGTTTGGGGGTGAAACACATGCAAAAAGAACTCTCAGCACAAGTGGAAATGGAAAAAGGTGACATTATTCACCAGAGGTATATGGAGACCACAGGGAAGCTTGGTTTAGGTACAAGTTTGCCAAGAGACCTGTTTATAACTTGCCAAAGAATGGAGGTATATTATTAAGAGGAAAGATTGCTGCTGAACTGTTGCAATCACCTCCAGCAAGGCAGAGACCATTTTAAGTATGACAATACAAACTGGAAACCCACTGACAGACTAGACAGGGGGCAGGTGTGAACAGCAATATCACAGGAACACCTAGCACGCTGGCTGCTGCTTTTACATGGGTACCACTTTCTTACCTTGGGTCTGTTTGCAAGGGGAACAGCTTGTGTAGGTACCCAGCTCCAGACACAGCCACTGGCTGTAAATCACGGGGGGGGGGGGCAGAAAGCTTAGATACCACCCTCCAGAAAGGGAGCTTCTGTACCCTCTGCAAGCCCACCTGCACGCACAGGGAAGGCAGCCAGGTACTCAGGTCTTGTGTCTTGCATAGAGAGCTTGGATGTCTCGCCTGGGACCATGGAGCTCATCAAGACACCTTAGCATCGCCACCACAACACTACACCCCAGACCTCTTTGCAGATTTAACTCTTCCTTGCAAGATATGTTTGAGTAGAGAGAATACAGAACTAAAATCAAGATGAAATTTAATTAATTCAGTTTGCCTGTGTAAACAGCATCTCCTAGCACACTTCTGGTGACTTAGGTAAATCTGCCCAAGCTTTAGGCTTGGTGCAGAGAGTGCTGGCAGCCTACCACTTTCCTGTGAGTATTGCTAAACCACATGGTGAATTTCTCTAAACAGCAATTAAGTAAGAGAACCTTTAGACACAAGTGCTGTCACTTCAAAGTTACATGAACACAATTCAGAGGAGAAACTATATATTCCAGGGGAAAACAAATCTATTTTTCAAAGTCAAGCCACCTAGACAGGTCAAATGCAGTAACTACTGAAGATAAAACCTCTGGCTACATTTAGTTGTGCCTTTCTTTATCAAACTTTACATCCTTCTATTAATTTTTCACATCAGAAATTACAAACCAGTCTTCTTATTGAGGAATCCACTGAAAACATAGCATTTTCTTGCAGGTAGTACAACCTGAGCAGCTATTAAAACAAAAATCTGTGAGTCTCCCTTTCCTTTGCAGCTACCATCCTCTTACCTTTTTTCACCCTCATTAACACCAACTCAGCTTTCTTGGTAGTGACTAAATCAGCACAGGAGAAGATGTTCAGCACTTTTGGCTGTAATCACTGTTCAAACAGCTGTTCTCAATCCCCTCTAGAGAAAACCAGCTTATTTGATGAATCAGCTCCCCCACCAACTTACTTTGTCAGATAACAGGCAGGGCTGCAAGCTACCAGCCTCATGTAGGATGCTAACTTGCAGTTGGTATTTCCAAATGCATGCAAAAATAACCCTTAGCTGCAAAGATATTGCCCTTTTTGTTACAAAAAGTGCTGAATTTGGTAGTGTCAACTGGAAAATATCCAGGCATTTGTATATATGTGTACATCTATTTGTATATACGTGTATAAGCTTTAGCTGTAGAATGGGGCATATATGGCAGAGTATGAGAAAATAATAGCAATAAAATATAATCTGGTTGAAAAACATTGAAAATCAGATAAATTTTCAGACTGGACATGTCTCTTACTGAATTCTTTTAGAAAGAATATGTTTCTTAACTATAAGCAGTGTTATTCTTTGTTACCTTCAAAGCTGGTCTTGAAGTCTTTTAAATAATTTACTGACAACAATAACAAGATTTTTTTTTTCCTGGAGTGCTTACAGTTTATTGCGAAAGCCTTTAGAAGAAAGGAAAAAAGAAAGAAACTTAGGAAGACCATTCATTTTTTATTTTGTGCTAAAGCTGGAACAGCCCTCTTGCTTTTGCTCCACTGTATCATGTTTTCCAGAGACTTTTTGCATTAATTCAAATATATTGCACAACTTGTGTTTCCAAAACAAAGATATAGCTCTCTATTCTTGGAATTCTAAAAGAATAACTTTAGGTGGAGTCATCAGTAGTTCTTTTTACTAGCTATTCATGGCTATTTTCCACAGAACAGGAGCTTTACCAAACATTGTTCACATATGGGCACCTGTCTGGACCTGCACCATTGCTGCAGTACTGCTCGGCTTCGGTCTCTTCTATCACATCACATTATATGCCTTTGTAGGACAGATCCAGTTACAGAATTATGCTGGCTTTGCAACGCTGCTTTTTGGGAAGGAATTAGGCAGTGAGGTTTCTACAGTAGCAAAAACATCCCATGCAGATGTATCTTACATTGGCAAAAGAGCCCTTTAGCCAGCCCGGTTTACCAGAGTCAGGGAGCTGTGCTTCTACTAGGAGCTCTGGCAACATAGCTGTGCTGACTAAAGCTTTGTAATGTAGCTAGCTCCTAATTTTGGTCAGCTATCAGCATCAGAGATTCAGGCATCAAAATTAGTTCCTTTAAACATGCTGATAAATTCAGACTAATTCCAATACTGCCCAGTCGCTGGCTGTTTACAGAGTAGAAATTTTCAGGGAATTGAGGAAAAGTTGCCATCTAAATAATAAAAATCACCATACTGTTAATATATGTATTTTCTACCATGGTTGTTTCAAACATCACATTTGCTTCCAGGAAGTGTATCAGAAAGCAGAGTGTAGCACTCATTTCTGGTTGGGTTTTTTGGTTTTTTTTGAATTCTGAAATAAGATCTCTTTTTATACAGAGTATTATAATTTCGGTAAAGCTGTGTAAGAACAAGCAAATTATCTCAGAATTTTGAGATACTGAATGACATTCAGGGCTGCATGAAAAACAAAACAAAACAAAAAACCCAATACCAATACAGAAGGTTTTCAGATAGCATCAGTGAGACTGAATGCAATTTACTCATCTGCAGAAAGTTTATTTCAGAAAGCCATTCAAATTCTGCATAATCAAACAAAAAGCCTCACAAATTTCTGCACAGATTATACTTCTTTTACTGAAACTATTAGGAAACCAGTGGACATTGGTCTCCCAGTGAAGACAAACACTAACAAAGACAAATAAGTATAGAAGGGTTATTTTCCCATACCTGCTGACTTCCATATAGTATTTTAAGTGCAATCAGCATGACAACAGTAATTCACATATGTGTACTGTGCTACTTATTCACCTCAATTTCTGTTGCAAAAATGTTGAAACACGTTAGAGATCTCTATGTTATTTTATGCTCCCTCCCCTCTTTCCATTTGATTTGCTCAGATAACCTGATGCCTTTTTCATAGCTGTAGGTAAACAGATCTTCCACAAATCTGTCCAAAATCCTGCCCAAATGCTGGCTTGCCAATACGCAGAGCAATGTCCTGTACAACAGAAGGAAAAACATGAAATACACATTAATCTTTAGCCTTGTAACTCAAATACCTTCATTGATAAAGGCTATTACAGGGATTTGCCAGAGAGAAGTGAATTTGAGCATGTGGTTTTGTTCAAGCTGGTTTTATTTGCTTTTCTTCAGAAATAAACCAGATCATGTTGAGCAAGACATTTACATCTAATCTGCTCAGAGGCACTATTAAGGACATGTTTTAAAACCCAGAAATTTGGTGTGGTCTCTGGTAACTGTGTTGACAGGAAGATGACAAGACCAGTCACTTAAAATGACCTACCTTTTTTACAGTAATGTTGGGATTTTTTTTAACTATTAGTAATAGTATTAGGTATATAAACAAACATATTTTCTTTAACAACCCTGTAAATCTGTATCGGATAAATCTCTATTTTTGTTCCTGTAAACAAAGATATGCTGTAAAAAAACTAAAAGGGAGGCAAATTCTTAAGAAGTATATTTATTTCTTCTGTTGCACCACCCAGAAAAATTTCTACTCTCAAATCAGTGAAAGCAAACCAGGCACTGGATTTATGCAGTGCTAATTAAGATAGACCAGAGTGAAGTTGGGAGCTGCTACAAGTCCCCACTGTGTCATTTAAGCACATTCACAGGTAGGTAGATTTCACTTTAGACCAGCTCATCTGATCAGCATTCTGTCTGCTGATCCTAGCCAGGTCTAAGAGGTCAACTGTCACAAGCCGGATCAGTGATAACAGTAACCTACACAAAAAAACAATCTTGGTGCATTTTGCAGATGACACCAAGCTGGGTGAGAGCGTTGATCTTCTTGAGGGTAGGAAGGTTCTACAGAGGGATTTCAACAGGCTGAATCAATGGGCTGAGGACAACTGTATGAAGTTCAGCAGGGTCGGTGAGGGACCCTACACTTGGGTCACGACAACCCCATGTAACACTACAGGCTTGGGGAAGAGTGGCTGGAAAGCTGCTTGGTGGAAAGGGACCTTGGGGTGCTGATTGACAGAGCTGAACATGAGCAGCTCATGCTCAGGCAGCCAAGAAGGCCAACAGCATCCTGGCCTGTATTCCTTGTTGAGTTCTGGGCCCCTTACTACAAGAGAGACATTGAGGTGCTGGAGCGGGTTCAGAGAGGGCAACAAAGCTGGTGAAGGGTCTGGAGCACAACTCTTATGAGGAATGGCTGAGGAACTGGGAGGTTTAGTCTGGAGAAGAGGAGGCTCAAGGGGGACCTTATCACTCTCTACAACTGCCTGAAAGGGGGATTGAGAGAGGAGGTGGCTGGTCTCTTCTCCCAAGTGGCAAGTGATAAGACAAGAGGTAATGGCCTCAAGCTGCACCAGGGTAGGTTTAGACTGGGTATTAGGAAAAACTTCTTCACTGAGAACATAATCAGTCGTTGGAACAGGCTGCCCAGGGAAGTGGTAGGATCACTGTCCCTGGAGATATTTAAAAAATGTGTAGACATGGTGCTTAGGGATGTGGTTTAGTGGTGAATTTGGCAGTGCTAGGTTTACAGTTGGACTTGATGATCTAAAAGGTCTTTTCCAACCTAAATGATTCTTTGACTCTATGATTTAGTTCTTTAAGTATTTATTCTGCTTTTTCTCCTTAATAATTATTCCACAATTCTAATTCCTCCATCTGTTAGAAGAATTCAGACCCTAATGGCTATTTCAATGCAGCTGAGAACAGATTTTTCTGCAGTATTTTAATATAAAAGGAATATACATGGTTTATTACTTTGTTCTTGATATGTAAAATTTATTTATATAAGCATGAAAGCAAGTAGCTTTGTATGCTCATTCCTGGAAGTCACTTGAATCCATAAGTGTGTCTTTCCTAAACCAGTGTGTTAAGTCTCACCGCAAAACCATCAAGCACAGGGGTAGCCCTTTCAAATTAATGCAGCAGGTAGACATATCATAGACAAACAGCTGTCTGGCATTCCCCAAATGGCAGTACCATCATCATGAAATAATAGCAGAAAAACTGCATAGTTCCAGGAAGTCAAAATGGAAGCAGATCTTTTGCACAGGTCCCACATTTGGAAATGGAGCCACTTCCTACGACAGAGTCATCCTTAGGCTGCGGAGGAAACTGTCTCATATAGAGAAAATACCTTTTTTCAGGGGCAGGAGTCAGGACCCCTTCCTAAAAGATATTTTAGTTTCCTCAGTGCTGCAAAGTATGAAAAATATTTTTGTATTATGAATATCATGTTTTATTCTTTCCTTTTTCAGAGCAATTCCTTTGCTTTGTGTTAAATAGCTCTCTATAGATATACTTTTAGGTTTGGGTTTGTTTTTTTTTGTCTTTTTTTAAAGATAAGATGAACACTGCACCATCTTGCAGAGAGAGATCTCTATAGCCTGAGATGCTGCCATGTATTTGCACAAAATGCGTCACATTCACACAAATTCACACAAACCTCTTGCTGCCGTGTATTCGCACATGTGTCCATTTTGAACATCCTAAGGACCAAAAAGTAGGAGAAGAAGAAGCACAATGGCTCTGGGAGCACCAGGAGCTTCTCACTGTGCAGACCACAACCCAGCCTCATCTGGGGAATGCAGAAGTCAGGACTGGAACTGCCAGGGTGCAAATGTGGTTACTCATGAAGCAGAGCTGCTAATGGTGACTGTAGCCCAGGCTGATGTGGAGATACCTGTCATTCAGAGGCACACACAGCCCTTGGCAGCTCTTGTGCTGTGGAGATGTTCAGTGTCACTCCGTGTCTGTCTTCTCAGCTTGGCTGTATTTGCTCAGTGCTGAAATTGATTCATCAAGCACAGGAGGGCATTTTTGGAAGAAGCAGAGGAAGAGCCTGGCTGACCTCAGGCTTGTGGCAAAGAGTTGTTCAGGCACCACCATGCAGGAAGCCACTGCCCAGGACTGGAGTCTGGGAAGAAATTTTTTGGAGAGGCCACCACATCCGAGTAAGGGAAAGACTCTGTTGATCATGGCTTGGCTTCCAACTCAGTCACAAGCACAAACTTGCTAAGCCTGCCAGCTTAGCAGCTTCACTGACCTCAAAACACAAAGTCTCTGTAATGTAACCCTCTTCTTCCTCCCTCCCTCCTTACATCGCCTGAACTTCATTACTGGAGGTCTGGGTTCAGTTACAGACTTTATTTTAAGAGCTCAGTGCCTGATTTAGAGAAATCTCAGTTGGCTCACCCCAAAGGTTTCCTTCTTTAAGTGTAAAGCATTGAGATATTCAGCTGATGCGCTGTCACTGAACTGGTTGCAACCAGGCAGCTTTGAAGTAAAAACAACATCCGTAACAGATGAGTTTGCTGTGATACTTGTTCTTACTCATTTGTAAAACGTCAGCTTCCCTTCCTCAAGTGTTCTGGCTTGGACAATTTCCAGTAACAAGGCCTTTATTGTTACCTAGACCACAATCTGCTCTAAATTAATTTTTAAAGAGATTTGGGTTTTTTTCAGTGGAGGATGATGTTGTGTACTGTAGAAATATTTGAGCATGACATGCTCTTTGTTAGATTGTTTTAATTGTATTCTCTATGTGAGCTAAGAGATAACATCTTTGTCACATAGCCTGTTTTTATTTTTTAGGAGAGCCTGAAAGCTTTTGACCGGGAAGTAAATGAGTTTGTGGACTATATGTTTGGGCCTCGAGGTAAGCTGCTCCACCTATAGCCCTTCTAGGAAATAATACCTATCCAGATTACCACTCAAAAATATTCCAATAAGTAGAAGCAATCAAAATCTTCACTGAGAGATTATTCAGATAGAAAAATGTGGACAAGGCAGAATCACAGTATTTACAAGAACACACCATTATTGTGGGAAATCTATGAATGCAATGCATTTATAGAAAGCCAATAGATTTTTGTGTTGACTCTTTGACGTATTACCTGCAATAGAAATTAAAACCACTCACAGATTATACTGAAGGTGAAAGAAGTTAGGCTGATTTTTTTTCTTTTTTTTTTTTAACTTAGAAATCACTAGATTTGGGAGTCCTTTCTTTCTAAGAATGTCAAAGGATTTCAATTTTGCATCCTAATGTAGATAAAAAAAAAGGGAAAGCCTGGATTTTTCTGAAAGTGGAAGATCTGGTTTGGGACTGATTCTCATTCATAACCCAGTTATTATTTGGTCCAGTTACCTGTCTTAAAAAACAATCACATGGTTTATATTTTAGGTAATAACTCCTGAAATGCGGCTATATGGTACCCGTACCCAAGAACTACACTATGTGTAGTCATTACCAGGTGTGGCTAAGAGCAGGAGAAGAAATAGAAAGCCACACCCTAGTTCTCAGAGGCAATCTCTGCTTTCATTGGTGATAGCAGGCAAACACCAGGTGCAGTATGGCAGTACTAGAAGAAGGGGTGTACTACCAAAGATCTGAATTTCATTTATATGTAGGCATATTTTATGCCTTTTTTCACTGGTTTCAGCTGAACTTTGTACATAAATGTACTTCAATATTTGCTTTTGAACTACCAGACCAAGTTCTTTGGATCAGGGAACAGAAACTGCATCTCTCAGTAAGAAGGAGTCTAATATTTTGGTGTTGGTCCACACTATTCTGGATAGGAGATTACCTAGGCTCAAGGCAAAATGAGAGAGAGTGAAATAATGTTCTGTAAGAGAGCATTTTTCCAGGGTCGCCTTCATCTGCAGAGTATTGTTCGGTGTTATGAAAAATTAAGGAATATTGAATTGCAGGAACTAAATCTAGCTAATTGGTTGCTTGTTTTATCTGAAAGAAACAGAACATCAGTAATACATATATTTTAATAAAGTGATGATAAAGTTATAAGTACCCCTCACATGAGTATGAACAGTAACAAGGCATTGGCTCAAAACCATTTACCCTTTGCACCTAGAAAGATCTGAATCTACTCAGACGCCAACTGGCCAAAGCTATACAGAAACTTGAATCCAAATGTTTCTAAACTTCACCGATTCCTTTAAAGAGCCTGGGAGGCCTGCCACTCATTTCAAAGGAGCCAAGATTTCACCCCAAGGGTCTGGCACATCATGGCCAATGACTGTGAATGAACTTATTTGCAGAGCAATGTGAGTTGTGGGCACGTGCTTCTTCCCCCGTTGCAGTCCAGCACTTTCCCACTTTGGCTTTATTCACTGCCTTGGTCTCAAGTTCAGATGCTGTATGGGTCCAGTATTGTAAAAATAATCCTTTCTTCTATTGACAGTGCACCTTTACAGTAATTCAAATATGGAGATCAAACTGTCAGTCAACAGAAATGCTTGTGATCTCTCCTTCTTCTAATAACTTTTTTTGAAATACATACCCTTTCCTCTCCATTCCTGCTTTGTAATAGATGGTTGTGTTGTCATTGCTGCTTTAAATTCTACACCTCTCTTAGAGGTTTTTGGTAGTCCAAAAGGGAAAGTCAAGAACAGGAGAGTATTGCACTTCATGGTAATTTAGGTCTGGCTGGAGGTATTTCCTGCAAAGGAGCTAACATCCCATGCGGAGCCCAAATTCAACAGATGGGTGTTACTGCAATGGAGTCATGGTGGGAAGTGGAAGGAGACTGTAATGAGCAAGAGAGTTGATGTTCATAGTGTGGTTCATAAGCAGATTACTCCAATTCACTTAAAATCTCAGTTTACATACATGCGTATTTTTCCAAGGAAAGAATAGTCAGAAAGAATGCAGTGCAGCAAAATTGCAATCAGCCACAGTTTGTTAAATTGCTTGGGCACATTTGGTTTTTTGCATCGTCCATTGCCCAGTCCTTTCCAAATTCAACAGAGGCAGAAAAATAATAATTCTTTTTCATGCACCATGAATAACTTTTCTTTTACAATTTTTAACATAACCTTGGTCTTTGTAAAAAACAAGTAATTTAAAATAATTTCTAAGAGCAGAAAGAGCTACTGTGACCTGCACAATAGCTTTTCACTGACTTATTTCTTCATTTACTCCGTGATTCATGACAGATATAAAGTAACCTTTATGAAAAGCTAGCCATGATGCTCTTTGTTCCTTTCATAGACAAATGTCTGCAGATGGATATTCTGCAATACTAACTCTAAATTTTGATCCATCTAAAAAAAAAAAAAAAAGAAAAAGGAAGGAAAGAAAGAAAACATTCCTTTCTCTCATGATATCCACTTGTTCATACGACAACAAAGTGCCGCCTCCAGACTGGCATATGGGATTAGGCTTTGCTCATATACACTGAACTATGTGATTACTGCCAGTGGGATTACTCGTGTGAATAAGGCAAACAGGATTTGACCTTAATATTTCATTTCAGGGCCAGGCAAATGGAACAGAAACTGTGAGAAAGCAAGCCCTTGCCTTAACAAAGATCTCCGATAGCCAAAGTAAACATTTGCCATTTGTTTTTCATATTTCATGTTTTTGAAAAATACCCCCCTAAATGCTTTTTAGCAAATGTTATATATCTTCATTCAATTCTGCAAATGAAGAATTAAAGTAATATATGAACTAACAACTTTACATGCATACTTTTATTGACTACTACTCACAAGCTATCTGTTGAGCAGATTAAGATATGATTTCATTAAATATAAAGTTAAAACATTAAATTACATTTTAAAAAGCATATAGGAATGTTTTCTTTTTATTTTCTCTTTCCTGTTCAAATAAGGAGATTTAAGTGACCTTAAATCATTAGGGGATTCCATGCAGTTTTCAGCACACATTCTCTGAATTAGTATGCAGTTTTGGGGAGGCAAAAGAAACAAATAAGTTTTGCAACCAAAGCATGGTAGATTCCCTCTCACACTTTTAGCAGATTTTTTTATCATAACGTGATTTGCCTTATTTTATCCATACTTTACCATAGCCTTCCTAATTGCGTGCATCATGTGTTTCTTTTCAGATCCCAGGGTTAGAGGATGGTTCCTTTTGGACTCTTACCTTCCCACTTTTTTCCTTACTGGAGCATACCTCCTGTGCATATGGCTGGGCACCAAGTTCATGAAGGATAGGCCTCCTTTCTCTCTCAGGACTCACCTCATTGTATATAACCTTGGGATTACACTGCTCTCCTTGTACATGCTCATAGAGGTAAGCGTTCTTCCATGAAACATGCCTGAGGAGGGTAAGCAATTTACAGTTTTTAGCAGGAATATCTTAGCAACATAGTCTTTCTGGGAAATATAACATCAACAGCACATATAAGATCAAGAAAAGTCCCTTCACAACTGGACAGTGAGTTGTACTGTAGCTTCTCAGCTTACATCTCAGAATGCTTTAACTGTTCTTTCTGAGCCACGGTCCACATGTGGGGACAGCTTACAGCTGTCCAGGCCAGTGTCTACAAGCATGAATTTGAATCTGCAGCAGTCACTCTGCTCAAACATGCCTACATGCACCTCATTCTTCAGCCCTCATGAACTGGGTTTTATTCATATGACTGCCTACGGAATGATTTTTCTATGTACAAATGTCCAAGCTTGAATATGAGCAGATGTATAGATGAAAGTAAGTACTGATTTATTTATGGCATTGACAATTCAATGTCATCTTTCTGCTCCCCAACTAAGAAGCTTTCCTCATATGGTCAGAGAGTAAGAGGTGTTAAAAACCTGCCACTTCAGCCAAAAGCAGGCGCTGTGGGACTTGGAAGCTGAATATGGTCACACAGATTACTCCCTAAGTACTTATCAGGAAGAAACACGCTCACAGAAATCAGGATCCATCCAGGGCCTGAAGAGAGGTTTGAATCATTTGATTATTTGGCAACAGCAGAGGACTCAAATAGTGCTCCTCAGCAAGAATGTGTGTTTTCACCTACCCAGTGAGGAGCAGAAGCCAAAAGTCACTATTTTGATATTATTTGGGAGATTCCCACTCTCAGCCTTGTGCTTTTTAATATTAAAGTGTTGCAGCCCTAAAAAGCAAAAATGCAGCACTAAAAGAGAAACCTGACAAGACATTTTCTGACTTGGCTTAAAAAGTGACCCCAGCCATGAGAAGCCCTGGCTGAAGGATGTGCTCGATTTCATGGTGTGACCTGTGGAGGTGTGAGCTGACATTGTTGCTTTGCCTGCACAGCCTCCATGCACTTCTTGCTCCCTGGCTTCCCGGCCACAAGAGCAGCTTCCATGAGAAAAACAAGGACCGACTATTCTGTTGGTCAGACAAGAAACTGCAGAAGCCAAACAGGACCCCAGAAGTTTCAAGTTTTAAATTTATTTGAGCTAAACACCAGGTGACTGGTTAAAAGGCAGCAGAGCTTTTTAGGTTTGTGCCTTTGTGCAAAGGACTGATTGAGCTACACAATGCTCAGCATTGTCCTGCCAAAGCTCCAGCCGGCTTCAGCAGTTGCTGTGGGTGTCTGAGAGCGCAGGATCAGGCCAGAGCAGAGGAGAAACCAGCACAATTGCTTGAAGGTTTGATGACTCCGTACTGATTGTCCTCCAGAATTCAAATTAGCACTTTGATGTTTAAATCCCTATTTTGCTGGAAGGTATACAGATAAGCCTTCAGTAGCAGGACTTGGCAAAAAGGATTAACTGAGAACAAAACTACTGATCCCTTCCCCTTGCAGGCTGATTTGGCTTGCCACTAGTAAATGAATGAACAGAAAGAATTTTAGCAGGTCTCACTAATGTGAATCAAGCAAACCTGGTTTTTGCCACCTTCACATCCTTGAAGGAATTGTGCCTCTGCACAGGGACTACCCTGTCCTTCCTGAGGCTAACTTTGCTGCAGACAATTGCTGAGTTGTGTTACTGATCAGATTAGTCCCTTTAGACCTCGATTCTCTAGCTGGAGACTGCTGATTTTTGCCTCCCAGGCTGCAGCTGGGCATGGCTGGCAGTGGCTCAGAGCTCCACATTCCGTATTTGCTGGGAACCCAGGGGACCTCAGAACTGATCTGCACTGCCAACTGGTTTACTGCAGATTTCACTCTCAGCTCTGGACTGCCGGCCAGGCTAGTTTTACGCTGTGTAAAACACTTCCATAATAGTGTTTCTGTCTTTTTCCATAGTCTACTTGCTTGATTCCTATCACAGCCTCTCCTATGAAGGAGCAGAATGGAAGTTAAGACTTGCAGATGTGACTGAGGTAGCTTGCACATCCTTTTTTAAGGAAAACAGGCAAATGGGAAAATGGAAATCTTCTTCAGTACTGAGTAACATTATGGTGACTCAACATTACAAAATATCTCGTTTCTGAAGCTTCTCTGCGGCCCTTATTCCCTCTGTCTTTTATGGACTGTGAGCTCTTTAAGGCAAGAGTTACCTATGTTTAAAGCACTCTGCAATGGTGGTTTCTTATGTAAACACAGCTGATCCCTCCAGTGAGTGTGATTCCAGATTAATTCCTCGTTAGAGACATCTGTAACAGTTGTCTTATTCCATCATCCTCCCAGTGCATCTGAACCCCTCTGGTCTCTGTAAGAGAGATTTATCACTTAATAATAAGCTCTGCAATAGATAAGAACCACCAAAAAGATACCCAAACAGTTGTTACAATTGTTCTTACCTATTCTTAGTTTTGTTTGTAAGGTTATTATAAAACACACTTTTTCTTGTAATAGGTCCAAAATGGAGTGGGGGCTTCTTAGACATTTAAAAGAAAAAAATACCTCGCTCAAAAGAAAGGGTGTATCTCCAAATGCAGTCTGGCCTGTGTTATGGCTTTAAATGAGAAACACGGTAAACCAGCTGATGGGGGTACCGATGCTGCAATTTTTTATCCCCTCACTTTCATCTCCTGACCTAGTTTACCTGTCACTTGACTACAGTTGATTTGTACAACCTCAAGGCAAGAAGACAAAGGTTACACTGAGGAGTCATAACAAACAGCCTGTTTTTAAGTCTGGAAGGGCAGAATCCTCTTTTGAGCCAGAGCTCCATGCACTGCACCATGTGCATGAAGTATCTGGGTGCCAATTTTAGCTCCATGAGCTCTGAGGTCAACCAATCCCTAAAGCAGGAACAGCTCTAGGACAACTAAGATGTGCCATTAGCACAAGGTCAGATACAAAGGACAAGGTCTAAAGCAAAACAGCTCTGCCCAGCTGCCCCCATCCTACTGAGATGTCTCAGAATTTTTGTGTCAAGTTCAGTAGCTTTGAAGGCCTTCCAGAGGAGTAGTTTATTAGAATTCTGAGTCAGGCAAATAGATTTCTTGAAGCCATCAAAAGCACTTACCTCTCACCCCATTGAATATAATGGAGAAGTGGGGCACTTGGTTTTGGAGCATGTCTTTATCACAGTATCACAGTATCACAGTATGCTAGAGATTGGAAGGGACCTCAACAGATCATCCAGTCCAATCCCCCTGCCGGAGCAGGAACACCTAGATAATGTTACACAGGAATGTGTCCAGGCGGGTTTTGAATGTCTCCAGGGAAGGAGACTCCACAACCTCCCTGGGCAGCCTGTTCCAGTGTTCCGTCACCCTCACTGAGAAGAAGTTTCTTGTCAAGTTTAAGTGGAACCTCTTGTGTTCCAGTTTGTACCCATTACCCCTTGTCCTGTCATTGTTTGCCACTGAGTAGAGCCTGGCTCCATCCTCGTGACACTCCCCCTTTATATATTTATAGACACTAATAAGGTCACCCCTCAGTCTCCTCCAAACTATAGAGACCCAGCTCCCTCAGTCTTTCCTCATCAGGGAGATGCTCCACTCCCTTAATCATCTTCGTTGCACTGCGCTTAATCATCTTCGTTGCACTGCGCTGGACTCTTTCCAGCAGGTCCCCGTCCTTCTTGAACTGAGGGGCCCAGAACTGGACACAATATTCCAGATGGGGTCTCACCAGGGCAGAGTAGAGGGGAAGGAGGACCTCTCTCGACCTACTAACCACCCCCTTCTTGGCCACAAGGGCACAGTGTTGGCTCATGGTCATCCTGTCGTCCACTAGGACCCCCAGGTCCCTCTCCCCTACACTGCTCTCTAACAGGTCGTTCCCCAACCTATACTGGAACCTGGGGTTGTTCCTGCCCAGATGCAGGACTCTACACTTTCCCTTGTTATATTTCATCAAGTTATTCCCTGGCCAAACTCTCCAGCCTGTCCAGGTCTCGCTGGATGGCAGCACAGCCTTCTGGCGTGTCAGCCACTCCTCCCAGCTTAGTGTCATCAGCAAACTTGCTGATAGTACACTCAATCCCCTCATCTAAATCATTGATGAATATATTAAATAATACGGGTCCCAGTACTGACCCTTGAGGCACTCCACTAGTTACAGGCCTCCAACTAGACTCAGCCCCATAGACTACAACTCTCTGGCTTCTCTGCTTCAGCCAGTTCGCAGTCCACCTCACTACCTGATCATCCAGACCACACTTCCTCATTTTAGCTGTGAGGATGCTGTGGGAGACTGTGTCAAATGCTTTGCTGAAGTCAAGGTAGACCACATCCACCGCTCTGCCATCATCCATCCACCGTGTTATTTCCTCATAAAAGGCTAAGAGATTGGTCAAACATGATTTCCCCTTGGTGAAGCCATGTTGACTGCCCCTCATAACCCTCTTATCCTTGATATGCCTTAAGATGGCACCAAGGATTAGGTGTTCCATCACTTTCCCAGGGATGGAGGTGAGGCTGACCGGTCTATAGTTACCCGGATCCTCCTTGACCTTTTTGAAGACTGGAGTGACATTTGCTTTCCTCCAGTCCTCAGCACCTCTCCCGTTTCCCAAGACTTGGTAAAGATGATGGAGAGTGGTCTAGCAATGATTTTGGCCAGTCCCCTCAGCACCCGCGGGTGCATCCCATCTGGACCCATGGATTTATGGATGTCCAGATTGCTCAACTGGTCTCTAACCCATTCCTCATCGACTAAAGCAAACCGCTCCATTGACCTGACTTCATCTAAGGTCTCAGGGGTACAGGGCTCTTCAGGACTGCCTGCAGCAGAGTAGACAGAGACAAAGAAGGCATTCAGTAACTCTGCCATCTCTGTATCTTCTGTCACCAGGGCGCCCATCCCATTCATCAGTGGGCCTGCATTGCCTCTGGTGTTAGTTTTGTCTGCCATGTATTTGAAAAAGCTCTTTTTGCTGTCCTTGACCCTTCTCGCCAGGTTTAATTCTAAGGAGGTCTTAGTCCTCCTAGCTGCCTTCCTACATCCTCTAGCAGCAGCCTTATATTCCTCCCAAGTGGCCAGCCCCTCCTTCCATGACCTGTAAACTCTCCTCTTCCACTTGAGCATACCCCTATTTAGCCACGCAGGTCTCTTGGCCCTCTTCCTTGACTTCCTACATGTCGGGATGCTCCGATCTTGAGCACGGAAAAAGCAATCCTTTATGTACGTGAAGCTTAGATGCAAGTCCGGTGCTTAAATTATGCAGGCTGCATGTGCACTGCTGAGGGGTCAGAAGACAGTTCCTGCCACCCTTGTACTACAGGAGAAACCTGCATCAGAAGTTTGTTACTGGTTGTGTACTCTTCCATACTGCTAAGTGTTCACGGACCCAGGTCAAGTCTACTGATCCAACAATTTCTAGTAACATTGCAAAAAATCTGCATAACAAAAAACAAGCACCACCTTTTTATTTCAATAAAAATAAAACTTTCTGTAATTTCACTGAATAAAATTATGCCTTTCCTCTACACAGATATCCTCCTACAATCCTAAAAATATCGACTATGAGCAGAAAACCAGCTAACTGTGAAAAGCAATCAGATCTTTGCACATTTTAAAATTATTTCCTATGCAAGTTACCTCACAAACCATACTCCAGGGATGCAGTCTGAGGCACCAGAGCCCAAGATAAGTTCACCGCAGGTTAAAACTTTTGCAATTCCAATGATAAATTACAACTGGAAATAAAAGAGGCCAGTGCTGATCTCTGAATTGTGAAATTACTCAGGTGAGGCTACTCTCCCTCATTAATAGGAAAAGACATAATCTCTACCATAGTCTTAGGCTGCTTTCCCCAGCAGTAAGTATCACCTCTGCCCTATTTAAATTAAATCTCAGCTAGTCATCAAGGTCTCACTCAAGCCCTTTTGTCAATCAGGCACTGAGAAAACCAGAACACTGGCACCATCTGAGTCAGATTAAAAAGGAGATCTAGAGATATGTGCCATTGATGTCTCAAGCTGCCTGTATCCCCAGGTAGCTTCGCATACTTACTACACCTATAGGATCTGTAAGCATCTGTAACAGCACTCTGTAACATCCACATGGGGAAGCAGGACTTGCATGTGAGTACCCCATGATTCAAGGCAAAAGAGAAAAAGCAGAACCAAACAAGTATTGCAAGCCCACTACATTTTTAGCGAAGCCAGAAGGAAAGATTTTTTCCTTACAGGATATTTAACGAAAAATACCTTCACTTTACCTGTTTATAGGAGCTGAAAATTCATCCCATAATAAGTCCAATTTCTAAATTATAGTCATAATTTGTGAATCTATAGGTACCAAGACAATGTGAGGCTTTTCAGGAGTACCAGAATTACCTTTTCTGTATCCTCTGACAGCAGGGTAAGGTCAGAAGCACAATATGTCACAACCATGTTTTGCCCTACACATTGCAACTGCGATTGCATCTCACAAATTACTAGAAAGCCCAGTATAATACCTGGATTTAGAATAACGGGGGGGGGGGGGGGGGGAAGGAACAAATAAAAAAATAGAGCACTTAAATTCAGTTTTATTCCATCATTATAATGGTTGGCATCAGAAAAATTTGCTTCCTAGCTGCACAAGTGTTAAAAAGATAGAGCTTGAGTAATGGAAGGTCTAAGTAAAGTTTTAATAGTACAAGTGATGAGGAAAGGTAAAAAAGACATAGATCCCAGCTGATTTGAACTGTCCTGGAATTTTACTGAATTTTACTATAGAAATTCAACTTCAACATAATGATATTATTTTTTTAAGACTGTAATAAATGCTTATTTACTACTTCATTAATTGCTCAGAAATTAACAAACATAAAATTAGCAGAGAAGTAAAGAATTATACTAGATCCATAAGGACTGGTGCTTGAGATGAAGGTTCCCTTTGAAGAAATTCTTTAACTAGGACAGAAAGACTGTCTTAAACTTAGGGGAGCAAGACAAAGAGAACGAGATGAGAAAACAAAAGAGATCATATGCACCTTTCTACCTTTTGGAAGAAGGGAAAAGTGAGGAAAAAATCCTAGACAGCAAGAGGTCACTGAGTGCGAAGTGGTGAAATGCAAAGACAAAAGCAAACATCTCTTTTGAGCAAGTAGTAACTTTGAACAGCATTAATATTCCCAGGTGTTCCTCCATCTTAACCAAATAATTTGTTTGGAGAGCTAAGGAGCTGACTTTGCTGTCCTTGCCTGCAGTTATTCTACGCTGGACATGTTATCCTTACTTCTCAGTTTTCATCCTCTGAGTATCATCGTCAAACTTGCTAATGGTGCATTCAACTCCTGCATCCAGATCATTGATAAACATATTAAACAGCACTAGCCCTAGAACTGAACCCAGAGGAACACCACTAGTGACCAGTCACCCAGATGCTGGTGCCTTACCCTCTTTCTCCTGCCCTGGGACATGGGGGAACACCTTGCTGCTTCCAGACATATTCTCTCTGAGAAAGCCCAACATGCACAGAGCTTTTCCTACAGCTCAAAACAGCACAGAAAAATACCAGTTAGATAGAAATATCTATTCAGGAAATCATATTGCTTTCCCTTCTAGCCTACCTGTAGGGGATAGATGCAGGAACAAGCTACAGCTACGAGATTTTTAAGGCTAAAAGCTTGAAATAAGCAGGACACAGGCCCCTGGATCCAAGCTCTTGCTGCTTAGTCTGCTAGGTGAGAGGTTTTGGCATCATATTTTGGCTGCCTGCCTGCTCCCCACCCCAGCTGAGATTTCTTACAGAGGAACCAGTTCTCATCCTGAACAATTGGATTCCCCATTAAAAAAATAACCAACCAACCAACCAAAAGTGCATGATTTGGACTGCTGCAGGAAAGCAACTGTTGTGAATCCTCATGCTGTTTATACTTGAGTAGATGAGGGAAGGTAACATATAGTATAAGACCTGTAATCTGTTAAGTACAACATTAGGGCAACAGCAAAATACAAAAACTTTATTAATTGAGAGGATGTTGCTTCTTAGCAGAATTTTCTCACAAAGCAGCACTTTCTTCTTGACATGATCTGATTTTCCAAATAGCTTTGGACAATGTGTGTTAATATTATTTTCAGGATAGGCTGCCAAGAATGCAAAGCATTCAAAGAGTTGGATTTGAGAATCTGTATTTTGAAAGAGAGGATTTCTCATCTCTTTAATACGCGATGCAGTTGCACCCTCTCTGCATGATTAATAAATACCATCAGCTCTGCAGAGTTGTGAGAGTGCTAAGCATATGAAAAGGAACAGAACTGAAACAGTACAAGTAACATATGAGTTCTGCATGAGAGAATAAGATACCTAGTAACTGAACATCTTGTGTCAAGGTGCCAACTTCTGTTCCAGACATGCAGCTCTCTCATTTGGTACCACTGGTTAAGCTGTTGCCCTTACACATTATTGGTAACCAATACGAAAGTCTTGCCCTAGGATCACCAAAATTCCCAAAATGTACACAGTCTTCCAAGTTTCCCCACTATTTTTTTTATTAGCAGAATAAAAACCAGACATCTTGAAAATTCGCTTGCAAAGTAAAACAGTCAAAACTCAGAGTGGATTTTCCTCTTTTCCCCGAAAGAGACCCAGCAGTATGTAAGGTGCCTACAACGGAGACAAGAAGTGTTGAGCTACAGAACAGCTGACATGAAAGAGCAAGGTTAAGATGGTCAAAAGAGATCTTAACTATAAGCTGTGCCTCTTGAAACAGACACAAATCAGAGGGAACTCTTTTGCCAAATCAAACAACTGGGGAATAGGAACAGAGTGTGATCTGCAAAAACTGGTATTGTACAGAATTAGGGAATAATGAACAAAAGAAATTAAAGAAAACCTTGCAGTCAGAGCGGTATTCTTACGACAGCTCAGTCACCTCTTATTTGGAGAGTACACCCAAGGCAGGAGAGTACATAAAAGTGGCAGCTACCCAGAACAGCAACCATGCAGTAATGTCTCCCCATCCCTCATGAAGCTGGTACCTATTGCCAGCTACAGCACAGGCACAGATCTGGGGAGCAAGGGTTTGCCACAGGAGGGATAGCTGGGGAACTGCATGCCCTCTGCCCCCCACTCTGGGAACAAAAATGACCCCTTTGCCACTCAGCTGCTTTTTGAAAGGTGATAGGGAAATGAAGTGGTGCAATTTGCTTTTCTCAAGATTTAATTCCTTTCTCTTCAGCACCTCTGCAAGTTAAGTTAGTCAGAGAGGTATGACCCATGCCCCCCCTTCCCACCTGCCTGCCACAGCGGGGAAAGGAGAGGAGCCCACATGTCCGAGCCCAGTGTGTTTTCAGGCACAACACCCAGGCAGAGGCCAACTTGACAAGTTCTGATCTCAGCTGCACCAAGCATTTGTATAAGGATCTCTAGCTAGGTTTCTGTTGTTTAACCTGGTTTTAGACTCTGGTCTCACCCGCTTTGGTTTGATGACCCTCTGACGCACTCTGTAGATGAATCCACCAAACCAAGGGCTGGTCCTAAAAGGAGCGAGTTTGTTTTTGGTTGTTATATAGCAGTTATCTGCAAAACACTCATTCATTGCCTTTTTGTCTCTCTCTGCAATCCCTGTGGGTTATTTTGGCCACATACACCAGCTACGTTGGAATTACAGGGACAATCACAGAATTGCAATTTAGAGGACAAAAATAGTAGATTCTGGCTCTCCAAGTTCCATTGCTTCTTAAGATGAATTTATAATAAGCATTCTGGGGTATCTGATAAATCTCCAGGTAATATCAATAATACTTTTTTAAATGTATTTACTCAAGGAATTAATTCAGTTTTATCACCAAGAGTATCTCTGCTTCATTTTTTTTATAGAATGTCATGCACACACAGGAGGGTACTTTTCAGTCTGAAGAAAACCTTGAGTTGAAAGCAACCCACTTCTCACAGCATCTTGCAATTTTGCTTACAGCATAATACTTGGAAGTATTTCTCCCATCATCGCTTACTGCATCCTCTGTAGAGACTGAGACCAACCCCAGAACATAAATTGTTTGCATCCCCACCAAACAAAAACAAAAAAAAAAAACAAACAACAAAACCCCTTTTCATATATTCAATAAGAAAGATATTAAAAAAATAAAAAGAAACAATGAACTCTACACAGCATTTGCAGACAGCAGATTATGCTCCCTATTTTGAGAAGGCTGCAGAATGCTTTTTAGGTGGTCGTTACCATAAAAATATGCTACATCAAAAGCCACCGTATTACTTTCTAGAAAGCTTCTGCTCCATCACAGTGGGGTAGCCTGACATTTCATTGCTTTGTCTGCTACACAGTGCAACATGTGCTAAATCTAAGAAATGTTTTTTGTGTCTATTAATGTCTCCAGCACCATGTCCAGTGTGCCCTACTTCATCCTGTATTTAACAGTGTAGGCAAAAGAGATGTGTATGGCATAAAGAGATATTTCTCCCATTACTCTACTTTGGATTTGACTTCCATTTGCTTGCTTGGCATCAGGGAATTTTTCTCAAGAACAGTTTTGCACAAGTAGCTGTTTTAAGCTCTGATTATACTGCTTCAGGGAAGAGATACAATATTCAAGTGTGAGCTTTGGAGTGAGGATCAACGCATTAAGTAACAAGAGATTTTAATGAATGCCTTGAAGGCTCTAAAGCCAGAGAAATGTAAAATATATACTATTCCAGTGTGCATCTCCAACACAACTTGATGCCTTTCCTATTTCAAAACAGAAGATGTTACGAAGTTGTCTGGTTTAAGAGCATCAGTTCAATGAAAGGAGTAGGATCATACTGTACATCTCTGCTGCGTTTTTCAATAAACACCGAAAAAACACAGGGGTAAAAACTACTACACCTGTTCATAAACATAATTGCTCTGGTTTCTGTTCCAGCTCATCCTTGCCACGTGGGAAGGAGGCTACAACTTGCAGTGCCAGAACCTCCACAGTGCAGGGGAGGCCGACATTCGGGTAAGACACAGCAGCAGTTCAGCCCCCAGTACACACAGCAGTCCTGCTCTCCATGTTGCTGATGCAACATGCCTCTGTGTTCACAACAGTTATCAGGATGTTATCAGAAGCATCTTTAACATGGTTTTAATCAATATAGATGCGTCCTTGCCATGGAAAGCATGACAGGGAGTGTTTTGGAAGCCATATATCAAAATTTGTGGTGAAAACACTGTTGTCTGACTATTGAGACAGAGTATATGGATCATCTGAAAACTCAGAGCAAAAAATCAATCTTTTAAAGCATAGCACTTGTTGGGCTGTAGCTGGGAATTGATTTAAGCCCAGCTCAGCTCTGGAAAACAGCAGACACTGCTGGCTTGACTCATCTCTGATTTCAACCCTTATTTCAGCATCACAGCAATTCCATGTATTAACCTTCTCTCATTCGCCATGTCAGGCTTACTTTCCAGATAACAGTGTAGCTCAGGAGCATGAAGACTGGTTAACTTACAGAACTTTCCCTAACCCTCAAAATTTATCTGTATCATGGCAAAGAAAAGGTATTTTCCCCCTTTCTGTTTTAACTGACTGCCTTTAACTGTTCTAGAACATATCCTCAGCTCTGATAAAGTGTCTCAACTCTAGAGGAGAATATATTCCACTGTAATGGGTGTCAAATTTGGATTATTTAAGAAGCAGCAGCCACCAGCAAAACCTGTTCTGTGCCACGAAAGTGTAAATGGTAGCACCCTTAAAAAACAAAAAAATAAAACCCCAAAACCCTGAAGATAAAAAATACAAATGTGTGGGGTTTTTTGTTAAGAAAAAAAAAGAACAATTAGAAAACTCTTCCTCAAAGCTTGTATTTTTAAATGTAATTTAGCTATATATGTATACAGACACATTAAAAAAGTCATCTGTTTTTTATAAACAGCCTCATTCAAAAGGAAAATAAAACTTAAGCCAGACCTTGAGCTCCTCCTTCAGTAGGATATTAATGCATTTTGAGAAGTTGCATGCCTAGTGACTGATGAAGTACAGCAATATTTAAGTCCTTTTATGGTTAGATACTGATCTCCTGCTCCTTTGCTCTTGCTTGTACAGGTAGCCAAGGTGCTGTGGTGGTATTACTTTTCCAAAGTAATTGAATTCATGGACACTATCTTCTTTGTACTGAGAAAGAAAAGCAGCCAGATCACCTTCCTTCATGTGTATCACCATGCCACTATGTTTAACATTTGGTGGTGTGTTCTAAACTGGATACCTTGTGGGCAAAGTAAGTCTGCTTGCTTAATTACCTGGGGTGTAAGTCACCTGCTGCTGGGGAGGAATCACATCACCATGCAAAACAAATGTGTCACAGTGCTATATGATAGCACCTTTAAGGTTCATAGCCTTTCAGAACAGCTGAACACCTGCAGGCAGCAGTAAAATTAAAAGCACAGTTAAAAGTTCAGGCGAAAAATATCTTAGGCCCTAGATTTTCTACTTAGCCGACACTGCTTCTCACATTTACTTCTCTTCAAACCACTTTCAGGTAGAGTAACACTACTATAGTACACAAGAGTGATCACATACAAGACCTACTCCATAAGCAGATGTAGGAGGAAGTCATAACCCTGGTAAAGTCAGCATCAATCACAACAAAGGAACTCAATAGCATGTTATAGGTTTGACTCCTTTATGCATCAATCTGACATTCTGCTTTAGCAAGATACTTTACTTACACAATCACTAATTAAAATACCAGCTTGAGCTTGTTTGGTTTTAAATAAGAATACATCTCATTCATGTAGTAGAGCTACTGGACAGCCAGAACTGATTGATACGGTCTTACATTTCATACTGAAATAGCCGAAGTATTAGCATCCTTTGCCTTATTACATTTTGGGTTCGATAGACTTCACAACAGTAATCTCCAAATGGCTTAATGTTTTCCTTAATGGATTTTTATAGGTTTCTTTGGACCCACTTTGAATAGCTTTATCCATGTGCTTATGTATTCTTATTATGGACTGTCAGTCATCCCCTCTATGCGCAAGTATCTCTGGTGGAAGAAATACCTCACTCAGGCACAATTGGTATGTATCTATTTTACTCTCGTATTTAAGCACCAAAAATCCTTTAAAACACCAGAGAGGCAAAATTAATGATAAATATTGTAATTTTCAGAATTCAGCCAGTTAGAATTCAAATATAACAAGGCTGTCATACAGAATAAGTCACTAGTGTGGCCTGGTATAACTTAATAAAGGAAATAATGTTTAGAAATATTTTCTACAATAAAATAGAAAGTCTGTAGTCCATAGAATTCCATCATTTTTTATCTCTTGCACAGAAAATGGACAATGCTTAATCATGGCAAATGGACTGATTAAAAAGTTATAAAAATTGTCAACGGAGCCAGCTCCAAGACAGACCCACTGCTGGCCAAAGCTGAGCCCATCAGCAAAGCTGGGTGCACCTCTGTGATATTATATTTAATAAAGGGTAAAAAATGCTGCACAGCAACTGAGAGGGAAGGGGGGGGAATAGAGACTTAGGGGAAGGTGGTTTTAGTTTTATTTCTCATTATCCTCTGTTGTTAATTGGCAATAAATTAATCTTCTTGAAGTCAAGTCTGTTTTACCTGTGATTATAATCAGCAAGTTTCACCAATTACCCTCCCTGCCCTTACCTGAATCCACAAGTTTCATCATATTTTCTCCCCCTACCCTACTAAGGAGAGGAAGTGAGAGAGCAGCTGGGTGGTCACCTGGCGGCCAACCAGGGTTAACCTACCACACCGTGGTACAACTACAAAATGCAAAATCGTGTAGGACAGAAGTTGTGTGACTTCTTAAAGTCTACTCCAACAGTTGCTGTAACCAAAAAGCTGAGCCATATCAAAAGCTGCTATCAGCAAGATGTAAGGCTTGATGTGAAATAAAGCTCCTTTCACTTTTTCATCTTGGGGGCTGTTCATATTATATGGGAGTTCAAGATTTTTGCAGTGAGCTTGAACACACCTGAGTAGAAATGTGTTTTGCAAATGCCTCTTCTCTGAGGTGAGACCATCCCTACAGTTGAAAAATGCTGCCCTGTTAGAAATGCATCTCAGCATACTGGATTGAGGGCATGCTCAGCTGATTGGGGAGAATCAGATGCACCAGCATGGGCTGCAGCTCACAGTCCTAAGTACAACTAGGCTTCTGCAATTCCTTCTCCATCTTCATTTGTCCCCATCTCAACTGCATTAATGCAAAACTTCTCCTCAGACCTGGGATTTCCATTTTCTGTTCAGACTCCTAAAGCTATTGTCTGGAGTCTTCCAAATTTTTGTAAGTTTCTGTGCACTAACAGAGACAACGCTGTAGCTGGCACGACAAGGTCTAGAGAATAGAACAACCCCTCTTAAAAAGAAAGCTTGCATTTTGCCAACTAGTCCTATACACTTATATTTTTAGAAGTCTGGCCCATTAATTTTTTTTTAATTCCGTAAGAGGGCCATTTTAACTTAACCCTCACAATAGAGTCACAAGTTCAGAAAGGGGCCATTTTCAAGAGTATTCAAAGCTTCCAAAGAGAAGAACTAGATAGCATTGTTATATTTGATTTAGCTAGCACTGACCCTTTCTCAGCAGATCCTCATGCATGATCTTTCCTCCCCAGATCCAATTTCTGCTCACTATTGTGCACACACTCAGTGCAGCTGTGAAGCCATGTGGATTCCCATTCGGCTGCCTCATGTTCCAGTCCTCCTATATGGCCACACTGGTCATTCTCTTCGTAAACTTCTACATCAAGGTAAGCAGTCTTCCAAGAGCTCTCTGACAACAGTGGAGGATAAGAGAGATAACTTTTTGGATAGCAGTCTTGATCAACTCACATGTAAGAAAGCACCTCAGTACTTAAAATACGTCTGTATTAAAATACACATCAGTTCAGAATGATAGCTACAATAATGTGTGCAAAACAGTTATTCAGTAGCAGTGATCTCCCCATTGCAGCTCAACTCTTCTGCGCTTGGCAGAGCAAGTCAGGTACCACATTCAGGACTTAGGAGGTCTGACCTTGCTCTGTTGGGCACCTTTTTTGACTCCACCTCCTTCCCAGGGGAAAAAAAAAACATGCAACTCTGTATTGTTTACTTCAACCTTCTTTAGCAGGGAATGCTCCAGGCTGCCTGCATACATAGATCTTTTAGTGAAAAGGACTTAAAATCTCTTCTGATGTTAAGAAGTATTATACAGCAATGCTAGTAAGGTAATATCACCTACAGCAGTGCAAATAATACATGTAACACAGTCAAGCAAATACATGCATCTGCGTCAACAAAAACCAGACAGCTCCATTTTGCAGTTAACCATAAGTAGTGTTTGGGGGCACTAAATAAACCCAAGTATTAACTTTGGATTTTGCTTTTATAGACATACGGGAAAGCACCTTCAAGAACAGCTACAAAGGAAACCCCTGTCACAACAGAAATCAAGAACGGTTTCCATAAGGACTACTTTGTTGCTGCCAATGGATTCCTGGACAATAAAAAAGCACAATAAGTATGGTACTTCTTGTGCTTTTTTTTTTCTAAAGAAAAAAAAAAGGGAAAAGAAAGAAAAAAAGAAGACTGAATTACAAGCTTTAGCTTAAAACCTGTTTGATTACATTTATCAGTTCTTTCTACCAGACACTTATTAATGTACCACTATTTAGGTTTTAACAAACTTGCTCTGTCAAAGATCACCATTGGAACAAAGGCAGCCAAGATCTTTATCCTGTGAAAAAGAAAACCTTTGTGATCTCTAATGCTGACACAAAAACGCCTTATCAAACACTTGATGGGTAAACCCATCAATGCCTTCAAAAGGTTAAGACTCTGTTCAGACTAATGCAGTAAGCACTTTCGATGCAAGAGAGAGGTCTTGAGGCAAGACCTCAACAATCCACCCAAGACATTCAGCTAAACTGTGGCTGTAGTCAGGAAAAGGAGGAAGGGGAGAGGAGGAACGCTGGGAATCATGCCTTTTCCATCATCATTCCCCCTTTGCTTCTCCCCAGATGTTCCCCAAAGCTTCCCTTGACACCAGCAAGATGCAGCCATCCCTTTGGTTGTGTGGGAGCCCTGAGGAAGGACATGCATTGTACTTGCTTTACATATGTGCAACCTGACTCAGATGCCACAAAGGCTGTGCATTCTGCTTCAAGGGGGGTGGAATGGTAGCACATGGGACTTCCCAGTATGGCATTTAGAAGACATGATATCACATCATGATAAGAGGTTCTGAGCAAAACATGTCATTTCAGATGTGCTAGATCAATCAGAGTTCTGAGTAAATGGATTTTGAGAGAAATAAGAGCTCAACAACTTACTGAAGACAAATCCTTTGAGTGTTTAACATGCACAAAGTTAATCCTATACAGATACTGTAATTTTCCACAAACTGACATGCCACATATTGATAGACTGGAAGATGCAGAAAATCGTCAAAGTGAATCCAGCAACAAGCAAAACACATAATAAAGGAATTTCTGTGCTAGGTGGGCCTTATTCAGACTGGTTTCTGACTGGAGAAACAGATGTGACTGAGGCGCAATCCTCTGTAGGGAAAGCAAGGAGATATTTACTGTCTGTAGCTGTAACAGACTGGCTATATCCAGTCACAATCCTTTCTGCTTCAGTTAGCTGCATTTACCTCCCACTTCAATTATGAGAAATTAAAAATACCCAAGGTTAGTTTGGGGATCTGCTTTCACGCTTTTCTTTGCAATGTGGACAAAACCTTTCTGATCTGGCAGAAAACTGAAATCCCCAAAATGCTGCAGCACAGGTGGCACATTTTGGTAGCCTGGCTGCTAAACTGCATCATTATGAACTCAGTCATCAAAATAACTGCAATGTTCAAACACTTTTACACCACCACCCGAGACAGGTGCATATTTATATTGCTCCCTTTTCATGAAACTGGCCACAGTGAAAGTCAGTGTTTTGTTTTAACATTCAATAAGGAGAGAAGGCAGCAACCAAAAAACAACTACAACCCAAAAGCTTCCCACTGGCCCTTCCAGAATCTTCACTTTGCAGATCTTTCTGGTTGATACTCACAGGTTGTAAGAAATTAGTGGGTTTGACTGAAGGTGTTGTACATAGCTCTAAGTAAAGGGAGAGCCTCAGAGCTCTGCAGACATCAGCTTGATACTGGAAGCAGGAGTAGAGAGAGTGAAATGGAAGACCTGACAAGTTAGCACATGAAGCAAATAGCTGAACCATTCATCTGAAACAGGTAACAAAATAGGTTATGTCGCCCAGCATGGATTTTAGGCTGAATGGAGTCCACAACCTTTTCATGGCAAAGCATGCATTTGACTATCAAGGTGGACAGCGTCAGCGTGCTAAGTGTTGAAGTTTACTGTAGCAACCAAACCCACAGATACTGTCTTTTGTTTTGTTGAAACCTCTTTTAAAAGAATACATAAATAAATAAATGCCTTACTCAAAACTCAAAGGGCTTGGGAAAAAACAAAAACAAAAACAAAAAAGAAAAGAAAAATAAAAAAAAAAAAAAGGAAAACCAAGATGGTCTCACCTTGCAGAACCAGACCACCCAGGAAGGCTGGAACCAGGTATGTTTAAAACTTTTCAGATCTTAACATCTTCCAAATGCTGCAACTCTGAAGAAAAAGCAGCACTGACTTTTTAAACTGATTTTCCTGTAACGCATAACACTGTAAATAAACAAATTTTACTATCAGGCTGTCTCCACTGCTATTTAAGGCACTGCTGGGAACTGGTTACTTGAGGCTACTTTTGTTCTCGAGGTCTTTCAGAAAACTCTTAGGACGTTCATCTTGGACTGAGAAACAACCTCCATAACTTTACACACTTTCATTGCGTTGATGCAACACTCACCTGTGGTTTTGGTGTAACCGTTGGCTGTGCTTTGTCCTCCCCTTTGACTGGGCAGGAGGTATTTCTGCATATCATGCTCTAATTGGGTTGATAAGAAACAGTTTTTCACAGCATGCAGATACAGCATATTTACACTTCCTTACGTAAGATACCTTTCTATGGTAGAAGGAATATTCCCATCCCTCCTAGACAGTCTTGCATCTTGACAGGGATTCTACAGAGCAAAACAGGCTCCTGCCTTTGCTCCTCTGCGTTATAGTTCAGGTGAATGAGGCAGATGTTGTGAATACCCCATTCAGCTTGCTTTTTCCATGCAGAGAGAAAAACCCCTTCCAGCCCAAACTTCAATCCAAACAGACTTGTTAAAATTATCTGGGCTCAGGTGCCTCCCTGCTTCCGCTCTCTTGCCTTCCAGACTGTGGCTGGCGAGATCCTTTTGATGCACTTGTTATATAAACAGCTAAAAAGAGCAGTCTTGACTTTGATGGAGGAAAATTTCCAATTAGCACATGGGAGAATAACCATTGCATCCCACTCATTAGTTCAAGTGAGTTTGACTCCTGATTTTTGCTCACGTTTAAGGAACTCAGTAGTGCCCGCGTACAATACCGCAAACATCTCTAGATTTTGCTGTGCATGACAGCATGAGGGCACAGTGAAGCACAACTGGATCATCACAGTTGAGACATGGTGAAAATGGAACTTACAGAACATCATCTCTCTGCCCAAACTTACCTACCTAGAGTAAGAAAGCCTAGCTTACCTGTTCTTTGCTAAGATATGGAATCCTGTCAGTCAGTCCAGACTTCTTTACTGGGTACGCGGCTTCCCGTACCTGCTGTTTCTACTATATAAAGGCTTTAAAATATTTCATTTGGAAGCTCTACTTGACAAAAATAAGCAAACAAATCAGCAGTCAACAGCCTAGAAAGAAGCATGTGAATTTCCAGCATCTCCTGTACAGACTTTGCAGCTGTGAGAGGCTTTTAATTAACACACATTTCCTCAAAAAAGGCAAAACCTAGCCTTGAATAACTATTTCAAACTGACAAAAAGGGAAGTCTGGTCAAATTCAGCAGATGAATCTCTGTTAGGACAGAGAAAAGAACCACTGAGATTATCTTCAATATATGTGAAAATTCTAAAATTTTATCCTCATAATCAAAAAAATTTGAGTTTCAGAAAATGTTTAACTACTTCTGAAAGACTTAATTTCTGTTTGGAACACATTCAGTAAAACCATATGAATGGGATAAAGGATTAGGATCTCAACACCATAAAATTGAGGCAGCTGTTCCTTTTCACTTTCCCTGCAACCTACCAAGTTGCATTTACAGGTCTTGCTCAAGAACACAGAAAACAGCTATTTAGTGTCCTGCTTTGGCCAAGGCCACCAGAACCCACAGCTCCTTGTTTCTGGGACAATATTTTGGGGTTTACATTATTTGAGCCTGAAGAAGATTAAGTGCTCCATGGAAACGGAATGGTTTAACAATAAGCTGTACCTGAATAAAGGGTGTAGACATGCAAACACTTGATCCTGCTGTTATAGACTCACCATGTATGCGGGAGGATAGGGAAGTAAAAAGGAAGAAAAAAAGCTATTGAGTTTGATTCACTCACTTTTGGTTTTGGATGTTAGCAGCTTCCCAAGGAATGAAGAGGCTGCTGAGGTGTGCCATGGCTCAGCTTCACAGGGCTTCTCTCAGTCTGGCTGTAAGTAATGCTTTCTCAATTCTTCCTCATGATAAAAAAACCCCACCCAACAGATGACCAGGAAAGGCTCCGTTGCTGTGCTTGGTTCCAATACAAAATAGCTTTCAGCTGTTCCTGGAAACTACTCTATTTTCCAGTGCACCACTCATTTAGACACAGTCTTACCACTTGCAGAAGCAGAACCTGCCCCAGCACACTCCTGCCTTCTGAGAGCAAGACAAGCCAACCCTAGGCCTGGGCTAATGCAAACACGCAGTTCCTCTGGTCTATCTGACCATTTCCAGGCACAGAGGACGCCCCTTTAGCTGGCCTTGCACAGCCTTCACATAGCTTTGCCCCTAGGCATCACTAGCCCTCTAGACCTTAAACGGACCCTTGCAGTGGTGCAGAACATGGAGGTAAACAAGCACTTGGCACAGTGTCATCCCCTGAAAGAGAGGACAAAGATAGCAGGGGTTATAACAAGGTTTAATATTAAACTGATTAAGAGCTTAAAATGCATGAAGCAGCTGTCCTTAACCTGCATTTTGTATTTCCCACTTCTTTTTGTGGGTAACAAGTGGGTTTTGCACTTTAACATCCACATAATCTTTGTTGCTCTGGCTCAGAAGAAGAGAGTGAAAATTGGGCTATATCTATTTACGTGGAAAGGAAAAAAATAAAAATAAAAAAGCTGGATAAATAGCACTTAAAAGAGCATAAGTGAGCAACCAAAGGAAAAATGCCAAGGTCAACTACCTACCTTCTAAAAAGAAACATTAGGGTAACCTGTCTGTGTTGACAAGATATGATCTGCACAAGTCAAACGGACTTAGAACCTTCAGGGGGCTTCAGCAAAAACATGCTGAACTGAGTAAACAGCACAAGAAGTGGTATGGGGTGGGTTGTCCAAAATCAAAGTTATTCCTGCCCCAGGTGCTGTCTCCAAGCACAACTGCTACTGACTACAAACAGAAAGACCGTTAGGAAAGGCCACAACTTCCAACATACCCCCCCAGCTTGGGCATTTCACAGGTTACAGAGCTCTCACTGAGCTTCCCAAAAGGTGAAGTGTTTTATACGAAGGGATAGAAAAAGTGCAGGAGTAGGAGACATCTCAGCTGTATGGCATCTTTTCTGCTCTCCCATACCACTAAAAGCAGACTTTTAGGGTTCAGACTTCTCCAATTAAACAGTTGAAAACAAGTGTAGGCCCATACAATATTATGATAATTTTTAATAAGTAAGAGATCCTGATTTCACCTTCATCCACACCCTCTGAAGTGTTTAACACTCACCTTTCAAGCTTTGTAGCAACAGGTTACATGGACACTCAACAACAACAGATACAGCTAGCATTGGTATTGGTACTGTAAATTACCTAGCAAAGATACTGGGATGAAAAACGTTCCTAAATTTTTACAGTCACAGAAGACACCAACAGCATTCATGCCAGAACACATGAAGGGTGGGGAAACAGCAAAACAGAACTTGCTGCACCTCTACTCTGTTGTGCTGATAAAACTTGAATGCTTAGCATCTCTTAGAGATGAATGAATCCATCAAACAACATATTAGAAATGAAAATTCAACCATTATTGTGTTTAAAAAAATAAAAATTTTTAAGTTCTTAAACCAGAGACAGACCTCACATCTCCTATCTTAACTCTTTCCTTTAGGCAATAAGCTCCTTGGAAATACTGGTGAGCAAGTCTAAACTGGACAAGGCAACATCCACCCCAAAGTAGATGACACATGCCTGAAGGATGCAGGTTATCAGCACTGTTTCTTCATGTTTCACCAGGTCATGGATAATAAATCCATGGGATGCAGGCATTTACCCAGCAAGTACTATAAGTACCATTTTGGTACTTGGGATGGGGAGAAACATTGCACAAAGCATCTCTTTACATTCACTAATGTGAATTCTGGGTTACCATAACAAGCAACAAGGCAGTTCATCTTAGTCCCAGGATCTTACTACTAAGGTAGTAAAACCCAAAATGTTTTTCTGTTTTGGATGTGGTACAGCCAAGGCAATAGGAAGGATGTTCACATCACTCCAGCTGGTATCTTAAAGCCTATTTTGGTTAATGACACTGCTGGCGCAACCCCAGCCTTCCACCACACCAGTGCGACACAAAGCATGCCGAAAAGTCTGTTACTGGGCTGCAAAACTAAACAGCTTTAGCTGGTGCAAGCAGAGCTGTTCAGAGGCTGCAGGTTCATTTCTCAAAAGACAGTTATTTTGGCTGACTGCGTTGAGAGATTGTATTCAAACAGCAGCTAGAAAGACACTGAAGAGCAGTAGAAAGATACAGCATAGTCAGGACACGAGGACTATCCTTCAAAGTAAGAAGTGCAAACTAGTGCATGTGAAATCGCAGATTCAGCCTTTTGCATTGTGCATAGGAAAGGGGAAGACCAGAGGATCTGGAGCTTTGGGAAGGGCAGTGTTACAGGCCTTTATTTTATATCAGCCCAGAAAAAAAAGCAGCAATCCCCCCTTGATGTGGACAAAGGAGTCTCATGTCTTGCCAACTCTAGTCAGAGCTACTTAAGCTAAAGGGACAAATATTAACTCTAGAAAATGACAATGTAATGGCAACGGCAGCTTCTTGCTGTTTTCTGTTCTGGCATTAGCCTGCCTGATCTTCTCTAGAAGGAACAGGTTCAGCCTCCTGAAAGATATCCAGTCATGAAACAAACCCTGGCAGAGCGTGTGCTTGTTACGAAGGTATGTTGTGTGCAGGGGATTATTTCTTCAACTCCAATCCACGCAGCAATCTGAGGTCAGTTTTGTAAGATAAGTGGACAGAAATACAAATCTTAGAAACAGGGCATGTTCACACAAATTCAGTAAGATGCACTAGAACCAGCACTGTGTCTGTAATAGCATTAGAAGCAGTTTGTGAAGAGCAACTGTAATTTTGGGAACTCTGTCAGAGCAGAGGATGATGTTAAATAGTATGGTTTACCTGCTACTCACTTTCAAGAGACTGTGGATGCTATTTTGTCTACTCCTAACATTGCTTGCCGTACTTTGAGCTGTCTTAGTTACCGGTTGTAAAAATAATTTCTCCAGCTTCACTTGCTGTTTTCTCCGCAATGCTCCAAGCTTCTTGCCATCCACAATCTCCAGCTTGCCATCAGGCATCTGGCCAATATTCAGTAGATCCCTTTGTGATTTCACCTTTGTTATCCAGAATTGGGTGGCTCTGATTTCAAGACAATAGTTCCCACATTGCTGCATGCTCACAAGAAACCGCACCTGAGCACATGCCATGCCAGGTACATAGGACTCTGGAGTACCTTTTCAGACACGTGCAATGTATCAGTTGGAAAGAAGTGAGGAGATTCTTATCCTACTGAGCAACATTTTACTTGGAATCAATCATTAAATGCTTTTACACTTGATAAAGGTATTAGCAGAATATTCAAAGCCATATATGCAACGGTGGCTAAATTCAGGGTATTTAAGTTCATTTTTTATTTCTTTGATATTTAATGGACCCATCATGAAATTTTGCAGAAAGCTTAATCATGTCAGAGGGGCCAAAACTGGACCACTCAGTGTATATTTCTTTTAAGCAAAAAAACCCTCAGTGTTATTTTCCTCCTCCTCCCCCCTTTTTTTCCTTTCTATTTAAGAGCGATAAACATCCTTCAACATGACCATCTTCTCTGCACTGCATAAGGTGCTCAAATATTAAGAGCAATAATGAATTCAGGGGTTTGTTAGTCAGAAGGAACCGTGAAGATGCTTTTTTCTACTGACTTCTTTGTTGGGAGTTCATACTGCAGGGAAGGAAACAAAACACATTTCAAAGGTTTATACAAACACATTACATAAGAAACCGCAAATGTCTTAGAAGCACATTTAGATTCAGCTTTTAATTCTCAAGCATCCAACCTGGAACAAGTGCTGCAGGATGAGCAGCTCCCATGATATGATTGTTTTTCCCCAGCCCTGCCCCTCTTTTAGAGGGTCCTTCATCAGGAGCACCTATGGTAAGGGACAGGCCTGTGTCCCAGAGCAACTCAGCGCTTACAACAGAAACTTTTCCCTATGGAAAGACTCAGGATTCCAGCTTTGACAGTTAAAATAAACAAGCTCACGGTTTTCAGCATCTTATGCTTATGTGCTCATCTGTATGAGCACACCCCTCATACAGAGCTACTTGTGTACTGCACATACCGTTGTATTTTGGCTAGTGGTGGCAGAGTCCCAGACTGTTGGACCCAGGCCCGAGTCAACAGACTGAATTCTGTAAGGAAAATGAGCATAGCTAGTTTGTGAAGAGTTAGTACTTACTGATGAAGCTTGCACAGAGATTTACCAATAAAAATTAACCTGAGGATTCCCACTTTTGCAGCTTTTTCCCCAGCATTTGCACCAACAGTACCTTTTACTTCATCTTTAATGATGGCCTCTTTCTGACCTGTAGATACAGATGTGACTAGAGGGTGTACCTTGTTCCAGACCCTGGTACAGGTCTCTTGAGGTATGTGCCAATCCTGCACGACTTCCCATGCAAGGAGTCTCTCATTGACTGCACCCTAGTCCCAGTTCAAAACCCTCCCAAGGCTGCAAAAACTACAACTGGAGATGCCATACTGGCTTTAGAATATACACCAGCAAGTGTAGCACGAGCCTAACCAGTGCCCTTTTTGACCATCAGAGGACTCACGAGCATGCAGGACGGCTGGCAGAGACATACCTTTGTTTTTGCTGGTTGCAGAAAGAATTCAGTTTTGCTGGTTGCAGACAAAGAATTCAGTGTGCTGAGCGAGACCTGGACAGGCTGGAGAGTTGGGCAGGGAATAACTTGATGAAATATAACAAGGGAAAGTGTAGAGTCCTGCATCTGGGCAGGAACAACCCCAGGTTCCAGTATAGGTTGGGAAACGACCTGTTTGTTAGAGAGCAGTGTAGGGGAGAGGGACCTGGGGGTCCTAGTGGACGACAGGATGACCATGAGCCAACACTGTGCCCTTGTGGCTAAGAAGGCCAATGGCATCCTGGGGTGTATTAGAAGGGGGTGGTTAGTAGGTCGAGAGAGGTCCTCCTTCCCCTCTACTCTGCCCTGGTGAGACCGCATCTGGAGTATTGTGTCCAGTTCTGGGCCCCTCAGTTCAAGAAGGACAGGGAGCTGCTGGAGAGAGTCCAGCGCAGGGCAACAAAGATGATTAAGGGAGTGGAGCATCTCCCTTATGAGGAAAGACTGAGGGAGCTGGGTCTCTATAGTTTGGAGGAGACTGAGGGGTGACCTTATAAGTGTCTATAAATATATAAAGGGGGAGTGTCACGAGGACAGAGCCAGGCTCTACTCAGTGGCAAACAATGATAGGACAAGGGGTAATGGGTGCAAACTGGAACACAAGAGGTTCCACTTAAACTTGAGAAGAAACTTCTTCTCAGTGAGGGTGACGGAACACTGGAACAGGCTGCCCAGGGAGGTTGTGGAGTCTCCTTCCCTGGAGACATTCAAACCCGCCTGGACACATTCCTGTGTAACATTATCTAGGTGTTCCTGCTCCGGCAGGGGGATTGGACTAGATGATCTTTCGAGGTCCCTTCCAATCTCTAACATACTGTGATACTGTGATACATGGGAAGGGCTACATCCACAGGCTGGCACAAGAGAAGCCATACACACCACTGCATCCTTCTCCATGCTTGCTAAGAGTTGGGTTTCCTTCTCAAGACTGGCAAGGTCTTCAACAAGAGTCTTCTGGAAGGCCTCCAGCTTAGTCAGCCTAGTGATGGACAACAGAAATAAGCTTGACATTTTCATGTGCAGAAGCACAAGGCCATTGCCAAACCCTTCAGCATCAAACCTGCCTTTAGGCAGAAGCAAACATCCTCACTGAACTACATGGAGCAGTTTTGTTCTCAGTTATGTCAGAGAGCAAGTGAATAGCTGAACCAGGTTAAACTGAACATAAGTTTAGCTAAACAGCCTGTCCCAAATAGCAAACAGTAACAGAGGCCCAGGACAGAGTGTACAACAGGGTTCACAGCGCAGTACTTGTCTTACATGCTCTTTCTCAGCCTTCGGGAATTTCAGCAGATTCCCCTAGTCAAAGACATCACCTTGGCACAAGTAACCTGTGATGGGTTTTCCTACCACGGGTTTAATATACACACACTGTGTTACCACAGAATGCCAGCGATTCCTAAACTTTAACCAGCAACAGCCTTATTTGCTTGGATTTGCCACTTTTCCCATGACAGCAGGATACCAAGACATCATCTGATGGTGACTTTAGAAACTACAGTTCTAGGGTAGGACAGATTTGGCACAGCTCTGTCCCCAATTTCCTGCGGCTCTGATTTGCTCTAAGTTACTTAGTTAATAACATAAAAGCATGGCAGCAGCTCACAGCCATCAGATCTTATCCACCAACTCTTCCACCCCAAGCATGCCCAATTTTGCCTCTGTAACACAAACTTCCCCATATACCTTAAAAACAAGCAAATTCTGCTCATCGAGATCCTATTGATATCAGGGGTTTTGCACTTTAAAAGCTATTATTTCATACTACATTTGAACTAAATTCTGCAAACTGAATGCGTAGTAGACACAGACATCTGACAGACTTTATCTGTCAGCACACCTTAGGCTGTGCTTTTATTTCTTTTATGAGAACTCCATAGATATTATAATTGTTTGGGGTTTTTTTGATCTAGCTCCTATAAAAGAAATCTGACAACCTGCAAAGAAAAAGGACCTTCTTTAAACCCTCCATCTGGTGAGTTCCTGTAAATTCACTGACAGCACTTGCTTTGTACTCAGGAAACAAATTGAGAGAAAGGGGTTTATAACAGACCCCTTAACTTTTCTTCTCCCTCACTTCAGTCTGGCTTCTTTTTTAAAAGATGTAGAAACAGAAGCTACTAAGTATAACAGTGTTTTTAAACATATTTGTGAACACTGCTGACAATCAGAAGACAGCTCAAGGACTTCATTAGCTCCCAACTGAAGCTTGCTTTGCATTAATTCATCTATCCACTCTCCCCTTACAGGAGAATCAGGATAAATCACAGGAGCTACACTTCTGAAACTCTGACAAAAAAAAAAAAGAGACATGCACACAAGTTATTTTTGCCTACAGTGCAGTAGTTTACTGTTAGGTTCACTTACAAAGGGGCATTACTGTCCCTATCAAAATTTACACAAAACTGAAGCCATTTTCAGCCAGCAGTAGACAGCTTACCTGCATTCATGTATCTGGTTCAGCAGCAGGGACATCTTCTTCTCTGAAGTCCTCAGGGCATTCTGTGCACTGATCTCCATCCGTTTGTACCGGGACTAGACATAGGATGCAATGTTATGGATGAGCAATGGCCCAAGCAAAAACCTCAAAGTCTAATTTCCAAAACTTTTCCCTGGAACACAAATCCCTCCATGGGTTGCTTTGTGAAAATCACCTTAAGTCAAGTTTAAACTGAATTGAGATGACACGTAGGCAGGGTACTGCAAATATAAACTGGTTTCATTCAGCCACACCAATTAGACCAACAAACCTCTGTGCAGCCCATGCAACTTCTGGTGTGTTCAAAGCTTTTAAACACAAGGAAACTTTGTGATGAATCAGATACTGTCCCTTCATATTAAACTTAATGCCCATATTACTTGCTACAACTAAATCAAAACTAGCAGTAACTTCTACTATGTCTCAAGTACATCTATATAGTTGAGTAGAGAATAGAGCTTATATACTACCAACACCTCTAAGTATCATTAATCCCAAAGATACAAGAGTGTCCTTATGGATCCACGCATGTTCCAGCCAATACGTGCAGCCTGTATTGCTTTGTTTTTCATTATGAAAAATTTGCATAGTTTTCATCATAGTGAAACTGCTCTGTGCTCCAAAAGGAGTTTCTGTACTTTTGATATGTGCCTGTGAGGACAACAATGCACAGCTCCAATGTAGGTACACTGCCACTGCCACGGGTTACCGTTTTAAAAGCTTTGTTCCTTCCCTCTGAAGAAGATACTTGAAATGCCTAACCAAATTTGATGTTCTAACATCCAAATAAGACAAAAAAGGAAAAAAAAATAAAAACTTCCTTTACACCTTTTCTGTAATACTTCCCAGGAGTATTCTGTAAAACCTGTATAACTCCAAGATCTGCAGGTTAACAGACAGTACAGCCAAAACCCTGCTCCTGGGCACAAAATACAGGCAGGATATTTAAATCAACTCCCTTGGTGATATAAAGGTATGGGAAAACTCCACACAGGGACCATATTAAGAGGCTGCACATTACCAAGAACAATTTCTTTAGTTGGCCAATAAAGCTGTCAAATGCAGTAATCACCCCTGAATCACTGAAGTCTTCATGCAGCATCTCAGAAGGAAATACATCATCCACATTATTGTCCATTTCCTGACCTAGAAGAAAGTGTATGCAGTTAGCACCATATGGAGGGGCTTATTGGAACATAAACCCTCCTGCTACAGATGGGTTTATCATTCATGTGTATGATAACATTTGTTACAGAGCTGGAATTTGAGTCTTGTTCTTCTAGAGCTCACAAGCAAGAAGGAAACTAGTCCAAAATGCATTGACAAAGACCTGTTAGAAAGCAGCGTATAAGAAGCAGCATGATGCTAACCAGAGAACAGCAGATGTAGAAAACACAAGGAAAAAGCACAGCACAAGGGAAAGAAAAAACAAAACAAAGTCAGGCCGCTGTTTCTGTGTCTTCTGTTTATTTGTTGCTTTCTGTTCAGAGTTTGTAATGTTTTGCAGTTACTTTGTTCATTATCTGCATGCTTTTTTCAGGTTTTTTTTTCTTTTTTAGGATGGGCTTTTTGTGGGTTTTGTTTTTTTGGCTGTTTTGTTTGTTTTGTTTTTTAATAACCCTGGGCAACCATTATTCAGAAAGACTAGAAAAGTGCAGACATTGTAAAGCAGTTTCCCGAGCTGATTGTGGTTAGGGAACCCAAATTACCATTCACACCTCTGTATATGTGGTGTCCAATTTCAGTACCACAATAAACACCGGCTGAGAATATAGCCTCCCCTGCAGATACCTCTCTTCAAGCTTCCACATTATTATGATTTCTACTATCAATAAAGAAAAGCTAAGAGCATTTAAAATCTTCACCTTAATTGCCAACCTGACTTTACCTGTCTGGATCTCCACTTCATTCTCTACTGAATCAACAAGTTCCCTTGACTTATAGGAACTGTCAGTGGACAAATGACTTCTTTCCCAACTGGAAAATCTAAGCTTTTTTGTAGCTGTATCAGTTAATACATCTAGAAAGAGAACAGAAGATGATTCAGAAAATACCTGTTCTTTTGCATGAGGTATGTGGCTGTACCTACCAGCTATTCAAGGAGAAACCACAACTGTAATTACCAATACTGCAGAAAAGCGGGCAACTTCATTTCAGGGTCTGGCAACACTCTTACAGGACTGGTTAAGACTTCATCAGCAAGCCTCTTCCCTCACAAAAGCAGGCAAATAGACTGCCTACTGCTATTCAGGTAACTGGAATGCTACCATGCCTCCATCTTAAAGATGATTTTGTTTCTTGACCCACTACTGTAATCATAAACCTTGTCCACCTTTTTCCCATTCTCTTTCCCAATCCAAGCTTACTATCTGTTTATGCTCCTTTGTTCCTAAGCTAATTTCAGCTGCCTAAAAAAAAAAAAGCCACCAAAAAAACTACAAATAAAAAAAACAACAACAACAAAACAACCCACCACAAATACAGAAGAGAGAGAAAAGCTAACCACACTTATAACAACCGCCTTCTCTGCAGCTTCACTAAAGTTGCTGTGCAATTGCTTCTGACCCAGAAAAACCCTTAAAAACATGGCAAAGGAGGCTGCAGTGCGTATTTTATGGAAAAAGTTCAAAAACAAAAAAAGAAAAATCACCCTTTTGTCTCACTCTTCACTTCACTGAGCTCGGTTAAGTGTCTGTTTGGCAAACCACCTCTCTGGAGCCTCCACAGGAAAGAAAGCAGAAAGATGGTGGAATCCAGGACAAGGGGGACAATCCAAGCATGAGGAGCACACTGCAGTAGCTTTAGGGTTCACAGAGCACGAGTTCAAATGCAGTCACAGACTACATCCAGAATTTCTGAATATAACCCTACTTATGCTTTTACGTGGTATCAATTCCCCTCCAACTGTAAGACTGTACAATAAAAACTGATAAATATTAAGTCCTCATCACTTATCTTCCCCAAAAATTAAGTAGATATGTTGATACATTGAAGGTATATTCTGCAAATACTGGAAAGGTAAGAGACATATCGTGAACATAAACATAGCCAGTTCATGAGATATGGGATGCTTTTATCCAAGACCAAAGATTCAGTGACTTGGCTCATAACCACAACAACTAAACCTCTCAGAATTGCATCATCGTGAGCAATATTAGAATGAAGACAGCCCATTGCTGCTTGGCTTTGTCGAAATTCAGTTGTTTCCAGTCACAGAGACTGTGCTGCTGTTTCGAATTAGTTTGTGCAAGTTCAGTTTCATTTTTAAAAAGTCCCTAAGTGCCACATATCTTAAAAAAAAATACAACAGTAATAAACATCAGTACAAGTTATCATTTACCAAATACTTCATAGTAGTCTACATCTATATTCTTAGGTATGTAAAGATAAGGTCATCAGCTTTCAGGGATGCTTGTTTCTTAAACTGAAATTGCAGGGCACTTTCAGATCATTAAAAATTAGGTTTTGTGTGTCTCTTGGGTCTCTTTGTAAATCCACAGTTCTTAAAAGCTATACTACGAGTTTCCCTGTATAATGTAATAGCTATACTCTGAGTTTCCCTGTTCAAGGACAGGATTTAAAAGTTAGTAATAAATCCAGGAATGCATGTAAAAGCATCTTGCCACAGTCTGTCCTGATATATAGAACAGAGAAGTAGAAAGTATTTCTTCTGCAAAAAGTATCTCCAAAAACTCGGTTGTTATTTGTCTTTTCAAGGGAACGACAACTTTGGCAACATCCATTTCTACTTCTAAAGAACTCTTCCATGTTATTGAGACTAACCAACCTGAGTCCTTCCGCTTAAAACTTTCTTCTTCTCTTGACAATTCGCCAGATGCATTGTGAAACTTCTAAGGACAGAAGGAAAAAATAAGTATGTATCCACCCTGCATTGCAGACAAGCTCTCAGGGACTTGTCTACTTATAGGGAAAAAAGTGACATGATGCACTGGTTTTACAGAAGTAGCCTGACAGCAGATGAGAAGGAGTTTAAGTGCTGCATACTGCACCTGTGTGGCATTCTGCTCATCACTGGAGTAGCTCTTGGCAGATGCATCAAGTAATAGCTGTCCTGTTTCGAGCTCCTCTGAGAGGCTTTCATCTGCACAAGATATCAGCCAAGTGACACAGGCAATAGAGGTTGAATCCTCTATGGACTGGAAACCTCAATCTAATGACACATGTATTTTTAATATAAAAAAAAAAGAAACCACCAGCTTCTCCTTTATCCCTTCACACAGGAAAGGGACAGTGGATCAAACTCAGTCCCCAAAGCAGTTTTATTTCTGGCTGTCAATTAAGTTCATTCCCTCACCTTTCATTGGTCCCATGTAGTTCATTAGCCAATGTTCTCCCTGCCCAAGGGACTATCTAAAAACAATATCCAGCCCTCATAACCATTACAAGAAACATCACAAGGCAGAGTGCTTATGAAGAAAATGAGAATGGCAAAATTAAGAATTAAACTTCAAAAGATACCCACAAAGCACATGCCTACACATATCAAAACAACTTTTATAATGCATTGAAGATTAAAAAAGAAATACCATCAAGATCCACTGCAGGAGCGTCTCCCTTGGAGCTGAGTGCGCTTTTTTTCCTTAGTGTGCTTTTTTTCCTTAGTGTCTCCCTTTGAGCTCTTCGCCCTGATGCCCCCTGCTAAACCAAAAGCAAGCCTAAGCATGTATTTTATTTAAACATTACTACAGAAGTAGGGAGTTGGGTTGTGTTTTGGGGGGAATGTTTTTGTTGTGTTTTTTTTTTAATACATTAAGAACAGAGATTAAAATTTAGATATGCCTTACATACTGATAGCTCTCTCTCCAACACTTAAGGAGATCTCTGACCTGAAGAGTTCCATGCGTATGTAAGTTCTCCCTCTAGCTATTAGAGTTACATAGTGGAATGAAAGCATTTTAGTTAAAGGAGAAAAGGTTTCCAGGGGAAAATAAAAGCTTCTAATACAGCTACAAGTTCTGGAGGGCTATTTCCAAAACTTTCTGTTTATGTGGAGACCTTTCCAAAACATTTGATGTACAGCACTTAGTGGCTGGGCGCTCGAAAAGTCTGGCGTTGTTAAATTTCATTTTAATTTGCTTGATGTACGTCTGGTCCACTAATTCCTCCATCAGTATAATCCCTGGTTAGTTTTCCCAGAGCTATATCTGGAAGTGGAGAAGGACAATGCATGAACTGGGGCTCAGGATGAGCATAAGAGTTGGCATAAAAGCCCTAAAAATTGCCAGCAAAATACAGAGTTGATTGTGAGCTTGCCCAAGGGTCATAGAGGATGGGGTAGAGGACAGCATGGGGACAAAACCTGGTTAAGTCCAGGAAGGATTTCTGAAGGTGTTTGGATAGGCAGATATAGCTCTTGGTGGGGCCCTAGAGCCAAATCCACTCCTGTAAAGTGATACCTGTGTCACCCAAGGCAAGTATCACCCAAAGCAATTCCTGCCCAATTTTCCACCTGCCAAAAGTAAATACTGTCATTTCAGAACAACAGGCTTCAGGCTCACGCACAGCTCTTTCTATGAAGTTTCCCATGTTTTCTTAAGACCTTTTTTCCCCACTGTTTAATAGACCAACACAGTCTCAGCAATACTTTGCAGAGTAATTTATCCATCAGAACACTTGAGAAAATAGATAACACCAGTTTATGAATTCCTACTTATTTGTACGTGTATTACACACGTCATGCTTTTAAATCTGAGGCACATAAGCATGACACCTCCTTACCTTCTCTGTCTGGTGGTCACTGCCGCTACTTGCGGAAGACACTGGAAGCACTGCAAGAAGAAAAGCTTGCCTGGTTACTGACAATGTAATTTTGTGCCTTACCCAGTTAAGTTTTCCATTATGGCTAACCCAGTTTTGAGTTTGGTTTTCTAGCCATTTACAAGAGAAAATTGCATAACATTTACATTAACTTTCAAATAAACCCCTTTCTAACAAAGTCAGATGCAATTATGCAAATGTACACAAATCACTGCATCCAGAGCAGTTGCCAAAAGAGGCACAGGCTCAGCTGCTCATCTGATGGTGCCCATGTCCCATCCAGGGAGTATGGACTGGCACTGGAGAGAGAACAACTCCCACAGAAATAGACAGAAACACATAAAACATAATTTCTCCCTCAAGTTTCTTTTGCCTTTTCATCCCTACAGAAATCAGCTACCTGAGCAAGGCTCATCCTCCATGAGAAGGACAAAGACATTCCAACTTCCAGGACAATTTAGTTTGAATTTGGAGGTTGCAGCACCTAAGCAGCCATGGAACATGGCCACAGGGGAAGTTTGCTGTTGTTGAGAATGCTAGAGCACAGAGAGAATGCTAGAGCACAGAGAGAATGCTAGAGCACAGAGAGAATGCTAGAGCACAGAGAGAATGCTAGAGCACAGAGAGAATGCTAGAGCACAGAGAGAATGCTAGAGCACAGAGAGAATGCTAGAGCACAGAGAGAATGCTAGAGCACAGAGAGAATGCTAGAGCACAGAGAGAATGCTAGAGCACAGAGAGAATGCTAGAGCACAGAGAGAATGCTAGAGCACAGAGAGAATGCTAGAGCACAGAGAGAATGCTAGAGCACAGAGAGAATGCTAGAGCACAGAGAGAATGCTAGAGCACAGAGAGAATGCTAGAGCACAGAGAGAATGCTAGAGCATGTCACATGTAATTTTGGAAGTCACTTGGAGGACAACCAGCCTATCAGTGTATAAAAGGGGGAGCAGAGTGCCATGGTCTGCAAACTGTGTTTTTTCAAGGCTTATTCCCCAGGTCAATTGTATTTCTGGAAAGACAAGGAGTGGAGGAGGTATAGCAGCTCCAGAGAGATCTTCCTCCTCTTGTCTTCAAGAGCACCAACACAGCCATCAGCTTAGCACCCATGGCTTCAGCCCCATTACTCAGATGGACGCACCCACACAGATATTTAGGTGCCAAATTTTCACCTGTACTTCTGAACCCCACTCCAGGAAGGGAGTTCTTCAGGAACCTGGTTCTCTAAGCACAAGGGTGCGCAATGCACTTCCTCCAAAGGGCATGCCCCACTGCTGGCCTCAAGCGTGCTCTCTCCCTCTTGGACCAGGACTTAGCTGAATCCTCCTTTCTCAAACCATCATCAGCCATTTGTTTATCTGCAGTACAGCACATCATGCACAGTTAGATGTCAACAGGCGACCAAGCTTACCTTTTAATTTACTTCTCACCCGGGGTCTTTTTCGGGTATAGTCATGAAGTTTTGGCAGCGACTGCTTCTGAAAGTCAAGAATCCAGCTTTTTTCACTCTGACCAGTGCTTGTATTTTCATTGTTGCTTTCAGAGAAAAGATGTTTCCTGTAACTGGACTAAAGACACTATTAAAAGTAAGCCCTGCATAGTCAATTCCCTCCATTCACCCAGAAGCATCTTCTGTCTTCATCTCTTGCTCTCTCTTGTATCTAAATAGGAGAGCTCTTGCAAGAAAGAAAGACTTAGCATGAATGAGCTGCACCCAAGAGCACAGAAGGAAAAAATGAACATTCACTCTTTGGTCTGTCAGTCCTGGTGCACCCAGAGCACTGCTTTCAGTAGAAACAAGTGGACTATTTTGAGACTACCAGGCTCACATAACTCCTCCTCTGCACTGGGTAAGCCTTAAATTTCATCCTCTTTAAGGGCACTAACGATTCATACAAGTGGATACACACAGCAGCCGAAGGCTCTAGGGGTGAAAAAGCACAGGCAACCTACCTGCCTTCTCTCAAGCTTGCTTGATTCCTCATTCTTATTTCCTATTTCATAACTCCTGCCAAGTAACCCATAAAGACATGAGTTAGAGTAGCGCACACTGTACTAGCATGTCACAGAAGTGCAGAAGAGACACAGATGAATAGTAATGGCAGGGGTCTCCGTAACAGATCAGCAGGAGAACCAAACTGTTAATATGCAGTCATTAGCCAAGTTTTTCTTCTTTGGTTGGTTTCTCAAAGTAACAATTCAGGGATACCTGTAAATTAGCATCCTTTAAAATTAAAAATAAGCTATATACTTATAGATGGCAAGTCCCTGGCAGCTTGCTATAATATAGATACTGCAGCAGCTAAGCAAGGAACTATTTTATTAGAAACATCACACAGCTTTTTGCTCTTAACTTAAAACAGCTTAGTTAATGCAATGAACTCTTCATTCACAGAGCAAAATGTTCATAAATGGTGCATATATAACCCTGTACCTCTGACTTTGTGAGGAAACTTTCTGGCCAAGAATCTTTTCTTTAGCTTCAGCAACCTAAAAGAAAAACAGGTATTTGTCTTAAAGTCCAATTACCCCATAAAATAATCTACAAAATTAACATATATCAGAAACGGAGCAATAGCTCCACTATAGCATGCCCTAAGTGCGGCACACAGTATGGGCCCGGCTCTGAATCCGGGAGGCGGGGCAGGGTACCATGAAGCAGGGTTTTATGCTGACACCCAGTGGCAGGAGCAAGGTTTGGACGGTGTCCAGTTTACAACAGAAATAAGGGATGTCCCATTCAACACCCGTTGCCCCTGCAGTGACAGTCCCTGCACCAGGGAAAAGGATGAAAGCCAAGGGGTTTGTATAGTGGAAGCACCTTGATGGAAGCCATCAGAAGCAAGCTTTATGCTTCCTCAGAAAACCCCCATTGGTCAAAACTTCAAAGCAGGCAGAAGGACTAATTTTTAATTGATTTTTTTCTAAGTCTGCAAATACAAGTGAAGCAGAATTTCCAACAAAAGTTTTGTGAGGACTGCCTTTAACCAGGCATTCCCAACATACAAAGTATGGCTTGAAGCAGGTTTCAGTCTCTTCTGGTTTAGCTGAAGAGTGCAAAGCAAAGGACGCTCAGCAATCTGCTTTCAATGTTCAGTAAAAGGTAAACAGAGTTTGGCCTTCAACTGCAAAGATGTCCCATGGCCTTAGTCAAACAACAGCTCAAATTTCTGTTGCAGTTGGTTTTATCATACGTTACCCACCACAAAATGCAAGCAGTGATGAGCATTCTCCCCAGCACGTCATTCCCCCCCCCCCCCAAAAAAAAAGCCACCTTTTTTCCATGTCTAGCACCAACCAGGAAGCCAAAGAACCTCAGATTCCCACTTGTCTGGTTTGCTTTAACAGCACATCCATCCTTCCGGCATTTTTGCAGTAACAAACATCCCCTGCTTCAAGTTACTACTCTGTTAGTAACTCTTGACAGCTTCTATCTTAACTTTACCTTCTCATGACTTGCAGAGTCTGAATTTTCAAAGTCATAGATTTCCTTCCTGCAAGGCAACATGTATACAACGGTGACATATATACAATCGTGAAGAGTCAGTCTATAGAACTTCACTAAGAATATGGGGGGATAAGAGAGTTTGGGTTTGCTCCTCTCCCCTATGAACTCTGTTAGACAGTAAGCACTCCGATACCTTACATAAAAATACTCCTAAAAAAACAAACAAACAAACAAAACCAAACCAGCTTATTCCTTTCCTACTTAGTCTCTATTATTGCCCATCTTGATTCTCACTCTTTCAATTGTAATTTAAGAGAAATATTCAGAAGACACAAGTTAACCTATTCCCATTATATCATGAATGTTTTGTTCCCACATCACCAATAATAATGTGTGGTAGGAAGAAATCACGAGTGGAAAGACAATTTCAGAAGCATCTAAGAGGAAAAAAATCCATTTAATCGCTTCTTGAAGTCTAACATTTAATGTTTGCTCTCTAATCACTTCTCTGTATGCATCTAGATGTGTTTTCACTTCCGTCAACATTTAACTGTACTTTAACTCAACCTTTTCTTTCTCCAAACTGTAACTATTTAAAAAATCCTATAATTATTGCTCAACGTAGAGCACACCTTCCTCTTCGTAGTAGCAAGACTAAAGGACTGAGCTCCTTATTAAACAGGTTTCGCAAAGAAATGTTCATTTTTCAGATTAAACACTAGAGGGAGCAGAACGACCAAACTAAGAAGCTCTCCACCTCTTAACTTCTATACTGCCGCTCCTGTAGCATTTGCTGCAGCAAATTGTTTGGTCTTAACCTCTAGTAATGATCAAGTCCTGCAGCAAATTTACCCATTCTTACCTACGATAAATCAAAAAAAAAATAATCTAAACATTTGGTTGGGATTTTTTTTAAACTAAGGGTCTGTAAGCTGAAGCAGGACAACCAAGGAAGCCCCAGAGCAACCAGAACTGCAGCAGAGATCCCCCTCTACAATTAATTTGCTTTCCTGCCCAGCAGAAGACAAACTTTCACAGTGCACTTGGCAGAGAGCACAGGAGGAGGGTGCAACAAGACAGACTTCCAGTGCTGCAGACTGCATATTTTACTCAAACCCTTGTGTGCTTCTGCCTGCAATGGCACTAACTTTGAACATCAGCAGACCAATGTATGGTGTGAGGGAAGGGGACAACCAGACAAAGAGACCATTCTGAAACTGCAGGACACACAGATCCAAAGAACCTGCACAATATCAGAAAAAGCTCAGGTATTTGTGAAGGAAGCTGACACTCATAACTTCACTCACTAGAGGATGGGAGGATTACCTTTGGGTGACGAAAAATGGAAAAGGCAACGTGACACAGTATCACAGACGTGAGGTCATTTTTGGCTGACCAGAGTTAGCTTCTGAAGATTTCATCACTTTTGGGACCCAAAGGTTCACACTAAGGTAAGGTATGACCCTCTGTAGCCTGCTGCTTTTTCTGCAGTCTGTTCTGTTCAGACAGCCCACCCCATGGGCACACCCTCCCCACATTAGCACCAGAAATGGTCTAAAATCACCTGGTACACTAGCCCTTGCACAGGCACAGGACTCGTGCGTCATACCTGCCTTCAGTCCTCTGCTTGGGCAAACTCTTTTTTCTGTTTCCTTTTTCCCAAGTAGCATCATTCTGAGAAGAGAGTGGCAGGACCTAAAACCACAACACACAAAGTCACATTCTTATCCTGGAACCTTGCTAAAAGCAGAAGTCAGGCCTGCCTCAAAACTTCATTCTTCCTATTGCAACTGTCCAGGTGCAACTGTTTCCCACAGTTCTTTATCAGCAAGCATAGGACTCCCAGAGCTGAAACTGGGGTGCCAAGAGGGTGAGGATACAGAAAGAAGTAATTCAAAAGCTTTGAATTCATTCTACAGTGGGCAAATGTTACAAAACCTTTGAACTGTCAGTTAAAATGATAATAAGAAAATCTAAATCTAGTATCTGGAAGTGTAAACCCAATAATAAATGTAAATGTTATTTCTTACTAAGAAAGCTAAGTACTTACATCAAATTAAAACTATCACTTTGAGAATTTAATTTCTCTTGTGCATTACTTTTATTTGCACACCTGGACAAATCAATAGAAATTTCCAAGTACTTGAGTTGTGTAAAGAAATGCAACTACTTGCTTACTTGTCCTGGTTGCAAGCTCCTACGCGAGGAACACAGATATAGCATGATCAGACCATTAGAGCTCAGATATAAAACTGAATAAATATGCCTACAGACTTCCAAGACTCATTTCCTGAAGGAAAGCAAACCTTTGGTCTTACAGACCACACATAAGTCTTGTGACATACGAGTTTGTACCACACAGGGCAGGGATGGTTTGCTCCTGGGCGGAGGCACGTATATACTGTACACATTCAGTATATATACACCAGTACCAGGTGGCACATACACTGAAGAAATTCATCTGAGCTTGACTTACTTGGTTGGACCGCACTAGAATGAGGTTGGCAGCTGCTGCCTCTGCAGCTCACTCCTGGTGCTAAATGGCTCATTACACCAGGCATGACACCACACAGGCTCAGGACACTGCTCAAAAGCAGGAGTGACTCGATCCATCCCAACTTTCTTCTGCAGCTTCACCAGGGTATCTCTGCCTCTTGCCTCTTTGCTCTGGTGGGGCCCAAGGCAAACATACCTTTGGTGTTGACTCCTCCATGGATGCATCTTCTACAGGCTTCTCACTGGGGATAAGAGAACACATGAGAGGAATGCAGTGCAGAGAGGTGGGGGGGGAAAAACAACCCTTGCACCAATTTGCATCAAAGCAGTGGTTTAAAAGGTGAGGAGGGAAGAAAGCTGACTGGTAGCTTTACATAAGTCCAACTTATTAATTATAAGAAATGCTGTCCTGCAAATTTATGGGAAAAAAAAAGTTATTACTAATGCCAAGGTGAACTCCAGTTTACACAATGTTTCACAAAGGTCATGGGTCCTCATTATGAATAGCTACATATCTAGTGAGCTCCAGTTACACAGCTGTAGTTACACTCTAATACAGCTGTATGCTCGTCTTGTGTTTGGATTAAACCCATGATAAGAAATAGTCACATGAAAGCAGCAGCCAAACACCATCATTCTGCAACTCCAAAGTGCTATAACTCTGGACAGCTAGCTTTTCTAGCCAGCATGGCAAAACAGATTCATTTTTTTCCCCGCTTTATAAACGATGGAATAAACCTCAAAATCACATGCATTAAAACCCCAGGGGAGGGACAACAAAACCAAACCAGAAAATCCCACCTTGCTGCTTTTTGTCTGCAAGACACTCACCTAGGCTTCGCTTTCATCCTTTGAGATGGAGTTTTCAACTTTGCTGAAGGAGGCAAGAAAACTACAGCTTCACCCTCTGGAGCTACTATGAAACCTTTTACCTGCTTTTGCTGTAAGGCCCACAAAAGCAGAGCCTTCACCATGTCACCTGGGTGACACTTAACTGGGTCAGGCTTAAGGAACTGAAAGAAGCCATGCCTGACCTGAGCCTTCATTAGTATCTTCCATATCAGTTTGTTGGCTCACTGTAATCACGGTGACAGCAGAGTTAACCATTTCCTGCTTGGAGACATGAAACCATGAATAGAGCATGCATATGACCAGTAAAGGAATGGGTTTGGGATTGTTTTTTCTTTTTTGGTAACTGAGCTTTTTTCAGTGCTAACCTGTGGCAATAGCTGGATGACAGGTTCATCACTGACCCCCAAAAACGCTTTAGGTTGCATATAAATGATACTATAAGCTTCTCACCAAAAGCATCCCATCAGCCCCTTATAGGAGGGAGTAAAATTTCTTCTCTTTTAATGTGATTTTGCTAAAATTGCAGCTCTGGAGGCAAGCGGTTGTGCTGACTTCCCACAGATATAAGTTAGGGTTTGAAAATGCTGTTGGATCTGGATACACACTAGTTTTCTTTGAAAGGTTTTAACCACACCTATAAAAGCAGACTACAGGAGCGGGAACAGGGGCACAAGGACTATTTCACCATACACTTACTGCTACAGTGCCTGTTAACTGCTGACTGTCCTGAGAAGCTAAGCTGTCTGGTAGAGTCTCCGTGTTCTCAGAGTCTAAAGGATCTTTCCTCTTCTGCGGATTAGTGGACTTGGGTATCACTGCAGAACAGCAATCAGAGTGAGCCTATCATTGCAGTAATTGAACACATATGCCACCACCCCTCTCCATTCTTGCACACTTGCATGAAAGCATAACAGTGTAACTTTTTAGGTGCAAACATCTGCAGATCACGTTCAACAGAATGAACAAAACCAAACATCTCCAAATTACTCTTTGCAGAATTGCAATGTTAAGTAAGCAGCATCTTGATCCTTCCCCTTTCTAAGCAACTCATACTACATGAATACCTACAAGTTTATCATCTTATTGCTACCTTGACTCTTAGCTCTGGAAAACATGCAACAGGCCTTTGTGTCTGGCTAAAGCAACAGACCAACGGGATCTTCCGCTGTCTCTGTTCCACTCCGTTGGATGTCCATGGGGCACTGAAAAATTTGTTTCACTACAGATGGACTGCCTTCTGTCCTTTGTACTCCTTCATTTCTTCAACTAATAGTGCCCACCTTGTACATCTGTGAGTGCTTCATGGTGGAAGCTGATGGAGGAGCTTCTCCTTCACCTGCACCCCCAGAATCTGGAGGACTTCCCTTCTAGCTCATTTTGGGTTGTAACTGGAGGATAATGAAAACTACTGAAAAAGCTACTGCCTCAGACATTTAGAGCTAGAAGTACCTCTTCCAAGTGTTCACCTGGATAAAACTGAAATGCACAGTAATTAAGAGGAAAGTAAAAATTTGCTTTTAATATTGGCACAGAAAGAATGCTACAAAAGTGCTCTTCAAACTTGTGATTCATTTCCGAGATGGCAGGTGGCAGCACTAGAAAAAGAGCTACAAGTTCATAGCCTTAGAACACGTGGAAATTTCTACTATGCAAGTTACACCAAGAAATAATCTATACAAGAACTAATCACTTAAAAAAAAAATGAAATGCAGCCAATTTTGCAGAAAGGACATACCCCAGCCTCCAAAGAAAAAAGAACACTGCACAGAAAAAAGCCACCTCCCAAATAATTTGATGGTGAAATCGAGCCGAGGAAACATTTCCTGTTTAAGACTAATTTTGACCATGCATCCCTCTTGCTTTTGTGCTGAAAGCAGCTTTCCCTTAAACTGTGGGTCACAGCCTTAGTGAAGATTTACAGCGAGCTTCAGAGCAGGATAAAGGGAAAGAAATTATCTACTTTTTTTTTCTCTTGGACAAGTGCCAGGCTTGAACCTTCCTTTGGATCAAGAACCCAAGTGTCACATCTGTACTTCAGGCTCTGTGTTCCCTCATCATCCATCATATTTGGAACAAAATCAAACTCAGTAAAATGATCCTGGAAGAAGACATCTTGCAGAAGACGTTCACTGGCAGCACAGGACATTTGATCATTAAAAAAAAAAAAAATCAAAACCAAAAAAACCCCCACAGTGTTCCCAACTCAAAGAAATATAAAGCACTGGCTGAAGGCTGGTGAGAACTAAAAAATAATGGCTATTCCAGGTTCAACTAAGAGCCTTTTCTGCCATAAGACAAGCAGCTACATTTGTAGAGGGGGCACAAAACCTGCCACATAAAGTACTTAGAGCAGCACTCGCAGTGCCCCTGTATACTCCAGAAGGTCACCTGCAGACAGGAGCTGTGCTGCTGCTCATCTCTCTCCACAAACAGGGACTGCAGCCGAGTGTTTCATCTCCCCCAGCTGCACCTCCACAATAGAACCCAGGCATCTCCAAGGCATCATCCACCCCGTGTGGTAAGTGAATTGGAGCCCACCATTCTTTATCACATCACCTCGTTGAAAAGACTCAGAAGCCCTGCAGGAAGCTTGGCTTTCCCACCACACACCCCACTGCACAGAGGAGATGTTAAGTGCCAAGGTGCCAGACTGGTCCATCAGAAGACCTGTGCTTCCATGGGCACAAAAATGGCACCATCCCCTGCTGCAGGGAATCTCCCACAGGCACCCACACAGCGCAGCAAAACAAGCAGCCATGCATGGGGCAAGCAAGAAGGGAGGATAGATAGGTGCATCCCACTGCAGATCCAGCAATCCCAGCAGCACATGGCCATGGTGCCCCATCCTCACTCCCTGAGCTAGAGGGACTCGGCCTCCACCACTAACACCAGTTGCCAAGCTCAGGAGATATCAGTGGTATAAGATTGAGTTTGGGAGTTGTTTGTTCTGTTTTTTACTGTAGTTAACTGCAGTGTGTAAACTGCAAGTGAAGATACTCATTTTAAAACTGAATGATTTAAATTTCATGAAATAACACAATTTTTTTTTTTAATCACCTGCTTCATTCTGCCTGGTTTGTTTCCCATCATGGACAGGCTCCTCTTCAGTCACATTTATCTGTTTAAGTGAATTAATCTCATGAGAAAGTGACCTTAAAAAAAGTAGAGTCTTTAACTAGTAAAGCCAGCTAATTAATAACAAAACTACCAGTTGTTAATTGCCAGCAAGAAATCATTGGATGCTAAGTTGACCATTTGGAAAGGTTTCAACTCCTGCAAGGATAAATGACAGCCGCTATATTACGGCTATGTACCGTCACCTAAGGTTTCCTGCAAACCCCATGCTCTATGGATGAAAGTATAAAAAATTTACTATATTAACATTTACCAAAAAAAAAAAAAAGACACACACATCCATGTTTTTACATTCACTTATAAAAAATAAAATGGAGGTTTTAAAAACTACTCTACTTTTAATCTAGAGATACTATCTAAAAAGTCAATCTAAGATTTGCGACTTGCAGCACTCCTTTTCTCTAAGTTCTTGTGTCATGATTTGCTCATCCTGAGTAATGCAATACTTCAAGCTAACATAAAAACATGTTTATAATTCAAGTTATGCACTTAAATGCCATATGCTTTATTTCCTACTCGGAAACTCAGCAAAAGTAATCACAACACACTGAATTGATTAACAAACCAGTTAAACCTTCCAGCTTCTAAACCATGAATTTGAGTTCTTGAAACTTATTTCCTAAATTCTCTGATCTCTTTCAGGCCAAAGCTAAGAACATCTATATGGAGAGCCACAAATCCGCAAAGGGAATATAAACAGGCATATAGAAGGGGGGGACAACAAACCATGTAAAAACAATAAAATACATAAATTAAAATACCCACAAACCTCACTGTTTTTGCCCTGTACCTATCAAGTAAAATATAGTTTAGAAGAGTCATGCTGAGAGCTTACCATCATTTTTTCATCTCCCAAGACTTTTCTGAGAATACTAACGATTTCAAACTCAGCACTGAAAGATATTTTGATTTTTGTTACATTTTTTTGGTTAAAAGTAGCCGGAGTCTTCATATTAATTTTAATGATCTTTTCTCCATCCTCCTCTGTTCAAAAAGCAAACAAAAAAACCAAACAGTTAAATTCTGGTTTAGAGCAAGCCACTTGTTCTATCACCCCAAAAATGTCCGAATAATTTTTTGGGATTTTTCTAAAGTCTCTTTTACATCTTGCCCATGTGTTCCTAATTAGTTTGATCACCCATTTCTTTCTCATTGGTTCTAATTGAATATGCTGTTCCTTAGGACATTTATAAACTGACCCCTCAACATGTCCTGGTTGGGTCAGGAGAGTAGGTTATTGTGCCAAACAGGCCCACAGACAGTCCAACAAGCAGAGCTGGTGCTCTGCTTGACCAAAGGGCATGACAGGGAGGGAGGAGATGACACAGGAATTGTCTTTGGTGATGGCGTGATTTTAGATTGGCTCCCTGTGATTTGTGGACCCACAGCAAGATGGAGGATAATGCTAGAGAGAATCTTACCCTTAAAGCTGTAACTTCTGACTGCTTCTTTCAACAGCCTCACAGAGTCCCAAAGAGCATCCTTTGAAAACCAAAGCCACCACATCAGAAGGGCTGAGCAAGCCCCTGCTGCATTAAGCTAATTCCAAGAGTACCTGGGCCTTCATTTTACCTCACTACCCTGCACATAGAAAGTCACACTCTCGGTGCCAGTGTTGAAGTCAATCCAGAACTTCTCCAGCTTCTCGTCTGCTGGCTTCTTCACCTGGGGAAGCACAACAGGAGCACTGCTGTTCCCAGGAAAATCCCAAACTGCTGTATTATTCTCAGTTTAACAAGAGAAAATTGGAAAGCAGTGCTCTACATATGTATGTACACATGTGCATACCTCACAGGAATAAGAATTGGGATTAACCTGTGAGTTGCCAGCCTACTGCTCACCCAACCATACCCACAAAGTCAGATGTGGCACTACCTCAGGAAAGGGAAAGGCAATACACAAATGGTTGCATGTTTGGGGCAGGAAAAGGGTTTATGAAAGTTTTCTGTGTTTCTGAGCATTTGAAATAAGCAGAAGCAGTGGAACCATGTTCCATTGACTTGATTTTGATTCAATACAACTGCCAGGAATGGTGCCAGAAGTACACATACTTAAAAACCAGTAAAGCAATCTGCATGATCTATAACTGTGACCTCTCCTACAGGGGCATCAGGATAATATTGTTTTCTGGCAGTCTGGGAACAGCTCTGCCAGAGGAATTAGTGTTTTCCTGTCCTACTGTCTCTCTTTAGAGATCTCTCTTCTGTCATCACCATAAAGAGAAGCACTGTCTGTATCATCTGGCTGTTACAAAAGCAAAGTCAGCAACAGCAGGCTGAGAGCTAACAACAAATAAGCAGACTTCCCAACTAGAACAGAAGGTTACACTCTACACTCCGGAAAACTAAGCTTTAACAAAAAAGAAGGAGGAAAAGAGAAGCACCCGCCATATACCACAAAGAGTAACATTTAAACAGCAGTAACACTGTAGGAAAGGTGTCACAGTGTTAGGGACTATTACCTCATTCATGTCAACAAAAGCGGATATGCAAGGGAATGAATAGACTCTGGAAGAAAAGCAAACTTCACATGATACATTCAGCATCAGGATATGACTTTATGAAAAATAAAAAAAGTTCATTTACTAATCTTATTGTTCAAAAAAAGAACAAATCCCTACAAGTAAATTAAGCTTGGAGACTACAGTATTTTAGTCATGATGTATCACCTTTGATTGATTTTACTTCTGAAAGAAGTACCATTAAAACAAATAAAATCACTTTCTTAAGAACTTAATTATCCACACATTAGACCTTTATGTGTGTATATACATGCATGCATGAAACACAACTCAGATTTCAATCCTAGCAGTAGCAACAGCACCAGCTTATTCTCTTGTTTTGCAGCTTACCTTCTTCCATCCTCAAGCCTTTCATTTAGCTGATTAAGAAATTTTCTGCAGTCCTTCAAGACAAATGACATCTTATTAAAAATCAGGCTATATTTCCCTTGCAAGAGTTATTCTATTGGGCTGTGTAACCTCTACACCAGTTATAAGCTTTTAGGTAGTGAGTGTGATGCCAAAGGCTACTGGGGAAGAAACAGTCAAGCTGCTACAAATGGTTGGACCCAACTTATGACCAGCAAACCTCCAAACATACATCACAAAAAATGAATTGATGTATGCTTAAGAAGCAAAAAATATTTTGAAATAAGAGCTATTTTAACAATATGCCATTTTATATTTACCAGATTAAAAAAAAACAACCAATCTCCTCCCTCAAAAAACAACAACAACAAAAAAAACATTATTTAGCCATTTGTGGGAGGTTACTTTGTGTATTTATAAAAACAGTTTTGTAGGAACTTCTTACAAGGACATTCTCACTGAAAACCAAAACTAGCCCCTATACAGACTTGTCAAGTATGCTGTTTTCAAAATAAAGACCCTCACCGTCTCAAATTCTCCATCCTTGATCTCTTTGAAAGCTTCAGCAAGATAGTTATCTTCAAACCAGTGGTGAACAAGGTCATCTCTCCATTTTTTGGTCATTAACCTACAAAGTGCTTCTGAAAGGGCAACCTGAAGGTCATAATCTATGTGGTAAACATAAGCACAGGATAAATATCATCCCCCAACATAATAGAGGGTTATAGCATTGCTATTCTTGCACTTATATACTACACAGTCATATTCAGCAGCTAGCTCCACATGTGTTTCACCTAGGAAAACAGCAGAGGATAAGAGCCAAGCATTAACCCCAGGAACCCTCAGCGCCGTGTGGCTCAGTGAGGTAAAGGTGCAAAGCACTTAATCACAACACATTTGTGTGTCAGGAGATGGTTTTGGGGATCAGGGAAGGGACAAGAGTGAAGCATCATTGCTTTTGCACTGGGATTAAGTTATATGTCACACACCACAGTAGTGCCCTAGAAAGTGTTATTGCTAGGAGAAAACAAAAATGATTTTGCACAGGAGGCTATAAACCTTATGAACTGAAGTTTGTCCACATCATGGCAAAGTACATCCAGTTTTCTTTTAAGACTAAGAGAGCCAGCATACTTTGTAAATAAGTACATAAAGCTGATCTAATTACCTTCCTATATTCTTCAGTTTAGCTTTTCTCATTAGTTAATACAAATTACTAATACTAATCAGACAGAACAAATGCATTGTTGCATCTAACAATTTTGATTAATACTTTCTTTACATACCACCAAATTTTTCTCCCCAGGTATCAGCTCTTCACAAGGAAATAATTAAAATTATAATTAGTTGATAATAAATAAGCAGAAGTAGTAAAGCTGTAGAGGCCCCCCAGCTTCATAAGAATAACAACTAAATACTTCTTACCACCAACCTCCAGCATAGTTTTTGCAAGGTCTTTCCTGAAACAACATAATGCAACATGTTAAAGTGGAAATAACTTTAACTCTGCCTGCAAGGAAAAGGAAGGAAGTTTAGCTACAAGAGCTGGAGGAAAAACCACTTACGTGAGTGAGCACATCTCCTCAGACAGAGGGAATTTCTTCCTCTCCTCCCGTGGGAGACTGCCAAGTATAGAGTTGAGGGTCTTCAAGGCCTTTCCCCCACAGAAGGAGGAGCAGAAAAGGAAGGGAAATGGCTCACTAACATATTTTTCATATCTTGTATGTCATTACACCCACCTGTGTGCATGTACCTGTAATTTCCTTCTCCTAGTAGGAATCTTACCTCCTGCCTCAGGCTCCAGTAAATATTTTCTTGTGTAACTAGATGCCCTAGTTCAGGTAAAAATAAATTCACGACCTGTATTTGCCCTAGAAAAAAAAAAAAAAAAAAAAATCATTGTAAAGGTTACAGCTAGCAGTGAGCTGGTTTCCTTGAAAAAAAAAAAATAGTTGAAGAAACTACAGTTTGTTGTATTGAAGGAGTAAAAATACCACAGCTGTGCATTCATTTTAAAACCAAGCCTCCAAATATCTAACTCCAGACAGAAAAGGGAACTGGTAACTTCTTTGTAAAAAAGAGCTTCAGATGCTTCTACAGCTGACCCGGGTAACTACTTAAATAGGTATAGAAAGAAAAGGCTACTCAGTAACCCCAAGATATAAATCTGTAATTTATAGCTTTTGTCAAAGTCAACAGAGCAAACCACTAGAGATTACCTAGAAGGTGCTCATGTGCTCATGCTCATTCTGCTCCCACTAGAATAAGCCATAAGGATGAATAAACTCGAGTTACGCAGCCCACAGTGTAATGCTTCATTTCTGCATGACTTGTGAGCCTGGATATCTGGGCACAGATACTTGCTTTTTCTGAAAGCACCTGCTCCCCTGCACTAATGGAAAGCCAGCTGCAGCCACAGACAAAATCTTGCTGCTGTAATGAATGAGACACAAACAAACATCCTTCTGCCTTGTCAGGGTGGCTGAAGGAATTGCCCTATTATTCTGTGGAGGCTGCTACATTCAGCAAGGAAATAACATCTGAAGCTAGTAGGAACAGATGTGCAAGAGCAGACTGTTGAGCCTGAACTCCTTTATGAAGCACCACTTACACTGACCAAGTGAAATACTTGATACCAGCCACTTAAGCAAGATAACATGACTATTTATTTATTTTGGCATATTCAAAATAATCAAGTAAAAGAAACAGTAAGAGGTTTTGTGCTGTAATGTAAATGGTAATGAAAATTAACTGGAGAGAAATCAGCAGGAGGATTTAAAGAAAACACTACAGAGAGGAGGAAGAATAGGTAGGGAGCAGAGGGGAGAAGAGAAAGTGGATGCAGTTCAAGCAGAAATAAGAAATGTGCTCCTGTGACTGAAATTTGGGATGTTGAGGAATTGAAGAAGGCAAGGGGAGGAAAAAAAAAAAAAATATATATATATATACACTGACCTTTCTTACTGCACTTGAAAATCACCTGATGGAAAAAAGTAAAGGAAGCCTTCATTAACACACCACAACCCAAGCACAGCCATACTCAAAGCACCGAGGCATTTATGCCCCCATCATCACAACTTTCAGGGGCTAAATTACATAAACCACCAGTGTACTCACATCAGGAAAAGCAGTGCCACCTGACACAGGTATGTCACTTATGGTAACCCCAATCATACAGGTTGGAATTATGCAGGGAGGGTAAAGGGAGAGAAGCACCCACTTCCACCAGGATTTCAGCAGTGCTAGAGTGCAGTGCCCCCAGCTTCCCTCAGAAACCCACATCACAAACACCCACAACAGAAATAAAACAATACATCATCCTTCACAGTGAAAGGATATGGAAGAAACGGACCAGGAAGACAAAGAAATCAAGCTTTGGTAAATAACTAACTTATAAAGTATTTAATTTTGAAGTGTTTAGTAAAGAAAAAATTGATTTTGCTCAATTATCTTTTATCAAGTCTCTTAAAAAGACTCATGAGTATTTGCATGACTACTGATGCACAAACTGATACAGTTCTGGTAAGGTACAGACAAAAAGACAGAGGGAACAGCTGAGGAAAGAAGCTAAAAGATTTTTTCCTCATGCAAGTTTACATCACCAGGCCTCTAATACCTTTAAAATTGTGATTGAAATAGCAAGTTAAATGAAAATAAGCAAATGTAAGCAGGTCAGATTATTCTTTAAAAGTAAATCAGCTGCTTCAAACACAGCAGGAACAAATCGCCAGGATCACCTTGGCAACCACATTTGCACTTCAGGTGCAGCTCAGTGTCAGTAACTTGTGTTTTTATAAACAGAGCTTCAGCACAGAAGCTTTTCTTTAAAAAAATGCATTCAGAATTTCTTGCACATTTCCCTGCAAAAACAAACACTGGGCTCTGTGTTAGAAAATGACCAAATGTTGCAGCCCTGAGCAACCCCAGGGCGGCTTCTCCCAGGTGTGTCAAACTTCAGCCTAATGCCAGCCCAAGTTTAGTCCTAGGACACAAGGTCTGCTTAATTACTCATTTCTTAACTGTTTGTCAAGAGTTGGCTTTCTTATTCAATAAAGGCAACCCTTCTGCCCTCTTAATACACATACATACCAATGCAGAGTCAAAGAAGTCTTCAAGAAGTTGCATCAATAATTTCTCACTTGGGTCAATGAGGTTCACAAACTCTCTTGCTCTTTCAAACCAAGATACCAAGTAAAAGTTAAAAGAATCAGTTAAAACCTGAGTTATTAATCCTTATAACACAGATATCTGCAGGAAACCTTAAACACAGAGACAAGTTTTTGTAGTCCTTGAACTTCAAACATGTTCTCTGTCAAAAGCTACACAGAATTAAGGAGCTCAAATTTTGCTAGGAGGACAATAAAAGTGACACCCTTACAGCCACTCCACAGGACTTATTCCTCTGCTTCCCTCCTCAACCCTCTTTTTGTCCTCCTTTCTTATGCCCACTCTTGGTGCTCAGGAACTCCTGGACACAATGCATGCTGCTAGTGGTATCATTACTTCTATGGAGATTTCTAGTAGACATCAGTTCATAGTAAAACAATGTTTTAAAGATTTGTCAAGCTTTTTCAAAGTCATTATTTTAATACTTTAGCATTTAAAAGCATATTGCACAGCATCACACATATATGGCTAGCTAGAAATCTATGCTTGACTGGAGATACAGATGTCAGATTGGTGATATTTTGTTATTAATCTCTCCATACAGGAATTTTGAGCAACTGTATCCCTGAAAAGTATAGCTACAAGGCAGGACAACAACAGTTTGGACTGCTGACTTTTTGGCACAACTCCACTAACACAGAGCGAGTGTTAACTGCTCCCTCTCACCTATGCTAGGCCCGGGTATTCCTCATCTTCCACACAAGTACATTTCTGCTACTACAAGTATTACCAACTGAAATAAGTATTGTGCCAGAAGATAAAATGTAGTTGCACATTAGGTGCACCTGGTTTACTATGGATCTAAAAAGGAACCTTCATAAGGAATACATCAGCTTATGGAAGTATAAAACTCTGCTCATCAGTTCTATTACTAGGACTGTATTTTACTGGAGCACTTAAAATACATTTAGGAATTTTATACTATTTCTCAAATAGGAGTAACCCAAACTCACCCTCTCCTTCCACTGTCATTTTAAAAAAACAAAACCCAAAAAACATAAATCCATATAGTCAGGTAGTAAGCAAAGCCATGACGTTAGCTGCTGTACTGAAAGCAATGCAACAAAAGCAAGTATTTTTTCCCCACTAAGCTCATACAATATGTTTAAAAAGAAAAAGATACTCCTTTCTGTGACAAGCCATCTTCTAGTTTGCACTTCCTTGGAGTTCTTTTCCTGATACAAGCAACCTTAAATCACATTTGTAATGTCGTATACAGTATTACACTCATCTTTTCTACCAGTCCTTGCTCAATAAGCAAACTCGTCCTGTCTTGAAGGTCACTTTTAAAGTAGAGCTGAATACATTTCAGCATCAGCGAAACATTCTGGAATTGATTCTCGTCCAGCTCCTACAGAAACACAAAGTGCTGCGCTTCATTAGTCTGATACCCACAGAGCTAGGTGTTAGAGTGGTTACGGTTATTGATGGTACTTGCCTTTCTCAGTATTTTGTCCAGCTGGTTGAGGAGAGATTTCCTGTATTTCTGGGGAGGTTCCATTTCTCTCTCCTGAAGCAGTTCACTTATTTCCTGAAACCCTTTCCCCTTAAAAGCATCAGCGAGAAGTGATTTGAGCTGCGCAGGGGTGGAGAAGCAAGCAGATAGTGAGTAAAACAAACAGGCATTTCAATTGTAACTACACTTGCAATGCTATTTTAAGTTACACTCTTTTTGTTTCTCTGTGTTTACATTGTTTCATTTTACTCTTACATCTGAAGGTGAACCATCAGTCCCTCTCCAAAAGGGACAAGACACTTGAAACTGAGTAATCTTAAAGGATACCGGATAAGGAAATCAGCAACTCTTTAGTACACTCAAGTTTGCAAGCCATACCATGTTCCACAACTATAATAGTCATTTCTTCCCTCTTACTAAGGAAAGATTAAGGGGTCTGCAGCACTTCCCACATTACATTAAGTTACAAAAATTCTACATCATACCATACCCATCTAAAAACACACCTTTAAGTATACATAGGCTATTTGTAAGATAAAATTAAGGATACATTTAAAAGGTATTTACATAGTCTTCTGCTTTAGCTACCATGTTGCCGTTCACCTCTCTGTTAAGTTCTTCAAGTTCTTGTTCCTTTAAAAAGGGGGGAAAAACAAAAAACCAGGAGAACAAAACAAAAATCCTCTCCTGCCCAAAAGCTGAAGACTGTTTGCTCAGCTTCTCCCTCCCAGAAAGCTATTTTCCCCTCTTTAATCCCTATGAAAAGTTTCAGTCACCCAATGCTTCTGAACCAAAGGTTTATAGAAGTTACAACCACGAAAAGCCACTTAGGAGGACCGCAGGCATCCCCGGAGGGGGGGGGGGCATCACTCTAGGGGTGCCCCCTAGAAGGGAACATCACCCTTTGAGAATCCCCCAGGAAAAGAAGCGTCACCCTGGGCGGAGGGACCCCGTTCCACATCCCACTGCCGGTTCCCCGCCCCAGGGAGCAGTGCTTACCTCAGCCATAGTGCAGGAGAAGGAAGAGAGTAAGGGGCAAGTATAGGTGCTCCTTCACCCCCGACCCACGACCTTCGCACGACCGTGTCCGACTGCTGCCAGGTACACCCGCGTTTGAGACGGAGGAAGAAGCAGTCGCTAGCGTTTCCCGCAGCTTCAAGAGATCGCCTTTCCTCAGTCAACCTAACTACCAAAGTGTATTTCCCAAGGGAAAAAAGCCGGGTTTCTCCCTGGCACTAAAGAAGCCGCACCTGTGCGGCAGGGGCGGCTCGGACGGGTCCGTTCACACCTGGATGGTAGGGTTTGACCCTGCTCTGAGCAGACGGGTACGAAAGGGGAGCCCAGCCCCACAGTGAGGGCTGCCTCCTGTCCTTGAGAGGGGGATCTACAGCCGGTGCCCTCTGCTACGGGCTGGATTTTGCTTTGCACAATTAAGGGTGAAATTCAGTAAGTTTTCCGAAGGGATGGAAGCGAATGAGAAAGCCATTGAGAACAGCTGGGATCGTTTAAGAGATTACGGCAGCACGAAGCGTTCACCGATTTTGTCTCTATAATATTATGCGTGCTTTAAGTTGTTTCTGTCTCTCATAACTAAAAGCAAACTCTAAAAGAAAAATAAAAAGCCCTACCGGGTAGCTTTTCTAAAAAGGAGGCAACAATAACAAAAAAAAAGTCTGTAACTTTGTAATAAGTGAAAAGGTGCTGATCAGTAAAATGGCACTGACTGCAGTTTCATGCTTTAAACTTTATGTCACCGAGCACAAAGGGGAAAGGAGAACATCCCTGTTAGCGCTTAATTCGTTTCCACCTAAACTTAAAGAGCAGGTGCACCAGCGCATTTAAGGAAGAGGGGGTAACTAACACGCTGCCTTTTCCTTGCTTCATGGGTCTTTTCAAGTTGCGGGCAGCTCTGAGCTGCACTCGAAATCAAATACTGAGTGGGTCTCTACCGGGTCTAGACGCGCCTGGAGAGGGGCACCTCCCCGAGCCGTCGTCCCCCAGCTGAGCCCTGCTGCTGCCGCCGCCGGCTTAGGCTTCCAGCCCCAATGCTCGGGGCTGGATTGGAAAAACCCCCTTAGCTACCCTTCCACGGCAGGTGGGGGGGAGCGGAGGGGCAGTGTAGGCCTTGCCCGCCCCCCCATGTGGGGGTGTATGTGCTGCTGCCCCGCCTGCAGGGCCGGCCAGGACCCCCGTCGCTACCTCCGACAGCCCCGACAGTATAAAAAAGCAGGAGCCGCTGCCTGCCACCACCCGCCGGCATGAAGCTCACCTGGGATATCAACGACCCCCAGCTCCCGCAGGTACAGGGTGTGGGGGGTGCAGGAGAGATATCTCCTCCTAGCTACAAGGTGGGACTGGGAAGCGGGGGTGGCAGGGGGGAAATATCTTCGCGAGGTAAAGCTTGGTATTGTGGCAGCTTTAACTCTTCAGCACCTTTTCAAACGTAAACACCTGTGCCTGGATGGGCTGCAATAGTCCTTACAAAGTGGCTTGTAAAAAAACATGGATCTGATATGTAGTTTTAGCCAGCTGTGTATGACCTCCTAAAATAATCTGAAGACCTCCAGTTTGACCTGTTTCCTTCTTCCCTTTTAACCCATTTAAAGAAACGTTGAAAGAAAGTTTAGATTGCCTATTTCCTGCTACTGTAATTCAAGACCTCTAAATATTTAATTGTTTTGTTGGTGTGACATTTTACTGTCAGTTACCACTTAGCTTTTTTTTCTAGTTGTGACCTTCAAGTGCTTTTTTTAATTCACAACTTTTTTCATCTTGGTGTTTACTTCATTTTTACAAAACTACAATTAGAGAGTGGCTCAATGCTGTAAATTCTGGTAGTTTACCTGCATTCACATACATTTAACATGTGTATGTCAAATGAGTGTTGCAGAAGATTTTACTTGCTCTTTTCTTTAAACTTGGAGTTTAAGATCTTGGTTGGTCTTTTATTGTTCTGGTAATTTCATTTTGGTCCATAAAGACAGGGAAATCCCAAACTGAAATGTTCTTTCTCTGAATCGCTATGCAGGTACTTGAAGTATATCTGCAATGGCAAATTTTATTTCTATTTTTTGGCTGAAGCTTTATTCAGCTCCTATTTGATGCACTTTAATAAACCATTCCTTAGTTAAAACTTCTAGTTTTTAGCCTGCAGATGCACAGTCATATGATGGAGTGAACTTTAATTAAAAGCATGTGTGAGCAGGGTGGGTTCTATCATGCCTGGACGGATCCATAGCAGACCGGTAAGTTTTTTTAACAAAGCTGATCTCTTACAGCTGGGTAGCCTCACTGCAAAGAGGCACCTGTGACAACAAACCATGTTATTATGGCTCATGATGCAAAAGAGGAAAGGATGCTGAGTTTCTTTTGAGACCTGGAAGCTCAAACCGCCTTTCCTCTTATACAGGGCTTTTCTCCCAGTAACTAATTCTCTCAATTCATCTGCTGTTCAGGTGATCTCAGAAAAAGCTCTTTTTCCCCATTACATACTTTGTAACAGTGCAAACCATCAGGTTGCACTACCCTGCTAATGTTCTCCTGCTATCCTCCTTGCTGCCTTGCCCTCCCACCTCTGTTTGTCCCGCTGCAGGAACCCAAGCACTTTGATGCCTTCCAGGAGTGGCCCGATGGCTACGTGCGGCTCATCTACTCCAGCGAGGAGAAGAATGCACAGAGACACCTCAGTGGCTGGGCCATGCGCAACACCAACAACCACAACTGCCAGATCCTCAAGAAGTCCTGCCTGGGGGTGGTGGTGTGCTCCCAGAGCTGTGCCCTGCCTGGCGGAGCCAGACTGCAACTTCGCCCAGCCATATGTGACAAGGCTCGGCAGAAGCAACAAAGTGAGAGGAGCAAAGGAGAGATGGGATGTCCAAGGGACCCCATTTCCTTCAGCTGGGCTTGAGCTCTAAATTTGGATCACCCTTGTTTGAATGCAGATTAAAGCATCATTGCAAAGACTGTGATGAATCCATTTTTTTTGTGATTAATATATATATTTCCAAATTTCATCAATGTCAAAAATACTGAAAGGGAAATGAGTCTACGATTTATTATCTCATTAGCATTTATTTCAATTATGCAGCTCTAGCTTCTGTCATTCAGTTACACTTGGTAGTCTATGTTGCATTTCCTTGGACATTGTATTTTAATCTGAATTTCAGTGAAGGCAGATCATACTGTTCTTGAGCTCTCTTTACTCTAGAACAACATCCTTGTCTTTAAACAGTGTCTTCAGTAGTTTATTTGTCTATTTGCAGAAAAAGCCTGCCCAAACTGTAACTCAGCCCTTGAGCTCATCCCTTGCCGAGGACACAGTGGCTATCCAGTCACTAACTTCTGGAGGCTTGATGGCAAAGCAATATTCTTCCAGGTAAAAACCATGCATATATGTGTGCACACGCATATATGTTATACCTGTATATATATCTGTATAAAAATAATATTGAGAGAGAGACTTACCATTTTCCCCTCTCTTCCCCCCCCCCTCCTTTATTCTTTTTTCCTTGCATAGCATTGGGCATGGTGAACATGTTGGAGTTTTGGTCTGTGACTGAACTCCTCTGTAGAGCAAACATGGCAAGAACAAATAAAAGAATAACACTTGGGTGTCCTTTAAAAAGCACTGCTTGTGAGTTAACTGTATTCAATTTTAACTACAAAAACACCATGTCTCATTTGTGTACTGTAAAGAGTAAACTTTTAACAAAAAGGCTGTCCTGCACCCTTGTGTAGCTGACAACTGAGTGTCACCCAGGACCTAATATTTATCTCCTATTAAATAAATGGAAAGAAAAGCCTTGCTTAAATTGTACAAACTGAAATGTGAAATTCCTACTTCATGTGAAAATAATATTTTAATTTTAAGAGGGTTTAAAAACTTGGCAGAAAAGAGAGGGAAATTTAAAAAGCTAAAATTTGAAATGCTGATTTCTTCTTTTTTAGCAACAGTAGGACAAAAAAAAAATCACAAAAAGCTCTGTTCTATGAGATTACATTCTCTGCTGGATGATTTCTTTTGCTTGACCCATATGGCAGTGAATTCTGTTCACCAGTCATTATATGGAAGCAAACTAGCCATGTTCTCAAATTCTCATGTGTGGTGTTGTTGTTGTTCAGATATTCTGTTACAGGCATGCAAAACCTGAAGATTTTTGCCATCAAAATAGTTGACAAATCTTTGCTAAGAAGTTAATTCTTACTTGAGAAAGGACAGCATTTTAAAATCAATTTAAGTTTCCTACTTTGTCTTAGGGACTATTTGAAGGCCCATTCAAGGGAGTGTAATGGGTAAGGACATGTTAAATATATTGTTTCATCATGTATCAATATAGCTTTGGATACATGGATCTTCATATCACAGATATTTCTTTGAAATGCCTTTCCAGGATATACATTCCAGTCCTATTCAAGACTGGTGGTGTGAAACCTCTTTATTTTTTATTTACACTGTTTTAGCGATGGCTGTTACTACAAAGTAGAACTGCAATGCTGGACTGCAGAAAAGCAATTAAACTAAATTCATAAAATTCCCCCCCGGGTTCTAATTAGTTTCTCCTGAATACCACAAATACAGGTAACACCCTTGCTCCTTCATCAGCTCTGCAGTCCTCATTGACTTTGCTTTTTCTTTCTATATACCTGCAAATCCCTATTTATTTTTTACAGTAAATCCCTTCTTGTTTAGTACCTCCTGCACATTCTCCTGTGCTGTGGCTATATCTCATTCTACTTATTGCATTTTCTGTTCTTTTACCCATTTCCAGTTCGCATCTAATTCTTTGTTAATATTAATTTAGGCTAAAGGAGTCCATGACCACCCCAGGCCAGAGAGTAAATTGGAGGCAGAGGCAAGACGAAGTGCATTTAAGAAGCAAATGTCCTCTTTCCACCATTCCCAGAAAAAAAGACCTCTAAACTCAGAGGTAAGTCAAAGTCATTACTCAATTATAGCAGTGTTGTAAGCATGCACTGGGGATCCTTGAGCAAAACAACATTTTACATCATGCTACATCTGTTCATTTGGGGCTGAAATGAGCAATAGCACACACGTGGAGATATATACATGCGTGTGGGCAGTATTGATTCATGAATCTCAAATATGTTCATGTTCTTGTCCTTGTCAGGCAGGAAGATACCACGACAGCAGTGGTTATGCCAGTAGCCTACAAAATCTGCCCTGCATGGATGGCCCAGAAAGGGTTGGTATCACCACAGACACCAGTTTTTCAATTCCAGCCCAGTCTTGCCCTTTGCTGCAAAACTCTGACCTTTACAAAGCATCTTATGACACAGCCAGCTTCCAAGAGGACCAGCTGTCACCATACCCAAAGTGCTCCAATCCAAGGATCTACATGCCCAGGCCATGCAGCTATGAGTTTGGAGTTCCTGCCTTTATAAGCTCCAGCCCTTACCCAACATTTTACAAAGATCTGACAAGTCCTGCCATCGACACAGATCCCCTCAGTTTGAATGGATCTCACTACAGTGCAGGGACCACTCATGATAAAAGCTTCAATAACCCTGGCAGACACTATGGATTGAAATCAGCCTGGGGGAAAACTGGCAGTGGAGACCATAGTGACTATGGACAGATGCAAACCAGCACTAACTACCCTTGCTACAGTGGGGACTACCCTTGCAGGTATGATCCCAGCCCCTCTCCCATAGCCCCACCACTGCAAACAGTTATCACAACCACCACCAAGGTGTCCTACCAGGCCTACAAGCCATCAGCACTGAAATACAGTGACAACCTCTGTGATATGAAAAACCTTCAGAGCTATACCCATGTGGCAGAAAACGTCTCAGGCGCTATCTATTCAGGGATGAAGATTCAGGAAGACTTTGGGATGATAAAGTCAGCATTGCTTTACCAGCATGACCCAGTCCCCACAAAGTCCAAACCAGCTGAGAGCATGGAGACCTATCGGTATGGGCCACCGCTGGGGAACAGCTATGCTGAGCATGAAGGCCAGACCTTAAAGTTTGAGAGTGCTGAATATTGACTAAAAGTTGCCTAAATGGTAAATACAGGCAAATGGGAACAAAAACTCTTGTGCTGACTATGTGCATGCTAAGCCCAGTGGATTGGGATTTGAGGAGAGGTGAGGAAGCAGTACATCACAATTGCTTATCCCCCAAAAGTGCTTTTCTGAAGCTGTGCTGAGGAAAGTGTATTTTGCATACAATTTCAAACCAGCCCCACTTAATCCCTAAAATGGCATGTGAAGTTGATCCCCAAACATGCCCGGGAGAATGCAGTGGGAAGATGCAGCACCTCGGGAAGTCAACAGCCTCTTCTGATGGCAAGTGCAATTCACTTAAAGCCACAGCTCCTGACAGATGCCTCAAGGTTTGAGAGGAAACACTCTTTTTGTAAGAAAGAAAATGCTTACAGGGTAATGGACAAAAAGATGAAGGAAGGTGGCTATAGATTATACTTAACTGAAAGAAATGACTGAAAATGAAACAAATTAAGAAAGCAAGACAACTTGCAGAGTAATTCACCTGAACAGCCCATTTATCTGCTGTGATCCATTTGATGAATGAAAAGACCAGCTAGGTTTCTCTGAAATGGGAAGTGAAAAACCTATATGCTGACTTCATGTCGCTTTTTGATCCCCTGCATCAAGAGTACTTGCCAAATTTTCTAGGCAAAAAGGAAAGCACAGGCTTGCCCTATCACCACTGAGAACCTGCCACTCCCTGTCTGGAGGCAAGAAGGCTCAGGTGACCCTCTCCACAAGCATGCCCAACACTGCATGTGTACCAGGTTAATTATCTCTGGTCCTGAAAACCATTTGCAGTGAAACTGCTTTTTGTCTAAAAGGGTCTGGCAAGCTGGTCAGACCAATACTGCACAAGTATTGCTGCAGAAATTAGCTTTGCTCATGAATACAAGTCCATCCTGTCTAAAAATGCAGCGTCCTAGCTGCTTAGCAGTACAGGTCAGTGCCGAATGCAACTTTCCTGCTTGTCTTTCTGCACTGCATTTCCATTAGATATTTCCCCTTCCTTTATTATTCTCCTCTTCTAATTATTCTCTCTGCAATCATAACTCCCCATAACCATCATCCTAGAAATGAAGCAACTAAAACTAAGGTAGGAAAACAGCATTTCCAGATAGCCTGAGCTAAACAAAAAGTATGTAAGGACTTGCATCCCCAAATTCTTAGCTAAATGAATTAATTCTCCATTAAGCCAGGAAAAAGAAACAACACAGGAGTACTGCTAGTTTAAAATTTGGGTACTTTTGAAAGCTGCCTAGTACTGAGGAATGTAACTTGTACCCAAACTGTGGGTGCTGATCTAGGGAGTTACGTAGAAACGGTGGATTAGTCAGGGTTACAAAGTTTCTTCTTATCAAGTTACCAAGTACCTTTAACTTTCTGGACACTCAAATACTTAAAAACATTTTAGGTATATTTTTGCCATGTTTTGAGGAGCAGCATGCTACTTTCAATAAACATGCCTTTTCAATAAACATGAAACCCCAGATAAGCACCATGTAAACTAAGATGAGCTGCTGATTAGCTGGCTTCAACACACAGGGCCTTGTAATGCTATCATCAAACTGGTAAACAAACCTTATTTTCAAAGCATGATGTACAAATACCAGAGTTGTTAAAATACGTATTTCTGGTATAGTATATTTTCTTTGTATGTCTATGAAAACAGTGCAAGCAGTCTGACATGTGAAATTGAGCCCCACAGGAATTTAGCTAATTTTTAAAATTCAAGACATGTGAAGCTGTAATTCACAAAAAGGCTAAATGAATTCATGTGCAGCAAGCTTACCTTGTCTGTTAGGGTATACCTTTTGCTGTATACCTCATTTGGCTTTTGTTAAACTCTCATGGCAGTTCTTTTGCCAGGTCTTTTAAATTACTGCCAAGAACAGACTCCAGTGAGCAACCTCAGTTTGATAATTAATCTATATACTGACTTTATTTATTTATTTTTTTTTTTTTTAAAGAAGGTGGTGGGAATAAGAAGTTACTACCCAGAAAGACTGGTTTAGAGTTTAAGAACATATAACTCTATGCCTGTTTATAGAACTGAGATTTCTCATTTGTACTCCATGTTGAGGCGTTTGGTGTGTAGAATAAAAATCAAGATGTACAGCCTTCCAAGTTTAAAAGAAAGAGACTGTAGGGGAATAAGGCTGAACAAAATCATTCAAAAATCTGGAAAGATTCACAGCAGATGCAGAAGTCAAAACTTTCAAGCAGGAAGTTGCTCCATTTTATATTGTTTTTAGAGGAGTTACACAACAACTCAAGCTTCAAGTGTATTAAAACACTCGGACAAGCTGTGGGGGTTCTGTGCTGTTAATATTGCTCATCTAAAATGAAACTTGTCACTGTAACTGTATGCTTAAATCATTATGCTATGCTTTTAAACACAGACTTCTAAGCAGAACCTTGTGCATCAATTAAGAAAATGCAACCAGTTGTGTTAAGATGCTACTTTCTGGGTGTGGATTTGTTCCTAATAAAAATGACAGCTGCTTAAGCACCGTAAAAAGCTACTGTAGCAATTGCCTCATTGCATCATCTGCAGCACTAGAGCAAATAAAACCACTTTAAAGGTTATTCCAGTCTTTCTTCACTTTGCTCCTTTCATTCATAAGTGTCTGGGACAAGATAGCTGGATGTTACCTTTGTCAGATAAAAGATCAGATGGGCAAAGTGTAGTGCTCTGCATAGTTTTCTCTTCAAAAAAAATCTATGTAAAGGTAGTGTGAGTTTGTGTAATAAAAAGCCTGAAATTGAAAGCCTCCTTGTTGTCTTATATAGCTGCAGAATTGACTTTAAAAGCATGTTTCTCAAGCAAAACTGTATTCTGAAGAAAGATGTGTTCCCTTTGGTCCCTGAATAAGCAGCTTCTCTTCCATTAATTGTCCCCTTCAAGCACATGAGAGGAGCCCCTTGCCAGCCCGCATCCTGTACTACAGCAGACATCTTCACCTAACAAATTCCAGTTGTTACAGTGAAGCCACGGAGGAAGGGGGGAAAAAGGCGCTTTCAAACCTTGGCCACCTGTGGCTCCAGGTTCATAGGGACTACAAGGGCCCTACTGAGGTAAAGGGCCATCTGCTCCCATGCTGAAGCTGCCCTTTGTACTCAAAGAGCAGCTTCTCAGTGGCAAATCTTAAAAGCACGAGTGTTGAATGGATGCCTCCCAGAGACAAGGGGCCATGTGAAAATGTTTTTGAACTGTGTACCTACCAAATGCAGTGGTATGTCACACATCTGATGAGTGCAACTACATGCGGCCATCATCTTGTGGTTCCCATCTCCTCGTGCTTTTAAGGCACAGCTTGGCACACTATCCTTCTCCACAGCCACCTGTGTCCACCCAGTCCTGACAAAGACCTCTTGAGAGTCTGAGCAGTTTGCTTACCCTTGCTCCTCTTCTGAAAGCAGGTTACCTCTGGGCTTCTCAAATACACCAAAGCCTACAAACAAGGTATGCAGACACACAGCTGGTTTGGCTTTACTGAACTTGAAGTAGTTGATCTCCTCATTTTGGGGTGCAGATTTTATCATTTTTAAAGGCAGAGGCAAGCTTTCTCCCAAGTTCTACAGGTGGAAATGAGAGCTACCCTATAGATGCTGATAATGCAACAAAGCAAAATATGGCAGGATATATCCAATTTGGTGGCCTTCATAATGGGGCTGTGGAACTGATAGGGGCAGAGCAGTTGATGTCATCTACCTGGACTTGTGCAAAGCACTCGACACTGTCCCATACAACATCCTTGTCTCTAAATTGGAGAGACATCAATTTGATGGATGGACCACTTGGTGGATAAAGAACTGGCTGGATGGCCACACACAAAAAGTTGTGGTCAATGGCTCAATGTCTGGCTGGAGACCAGTAACGAGTGGTGTCCCTCAGGGATCGGTGTTGGGACCAGTCTTGTTCAACATCTTTGTCAGTGACATGGACAGTGGGATTGAGTGCACCCTCAGCAAGTTTGCTGATGACACCAAGCTGTGTGGTTCTGTTGATACGCTGGAGGGAAGGAATGCCATCCAGAGGGACCTTGACACACTTGTGAGGTGGGCTGATGCCAGCCTCATGAAGTTTAACAATGCCAAGTGCAAGGTCCTACACCTGGGTCAGAGCAATCCCAGGCACAGCTACAGGTTGGGCAGAGAAGAGATTCAGAGCAGCCCTGTGGAGAAGGACTTCGGGGTGTTGGTTGATGAGAAAATGAACATGAGCAGGCTTCAGTGTGCGCTCATAGCCCAGAAAGCCAACCATATCCTGGGCTGCATCAAAAGCAGCGTGACAAGCAGGTCGAAGGAGGTGATCCTGCCCCTTTATTCTGCTCTCGTGAGACCTCACCTGGAGTATTGTGTGCAGTTCTGGTGTCCTCAACATAAAAAGGACATGGAACTGTTGGAACAAGTCCAGAGGAGGGCCATGAGGATGATCAGGGGACTGGAGCACCTCCTGTATGAAGACAGGCTGAGGAAGTTGGGGCTGTTCAGCCTGGAGAAGAGAAGGCTGTGTGGAGACGTCATAGCAGTCTTCCAGTATCTGAAGGGGGGCTATAGGGATGCTGGGGAGGGACTCTTCTTTAGGAACTGTAGTGATAGGACAAGGGGTAACGGGTTAAAACTTTAACAGGGGAAGTTTAGATTGGATATAAGGAGGAAATTCTTTCCTGTTAGGGTGGTGAGGCACTGGAATAGGTTGCCCAGGGAGGCTGTGAATGCTCCATCCCTGACGGTGTTCAAGACCAGGTTGGACGAGGCCTTTGGTGATATGGTTTAGTGTGAGGTGTCCCTACCCATGGCAGGGGGGGTGGAACTAGATGATCTTAAGGTCCTTTCCAACCCTAACTATTCTATGATTCTATGATTTCTAAGATTTTGGTTGGTATTTTTGTTTGTGTTTTGTTTGTTGTTTTTTTAATTCCTGAGATTTTTTTCTGGTTTTCTGGTGTTCTTCTTTGTGTCTTTTTGGAGGAAGCTATCTAATACAACTGAGCTATACCCATTCACAAAAATAGATCATGTTTCCTGAAAGACACCATTTAGCAGGATGCACAACGCAGTTCTAGAGGTGCATCTAGGAAAGTTTGTGTCATTCCCAACCTTATCAGTAGAAGTTACATGCAGATAAAAGGGGAGGAACTGGGACATTTAATGTTGGAGTAGTTCCTCCCAACACACAGAGTAGAAAGTTAGATGAGGCCTGTTAAAAACCCTGCCTGAGAATTAATGAGAGCAGTGTAAGGTGGTGTTCCATGTCTGGCATAACGGCCTTTGGTGTCCTAGCTGCATAAAGTAAATATCTGCCTGTCACTCAAACGCAAAGGGAGGGTGAGCCAGTTGCTGTTTATGTAGTGCTACAGTTGGGATTGTGCAAAATAGAGAGTGCATTGCAGCACAACACCTCTGTAGGCTCACAGGCAGCACAAACATCAGTGGGACAATTCAGGCACAATCAAGTATCACACAGAAACATCACTCATTTGGCTGAAACTCATTCAAACAAACAGAAATCAAAGATTACACAATCCCCATTAGCTTCAGTGTGCATGCTGGCACTTGTGATGGTGTTTGAGAGAAGCCAGTTTCAGGTACTTAGGCTGGCATTTGAGCAAAGCATCAACACCTTTAAGGACCACAACCAAAGAAGGTTCTTTCAACAGAAAACGAGCAGTGGGTCTGCTCATGTTGTTGTGTAAAACGAGCAGGGAAGCAGGTGCATGAGGATGTTCTTGGAGGTCCTTTCGCAAGGCTCACAAACATCACTGCAGTTCCTGGGTCTCTTTGTTCGAGCCTGTTGCCTTCCTTTCAGTTTCCTGGTTCACAGCAAGAGCACAGCACAGCACCTCTCCCCTGTCTTTATGATAAAATGAAGTGTTAAGTGACTGGGTTGCAGTGCTCGTCCTGCAACTCCTCACCATGTTGCAGTTTAGCTTAAACACTGGCAAGTTCTGTCTGCAACCTTTCTGTCTTAATGCATGTGAAATGTTGGGGAGAATTTCAGAAAGTACCAGCAATTGACAGACACAGGTGCACAAATCCATGAGACCTGATGAGATGCATCCACGGGTCCTGAGCGAACTGGTGGATGAAGTGGCTAAGCCACTATCCATCATATTTGAGAAGTTGAGAGAGTCTGGTGAACTTCCAACTGACTGGAAAAGGGGAAACATAACCCCTATTTTTGAAAAGTAAAAAAAGAAAGACGCAGGGAACTGCAGGCTTGTTAGCCTCATGTCAGTGCCCAGCTAGATCATGGAGCAGATTCTCTTGGAAAATATGTTAAGGCACATGGAAAATAAAGTGATTGGTGACATCAAATATGGCTTCACTAAAGGCAAATCATGCCTGACAAATTTGGTAGCTTTTTATGACAGGGTTATAGCATTGGTGAATAAGGGAAGAGTGACTGACATCATCTGCTTAGACTTGTGCTAAGCAGTTGATGCTGTCCAACATGACATGCTTGTCTCTAAACCGGCAAGACATAGATTTGACAGATGGACCACTTGGTGTATAAGGAATTGGCTGGATAGTCACATTCAAAGAGTGGCAGTCAACAGCTCGATGTCTAGGTGGAGGCCAGTGACTAGTGGTGCTCTTCAGGGTGGTGGGGACAGTATTTTTTAATATCTTTGTTGGTGACAAGGACAGTGAGATTGAATGTGCCTTCAGCAAGTTTGCCAACAACAGCAAGCTGTGTGGTGCAGTTGACATACTGGAAGGATGGGATGCCATCCAGAAAACTTTGACAGGCTTGAAAGATGGGCCCAGCTTCCTGAAGTTCAACAATGCCAAGTGCAAGCACATGAGTTAGGGCAATCCCAAACAAACACAGGCTGGGCAGAGAATGGATTCAGAGCAGTCTTGTGCAAAAAGGACTTGGAGGTGTTGCCTGATGAGAAGCTCAACATGAGTGTATGTTCACAGTCCAGAAAGCCAACCGTATGTTGGACTGCATCAAAAGAAGTGTGATCAGCAGGTTGATGGAGTTGGCTCTCCCCTCTACTCCACTCTTGTGAGACCCTGCTTGGAGTACTGGATTCAGCTCTTGGACCTCCAATGTAAGAAGAATGTGGGCCTATTTAAGCAAGTGCAGAGGAAGGTCATGAAGATGATCTGAGGGCTAGAGCACCTCTCCTAATAAGACAGGCTGAGAGTTAGGGTGGTTTGGCCTGGAGAAGAGAAGGCTCTGAGAAGGCTCTTATAGCAGCCTTCCACTACTTAAAGGGAGCCTACAAGGAATCTGGAGAGGGGCTTTTTACAAGGACAAGGGGGAATGGCTTTAAACTGGAAGAGGGGAGATTTAGGTTAGATATTAGGAAGAAGTGCTTCACTATGAGAGTGGTGAGGCACAGGAACAGGTATCCCAGAGAAGTTGCAGATGCCCCATCCCTGGCAGTGTTCAAGGCCAGGTTGGACAGGGCTTTGAACAACCTGGTCTAGGGGGAGGTGTTCCTGCCCATGGCAGGGGGTTTGAACTGGATGAGCTTTAAGGTCCCTTCCAACCAAAACCATTCTATGATTCTGTGAAATTGGGTGACAGCACCATCATGGGAGTGCCCATCACTGGGAAAGAAGGGCAGGTGTGGGACAAAAATAAGCTGTAGAGAGGGAGAGGAAAGAACAAAAGAGCAGGGAAGGGACATCACAGGACAACTGCTGCACCTTTTCCACCGATGGTGGAGAGGTACTTCTACACACGTAATGCATACACTTAATAGGGTTCAAACGCATCCACACTGGTGAATCTATGGTTCAGTGCTTTGCTATGTATGACCAACTCCTCTTGAATCTCTGCCTGAATTCTGCCTGTGTGGGTGATGATACCTTCTGCCTTTTCACATCCAGGCCTTACCTTTGAACTTCATTTTACCCGGGAGGCATCTCTCATGTTTTATTTCATTAAAGGAAATGGGCATATTCTGTTTCAGAAAACATAGTGTTGTTTTTTGTACTTTCATTTCAGCAAACTATGGTCAAATCTTTTGGATTCCAGAAAACCGATTCCCATAGCCCCACCTTCCACCCACTTGACTTGAGGTAGAACCAATTAATCTGTCATCGGTGCTTAAGGCATCACAAAGTCACAAAGTTACCACACCAGTTAATGTGGAACAGGGAGGCAGGGAGGAAAAAAGGTATAATTAAGTCAGCTTCCCGTTTTCGCTCTGCAGACCCTCAGCTTGATGATGCAGATATGAATCTGAATTTCTAAAACAACTTTCTGCTTTTTCCTCCATGGTGCCAAGTAGTTGCTACCATGTTGAAAAGATCTCCCCCTTTTCTTGCCCCTCGCTCTCAAAAACATCAAGAGGTAGGAAGGTCAAACTAATGTTGGGAATTAAAACCTAAAATGAGACTTCACTGACTTTGACACTGAATATGCCACTTTTATTAATCATGCCTTTTGAAGGCACTGGAGGCATGCAGGTTACAAGGGATTAACGTTTGTTTTTAAAGCAGAATTTCGAATGCATTTTCCACCCCCACATCCATAGCAATGTGCATTTTAATAAATTGCTTACAATAAAAAGAAATTGCTTTGAATATTCCTTACAATGATAATAATTTAAAAAAGCTGCTAGAGGAAAAACAACCTCAGGCTTCACTGCAACTGTCAGTATTACAGAGAGTTCCTGCGCAAGTCCAAAGTATGCGGTGGCTTACCTAGTGGCTGCATTTAATATATCAAGGCCAGGCTGGACAGGGCTTTGAGTAACCTGGTCTAGTGGAAGGTGTCTCTGCCCATGGCAGGGGGTTGGAACTGGATGATCTTTAAGGTCCCTTCCAACCCGAACCAGTCTGTGATTCTACTGACCATTAACAATAACGGCAATAAAGACACCCTCACGCCGATCTGGCGTATCACGGTGCCAGCTCTAGGCAGCGTGCGAGCTGGCTCTTGTTCCTGCTTCACACCACTCGCTTTCGTACCGCCTTTTGGCCGGTCACCGCCTCCCGTCCCCTTCGCTGCCCGGCTCCTAACACCCTCCTGGGCAGCAACAATACCTGCCCGCCCGCACGCACGGCCCTGCACCTACTCATTCTACCTCACACACGCTCCCCGCAGCGCCCGCCCGCCCCCCGCCATGGGCCACGTGACCGTGGCGGGAGGGGCGGGGCCACCGGCAGGCCCCTCTCTCCCCGGCAGCCCTGCCCTGTTGTCCCGGCGACGCGGCGGAGACCTGGTGCCGGTTGGCGGCTCGTCCCGCAGCGCCACTGTGAGTGGGCAGCCGCGTTCGGGGGTAGGCGGGGAGGGGAGGGGGAACCTGGGTTGGTCCTTGGTGGGCGTCGTGAGTGGGTGTCCCCCGGGGTCGCGCTGACTGCGATGGGGGATGCGCGGGAGTGAAGGAGCTGCCGGTGTAGGCTGGAGCGGGAGCAGCCCGCGGCCCGACATCCGTCCCTGAGCAGAGTGGCTTCTCCCGCCTCCAGGGATGGTATGGGCTGGGTCACCAGAGCTCTGGTGCTGTGGGAGCTACTCCCCTCTCCAGGGCTGGGCTTGGGAGCGGGAGGTTTGGGTGTGCAGTGTGTGGAGATGGGGTCCTGCCTGCTTTGGTTTCAGGAAGGCCGGTCCAGGCCTTGGCAGCCCGAAATGTGCAGGTTTATTGAAAGGAGGTGAATCTTTATTCATGAGAACCAGGGTGGAACTTCCAGGGCAGGCAGTCTTGACTTTCGTGGCCTGAATAAGCAAGAGGAAGGTTGTGCTCCCCTTTCTGCCATGAGTTGGTATATAGTTACCTGCACGATTTTGAGAGACAACTGAGTGTCATCAGGTGAAACTAAAATTGGTATGGGAACGGGCATTTATGGAAATTTATAGTGGTGCAGGGACATTGAAACACGAGAATAGTCCCTGTTCCTTTTCCAAGGCACGATGCTGGATAGTCCAGCAGCAGGTCTCACTGAAACCATGACTATCTTGAAACTCACTGTGCCGCACACTGCGGTGCAGAAGGAGGTTCCACAGGGTGGGCAGAGGTAACCTTGGCACAGAGTGGCACCATCCAGGCAGGTCGCTGCTGAAACATTCTGAAAGAGTTGGTGTGTGTCACTTTGGTTTGAAACTTGAGCTGCTTCAGAACAAACCAAGGGAAAATGTATTCAGCAAACTGGAGTTCCGCCTTTTCAATATGTCCCATCCTGAATGGGGCATACCAAAATACATGCAAGTGTTTCACAAATAAGTGAAACAACATATTAGATTTTCAAAAATACCTTTTTTTTGGGGGGTGGGGGGTGGTTTTTTTTTTTTTTTTTTTTTTTTTTTTTTTTTTTTTTATATTTAACGCAGTATATTTGAAAGTACAACTTTTTGTCAGTGTTATTAATTCTTGCTTGCAGCGGAGCTGTCATGCTTTTAAATAACCACTCATCTTTTGATTAGAGTAATGGATTTGGGGTTAATCTCAAGAATTGGATCCGCCTGTCAAGAGGCCTGATTAGCGTCAGCTTTAGCGATACATAGTCACTACGAAGAAGGTTCTTGTGGCAGCAATTTGTTGGTGTGTTGTTGGTTGTTTGGTTTAATTTTTAAAATCTGTACAGTACATGCTGTGCTGTGCGATGCTGCCAGATTTGACCCTTGAGAGTAGTACCATGCTCTGTGAATGGTTTTGGTGATTTCAGCACTTACTGTAAACAGGTTGGTGAAATTGGGTTGAAAGTGCTTTGCTTATCTGTGTGGGAGGTCTTTATTGAGTCATGTATCCCAGTTTGTATTTCAGTTTGAGGGTAGCCTGTTTACCATGCAAATGTAAAACTTTTGGTAATGCCTGATACTTGTGTAGCAGAAATGCAGATGATTTGCTGTTACCCATTACATTCTGAAATGCAATTCAGACATTAAAATAAATTGAAGTTGCTGCTAGTGCTTAGAATAAACCAGCAGTAGTACAGTAAAAGTAAGAACTTGCTTAAATTACTTAGTACTTGTTCAGATTTTCTAAATTTACACCGATAACTAGATTCTTTCAAGCTATTGTATTTTGTCCTCTATTTGTCCCCTACTTTAATTCTTCTTTAATCCTGTGTGAAGAGATTATGGGCAGTATGTCATTAAGAGTATCAAACAAGCTGTTGTTTACCGTAGGATTTCTCTTTTCAGTTTGGTAGCTGGCTATTATGACAGTTTTACATTTCAGAGCTTCATATCACTGAAGAAATATCATCATATAAGCTTTAGGATGGGAAAGACCACTTCAGGGACTTGTGTTAACCAGAAAAGGTAGATTGACCCATTCCTTTTCCCCAGGTTGGTCCAAAAGAAAAAACTGAACTGCAAATCTGAAAAAAATAGAGACCCCAGAGAAAAATATTGCACATCTGAGATGAGTACGTGTGGTGCAAAGTATGAAGTGTGCAGAAGTCTGTTGTAGCGAAATGTGAATCCCTAGAGCATTTACATTCTAACTCCTCATGCACTGTAATTCCAGTAAGAGTAGAATAAGCCCTGATCCTGATGTCGCAGGAGGCTGATAAAAGCAAATACTTGTCAACATCATTATTCTAATATTGGTGAGTAGTAGAGTCTTGCAGGATCCAGTGGTATGCTTCTTGGTCAGCAAACCTCTGTCACCCCACAGCATTTATTTTGGGCTACTGCCTGCCATAGCTGTGCCATAAAATTGATCATTTACTTGTCCACAGAACTCAATGCTTGTAGATATTTCTGTATGAAGGATAAATTCTCAAAAAGAGTCACACGTGATACCTGCAGTCCTTTTTTCACTGCATTTGGTTAGTTTTCAGTTTATAATGTCTCATTATAAGAATTCCCTTGTTTGTTGTTAACTGTAAGTGACCTAGATAATTCTTTCGTAAGAGTCATCGGTGGAATATCCTAGCATGGATCTGTGTGGTGGTGAGTGTATGTGCTGTATATGGTGGTACATAGATGTTGTTGTTGGGGTAGGTAGTTTTCACGCCTGGTTTTGTGCATTTCCGTAGAGTGAATTTGACGCTTCCATTTGACTGTCGAAAGAACATGCTGACATTTCTGCACTTTACTTGACCAAGCTTTTTCATAGCCTAAAAATTACAACGTACAGCAGAAAAGGAATAAGGTAATAAAATGTATTACAGAACAGACAAAATGCATAATCGTGTGTGTGATGTGTTACATTACATAGGACAACTGGAGGGAAGAAAAGCTGTATGTGTTGTTGTTTCAGATGCACATGCTGAAATAATAGAATTGGACAAAAGGAATAATTGTAAAAGCATGTGATTAATTTATACTCCAAAAATAACTAGGAAAGCTGATAGGATTTAGGCACCAAATTAGATGACTTAAAGGTCAAAACTTGAGGTTTGTGTCTAGATCTGGATGTATTTATTGCAAATACAGAAGTTCTCATCTTGACATTTTGGCTCATTAGAGAGCAAAAGGTTAGGCATGAAATGCATGGATGTTCTCCAAATTTTTTGTATGTGTAACTCTAGGCTCAGGCTCTCTTTGGCTGATATTGCTGAATCCCCTCCGAAAACCGTGTCTTAAACAATGTACAATGACATTTGTTGAAACAGAGAAACACAGGCACCCAAATCCTGTTAGGTTTAACTTTATGTTGTATGAAAGTGCAGTTTAGAACTCAGTCATAATTTGACTTGTCTATGATTGTTACGTGTTAAATCTGTTTTTTAGCTTTGTTATAGAACATGCTGTTAACCAGCTATCTAATTTTACTATAGTGATAGTTTTTTGGGAGGGAGTGGATAAAAAGTTCTTTGTTTTTCACTGCCAAACTGGTGGTTGTCTGGTGCAAAGATTATAAATTGAGATGTCTACTAGGTCACCTGTTACTGGCATATTGACATGGAGTATCAAGGTATATGTTGCAACTTCTCCAAAGAAGCAGCATTTCAAGTAATAAGATCTTAGAAACATCAGTGTATTGTCAAGGCAGATGTTCCCTTTACGCAGCAGGCTAGTCTGCCTGAGAATGCTGCATTCACTCTTGTAAGAGGCCAATTTTATTGTTGAATTTTGCCAGGCCTGTAAATCTCAGGCCTGAGGCTTGTTACTAGCTGAATTTGAATTCCTTAATCTGTTTGGACAGCCTTACTAGCCTGTAGCTAGTTCTGGTGTAAGGATAAGGACAGCAGAGTTGCATGCTGAATCCTGCATCTTCTATAGAAGTAGGCTAACAGTGGATGCCAGTTGATTTGAGCTTTATTTTGCATTTTGAGACAGCAGAGACAAAATGTAGCAGTAAGTCTGGAATTTGTTTAGCAAGCCATGGTTTGTTTGTGCTTAAGCCGTTTGGGTTACAGTGAATAAATGGTACAGTGATTGGTTGCTATTTTTTCCTAGGCCTGGATAAATAAGTGGATGACTATTGTGAGTTTGCTTGAGTACCATAACAACAGTTTTAGGGTTACATCTAGTGGTCAGCTGGTGCTAAGGTTAGAATTGGGATTTGTACATAGGACTGATGGGAACTGGCCTTCATCTGAAGTGGTGACAGATAGTATTGTGTATAATGAAAGTTAGGGATCAGATTCAAGTTTGGATCAGGATTCAAATTAAGGTTTACATATATTTGAAGACAAAGATTCAACATTGATTAATACAAATTCTTTTCCAAATGACAGTTCACATCTAGCCTTGCATGCCAGTGCATGTGAGCTTTATACTTCATTCTGCAGGCCTTGTAAAATTAAACAATAAATTGAACTCTTCAGCCACTGCTGTGCCTAATCCTAACTATAGCTATAGATTAAGAATTCTGTGCCTTCCAGAGCAAGGTATCCAAGTACATTTAAAACAACTCAGTTTATGTTGGTGAAGAATGCAGTGTTTATTTTGCTTCTTCCCTAACTTCACACACAGCAAGCCTGCTTACGCTACCAATCCAAAACACAGCATTCAGCTCTAGGTTTACCACAGCACCCTGTGCAAACTTCGGGTTCTTCTGTTTGTTTTCCCAAACTTCAGACCTGCCTTCATTACAGATTAGGAACCTGCTGCTGTCTGCAAATCAATAATAAGTTCTGTTAGAAGGCACCAGGCTTAATCACACTTCTCTGGTTCTTGGGAATTATAACAGTAATCTTGATTCTTCAGTCTCTGTTTACTATAACCCTAATCCTAGACTGAGCACCTTCTGTGATTTGAAGATTTTAAAGGAACTACTTGCTTTGAAGAGTTATTTAAAGAAATGGGGGTTGTTATTGTTGACAAATAGTAGACTCTCTTTCCTAAAATACTGTAAAATTACTTACTAGCCCTTTTTGTTTGTTTGTTTTAGGATCTATATAAGAATGACCATGTTCTTCTGTCTCTTGAATTTTACATCTGGATCTCAAAGTAACTGTAATTTGGAGAAGACTAGTGAATATCCTGTACCATTATGAGAAGATTTTCACCAACCTAAGACAGTCTGGAAGAAAATTTCTCTAAGAAAATCAAAGATCATAGAATCCTTTGATAAGACAGAAGATATTTAGAATTTATAAGGTTTTGGTTATCTAGGTCTTAAAAAAATGAACCGTTACACAGTCATGAAACAACTAGGTGATGGCACCTATGGCAGTGTGTTGATGGGCAAGAGCAATGAGTCAGGAGAACTTGTGGCTATCAAAAGGTATGTGACATCTCAGTTCAGTAAAGGTACTTGCCAAAGCTTAAATATTTTCGCTTTTAACTTTATTGTTGTCTCCATCTGTGTAGAATAGAAAGAAATGTCCTTTTTAAGGAAACTAACATAACAGAATTATTTTTTTAATTAAGATACTTAATGAGGTGATTGTGGGTCAGCTTTCAGCTAACAGATCAAGAGAGAGACTCATTAGTTTGTATAAGTTACTGATTTATCTTGGCTTATAAAATTGCATGCTCCTTTTGTTCAGTCCAGACATACTTTCTTCTAAAAGTGGTATTGGTTGCTAACACAAGAGGAAAAGCAAAACTGAATGTGCAGTTGATTAATTAGGGTGTTTGTTTATTCACATGACTTGTAAGAATAACCATCTTAATGAGTGGATCTGAAAGGCCTTCCCACCCCCAGAGATCTTTTTAGGTGCTGCAGTACATTTGAGATACTGTTACAATGATAAATGCCAGGTGACAATCTGGTCAGGTAAACAAAGGCTGTCTCCTTGGATCCAATAAGGTTGTGTTATGCGTAGCCATCAGCATTGTCATACTTGTTTAAGAAGATTTTTACAAAACGACAATAATTGTACTACAGGAATGGGGAGTTCCCCTTATATTCCTACAGAGCTGCAAGTTGAAATATCGGAAATTTTTTTTTTTCTTCTCCATTTATGGATTTATTGCAGAAAAATAATTGTAATATAATTGACTTCTGTTTTAAGAATTTCTGAGAGTTTCAGGTTTCCCCGTATACTGCTAGTACTATTAGTGAAGTTGTTAATATTAATCTAAGCTAAAAAAAACCCTGAAATTTATTATTTTCATTATTTTTAGGCAGAGGGAGCAACACTTTGAGAAGTGTTTTTCATTCTCATGATTTCAGGATTTGGAGTTCTTTTGTGTGATTTTTAAGTCTGGAATTTGAGGGGGGTCAGTTTTGATTATTTTAAATATATATTATATATATTAATATACAATATGTTAAATATACATTATATATTTTAATATATTAATATAAATATTTATATATATTTATTTTTAGATATGTTTATTTTAAATTAAAATCATGGGTTTAAATCTCTTCACTCTAGCCACTAGAACTTTACAGCAATACAGCAACCCCATCCCAAGATCTCAGCAACACCGAGTATCTATGTTTGCACCTATACAAGACTTACAAATAAATGTGTTGCACTGTTATATATTAGACTGTTGTGTGTATGAGTATTGCTTGGTGCTTGTAACCATTTCTGTTTTGTATTTAATACTTTGGAACAGGTTTGTAAAAATGATTGAGTCAGATGCTTAATTATAATGTTAAGCAGTCAAGATACTTTGCAGATTTCAAAAATGTAATTCTCCTGTTTTCATCGAGTCTGCATCTTAAGCACAAAGAAGTGACTTTTCTGGTTTGAAATATCTCTCTCTTATGTGCAGTCTCACTCTTGCTCTCATTATTAAGAGCACAATTCAAGCAATACAAAGGGATTTGGTGTCCCTGATACTTTGGACTGTCGTGGTTTCCCTGGCTCTACTCCTCTAAAACAATGTTTGCAATCATCAAACACATTTCTAGCAACTCTCAGAGTTGAGTTTGGTTTTAATTATGTTGCTGATGGGTATTCTAGAGTGTTTTAAATTAAGTTCAAAATACAGCTAATCTGTGCGGCTCACTTAAAGTATTTTATCTTGGACTTGTATTTCAGAATGAAAAGAAAGTTCTATTCATGGGATGAATGTATGAATTTGAGAGAAGTCAAGGTAAAATGGTGAACATAGCACACTTAAAAATACGTGTTTGGTTGCATATGCGTGAAGGAAAAGGGCATCTAAAATGTCCAAGCATAAGGCCAAACTTTGTGAACTCTTTAAATGGGGGTGACAGATTCCACAAACCACAAAAACTCCTAGAGCTCCTGCCACTTTGTGAAATATCCCACTGTTCTCAAGCAGTGGCCATGTCTCATAGCCAACCTCTTCTCTTTGAGAAAAATAAAGAAATGGATTCTCTGTGTGTGTTTTTGAGTTTTACCATCCAGCTCTTTCATTTTACTAGCAGATTTTCAGGTTATATATCCAGTCCTTATATCATGTATTTGGGGTATTTGTAAAAAGCACTGTGAGTTTTGGCTAGCTGAATGACAGAATAACACTTGAAATTCAGGGCTTAAATTCCAACTCATCCCATGTTTCAGGCGTCTGATTTTCTGTATGTATAAAACTCCCTAACAAAGGAGTTAGGCATACATAGTTTAGGTTTACTTTATTGGAGATGCACATAATTAGTATCTCCAAAAAGAACACCTGTAAGAGAATCTTTGTTCCTTGAAGTTTCATAACAAAAAAATTGTTGGGTTTTCTTATTCAGTTCTGTGAGCAAGAGCTGTTAGAGCTTCAGAACTGTCTTTGACTGTAGGGAATTAGGCTTTTGTGTTAATCACTCCAGCTATGGTAAAATCCTTAGAAGGTTTAAACTACTATTAGTATTGTTACTGTTTTGTTTTGAGATTAATTTTAAATGCTATTTGGTTGTTCTTTGAAACAGAGATTACAAGATAAATATGGCCTGTCAGAGGGACATGTTTTGTAAATTCTGTTCTAGAAACTTCCACGTTAAAAATCTAGTTCTGCTAAGGAGTCAAAATCACTGTTGAGTTACCTGAAGCCATATTTTACTCTGTTACAGTCTCTGAAGAAGCTAAATCATGCCAATGTAATAAAATTGAAAGAAGTCATACGAGAAAATGACCACCTTTACTTTGTATTTGAATACATGAAGGAAAATCTTTATCAGCTAATGAAGGACAGGTATGTCTTTTTCACAAAAAAAAATACCATGCCATCATGTTTTATTCAATTATTGTTATACTGCCTTGAAGAACACATTGGAATTTCTGGGCTTGGCTCTTGTTGCAGCCCCACTGATGTGAACAGGAGTTGCTGCACCTGCAAAAGTCTAAGGGTAGAATTTTGTAATGCTCTTGGAAATAACAGTTAGTTAGGTTGTTTACAGGGTAGTTTGCATATCTTTGGGTGTAGAGCCATGAGAGAAATTCCAAGTACTTTTTTTTTCTTTTTTTTTCTTCATTAGTCTTCACTTTAATATATGAAGGATTGGATGAGCACTGTTCTTTCTGCTTTTGCTCATGGATTTGGCTTAAGGTGGGGATTGTCACATGCATGTACCTGCATGCACACTCGTAAGACCTATTTACAGACTATGTGGTGTTGCAATCTTGGACAAACAGTACCTAGCAAGGCTTGAAAGGTGGACTTTGGAATAGGACCAGCATTTTCAGTAGCATTTTTCTTTGTTGAATTCTTTTGCCTTTAACCTCTGTTTCCTTCAGACATTGTCATGACTTTTTATCTCTTTACGTAGAGAGCTCTTAGGTTCAAATCCTGAGATAACCAATAGCAATATTAGCACCATGTCACCCACAACTGGGAAGCATTGCTCTCAATCAGGGTTCCTTTAAGGCTACCACCACTGCGTGACACCCCTATCACAGTTCTGCACTTTGCAGTCTCTTCTTTGCTTCATTACTGTGCATTCCATGTTCATCTGGTCAAGCACACCACTGGCCAGCCGGCTTCTACAGAGAGGTAGGATCATGAGCCTCTCTGCAGAGAAGTTCCTCTGCAGCACTTGAAGTGAGTGAAATTAAGGCCTGGCAGCAAGTGAGTTTTGAGATGAGGGCTAGTTGTATGTCTGTCATTGTGCACAAGACTTGATGGGTCCATTTTCATCTGTTCACAATGTGTTATGCAAAATAAGAAACATGTATGTTCTGAAAATACATTATTCTTCTTAATTACATGATGTTGTTAATCTGTTTCTTCACAGAAACAAGTTGTTCCCTGAGTCAGTTATCAGAAACATGATGTATCAGATACTACAAGGGCTAGCTTTTATCCATAAACACGGTAGGTTTTGTGTTAGTTTAACTGTGTAGCAGTTTTTTAGAATATAAGATAACGCACAGCAATAACATGAATAAAAGTATCTAGCAAAGGTTGTTAATTATCTCAAAAATTACCTATTTCAAGTATGGTACATTTTTAAACTATATCTGAAGTTACACTTTGTTTTCCTATAATCAGATTTTCTTTTCTATTTGTAAGTACTGGATATTGTTCATGCACTATTGAGTACTTTTTTTCCCATCATAGTTACCAGGTGAATAAACAAATTAAAGAATCTTTTACCGTGCCATACTATGCATTTCTGTTTCCTCAAAAATATCTATTTATGGACCATTGACACTTTATTATAGCTAATATGATACCCTACATCTAAAAGAATTCTTAAAATAATTTATTCACTAAAAAATTCAAATGGTATCAACAGTTACAACCTGGATTTAAATATTTTAAGATGTGTTTTTTCTAGGAATTATAAACACAGTCTGAGTAAGAGGTTCTGTGTGCTCGCAAAAACAACAAAAAGTTTCACAGCATTTACAAAACTTTTAATGCTCATGTTTAATATCTGTCCACAAACTACATTCTGAAATACTGGTATTAAGCTCATTTGCGTTTAAAAACTCGCATGCTCAACTCTTATTTTGTATTTGTCCTTCATAACATATTTCCAAATACAATGAAATGTTAGTTGAAAATGAAACAAGGAAGAGTGTTCCCAGTAATTGCTGACTTGTTTTCATGCCCCCTGATGAGGCTTGTTGATGAATTCAGATGATAGCCAAAAATTGTAATTACATGTCTTTCTGTTCAGGATCATAAATAGTTCTCTAATCAGTAGCATTCTCTTCCTCTTTTCTACATGAAATGAATAAGAAAATTAAAATTTAAGAAAAACTTCTACTTATAGGTCAGAATATTAGTATTTTGGCTTGACTGTAAGTGTTCAGGAATGACAGGTATGATAAATTTGAACATTTACACTTCACTGGAATAATTTCAGCCAATTTCTTGCAGTGGTTGTCAGTTTCTGCATGCAGAAATTGAATGCTTTATTGTAGCAAGTGTATTTCAATCAAATTGATGTATAGTATAGCAAATTGCACGTACCAGTTAAACAGCAGAATTGATTTGCTTAGTGATATAACCACTGTCCAGGTATGTAGGTGCTCAAGCCAACAGCAAGTAATCAAGAACCTTTATTTTGATATCTTTTGTATGTCTGTATCTGCAAGTTGTTGTCGCAATGATAAATAAACTAGTTAAAATTGTTTAGGGAATTATGTTAACCAAGTAAGTGTGTCAGAAGCTCAATTTTCCATTATCCAAAACTGACAAAGCAGTTGTAGTTTTTGCAACAGATTTCATTCCGACATTCTGAAATTGATTTATTTGTTAATGCTGCAATAGCCAATTCATTTTCTTCAATATGTTAATGAAAGTTTACATTTGTTAATTAAAGAATACTTGGTGTAATAATCACTTGGGGGGAAAATACATGTGCTTGTTGGGGGGAGGGTTGCCATTCTTTTCTGTTGAATTAAAAAAAAAAAAAGACACCAAAAAAAACCCTATATTCTTCCAAAATATCCCATTTAGATTACTCTATTAAAGGTTGCTGTTTAAGAAGTGATGATATAATAGTTCACTGTTCTTTTCCATCTGGTGTTCTATAGGTTTTTTTCATAGAGATATGAAGCCTGAAAACCTTCTCTGTATTGGACCAGAACTTGTGAAAATAGCAGATTTTGGTTTGGCTAGAGAACTAAGATCTCAGCCACCTTACACAGATTATGTTTCTACCAGGTGGTAAGTATATTAAGTTAATACATTATTCTAACTAATTAGCTTTCTCTTACCGTTTTAATTTATCTGTTATTTCTTTCCATCCTTAATAGGTATCGTGCGCCTGAAGTTTTGCTAAGATCATCTATCTATAGTTCACCTATTGATATGTGGGCAGTTGGCAGCATAATGGCTGAATTATACACACTAAGACCTCTTTTCCCAGGCACAAGTGAAGTAGATGAAATCTTCAAAATTTGCCAAGTATTAGGGACTCCAAAGAAGGTAAGACTCAAAAAAAAATGCACACAATTGTATTTAAATAAATTTTTAAAAATATTATAAAACATTGAATGTTACCTTTCTTTTGGAACATCCATATTAATTATTGGTTTAGTAAGTTTCCTGTAGACATAAGGTTTTATCAACTGTGTGTATCTTAAACTTCCCTTAAGTCATGTAATGCTAGTCTTTTGTTGTGTATCAGTATCTGATATATGTCATACTATTATGTGTAGGCTTGCTGTCCTCTAATGAAAGCGAGATAAAATTGTTTAGTTCAGTTATTTAAAGCTATACATACTGGAAAGAACATCGGAAGTCTCCTAGAATTCCATATAGTCAATTTGCTTCCCTTTCCTGAAAGTGTAATTCTTCTAGGCTGGCACCTAGAATTTAGAGCTTGTGGAAGATACCATAAATAAGATAAATTATGCTTTTCTTAATACTAAACCATAAAGGAAGCATTTGATCTCAAACACAGATCTCTCATAAATATTATTAGCAATAAAATGTAATGGAGGAAAAATGTGCAGTATTTTAGAGAAGAAGCAAATATTGTCAGTTATTTCTGAACAGGCTAAATACTATTTAAAATTACAAGAAACATTTGGGTAATGCATATAAAAATATGTAATTGTATTTACTGCAGTTAAAATGTTTTAACAAGTGGGTATATAAACATACAAGGAAAGAATAAGCTTATTTCAAAATACTGAATAAACCGAAAAAAGACCATATGAGTTTTGGGTTGTTTGGTTTTGTTGTTTGTTTTTGTTTTAAATCAAATAAGATATAGCAGATGTATATCGTTATTTTATGGGTGCAAACAGAACTCAGTGAGATAACTGACTGAACAGAGTCTCTAGGTGTGGAAAATGTATGAGTGGGAGAGAAAAACATCAATTTCATTAGTGTTCTACTGATTATAAAATATAGCATAATTCTTGACCAGTAAAGGAGCTGTTATCAATAGAGAAGTAAGGAACAGAAATGGATTAAACTACCAAGGAACATGCAAAGCTTGAAGTGGTGGAAAGACATCCAAGAGAACATACTGAGAAATAGGTGCAAACTCGTGACAGGTCAGAGAGTAAGAGGTTAGAGATAGAGAGTTATAGATGATATGTTGGGGAAATGAAAACGGAGTCTAGAGGAGTAAGTGCAGATTGCTATGATATGTAAAACAGTGATTGCTATGACAGTTGTGTGTCAGAAATAATGTTTAATGTGAACAGTATTGTAAGACTCAAGTTTTCAAACACAGATGGTAGGTTTCTTAAGCAGCTCGGAAGTCTTGGATAGCAAGAACAACATTTTGGTGGATATCAAGAGTGAGAAAGAGAGCAATGTAAGATCTTCTGGAACATTTGCAAAGTATAGCATAAACAAGTTCTGGAAGTGCAGGCTATGGGATCGAGAAGCTTCAATTAGTTCCATTGTGCCCCTGTCATCTGGTGGGCAGACTTGGGAATTTTATCTCCTTACAACAATGCAAAGACATCCCCTCTTTAGGGAGATTGCTGTAGGAGAAGAGTACTTAAATATTAAGTTATTGGAATGATCACAACAAATGATGTGTTTGTCACAAATTGTTCAATTTTTACAAATTCATTACATTCTGCATTCTGAAAAACATAACCAGTTATTTTCAGAGTCTGGTTTTGCAGATAGTTTTACAAACATGGATTTTTTTCAAATGTACATTTTCATTTATTCCATTTTCCTGCAATAAGGAATTACAAGATTTATGCTCAGAAGCTATCTTCATTCCAATTTGCCTTCCTTTGTTTAAGTCTGTAATACCATGCTAATGACATCTGTGAGTTTTTTTTAAATAGTGACATGCAACTGTTTTGCTTTATTTAATAAATGGAGTTGCTTTATTTATAAAGTTTTGGTTTATTTATTTTATAAATAAAACAGTAAGTTGTACCATTCAAGTACTGGCAGTGATGGTGCATTTGTACTATGCCAGTTTAATGAAAAAGCTGATGACAGTCTGAAAAGGAAAGATGAACTAAATGCATTTTCATTAGCTGAAGGTTGGCAATGGCACTTTCAATAATTCCAAATGATTTTTTTTTTAATAAATTGAAATGTATTTTTCATTTTTGCACTTGTACTCTTTTCATCCTATCCCTGCACTTCACTAGTTCAATGTGCAACCCTTGCTACTTAATTCTGATTGTTCCTTTGTCACTATCTCTGGCAGACAGAATGTCATCAAATCCAGTAAGGGAGGAAGAAAAATACCTTTTAATGTATAAAAAGGCTGGTTTAGAGAGAAGAAATAAATGCTCCTTCTTGGTATCATCTGATGATAGCACACTCAGCAACGGTCTTTTATAGTCATAAGAGAAACCTGCATTTTTCTATCTTGAGGAGAATTAAGCTCTGGAAGAAGCTGTTCAAAGCGGTTGTGGAATGCCACTGGAAGCTTTTTGAGACTAACACCTGGCAGGAAGGGACAAGGGCATGGATTAGATGATCTCTTGATGTCTTTGATAATCTAATGGTTCTATGTTCAAACAATGCAATTATCAGGCAAGGAAGGACTTTAGTGTTTACTTTTGGAAAGTTAAAACACTCAAAAAAGAAAAAAATTCTCATGTTTTTGGTTTGTTGTGTTTTTTTTTTCATGCTGTAATAGTGTCTAATTGTAATTTAATCATTGACTATCTTAATGATGGAATCAGTGGTATAGTATAGGCTACACCACCATTACACGACCATGTATGCTGGGTGGAAGGGCCTCACCTCTACTGTTCCCATAAAGAAGGTATGTTGAAGTCAGGTGTTTGAGCTCATATCTGTGGTAGATGGGAGGTTCAGTACTGCTTCTGGTACTGCTGCACTCTCTTCTCCTTCAGGTAGAATATGTCCAGGTGTGGTACCCCCAGTTATGGTTCCACCTTTGCCTACAGGAGAGCTTGAGAAAAATGACCACTGGAGACTGATGTTGAGATCACTGGTGTAGTAACTGTAATGGAAAATAGAAATGCCTGTTTTCCACTGTATGGGAAGGAGCTGTACAAACCAAGATGACTCAAGCTGCATAAAATTAAATTTGATGTGGTAACTTACATATACATAGTCTTTGTTCTTTTTTAGTACTGATTTTAATTTTCTTTGGAACAGAGCGACTGGCCAGAAGGATACCACCTTGCTTCTGCCATGAATTTCCGCTTCCCACAATGTGTCCCCATAAGCCTAAAAACTCTCATCCCAAATGCAAGTAACGAAGCAATACAACTTATGAGTGATATGCTGAACTGGAATCCAAAGAAGAGGCCTACAGCAAGTCAGGTCTGAGCACCTGAATGATTAAGATTGAATTTGTTTGTTAAAAAGTTATAAATATAGAAACGGATTCATTGCCATAATACTGATGGCCAGAGAAATGTCTCCTCATTTTGAACACTTTGGTGAGAACGAATCTAGCAGTGAGAAAGTTCTAAACCTTACTCAGCAGACAGCATTAAACTCTTTAGCTGTTCCTGCTATGTTGTTTTCTATATTGGCATATTCTAAAATGTTCTCTGTACAGGATAGAGAAAAATCTGAGCTGCAAGTTTCCTCAATTGTAACGATGTCACTTCTGCTGCCTGTTTTTTCCTCCTCCATCTGTACAAAGAGGGGTATTTAAAATTAACTTTTGTGAAGTTGCAGATGGAATGCAGTATGGAAGAGCTAAGAAAATAAGACTAAGAGCTATTTTTAGTTGGAAATGGGATGTGAACCGTACTAAGTGCTAAGAACTTTGTGAAGAACATACCAGTTGGTCACAAAGGTTACTGTTTTTCTACAAGTTACTTTTAAAGAACAATTTCAAGTACCAAACATGGTTATATTCTCCCGATTTTTCTTTTTTTTTTCAATCCAATATTCATACCTAGTGCAATCCTATTTAGAAGGTATAAAAGGAAAATACAATGGGGAAAGGAAAAGGGCATTTTGCAAGTTATCCTAGGTGGATGTAATGTGATTCAGAAGTGGTTAAGCAGATGGTACCAAGTAAAGCAACCCTTTCTCTCCACTTTATAAAGCATATCTATTGTTACAGTCACTAAGATCTAAATCTAGTCCAGTGCTATATATCGCTGTACAGAATACTGCATGGTGCTTTATGAAAGTAAACAACCAGCTTTTGCCCAAGTGAGTTATCAAGGAAGCAGCTGCAGCATTTGTGTAATCCACAGCCAAAAGGAGAGTTTAATGTATATACATTCAATTGTGTACAAAGGTAGCAATTCTCAAGTGCAGCTGAAGCGAAACATCTCTTTGAGAACTAACAAAGAGTAGGATCATACCCAGAAGGAGTAGCAGAGTGTGTTGTTTTGACATAGGAGGAGCTGTGTTTCTAAGGTATGTCCATGCTTTTTGTCTAGAGGTGGACATTAAAAGATCAGAGAAAAAGAATGAAATACACATCTGCCTGAAGACAGACACTGTGTTCCTGATAAATACCATGAAAGCACAGCAAACACAGTGACTGTACTTCAAAGCAAAACAAAAACAAGGAAAGCTAGTGATAAGAAAATGAAGGAAAAACTTTAATTGTAAAACCCGTACATTAATGTTAAATGGCAATCATCACAATTATGGGGTTCTGGTGTTTTGTTTGATTTAATCTGTTCATCAAGTTGCCAAAACATACTTAGCAGTGGAAACATGTAATAAAGCATGTGGTAAAGGTAGTAGAGACTCCCTTGTCTAAGATTGACATTTGTTGCTGCATGAATATAGAATGGTGTTGAATGTAAAATGCATGGCAAAACACAGATTCTGCAAAACCTAGAAGAGGAAAAGAAAGGAGGTGACTGCTGTTAACATGTTACAAGTGGACCCATCTTACTAAATTATAAGATAGGAAGAGTTTAAAATACAGAATTATCAATTCATGCTGTTTACACATGATCTCACTATGCATTCGTCTTGCATCTCTGCCTTATGGCTTGCTCAAATGCTTCAGGAACCTGCTTAAAGTAAGCTTTTTGAAGTAAAATTAATATGTTGTATCTTCTTCAGGCTTTGAAGTACCCTTACTTTCAAGTTGGACAAGTTTTAGGACCTCCTCCACAGTATCTGGAGAAGCAGACTCCTATTAAAGCAGTTCAGCCAACAGAGCCAAAGCCAATTTTACCTAAACTGGAAGCTATATCCAAGCCAGAACCTCTGTCTTCACCAGATGTACCTGACAAAACACAGCCACAGCCCTTGTCAAAGGTTAACCACCAGCCTCTCCAGCAAATTCAGGTGCCTCAGAATACTGCTAACCAGCAAGTACCAAAACAGCAGCAGCCACAGGCACAACCATTTTTACCAGCTATCAATAAAAACTCATTGCCAGTAAGTTGTCTTCAATAAATATTTAGGTGGTTTTATTAAAGGTTCTTACTATATTTAGCCAGGCAATCCCTTGAAAATTGTCAGACATTTTATTAGAGGAAATATAGGCAGGTCGCTAGGGACTCATAAAGGATACAACTGGCAACTTACTGAAATTTCACAGCAGATAAGAATAGATTGCTTCTAACAACAGTGTATGTTTATTTAGAATAGCCTTTACTGTCATGCCTGTGCAGTAACAACAGCTAAGTAGTTACAATAGCTATCGTTTACTGACCTTTGAGAAACAGTTCCCAAAAACAGTGTTAGTGTATAATAGAGAAGTGGAAAGGGAGAACTTTGCTTGCTTCAAGCAGTAAAATATCTGACAGTTCATCCAGTTACTAAGCTTGTAAGAATTTATCAAGGAAGTTTTTTAGCAAGATGAACGTTAAGCTTCGTAACCTTTGTTTTACTTTCCACTTATACTTGCTGAAATAAAATATGGAGTATGTTATCAATAATAGGTATTCAGAAAATATAGGAAAGCAAACTACAGTCATATGAAAGGACAGTTTTAAAATCTAGTAATTTATTTGGAAAATAGTGTTAAAGAAAGGCCTGATAACTTTATTTGCTGTATTTACTTTGGGGCCACTGCAACTGGCATGCCTAAACCCTGAGTATAATTGCTGTGAATGTTCTGCACTAGTGTGCTCTACTCCTTGACAGTTCATCTATATCACTATTGAGAGCATGAGTTCAGCAAGACACAAGGAGTAGAGGCTGAGCACTGAACTGGGTCTGCAAGTTGAACATTAACTTGGGTATTTCAGTAGATTTGAGAAGGATGACAGTCTAAATGAGCTACACTCAAAATACTTGCCAGCATTATTGTTATGTTTTCTGCTTAAAATCATGCCTTCAAAGTTCACAAGTGTAGTCGGGAAGTGAACTAGATGCAAAATATAGAATTGAATTGAAGCTTTTTTCGTATTTAAAATAGAAACAAACAGCTAATGGCCCTCAGAGTGGTGCAGTAGGTCCTAAAAGCTGCAGAAGACGATGGGGTCAGACTTTGGTAAAGGCTGTGGATAGCTGGGATGACTTGGATGACACAGAATTTGGAATGTCATGTTCAAAGAAACCTAGCATTGCGCTGTTAAAAGAAAAGAAAAACAAGGAAAGTCTTTTTAGGTAAGTCCTGTAATTGTAAAATCACATTTTTTAGTAAGCAATATCCAGTAGATCTATAGATTTATTAAGAAAAATCTGCTAAAATATAACTCGCCAAACTTCTGCAGGAACGCAGAGAGCTGTATAAGCAGACTAGCTTTGGGTGTGGTGTTGAGATAGCACCAGTAGTATCCAAACTGAGTCAGATTTGTTTTCAGGGACTGTATGGTTTAGGTGTTTGTCATGTTATTAAGAAACAGTGTGTTTTACTAAAATCAGATATACTAACTTCATTTCTTTTGTCCATTAAGTGTGGCTGTCAGCTCTGCCACTGTTATCCACATTTACCTGAATTCCATAGTGTTGGATACGCTTTTTTCTTTGTCCTAGGTCAAACTCCCACGAGGTATGAGATTTGGCTGTTACTTTGTGGGAATCAATTTTACTGATGAAAGTAGGGTAAGAGAAGAGCACTGTACTCTTCAGGCTAGGGTCAGCTTGTGGTGTTCTATGCTGGAGTTGTTGGTCATATCTTGATTTTTGTTTGAACATCTTGATTTTTTCAGTGTGCCAGAACCAAAAACTTCATTCTCTATCCAGCCAGGAGGGGAAAATAAGGTTCTGATGACAAATGATTCTGGAAGATTAAATACATCAGCAAAACAGTACTATTTAAGACAATCAAGATATCTACCTGGTAAGGGTAAAAGTTAGTACATATGGAAAATACAAGTTATGAACACTCCAGGTACACTACATTAAAACTTCAGATTTCACGCTGGATAATTTTGTTGTTCATAACCAGGCTAAATTTTCAAGTTTTGGTCTAAATGCTTTTCCCATAATGTCTCTCATCATAATTAATACAGAAGTTCCTGGCCATGTGAATGTGGAAGGGAGCTCAGTGCTGCTTGTACACTACAAAAGCTCACAGGCCTTCTTATGACTACTAACATATAAATCCCTCAGTAATACGAATCCAGTGTCTCTTGGATTCCTAGGGATATATCCTGATTTGACCCATAAGCAAATGTATCTGAGGACTAAAGAAACTACATATATATATATATATATATATATATATATATATATATATGAAGAGAGAGCATAGTTCTCAGTGTGTCAGGAGGTTAGCGTTTTTTTTAATTTAAAGTTCTGGTAAGCACAGTTACCCTTGTGATAGGAAGTGTTTAGAAATACCAGCTACTCACATGCTCATTTCCCTTCCCAAGGCAGTCATCTTCTTTAAAAATTAATAGATAGCTTAGTTTAAATCTGGGTGATTTTATAAGGAAAATAACATGAAATGATGAAATTGCTAGAAAAAAGAATGGGAAGGAGGACGACAAAAAAAGAGAATGTGTCCTTCAGTTAGTATTCTGCATGTGTTCAATAATCAAATTATTTCCTTGGTGTTCTCTTGGTGGTTTTTTTATTGTAACAACGGTTTGCACAGTTACAGTAAGTGTATCTTGACATCTACTGTAACCCATGTATGAGATTTTAGGTGGCTCACAGAGGTATTCCTGATTGTCAGACAAGTTTTGTGACAATGTATCACTAATTTCTCAGGAATTCATTAGGCCAGTGATGATTTCTGAATATGAAACCACTTCCTGAATGTTAAATAGGATGCCCAGAGAATAAACAGCTTAAGTCCAAAAGAAATAAAAAAAGGGGGAGCGGGTGCAGCTTCCCTGTATAAAGGAAACATAAATGGAAAGGAAAGCTCATCTTTATTTCTTATCTTTTTTTAAGTGTGCTTCTAATGTCTCTCTGGTTTTAGTAGAACTTTCAATGATAAAGGCATAGATGTAAAAAATAATTTCAGCACTTAAGAAAATGATAGCTCCAAGGAGTGCATTTGTTATTTAGGCGTAGTACTGTAGTTCTGTTACCACTAGATCTGGGAGCTGCTTTCATGCTGTGTAATCCTATTAACTCTTGTAATGTTTATAACACACTGAGGTGACAAGAACCTCTGTGTTCTACTTTAACTTATTCCTTGAAGAAACAGCTTATTTTCAGCCTTGAGAACCCTAGTTTTTGATAGGCATTTTTAATCTGTGTTAATTGTTTGAGAGTCAAAAATATCAATAATGAGACTATGGATTTATAGAAATGAAGTAAGTGTACTTAAAAGGCTTTTAAAAGTTATCTTGAAAGCACAAAGGGAATTGTTCTTAACAATTAGCAATGTTCTTAACTGTGTTTCTAGTTTTCATGGTTTGGCTGAAAAATCTAACCTAATCGATGGGCATTGTTGTTTAAATTAGTGGTAGCACTGTTGTTTAAATTAATGGTGTTTACATTATACCGCAAACAATTCAGTGTTGTTTTACAGTTCTAGAAATGTCCATTTTTCATTGGTTGAATTATGTTTGAGAATTGATATTTATAAAATTTTCTCTATTTTTTTTTTCTAAGGCGTAAACCCTAAGAATGTCTCCTTAGCAGCAGTCAGTAAAGAAGGATTACATGGAACCTGGAACAACCAGTTGTACTCTAAACCACTGGCACATGCTCGAGGAGGAATGACTTTCAACAGAAATACTACAGGTAAAAGTGTAATTAAAAGTGATTACATTATATCTCATCATACTTTAATTAATTGAGACCATCCAGTTTAACTTCCGTTGTCAGGCTTAGCTTCTAGGTCGATCATTTTTTGTCTTCTTTTAACAACAGACAAAATAACAACTTCTTCAAATGTAAACTAAGTATTTTGCTTTCAGATCATAAAGGAAATATAGACCAGCCCCTATTATAAATTTGTGTCAAGATAAATTTTGTTCATAACCCTTGTAGACCATTATTTTACTGTGTTAATTTAAGCAAATAGTTTGACATCATTACTGCCCGGGCAATGTGCCATGAACACTATCAAACAGTAGTCTTGCATATGAAAACAAGATGGTGAGTAGCGTGCTCATGCAATAAAAGTACTGCCTAATATTCTAAACTTGTCTCTTAACAATCTACTAGCCTTGTCCTAAATACTTTGCTGCATGAAAAGTCCCTTTATTTTCAGCAAGGAACTTTCAGTAAGGTGCCTTTTGGTATTGCATTTTGTGAAGAATGCCATTATCAATATTTTATAGAGTAGGACTAGTTAAAAGGTTTACCTAGGATTTGACTGAGGAAAGCATCAGACTCAAGACTAAAATCTATCTTCTGACCACTAAGCCCTGTACTTTAAGTATACAGTCACATCACCGTGTTATGGGAGGTTACCTTATTAACAACTTCACAGTATTGTCCATCTAGCGTGAGTCACTCCCAAATACTTTAATGCCAATAAATCGCCTAGCCTTACATGCTTGTACAGAAAGAACTTCAGGTTTGTTTACACACAGATGCTGCACTTCTAGAAGTTTAGTAGCCATTCTGCAATGTCAGCAAACCTGATTTTCCCTCTGAAGGTCACGTGAGCTGTAAGTTGTTCATCTGAAATTATGTGAAAGATTTTAGGAAGTGGAAAAATGACAGCACCTGTGAGAATTTTGATAGAATAAAACAGCCTTTTTTTTAAGCAATCATCGTATGTACCTTTTTGTTTTCCAAAATATAGTATCTGGATGCCTCAAGATTAATTAATATATTCATAACATAGTCGTGCAAGGGAATAAGACATAAAAAGGCCAAGAACTGTTTCCAAAAGTATGCACCAATAAGCTGGACATCTGCCTACTCAATAGCACTGAAAATAGAATGAAGGTGCATGCTAATGGTAAAAATCCTGCATTTGTCTCACTGGCTTACTTTGTGTATCTGTCAAAAGTCTGAGGGAAAATAAATACTGAAACTGATTATTTAGTGTGGTGTGAAAATACCTGGTATTATTTCCAGCAGTATTTTAATTTGCATGTGATGTTTCATGTGCTGGGAAGCAGCAATATTTAAGACACACATGAAACCAGGATAGCTGGAGCACCAATCATGGAAATACAACACACATAAATTATGTAAGTGTTCCTTTTTCATATTGGCAGAACCAAAAGTTGACACTGTGCTGGTTACTGTTTAAATAACCATGTTTAGTTTATTTAAGTCATTCTTTTTTTTTGTTTGTTAACTCATCCACAACATTGCCTTAAGGTGAATAAGATAAAAGGAAATAGTTATAAATTTTTTATGAAGAATTGTAAGGTTATGATCAGTCAACTTTGGAGATACACCCGAGTGCTTAAACTTGTGATTTATGTATTTGTGTGACTGGAATGTGATTGCACTGTTGGTAAAAACATTTTTATTTTATTATTACAAAAGAACCTTGTTACTCTAACAAGTTATTTAACATTTCCTGCTTGGAAAAAAAAAAAAAAAGTAGGAATAAGACATAGTTACAGAGATGTTAGATATTTCTTCTTTCTTGCTTTATTTTCCCTCATTTCTTTTATATCGCCTAACCACCATACACTTTTTCTAAAGTTCTGTGTTTCCATCTTTCTCTTCCTTTCATTTTCCCTGTCTACAGATGAGAACTTAATTATACCTATTGAAAAGCTATCATGCAAAGAAAGTTTGAATGAAAAATTAGAGGATCTGAAAGGTAATTAATAGCAATTATAGGCTGGATCTTTGCATGTTTCCTATTTATGTTTTACATTTCCTTGTAAAAATTGCACGTATAATGCAGATTCCTGGTGATCATATACTTTATTTTCAGTTGTAATCTGTTTTGTCAAACCTTGTTGTCTTCATTGTGACTTCTGGACTCTTGACACTGACTGTGCTTTAAAAGACAGAGAATGTTTTATCACCCTGGTTATAATCCACAGCATATCGTTGCACTGTTGATGGATAAGGGAGAAGTGATCCTAAAGAAGTAGCACATACACCTCTCTTGAAGGACTGCTTGTCTGTAACAGCACTTGGAACTTGCACCACTGACAGCATTCTGATTCCGTTAACACTGATTTTACAGAGCATAGATTTTTTTGTGGAGTTACGTTAGTGTAGGAAGGTAGAAACTCAGGTTTCTAGGAGTCTAAACACACTGCTCCAAGAATCGTAAGGCTGCTAGAATGTGTCACCCCTCCCCTAGGTCCTGGCCCTTCTGGTGTGTACTGCCTGTGTGATGTGTTTCATGGCAGCTATTCATAGGGTTTTTACACTCGCTACCCAACTCAAATGATTCAATGACTTCATTATTATGAATTATCATAAATTCTTCATGAATTCTTCAATTCTTGATGAATTCTTCATCAATTATTTGTTATGAAGAATCACATATGTGTTGTTTGAGGTAGGGCATACAGCCTGGGACACACACTTGCTGACATCTTGGCTAGGAATGCTTGTCTGTACAGCTGCTGCCTAACCTCCTGGATGCCTGATGGATGAATACTTCTACAGCAAGAATCCTTTCTTTTGTACAGGAATGGTCAGAGGTAAGAACTGTGCTTTTCAACAAGATATTTTATCTGTCATTAGTCTGTTATTGTATACTGCTTTTTTTTCTTGTAATTTTTTTGTTCTTATCCAAAAACGGATCATCCCTGCAGACCTCTCTGATCCACCCACACTGTTTCTCCTGGCTGCACATTTCCATTTCCTGCAGAAGGGTTCGTAAAGGACACTGGACATTAAAAGGTAAGGAGAACCAAATAATAGTCGAGCAATTTTTGACAGGATAGGCAGCTTTGCTGAGCTGTAGGTAAGAAGCAGGCAGAAGTAGTCTTTCTGAGGTTATATAAATTAAGACCTGTCATGTTCTTATCTTCAGGCCTCAGAATTTTAAAGAATGCTACTGAGCTGTTAGAGCTATGAACCACTCTCAGTGAAATAATTAGGAACTGAGGGAATAACATTCTCTTATGTGTGTGTGTGTGTGCATAAGCAGGTGAACAAACCACTAAAGTTGTGTTATTTTGTTTTTCAGGCAAATTCCTGAAATGGAAGAACATCTTAAAGACTACAAGAAAGTTCATTTTTCTTAGAATACTTTTATTAAAGTTCTATTTTTCACCAAGGCTTTTGTGTCATTCTTCATTATGCTGGAGACTGGCATCAACTGGACACAGGGAGCCTACATGGAAGCCCAACTATTTGTGGAACTGATAAAAGTAACACCTGGGAGAGGCTGACGAAACTGAGTTAGCTAAATGTTTTTTGTTGCTGCTCTTGAACAGGGAGATATGCAATATTACATAGCTGTAATTAGTTGCGGATACCTTTTTGGGTTTGCAGTTGACCAGTTTTACAGCTTATAGATCCACTGCTCTAAGCTCTGAAATTATCACAGAAGACTGGGAGTGTTTGTGTGATGAGAAGCATTTTGGAATTGCACTGAGGCCAGAGACTGAGGAGGCAAAAAAGGCCATTAAATCAGCAATTACCAATGAAACTGTTCTGAGTACTAGTATGATAAAAATGCTCATACTTGATAAAGGTCAAATTAAAACTACGGTGCATGGCCTTGTAGTTCACAGATTTAATACTAAGTACAGAACCACACCACTAGATAAAAGGGCTTAAAGCAGCTTTCAGTAAAGCAAGCAGCTATAAGCAAAAGGTAAGATCCTACCTTTCTCTAAAACTCAGTGTAAATGTTCTACATGGTCTAAGTTTAATGAAAGTACTAATGAAATGTTTGTCATGCTCTGTTGTCTTTATTCCCGCTGAATTGCAGATCAGATGTACTGGATCTGCAGCTTAGCAAGTCTCTTAAATGCTGTAAAACGTCTAATACACAAAGCAAAGAATTACGTACGCTTTTTTTCCAACAGACAAGTACTATGGAACTTTTAAAGAACATACTTGGAAATCTTGTGGTACTGCAAATATATTTTGACTTTAAAAAGTAGGCAAGGTTTTCTGAACCTAAGTGAAAATATTAAACCTCTGTAATGTCAACAGGAAATCCTGGCTTTGTAAGTGGTGCTGCTTTCAACCCATCAGGAGTATATACCTCTTCTTTTCATAAAAAAGAAGTTGGATCAGCAGGACAACGGATACAGCTAGCTCCTCTTGGTGCACCTGTATCAGGTAAGAAACATCCTTTTTCCACATGTATCCAAGACAAAGAGAAGTGTCCATTTCCCACACTCCCTAAACTTATTCCTATAAATTTAGATTTATTAGCCCTTAGTAAAGTTTTCCTCAAGTTTTGTAAGTAAAATTCTTGGGCATAAATCATTCTTAACATAAGTGAATGTAGATGTCTAGAGGCAGTCCTGATAGCTGAAGAGATTATAGTCACTGTTATTTGTTAGGTAAAAGAGAAAATAAAGGTGCAATTGAATGATGCTGATCCATGCCTACAGTGGCCTTAACAGTTTCAAAAAAGTCAAAGGACTTCATCAAGTGACTTAGTAAATTCACAGATAATGTTACAGTTCTGGTATAACCAGTAAATTAAAATTATTTTCTCTCTTACTTACTGGCCTTATCGAGTTGGCCTGTGGTTTCTGCAGTGGTCACACAGGCAGTTTTTCACTGTCTTCATCTCACTGTGCTGGCTATGTAAGTCTGTGGATACTGAGATGACACTTCTCTTGTACCCATGAAATATCCCAAGAGTGCTTTGTGAAGTCAAACTTACAATGTTGCTACATTATACAAGGGAAAAGACAAGAATGCAAATGACAAGTTCTTAATAGTTATGATACATTATGACATAACTGTACATTACTGTACATTAAAAGCCTGCTTTATAAAAACAATGTGAAATCCACTCTGAACGTAACTGTTACCTTGGATCCTCTACGGTATGGATGACATTCTGAGCACCTTCCTTCCCGGCATGTTTCCAGTTCAGAGGAGATGGGCAGAAGTGCTCAAGTATGCAAGAGAAACTGGTTTGTGAATGAAGATTTAGACCCATTCTCCAAACCTAACAGTACGCTTCACTAGTTACTTCCAAGGAAATAGCAAGGACCTAAACTAATCAGAATTGTTTAACTAAAGGGCCTATGGCAGACCAATCTGATATGGTCCTGCCTAATGTTGTGTTTTGCTGATGTGCTCTTTTTAGTTACCTGTTCCCCTTAGACACTCGCAAGTAACCTCTGAAAAGGAGAGAGGGAGGGAAGAGATGGCATGCATATATCAAATATGCTTAGATATATGCATATTCTGAGTTTATCAGAAGCCCATCACAGAAGGCTGGAGCTGCACTTCATTATCTTATCAACTCACAGCTGAAACACAACAGCAAGAGTTTTGATTTGTCACAGTGTGTTCACAGGACAAAATCTGCAACTATCTCTAGACTGCTGTGAATAGCAAGAACGAAAAGGAATTACATGTGGTGATCCAAAGGGAAATAAATTCACTGTTAATCTGTAATTAGAAATTGAAAATGTGTAGTAAAGGCCAGAAAGGCTGACAGATGTAGGTCAATTAAGAGACCCTTCCATGTCCCGGAGAAGAGCAAGAATCCTATTGCTTAACCCCCTCGTATTTATCCTAAACTCTGCATACTTGCACAGAAAGAGAGATAAGGATGAAGCAAATGGCAGGTTTTATCTCCTATCTGTCAATATTTGAACATTAGCATTTTTGGTGACCCTTTGCTTTGTATTATCCAAACTGAAATAAGTTATGCTCTCAATTGTTTTTATTCTGTCCTCATTTGTTAAATTTTTAATGCCATAATTTAAATAATTTAATGTAGCAGAGAAGATCAGTTTCTCTGAGGAAAATGCTAACACCCAAGAAAAATGACCTTTATTGCCAAGAGAGGGTAGGCTGGAATTATACTTCTTGATGAAAGATAGGGAATGCCAGCCTACAATAAAAAGGAACAGTACTGATTTTCAAAGAGATAGAGACCTGACGCACCATTTCAGTTCCCTGAGATTCCTCTTTACATATCTTGATCCTCACCTGGCTCCTTAATGGGTTCAAGACACTGTTGAAAAATACCACAAAAAAATAGGTGGTTTTCTATAAGAAAAAGAATGATACATAGGCAGGAAAAAGAGAATCTGTAACATGGTAAATTTAAAAATAAAAATAGTAGTATCTAATAGAAGATTAAAATATGAAAATAGAAATGGAAAGGGCAGGATATACTTTGGGAATGCTAAGGAAACAATAGTAATGTATAGTAGGAGTCTGGATAAGAGAGATCCCAAATGACCGACTTTAAGGGATTGGGAAAATGGCAGAATTGGTGAACATGAGAAAAACTATGAGCTGTCAACCCCTGCAGCAGGACAGTTACTTTAATCACATGAAGCTTGGGGTACAGGCATCTATCTGAAATGCCGGAACAGGAAATCTAAGTAGGAAGGCGGGGAATACAGTAGTGCACATCTCAGTGCCTGACAGTAGGTGGATGCCAATATTAAGAGAATATTAAGGGATTAAAAAAAAACAACCAAACAAACAAAAAAAAAACCAAAACCAACTATACACTTGGACAGATCCAACAAAATCAATAGAGAAACAGGAAATGGAGATGAAGAGGACTCACCACCAGGTACCAGGAGTTCTTAGCTAAGGAGGAAGGAAATAAAAGGCATAAAATCTCAAAAGGAGCAAGAGGATCTCCAGAAGCTGTCCTTCAGTCTAGGCTGTTTGGGTCTTAATAATTTTACCAAAGTTCTAATTACATGCTTTTTAAAATATTTGAGATAGAGGAAAGAACACTTCCATTCTGTAGCAGTTTTGTAATAGGTGATACAGACTTGTAAACATACACATCAAGTTTTCCACTGAATTTCAGTCTTAATGTTTTCTTAAGGAATTGCTGCAAAAAAAGTATCCATTGGATGAGAATTACTAATAAGATACACAAATTATAAAAGACATTAATGTCATCTATAAACAAGCATAGGCAGCACGTCAGAGAACAAAGCATCCTGCTGTGTTAGCATCCTTGAGCACAAATTGTCTTCAAGCCCTTTAATTTGTGAAAGAGTAAAATACCTGAGTCATAATTAATTCTGAGTTCTTGTTCCTTTCAGATTATTCATGGAAAACCAAAGCTGCTCGTGCTCAGTTACCAGGTCCTACTTTCAATTCAGCAGCCAAAAATTTGAATATCTTAACTCGCCCACCAATTCAGCCAGTACATGGAAGAACAGACTGGATAGCCAAATATGGAGGAAACAGATAGAAAATGCCATCCTGTATAGATGTCAGCTATGTTCAGCTCTGCACTGGAAACCTGAAATGCCTATTTGCTCTAACTTGTCCTAAGACTATGCAGTGGTAAAGAAGGAAAAAAGACCTTGCGTTCTATTACCTGTATATGATACATGTAATACCATATAAAATAGTGTCAGTAAAGTAGGATTTATTGAGGTATTGTATGACACATATTGCCAAAACTGCAGAGAAGTAGATTTCACTTGACACCTTTCTAAAGATGGATCTCGTCATACTCTTAAAACAACTGTTATGGTTGTTCGCCCAATGCAGCAACATCCACTATTGGCATGTGTCTGAAATACACAGGCAGCTAGAAGCAGGGCTATAGCAGAGCAGCACCATGCTTTCAGGTATTCAGCTGGTTCCTTACCTGAAAGATCAGAGTGAAAGCACAGATCGGGCTTTGTGAAGTGCACCAGCCTCTCCTACAAAGATTTCGGAGCTCACCTGTACTTAAGAGTTACTTAGGGTTTGTAATGTGCAAATATTCATAATAACAATGAGAACTTAACTTTTGGTGGTAGGATATACACAATCCACTGATAAATACTACACAACGAAGGTCTAAAAACTTAGCCCTTACATGGCTATGGAATGATATCGCAATACTGCAAATAGCTAAACAAGTACTGGATGCTAGACTTACATCGCCAAGCAGTAGTGAAGCCTGAAAATTAGAGTCTACTGTTATAATAAGCTTATTACCATTTTTGGTCAAAGATCTGTGGAGATTAATACCTATCCTGTCAAGGGGGTGTCACAGTGACATTTTAAGGAACCCGAACCACTGCAGTCTGTCACTTACTTTAAAAGTGACTTAGTCAAAAAGGCATGAATTCTTAGTAACCTCCTGTTTCCACGTCTTTATTGGGTGATCCAATTAAACAACACAAGTTGAATAAGCTATGTGAGGGAGGATATTGGGCTGTTCTTCAAAACCACTGATTTCTGGTTTAGCTCTTAGAGGCTAACTTAGGTACCTGAAAGCACACAAAAACTTTAATAATGCAATACCTCACTGTTTATATTCTTATTCGGTACTTTCTCTGGCTTCCATGCTAAGCTTTATAGTAATATCCTGCAAAGGACCTTGCAATGTACAATAAATTATTTTTAGAGCGTAGGGCTAGGCTACTTCTGTTAGCAACTGCATTTAGAGTAGATGCTTGAGGCCTAGTAGTTACATTAAACCTGCCATTTTAAGTACAAAATGAGTATGTTCTTTAAAGATGCAAAGCTGTTAATGATTACATTAAGCATTGTAAAAAATGTATTTGTATGGCTTTTATAACTGCATATAAAAATTTAAATTCCTGTTGTTGACCTGATGCGTTATAATATATGGGTTACATTAACTTCCTGGAAATAAATTTAATCTAAACCAGTTGTATTAAAAAGTCAAATATTTTGTTATGAAAATTGCACCTAAAGAAAATGCCCCTTTCAGTACTGGAAGACCTAGATAAGGATATCTGCTTAGTAATGCACCAGACAGTTTAATTCAATTGCCATTGGTCTAGGCATAACTGTCATTTCCTTATGCTATTTAAATGCATCTGAAGTTATCTATAAAGTATACCTGTAACTGGCTGTGGCAATGAAGGACAGCCTCAGACTTTCAATTAACAGGCATAAATGCACTGGTTTTGTAATTAAAAAAAAACAACAAACACGAGAAATGAATCACTTATCTCTAGTACAAGATGCTGTGATTTAGTTGAAAGCACAGTCTGGTCAAGGAATTGACTAATAACATGTCCATAGGTCACACGTCCATAAGTCACGTAGAGCAATAAACCAAACAGCTACTATTTATGGCACTAAACATAGCTAGAAGAAACATGCTGTCCTTACCATATGGAACAGCTTTGACATAAACTGTAACAGCCTTTACTTGTCTGTAATCAAAGCATAACAAGCGTTCAGAAATTCTTCTCACAAACAGCAAGAACAATCAGCGGTAAGAGTAGATATGCTTTATATAGTCGTTTTAACTCCGATTCATTGATACATGTTGAACTGTTAGTGCAGAAATACCATCAAATGCTTAAGACATTTAATATATATCCTGATGAAGTTCCAAGGGGGTAAAAAATATGTAAAGCTTTTCTCTCCTCCCTGGTTTACTGCTGTTTCTCCTGAACATGGAAAGCAGTAACAAAAGTTCTACCAGCTGTTCTGAATTCAAGCTGCTCATTTCCAAAACTCATGAAACAGCAGCAAGTCTTAAGAGTTTGGTCTAAGAGTTTAAAAGCTTATCAGTCTAATTCCCTGCTTTCTGTTGTCTTTATTCCATTGAAGGACAGTTGCAACCCAAATGTGAAGTTACCTGATAAGAGACCAGCATTATAGAATTAGAAAACTGCTGAATCGTGGCTGTTCTCAATTTACTGCAGATGTATTTATGTTTGCACCTTACTTCCACAGAAAAGAACTACTTCAAAAGCAATATGAAGAGGCAAATAACCCATACAGTAGTTTAAAGAGAAGTGGCTTAAATTTTAATGTCTGGCTTACGAAGCTTTCTGAGCTAGAACAAAGGTTTTCAGATACCTGCCCACCAATGCTGGGTCCATCCTGGAATTAGGCACTTAAAAGGATGATTTACAAACAAAATCATCTGCTGTCCTGCACACCCTTTGTTTCTGTGCAGAGAGGAAAGAGGTGAAAGTGAGCACGAAAAGCTGAACTCTGCAGGATGATGAATACCCTAGAAAGGTGTGCAAGTAGTTTCCCCTCAAGAAATCTCACTGCCTGTGCTCAAGCCAGCTCTTACCCAAGCTGTGTGGCCTGGGACCAAGGCTGCTGAGACCCATGGCTTGACCTCAGCCCTGCCTCACCACTGCCACTTGTCTGGCAAACCACTGTGTGGGTTGGAGAGCCTGGCTACCACCACAAGCCTAACTCTGTGTCTCCTGCCCCGGTAGCACCAGATCACTGCCCAGCCTGTTTTGCTGTGTCAGGGAAGGAAACCCACAAGATGTTACCCTCCTGCTAAGGTACTGGCCTGATATCTAGAGAACTCTGAGCAACTCCAGAGGCTCACCAATCTAATGCACCAACCCCACTGCTTCCATTTCTCTCAGTACCAGCACCAACGAAGAATGACTGAAGAAAGCGAAGCTCAGAATCTGCGCAAAAAGGGACATAAGCTAAATGAAACCAGAAAAGGGATACATTACCATCTACATGCAGCGTCCAGGCTTATTTCTGTATGGCAGGTTTATATTTCAGGCATCAGTGGAATCGACTGAAGGCAAAGATTGATCAACTTCAGTCTTTAAATAAACTTTGACAGAGCAGTTTTCAAATCTAAACTAGAGGATTCCTCCCAGAAAGAAAACAAAATAGGAACCAAAACAACTTTAACAGAACACTTGTCTGAGTATGTGGTCTGCATGCTTTTGTTCTCTACATCTGCCCCCCAGTTCATGGGATTTTTGTATTTACAAGTCACTAAATTCATGGAATTGAGTAAAGATTATTTATATAATTCATGTTTGCAAATCCAGACACCCTGCAGAAAAGGTACCGAAGTGTACCAATGCAGATAAAACAAATAATTGTGTAGAATGCAAAAGCTTGTAATAATAATTTGTTGGTTTATTTAGAATAACATTCTAATGCTCATTAAATGCCAGAGCTGTGCTAGCAGTTCAGCATTATCTAATAAAGCGTATTTTCTGGTTTATGAATAGTAATCGTAAAAATGAAACAAATTACATTTAGCTGGGCACTTTTGTTTACAAGTAATTGCAAATAACAGGTTTGCATTCATTGCATTGACAGCTTGCTCCATGACTGTGTTTTGTGGGACCTGGTTCTAACACACAGTGCTGGAAGAACAAAGTCCCTGGCTGACAAACATCATGGCTGGATGAACAGAAAGGGAGAAGTAACACAATAAGCACATTTGTTATGTTAGTTACTAGTGATAAACTGGCACCTCTTCCCCCACTGGTTTAGGGGTATAGATGATTTTAGAATTGTAAGTCCAGATAAGTACATTAAAGCTTCAATCCTGCAACCGTCTTCGTGCAAGTGCCAAAAGATCTTTGCCTACAGTAAGCTGCAGGACCACAGGCTAACCTAATGCTATAATCAATCATATTTTCTTGCTTCAAAGAAGCAAAGAAGACAAATACTAGTTTGGAAAACATAACAAGGGTTCTGAATGCTTGCTCTTTAAAAAGACAACCCACATGGTAGGATATAAAAAGTACAGTGCACAGGTAGCCGTGCCTTTCCCACTTTTGTGTAGCACGTTTAGGCAGTTGCATTTTCAGGCTTCTCAATCACATATCTTCAAGTGACTTGATGTAGACTTATGGCTTAAGAGGCTTTTCCATGAGCTGCAGTCCAAGCCGTCCAACCATCAGTAAACTGTTGAATAGAATAGTTAAGTAAATAGAAAAAGTAAAGGTGGTGGAGGTAAAAATCCCGTAAGAAACAACAAGGAAGAAAACATTTACATGATTTCATTTAGCAGAACTTCAACAGAAGATTTCATTTTCACCACACAGAATTTTTAAAACAATATAATCCACAAATAAGTCAAATAAAATGCTTATTCAAAGATACAGGCAAGAACAAAAAAGAGGTGACTACCTGGCACCAGCAACTATCCCAGGCATTGGTTTTCTGGAGTTGTAAAATCTCATTCCCATAACAGCAGACAAGGTCCCAGATGCCACTGTTGAAAAGAAGCCCAGTCAGAACAGAAATAGCAGTGCAGTGCTGCAACACTTGGACATTCAGCAGCACCAGCCCAACAGGCTTATGTCCACAGACAGGAATGCCTCCCTCTCTCCCTCCTCTCCCTAGGGAAGCATATGCAAACATTTTATTTATTTGTGTTGAACAGCAGAGCTGTTGCAAGCTTCTCAGCAGCGTTAGTAAGCTCCACTGCTCAGCAGAAGCCTGCAGACCTCATCAGGGCTGAAGCTACTGTCTACCCTCCGATCCTCTGGGCAGATCACTATCTCTCCCCACTTTCTCCTTATTTGCAGAAGAACCGTTATTTCCTTGAATGCAGAGAGGCTCAGAACTGCCAGAAAACTGGGATGGTGACTAAGATCACTATGTGGGAGGCAAACATTACTACGGTTCCCATTTCTCTGTGACATTCTGGTCTGGAACATAGCACTAAATACTACAACTAGAAATTAGCAAACAAAAAGCCATCCAGGGATCAAACTGAAATAGCGACTAATATTTTAAATGTTACTCCAAATTATTTAATCTCCAAATCTGGAAAAAAAACCACCATCAATATTCACATAAAGTTACAGGGCCCTTGTTTCTCTGAGGAAGAAAGGCAGGTAGAGGTGTCATATACCTTTTCCAAAGCTTCAGGTTTGTTTGCACCAGAGAGAGCAAAAGACGCTCTAAAGACATCCTGGCAAGGTTCTTTTTCTGTATTTCTACCTAAAGCTCAGTGGAAGACACAACTGCACATCACAGCAGGGCTGAGGTGGAATGGATGAATAAAGAGTTGCGCTACAATGGGACATAACACCACTTTCAAGAGGTCTGCTTGAAAGCACTACATCAGGATACACAGAAGCTGCTCAACTTTCTGTCGTGACACTGCTGACACTTGTGCTGGAGATGCACAGCCATTCCCACAGCATGCCAGAGAGGGAGAGACAGTTCACAAATAGAAATTCTGACTCACATTAAGCTGTGTTTTACATTTCACCCCTTACTGACAAGACAGTCTGGGCTCTGCAGTATCTACCAGGGGTTGTTTCATAAGGCCTCTCAGCACGTTACATGATCAAGTCCTATAGTCTTAAATCACTGTGATGCTAGAATATCATAACACTAGTAATAATACGACATAGTTACAGAACTAGAAGGAACCTCAAGAGGTCACCTAAGCTAACCTGGTGCCCAAGGGGAAGACCAATCCCTGACAGATACTGGTTTAACCAGGTATTAAAGTCCTGTGGTGATGGAAGTCCCCAAGGTCCACCTGACCTCTTCCAGTACTTCATAATACTTTCCACTGTCATTTTATCCTTTACCTGAAGGATTAACTGCAAGCCAACCCACCACTTCTAGCAGAATAGATCCTTGCCTCCTTTCTTTTATATACTCCAAACTGTTTCTTCCACAGCATATGATGCTTAAACATGCTCCACTCTTCTGAGATACTTGTGCAAACCGCTTGTCACAGTGCTGTCACTACTGAAAAAACACTGATTCTATGACCACAGGAAAATACTGTTTCACAACCATTTTCCACATGTTTACTGTGCCTACATTAGTTTAAACAGTACCTGATCTGGCAGAGGAGACAGGTATTTCTCACCAACTCTGGCTTCAAGGACAACCTAGGTTTTAGAACCCGGTACCACGCTCTTATACAAATATCTCCTGGCTGTGGGCAGGAGGCCCTGCCACCACTTAAAGCATTTGTATAAATAAAAGGGCACGGATCAGCTGAAATGTGGTAGAAAGCAGGCTAACAACCATGCTTAGCACTCAGGTGCCGAGCACTTACCAAGGGAAAGCCACACACTCTTTGGATCTTTGGACTGCTGGTAAGCTCCTAGCCCTGCTAAGCCACCGAAGAGAAGACCAGCAGCTAGAGAAGGGACGCTGCCTTGAATAAAATGAAAGATAAAGCAGTCAGTAAAAGAACATACACACAGCTGATCCTGACAGGCCTCGGCCGAGCACTGTGTCTATGCAACAAGGACTCAGCCCGGCCTAACGGGGTCAGCCCCGGCTCTCGGCCGGCACACAGTGCCGGAGCCTCCCGTGGGGCCCTCAAGGGCAGGGCCGACACCCCGACGGCTCTCCGGACGGCACGCTAGGCGCTGAGGTCCGCCCAGCGATGACACAGCCCTTCCTTCCACCAGCAGCGCTCCAACACCCGCCGACCCGGGGCCGGCCGGAGCGGAGGCTGCCTGCGGGCAGGACCGGGACACCCCCCCCCCCCCCCCCCCCCCGCCCCGCCGGCGCTGGCACCTACCTGCCTTGGCGTATCCAACGACGCCGCCCGCCGCCACCAGCGCCGCATAGCCGAAGCCCAGCCAGTCGTACTCCATCGGCGGGCAACGGGCAGCGCCTGGCCTGGCCCCGCCGCCCCGCGCTCCGACCTTGGGCCGCCCTCCCCGCGGCCTCGGCGCCGCCTCCCCCGGAGATCCCGCCCGCCGGCCATGACGGGCAGGCGGGGAGAGGCCTGGAACGGGCTGCAGGCAGTAGCGGTGCTGGGTGCGGGGGCTGCCGAGAGTCCCAGTGCTGCAGTTCCTCGGGAGCAAAACTGCCATCACCGCTTACCGACGGGGGTAGAGCCTGCAACAGAGCAAGATAAAACCATCTCCTCCTCTTCTTCCAGGGTTCAACATCGCGCCGGGCTCCCGGCGGGTGGCGGTCAGTCCGTAAAGGCGCTTCTCCGTTACTCCTTCCTCCTCACACTCTTCCCCTGCTCCAGCATGAGTCCTTCCCGTGGGCTGCAGCTCTTCACGAGCTGCTGCAGCGTGGGTCCCCCGCGGGGTCACCAGTCCTGCCGCAAACCTGCCCCACGACCGCTTCTCTCTCCATGGTCCTGCCAGGAGCCTGCTCCAAGCGCGGGCTTCCCACAGGGTCACAGCCTCCTTCAGGCATCTCCCTGCTCCTGCGTGCGGTCCTCCATGGGCTGCAGGTGGATCTGCTCCAATATGGACCCCCGCGAGCTTTAGGGGCACAGCCTGCCTCGCCGTGTGCTGCAGCGAAATCTCTGCTGTGGTGCCTGGAGCATCTCCTCTCCTCCTTTGCTGACCTTGGTGTTTGCAGAGCTGTTTCTCTCACATATTCCCACTGCCTTCTCTAGCTGCAGTTGCTCTTGTGCAGTTTTCTTTTTTCCCTTCTGAAATACGTCATCCCAGAGGCACTGCCACCATCAGCCAACAGTGGGTCAGCCTTGGAGCCAGCTGGAGCTGGCTCTGCCCAACATGAGGGCAGCTCCTCGTGTCATCTCACAGGTGCCATCCCCGCAACCCTCCCATCACCACAACCTTGCCACGTGAGCCCAATACAGATGTCAAAAGAAGGCAACTGGCTTCCCCAGAAACTCTGCTGAGGACACAGTGCACATGCTGGGTGACAGTGGTGATGTGCTACAGGGCACAGTCCCCAGCACCATGTGGAGCAGCTGCCCCAGCACTGTACGGAATACAGTCCCAGCTCCTGAGAGAGGGTGCAGCTCTCCCTGGCTGGGGCTAGCACTGCAGAGGTGCTTGGGACTGATCACTGCAGAGCAGCTTTGCAAGAAAGGCCTTGGGTATCCCAGGGTGTCACAAGAAGTTGACCATGAGGCAGCAACATGTCCTTGTAGCAAAGAAGGTAGATGGCACCCTGGGTTGCAATAGGCAGGTTGAGGGAGGTGATCCTTCCCCTCTGCTCAGTGGTGAGACACAGCTGGAGTGCTGGATACAGTTCTAGGCTCAAAGAGCAAGGCAGAGAGAGACATACCACAGCAGGTCCAGTAAAGGGCTATGAAGATGATTAGGGGTTTAGAGCATCTTTCATACAAGAAGTGGCTGAGAAAGCTGGGACTGTTTAGCCTGGAGGAGTGGAGGCTCAGGGGCAGGCATCTTATCAACGTGTAGAAGTATCTGATGGAGCACAGTAAAGCAGATGGAGCCAGGATCTTCTCAGTGGTACCCAGTGACAGGATGAAGGGCAATGGACACAAGTTGAAATACAGGAAATTTCATTTAAACAGAAGTAGAATACTTTGTGCTGTGAAGATGACCAGTCACTGTCATCTGTTTGACACTGTCATCTGTTTGACACATTTGTGTGTCAAACACAATGAACTGTCTTCCACTCTTGCCTCCATAAAAGACTCTAAAGAAGTGTTCAGGCTAGAACTTTGTTCTGTTGTAAATGAACACTTAAGAGACTAGGACAAACATATTCTGCCCAAAAGAAAGTTACTATGGTTGTCAGGCTTTCACTAAACAAAACAAAACCAGAAAGGGCCGCCTATTGCAGTTTTATGAGCTCTATGGCAACCCAGAGTTTCCTCCAGGTTATCTGGAAAAGAAGGATTACAATGAACAAATGACATTTACCAAAACAGTATTTTTATTCCATTTAACTTATCAGTTTTTCACATTCCCAGTTCATTCTCCCACGTGCTGTGTTTACCTTTTCCCATCTTTGTTTTCCTTCTACCTCCACCCAACCTTTGTCCTCAGGCTTTCTTTTCTGTTGTCCTCCTCTGAGTTCTTGGGTCCCACTTACTCTGAGCTCCTATTTCCTCTGAATACCTCCTTGACTGCCCTTAATAGTGGGTGCATGAAAAAGGCTAACACTACAGACCACATTTGATGAAACTTCCTGCCTTTTGTGGAGGTGATTTGCATTTTTGTGCCATTACATGGGATGCAAATGTTTGGTTTAGGCACATAGGGTTTTCCATGGGGCCTGAAGCATCTAGCCAGTATAGTGCTAATGGCTGTCTGCATGACTTGCTGATCAAAACCAGGAAGGCTCCTTTGTTTAAAGCAGGACCTTTACTTTTGGTTTGACATATTTGATCAGATTAGATAGTAAGGTTTACCCGTTACCTACTTAATGCCATTGTTTCGCCTTGATTGCCTGTTTCTCCTGCCAATTTCCAGCCTCTTTGGGTGCTCCACCCAGAAATGACATTCACACACCAGCCAGTTGTTTTATCATTCCTACCAGTGAGCCTTTCTGCTCACATAGCAAACCACCACCATGGCAAAATTCCTGCTGGTAGTCAGGAGCCATGAGCTGGGAAAATTTGCTAGGCAAAGACCTTTCTTGAATGGCCCCTTGTTAGCAGAGTTCTAACTCTTCCCTGGCTTCTCTGGCATGGGGAGAGGAAGGAGATGGCAAACAAAACCATAGCTGTAGTGTGGCACTGTGAATCTGGAGCAATGAAAATCCACCTTCATACAGATCTATTAAGAATGGATTTATTTGCAGAGGGCCAGCAAAAGTGCCTCTCTGCTGTGACATAATGCCAATAACTCTTTTTTTAAGCCTTATGTCAAGACATAGATATTTGCATGTTGGCAGGCTGGTTCCTGGTGGAAGCTGAGGACGTTACTGTATTCCTGCGCTTTTACAGCATAACAGTGTCTTGACCTCTGAATCAGTGTGTGCTAATGGGCAGATCTTGACACCACCCCCCATGTTTGCAGTACCCACAGCTTCTACTTCATTCCTTGTTTGGTGATAACTGATGTCACTGCTGACTTCACAGCTCACAGAAGTTAGGTCCACCAGCATCTTTGGCCCTTCAACTGGCTCAGAAATCAGTGAGAAGACAGTCCTACTGGCTACTTTAGTTTTATCCCTCCTGTGGCTATGCAGTTATTTATTTCTGTGCATCAGAACTTCCATTTGCAGTTGTGAGTGCCAAATGGTGGGTTTGCAGTAGCTGTGGTGCCCACAAATGGTGCCCACAAATTAAGTGAGACACAGTTTGCAGAACAAGGCTGTGTGTACTTTAACAGAAGAGTGGGATATTGCAAGAGAGAAAACCAAACCAGACCACAAGCACATTAAGGCATGTTTGGCTTTTGCTCCCTTCAATAATTTCAGTGTCACCTTTCCTTTCTTTTATACCATTTCTGTTATTCATTTGGAGTGAGGGTGGTTCAGTATTGGACCCGTATTATCTAGCTACTATATGGCCTCTAAGGTGATGTGTAATAGCAGAGGTAAAACTGAAAACATAAATACATTCACATTACTTCCATTGCTTAAGTGAATGTAAAAGGACACCTGCTGCCAAACATCGAGCCACAGGCTAGGCCTAGAACTTGCCTTCCCTTCTCTTCAAAACATCGAGGGAATTTTTTTCAGGCACCTAAACCAGAGCCCTAGAGCAGCATTTGTGGTGGTGTTAACGCAAGTGAACACAAGGAGGCACAGAGCTGTATGTTGCTTTTCTTGAACCTGCTCTCACAACTGTGTTCCCAGAGACTGTTGCGCAGTTGCTGCAATCTGGCGCACAGTGACAGACATTTTTGGCTGCTACATATTCCTCCAGTGTTGCTGGCACACACAGATTACACATCTTCTTAGGGGTGGGGGATCTTTGGAAGTATTTGGGTGTGTTCAGCTGAAAGGGAAACAGTGTGAAACCCGCCAGTTACTCACAACAGGGAACAGCAGACCTGTGGCCACCAATACTGTATAAGACCGAAATTGCAGCTCCTGCTGATGTTGGCTGGCTCTGGGAAATGTGTGGTCACAAGGTCTCCAGTGGAAAGTCTGACTTACTTGGAAACCTGTTAGAGAGCATGTCCTTTGCGTGCCCTGTCCCGATCAGTGAGAGACTGAACAGAGCTGAAAACTTTGCTTCTCTGTTCCTACTGATTTCGAAGGTAGGAACTTGCTACAAATAGCACTGGGAAAGAGTTCACTGGTTTAGTGCCTTGCCATAATTGTAGAAAACAAGGTGGTGCAGGGAGGGGTTACTCAGAGGGCAAGCTCCCTCTATGGAGGTGCACCACAGCTGCTAAACGGAATCACTGTTTTTACCGTTGTGCACAGGAGTCTAACCCTTCTTAATGTTCTCCCTACCAGCCATCTCCTCCAGTTTTTCGTATTTGCCTGTATTTTATTGCTGTGCCAAAGTACCGATAGATCTCATTGGTATAGATGCGTTTCTGAAGCTCAGCTGCCGGAAATTGTTCTTTTCTCTCTTTTATAGTGATTAACTGTAATGGTCTTTGTTTAAAAAAGAAAAAAAAAAAAGAGTAGGCTGATGAGGCAGGTATTGCACACAAAAATCAGTCACACCATGAAAACATATTCATTTACTTACAGAAAAACATAATCTGGAGTAGCATTCATGAATAAACAAACATCCTAAATCACAGCTGGACAGAAATCTGTGATGTTTCTCTGTGTTCTTACTTGAACAGGTAATATAACCCAGAATTAAAATATCTCTGTTTGATCAGGCTCAGAGTACAACATCTTTTTTATATCCAGAGTTTCAAACTGCCAAGCTTATTGCTTCTGTGGTTGGGTGATATTTTGTCATTCACCTGTGGAGTCTGAACAATGAAATATCATCTTGTTTGCACTCTCAGCAAAATTTTAAATATTTTCACAAAACACTGAGAATGCCTTTATCTTATTTGGGATGTTTCAATTTGGGGGCAATTCATCTTCTCAGAGCAAATGGGAGCTACTTCCAGACCTCTCTTGAGTTGGACATCCTAAAACTCACTCTTTAGAAGAATTACGCCCTCTGAACACTTCTCTCTCCAGCTGCGACCATGGCAGCAAGTTAGCAAAGCCCTTTTCTTCTTCCTTCTCCCAAAAAAACCTGAACAGGATTTTCACTAAAGTTTTGCTCCTGCGGTAAATTCTCCGTGCTTTTCTGCAGAGATCTGCATTATTAGGTGTTGGCAGCTATACTTGCGGAAGAAGCTGACTGATGCAGAACCTGCTTCCTGAGAACCTTCCCTGCAGGTTGCTAGCCATGCTTCAGGACATCTAAATATGATGCGTTGCCATTTCTGAACTGCTGCAGTTTGCAATCCAGTTTCTTAAAAGACCCTGAAATCAGCAACGGTACACCATATACACAGCATAAAGTTGCTATTATCCAAGAGGTACCCTGTGAGCCACGATCGTTTGTTTAGAAGAAAGACAGGAGGGCAGCACACCCCCTCCTTACATTCAGGCATCTCAGTTTATCCTGCCTTCATGCTGCTGGTTTTGTCGCTCAACAGTACTGCTAACATGCCATGTAAACACAACCATCAGTTACAGGAAGAAGCATTCATAGTTTTACTTCCTTGCTTTGTTTTTTAGGACACCATAACCAATACCAATAACTTTTACCTTCTGTCATGCTAAAACATTCCCAAGCACTGATTTTTTTATTTGTGGCATGCCTGGTCTGCTGAGATTTTGTGTGCCTTACAGGGTTATGCAGACTTCGAAGGGAAAGTCTGCTCAGATATCTAATGGCCTCCCTCTAGTGGCTGTTACTAGGGAATAAAACTAGGGCTGCGAGGAAGTGAACCCCAAGGTTAAGTATGTGCATTAACCACTGCATGAAGATGAAAGGAAGTCAGCTTGAGAAGAAGGCTTATGCCATGTCCAAATATGACACAGAATTACTGACTTATTGCAGAATTACTGACTTATTGCCAAAGTTCAGTTATTGCTTTTTCAGTCCTGAAAATATCTATCTTGCTACTTCCTTTCCCGCCTTCCATCTCTCCCTCTGTGTCCTTACACATGACGATTTAAGGACAGTGGTGAGCCAAAATCTGCATGTAGAGAGTTTTTTGTTGCATTTTTGCATACCAAATGTACACACTTGTCTTTTAGATGGGAAAAATGCTGGGGATGCATGACTCTGTTTATATTTTTATAGAAAAAGATAGCAATGACAGTGTAGCAAGACAAAAGTTTGGGCTGGAAAACAGCCCATTAAAAATGGCAAAAGGTCAAAGCTCCTCTGGCTGCAAGAGGACCTTTGGCCTGGTACCTCTTTTTGTATCTCCTGCACTTCAGCTTCTGGGCATTAAGTGGAAGGTGAGCTTTGCAGGCTGTGTGAGATAAGCTGACCTGAGCTACATCTGCAGAATACACTAAAGAAACACGTCTCTTGGGTTTACGCTTCTAGCACAGCAAAAATAAAGACTGCTGCAGCTATTCTCTTGACCACCTTTATTGATGTTGTAGCTTGGGGTGTTGCTAGCTAAAAATACCAACTGGGTTCTACCTGAACCTCACTCTGTGACAAGGTTCTCTGCCGATGTCTCAGCTCCAGGCACTCCACAGTCAGGGGGTACGTTTTAAGCTCAAACTTATTTGCGAACATACAGGTGGAGTTAAAAAGCCACTTGAGGTCACCTGTTCCATATACACAAATGCCTCTGACATAATGGCCTGACAAAAGAAAAAGGAAAAAAGCAATGTCAGAATCAAAATCCAAATAATTTTGAAAAGTTTTATCTGCAAAGCCACTATAAATGATCTCCAATGGAACAAACATGCTGAAAGGTCTGTTGGATGTGCAGTGGGAGTAAGCGTGAGCAATGGGATGAAATGAAGAAAGTTACTTCAGAATAAATAATGAGCAAAATAAGGAGACAGAGCAGAAAAGAGTCATTACTAATTCAGACTCTTTTTCAGACAAGACTAAGACACAGCAAAGGGGAATTTCCTTCTGTCAGTGAAGAGAAACCGATACTTTTACTCATACTAGATTTTCCACTAGGTGATTCTGAGTAATATTGGTGTAATTTCACTGACTACAATGTAGTTATGCCCATGTGAAACTGCTATAACTGAGGAAGAAGTGATGGAGAAGCATGTACACATTACCATGACAACCTCCATGTGCCTTTTCCATATCAATCCACTTCACTGCTTTCAAGTCACCTTCCCATGATGCGTTGGGCATGGAGCCTGGGACACCTGCAATTAGGTAACAGAATATCAAGTAATTAGTCCTTTTAACATCTGTGCGTTCAGGCTTATGTCCACTCTCTACGACCTTTCTCCACAGAACTAGGATGAAATACTTAGGAATATGCATCAACACATGCCTGGCTGCTAACCTTTTTGTCAAGCTTCTTCACAAAAAGCAGCTTTTGTGATATAAATAAGATGTCAGCCCAAGAGATCTAAAAACTTCACTTCAGAAATAAGCCTCCACTTTTGCAACAGCCTCAGTAGGATGCATGTGTGTACAATCACTCATAGAATCATAGAATAGTTAAGGTTGGAAAGGACCTTAAGATCATCTAGTTCCAACCCCCCTGCCATGGGCAGGGACACCTCACACTAAACCATGTCACCCAAGGCCTCATCCAACCTGGTCTTGAACACTGCCAGGGATGGAGCATTCACAGCCTCCCTGGGCAACCTTTTCCAGTGCCTCACAACACTCATAGTAAAGAACTTCCTCCTTATATCCAATCTAAACTTCCCCTGTCTAAGTTTTAACCTGTTACCCCTTGTCCTATCACTACAGTCCCTAATGAAGAGTCCCTCCCCAGCATCCCTATAGGCCCCCTTCAGATACTGGAAGGCTGCTATGAGGTCTCCACGCAGCCTTCTCTTCTCCAGGCTGAACAGCCCCAACTTTCTCAGCCTGTCTTCTTACAGGAGGTGCTCCAGTCCCCTGATCATCCTCGTGGCCCTCCTCTGGACTTGTTCCAACAGTTCCATGTCCTTCTTATGTTGAGGACGCCAGAACTGCACACAATACCCCAGGTGAGGTCTCACAAGAACAGAGTAGAGGGGCAGGATCACCTCCTTCGACCTGCTGGTCACGCTCCTTTTGATGCAGCCCAGGATACGGTTGGCTTTCTGGGCTGCAAGTGCACCCTGCCAGCTCATGTTCATTTTCCCATCAACCAACACCCCCAAGTCCTTCTCCACAGGGCTGCTCTGAATCTCTTCTCTGCCCAACCTGTAGCTGTGCCTGGGATTGCTCCGACCCAGGTGTAGGACCTTGCACTTGGCATTGTTAAACTTCATGAGGCTGGCATCAGCCCACCTCACAAGCGTGTCCAGGTCCCTCTGGATGGCATTTCTTCCCTCCAGCGTATCAACAGAACCACACAGCTTGGTGTCATCAGCAAACTTGCTGAGGGTGCACTCAATCCCACTGTCCATGTCAGCGACGAAGATGTTGAACAAGACCGGTCCCAAACCCATCCCTGAGGGACACCACTCGTTACTGGTCTCCAGCTGGACACTGAGCCATTGACCACAACTCTTTGTGTGCCGCCATCCAGCCAGTTCTTTATCCACCAAGTGGTCCATCCATCAAATTGATGTCTCTCCAATTTAGAGACAAGGATGTCGTGTGGGACAGTGTCGAATGCTTTGCACAAGTCCAGGTAGATGACGTCAACTGCTCTACCCCTGTCCATCAGTTCTGTAGCCCCATCATAGAAGGCCACCAAATTGGTCAGCCAGGATTTCCCCTTAGTGAAGCCATGCTGGCTGTCACCAAGCACCTTGTTGTTTTTCATGTGCCTTAGCATGCCTTCCAGGAGAATCTGCTCCAAGATTTTGCCAGGCACAGAGGTGAGACTGTCTGGTCTGTAATTCCCCGGGTCATCCATTTTCCCCTTCTTGAAAATGGGGGTTATATTTCCCTTTTTCCAGTCATCGGGAACTTCACCTGACTGCCATGATTTCTCAAATATGATGGCCAGCGGCTTCGCAACTTCATTCACCAGCTCCTTCAGGACCCGCAGATGGATTTCATCAGGACCCATGGACTTGTGCACATTCAGGTTCTTAAGATGGTCTTGAATCAGATCCTCTCCTACAGTGGGCAAAAGGTCTTCATTCTCACAGTCCCTGCATCTGCCTTCCAAGACTTGGGTGGTTTGGTCAGAGCCTTTGGCAGTGAAGACCGAGGCAAAGAAGTCATTTAGAACCTCAGCCTTCTCCAAATCCTGCGTAGCCAGTTCTCCCGAGAGCTTCCGGAGGGGGCCTACATTCTCCCTAGTCTGTTTTTTATTTGCTATGTACTTGTAGAATCCCTTCCTGTTATCCTTAATACCCCTAGCCAAGTTTAATTCTAACTGGGCCTTAGCTTTCCTAACCTGGTCCCTAGCTTCCTGGACAACATCCCTGTACTCTTCCCAGGCCGCCTGTCCTTGCTTCCACTTATTATAAGCATCTTTTTTCATTTGAATTTTCCTCAGGATCTCCTTATCCATCCAAGGAGGTCTCCTGGCCCTCCTGCTGCACTTCCTTCTAGTTGGGATGTAACCTTCCACCTTCCCAATCAGCAGTACCCTCCTGGTGCTATTTGAACGGTAGGCTACTGACACATAATAGCTTCACATGAATATAGGCTCTGTGTAGCACTGCTCAACAACGAGAAAAACGTCCCTGAATTATCAATACTGTTTCTAGCACAAATCCAAAACATAGACCTATCCTAGCTGCTATGAAGAAATTTAACTCTTTTCCAGACAAAACCAGCATACTCTATATACTATATATACATTTTCATCACAATGAGATGGGAACAAAACCTTGTCGAGCTTGCATGAAATGCGTAATAGCACTGCTTTGGAGTTGTGGGACTTGTGCAAAGATAGGGATCCTAGGCCCTTTAAATATGATTTTAGCTAAAATAAACTTTTAACATTTTAATCTCCAGTTCTGACCTCTCTTTTTAAGGCTAATTATCCTGTCTTCCTGATTTTGTAACTTCATTTAAAGCATGGATTAATATAGGCTATTTATTTTGCTGGTTAACCACAATCCTAAATGGGGTGATTACAGCCGTTCTGTAAAGCACATTTTCACCTTGTGACTGCAATACATGCAAGAAGCCCTCGGTGCTGAAATGGTAGCTGAAGGTGTCATCATCCTAATCCTGGGGTTTTCTAAAAAATAAAGGTAAAAGCAAAGCAAGGTTTTGTAGATATTTAGTGCTATTTCTATTCCTTTCGTAGATGGCAACAAGTACAGTATCTCCACAGTTACCATAACCCAACAGCTATTTTGCTTGTGAGCTTGAAGGGAAGCACAGTGGAGGACAAACAAGACCATGAAGGCACTGTATAATGTCAGGAGAGACTGGGGCTTTTTTTGAGAAATTGGATAGGAGAAAGGTTAAGCATCAGAGGTTTTTTTCTGTTTGCTTGCTTTGCACTGTGTTTTTAAGAACAGCTTGTTCTTGGTAAGTAAGGATGGATGTTTGCAATTACCAAGTCACAACTTATATAACAGATGCAAAAAGACCATCTGATCTAACAGCAGAACCACCATAGCACTTTGCCATAAACAGAGATATGTGGCAGCTGTAACCAGAACTTACTACTTTATTTCTCCCTCTCTGTATATTGGGCTGTTATCAAATAAAATAACATGCCAAAAAGTGTGGGTTTGTCCTGGGGAAAATTCAGAAAATGTTATTTTTCTGTAGAAAGCATTAAGCTGAAGATAACACTTCATAAAAGACAAAAAGAGGAAGTGATGGTAGGGGAGAGATACTTTAAATGGCCTGTGATGTGTATTACCATCCTCAATTAAAAACCTGTTCATAACAGATGGCAGTAAATGTGGTGTGCAGAAAGACTTGGAAAATGCTGACACAGTGGAGAAGCGGCAGGATGACTGACAAAACAGGAATGACCCCAGGACATCCACAGAAACACTGGAAGGCACTGCCTTCCAGGAATACAAAATTACTGACTTCACATTATTCACCATCTCCCAGATAGAGCAATCTAAGCATTTTTGTAAGTTAATTCAAGACTGGGGGAAAGTATGGCTCAGCACTGAGAAAAAAATGGATTTAACACATTTTCTTTTAAATATTTGTTTGAGCAACTGACTTCAGATTCAAAAGCTGTTCTGGGGTCCTGTTTGTGTAAATAGTTTGTTTGAGAATTGGTGGTGATGTGAAAGTTAATATAAACTTTATCATAAGTTGCTCACTCTCCTTTTATTCAGCCCTCATTTCCCACTCTGTCTTGGTTAGTAGAGTTTTGTTCTTGTGCCTGAAAACAGGGAGGGAGGAAAAGCCTCTTCATGAGCAGCCATACTGAGCACTGTCCTAGAAACGAGTTTGCCACCACCAAGTCTTAGAAATAGCCACTAGCAGAACTGCACTGCTTGGGTATGAAGACAGCCACGAGTCACTGGAAAGACAGGCCACCTCCTCCAGAGCCTTTAGTTTCATGTCTTTCCTTGTTAGCGGAAGCTAACAACACTGGAGGTGCTTTAGCTCCAGCTAAAAACACTGGAGCTCTTCATAGAACAAAAGCAACACAACCTGTTTCTCCTTTAAGTTCTTCCTGGTTTTTTTTGCCACTGCAATTCAAGTGAGAGCTGATCTGTATGTGTTGGCCCCAAGAGACAGCCCACTCCCTTTCCACCTTGCACTGGTACCACATATTACGAAGACAAACATAAGCATCTCACACAAAACAAGCCACTGTGTCGGAATTTCTGTAATACACTCTGAATGTAAACTGACACGGGGCTGGGAATCTTGCATCATAAAAGGCTGCCTGATTTGCTGTGGCCTTCCAAGTCCTCTCTCTGTGATTATAGGATCAAATCAACACATCAGTTAAAACCTAGCTGCCAACAGGCTAGTCTCCACCAGTCCCCTGAAGCAGCCTATGTTTCCTCATTGGCATCTCTCTCTATTGAAGGGGACAACTTCTTTACATTTCTGTGCCACAAAGTGATTCAAGCTTTTCTCCTGCACTTTATAAGCTGGGGCACGGGAGTTTGTACTTCACATATCTGCCTGAAATGCTGTACATATGACCCTTGGGAGTATTATTCTGCAAGACCTGATCGAAATCAATCCTAACTTTTGCTGGCTTTTGGGGCCATGTGTTTATGTTTGGGAATATGCAGGGCCGTATATAGTGGTTCATGTATAGGCGGGCAAGCACATACTCTCAGCTCTATAAGTGAAGTTGTGCAGCCCACCAGTGTACGCAGGCACCTGGAAATTCACAACCCCCTTTGGTGGCTTTTGGAAAAGCAAGATGGTATAAGGAAGTGCAGGTGGGACTAGTGAGGCAGTATGGCCAAAGAGTGTGTAAGCCAAGGGGATGCCATGCTGCACCTCTGGGCCTTCATGGGGCACAGCAGCAGCTGCTACTCAGGAAGGCATGCAGCAGCATCCTTGAATCTGTCACACTGCAATGCCCACATCCATCCTAGGATGCCCCTTACCCAGTCATGGGTGCTAATCTTCCAGGAGACAGCTCAGCCAAGTGGATGAATGTCCAGGATGTCACACTCAGGGGGGCACAGTGTGCCTTCCTCACTTGCCACTAGTGCTGCAAACATGGGCTCTCACCTGCTGGGCAGTTTTTCCATGTGAAACAGTAGAACTGGTGAAAAACCTGCTGGTGGACACCACCAAGAGCCACCAAGATCTGGAAACACCTCCTTGGAGATGTGAGCTGTGGTGGCCATCACGGAAGAGCTGTCACTACGTAATGGCCAAGTGGCAGCAAGTGCTGGGTGGTAGGTGCCATGGTGGGGACATCTGTGCACTCCCCAGACCTGATGACCGACCTGGGATCCTGTTGAGCGTCACCCAAAAGTGCTCATCAGGGCTGTAGGTATCCTCAGACCACGCCAGCAGATCGATGGCACGCTGGTCCTGCAGCACGAACTCCACAAATGGACGGGTGACGGCCACATACGCAGAGCCAAAGTAGATGGTCAGGTTGTGGGGAGGGGGTGTCTTGCGCACAAATGTCACAAGCATGAAAGAAAAGAGAGAGTATAATTGCTCCCTGTGCACATATCTGGTGCGGAAGGTGATGTGGGGGGGTGGCAGCACGCCGGGGGTGACGTTCTTGCCCCCAAAGCGCTTCAGCAGCTGGACGATCTCCCGGTTGGTCTTCAAGGGGAAGTCCTGGCCGCAGGTGTTGAGCAGGTAGCGCCAGGGCACGCCCGAGGCCAGCAGGTCTCTCATGCAGTGGAGGTCAGCCCGCAGGCGGGAGATGCCACCGTAGACCACCCGCTCCGCCTGGGAGGCGAGGAAGGCGTTGGGGAAGCAGCCCAGTAGGCGCTGCACTGCCCGATGGAAGTGGGCCGGTGCCTTGGCATCCACGTGGATGCAGTAGATGTTCTGGGGCATGTACACTGCCCTGAAGAGCCGCTCAAAGGTCTCAAACTCCTTGTGCAGGGTCATAACGTAGGCAATGGGGAAGGCGGCCTCTTCAGCCGAGAGGGTGCAGGTGATGTAGTGATTCCGGGTGATATACTCCGTGCAACTGGATTCTCTGGATGAAGCTTCTAAAGCATTTTCCTTCATAAAGTGCACCTTGTCTTCAATCAGTGCTTTGCAGGTTTCTGCTAATGTTGAATTCACTGAGAAGTTCAGCCTCCAAAGAGATTTTTGGCTGTGGGACATATACGTACCACAGCTTCCTGCCCCTCAGGTGGAAGCCCTGCCTGACCAGCAGTATGCTGCACACCTGTTTCAGAGCCATGGTCTCAGGGGAGCCCACACTGCCCACCACTTGCTGCCTGCCATGCCACAGCAACATGGCAGTGCCCATCAGTGCTGTGGCAGCCACAAGCAGTCTCACCACCTGTTGACACCACATGGTCCACACTGCCAGCCTCAGGCCACTCTTAGGCTGGTGACACCTCCCAGTGGTCCCACTGTGAGGGGACACAAGAGCAAGGCTGACCTGTCAAAAGCACTGCCACAAGACAGCTCTGTCCCCTGGGAAGGGCAGTCTTGCCGCTGTCTGCAGCTGTCCCAGCACCCAGGGATGCTCCCGGCACCTGCTGCCTTCATGGCATTTCCAAACACAGCCCTCAGGCCAGTTCTGGGGAAAACAGGACATGCGCCCTGCGGGCCGTCCCTACCTTCTGGTGGTGGCCACCATGCTTGCGACACTCCTCGGTGCGTATGAAGTCCAGCTCATGGACACAGAACTTCACTCCCAGCTACGTCCAACCTATTTTAGTCCCTTCCAGGTTCTCCAACAGTAAATTAGGTTTGTTTTGATTTGTTTTGTTTTCAGTTGTCATCTTGCAGAACTGCAGTCAAGGAGTTAAGCTGCCAGTGTTAGGAGGATGGAGAGAAGCTGATGAGCAAATGCAGATAGGACTGAAACAATCACCTCTTAACCCTGTATGGGAACAAGACTTCCTCTGACTGGGCTCATAAGGCAGCACGTAAGAACAATTTGCTCCGAAATCATGGTTTATCTGTCTTCTTGCTTGTCCTGTGAGACAAGTTCTCCCACCTGTTCATGGGAGGGAGGTGGCTGGTAAAGATATGGGGGAGTCCTCAAAAGAAGAGATTTTCTTTCAAGATAAGATTGAATCAGTGGAGAAAAAAAAACCACATCCCTCCTCCTTAAAAATGTACAGAGGCTTAATTTTGTATTTTGACCCCATAAATATTCATTTCAGTGGGGTATGTGAATGCAAAAGTATGTGCATGGAGGGACAAGGGGTTAACTAATATAAACTCAAGGTTATCAGACCTTAAAGCAGACCTTAGAACCTGGAAAGAAGGAAATAAAACTCGGGGGGGGGGGGGGAGAGGAGGGGTGTGGAGAGAGGGGAAGTTATTTAAAACTACTTCTTTCAAGGCAGCCATCTGAATTAAGGCAATGCCATCAGGCTGTTGACAGTCATAAGAGGGCTAAACTGCACCTCATGTCTTGAATCGTCTGATAGATAGTAATGAAAGAGTCTCCGTTATAGTACCTTCATTTGAGGATGTGTTTTGAAGGAGGTTTTTCTGAGTTGTTAGTGATCCATAAACTAGTGTCTTTGGCAGGGTAGTCCTGCATCAGAGCAGCTGAAATCTACAGGGCTGATCAGGAAACACCTACTTCCCAGAGCAGGAGTGAGCTGGACCTGTGGGGACATGCTGGGCACCAAGGACAGAGACAGAAGAGTTGCTGTGCAGGAAACACCAGTGCCCACCCCAGCACCCATTCAGGCATGGTTCTGGCAACTTCCACCCTGACTGCTCAGGCAGGGTGCTGGCAGGAGGGTTTGTATCTCAGCAAGTGCAATGTAGCTTTAGGTGTGGTCAGATGAAATTTGCTTGTAGGTGAAAGGAGGGGACAGGTTCGGGTTGCTTGATGGGAGTTCCCCCCCCTAAACAAATACAAGGGCTGTTGTCAACTCAGTATCTGGGAACATCAAGAAAAGCCTCTGTTACTGCAACTGGACTGACATTTAGTTGGTTACATGCATGAACAGTGACAGACATCACCTGATGCCAGAATTTAGAAAGAAAGAAATTCTTTCTTAAATTACTGTCATCTGATTCTCTTCTTCTAGGAGTTGTGCTGCTTGAAGCCTATGTGTGATAGATCAAGCAAAGGAGCACAAGGCCATTTATTAGCTATTACAGGCTTTTCAAAAAGACTTCTTGAAGACATACCCTTCCTTATCCCATCATCACTAAGTAGTGTTTTACCGAGAAGCAAACAACTGGTTGTGAAGCATTGTTCCAAATGAAAACAGTACTTGAATTCCAATGACTGCAGATTGCACAGAGACCAAACCCGACTTTTAAGTTAGCTTTTTTTCAGATGAATTATGAACTACCTGAATGGTAGATAGAGGACAAAAGTAATTTTTCAGGAAATTCTGCCATGAAGATGGTGGCTTTGTGATTGATGTGATGGTGTTGCAACACCTTCCCTTAAGCAGGTTTTGATCATGAGATTACACCGGCTTTGTGGGCATAAGACTCAGTCACAGGAAAATCCCTTCTTTTTTTAATGCCTTATTCCTATGAGAAGTTCTTGCTCAATAAAGAAGACTCATTAATGGAAAATATGATCAAGACAATAAGGATTAGTAATATGAGTAACACTGCAGACAGAGGTACAAAATATATCTTTTCTAGAACATGGCTTATTCAACCAGCATCATTGTCTGGAATCGTCAAAAAGCTTCTGCGTCACTGTCTGTCTGTTGAAAGGTGGACACTAAGCTAAGGAAAAGGAACAATTCTAATAGGCAGCACAAAATTACTGTAGTGCTTATTGGTATGATGCTTGCATTGCAGAGAAGGCTGTCCAAGAGGCTGCCTACAAACAGCAGTGGGATGGAGAGGTACCAAAGCAGTTCTGAACTGTGAAGGTGCTGTAGTGAGAAACTCAGTGCAAGCTAAATTGCCTGGAAAACACACAGGTCTGTTTGTACAAGCAAATGGCTTTATAAAAACTTAAAAATAAAGAATTGGCTAACGTGACTGATTAGCGTTCTAACAGTGCTGCTCAGAATTTTCTAGTATTATTCTTGTATCCCACTCCTACATCCAAGGGATGTGAATGAGATGTTCCTTGTGAGCCACCAGCTCTTGTTTGGATGCAAAGCCACTGCTTCCGATAAACTGCAGTGAAATTTTAACAAAGACAACTCCCATCTGTCTTAAGAGAATACTAGCTTGACTCACAGTATTACCCGCCACATGCCTGCTATTACCTGAGACATACTGTATGCCAATCGTCTTCCTTATTTTTCTGTCTATCACTCAGCTCCCAAATGAGGAATTGCCATCAGGATGGTACAGATAGACTTTCAAAGTTCGGGGTTGGTTTAACACTCACCTTACAAACAAACTACACATCACTGACAAAACAAGTGAATACTTTCACAGCCTTCATGCTGCTTGGAGAGAACTGAGGTGAGTCTGACCCTTTGCACTTAGACAGACACAATATGTAACTATATCAAAAACACTTAAAATTGTGGTTAGCATACAGCTAGGTGAATCCTTGGAAAAGTAAGAACAAGCCAGAATGCAACATCATCTTCCATGGAGTCCCAATTTCTGTCATGTTAGCTGCAACAAGAGAAAAAAATTCACTCAAAGATACCAGGTTGAGGTTGCTGATGTTCCCAGTCCCCCGTACTTGACAGGAAGCTGCTGGAGGTCCTGTGATCTGCCCATGCAGACCAGAGAATGGTCTGGGTTTTGGGCTTGTACGGCTTATGCTCTTTTCCCCTTCCCTTCCTCTGGGACAGATGACCTACAGCTGATCACCATTCTGCAGGCTTCTTCCAGAAACCAGGAATAAAAGTGCTTATGTCCTGGTACTTTCTCTGCAAATCCCCAGCTTCCCTTAAACCAAATGTCTGCCAAGCACCACCCATGTTCTCTGTATATGAGTGGGATGTGCATGACCAAGGCATGTCCCAGAGGTGGGACCATCCTGTCCATGAGTAACTGAATGAATTTTGTGCCGGCCAGAATGAGAGCAGGGAAGAGAGGTGTGTTACTGTGGCTAATGGCTGCATAGCTGCTAACCACCTTGCACTCCATGTAAGGTCAAACCACCCCAAACTTGTTGCTGTTGCACTCTGCAGTGACAGGAAGCAAAGAATTGCTGACCATGGCACCATTGCTACATCACAGCATTTTGAGGGAGAGAAAGGAATCACATGTTAGGGTCTTTCCATGGAAGCTTAGAAAGGCTGCTCTAGCATGCCAGGATGTGTCTGCAGCCTTGCTCAGTTGCCAGAACATAACTGAGCACTCTTACAAGGCAGACAATGAGTGAATGATTTTTGTAACAGCCAGTTGTTACATGTAGACTTTCTCTTGCAGCTCGTATCTTGAGGGGATTGCTAATGATTTAACAGCTCCTATATTAGGACTAGCAATACTCATTTCATCTCCACAAAACGAAGGCTGATGCCCCAGTAGCCAAATGTGTCCCCACACTTCTCTGCTGTATGCCATAGTTGGAGACACGGGTAGTGGGATGAAGTTTTCGATGCTGGATTTGGGGTGACAGAAAAAGCAGTGTGTATGGATGTGAATGTTCTCATGCAGGGATTTTTTTGGGTATCCAGGACAAAGGATCCTGGATGAGTGCCAGGACATGCAGTCTTTTTCACTTATTGTCAGGGAAAGAAGGCAATAAAAAAGCACAGCATTGAAACACAGGTGAAGTTCAGCATGGGGGAACTGGTAAGAAACGGAGAGCAAGGAAAGAAAGTTGAAGCAGGCATCACCTAGCTACTTATGCAACAGAAGTCCTTGATATTTTGGAGCCTTCTACTGGCACATACTTGCTGGGGTGCACTTCAGGACCAGTACCATGTTTGGCAGTGGTGGGGCTGTTCCTCGATTGGGATTCCTGTGTTCCCCTTAGCTGTTGTAGTGCACTATATGTGCGCTAATGTACATCTTCTGGTTTGCTTCCACCAGAGAAGGAATCCAGCCCTTGTGTACTAAGATCATTATCTGAATAAAACTAGTGTGCCATAGGAAAGAGCAGTTGGATGGAAAGGACTTCAGAAGCAAACCTCTGCTCCCAACTACAACATTAATTATGTAACCACAATCAGCAAATCAAACTTGCCTGTGCAAAGCCTGCCTCCAGAATGCCATGCTCTGTGCAGCAACACAGTGCCTTCTGGAAACACACCAGCTAGTTGTGTAGTGGTGATTCCTCAGCATTTCCCTCAGCGACGATGCCACATGAAGCATATTCCTGAAGTTCTTGCTCCTCTTGTTCATGGCTCTGCAAAGGACCCTAAGCTGCGCTGATGCGATTTCTGTGGAGCCATACAGCAGCACCCTGTTGGGAATAATCCTTCCCCAAAAGCATTAGAATGCAGGTGCAAAACGCTATTTCTCCTGGTTATGGCTGGGTTTCTTCTTATGCCTAGACTGCTTGTAGCATTTGGCCAGTTTGGATATTACAATATACTCCACTGTGCATATCCAGTGTGCTTCCTGAAGGGTTGTTTCCAAACTTCTCTGCTTCTTCACTGAGTTACTTGAGTCTTGCCTGCCGTTCACTTCTAAATCCAGCTGCAGCGGTAGCCCCAGATGTAGCAACTCCTGCCACTGTGAGTGGAGAGGACCTTCACATTTGCTAGTGAAATGCGCTTCAGGGCTGGCTCTGGGCAGAGGCCCTGTGGAGAAGAGGATGAGCTGCCAGCATCTTTTCATTACTAAATAGCTAAGACTTCACTTGCTTCTTCAGTGGTATGGCATCTTCATGAATGCTGGTTAAGTTCTGAAGCTAAAGATGACAACTATTAAAACACATCTGTCCCAACCACAACAGCAGCAGCTGTTGCACATACCCTGGTAGAGCAGGTAAGAGACAATGTCTTGGCTATGTTTCCCAGGCTGCGGTAACAATTCTTGTCTCTTTGTAACAGGGCAGAACAGACAGAGGCCAACTTGCTAAGAAGCTGTCAACAGGGACTCTGGAAAGGGTCTGGATAAGAGGACATTCTTGCACACCTGAATTTGGGAGAGATTCCTAAATATGAAACCTGAAAAAGAAACTCGGAAAACAAGTGCAGGAGACTAGGAAAGAGGCTTACTTTGCATATGCACAAGTTCATTCAGCCATAGGTTTGAGAGAAGGGATGAGGATGGTGGTTGAAGTACTCTGGGAGATGAGCTTCTTACCTAAGTATGTACTGCTGATCTCTGGTGATTTATTCCCTGCCCCTGAGCACCCTGGCTGGTCGTTCCCATAACCACCAAGCCCCTTCAGCCCTGCCAGCACAGTCACTTACAGCACTGTGTAGTGATCCAGAGCAGGACTGCTTACAAATAAACTCTTTTATGCTTTCCAGACTGGTATTAATCCAGAACCTGGTGCCAGCAGCACCTAACAGAAAGGTTGAAGTAGAAACTAATGCCATTTTTACAGGGCAGTAAGCTACCTGTGGCACACAGATGACATTTGTTCACCATACTATGGACTGGCCCTCTTAACATATTTGTTTTGGCTTTGAGGATGCACTCTTGAATATTTCCTTATAGCTTACTTGCCAGTTGGAAGGTGCACATAGTATAAACTTGAAGATTAAAGCAAAGCTATGATTTGTTTCATTGGAATCAATGTGAGAGAACTTACTATAGGTAACAGCTTTAGAACACAGACCTGTGCACGTGAGTTTTAAACAAAGTCTGTAAGAGTGATATAACCCATGGGACTGTAAAGTTTGTATCTCCATATTGTCATTTCCTAGAAGTTTGTCTTAAATGCAATAACAAAAATATGTTCAACTAGCAGTGTTGCATTTCCCAAATACACCTCAGCTGCACTAGAATGGAAATTGTACCAAAACTGTTGATAACAACTAAGCATACACGATGCCTTTAAATATTTCTGCCCTACCCTTCCAAGCTCAGATGTTAAAAAGTGCCCATATGCAGGCGGCATTGTAGAAAATGGCGTAAGCCAGGCTCATGGCTCACCAGCACTGAAAGGGGAAGGTCTGGCTCCTGTTCCTCCTCTCCTTCTCATTTTCCTCTCCCATTTCTCACATCTGCATGTTCACCCCCAGCTTTAATTCATGCTTCAGCACTGGCCAGATACTTCATCAAGCCAATTAAATTCACAGATTGAGGATAGTACACTGCTTTTCTTCAGATCAGGTGACTTAAACTGGCAAAGCTCCTAGCACAGGTCTGGTAGGCAGGAGGAAGTAGGAAGGGATAAGGAGAAAATTTCCTATTTTGGGAACAATGAGCTTTTAGTGCTCAGCTGTCTTGTGCACCCACACCCTTAGTAAAGAAATGGGACTGATGCAAAGGTGACAGGGCAACCATGCTCTGTTATTCTTCAAGTGAGCCAATTCTGAAGATAAAACAGTTTAATCCAGTGTGTTAGAGTGGGAGTTATGTATCAGTGCTCCAGTGCTGGCTTTGCCCATGGTCTAGTTTAAGACACTAGGAATATAGTTTCATCCTTTTCTGCCTGCTTCTGTGAAAGAGAAATAATAGGACCGACCTCCCTTCTAAGAACATGTTGGTATCTCTGAATAAGAAGTGCTTCTATTACTCCTTCTGACCTTTATTTTCCCACTGAACAATGTGTAAGTTACTAATGGACCAGCATATGTGTATGTCAATGTACATATTGGTGTGTATCCTGAGGGATTATCATTTAGGACTGCCTATATCCCAAGTCAAGCATATCTTGCACCTTTGCCACATGAAAGTGGGGACAGGAGTTTGGCTTGGAAGAGGATCCAGTAAAAACTACCCTGAACGACTAAATATCATTAACTCTGGATGCACACCTCTCCCACAGCAACCAGAACCCACTTTCTACTCTATGTAGACAGAAAGGGAAAAGGTGGCCCAGTGGTTATGCTGCTGGCCTGGGAAGTAGCAACTAACCTGCACTGTGGTGGTGCTTGCTTCATGTGAGACCTGGGGAAAGTAATTTAGGGCCAGTCACTTCAAGCCTACATACTTTGCAAATACTTTCCCTTATTTTCCTCATACTTCTCTTTGTTATCTGAAAAGTGACTTTCAAGAATTTTCTGTCACACAGAATTTATGTGGGAGATAAGTGGCCTGAGAGAAATACCAAAGATAAGTTAAGACTGTTATTTGAAAACCAACTGAATGGGACTTGAAAGACTTTAGCTTTAAGGGGCTAAAAAAAAAAAAATAGCTTGGTCTTCATTGCATGTCTCTGGGTAATAAGCTATTTTAAGATTTGGGAATCAAACAGTCTTTTTTAATCTTTTATCTGAACTGAGAATATTGTGAGAGTCCGAAATATCAAATCTATTTGGTTTAGTTTTTTCATGATACACTGTCCATCCAAACTGGTCCTTAAATGATCTCTTTGCTTGCCTGGAGACCTGCAACTATTTATTCTAACAGCTGGACAACTGCCTCACACCATTATCTGCCTCTGATATGCCTGAAAAGCTGAAAGGACGTGACCTGGTCAAACTTGGATAAGAGGTTTTTTTAGAGCCAGGAACTGAGTCCCAGTCTAACACCCTGTGCATTGAGAAGGGTGACTTCACATCCCAGAGTCTGGATCTGTCTTGGATACATTCAGATGAGTGACACCCTGTGCTATGCTTACAAGTTTGGATTCAAAACTGTGGACAATAGCAGCCCCTGAATACATCTGCGAGAGCTGCATGGCCATTTTTGACCAGACACGCTAATGTAATGGCAGAGAAAACAAGGAGGAAGGAAACATACCTGCTGTGGAAATGTTACATCTTTTGAATGCAAAGAGAAAAAGCACAAAAAATGTCATGCCAGTGTGCAACACTGGAAAACATACAGCAATAATCATAGAAATATACAGTGAAATATGCAGCCTCTGTAAGCTACACAGTGTAGTACAACAAATGGCAACCACCTAAAGCTTTCTGCTTGTGGAGGACACATCTGGTCCCAGGTTTATTGCTTCTGAGGCAATAGACTATAACAAGATCACAACAACCAGCTTCTTGGAAAAGTCATGTAACTACAAATAGTATCTGACGATGATCATACTATAAATATCTCAAACAGTAATCATTTGTGCACCTCGTGCATGCCAGTTGTAAAATACTTATGACAAGAGCAAACACTGTTCTCACAGAGTTAAGTGATAATTTGGCCTTGCAAAATGGACCCACAGTCTACTGCTTAGGCTAAAGTAGACATGCTCTGTCCCACTGTTAATGCTCCCTGTTTTTGTTTCCCACAAGTTCAGTAGGGAAGGGGTGGAAAAACAGAAGAAAAAATGACAGGAGAAGAAATTTATCCTGTTTCCATTCCTAACAGTTCTGCTTTGGGCTGCTGTGAAGCTCTAGGGAGTTGGGTGCAGTAAAGTCCTACCAGATGCTTCTAAAAGCATCAATGTGCATGGGGGAGAAGTCGCAAGCATCTTCTAACCCTTTCCTAGTAATTTGAACAAAGTAAAACTAATTGTAAATATCTAAGGTGAAAATGAAAATACTCTGTTTCACTAAACAAATCCTCGACCTTGCACAGTGGGGTTTAGGCAGTAGTTATGAGTACATGGGGTTTTTTTGCAGGTGTTATGTGAGAGATGGCATGTGTGTGCCCACAGAAAAGCATATGAAGACTAGAAGCAGATTCTAGCCTGAACTCACATTGTTTTCTGGCTCTGGAGTAATAGATAGGGAGCAACTGAATTCTATTTGTGAAAAATAAAATTCCTCCTAGAAAAAAGAAGATCTTGTTGTCGTGGTTTAAGCCCAGCTGGTAACTGAGAACCATGCAGCCACTCGCTCACTCCCCCCCAATTCTTCCCCCCCTGCTCCTGAAGGATGGGGAGGAGAATCGAAATAATGTAACTCCCACCGGTTGAGATAGGAACAGTCCAGTAACTAAGGTAACACAAACCACTACTGCTGCCACCAATAATAATGACAAGGGAAATAACAAGGGAAGAGAATACAACCGCTCACCACCCACCGACCGATACCCAGCCCAACCTGAGCAGTGATCTAGCCCTTCTGGGTAACTGCCCCCAGTTTATATATTGGCCATGAAGTGCTGTGGTATGGAATACCTCTTTGGCTAGTTTGGGTCAGGTGTTCTGTCTCTGCTTCCTCCTGGCTTTCCATGCCCCTCCTCACTGGCAAAGCATGAGACTGAAAGACCTTGATAGGAATAAACATTACTGAGCAACAACTAAAAACACTGGTGTGTTACCAGCACTGTTCTCAGGCTAAAAGTCAAAACCACAGCACTGCGCCAGCTACTAAGAAGGAGAAAAATGATTGCTACTGCTGAACCCAGGACATTTCTAAAAACACTTTCCCTACAATGCTTACATATTTTAAACTTTATTCCTTCGCTTTTCTTCATCTCCATTTTTACAGGTAAAATGTTTAACACCTGAAATGTCCAAGGATTGCAATTTGAACTTTGATCCTCTGAGTTACTTCCTGCGTGGGCACAGAACAATAAAGCACATCTTGCACTGCTCTGTCACGTCTCCCTCAATGGTCAAAAAGGGCAAGTAAACTTATTTGATAGACCAGCCTTTTCTTATCAGTTATGATCCAATTAAATTTTTCATCTAGTCTTTGTGAAAATCAGCCTTGGATATATGTCTTTGTGTGTTTGCATGCATGTGCACACCTGTGCATGCACCTGTGTATCTACAGAAAACAGAAGCGAAGGAGTACTCACCTGGGATCCTGTTGAGCGTCACCCAAAAGTGCTCATCAGGGCTGTAGGTATCTTCAGACCACGCCAGCAGATCGATGGCACGCTGGTCCTGCAGCACAAACTCCACAAATGGACGGGTGACGGCCACATACGCAGAGCCAAAGTAGATGGTCAGGTTGTGGGGAGGGGGTGTCTTGCGCACAAATGTCACAAGCATGAAAGAAAAGAGAGAGTATAATTGCTCCCTGTGCACATATCTGGTGCGGAAGGTGATGTGGGGGGGTGGCAGCACGCCGGGGGTGACGTTCTTGCCCCCAAAGCGCTTCAGCAGCTGGACGATCTCCCGGTTGGTCTTCAAGGGGAAGTCCTGGCCGCAGGTGTTGAGCAGGTAGCGCCAGGGCACGCCCGAGGCCAGCAGGTCTCTCATGCAGTGGAGGTCAGCCCGCAGGCGGGAGATGCCACCGTAGACCACCCGCTCCGCCTGGGAGGCGAGGAAGGCGTTGGGGAAGCAGCCCAGTAGGCGCTGCACTGCCCGATGGAAGTGGGCCGGTGCCTTGGCATCCACGTGGATGCAGTAGATGTTCTGGGGCATGTACACTGCCCTGAAGAGCCGCTCAAAGGTCTCAAACTCCTTGTGCAGGGTCATAACGTAGGCAATGGGAAAGGCGGCCTCTTCAGCCGAGAGGGTGCGGGTGATGTAGTGATTCCGGGTGATGTACTCCGTGCAACTGGATTCTCTGGATGAAGTTTCTAAAGCATTTTCCTTCATAAAGTGCACCTTGTCTTCAATCAGTGCTTTGCAGGTTTCTGCTAATGTTGAATTCACTGAGAAGTTCAGCCTCCAAAGAGATTTTTGTGTGTTCAAATTAACAGCATAAAAAAAAATTAGAAGCGAAACACTGAAAATTAGAACAGCAAAGAAGCAATACGTGAGTCTACTCATTGCTGCTCAGAACCATGAGAAAAACAGTCTCACTTGAAATATTGCAAAGAGGTCAGATCAGACACCACAAACAGTTTTTTCTGCTGGCTGCTCATGTTTTCTGCTTGAGAATAGATGTATCCGTCTGATGCATAGCATACAGCTGCTGTCTTCACTTTCAATATTAATAGTTTCATAGTCATCATTGATGTAGAAGCAGCATAAGTAGCAAACAATGTGCAGGCAGAAGCTGCTCCACAGCACCCTGAAGATCAAACAGACATATTGCATAATTACTGGCTAAGCAGTGAACAGCCGGCAGTATATATTGTATATATTTCAGTGTCTCTGAATTCAGTTTACAGATAAGTTCTTAACTGCTCTCTGACCTAGTAACTTTACTAGCTGAAAAAGTTCCTGAGTGTGCACCTCATGTCAGGAACCCTCATATTTACCTTGTGTATAAATCCTTTTTTTTTTTTTTTCCTTACAGGAACTTTTTTTAACCACCCAAGTGTATCAGTCATCACTGCTTCAGAATTACAAAAAGGCCTGTTCAGCACACTGTGCTACCATGTAAGGCCACCAACATAATCACATCTAAGAAGCAGGAGAATCTTTTTAGCCTCTGAGTTATATCAGAGCCATCATTATTCGCAGTCATGTTTTCTTTATTTGTAAATCCAAAATCTGCCATATAGTTTCTGCCAAGTGTCATGGATGAGTCGTGATGAGCTCCAGGCTTACATCCACCAAAAGGAATTGGGTTAGCAAAACCTGCTATTTAAACTACTTAAGCTAACCTTAGGCTTTCTGATGAATAATTCTTGTTTCTAAGAGCCATGCATGCATTTGGTATAACAGCATACTTATGCAATGAAAGCTTGTGGCACAGCTCTGACTAAAGTGAAATGCCTGTAGCTCTCTCTCTTCCAACTGTGCGTCTCTTCATCTGGATCTCCTGCCATGAGGCAGCACATTTGGGGCATATAAACTTTTTTCAACATCATGTCTTTTTGCTCCAGTGTGAAGTAATGATAAGTCAGTATCAGATGATCTGAGGTTATGCCTGTAAATGTTTTGACTGGGCAGTCCAGCATGTTACAGAATCAGAAACACCATCACCTGCCTTCCAACTCATGCAGACAAGTCACCTCAGGTGCTGGCAGGTCTCTCCCAGAAGCTGTATTTTCCTCCCATCATGGCTCCAAACAGTCTCCAGGATTCTGTGTTCAAAGAGATTGTAGACTGCAGCCCATCAGGTACAGTCATAAGCTGTAATGAGGAGAGGAGCACTGAAGAAGCTTTTTAAGGGTTTGTGGCCAGAGCATCGCCCAAGATGGGCACTGGTGCAGGAAAGGCCTTGCAGTTAGGTTTACCCAGAGACAGTGAGCAGCAGAGCCACCCCTCACCAGAGAATCATCAGGGACAGGTAGGGATGGCTGTGGTCACAGCCACCTTCCTCATGGACACCAGTGCCTTCGGAAGGAGGATACCTCAGATGGATTTGAGGGGACTGAACAGAGGTGTGCAAAGTTCCAGGGAATAACAAAGACCCACTTGGTTCTGCTGAGAAATCACCTGGAAAATGCTGCCACAGCCCAGCAGTATGGATTGTTAAATGAGGATTCAGAGAGATGAGCAGGTTAATGCTTAATAAGCAGGTTAATGGTTAATGAGACCATTAACCAAGTCTAGCAAAGAAATGCACAGCAAATACTGCCATGAGAGTAAAACATGTCCCAGCTCAGTTACTGGTGAATGCTGTCCTAGGGAGCACAGAGCTGTCCAGAGTGCTTCAAAACACTGCTTCTTCCGAATTTGATTGTTACAGTGAATTATAGCCAGGAGTGAAAAACACTCCCCCACCTCACACCTCAGTAACACAAACTGCCATGAACACAGCTGACTACAAGGCCAGCAGGAGCTTGCTGTCCTCTGTGCACAATATAGATCAAGTTCAGCATCTTCCGACCTGCTCACTGTGTCAGGTAGCTGCAAGACCATTTCTTCCCCTGTGCTATGGTCTTAATATGAGACCTCCATCCAGCTGGAAGGAAAACGGGGAAAGGAAGAAAACCAGAGGCAGAGGCAGGTGCCAACTTTTCTACAGGAGTCAGGATTTTCTTGGGGGAGTGTCAGGGCAGAGACCACACATAGATTTTCCAGACACCAAAGGCTGATATTGTCCATGGGACTTAGATGAATTTGAAAACATCTGCTCAGATGCTTTTAAAACCATTTTAGGCACTATGTAACCTGCTACACAGCTAGGAAAACATTTAAGAACTTTAAATATATATAAAAAAGATACATATATATATATATATGCGCATACATATATATGCAGAAAACAAGAGATAGGCCAGCTCATCATAACAATGAAATGCAAGATTTTAACTTTTCCTCAGTGTGCTTCATTGTGGTTTTGTTTGGATGTTCTTGCAGAGACATTGCTGCAACACCCTTGCAGCTATCCAGACTAAACATGATCCTTTGGCATTACTAGCCTTTAGGGAAAGAAGGCTGCATGCTTGCTGCTACTTCTTCACCCTGGTGCGATTCTCTAGAATAGTTTGTATTTAAAAGCCTGAATACATGCAAATGATCTTGTTTTCTTGTTGATCATGTAACTTACCTGTTTGCTATGAACCATGCTAGTAAAGCAAACTTCAACACCTAAGAGAAAACAGCCTCCTTAGGTACATATATATGTGTGTGCATATATGTGTGTGTGTGTGCATATATGTATCTTTTATATACATATTTAAGTTCCTAAAAGTTTTCCTAGCTGTATAGCAGCAGACAGTTTCCAAGGCATCTAAATGCCCTGGACAATATCCATACATGCAAATGATTGCTGTGGAAAACAAAGCTCTCAAAATCTTTGAGGTTTTGTGGTTTGGGGTTTTTTACTAGTTCTGCCTTGTGCTGCTCTTTGTGAGATAAGATCAATGCCTTGGATTAGAGGCAGATATTGCACATGCACACAGAAAAAAAGAAAAAAAAAGAAAAGAAAGGAAATAAAGATAACATCAGTGGAATAAAGAAACAGAGTGTGCAATTCACATGAGCCACCTGAACAGAAAAACTCTCAGGTATTACTGAAGTGTCAACTTTGCAGACTCATCTGAAGTTTAGATGCAAGGAGCAACCAAATCGAGATGTAAATCTGAATTATATTATGGCAAGTGTCTGTGAAAGAGCAGCAAGGTCCAGGAGACCTTAGGATGCCCATGGGTTCTCCTGCTGTGGATTGTATTGGACCTCAGCACCTTTCGGGTGCAAAGACAGAGTTACTGGACAAAATGATGATAACAGATCAAATTTACCATGCTGCTTGACAGAGGCTGTGTAAGAGGGGTCTGTGCTGGTAGAACAAAAACTGTTGATGACTGATGCTTGTGATGCCACTCCTTTCTATTGTTCCCTGGACCTGAATTGTAGCAATTCTTGTTATAACATGAGAGGAGGACGTTTCTCTACATTCTGTCAGCATTACAGGTGTGGCTCCTACAGTGGAAACACACTCCCCAGTAGGACTGGCGATTGAAATGGCTTCACTGTGGATAAATAGGAACAGACCTTTCCATACCACAAAGATAGCATCTTAGGAATATAGTTCATACTCAGTAAACTACCGATAATTTGTTTCAACTAATTTGTTAGCTAACTTAAAAAGCAAGATGCACAGTCTTTTAGTTCTTTTTTTTTAGTTCTTAGTTTTTAATTCTTGTTTGGCCTCAGTCAGTAGTGACAAGCATCATGCATTTCATGTCTATTTGGGGTCACTTGACATTTTCTATTCTATTGTTAGCACTAAACCATCTGTATCATGACATTCTTTTTCATGACCCTCACATGCAAAGCTCTCAGTCTGCACTGGCACTAATGTTAAAATCACAGTGAAGCTATTACAAGCTATTCTCCTCAGTGTTGTTTTTCTGGTTAGGAAGTGCAGGTAGCCACAGCCCACAGTTTTGTGCCTAAGAAAAGGACATCCTCATCCCTCACACCTCCTCACAACAAGATGGAACTTCTTCGATCTTGTGCTGATCTGGAATGTCATGCAATGCCCACAGTCTCCCTAAAACTCTTCTCTCAGAGCAGCCCTGCCTGGCAGCAATCTTCTCTAACACATGCCTTACTCACATGCTCCTCCTGAGCTGGAAGGTATATATGTGCTCACAGCCCAGAAAGCCAACTGTATCCTGGGCTGTATCAAAAGGAGCGTGACCAGCAGGTCGAAGGAGGTGATCCTGCCCCTTTACTCTGCTCTCGTGAGACCTCACTTGGAGTATTGTGTGCAGTTCTGGTGTCCTCAACATAAAAAGGACATGGAACTGTTGGAACAAGTCCAGAGGAGGGCCACGAGGATGATCAGGGGACTGGAGCACCTCCCGTATGAAGTTAGATAGGCTGAGAATGTTGGGGCTGTTCAGCCTGGAGAAGAGAAGGCTGCGTGGAGACCTCATAGCAGCCTTCCAGTATCTGAAGGGGGCCTGTAAGGATGCTGGGGAGGGACTCTTCATTAGGGACTGTAGTGACAGGACAAGGGGTAACAGGTTAAAACTTAGACAGGGGAAGTTTAGATTGGATATAAGGAGGAAATTCTTTCCTGTTAAGGTGGTGAGACACTGGAATGGGTTGCCCAGGGAAGCTGTGAGTGCTCCATCTCTGGTGGTGTTCAAGGCCAGGCTGGACAGAGCCTTGAGTAACATAGTTTAGTGTGAGGTGTCCCTGCCCATGGCAGAGGGGTTGGAACTTGATGATCTTAAGGTCCTTTCCAACCCTAACTATTCTATGATTCCATGCACTGTATAACAGAGGGAAAGAGAAAGCAGAGTCTGAACACAGGAGCACTTAAGCAGAGTCTGAACACAGGAGCACTTAAAGTTTATTCCTACCTCTTCTCCTCTGCCCCTGCTTTTTCCTGTTCAGAGCAACCGCTGCTATCCCTGCACTTCCCAGCCAGCCACAATCTGACTATTCAAAAAGAAAATACAAGCCTACCTTAAACAGAAGTTCCCACGCAGACACACTGACACTGGATAGTCACAAGGCAGCAGCACTGGCAGCAAATGGGAGGAGAAATGAAATGACATATGAAGGCAAATGCTAGCTCAGCTCACATGGTCCAGTAAAATCATCCAGTAATCTAAGCGTATGCAGTTAGTGAGCACATCTGTCTGCAAGACAGCAGGGGCCAGACAATACAGCATCTCATCTGCTTTTGTCTTGTGGTGCTCTCAAGCTCCAGATGCAGAGCTTCTTATGCAGCAGGAACTTCACTGCTTGTCTGAATTTGTGGTAGTCTTTTAGCTATAAAGGTTTCAGGAACAGAAACACTGCCTAGTCTCTAGCAGAGTGCATTTTGCGAGTCAGATATGCTACTGGTACTAAGCAGAGCACTCTACTACTCCCTTCTCCAATTAATTTCCAGCAGGGACACGTACTCACCTCTGTGCAAACTACTCCTCATCAGCTGCTTAGGAGCAACAGCACGGCATTCTCTTCCCAGCTCATTTATCCTCCTACACAGAAAAAGCAAGACATAATTAAACATGTCCTAATAGATGACAGGCAGGCTGTGGTGGCAAAGCTGGTTTTCTTCTGTTAAATATGTCTGGATTTTATAGATGACACTGGTGTAGTCAAGGCACTGGGAGAAATCTGTTTTCTTGTTACAGATTAATGTATAGTAAAGTACAAATGTACACATGCAGCTATTATTTGCACTGGAGAGGTATCCAAAGGTAGCTTACACTGGATTTTGCAAAGATATGGGTACTTGCCAACTTTATGAACATGAGCCCAAGGTGTTCCCCTCAGTTGCTGAATTGTGGCAGTTGATGTCAGACCCATAGTGAGATGCCAGGGCAGCGTCCCTGTAGCCTGGTTGGTCCCTGTGTGACCAAGGGCAGAAGTAACCTGCTCTGCCAAGCAGAGCTTACCACAGCCTTGCCTGCTGGTACAGGTGACTGGCTATTCCAGAGAGTGGCTCTATGGATCACTCCTTTTATTTCTAATGGCTCCACTAATCATTTAGCATTATTGTGCTCTTTATTCTGGCAATATAACTTGTTGCTAGGTATGAAATGACATGAGAGTCATAGGGATCTCAGAAACACCCCCTGTCAGGAATAACTGAAATATACGCATGGTTATTATGCCATAAAGAAAAAAAAGCAGAAAGTCTTTAAATATGTAAAAAAAAGGAAAGCCAGAAGCAAATCCTGGTGCAAATAGGAAGGGAGTAGCTGATTCTCCCTGTTCTCTGTGTGTAGGACAAGAACTAATCATCTTAGATAGCATCAGGAGAGGTGAAGATTAGAGTGAGGGAAGCTTTGTAGTGATAAACAGTTAAATGTGGATTAGATTGTCTGGAGAGTTTGGAATTTTCCTACTAATGGTTGTCAGAAGCAGGTTAGGTGTAGATTTTTCAGCAGTTTTGCAGGTCATACTGGTCTGGACCTGGTAATTTTCTAGGTCTTTTCCAGCTTTCTTTCCTATGATTGTCTATATTACAGTATCACCTAGCTTGGTTGCAGCTGGGTTGGGGATCCTATTACATTTAGAAACTATAACAAAAGTATTTTGACATCATTTAGAAATATGCTTATCTCTGCTAATGACCATTAGCATTGCAGTTTGGGTAGGCTCAGGATAGTCCCAGACTACTCTAGAAGGAAAAATATTTGTATACTTTGATGATTCATCCTAAGCATAAAGAAAAATCATTTAATAAATAATAAATTTATAACTATTGACTGGTATTTCACCTCTCATGTCTTTTCACGTCATTAGGCAAATTACCTTGATGCCTGTAACATCTCTTTGTTTAGTTTTCTTTCAGTGAATTATCAGTATCCTCTTTCAGAGGGCTGTGGTAGGTATGCTTCCTTTGTCCTTAGCACCTTCCTACCTGGGACAGATGTACTAGGTTTAGGTAGAACCAAGCCTGGACTTGGAAAATGTCTTTTTCCCACACCATCAAGTTGTAAGCAGGGGTGAGGTGCCACCTGGTTTGTGGGGCTCCAGTTTCTCCCAAAGGGCTTTTAGGATTGAAAGTATTCCCATCACACTGCACTCCAGGTCTGCTTGAGAGATAATGTTAGACATCCATGATTGTTAAAGCCTGCCAGGTTCTTAGAGAGTAATGACAGACATATCTGGCAGACATAACGTGTAACAAGTGACAAATGCTGGCTGTCAAACTGGGAAAGAAATTGGCCAGTGCCATGCAGCTGCAGTTTTCTTCCCTGAAGAAATGCCACATTTTGTAGCCCAAAGAATGATGTTTTTCTTAAGGTTTGGACTTTCAGCTTCTGTTGCCTCATTTTCCCTTTGGAGCCAAGGTGTCCTCTTTGTATAACCAGCAGTCTAGACAAGCAATCTGTGTTGATGAGCCATCTGTCTCACACTGCATAAGCCCAAAACTTGTGCTTAAAATTGCCACTGTCTTACCATGAAGATAGTATATTATTTTTCCTTTTTTTTTGCTGATGTACAGACAACCAAAACAATTCTCAGTAAAAGCCTTGCACTCCACTCCCAGGTATTTCAAATTGCCAAGCACCTTCCTGTTTCCTCTTGCTTCGGGTGGAGGCTCATGCTTATGTTTTGGTCCCTTGTTCTACTGCTTATGCAAAAACATTTTATGGCTCTCTTACGGGAAGGGCAGTGGCTGCAATCACCACTTGCCATAGGGTCAGAGACAGACCCTGATGGCATTACTGAAGCTGGGACAATCTATTCTCCCCATACTGGGTCACTGGAAAGTTGTAAAGAGGATAGAAAACTACTGTCTTGCACAACATTGCATTCCTCCGCTCCTGCAGCCAGCCTCATCTTGTCTGGTCCCTTCCTGCTAAACTGCCTCTCCCAGTCCAGGTTTTTCTTGTTGGGCTCCTCAGTTACCATACATACCTTGGCAGCTGGTACCCTAGCATGGGTTTTCTGTCTCATGACAGGTTGTTCCACAGTGCTTTCAGGGGCCTTCTTTTGCAGTGTACCTGGATACTGCCTTGAACTGCAATTCCACTCTGAAGCCTCAAAATTCAAGCGCCTGTTTCTTCCAGTTTGGCTCAGTTTCTGTCTTTGGGGACTACTTACAGATTCTTGCCTGTTGTTCACAATGATGACACTGCTTGGCCTGAACCGCAAGCCTATATTAGGTTAGATTTTGCTGTACTCCTTTCCATTTGCAAAGAATGTGCACAAAGGCCTCTTTTCCCTGCACCTACAGCAAGCAGAAGAAAACAGGCACTTTACTCCTAAGCCTCTGCTTGCTCAATGCTGTGTGAGCTGTGTTAAAGTAACTGGGCAAGTTCACGGGACAGGACTATTACTGGGTATACAGCAATGGTGTCCATCTCACAAGCCTCCATCAGGATAGCTGGAGGCTAGAAGGGTGTAAGGAAAAGTGCCACATTTGCTTTCCCTGCTCCTTTGCTCTTCCATAGGCATTAGCACCTGCAGGGGACACAACACTGGGCTGGGATGCTATGGCCTTCCTAAAGTTCCTGCTCCCTCTCAGAGGTTCACAGACAGCAGTTTTTCTCACTCTCAGATCCTTTTCATATACATGCCCATAGCTTAAGACAGCTGCAACCACTGCCTGCTCCAGGCTGTTGGTTGTCAGTGGATACTAAGGTTTCTCCAAGTCAGGTCTTGCTCAGGGCATTACTTCAAGTCAGTGTCTTGTACAGTGGCTTCTGTTGTTTCAGTGATGACTAAATAGCATGGGAGTTTAAGTTGCTCCTGGCGGTTAGCCTGAACAGACTATAGAGAGGCACATTGCAGACTCAGGTTTCTTACATATCTAGTTTGCCTTGTCCAGCATGAGGCCACCATGTTCTGTAATCAGTGCAGCAGTTCTTGTGTGACTTGGCTGTTATGTCTGAAAATAGTGGCTGAATTCATGTGCCTCTATTCAGACAGTCCCATCTCAAAAATTTCAGCCGGGCCATCTCATAGTGGAAGTGAGACTTTTTCCAGGGGCATTAACTGTGGGATCTCCAGAGTTATAGCCACATTAATCATGAATTCCCTGAGAAACTGCCCTACCCCATTAAATACACTGGCATATTTTTTAATAAGGTCACCTGCCTTGTGTCAGCTGAGATGGAGTAATTCCCACTTTCATTACCAGTTTGATCAATTTAATATCCAGCCTGCTCAGGGACTGAGCTCTAGTGATGCTGCTGTGTGTACAGCATGAAATTTGTGGTGTTTTACATCCTGTTTGATTGGGTCTAAAAGCACACCATCTGCCAATGTGCCCCTGCTTTACCTTTCCCTTGTAAATGTGGGTTCTTGCTCTCTTCCTTCCACTCATCCTGCAGTTGCCAGACCCATGTGGAAAACTACGTACCCAGTTCGGAAGCTGTGGCTGAAGCCTCTACAGGTTTTCAGTTTCTGCTGGGTCCTGACTGCTTCCACAGGGACCCCAGGAGGGTGGCCCTCTTCCTATTGGCTGCAGGGTCATAAGTATCACGTATTCCACCCTAGTTTCAGCTGCATGCATAGACGCTGGGATTATGTATCAGTTCTTTATGGCAAACCTTGCTGGCCACCATGCTGTTCCTAAGCTGCCAGTCCTTGGCATTCACCAGCCAGCACCTCCTGTCCTGTGGTGACAAACTCCACTGTGGCAGCCGGACCTGCTTCACAGTGTGGGGTCAGCAGCTGTACTGGGGTTTGCAGAGTAACCTATGTGCTGTCCTGTCTACTAGCTTTGGCAAAAAGAAAACAGTCCTTTTTTCTCTCTTATGCAACCACTTAACCCCAAGCAGTTGTTCTGGGGTTCGTGGTTTTTATTCATGACATTAGTAGCGGAAAATTACTGTCATTGCCTCCTTTGGCTTGGGCCTTGTTCCTTTGCAACCCATATGATTGAGAGAATTTCCCTCTGGGCAAGAAGAAATGGCAGCATGGCCAAGCCATGAAGAGCAGGTGGGCAATACAAACATTTCAAAGCCCAGACCATATTGATGTAAATATTGCAAGTTTTCTTGGGGAAAGAATGACCCTATATTTTTACAGATTATTTTACCAGTAGTCTTATGTACTGGTTACTTAATGCTTGAGGTTTGGGGGAGCATCCTGGCTAGCAGCACCTCAGAAAAAAGAAAACTGAATGACCAGGTGACTTCATTACAGCAACCATCTGAGTAATATACTCAAATCTACAATCTATAGAACAATGATAAAATTCTGCCTGCTAAAGCACAGAGAATTTACAGAACCCTAAATCCAAACACAGTCAGGATTTAGGGTTCACTGACATCCATTCTCTGAAGTGGGCTGTGTACCCTTCAGTTAGCACACCATCCCCTAGTTATGTTAAATAAATGTTCACTGCTTCTCCGCAGCATCCTGGCTAACAGCAAGAGGGTACTGCACAGTGGTGCTGCACGCTATCAATATATTATATATTACACCCAGCCATTAGGTTGCTGCTCAAGTTCGGTCCAACCTGTCCAGCCGGGTATGGCGATTAAACCTATCAAGAGGGTCCCCGCTCCTACACGCGAGCCTCTCCGCTGTCATTTGTCCCCTGTGCCGCTGGATGGCAATGCCGGCTAAAGTATCGCCGCGCTTTCGCGGCCGGTATAGAGACCAGGCAGAGGAGGAGGAGGAAGACGGGAGGAGAAGCAGCCTTCTTCCTGCCGTCATGCAGAGTCTGTAGGAGACACGTCTCTCTGAGACGTCGCCCCCTTTGCTGTTATTTCCAACCTGACAGAAGATGCACGACTCACGGTGCGGGTGATTTCTCAGGACCCTTACATTTGGAGAACCTCGAATCATGGAAAACTAGTATTTGGCGTCAAGGTTCTAAGCGTAGGAAGGGGTTGCAGGCAGGAGTGATTAAGAGTCATGCATTGGCACGGCTTGCTAGAAATTGCCCAATTTTTATACTCAAAAACTGCACTTAGACTTTGTAAAAACGACTTTGTAAGCATGGCATGGCTAGGCTCAATGACTATTCAGTGAACTCATTTGAATGTGCATAGACAGGGCTTGCTTGAACTGCTGCATCAAAGAGAAATGCTGAAATGAGTCATTTCTGAATCACGGCTTATTTTCTGTTGTTAGCTCATCTGGAATCCCATGGTGATCAAACGGCCTTTTACAATGTGTTAATACATCGCTACTCCATGTGTTTAGCAACAGCTCAGTTCCAATAAATCGTAGGTACTCACCCATTATAAAGAGGTAGTGTTTTCTGCTGTGTGTAAACTGGCTGAGGCAAACGTGGAGATGAAAACACATGTGAAATTTCATGCTGTTCCAAACACTGTTTTCCATGCTGCTTCCACTCTGATTTCATACATGTTTTCTGTCTCCTTGCTTGCAGGGCACAGTCCAGCCAGAAGAGATTGCCTGCAGGAGAGAGTGCTCTGGTCCTCCAGGAAGGGGGGAAGGCAGCCTGGCAGCAGCAGCCTTTTCCAAGCACAGGAACAGAAGGAAGGCAGAAAAAAAGCCACCCTCAACAGCAGTTTAAGGTAAGGCCCCTGTTTCCAAATCGGTGGCCATCCCTGTCCTACACCTTCAGCTCCATGGGCTATAGAGCTTGCATCAGACTATGATCAGATTCAAGAGCTGATCTGCTTAAATTTGAAAGGGAGGGTAATCCCCCCTTTGTTTTTTCTTTTTCTTTTCTTTATGAACTGAATCAGTGGAGCAGGTCTGCAAAAAGTTGACAGGAGGCTGAGGTAGAGGGTGTGAATCCCTTAAGGCTGCTATTGTCATTGAACTGCTCGTGGTGTGAAACTACAGCCTGAGGTGCTGAGCTTCTCTCCAGAGCGACTGAGGCTCAGGAACCAATTCCCTTCTGCCAGCTCTTTTATAGGAGTGCACGGCTGGAGATGGAAACATCTTCAACCAGCACAGCAAGCTCCACTACAACCCGTCTGTCAGTGCCGTAAGCCCTGTCTGCTTCTGTATGAGTTACATGGCCGTAAAGGCCAAAAACTCTCTGCCATCAGTTACTTAGGCTTCTTCTGTCACACATAATTGTAGCTCAAAGGTCCTGCATAATTACATTCATATTGGGCCTGGTCCAGCCCCCAATAATAATCTTAATAATGCTGCTCTTAACCAGCCACATGAATCCCTTTCAATCCCCAACGCAGGCTCAGTCATGCTGTAATTCAGTAGAGGAGGCCATTCACTGTGGGGCTAATTTGGTTTAAAATGCAGACAGCCTATTTATGGGACAATTTTTTGTTCCTGCTCTAAATTCTTATGTTCAATCAACAGCCTGTAAACTGGGTCAAGCCAACACACGACCCATTAGCATAGGCAGTTGGGGCTTACAGCCCTTAAGAGCTGTATTTGTGCTGTGCTTCCTCACAAGTGCAATATATCCCCTGCTTAGCTAATGGGCCCGATTGTAAGGGAAAATTATAGAAACCCCTTTCCTGTACTGGAAATCAATTTCACACAATTAGGGTTGAGTTTGACCCCACGCTCACCCACTCAATTAGCAACCGCCTTTTGCAACCAACATTGGCCTTCCAAAATGAAGCAGCACCACTTCCCCTCTGTGCAGGAAGAGCACAAAATGGAGGTAAGAAAAAGAGCTTCATCATGTTGAGATTAAGACTATCCTCCCACCGTTTATGCTGCCAGGAGAGGGATTTCCAGGAACACAGGGAAAGGCTTTACTTCTGGGGAGGCTCCACATGAGCACAGGGCTATTAACAAAGCCCAGGTTCCTTAACAGGCCTAAAAGAAGATTAAGAAGTAGCTTATTCTCAAGTTTTGAAACACAACCCGCAATGTGCAAGACCAGGCAGGGGTTAAGACATGCCCATATCCATCAGGGAAGCAGGCTGCAAGGCAGATGTCTTAGGTCCTTACACAGGACAAGTTCCCCGATTTAAATACCTTTCTTTTTTCTCTAGGGTTATTTTTAAGCTTGCTGCCTGACTTCAACAGCGTTCCTTACCAAAAGCTTTGGTGGGGCAACCTGATACTGCATGAAGGGAGGGGAAGGGTTGAAACAGAACAAGAAAGGAACAAGGTGAGAAACGTTTTTTAGGACAGGTTCCCCGGGTGTGGGGAGCTGTGGCCTTAGGGGCCAGATTTAACTGGACAACAGAGGCTGTCCTGGAAGAGCTGGTGAAAGGAGTAATAAACACTCCAGGTGGGAAACAAAGGGAGGGCAACCACCCACCCATAAATATGGGCAGGGCAGACCTGCATCTACATTGCCTACAGCTGGGGCCATCTGTCTAGAGGCAGGGAAGGGTGTCAGGAGGGGAGGGCCTGCTCCAGGTTAGCAAGGTTAAGTGTGAAGCAGGTGATGCTGCCTCTGGGGCAAGTGATAGCCTGTCTGTATTTGCATGCCATATTTTTCCAGTGACACTTAGCTCACAGAGTGTGTGTGTTTTCAGCATAGTTCCAAATAAACACCACGCCCCTCAGACATGCACATCTCTTACATGTTTTGAAATAAATGCCTGCAGCTGGAAGACAGGAAAGGGGAAAAAGACTTAGGAGATTCATTTCTGCATAGCCCGTTTATAGCGGGACCTGTGACAGAGTAAATCTCAAAACTGAGGCTGGTTAGGTTTCCTTCCTCTCTGTCCAGCTGTCTCTCCCTTAGGCTACTCACTTAATTCCTTTGTGTCCCAGTTATCTTGCAGATACAGAATAAATAACACCATCTACCTCACAAAAAAATATTTACAGTTTGTCTCAGGATTTTCCTAAGTTTTTATACTGAACTTTCTCTGCTTCTGCCTTCACCTTAGAAGAACACAGAGGTTTATAGAGCAATCCTGATGGAGACATACAGATGTGTATTTCCCACAAGTACCATATTGCCTGTCCAATTTGTAAATCTGACTCCTTGAGTGCCTAAAATACTTGAAATGTTTTATTTCTGTTTCTTATTTTCAAGGTTATTTACAGCCTGCACCTCATGAGATACAGGGAGATACAGCCTGCACTGGGAGATACAGGGACTTAAAAAAAGATTGTGATAAACGCCATGACTCCAGGAAGTGGTGCTTTAAAAACATTAATCACTTCGGATAAAGTTGCCTAAGAGGGTGATTCCAGCATATAAAAGGAGTACAGGTAAGGAGTGGAAATCGCAGAGCTCAAATCAGGGTCAGGCTGTTGGGCAGTGCTGTCCAGAGCAGAGCTCCACCACGTTCAAGCACAGCCTTTCTGGTGCTGGAGAAATAAAGTCTGAGGTTGTTCTGCCGCTGAGTTTCCCCCAAAGGAGACACACAGGGGCGCCAAAGACTGAGGAACAGACATGTAAGGCCTTTCGCTGCAGGGCTCCTGTCTCTCCTGGCTCCCGCTCCGTGTAGTCAGAGTGCTCTGCACCAGGGTGGGTGGTGTTAAGGGAGCAGCTTACCAGCCCAGGCCTAATTTCATTTGCAAAAGCGCTGGGACTTTGCAGTCGCTTACACTTGCGTGGTGTAAGCGGGGTAGGCGGCTGCTGGTGACCCTGCGCCTCTCCCAAGTGGACATCATAAGAGCGGCCGTGGAGGAAGGGGGAGGGAGGGAGGGAGGGATGGTGTGTGCCTAGGGGTGGGGACCTAACCGCTATAGGTGCTTTGCTTTGTTCTTCTTATGCCACATTTGCAAGTATGACTTCAAGCTTCCTCTGCACAAATTTCCCATCTGAAGCTGGAAAAGTGCCATTGCATCAGTACGGTAATACCACCCTTTGGAAAATAGCAAGTTTGCTGTCTGTTGTCTGAGTAATTGTTAGGTTTCCTGGGTGCGATGCAACAGTCTGGATGCCCATCCAGTTGGCTTGTCCTTGTGAGCTGACTTTGATGTGGAGGTGTCTGCAGCTGCTGTAATAGACACCTGACTGAAGATCCCTAGTATGGCTGAAATGTGGATGCACATCACCCACAACCTCCATCCTCTAACCACACCCTCATTTCCCTTTGACATAGGGAGGAGGCTAGCATAAGAGCAATTGCATCAACTCTTGACTGCCATCAGATTATGCATATAGCGGGTTGGTACTCCTGCAATGGCTACATGGAATGATTATGTCGGATTATCCAGTGCATGGCCTGCTCTTTCACTCACCTCCAGAGGTTTTACTCCATAACAGTCAGGGAGGCAGGCAAGACACCAAATAAACACAACTGAGCCAAACAAACCATAGTATAGGCTGTCATGGAAAAAGCCCCATGCTGTTCACTATTTTGTTTTGGTTTGCTCTCCACTGAGTGATTTGTCTTATTCACAAGTTGCTCTAGCCATAATGCATTGCTGTTAATACCATGAAATGCTGTGGGGTGTAGGCATGTGCTAGGACAATAGTTAGAGCTGATGTTAAAGGCTAAATGTATTGCAGCTGTATGCAAGCTGGGCTAGATTAAAGACTACAGAGCTTTGGAAGTTTCTTGTTAAAAAAAAAAAAGTCACTTAAAGGGGGGTTTTGTGCAGATTAATTTTGTTATGGACATCAGAGCCTCCACCAGTCATTTTCCAGTAATACGGCTTTTTGCAATTAGTCAACACTTTAAAATATATGCCTTGCAGACAGCAGTTCCAATGTTAGCCTAGACATATCAAAGTAGATGTTATTTAAACCCTGCTGTGGGTAATACCAGGCTTTGTTTTTTAAACATGTCTTGGAATTATTAGGATGGATGCAACACCAAAGCATCGTTAGTGAAACAGAGAGTTTCAAATGTGGGTGCCAAAGTTTAGGTACCAAAGAGCACAGTTAGGCACCTGGTTGGAAATGACCTGTTTTATAGAGATCCTGAACACCTGCTGCTCCTCTTAATATAGCTTTCCTGGCTATAGGACATGTTGTCTTCAGCAGTAGCAGTAGGAGGAGCAGATACTGGTCTGGTGGTAAATTCAGTCACAAAAGGGAAGTTTCCTTTCCTTCCCTTGATCTCCAGCAAGCCAGCTGCAAGACCTTGGGGAAATTCTTTATCTTCACCTTGCATCAGTTTACTTATCTGTAAAGCAGATAAACTAATAACACTGTACCTCTCGAGGGTTTGTTGAAGCTTATTATACAGTAGCGAGTGTTTTAAAAGGGAAGTCATTATAAAAAAGACAACGTTAATATGACATGAAGGTAACATGAAGGAGCCCCATTCTGCTCCATGCAAGTCAGTAGAGCTGTTATTTGCTTTAGCAGAATGAAGGATTTGGCCTATGCTTAAATGACTTGCATTTGTTTTTCTTCTTGAATGTTAATATATAGTTAAGAGATAGCATTACAAGGAAAGCTCATTCCTGCCTATGTGTAAATATTTAGCAGCTGAATAGGCATTATTTAACAGGGCACAGTTTCTGCTTCTGTACAGTTTCTAAGGATGTTAGTACAGGCTTATTCTAAGCTGCCACAGATCAGAAGATACACCAAATTACCAGATCAAAATCCTTTCCAAAGTGTACACATACAGAATTTATTTTACTGGGCAATTAAATGTGTAAGATAAATATCCCTGGGGGAGGAAGGTTGTTTGAGGTTTCATGGCATATCTTATTATGGGCTCAGTTTCGAAATTTTAATTCAAACAAAACTCCCCGTGTAGAGACTTAATGCCAGAGCATAAGTTTGTGTTTTGTATTCAGGGTATGTGCTGTTGCATCAGTGTATTTGAGGGCAGGGGATGGAGTGAAGGCAGTGAATCTTTGTCTAAAGAAAAGTAACCCTTCCTAGAACAAATATATTAGCTCTAATGTTTGATCAGGCAGGTCACGGTGAAGTACCTTAGGCAGCATACTGTTTTCTGGATTTCATTTGACAATGTTATTGATGAAAAATTAATAATAAATGTCAAATTAAACTTATTTGTATTTATTTTTGGTAGCACTGTAAAACTGCAACCTACTGCAACTATGGGATTGTTGGCAAAATACTTGCCAATGTTTCAGATGCGAAAGCTTTTTCCTACGACATGTGAGCAGTCAGAATTGCCCAGAAAATACTCCAATTATATGACTGAGTTGCAAATGCAACTATTTCCTTAAAATTCGGTGGGTTTTTTCTGTTCAGGAAATGAAATGTACGATAGAAAAAGTGGGCAAGTTACAGTAAACACTCAGATCTTGACATGCTTATAGTGGATAGATATCTTTTTCTAAATGCAATGGTGCTGTGTGTTTTCAGCATAGGTTTATTGTGCTTTAAAAAAAAAAATCCTCACAGACATTTGTATTTGAGACCATTCAACTGCTCCCAGAGTAATCCAAAAAAGCTGAAGCACAGTTTTACCACACCAATGCTTTATTCATAGGGATGATCTGAGGAGCTCCAGCAATGACAGTACCTAGCCCTAAAGGCCCTAGGTTGAGAGAAAAGGCACCTGGTGAAGCAGAATGTACCTGTTCCATTTTCCTAGGTCATCTACAGCATGGGAACTTGTGCCATGTGGTTGCTCATGCAAAACCCTCAGTGGCTGGATTGTGTTGGTACCGCAGTTTGCACTCAGTTTTAACTCTCAATTACTTCCCGGTTTTGCTCGTTTAGTTGCTTTAGCAGATAAATATTTAAGTTAGTTCAGCAAATTAATGTTAAAGGAGCAGGTGAGTCCCGTGTGCTCCTTGAAAAAACTTCGCTTGCCTCTCTAAAACCCAGGTTTTCTGCTCACTTCCAAAAAAGTTGCGCTGGGGCACCCTCCTGTCCCTTCATTCGAAATCGGGGGGGAAAAAAAGCTATTTCTACACAGAGCTGATTTCCAGACTGATCAGCCCCTGGCAACACTCTGGGGCTTCAAACGCCTGGCCGGGGCCCCAGGGATGGGAAGATGAGGGAAGCAGAAGTACCGCAGGGCTGTACTCAGGGCACAGCATCCTCAGCATCATCATTCTCCTGCTCCTCCGCGGACGCTGCCCAGGGGATCTATGCGTGACACTCCGCAGGCGAGACGCCCGCATCCCCATCCAAAGCGTGTCCCGGGGCGGGGGGTGCGAAGGGGAAAGGGACAATGGTTTCATGAGGTCCCGGGAGTGGCTGAAGCAACCTGTTGCTCCCAGTGGGCTTCACTCCCGCGAGAAAGGGGCGTGAAGGAAAACAAACTCTGCTAAAATGAATGGCCGAGGACAGCACCTCTGGCAGGCGGACACGGGCGGATTTCTTCTCTTATCCTTTCTTTCCTCCACACCATCACACTTCTCTCGTGAGAAGGTCTTCCCCGGACCTGCCGCCGGGAGGAATGTTGCCGCTCCAGCCTGGAGCCAGCTCCCCCTCAGCAGGGCACAAAAACGGGACACAAACCCTCAAATCAACACCCGAGAGGCAGCACATCGCCTTCCCTGGCACCGGCCGCCAGAACCTCATTGAACCGTGTTGGACCGCAAAGTAAGAAGCAAGGAAGGGCGGGGAGTGTCTTTCCTTCCCCGCCCCCCTTTCTTTTAGTCTTTGTTATGTAAAGCTTGGGCTGTTGGAATCTTTCGTGTCCTGCCGGGTTTTGCCTCTTCTGCTCAAAGGTGCAGGACGCCACGTACTCAGGGTGGACTCTACTCTTATATTCCGGGACAGCAGCTGCCCGTACAGGCGAGCCCAGGACCCCACTGGAGCCAGCCCAGACCACCCCTCCTCAGCCCCATTCATTCAAAAAATAATTTAAAAATGAGAAAAAAAGTGATTTATGTGGCAGCAAGCCGGTGACAATCAGCAGCGCTGAGCCCCTCCCCAGCGGGCAGCACTGGGGCAGTGAAAAGCAACAGTGCGAGGAGTAACCAACCCTTAACTCCGCGCAGAGCTTCGGGAGCCGGCTATATCCCACCGCTCCTGCGAGCTCGCATCGGGAGCAGGCAGCGCAGGCGGGAGGGAGAAGGCAAGAGCTGGCTGGGGTAGGTGGGGATGCACCCGGCTCCGGGGTGCCAGGACCCGTCGGTAACTCTCACTGGCTGGGGATACTCTAATCCAGGCAGGGGAAAGCCCCGAGAGAGCATCTCCTCTTCCCCTTTCCCCTGGTTGGGAATACGTACGTGGGCCGGTTTAGGAAAAAGGGTGGTGGAGGGGATGGAGCGGGCAGGGCTGCACCCCGTCTGCTGCCCGCGCAGTGACACACAGGGAGGGACCCGGCGCGTCCGTCAGGAATAAGTCAGAGGGGATGGAACACCGCTGTGACTGTCTCCCATCCACCTGCCAAAAATCACCGCCGAGCTGTGAGCCAGCCGGTGTGACACAGAGAGAGGGACGGGGGACGGGGGACGACGAAGAAGAATAATTAAAAGAAAGAGGTTGCATCTGTCTTTGCTTTAAAAGAGACTGTTTCGTCTGGGAAGAGATGTTTCCTCCGACTCATCTTCCTTTCGCACAGTGAAAGGCAGCGGCAGGGCAGGCAGGACAAGGAAGACACCCACCCAGACCTGGCACCTCAGGGATGACAGCAGCCCAGGAATCGGTGGCTTCAGTTTCCTGCACCTTTCGGTGACCGATTTGCTTTCAAGGCTGTGAGGGAAAGGAGTCCTCTAAACACCCGGGACAAGGAAGCCGAATTAACCCCCGAAGTGAGGTCACCAAACTCACTGGGGAGGGGAAAAGTAGCTCCCGACAGCCCCGGGCTCTGCAGCATGCCCAGCCCATGCCCTCCTCCCCGGGGTAGAAAAAGCGGAGGGATGAGCCCGATGGGACCCAGGGCTGCCTCGTAGCCCTAAAAACCCGACTCCCTCCCCACAGAGCCAGGTCCCGGCCAGGGAGATTTAACCCTGCGTGGGGAGCCGTGGAGGCAGGGAGAAAGGACACATCCCACCGTGAGTATAACAGAAAAGTGGCACCTAAGTTTACCAGGAACTTTTCGCCAAAAGCCAACCTGAAATCGGATTAATTCCCCACCCGTCCTCTCAAGATAGTAAGAATTTAAAGTATCATTTTAAATTATCGTGCCAAAATTGCCGTCTCCTGGAGCGGGCTCGGAGGGGGCAAGGCGCTCGGAAAGCTGGAATAGGAGACGCGGCAGAGTCCTAAAGCTATGAACTCTTCGCGCATCATCCCCATCTCTCCCATTTTGTCTTTGCTCCGCGTCTTCCCGGAGCAGCCTCCCCGGGACGATAGAGAGGGGGTGCGTGTGGAAGAGGCAGGGCTGGGTAATTAAATTCCGGTGCCCGGCTAATTGCTGCAATTTGACGCTAACTGTACACGGCGGGCAGGCGCTGGGAGCGGAGGTGGCAGCGCGCCTCGCACGGCCCGTTGACCGCGCTCCGCCCCGCCGGTCCTTGCGGAAGGGGCCTGGTCCCGAAGAGCCCGGGTCGCTGGGGCGAGGGGTGGGAAGCAGAACCGCGTAGCAATCGAGAGCTCAGCCGCCCGCGGCCCCGGCGCTCCCCCGGGGCAGAATGGCTGAGGGTGCCAGCTCTCGCCGCCTCTTGCCACCTGCCTGGGGACACGGCCTGACCTCTAAGGTTCCTGTCCGCAGACTCTTAGCGTGGGGTGAGGCGTGTACTCCCCTTCCTTCCAATGGGGCTGAGACCAGGCCAGGACGCCAGACCCAACCCAGCACAGGCTAATAGGTGGGAGGCAATGAGCTCCGGCTTTTGGGAAGCCTCAAAGTGACCCACACCCGGGACACGATGCCACATTCCCCTCTCCCCGAAATGCAAAGGGACAATTTATTACATCCTTCCCCAAAATGCTGCAGCTGGAGCGCTGCTTGCCACCTCTCACAACCCCTGGAGCTGAGTCAGGGGCCGCGCTCTGTCTCTTTTGGGGTGTGAAATCAGCTTGCCTGCACCCTGACAACTTTCCAAGGCACTTCGGCACCTGAAACCCCAAAGGGGGTGGGGGAACACAGCTGGGGACAAGGGGAGGTCCAACAAGGGCCACAGGCTGTCCCAGGCCACTCTTCCCGGGGGGGACCACAGCATCCCTCACCCACATCCCCCCGGCCGCTGCTGCCTGCCCCCAGCAGAGCACCGTCTGCATTTTGGGGGTCCCTTTGCTTCCCCCTGGGCTGCCCCAGCCACTTGCAGCTCCCCCGTTACCCCCTTGGGCAAGTTCAGCTCCCCCGCTGCTTTGCCTTTTGGGGTTGTTACTGCTATCATTATTCTTACGACTATTATTACTATTACTACTACAAGCACTCACTCGCTGGCAACCTACCCCAAGGAAACCCAGCACCCCCCTGGGGAAGGCGGGGGGCTCGCCCGTCCCCACCCCGGCCGCAGGCACCGGGGCTCGCAGACACCCCCCCCCCCCCCCCCCCCCGGCTCTGTTCTGGGGGAGCAGCGCAGAGGACAGAGGAGCGGGCGGCTGCAGCGCGGCCGGGACATGCCCGGTGGGTCCCGGGGGGCTGGTGGAGATGCACCCCAGGGGGGCCGCGGGGCCGGGAGGGCGCCATGGGAGTGCGACGGCGGGGGGCAGCGCGCAAGCAGCGCGGGAGCAGCGCGCAGGCGCGGGTAGGGAGCACCCAGCTCTTTATGGCCAGGTGAGAGAGTCCTAGAGCAGGTAAGGGAAGGGTTTACCCACAGGCGTCCCGGGCGGGTGGCTTGACCTCGCAGTCCATGACCAGCAGGGGCCTGGGGATCCGGAGTCCGCACCCAGGATGTCTATCCTTGCCAAAATGGGGGACTGGCAGGTAAGGCGACCCTCCTGCCCTGGGGGTGGTTATTGTTATTTTGGGACGGGAGGCAGTGCTGCAGCGGGAAAGGTGACGGGCTAGCAGGGACCGGGACAAACCTGACGCCGGAGTTGGCGATTATGCGGCTGCTTGTGCTGGGAGCTGCCCCAGGCCACCGGCGGGACCCGGTCGCAACAGGTAGAGAGCGGCGGGCCGGGACAGAGACCGTGGCCGGGAGGGACGAGAGTTGCTCCACCGTCGCCGCTGGGGCCGGCGCGGCCCGGGCCTGAGCTGTCCGGCAGCGTGGGCCGGGGAAAGGCGGCGTGTGCCCGCCCGTCCATCCGGCCGGGGCCGGCGGCGGCCGCCGTCCTGCCGCGGGGCCTGGGGCTGCCCCGGAGCGCGGTGGACTTCATCGCGGGCAGAGCCCGGAGCCCGAGCTGCGGAGGTTGAAACATCGCCGTGAGCTCCCACCCGAGCCCTTCCCGCGAATGAAGGGCGCTGCCGGCTCCCACCCGGGTGCAGACGCGGCGGGTGCGCCCCTGGAAAGCAGTCCCGCGGGGTGAGCTGGAGGGAAAAGCAGCACCCAGGGGGAGAAACACGGACCCGGCCCTGCCGTGCTGGTCCCGCGGGCGAGTAGACACGCGTGGAGCTGCGGCGGCTCCCAAACCGGGAGACAGTGGGAAATCCCTGCAGCGGCTTCGTGTCTGTCCCCTCGGGCCGAACCGCAGCTGTTTGCCGGCTAATACAGGGGAAGAAGAACCGTCCTGTTCAAACACCCGCGCTCGTATTATCGAGAACGACCGTTTTGTTCGGTTTTTTTTTTCTGGACATGCCAGCTAAAGATGTGATCCTAGATGTTTTTTCTGCTCCTCGCCGTTCAGATCTCTCGGCTAAGTCTTTCTTCGCTTTGTCTTATTTAATTTTTGTTTAGAGTAGCGGGAAGTCTGCAGAACAAAAAAAAAAAAAAAGGAGGGAGAGAATGAAGTAAATAAAGACTTATTTTTAATTTATCATTTTTTACACTTAGAACTGACCGCTTTTCATCAGGTTGGTGTGGAAAAGTGATCAAAAGAGCATTTTAATTTTTTTATTTTTTTATTTTTTACTGAAGACAACTCGCACTTACAGTCTATCTACCTTGAAATTTATTCCGACTTTTCCTTACAGCCCCGGCTGTCCGTGCTCCAGCTCCCCTGTACTGCGGCCTCCTCTGACCCACTGCACCCCCCGTGCCTGGCGGAGGGTCCCCTCCGGGCAGACACGGTGAGAGGACAGCAGGAGCCGTGTCCCAGTGAGGTTCTCCTGGGGAAGCCGCCCTATACCCCTGCACACCGGGGCTGGCAGAAAGAAGGGGCAGGCCTTTGGCCCACGGGAGTTCAGAACGGCCGCGGGTGGGAGGTTTCTCCGGCTCCGACTTGTTGGCACTAAGGGGCGATGGGCCCCTTCGTTATCTGCCGCCCCTCCTCTTATTCTCATCTTCCCCCCCCCCCCCGGGGGCATTAACTAGGCTTAATCTGCCTGTTCCATTTGAAGCTCAATGGGAGTAAAAACAACAATTTACTCTCCTGCCACTTGCAGACAAAAGCTCTAGTGAAAAAGAACGTCGGGGGAGGAGGAGGGGGGCAAGGGGAAAAAGAATAAAAGAAAAAAAAAAAAACAATCCGTTTGGGGGATGTGGATGTGTGCGTTTGGAGGAGCAGGCCCGGAGCCTGCAGGCTTTCCCGACCTTCCCGGCGCTGGGACGCGTGTCCCGCCCCCCCCCCCCCTCCGGCTCCGCCGTGGCTCCCCACGGAGCGGAGGGGCTGTTGGCTGCTGGAAGCAGTGCGTTATTCCCTGGGCGGAGGGGCCGGCAGGGTCCCGCTGGCCCTCAGGCTGCCAGGTTCTGCGGCTGGCAGAGGGAAGTTTGGAGGAGCAGCAGGGCAGCCAGGTGCTTTGCCTCCCCTTTCCGTGGGGATGTTCCCCTCCGTGGAGTGCCCGGGGAGCCAGGCTCAGGGAGAGGCGGATGCCTCGGTCCCCGTTAGAAGCTGCGATGGATCGGAGAGAAGGGAAAACGAAGCCTTTCGGTGGATGGATACAGGCTGGGCACCCGAGGACGTAAAGGAGAAGGGTGGAAGAGCAGCCCCCCGGGAGAGCGGGCTGAGCGCCCTTTTAGGGGTACATTGTTAAGCAAACGAAGTGCTCCACCTAAGAAAGTACCGAAGTTTTTTTTATGGTAATTGTTTTGTCCCTTTGCTCAAGTGCTTGCAATAGACTTTCTGACTCCTGCTGCATTCACATTACCGCTCGCCCACTTCTATCTGGGAGGTTATGCTGGGTTTGTTCGGTTACCTTTTTTTTCTTTAAGACCAATAGCCAACAGATCCGAGAGGAACCAAATACTTTGCAAATGAAAGAAGCTTTTCAAATAGCCACCTAAAAGATCACATCCAGAAGGCAACAGGAGCCTTCGCAGACAATAACCTCGTTAGAGCAGGACCCGAGTCTCGTTTCTCCTCGCTTTGGTTTCTTTAAAATCCCTGGGGAAAAGAAAAGAGGGGTGAGGGGGGAAGTAAGTCAGGGGATGGCTCATGGCTAGCCCCAAACTCTACAGATGAAGGGACGGTCACCTCTTCGGCCGCTTTCCTCCCATCCTCCCTGGGAGCCAGGGGAGCGGGGAGAGCCGAGGCCGGAGAGCCCTGCTCGCCCGCAGGCAGGGATACAGACAGGGCCAGCTACCCCCTGTGCAGGGGCTCGGCGGTTTGGAGAAAGCATTTTATTATTATTATGTCTCTTTTTTATTATTATGTTTCCTTTCTTTTTTCTTTTTATTGTTGTTTTTGGGTGGGTTTTTTGTTTTGTGTCCCCCCCCCCCTTTTGCTCGTGGGTCCTTGCTACCTGTGTCCATCGCTGCAGGTTGTTGTGCTGGCGAGCAATTGGACTGTTGTTGATATGCTAATGAGGCGATTAGGTTGTGGGTAAAGAGCTGGAAAAGGGAAAAGTTTCCACCATTAGAGGGAGATCTCCGAGCGCGGACGGGAGCGCTGCGCAGCCTGCGCCAGCCGCGCTCCCCACGCCGCCACCGCAGGGAAAGGCAGAACCAAACCCTCTCCCTCTGTCTCTCACGCCAATCCATGAAAATGCTTTGGAAACTGACGGATAATATCAAGTATGAGGAATGTGAGGTAAGCGCTTCACTCCGGCCGGGGTACAGCCCCGGTACCGCAGCTGCAAGCGGGAGCTTGCAGCATCCCTCCGTCTCCCAATTTCGTTTAGGAAAACTTCTGCTCCTTCGCCAGGCTTCCTTGCAGTCCTGCAGCTGGAGAGAGGCTGGGGTCCTTCCCCAGGAACTTCGGGGCTTGTTGAAAGCCGGCTTTCTCGGAAATGTATGAGGAAAGGCAAGCAGGATCCAGCATCAGTCTGGGCTATAGGTAGATCTTCTGTAGATAAGGCTCTAGGATGCTACACTCATCCGGATGGATGGATGGATGGATGGATGGATGGATGGATGGATGGGTGGATGGATAGGTGGATGGCTAGCTGAATGAATGGACTAATGAATGAATGAATGAATGAATGAAAGGGCAAAGAGACAAAGGGAAGAGAATTATTCCTACACGCCAGGTACCCGAGACATCCCAATAAATCGGCTCAGCATCGACGCTTCAATTCAGTCTTTTGGATGTAGCGGCATGCCGATTATACCGAGCTGCACAGATTTTTCAGGGGTCAGCTGCTGAACTGAAATCCCAAGGTTGGGAACGGTTTTCCCCAACCCTCCAATTTTCAGGGCCACACTCCCACGAGTTTAAGAAATAATATTTTTCAAAGTGGAAAATTAAAAGGAAAAAAATTAAATCCACCTGATTTGGTTTTGGAGCCGTTCAGCACCGATTGTGTGCATGCATCTCTCAGTGTGTTTGTGTGTGCATCCATATATTTAGAAAGAGGGGAGATTCTTTTACTCTGGCAAAAAGAAGAAGAGGAGGAAAAAGAAGAGCGATGTCCAGGACTCATGCCTAGTCTCAAACCAACGAATATCATTGTCACCCGTTTCGCAAAAGTTGCCTGTGCAGCGCGTTTACACCGCCCAATAAAGGACTCCACTTTGCAAATGAACGCAGTTATGTGGTCGTGACCCGTGCCGAAAGGTGCCCCCAGCCTCGGCGGAGCCCTGCCGACGGGCAAAATGGGGAGCCGTGATCCCACCCGACCCTGCCGCTGCTTCGGGCGGTGGAGCTTAGGGAAGGGATGGAGGTCCGGCCAGGCTCGCCGGCAACTAAATGATGCGGTTTAGTCCCGGATAGAGGAGTTTGAGATAAAGATGTCTCCCGGTGAGGAAGCCGAGGTCTTAGATGCACTCGCTGGCGGATGCTTGATTTCTAGGAACGAAGTGTCAGGGGTCTGGTTTTATTTATTTATTTATTTTAAACAGGGACGAAATATATATGTATATGTATGTATAGATATTGTTCAGCTGGATTTCGGAAGGAAAGAGTGTCTTTCTCCCCCTTCGTCCCCCAGGCTCGGTGTTGAAGTGTGCACACGTGCGAGCTTATGGATATCATCGCCAATGGCTTTTTGTTGCCTTGCGCTAACGGGACTTTGCACCGAGGTGCTCCCCAGCGCGGCGGGAGCAGCGGTTGCTCCGCCGGAGCCCGCGGGCTGTTGTGCGGGAGGGCGCGGTACCGCTCGGCGTTCTGCTCGGAGCGGCGGCGAGGTGACTTGCAGAGGGGATGGAAAAGAGGGTGACTGTGCCCTGACGGGGGGTAGGACCTGCCTTTAAAAGGGAAAGAAGGGGGAAAAAAAAGAGGAAGGAGTGGAGTGAAGCCCGGCCAGCCGCGCTCAGCCCCGGGGGCCGGAGCAGGCGGGCGGAGCGCGGGGCCGGGCGGCGGCGGCGCGGCGGCTGCGGTGGGGCAGCAGCGGCGGCGAGGAGGAGCGGTGCCTGTTTGAGGGAGTTGTTTGGGAGTTGCACAGCCAGTCCGACGGGTTGCGCCGGAGCCCCGGCTTGTCTGGGCCGGGAGAAGCGCTCGCCTTGCCTCTTTTCCCGGCTCCCTCTCCCGCTGGCGTCCCTCCCGCCCTCATTCCCTTCCCTCCCCGCCTCACCGCCTCCTGCCTTTTCCCCCCGTCTTTTCCCGGATCCTCCGAGAGGGGGGCCGCGGGGAGCCCGGCGGATGCTCCTTGGGCTCCCCAGCCCCCCCGCCCTGGGCGCCCGCCGGCCTCGGCGCTGGGCTCGAATCGGAGGAAGAAGAGGAGGAGGAGGAGGAGGACTGACACCCAGAAGGGGAGACACCCAAAAAAACTTTCCCAGCCGGTTTCCGGGACGCGGGGCACGGAGGCGAGCCGGCTCGGCGGCGCGGGGCGGCCGCCGCGGGGGCAGCGGCGCGGGGAGCCCCTCGGCGGGGCGCCGTCGAGGCATGGACGGGGCGGCGGCGGCGGGGGGCGGCCCCGTGGAGCCCACTCCGCGCAAAGGCGGTGGCGCGGCCGAAAGCGGCAAGAGCCAAGCGGGGAGCCAGCAGCCGCTCTTCTCCCTGGGCTTTGAGGCCGGCTACGCGCAGCAGCCGCAGCCCGAGGTGCGCTTGCAAAGGACAGCGGGGCTTGGGGCACGGGGAGGAGGCGACGGCGGTGGGGGGAGAGGAATTGAGGGGAGGGGAAGAGAAGCGAAGGGGAGGAAGGGGTGATCCCGCGCCCCCTCCCCTCTCTCCTTCTGCTCGCACCCCACCCCCCTGCACCCCCCTCCTGGCTCCCACCCTCTCTCTCCGGATCTCTTTCTCTTTCACTTTTGCATGCCCTGCAACCTTTTAAAATGTTGCCCCTTCCCTGTGATTCGTCAGACGCAGCAGCATGTGCCCCCTCTCTCTCTCCCGCTCCCTCTCTCTCCCTTTTTGTCTCTCTCTCTCTCTCCCTCTCCCCCATCTCTGATTAGATACACTGATTCTTCATTCAATGGACGTCATTTAGAACAGGCTCTGCCTTGAGTTGCCTTCTCGCTTCACGCTCGATTTCCAGCCATTCTTCCCTTATTAAGTGTTCGTGTAATATTAATAGTCATGAATATCTGCTATTAGGAGTCTCCAGGAAGGCAGCAGATCTGTTATTAGGAGCTCAAGTGAAGCAGCAGCCTAAGTCAAAGGAGAAAAAGAGACAGAAGGGGGGGAAAAAAAAAAGGAAAAAAAAAAGGATTAAGAAACAAACACACAAACGCTAAAAACAAACAAAAAAAAGGCAAAAAAAAAAAACGCAAAACAAACAAAAAAAAAAAAAAAAAGAAAAAAAAAAAAACAAAACAACCAACTTTGACTCCTCACACCACGCCAGGATAGAGAGCTCGCCTTGGCAACACCCGATGAAGGGCAGCAGAGATCGGTGCAAGTTCTGATGGATTATAGTGGCGTGCCCGTGGTGCAGGAGCAGCCCCGGCGTCCTGGTCCTGCCGCCCGCGCCTAGCGCCGGGCTCCGGCCGCGCTCCCTCCGCGCCGCGCCCGCGGGGTTCCGCCGGGGGCTGCGCTCTCCGCCGGTCCCTTTCCTCTGCCTCTTCTGGGGTTTTGGTTTTGGCTTTTTTTCTACCTTGACTTGTAACCCCCGACTCTTCGCAGATGTTAGTGCACAGTTTTTCGGCTATGGTGAGTTGCTTCGCGTTTCTCTCGGAGGGGGTTCGGTGTGCGCTGGGTCTTGCTATTGTTGTCGGCGGTGGCGGTCGGGGTTTCGCACGCAGCTTTCCGGAGAGGGCTTTTTTTTCCTTCATTCATTTTTCTTCCTTTCATTTCCTTATTTTTTATAAATTCGTTGGTTTACCCCCCCTTTTTTTTTCTTATTCTCTCTTTTTTTTTCTCCTAATTTAATTTTGTCTTTTCCTTTTTCTTTTTCTTTTTTTTTTGCCTGCTTCGAGCGAACGGCAAAAAGCTTTCCTTGTACCCTACCGTTTCCATTTCCTCACCTTGCCACCTGCAAACGGGATATTTTCAGCTTTCTCGTTTCCCTTTTTCAGGATCATGTTTTTTTTTCCCCTTTACCCTTCTCCTCAGAGGAGGAGGACATGCCTTTTTCCCCGGACATACCTGGGGGCTGTTCTGCCCGGCTGCGGGAGCCGGCAGAGCCGTGCCGAAGCGCCCGGGCGCATTTCTGTGCCGCTTGCCGGTTGCGGCCCGGGGCGGTGGGGCTGGAGGGCAGCTCCCACCCCGGCTGCCCGGCGCATTCCTCCGCTGCCCCGGCCGCCGCCGCCGCAGTTCTCTCTGCTCCCAAATGGCCCTCTGGCGAGCGGGGAGCTCGGCTGGGCACTGTGGCGGCTCTACCCGTCGGTGGGGACCCGGGGCCGTACCTTCGCCCTGAAACATGGGTAAAACCCGCGGGGGGAACGACCAGTTTGTTTAGAGCCTATTTTGGCGTCTTCTAGTAACAAAATGGCAGTGGTCTCGGATTTTCCAGGGTTTCCCTGGGATGCGTTACCGGTAATCCCAGCCAGGGTATTTTGTCTCGGTTCTGCCCTGAGCCAGTGGGAGGGTTTCGGGTCGTGGGAGAATTATTATTTTAATAATGCCGGCTTATGGATTATTCTTTTTTATTTGTGGGAAATACCTGCTCCTGAAAAGCCGGGGCCCAATCGGGAGTTCACGCTGTATCGCCGCAATATTATGAGCAGTTCTGTTATAATTATTGCTATTACTACTGCTATCGTTGTTGCCGGTATTTTATTATTATTATTAATTATTATTATTATTTAAAAAGCGAGACTGCTTCTTAATTGCGTGCAAAGGGAAATCAGAGGCACAGAAACCCCAGATATGCTGTTCTCCGCCTCGGAGCGGATGAATTGTCCATCTTTGCCTGATAGGTAAAAATTTGCAAGGCGATTTTGGGAAGAAACAGTTTGATATGATCTTTGTTTTTCTTTTCTCCCCCTCCCCCTCTTCCTCCGCCCCCCCCACTCCCACCCCCCTTCGTCACCCCCCCTTCCCCCCAGGAGCGCCACGACAGTACCAGCAACGGGACAGCCCGGCTACCCCAGTTGGGGACCGTGGGTCAGTCTCCCTACACCAGCGCCCCTCCGCTCTCCCACACCCCCAACGCCGACTTCCAGCCCCCCTACTTCCCTCCGCCTTACCAGCCCATCTACCCCCAGTCTCAGGACCCCTACTCCCACGTGAACGACCCCTACAGCCTCAACCCCCTCCATGCCCAGCCGCAGCCCCAGCACCCGGGATGGCCGGGACAGAGGCAGAGCCAGGAGACGGGGCTGCTCCACACGCACCGGGGATTGCCCCACCAGCTCTCGGGGCTGGACCCACGCAGGGACTACCGGCGGCATGACGACCTGCTGCACGCCCCGCACGGGCTGGGCTCCGGGCTGGCCGACCTGCCCCTCCACTCCATTCCCCACGCCATCGAGGATGTGCCGGTAAGCAAATGATACAGCCCCAGTGCCCGCTGCGCCTCTCCCCTGTCCCCCGACCCCGCAGGAACACAACTTCGGGGGGAGGGAGGGGGCCCCCCCCCAAGAAGAGAAGAGGGAGGGAAGAAGAGACACCCCCACAGCCCCCCGCCCTCCAGGGAAAGGCGAAGCCCCCACCTAGAACAATAGGCTCTCCCAGCCTGTCCCTGTGCGATGCCTCCTTGCTAAAGCGCCCGCTAAAATATAAATAAATCAAATTACTGTCATCGTTAACAATATCTTTCCTTCTCAATGACAATAAGCTGTTACGATTGGAAGAATATATAATATCACCACAGGGCCGTGCATTTGGGGATTTCTCACTGCCTTGGGAAAAACACGGATCTGAAACACGAGATCTCATTAAATGTCCTCCCAGGCAAACGGAAAGGGGGAAGGAAAGAAAAAAAGAAAAAAAAATGTGGGTGAAAGTGGACTAAGAAGGGAAAATCGGTGTCCTGTGATTACAGAATTGGCATACGGGATAACCCCATCCTAAATTGTGACAGAGTACGGGCAGTCCTCTTCTCTAAAGGAATTAATTGACAAATCAGGGATGAGGTATACTAAAATGCTGCCGCCTTCTTTTAGCAGCGGTGTGATGGGATGACCTCATAAATCATTAGCTATAGGTTATCAAATTCGAGCCAGACCTGCTACACCCTATATTAAATTAAACGTTGGGAGTCCATTGGAGGATGCATTATTTGGGGGACCTAATTCTGTTATCGATAAATACAGATTTAAAAAATGATTTCTAATTAAGCATGACATTATCACACAGACTATTTACAAAGCAAGCCAGGGCTATTGTTCAGTTAGGCAAATGGCCTGATGCAATATGATGGGTCCCGATCAAAGTTCATCTTTCTGGGTTTCTCCCTGAAAATGGAATTAGAATATGGCAATAAATATATCAAATCCCACAGAGCTCTTGCTGAGGGGCTGAAGCTGCTCGACTTGCAGGAGGAAAGAGGGAGGGAGGGAAGTGTGGTATCTGGATGTGATTTTTGCTGAAATGCCATCCCAAATTACAGGATCAAATATTGCAATAATATATTTGCTGACAGTTTAATGAGTACAGCTTCGTGTTGCAAGGATAATGTTCAGATGAGCTTACCTATTTTGGGGGGTCATTTTGAAATCTTTTGTAAATTATACTTGGGCAAAATAGTGAATTTATTACAGCCCTCATCTGGCTAAATTAGCCACAGAAAATTGCTGGTTATGTTTAGCAGTTTTGCAATAAACTCATACGTTTCCCAAAGTGGAGGATTTAAGCAGCAATCTGAATCCGTTAAAAGCGGGTCAATTCTCTAAACCTGATATAAAATAACGTGGAGGTAATAGTAAGAATAAAGTAATTTGTTGACTGCAAACCCCTGATTGCTGTAAGGAGGAACATCATCTAAAATGTTCTCTTGGATTCTCCCTCTCCTCCGTGGTGCTCCGTGGCAGTGGGCTGACTTGGGAAGCCTCCTCTCTCTGCAGTTCTATGAATTAATAGCATTGCTATACTTCGGGAAAACCAAATGCCATCTGGTTTAAATCCTTAAAGCAGCCCAGACATTTTTTTTTTTTTTTTTTTCTGTAAAACTGAATCAGCAGGCCGCAATGAGGGAAGGCATAAAAATAAGAGGATGTATCTTTAAATAGTATTTTGTCTAGTTATTTAAAAAAAAAGGAAAAAAACCCTTTACTGAAATCTGGGTCAGGAAAGGGTCGTTTTTGAATTTTTCCATTGCTGCAACAGTTAACCTTTAATAAAAACGACCACTAAATATTTAAGAAAATCAAGTACACGTTGAAAATTATTTAATCATAAATATCTCTGTGGGATTTTAAACTTAACAGTCCTCCCTGTATGGAATATGTGTAGAAATAACACAAATAAAAGTATTATGCCACACTACATTTACTTTATGGGTTTAGGGTGCATGCATAAAGGGATCATATTTCCCCATATAGTTAAAACACAAGAACTGCAGCAGTAGTCATTTCTGAACATTTCTCAATTTAATTATACTTAAATCCAGAAGCACTTTAGGCAAGTTACAAATGAGAGCATTGAGTATAATAAAACCTGTAATAAAGCAACTTAGTACCATCCACCCGGAATCATTGAGATCAGGCACAATTAACAGGAGCATAAATCCAAGACAGAATGGAAAATGTTAGAATCAGTATTATTGTTGGACAAAGACTAGAGAAGGAAGTAATAGTTTTTTAAATGGTAATGCCTGGGTTTTGTAACGATTGTGAAATCTTCTATCTCAGCAGCAGTGGTGTTAATTTGTAAACACAGCCAGACATTATATTGCCTGTCATTTTTTGGAATTAGAAAACATGATTTCATTTGACTTTCTAATCACGTCGTGGCTCTGCCGCGGGAACCCCAGCTGTAGCCGCCACGGCGGAACCTGCGAGGGGACAATAGTGGGGGAGCCCAGGGGTGCGTGGGACCCCCCTGGCAACCCACCACTCACAGCTCCTTTGTGCTTTCCCTCCCATGGGTGCAGCAGCGGCGGGAAGGGTCGGGATTGCTTCCTAGGAAAGACAGGAGAAGGAGGGAAGGGAAAAGAGGGGAGAGAAGAGAGAGGAGGGAGCCGGCAGAAGCTGTGGAGGCCACTCGGGTGTCGGCCTCGGCTGCTCAAGCCCCGGGGGCATGTGGGCGATTTATCATTTATTTCTATTTCTTGGGGAACTGGGGAAGAGCAGGGAGGGATGCAGGATTCCTCCTGATAAAGGAAATCCCTCCTAAATCCCATCTGCCCTTGCCACAAGACCTGTTTTTTCCCTCCCTGCACCGTCCCCTGGGTGGGGGGACACAACTTATCCTGCACCCCATCCCACCCCAGCCCTCCTCCACCTTTTGTTGTGGTTGTACATTTATATCCCTGCCTGTTCCTTCTGTTACAGCACGTAGAAGACCCCGGTATTAACATCCCAGATCAAACTGTAATTAAGAAAGGTAAGCCGTTTCCTTGTGCATACCAAACATGTCATCACAAGCCGGGGACTGCTGGCAGGGAAGACTTACCCGGCCTCCCACCACCCCCCGGCCCCGGGCTCCTTCCTCTGGCACGTACTGTTGGCCAAGGGATTGGAGGCAGAGAAAGAAAAAGGGCGATGCGGCTTAAAATCCGTCCTTTTACGCGGCCACGTTTGCCGGGTCTTTTAATTATTGTTGTCGTTAACGAGGAAAAGAGATAGCAGATGATCTAGAAAATCGGAGATGGTATTTTAGGGCATTAGGGAACAATTCGGTTCCTTGGTTTGCCCCACTCATCTGGCTGAGCAGCCGGAGGGGTTTAATCGTTTTTGGTAAACCGGGCTGTGAATAAGAAAACAAAACGTTGCTCCTCCTTCTTCGGGTTTTCTTATTTAAATCGTGGCTGTGATGAGGTGGGCTGCGGGAGAGCAAGGGGCTAGTTTCTGGAAACTGGTGTTTGTCTGTCAGGCGGGCCGTTTGCTTTTCGTTGCCTTTGTGTGCTTGCTTCACTTGGAATGGAATTGCTTGGAAGCCGGTCCCAGAATCGCGCAAAATATTTCTGGTGTGTTTCCACTCGGTTCTCTTTTCCAGTCTTCTTCGGGTGACTTAAGGATTGGGGAAGGTGGCACAGGGTGTTTTGCAAAGGGGAGTCTCAGTGGAAAGCGAGTGGTTCACGTTTGGATCCTGTGCAGGGAGCTGCTGGTGGAGTGAAATTCGCTGGGCTGGTGGCGTAGGCACTGCCAACTTCGAGGGGTGCCACGGCCGTGCACCCGCCTGGAATTCGGGTGCCCCGGCTGCCACTGGAGCGAGGTGCCGAGCAGAGAGCCGCCCTCTTCCCTAACCGCTGCGCAGACTGCGAGCCCAAAGTTTAATATTCCCCCCCCCCTCCCCCCGCTGCAAAGCCTTTGTCACATCAAATTAGATGTGCACGGGGTAAATCTTAAGAGATGCTCTTTCCAAGTCGACATGATAATTGGCTCTTTTATTAGTAATCTCAAGAGTTCGTTTAACTCCTGTTGTATCTATTAGCCTTCCCAGAGCTATTAATGTCACAAGTGATCTATCCAAAACGGAGAGAGCCCCCCACTTGGTTTGCCTGCGCCCGCGAAAAAGTACCGGCGTCGGGCGGCGTGGGGGGGTTTGTGTGTGAAGCGGGAAGGCGGCCGAACGCTCGGAGCTGGCGGGCACCGCAAACCCGAATGGCAGCACGGCTCGGCACAGCCCGCCCTGGGGAGGGACCAGGCTTTTATATCTGGGGGAGAACGCGAGCCGGGGCACGAGCGTGCCGGATCCCCGCTGCGTTACGTGTTTTCTCACGTCAAAAGTTGCGCGCCGGGAAAGCGGCGGGGCGGGCGGGACGGCTCCCGGGGGAGCCTGTTCGGTGCCCATCTCCCGGCACGGGTCGAGGGCAAGGCAGTCGGCGGCTCCCCGCTGCGGGCCGGCCCTGCCCGTGACGTCTAACGCGGCAGGTACTGACGTGCTTTAACAACCAGCACTCGCCCCCCCCTCGACGGCGTGCCCCGCTCCGGGATGGGGGGAAACGGGGTAGCGCGGGGCCGCCGCGTTCCTTCCCGATTTCTGTGCTGAGGGATGAGGGCTGCCCCGCTCCCCTCCCCCGGGGAGCCGAGGGTGCCCCCGCCGCAGCCCTGCCCTCGCTCCCCCCGTGCGCGCAGGCGGTGCGGGGCCGGGGCTGGCCGCACAGAGCGGCCCCGGTTCCCGGCGGCGGTGACCCGTCCCTTCCCTTTTCCCCATCTCCTGACCCTCACCTCCCTCCTCCTCCCTCCCTGCAGGCCCCGTGTCCCTCTCCAAGTCTAACAACAACGCCGTCTCCTCCATCCCCATCAACAAGGACACGCTCTTCGGCGGGGTGGTGAACCCCAACGAGGTCTTCTGCTCGGTGCCGGGCCGCCTCTCGCTGCTCAGCTCCACCTCCAAGTACAAGGTCACGGTGGCGGAAGTGCAGAGACGCCTCTCGCCGCCCGAGTGCCTCAACGCTTCCCTGCTGGGCGGAGTGCTACGGAGGTGAGGGGCGGGGGAACGGCGGGAGGCGGGCTGACGGTGGATAACGCCCGCTGCCGCCGGGCCGTGCTGCGCCGTGCCGGGCGGGAGGAAGGGATGGAGGAAGGAGGGGGTTGATTGATGATGGTGATGACGATGATGATCATGAGGGTCCACACGGGGCGGCAGCCGTTGATTGGGGGGGGGGGGGGGGGGGGGGTTGCGGGTCCCACCGCTAGGGGGCGGGGTGTGCGCGGCCTCTAGGGCAGCGCTGCCAGCTGAGGTGGGGGGAGTGGAGAAGAGGGGGCTGTAACCATGGCAACGCACAGCCTTCTGTGCCCCCCCCGTGTGTGTGTGTGTCCCGGGCACGCTGTCCCATCACAGTGATGAACCCCAGCATCACCCCTTTTCCCTTGAAAGAGGAGGAGGTTGCCAGTGGGCCCCCACCCTGCTGTCCTGGGCCTGTGGCCTCACCCAGGCAATTACGCAGCTCCTGAGCGGGGAGTAGCATCCAGGATTAACTAAGCCAGCTCTCACCTCCACAGCCTGGGTTGGTTTGGCTCGGCCAAAAAGCCACACATGGGACATGTGAATGCAGTGATGCTCCATGGCAATGGCAGTAGTGGGGGCTGCTGGCGTATAAATCAGACAGGTTCCGTAAAAGCCTGGGCCAATGCCTGGGGCTCTGGGGAGAAGCTACCCCAGGTCTGTGTTACCTTGAAGCTCTGATAGCTGCCTTGGGTCAGGGCTCCCCCACCACCTGGGGGCTGATCCAGACCTCAGTGAGGGCCACTGTTCCCTAGACATGGAGCCACCCAAAGCCCCATCCCTATGTTCGAGACTGCTTTCAGCAGCATTCACTCTTCAGCTCCCCATGACTATTCTCCTCCACCCTCTCACTTCTCTCCATGGGAAAGTGATGTCGGGGCAATCTGTGGCCAGGACTCAAAGTGGGAGTGGGTGCCCCGCTTCAGCCCCATTTCTTAATGCCTTTCTGTGTGGAACAGGGCGAAGTCTAAAAACGGAGGGAGATCTCTGCGGGAGAAACTGGACAAAATAGGATTAAACCTGCCAGCCGGGAGACGTAAAGCTGCTAACGTTACATTGCTCACGTCACTTGTGGAGGGTAAGTGACTATGAGGGCTCCTTTGGAAAGTATGCCTGTTGCTTTTGTTTAATGGGAGAAGACTGGGTGTTGGGGTGTGTTTTGTTGTTTTTTGTTGGGTCTTCCGCCCAGAGTCTGTGCCATTTGTTGGCAATTGGAAGGGTGTTATTTTCTGTGCCCCAGACAAAAATGTTCATTGTGTGCCTTTCTTTTTGTTTTAACCTGAAGTGGGCTTGTGTGAGTCCTACAAACTTAGTGTTGCACTCTACCATTTACTTGCTTTTAAGTCTCTGAGCTAGATGTTTTCAGGGTCCTATTTTGCTCCCTTGTTCAAGTGAGTCATCCCTCCCCAGAGTAAGCAGAACTCACTGGGAGCAGCATGGGAAGGATCCCTCCTCCTGGGGGTTGTGGCCTCAACCTTCTAAGAGACCCCTGAGTGTTGAGTTGGAAGTTACACGTAGCAGAGCCTTTAATGCTTCGCTGCACTCATTCTGCCACAGGTGGACAACCAAGCAATTTTAAATGTCAGAAACTGCAGCTACTTTAAGTTTATTCTCCCTCCCTGCCTGCAGCCACATAAAAGTAAATCATTTGAGTTTTCTGACATCTGCATTTGAGAAATGCGTGACCATTACTTCCTGAATTAATTTGGGAATCCTTGACCTCAGCCATGAATTAATGGTGTCCTGAAAGCCTCAAAGTTGCACCACCACCAGCCCCCACTCCCTTTTGGTTCTCATTTTCAGAACACGTGTTCCCTTGTCTATATCATTCCTTTCTGCTTTGCTCTGGCAAGAAAAGGTGCAACTTAATGTCTAGTGCCTTGGGGATATCATCCTATGCTGTCGTAACCGGGAGGTGGGAAGCTCAACAGTTTGCAGTCATTTAGTTCTGAAGTAGTTGCTGTTGCAGTTGCTGCTGAAGCAGCCTGGCACAAAGTAAGAAGGCCAGGGAATAGATCCTCCTCCTTTCCCCTCATTTATGGGTTCAGCTGTGTTTTGGACCAGCTCAGTCTGCAAAGTGCTTTTAAGCAGCCCGGGCTGCATGGGTTTGCTGAGTTTGTTTGTGTAGGAGGGAATTTGTTGCTTTGTTTTGTCGTCGCTTTGCATTCTGTGAGATGTTTCATGTTCAAAGGGATGGGGAAAGAAGTGCTGTGTGGTGCCAGGCTTCAATTTATTTAAACACCAGGATTAGTGGCCCAAATATATTTATGCTGCATGAAAATTACCGTTTTCGTGTTTCTGGAAAGGCTTTGCCATCGCATCCATGTGCTATAGTGGAAATCATGTGAGGAAAACTTTTGTAAAAAGTATAGCTTTGGTAGATGGTTGACATTTGTGATGTTAGTGAATATGGAGCAGGTTTTATGGCAATCTATTGTTCTGTTTGGCTTTAAAAGAATGATTTTTTTTTTTTGTAAACCAAAACAAAACTGGAGGCCCATCTCTGGATAACAGCAATGGTGGCTAATTTTTGGGGGGATGACAGTATAAACATTGCTGGGGCTTTGAGTCCTGTAGCTGTGAGGCAGTTTCTGGAGTACTGTTATTGTTTATGATCCGCTCCATTTTATGGAAACAAGCTCACTGGACTGAGGCTTTGAAGCTCTAATTGGCGCATGCGTTCTTCCGGAGCTAGAGCTAATGGCAGGAAGCCCTGCAGTAAAAACCAACTGGTTCAGGAAATTAAAACCAAAGATTTGAAAATCAACAAAACAGACAGACTCAGTGGAATGACCCTAAAATTCTCATGGTTAATCGTTTGGGGGTGAACATATAATTATATGCGATCAAGTTAAATTTTAAACACTTAGCTGTTTAATGCATTTTATTTAGAAGAGCTCTAGGAGTAATTATGATCAATATTAATCATTGATGCATTGCAAAAGAGTATAGAGAGGTGGTTGAGGCACACAAACATTTCCAGAGTAAATAGCTGTGAATGAATGTAGGTAAATGACTGTGTAAAGGTATGGAGATGTAAATCTAAGCACGTATTCGAGATGGATGGAGCCTGCCTGTCTAAAAGTATCTGTTATTCAATGTAAACTTTGAAATCTCTCAAGAATTTTTTTACTTGTAAGGATTGTAATGAAAATACGCATTTGCATTGCCCTGACTGAAGCAAAGAAAACTCCTCCAAGATAAGATGTGATTAGTATTTCTTACCCTACCTTTTCCAAAGCAAAAAAGGACCAAGCCTTTTAGAAGAAAAGCCCAAGTAGAATGTAGCCCACTTTTCTTTCTAATGGATGTTTGCCTCTGTGCCATGTGTACTGATGAGCTGTGTGTTTCCTTCCCATCTCCGCTCATGCCTCCCTTTTCAGGAGAAGCAGTACATCTAGCTAGAGACTTTGGGTACGTTTGTGAGACAGAGTTTCCTGCCAAAGCAGTAGCTGAATTTCTCAACCGACAACATTCCGATCCAAACGAGCAAGTCACAAGAAAAAACATGCTTCTAGCTACAAAGTAAGACATTTACCTTTTTGGTGTGTTGCTCAGGAGTGAGGGGTGGGCAACAACCCAGGGTTTGGGGCTTTTATTTGTGAGCATTTGACACATAGCCAGTGGCTGATGGTTTTGCAAATGGTGAAGGGGGTGTGTTTGCCCTCCTGCTATAGGAAAGCTCTGTCACCCAGCTTGGTTTCCATCAAGTGAGTTTGTGCAGATTACCTTGAAAGCAAGCCGTGAAAATTGTGGGTGGATGTTTAGTTAAAGAAAAAGCAGTAATTCTTCAGAAAAAAAAATTTCCAGGCCTTTTCACTTAGCTTCTCAATTTAGGTAGAAGGGCAAGGCTTCTTTTCCATTGACAGTAAAATAGAACCGGCACATTAAACTGATCTGAGTTCATTAAAATTGGCAATGGTTCTTTCTGCCCAAGAGTCTCTCTTACTCACTGTATACGGGGATATTAAAGATATATTTTCATCTCCAATCTGCACACAGTTAAAGTGCTAGCGGACTTTGCCATTGGTGGGGCTGCCTAGTTTTCCAGGTGACATGTAGACAGAAAATGATAGTTTTGATGTGTTTGCTGGAAATGAAAAGGGTTGTTTAGTAGCCCTTAATTACCAATGGAGGTGTCACCAAAGGGCACGGTGCCATAGGATGCAGACAGAAGATTGGAGGTGCTTTATGACTGGAAGACATTAACATGGGTTTTTAGAATACAAGCTGTTTCAACAAGCCTCTGAGCTCTTTTGCCTATGAGGTGTGTTATTTCCCCAACCGTTTGTGCAATGAGGGGATGGTTTAACCTAACTTCCACACTGTGCCCTTGTATCCTCTCTTCCCACCTCCCTGGAAGGAAATTTCCAGACCCCAGTTAGCGTCAGCCTTCCCCTGTGTGGGAAGGTCCCTTTGGATTTGGAGATGCAGATGTACATACATAGATGTCTCGGAATACCCTAATTTAAAGCCTCAATTCCCCTCTTTGCCCTCGCTCTTACTTCCTGACACACAGGCATATTTTAGCCTTGTGAAGGAAGAGGCCCTCACCTCTCTCCAGTTCTCTCCCAAAATAGTGTCTTCCAAGATGCAGATAAATCCCTTTGGATATTGCACCTCATCTACTCCCTTCTGCCATGCTGGGAAACTTCAAACCTTGTGCCTGCTCCAAAACCCAGCTGGGCAGGGACATGCATTTGTGGGGAGGATACAGGGGGCTGCGATGCCGGAGGTGCATGTAACTGTGTCCCTTTTACTTGCCTGTGTGCTGGCCAGGCCCAGGGCACGATGTGTGTGCAAGCTTGTGTGCGCATACGAGGCGAAGGGAGAGGCTTGTGTGTGCCAGGGAGGTGTGAGAATTGGGGGGAAGGATGTGTAGAGAGGAAAGGGAGAGGCAAGAGAGCGAGTGTGCGCTCGGGGCCAGTAGCGCCCTTGATCCAGGGGCTTGTGTAATCTAGCAGGGAGAATGCACAGGCTTTGCTGCCGCCAGTGATGGTTCATTTCTCTCCCTCTCTCTTGCCCTCCCTCCCTCTGTCTCTGCTCCATTTGTGCTGCAGACAGATCTGTAAAGAGTTCACCGACCTGCTGGCTCAGGACCGATCTCCCCTGGGGAACTCACGGCCCAACCCCATTTTGGAGCCGGGCATCCAGAGCTGCCTGACCCACTTCAACCTCATCTCGCATGGCTTCGGGAGCCCGGCAGTGTGTGCTGCCGTCACTGCCCTGCAGAACTATCTCACCGAGGCGCTCAAGGCCATGGACAAAATGTACCTCAGCAACAATCCCAACAGCCACACAGACAACAGCACCAAAAGCGGCGACAAAGAGGAGAAGCACCGAAAGTGAGGATCCCCCCCACTCCTCTCCCTTCCCCCTCATAGCCCATCGATCCATTCATTTCCCTCCTCCCTCTCCCCTGCACCCAGCACCCCAGGCTACAGCAACAGAATGAGCGTCCTTCTGCCAATCCTGTTCTCTGACTCTGCAGGACTGCTCTGCCCTCTCCCCACACCCCTTCCCAGCATCCACATTTCCATTTGCTCCCTTTTAACTTCCCCCTCCTCTCTCTGCTGCCACCATCGTTTTAACCCCAGTTTGGAGCCTAACAGAACAGGGGGACGGAGCCAGCAAAGGAAAAAAAGTTCTGTCTTGAGTTTGTGAACTTTTTTTTTTAAATAAAACAAAAGGAGGAAAAAAAAATCACAAAAGCAAAACAAAAAAGAAAAGGACTTTTTTTTTTTCTAAAAATATATTAAAAATTAAAAAAAAATTAACAAAAAGAAATAAACAATACTTTAAAAATTCTATGAGCTTCACCGGACTGAATCACCACCTTCCCTTACATAAACTTCAGTTAAGATTGTAGCCATATTAAAAAATGAAAACCATAAAAAAAAGAGGTGAAAAAAAGTACAACAGCAGCAGCAAACGAAAGGCAAAAAGGACTGATGACATTTTATCAGTATTGTGAATAAACTTGAACACAAAACACAAGCAGTTCCATGTCATATCTTCAGTTGTAGAACTTTTTCCTGTCCAAGGTAAAGCGACCAACTTGAACTTTCTATTGCAACACGATTCACGGTTATTATATAAGGGAATCAGTGTTCATGTATGTATATATTTATTTATGTGTAATTTAATGGGAATTGTAAATATGGTGAGTCTGTTTTAAGCCTTTTTTTATTTATCTGGTGATCTCGTTTACCTCTTGTTTAGTGGGTTTTAAATCTTCCCCTCTTAGTTCATCATGTGGTTCATGGTACTTATTTAGATATCAGAGGTTTTTTGGGGGTTTTTCTCTGGGATTCATCATTTTTAGCCCTGTTGTAGCATGTTAAAGGCGACAATGAAGCAGCTGAACAAATAAAAACCCATGAATTTTTATATATAATTAGTATGACATTTAGTTTCTCATTGAAGATAAAATAAAGTGATGTTGGACCCTGGCAAGGTTTTTAAACATGTTAGCGGTTTTACAACCCTTATGTGTTGTGGAAAATGAAAGAAGTTATTTTCATCCACTGTCCTTTTCCCGAAACCACCATCAGAGCAATAAATTAATATTGTCTTTTAAAACAAGATTTAGCTTTTCTTTCCTTTCTCCCCTCATTTTTCTTTTCTTTTTCCTTTTCTTTTGTTTTTCTCTCTTTTTTTTTTTGTTTTTTTCTTTTTTCCCTTTTTCTTCCCAAAGAACTTCAAACATTTGGGACCACCTGGTATCCTGTATTTCCACTGGCCATATTGGAAGCAGTTATAGTTGTATTGTATTGAGTTGTGCCGGCAGTAGTCTCCATGCCTATCAATGTATCATAGTCCTTTGTTGCCCAGATAAATAAATATTTGATACGCTTTATGTCGATTTTTTTTTATTCAGTGGCTGTCTTTACCCAGGCGTATTTTTGTTCTTGGCAGTATTTTTTATTCAGTATGGTTACAGTAATTGAGTTTAACTCTCCCTTGACAATTGCTCCTTGCAATAAGCAGCTGAACCCATTGTTTCCCTCAAGTATAATAAAAACTTACTTTCAACTTGGAGTTCAGAGCAGGGTATCATTTAGATATTCCACTGAGTCTGTATTCAGACAAATGACACAATAAAGCACAATGTATTCTTTTGGATAAAAAATTGTCTGTACTACTAACAAAATGACACACTATCTTTTCTTTAACCAAAACATAATTTTATTTAAAGAAAAAAATAAAGTTTTATTTTATTTATGTTGACCTCTAGGTTTTTATTTATATTCATATGTAGCATGCAGAATTACAAGCCTATAATATTTTGTACATATAGTTGTCCAAATGCAGAGCAGAGATTTAAAAAAAACATTTTGAGAAAGGTGTTTTAACAAGAATTGTTACCAAGCAAATACCAAAAATTAGGTTCTATGAAAAAAATTATATACTGGTGAATCAGATCTGGGTGCTCCCTCCCCCTCAACAAAAAAGAAAATCTCTGTAGCTGATGCCAACAAAATCATCTCACGGTTGTGAACTTTAGTGAAATCTTGCAGGAGACAGATTATTTCTGATTGATAGTTAATGTTTTAGTGGAATGCACAGGTTGACATTTGGAGGTGGTTGTGTCAGTTTATAAGGGCCTGAAATTTTTAACCGGAGTTTCTTATTGTGGAAACCGGTTGTAAAATAGGAAAGCTTGCTTTGAAAAAAAAAATAAAATTGAGTGTGCATCTTGGAGATGGGCTGTAAAAACGTGAGAACGCAGACTTCAAATCTGTTTTCCTTGGCCCAGGGAGTAAGTGAAGTCAGGATAGGGCTGGATTATATCATAGGAAGGGTGGTTTATGTGGTTCAGAATGTAAAGGCATTTTAAAGAGATGGTCTCCTTTAAGTGGTGATGATGTTTTGGTGGTGGTGGCTGATTTTTCTCTCTTTCTCTTTCCTTCCCTCCCTCACTCTCCCCCCCCCTTTTTTTTTTCTCTTTTGCTCAGGCAGGAATTGAGGCGGTTAAGAGGGAGGTGTTTACAGTAAAGCCGCAAAGAGAATTAACATTTGCTCATATATTTTGACGTTTGCTAGGGCTGGTGAAGCAAAGCATTAGATAAAGACCAAGATGTTTCATTTTGCTTTGGTAATCTACTTATGGAAGGCAGTGTAAAATCAATCTTGCCAAGCAGAAAGAGAGTTGGTGGAGTCTAAATTCTATTTTCGAGAGCCAGCCAGTTTATAAAAATGGTGAATATTTTTTTCCTATAAATTGAAAGTGGATCTTTTGAATGCAAAGCTGCAATTGTTTTAAAAACAGTTATTTATTATTTCCAAGAGAGACTGGTTAACCGTAAAGTAGATGTAACAAAATAATGAGGTGAATGAACCCTAACTGTACATATTCTTGACATAAATGAAATGCACAGTACTGTAGCAGGTGAAGTGAAGCATTGTCTATCAGGGCTGTTTTTCTTGGCTGCATCTCAGATTGTGTGTGGGATCCTAACCTCAGGCACAATAGCATTCATAAACAGCAATACATTGCTGCTCTTTCTACAGCAACACATAAATACTCATTTTTAAATGAAAACAATCTTATTAAATACCATTCATTCATATCTGGATTTACAGATGCTTGTTACTTTTTGAAACCTGTACCCAATATAATCGTTTTACACTGGGCACTGTATAAAGCAGTCTTATGCTTGAACATTGTAAGGTCAGAATAAATAATGTTTTAAAGATATAATTAGCTACTTTATGCTAGGAGAGCGCATTTTGGGTATCCTGCTGCTGCATTAGCAAGCTACCAGAAAACAGAAATGAAATGACCTTGCATGGATTTCTTTATTACTGTTATTTCTCAGGAAGGATTTTACAGGCAATAATGGAAATCAGACTAGCTTCGGTTCAGCCTCTTCTGCTGTGACCAATATGCAGTTACTAAAACGTGCTAATTACTTTAGTGTTCTTTGGATGCATTTTTAACGTTGTGATCAATGCGCAGCGGTGAAATTCTAGGTCATGCTTTTATACACCAAACAAAAATCTGCTGTTATTTTTCCACCACCATCCCCCCCCTCCCAAAACCGGCTGCAAGGAGGGTGAGCAGTGGCTGAATGTTAGACCATCACTGCCACACTAAGCTAATTCCTACATGTGAACCAAAATACAGCTCGGTGCTCTTTCACCATGAACAAGGACAGCCCTCCCCTTTGTACCGTAATTTACCCCACCCTCCAAAAATCAAATATTAATATAATTTGAGATTTAACTGGTGGAACAGTCATCAGGACGGCAATGCCCCGCAGCTGAAATAATATTTAAAATAGAAGGGATTTGACATTTGAGAAGTCAGTGGCTTGAAATACCCAGTTGTACTTAGCTAATTCAGTCCTTAACCTCTGGTTTCAAATAAATCAATTACAGTCGATTCCACTTCAGTTCAGAAGTGCACAAGGTTTTTAGTTAATTGAATACATTTTATTCACTTGCTAGGAGTATTCATTTATCCAAACCCTTACATTTAAAGGCGATTTCTTTATTGTCCATGATAAATTCAACTGCGTAATCAGATCAGCTCCTTGTTTGTTTACCCGTCTTCTGCCTCGCATTTAAATTCCAGAATGTGCACTTCCCTTTCCCTCCTTGGTATGTGCCTGTCTCAGCCCAGACCAGATTCTCAGAGCGTGAGCTCTGGCGTTTGCAAAGTGTAGCTAAAATAACAAGCGCCCTTCCAATGGGAAGCAATGCAAAGCCCATCCCAGCTAGTGGGGGCAGAGTGATTTAAACCAGCTCAATAATGCAACGCACAGGGTCATGAGTGTAAAAAATAAATGATGCCTCTGATTCTGTCCCATGTACCTTTCCTGAATGTTTCTGCTCCCTGCCCTGCATGTGGTGGGAGCTGTTAGCTCTTAAAATGGATTTGGAGCCAGTTCGGTGCTGGCAAGAGAGGATTTTTGTTGTGTGCTGGGCAGTGAAGTTGTGTCACTTATCCACTTTGAATGGATATTGATATATGCTGTACTTTGAGTGTGTTGTTTGCTGAGTCCTGCTGGCATTGGTTTGCTGTTTTGGAAAGGAAAGGGGTTAATTAGCGTCATTATCAATCACTAATGCTTGTCTAACGTGTCCAAAGAATAATCAAGTTAGGGGACTGCATGAAGCTAACATCTGCTTCATTCCAGCTAAAGATTTTTCCTTATATCGTTCAATTATTGGGACTCCACACCGGTTTCAGGCTTTGTCAGGGCCATAAAGCAGGGTCAGATCATTAGAAATCTAGAATGGAGGGGAAAGTGCAATATAAATAACAAATGGCTTCATTATTTGAGTTACAGGTGCAAGAACAGCCGTGAAAATGAGCAGGGATTACTAGAACGTGTTCCTTCTTTTTATCTCCAGTATGGAGGAAAACAAAAGTCATCCAAGCCCAGTTCTTAAGTAATTTATTCTGCATAGGTTGCAGCCTGTTTGCAATATTTAGTTAAGTAACCCTAACCTGCCAAAATAAGTAGTTTAAAGTAAGCAATCGGAAACAGAGAAAAAGGAAAAGTCTTCCATGACCCATTACTAGTGCAGCCTTACCGGCTTCAGAATAGCAAAATATCCTTGTTTCTCTTCTTGTAGTTGAAGTTTCAAGGCTTTCTTGGGTGGCTGAAATAGCTGATATTTCAGGCAGGGTAAATAGAAATACAGCTTACGGTGGTGATGAAGGTTTTTGTTCTTGAACTGTTACTGGTGCTTGGTGATGTAGATACAATGGTGACAGATCTGTGGTCTTTTATTCGCTCTTACAACCACTGTAGTCACGTCTCTCTAATGTTGAGTTCAGCTTTGGTAGCCGAAAGGGCCAAAATTTCTTATCTAACCAACAGAGTGGTTAGAGCACCGTCGCTGAGTGAAGGCAGTGTGGAAATCAAACCAAGGCTAACGAGAGCTTTCTAGTAGGGTAGGAGGCAGCTGTTGATTCCTGACGGCACTTGTCTTCTAGGCCCTGATTTTGCAAGGCAAGTGCCAGCATCCAAAGCCTGTGGTTTTCCCATGTAAATATGAGTCCCTCCCTCTCCAAACCAGGGCCCGGAGGTTACTCCAAGCTCCGTGGTTGTCCTGTTCATAGTCACAGAGCTCATTTGAGCAGACATCTTCCAACCAGGGTAAGGAGGAAAAGCACAGCCTAAGTGAGGAAGAAATACTTTTCCGTTTGGGGCAGGAAGGTGGAGGACTGCTAGTTGTGAAGTATGAGCCATTTCACTGTGTCACTCCGTGAGTGTGCTGCTTACACACACATCCTAGTTTCTATAGGAGATCTGCAGTGTCTACAGGAAGACCGTCCATGTCCAGAGATGCTCTTAAGCCCCACTGCTGCTGTTGCTTGTGGTATAGTTAATTCCCTTTGTAATACTCTATTGAAAGCAGATGCAGGGGCTCTGAATAGAGTTGTTTTCTAGCAGGAGTGTGTGCTGTGCTGTTGCACTAACAGGCTGAGGGATGTGTGTTTCTTCTACACGATGTTTTTGGTTATGTTCCTACCAGCTTATTCATCCTGCAAAACTTCCTGCCTCAGTGCTGCTTCAGGCACAGCCTCCTCCTCTCTGTGTATGATCCACCCTGATCCCCAAAGCCGAGGATAAGGAAGCGGAGGTGTGAAATATTTGGGGCACGTTTCTCGTTGTAGAGCAGAGCATTTTTTTGAGCTCCCAGGAGAAAGGGAGCTGTGTTCTCTTTCCTTCTCTTTCTTTCTTTCCCTCCCTCCCTCCCTCCCTTTTAAGCATGTTGGCAGGCTTTCCTCCCTCCAGCACATCCTCAGTGCCCTCTGCCTTGCTAATGGGTGCTGCTCCCTGTGCTTGTCCTGTCTCTCATCTTGTGCTGTGGCCATTTCTCTCCTGTGATAGAGGTTATCCCTCTGCCCTGCAAGCAGGGCAGCTTGGACGATAGCTAGGGAGATGCCCCATGCTACAGCACATGTTGGTGCACCCTAGCAGGGAAGGGCTGTACTGGGGTGTGATGACTAGGGTCTGTGCCTTGCCTCAGAACTCCTTTCCTCATTAGGCCTAATGAGCTGCGCTATAATAGTGCTTAAAAAGGTGCTCCTGCCATCCCTGTCCATGTTTTGGAGCCTATGGCTCTTAGTATGGGTGTAGATGACCCAGGCCAGAAGCTAATGGGTGTCACTTTGCCACAGGGCCTGGATGCAGACTGCTCCTTGGGGTGTAGGTGTTTGGGGTGGGGATGGGCTTCTTCCCATCCCTGCACCCTTGTGAGAGCTTGTGTCTATCCTGCCGGAAAAGGTGGGGTTTTGCAGGGAGCTGGAGAAAGGGAGCAAAAGCAGGATGGTGGATGTGGCTTAGAAAAAAATCAGGTGGAAAGGGGGCAATTGAGGTTTTTGCTTTGTGTCTCCAGGAGAGCCTGGACAGGCCCCTGGTAGCAGGGATAGAGATCACCCTGGCCCTCACTGCAGCTGCTTTGGAAAGTTTCCTGGGAAAGGTTTGGGGAAGCTGAAGCCTCCAGCAGAACTGGCTGCTGCTACGACTCTCCTGGGAGGCTGGCTGTTTATTTGTTCTCATTGTCATACCCAGGGAGGTTTTCCACCTAGGGCGCCTCTTTCTCCCTGTCTATCTGTGTGCTGGTGTGTAGAGCTGTGCGTGATTGTGGCTGTACACAGACGTGTGCATGCCTCTATGTGTGTTTGTGTGCATGTGCGTACTATCTGTTTATCTTTATGGGTGTGTGTATTTATCTCTTCATCCCTGAGACTTTTGGAGAGGCTGGGAGAAGAGGGGGTGGGGTGGGTTGTCTCCTGGATAGTTGATATTCCAGGTTCAGCCTCTTTCTCCGCTCTCATTCTCTAAACCCAGCCAGGGGGAGTGTCGCCCCAGGCCGAACATATGCTTCTTTCCATTGCACTAATCCACCTTCAGCGTGGAGGAATAATTGCTCGAGTGTCCATGGCTTCTCGGCGCTTTGTCCCTCGCTGGCTCCCATCAGCTTGGCACACGCCATTTCAATCAAATCCTTTCAGACCCCTGTCTCCTTTTATCACGTCCCCGCTCCGGCGAGAGGAGGGAGGAGAGGACCGGGCTCCCCGCAGCCCCGGTGGGGCTGAGCCCCTTGTCCCCCCGCGGGAACAAAAGGGGCCACCGAGCAGCAGCACCGGGCTGAGTTTGCTCTGGCTGCAAAGGTGTTTGAGTATGTTGTTGTTGAGGATGATGGAAAAAGGGAAAAAACAAAAATAAAAGCCATCTGCCGGGTGGTTGAGCTCTGCGCTGGTGAGAGGAAGAGGGACAGCTCCTGTAGCCAGCTCGGCCATCCCAGCCGTGCCGTCGGGGCAGGAAGAAAGGCTGGGGGCTGTGTGCGTGAAACCTCCACCTCTCCGTTGCTGTGCTGCTGATGACAGGGCAAGGGCTGGACATTAGCGGCTGGAAAGCTCCCGCCACTCTCCGTGGCCTGGGGAAAGGGGTTCTGAAGGAATCTGCCCTCTCCCCGGCTCCCCCCCTCCAACGACGGGACAGAGCTGCTGGGTGAAGGAAACGGGCAGGGATACTCCTGGCGCCCGTTCCGGCCGGCTCCGAGGCCCCCGGAGGAGCGGCGTGGGGCTGGTGCTCTGCCCAGCAGCAGGAAAGGGCTCCGTCTCTTATTCGTTCGTTCGTTCGTTTGTTCAGTTTTTTCCCCTTCGCCTTCAGGCTAGAGGATCGTGAACGTTGTGACGGGGGTAAAAACTGCTCCTTGGAGCCCCGAGCTGGGGGAGTGAAGGGAGAGGAAAGTAGGATGGTTAACCGAGGGAAATTTAAAATTAGCGGAGGGGAAGAGAGAAAAAGATGTGCGGATCTTTATATCCTTGCGGGACTGTTCAGCCCTTTCTCACCTCTTGGTCTGGCGCAGCTGCCTGGGACGGCTGATGGGGGCAGCCCCCACCTCAGGCTGGCTCCGCCACCGTTTCCGGGGGGTTCTGTTGCCCTTCCTGGGGCGAGAGCTGCCACCCAACCCTCCCGCCTTGCTATGCTGGGGCTACCGGGTATGGGGATCCTGCTTCCCCCATCAGCCCTTTGGGATCCCCGCAGGTGGGGACCGAGGTTTTCTTAAGCGAGCGGGGTGCCGGGCAGTGTCGAGGTGCCCCCTTTTCACCCACCACAGCCCCTCCACCCTCCCTTTGCAGGGACACACCGGGGAGAGCCGCCCGGCGTTTTCTCCTCGCAACGTTTGCCCCGTGAGTCCGTGAATAGTTGTTTTACTAAAGCGTGGGTCATCCCTGCTGCTGAGAAAAATTACTATTAAAAAAAAAATTCCCCTTCCTTTCCACTAGGTTTGGATTTAACCACAACATCCACAGAAACTGCCTTATGAAAACCAGACTTTTGTATGAAAAGAGTCTTCTGGCAGCAATTAGTCTGGCTTTCTTTAACAAAATTCTTTGTAATGTCATTCAGCGGGGAAAAAAACAACAACAACAACAACAAAAAAGGATAATTTTTATTACCAAGTTAAAAAGAAAAAAGTAAAATAAAATAATTAAAAATCAGCATAATGGGGTTTGCCCTGAGCAGCAATAATAATAAAAAGAGTTTAATTTCCCATTGATCGAAAAAACTCGCTGAAGTCTTGTGAGGGTGAGCTTTCACGGGAAACGGGCTCTTTCAGTTCCTGTCTGATGGGCTTCAAAGGCATTAATGCACACACTCGTTACCGACTTACTTCAACTTCAGGGCCTTTGCCCCGGCCGCACCTGAGCTGGGGAGCGGCAGGCGGGCAGGAGTGCCGATGCCTGCAGAGGGAGGCTCTGGTCGGGCCCCCCGCAACTGCTCCCGCCCCCCGACAGGTAGCGCTCGGCTGAAAATCGCACGGCTCCTCGGCGCGCAAGGAGAAGCGCTTCCTTATCCCCACTCCCCCCACGGGACCTGCTTGTCCCCGCGTGGGTCCCGGCCCCCAGCACGGCGGCGGTACCCACCTACCCTGAGTCCTGGGGAGCACTCGGCTTGCTCCCTGCCTGTTACCCCCTGCCCACCGGAGGAGGATGAGGAAGGGGAGAGGAGGAATCTCGCTCCAGGAGGCGGGGTAGGGCGGGGGTAGCTGCCTACCTGGGAGCCTGTCTCGGATGCTCGGGCAAAGCCAGTCCCTCCGCCTCATGCGCAGGTTTTTTGCTACTTCCCCCTATCTCTCCGTCTCTCCCTCCCTCTGTGGTCTGGTGAAAGGTTGCATGTTCCAGCCCAGAGATTCAAACGTTAAATTCCTAAAGCGGAATACGAAAGGAGGAGGGAGAGAATTAAAAAAAAAAAAAAAGAAAAAGAAAGGAAGCAAAAAGGCGTGTTTGTGTTTCAGATCTTTTAAAAACTAAAAGGTCGGCTTTAATTAGGTTAAATACGAGTACTATCGGCCCAGAAATACAGACTGCAATAAGCTCGTTACAAGCCCAATTGCAAAGGGAAAAAAAAGGGGGGGAAAGTGCGTTGGGAGCTAGAAGAGCAGCACTCTTTCAGCACGACCCACCTCCCCCAGTGCGTGTTCTGGGTTGCGCTCACCCCTATGCCCGGGCAAGCTGCACAGTGCTCATCTCACCCCCTCCTCCCCGGCCTCCGTCCTTTAGGGGTGCGATTTGTATTTCTCTGTGGTGCTTGCCCGGAGTGGGGGGGCTGCTTTTGGGACTCAGCAAGGTGTGAGGTGTCTGTGTGTGAAGCTGCTGTGAACTTGCCATGAAAGCCAGTGCCCCTCTAATCTCTAAAATACCTCTTCTCCCCAGCTGGTCCTGCTCTGTCAACCCCTTGGCAATACAACTTGGGGGTGGGAGCGGGGAGAGGGAAGGGGGAACCATTTGCCCTGAATCACAAATTTTCATGGCTTGGAAAGAAAAAGGTAACCTTCGTGTCTAGCTCAATTAATAAACATGGTGATTTCACACCCAAAAGCAGGACATTATTTCACGGGAGCGCTATCGGCTCCATCACAAAGGGTCACAGCGCAGCTGTGGCGAGCCCGGGGTTATTATGCAGCCTGATGATAGGATCCCGCTTACCATCCCGGCTTCTTCCTCGGGGCAACCAATAGCCCCCGGCAGGGCTTGTGCCACCTCATGATAAAGGACTTACCCGACGTGTGAGGAAATGGAGCAGCTTTCAGATGAGAGGTAATCAGCTTGCAGCCGCAGCCCAGACCCTCGGTTTATGCCCCCCCCCCCCCCCCCCCCCCCCCGGCTTCTGCCTTTCCATTTGCTTCCACCCCCGTCCTCCCCCCAGACAAAACCTATTTATCTATTTATTTATCTATTTATTTATTTGACTATTTCCTCGTCTGGCCCCCGCAGGGAGCAGAGGCGGGAGCCCCTCACCTCTTAGCCTCTGGCCACCCCTTACGGCTGCTGGTGTCAGAGGGAGCTTTCCTTCCCTCGCGGAGGGACAGTTGTGGCTGACAGATTTCTCGTGTCAGGAATTGGGTCCAGAAGCTGTGAGGCAACATATTAACTGCGATCCCATAATCTCTTAATCACATTACATTTTAAGTGAGCATGTGTAATTTCACCCATCAATGATTTATTTAAGCAAGGGAGCACAATTACTTGTCTCCCACACAAGCGCTGGCCGGGGTAGCATTGTTTGCCAGAAACAAAATCCGCGGTTTCAGGGACTATGTGACTGCCCGCGCTGAGGAACCCCAGACCCACGCTCCTGAGGACAGGAGTTACCGCGGTTGATCCTTCTCCCAGCCAGGCAAGGCGAGGGCGAAAACTCTTCCCACCCCTTTTCCGAAGTCAGCCTGGCAGCAGTATCTGGCAGTGGGGCGGTGGGGAAGCCCCGCCAGCTGCCCCGGGTCCCTCTTGGCTCCGAGGGGAGGTTTGCTAGTGTGCGAGGGACTTGACCTTTCTGCACCGATTTGACTTAAAGCAGGTATAATTTATGGAGAGAGCTGGTTTCACAAGGTTTCACTCTTCCCGGGTCCTACATTAAAAAAGAGGGAAAGGCGAGTACAAGTGCCTCTGCTGGGTTTTCTACTCCTCCGACACTCACTGGGACATTTTGGGCGCTGCGAGAGCAGAAGGCCGCTCTTCATGCACACACACACACACCTCCCCCCACCTCCCCCCCCAACGTTGGGCCAACCCTTTCAAGTTGCTCCGAGAAGAGCAACGCGACGTTTCGGCGGAGGGTCAGCATCCTCCATCCTCCCTTCTCCTCGGCCCGGGAGCCAAACTCGCCGCTGAGCGGCCGGTGCCCGGGGCTGGAACCCGATTTCCTGGCTGCTGGGAGGCATCTCCCGCCCATCCCCACCGCCTCCTTCTTGGGACCATGGCACCCTCCATGTAGCAATGGCGAGGGAAGGCGGGTGCGCAGGGGACACCCCGCCCCGGATCACCCGGTCCCGCCGTTCAGCCCTGCTTCAGCTCAAGAGCTTTATTGTTATTATCAGTATTATGGGTGTTATTCCCGTTAACCCCTTGCAGGTTGCTCAGTGCGGAGCCGCCGAACCAGCGGCGAGGTGAAAAACCCACCCCAGGACACGAGTGGGGCCGCTCGGGAGCCGGCGTCCTCCCCAGCCCGGGCCGGGCACTACTGATGGTTTTGTTCTACACTTGACGGTATTTTTATTAAATCGCCGATGCAAGAAGGTGCCTGGGAGAGAAAATCTTTGGCTGAAGCAGAAAGAGTCCTCCTCCCCTTTTATTTGCTTTAGGGTTTTTTTTCCCCCTCTTTTTATTTTCTGGAGCTGATTTAGTCAGGCATTTGGCAGATTTAACGTTGCAAAGGAAACAAAGAGGGAAAAAAAAAAAGTAATTACATTTTTGGAAAACGAACAATAATTACACGATACAATCGGTATAACAGTAAGCGAAACACAGCAGCGGGAGTTAGAAACAATATTCTAGTCATGGAGATGGGCTCCGCCGCTGACTCAGCGCTTTTGAAGATTCCAAATTATCCTTACATCGGATTTCTGCAGCATAGTTCCGCTGCAGTCTGTTGGCTTTTAAATTAAAACATATTTCGCTGATTAGGCGCGTATTAGCGCCTAAAAAAAATTAAATAAATTAAAAAAAAAAAAGAAAAAGAAAAAGAAGGAAGCGGGTTTCCCAAGGTAAAGATAATCCCGGCGGACCAGGAATATTTCCTGGAGGGGCAGCCCCGCTCCCCGGTTCGGCTGCCTCCGGCGGGATGGGAGAGGGGCAGGAGCGGCCCCCCCGCATCCGAATTGCCGCAGCACCTGTCACCTGGAGGAGCCGGGACTTCACATGCCCTGCGGCTGGGGCTGCACGTTTGGGAGCGCTATTCCATCACTGAGCCGTGTTGACATAAACACACCACCCCCTACCCCCGACCTCCTATCTCCCCTCCCGGTTTGCCCCGACCCCCTATCTCCCCTCCCGGTTTGCCCGACGTTCACACGAATATTTGGGATGATCTCTATGGTGGTAAAAAAGTTGTGCTTACATACATGTATATATTTTCTTTTCCCTAATTAACTATTTTCCCCCCATTTTTTTCCAATTGACTCAGTTCTATTTTAATCAAGAGCCCTTAGGATTCACTGTAATGATATGAACAGTTAAGGTAGGAAGGGCTCAAGGCTGGAAAATTCTCTCTTCCAACAGAGAAAATAAAAGTCTATCAGACATCCCTAAGTAACAACCATGCAGAGCGTGGTTCTTATGTAAATGGAAAGAAATCACAGGGCTGTTGGTGTCATATGAGGCATGTGAGAAATATATGATTTGTTCAATCAAACCTCTGTTTTGCTTCCCATTAACTGCCAAATCAAAAAGGGGGGGGGGAGGGGGGGGAAGAGACAAAAAAGGACAAGACCAGAAAGAATTTAAAAAAAAAAAAAAAAAGGCTTTGATTGCCCCAAAATCCTGATTCCCACCATTAAACCATGCGTATCTCAGAGAAAAGTTTTGGGCTGTGCCACCGCTCAATATTGGTTCTGCTGTCGGGACTCCTGAATTGCCAGGGAACAGGCACAGGAGGGACCACCACTACAACAACAGCAACAAATAAGAGACTCCTTTGAAAACAAACCTGATCAATTTTTTCAGGCAACCCCAGACAGAAGTGGCAACTAAAGCTTTAAAGCCTTTGGAAATTCCTTTCTGATTTAAGAGAGCCAGGGGGCTTTCGTTCTCTCCCTGCCGTTGGTTGTGAGGAAGGGCAACAAAAGAGGTAAAATGCCTTCTTCAACTAACTGGCTCAGCATTTCATATGCATCAAAGGGAAAGCAAGAGCTAATCCGAAAATGACCACTTTAATGTACTCAAACCCATGGCTACAGCAGCAGAACTGAGGGGGATTTTGAGCTCCCTACCACAACAAAACCCTACACTTAATGTCATAATAACAGATATTAAACAAAGGGGAATGAAAGGATCTCACACTGGTTTTTCTGCATTCTTGAGTCTAATTAAAAATATACAGAAAAAAGACATAGTTTGGGTCAAAATGGCATGAGAGCCTCCTTGTGCCAGTGAAGGGGCTGCAATTATCAGCTTAGCAGCCAGATTTGAGAGGTCTTCTTCACTCTTCAGCTCCAGGGGAGCCAAAAGCTGGTGCAGGAGTGAGGGTGGGATGCATATGCTCCTGGCCCAGGTTGGGAGAAGGGGGCTGAAAGGCCTTGTCCACTCCTGTTCTCTTCCTCAAGACTGCAAAGGGAGACCAAAACAAATACAGCAGAGCCCTGCAAGTCTCCTTTTTCTTTTTTTCGCCCCTTTTTCTTTCCTTTGGAGGCCATTTGAACAACCTTCCCGTTCAGATGGAGGCTGGGATGTTTACTTAGTGTCGGCTTGCTACTGGGCTTCTGCCTTTGGGGCTGATGCTGCTGCTGGCTGGGACAAAACCTGTGGTGAGCAACAGGTGCCCTACATGACAATATCTCCCCAGGGAAAAATTATTTCACACAGAAGGGACCTTCTCCAAAACTGGAGGCCTGAACCTGGACCCAGACAAATTCAAACACAAGATAAGGTACATGCAAGCCATTAATCACTTAAATAAGCTGCTGAGGGCAGTAGCGGTCCCCTTCCTTGCTGTATTTTGGCAGAGGTATGGATATCCACACAGAAGATGTGTCTAATCCAAATGACTAGGCTTAATATAGTTAATGTGATAAAACACGACAGATTGTGGTATGAGAGTGTTCAGATGAAGCCCTTGCAGCCATGACTAAAGAAGGACTTCAAGACTGTGATTTATGTCCTTATATATACACAGTGGTGTTTTGCTGGTGTTGGTGTTTGGCTGGTGTAACTTATGTTTAACTGTAGGCGAACTGCCTTTTCTTTGGCTCATATGGAAGACAGAATCTTTTGATGCTTGTTTATTTTATTTCTAGACGAGCAAGACTTGGCCAAGAAGATGGGTCTTCTGTAAAGAGTCACCAGCACTGCTGCTCTCCGTAGACCCTTTTCTATCTCTGCAGGAGACTTTCCAAGGCATCTTGGACTGTACCCAAGGTATTCCCATCCACCAGCATGGCAAGAAATGGGAAGGAGCTCCTTAGTCAAAGCAGTTGAGAAGACCTATGGATGGTACTCCCACTCCAGAGAAGGGTCATACTTATGGTGGAAGTCAAATCAGAGAGAAAAGGGAGCTGTGATTCTCTCATACCACAGCAATCAGAGGGAGCAAAGTACACCTGAACTCAGTGTTCCACTTATCCCCCCTCAACTGGTCTGAGGGACCAACACAGAGTACCTCAAGGTGTTGAATATATGCTTCAGTGTATAAAGACATAGTAGAGAGTACCCCCCACTCTTGCTACCAGCAGGATGGCTTGGCGGATGCTTCTTTCTTAAGTCCTGTCTGAGCCTTGTCCTCAGAGGCTTCAGCTGTTCAGGGCACCCTGACCTTAGAGTTTGTCTTGCAGGGAGAAGGGTCTTTCCAGCTTGTCTGGTGAGACCTTCCTGACTGGAGGGCCTTTTGCGAGAGGTCCAGGAAACCTTCCCCCATAATTGTAGGGTGCTGAGCTCAGGGCTGTGAGTACAGTACAATTATCATTTACTAACACAGTGACTCCTACTAACACTGCAGCACAGCTGCCTCACTGGTGCTAAAAGTTAGGAATTAATTACTGCCCATAAATCCAAGAGGTCTTCTCCAGGCAACATCACTAACGCTTCTGAGGCTGGTTTCATGCTGAGTTTCTGAGGAAAGGTTGTCAAACAGAGGTTTCAGCTAGCATCACTCCTCAGCCTGTAAAATCATATGGGGGGAGAAGAATATCTGATATTTGAGGGCTTGAGCTGGGGCTGTCCACCTTCCATTTTCTTTATGGCTTTGGAGTGACACCTATGCAGCAGCATTTGAAACATTTATGTGCTGTTTTCAGCGAACACCTGCAGAGTGATCCCAGTGGCCTTTGCAGGGAGTGCTGGCAGGACTGGGGAGGGAGGGAGGGATGCTGTTGGTAATCTTCCTGCTTGCAGGTGTAGGTTTACACTACTCAATCCAGTGGTCTTTGGCTAGTGCACCCAGGGGAGCAGAACCCCAGTATTTCGTATTACAAGGATGCTCAACACACACTCCCTGGAATGAATGCTGCTCTGCACCTCTCCAGGTCATGCGGGCTCACACACTGGGCTGACTGAAGTTCTGCTATCAGGGCTCACAAGGGGAGAAGCCCTACTTCAGACAGGGCTTCAAACATCCCATGTGCTTTGTGGTAGGGTGCCCAAGAAATTTAGGAGCTGAGTGGGAAAGTATGAGGGTGCCAACAATGCCCTGCCTGTCTCCTGAAGAACAGGCTTTAAGTGAAGCTCACAGCCTAGAACACTGATTTTGGAGAAGCTGAGTTGTGTTTCCTTTTGCATGAGACATGGTATTGTGATGTGTGTGCAGTTCTCATCAGGATGAGTACAACAAAAATGTCAATGGAGAGGTGGATTTGAAAATAAAAGTGATCCAGTGCAGCATCAGCAGCATCAGTGCAGCACAATTAATTCTTTGAGAGAGTGACTTAAGTAACTACCCTATTGTAAAGCCAGCTGGACTCTTGAGATAAAAACAATGGGAGGAATTTGATTCTAATAACAAAATAAAAGTCATTTCCTTAAAGGAAATAGTAAATGACAATGGAAAGAGCTTGACTATATTTTCCAGGCTAATAAAATAATCTTCTGGTTCATTTTCCTTATATCTGATTAACATTGTGTCTAATGTGTCTAATTGCCATTCTGGTTGCACTTCCATTGCCAGTATAATTTTGAAGAATTTTACTGTTGTGGTTGGTTGTTTTTGTTGTTTTGTTTTTTTTTTTTTAAATGCCCTCATGTGAGTCTTGGAAGTGGAAATTTTCTCAACCAACATTGTACTCAGTATTAGTTAAGCAATAAGAATAAATGCTGACATGTTTAGGGACCAAACTTGTCAACATTTCACTTTTATAAGTATGAACACTCACACCATCTTCTACATGGGCACAGTTTTAGTAAGACTGCTCTTTCACCTCTTGTCCAGCTTGCTGGCTTATTTTGTTCTGGGATGGGGATGGAGGTGATGGCTGTGGCGAGACTGGGAACCAGACCAGGACCTGGGAGACCTGCGCTGTCGTCTGTTACTTCCATCATAAAGAATAGGTCAGATGTGATGGGATCATAACACGGTACAGAAGTGCCACGCTTTTGTTGTCTGTTTAAAGAATATGATTTTTTATAAGCAATTAACATAGGCTGCTGTACTAAGATTGCCCCAAACACACATGACTGGCTGATGTAGATTACATTGCAAAACATGACTTACAAGATGTTGACACTTCAGAGAAATGAAAGGCACCATGTCCTTCCTGTAATCTGCAGTTTGTTCTCCACATTTTTCCAATATACAGGTACTGGGATTAAAATCACTAGTCTGTGCCCAGTTCCTTCGCACTGAGAGCCATGGGAAACAGCTAGGTGTCTCTCTGCACTCTCAGGTACTTCAGTGCTTTAAAAATCTGATTCCTGTGTGTCTAAGATCTGAAGTTCAGCCTGGCTGACTTACAAGCAGGGGAAACTTTCACCAAAAACACTGTGTGCCCTGTTTCTAAGATGGAAAATTAAAAAAGGGTACTTTGAGTTGTTGCTATTCAAGCTTGTATTTGTCAAGGAAGCATCTAATAATGCCAGATGGAGAGCCGGATCCTGCAGGTGATGATAGATGGGACAGTCTGCACTTGCTGAGTTTGGGGGGGACTCCTTACTTTAGGAAAGCTGCTCTCAGGCCTTGGCATTTGGAGATCTGGACAAAGAGGTTGAGCTGCTGAGGCATTGTGTCATCCCTCATACCCTTACCTACAGATCCTTCTCTTCTGGTTTTATTGACAGAATTCATGAGAAGGAAAAATTCTCAAGGGAAGGAAGAAAACCCCAAAACCATGTTTATAAGTAGCTCCAAGGTCTGAACACACAGTGATGAGGAAGTCACATTTTAAGCTGTGCTTATGTCCTGGACTGACCTGATTGAGCAAGAAAGTAGTACTGTCACTTCATATTCCCTCCTTGCTGTTGCCCTGGCAGTGTCCAGGGTAGAAATGATTACACACATCTACTGCTGTGTTACTTCTGTGGCTGTGTCACATTTCCCTGGCTGCTTCTCAAAGGAGTTGTCTGTCCCTAAACTCAATGGCCTCCCCCATACCCAGTCTCTGATATTCAACATGAATCTTGATGGCAGAGCATATCCTGGCGGCCTTTTCTGTAGGGTCCTCTGCATGATGGACAGACCTGTGGCTCCTCCACCATTGCCCTTCATCCTGTCCCTAAGCGCCTCCTGTGAACTTCCACAAAAGGACTCTAAACAGAGCTGAGAAGCGTGATATGTCTTGGCATCCCTGCCTAGGCCTCTTCAAAATGTGCTTCCCCTTGTTCATAGCAATCAGGCCATTTCTGATGATGGTTCAGCAAATGCCTCCCAGGCAAGTGAGGGCATGATCAGTCCTTCTTCTCCAAATTTTGTTCTGAGTGAGTCAGAGAAGTCAGCTAAGCAAGGAGAGGCTGTGCAAGTCAGGGGACAGCAGTGGCTTGCAGTGTTTATGTGCCCCCCACAGCCCTGCTTGGAGAGAGAAAATTGCTTCTGGAGCCATGCGCCCAGGAGTCTCTGTGCTGCTGGAGTGCAGGAGGGTATTGCCAACACCCTGGCACCAGAGGCCATAACTTCTGGAGCATATGGTGACCAAGCTCCATAATTGCATGTGTTTCCTTTCTAGTATGTCTACCAGGAAGGAAATCAGCTGGAAGGCCCCACTAATGTCAGGGCAGTCTTGCTACCAGTAGACTTTGCTATTGTTTGGTTTTACCTAAAACTAGTTGTAGAGTGGGTGATATAAGTATCTGTCCTCTTCTAAATGTATCTATCTATATCTCTTTGTGTAGGGTTATATTCTGGTATTCCTGGCGCTAGGACTTTTGACATCTTGGGGCTAGAAGATTGACAGGCTTTGAATTGGTGATTTTCCTGGGTCCCTTGACTATAAAAATAGAGCTGTCCTTGCATCTATATGTACCTTCTGCAACAGTGTTGATATCTGGACATGCAGCCATATGTTAGTAACAGTATGATAAAATCCAGAAGTGGCTCCTCTGGCAATTATCATGAAGTGGCCTCCAAGGTAGAAAGGAATTTTTATTCTAAAAATAAAAAAGTATTTTCTCTTCCATTGTTACTTGGTGTTTCAGTCAATCCATTCATTTTTCAACAGGAATCTTGCTAAGATTGGGCTTTACTTTTCCACTGTTAAGCACTGGACAGGATAGTGCATGAAATGAAGACAGGGACAAAAGGATGTTTTTCTTTTCATTATTCTTTACTTTTAAGACAGCAGAAATCATACATATCTTCTCCTAAAAAAAAAAAAAAAAAGAGATCCTTTAGCTAGGCATTTTGTGTAGAGTGATTGGCCAGACGTTTTAAGTGGTCAAGTTTCCACCAAGATACTTGATTAACTTCAACCACAGCTGAGTATGCTACTTCTCTTCCTCCTTTTCCCATTATAATAATACATCTCAGACAGAAGAGCTGATAAACTTTACCAGTGCTGGGGCTTACAAAGACAGAAGCAATTTCCTTGGGAAATGTATGGCCTGCAGACCCCACTCAGACAGCTTGCACCTATATTACCCCCTATTTGGGCAGTTGTTAGCAGGAAAAGGCCTTAGGATCAGGCCGCCTGGGATCAGGGTTGAGGAACAGCCTTGAACGGAGGAAGCAGGAGCTTTTGCTGTTTCGTTCATCAGTGGAGCAGTTCCAGGAGGAACAAAAGTCTTGCATATGAGCACCATGCATTTACAGTGCATGACACTTCTGTTTCAGGCTTATAGATAGCGCTGGTGGTAGTCCTTTAGCGAGAGGGGGTATAGGAGCACTGAGTTGTTAAAGGTGGTATTCAAGGCCAAACATCCCGTCCCACACAGAGCTGAAAAGAAATGCCAGCTTCTTGCCTTTCAAACTCTAGTATAAACCTCTTTTCTCTGCACATCCCCCAGTAGAGTGGCGTTGGATCTCCAATGCACTGGGGGAAATAAGCATGGTATGAATTTTCAGGAAGCAAACTACAAGAGCCTTGTGATATATTTATTTATTTATTTAATATTATTGGGTGAGAGAAGGATTTGGGTGGAATCATGAATAAAATTGGCTTTATTTAAATCCCACTAACATGCCAGTCTTTTGTGCTTGTAATACTGGTATCAGGAGGTACACTATAGTTCTACACTCACTGCTCATGACATGCAGAAGTGGTATTGCAAATGCGAAATGTAAGACTAGAGGTTTAGAGGTTTCCCATTCAACTTTAATTCCTGCTTGATGTGTCAATTTGTAGTGCCTAAATGGTGGTGGTGGGTGTTTCTTTAGCACTGTTTGCTTTTCAAAGTTGCAATTGAAATGGTATCATAAAATCTCCCATGTTTTATCACAAATTCACTTAGCAGCAAAAGAAAGTAAGAATATGCATGGAAACAGGTATCACCTGCGAGGCTTGCATTACCTGAAGAGTATGAAGTGCTGGTCACCCATGTTGCAGAAGGCCACAGGTCCAGCCCTGCACCCCTGCATGCCAAAGTGCTACTCCCTTTGCAAAGGGATGGCATGGTGTTGGGCAGCCTCAGCCTCCTTCTGCAAGCCACGGATTAGGTTGTCTGTGATGGTCTCCTACATCTCTATGTCGCTCAAATTAAACTCTTTGCAGAGCACATGAAACCTTCAATTTACACAGCCTGGGCCAGCTCTTTCTGTCTACAGCTGTCCCCAGCCCTGTCTGTTGCCTGGCCTACAGTAAATGCTTTATTAGCTTCGGGATAAATTAAAATGCAGTCAGAACCCAGCAGAAAGCCTACATATATTTAGCCTCTCCTCTCCTCTGCCCTGCTAATGGGGTGACATCCCCTCTGTCCCAGTGCAGGAGCCCAGGGCTTGGAGCCAAACCTGGCCAAAGCTACGACCCCATCACTACAAGTGAACCTGGTAGGGCTCGAGGGGAAAAAAAAGAGTCCAAGACTTAACTCCACAGCATTATTATAAAAAGTATACTTGCACAAGGGGCTATTCTCTCCACTGTGTTTATGTGGCTCTCCTGTTCGTGCTAATAGCAGTGATGTTTGTATGTCCCGCGGCGGGAACAAACCTCTTAGTGAATAATGTAGTGTTAAATTCTGGGTAAGACATCAAAATGCCAGTAAAATCAGTGCTATAAGATTACCTCTGGCAGCTCCAGCTTGTGACCAAGCTATTTTTAATATAACAAAATCTGTTTCTCCCCTCCCATGAATAAGCATACTGTATTTTGCTCTTTCAAGTCAGAGCATGCTGTTGTGAATTTCTTTCTCTTCTGCTTTCTTAGCTCGATACTCTTCCTTGTCTTCTCAGGAGGACAGTAAAATCGAGAGTTTGAGGTTTCAGGGAAATTAAAACACTTCTATTTTAATTCACAATAAAGACCATACTACTATTCTTTGAGGGCAGACTGGGTGTTTGATGTAAACCAAGAGAAACTGTGTGCCTGGGTATGCTTGTACATATGGTACTTACAGATAACCACAGGCTTATTGATCTGGGGTCTCAACAATACCTAAGCATACAGAGTATAAAAACCATAAGAAAAGGCCATGGGAACAGGAAAAGGTCCTTTTCATTCCACCTTCCTGCTTTTCCACCCTCCTCCCCCATCCTCTCCTTCTCCATCGACAAACCTAGGTGTCTGTGGAACTCATTTACATGCTTTGCTTCCATTGCCTACTCCCCTAATTTATTCCATATGTTTGTTGCCTTTTGTGTGCAATGCTTGTGCCTGTTTTCCCTATTTGCTTATAATTTCCTAATTTTTCATGTTCTACTTTCTGGTTTTGGATGTTTGGGTTTTTTTTGGTTTGGTTTGTTGGGTTTTTTTGAACCTGTTCATCCACATGTGATCTCTGAAAAATTTCTGTTTAAAGGAAAGTTAGCTCCAGTGCTACTTAGCACCTCAGCAGAGCAGGGCTCCTAAAGCAGTGCCTTGTTCAGAGGTACTACACTGACACTGCAGACGGGTGGGACCTACTGGTGGGTGCAGTTATTACGATCCTTGCTTCAGCGAGTCAATGGTTCTCTTCTCTGCTGTTTTGGGAATTATGGCTTTCTAGAATGGGCCCATAAGGAGAGGCGATATCAAGGCACTTCTCAGTATGTGACTTGGATTAACAAAATGCTGAGCTGTGCACAGCAGCTCCAACTCGACAGAAAAAAGGTTCTGAGTCTGAGAGCATAATTTTGATCCTGAGATTTGGTTTTGAAAGTATTAACTGTGCTGCTTGCAAGAAAGCTTAATACTTGCCACTGCTTCAATTCTTTTATGTCCTGATGCCCACCAATGAATTTTTGTTTATAGGCAGGAGCTGGGCAACATCTATGCTACGTCTTGTGGATCCCCCTCAAACCAGACGTATTGACGGACACCCTGCAAACATGATCCCAGCCACAAGACTTTCAAATACCTGAGCATCTAGATGTCCCATGGGAGCGTCATCTGAGGAGAACTTTTTTGATTTTCAGTGAAACTGTCAGCTTTTTGTCCCTGTGCAAAATCTGGTGAATTCAAAAGTCCTAGACAGAAGCATAGGAATGTGATCCGTGGTAGTGGGCTGCAGGGTGTGATACACCTCTGTGGCTCTCACACCTGCCTTGAGCTGCTGAGCCCTCACAAGTCTGTGACATGACTCAGCAGCCACAGAGTTCAGGAGGCAAAGAGCTGCTGCTGAGTTTAGTTAACAAAGCCTGTACCTTGTGGCTGGTAAAAGAACATTATTTTTTTAACTATGGTAAAGCAAGCAATGAGTTTGGAGTGTGCAAACATGTATGGGAGCATGTTAGCAAATTGCTGGTTAGTTTCTTAGATATAAGCCTTAGTTTTCTTCCCAATGATGCAAGAGTGCAAGTCTTTGTTTGCTTGATTGCTTTTCTTATCATCTGCAGTGACTCTGTTTCCAAAGAGATGGAGATGATTGCCTCAATGATGGGTGAATTCTGTAGGCAGAAACAAATTTGCCCTTAGCTTTAAACTTGGGAGTTATCTCTTTGACTGTGGGATCAGCCCCATGGAACCTGGATGTGCACACACGCCATCATTTGTCAGTCACCTCTTCATAGATGTCTCTTATCTGTATTTCTATCAAGATTTAGATCTATTCAGTGTATCATTCCAAAAATGCAGTATTATACACAAATAGATAAATGAATAGGCATAGACACACATATAAAACCAAAGCATACAAATGTAATTTGTTGGAGAATTCTGACTGCAAAATTTCCCCAAATACAGATTCTCCTGGAAATATTACCTAAAGTCATTATTGGCACATTTATACCCAAACCAAGATGTTGATTTCTGAGATTACATCCATTCCATCTATTTGATTCTGTAAAGAAACTATGGGGCTTCTATTGAGAACAGTCTCTATGTCATTACTGTGGGTTTTGGTTCAGAAACTTTATCTCTGTAATACTCCCATTGCCTCTGACTTGAGCTTAAATCCGTGTGAGGAGAAGGAAGGTATTTTGTGATTACCTTGTTGTCGAGCTTTGCCTTCCAGTACACAACAGCAGCTCCCATCTGGGGTATCCTGTGTGCCTGAGATCTCATTGTTTGGGCTTGCCTTTTTTTAAAAGGGGGCCCAAGCAGTGCATGCATGTAAAAGCAAATACCATGGGTGTGTAAGACACAGGGAAAAACGTGCTGTCCTGTACAGTGGAAAGGGAAGAGGTGTGTATGTGGGGCACATCCTTTCCCCTGAAGAGCAAGGACTCTCCTCATGCCATCTCACCCTTCTCCTGGGGGGGAGGGTGCTGCCTGGGCTGTGATGGGGCATGGGGCATCACCTTCTGGGGGACAGCCTGCTCTGACCATTTCTCCTGCCCCTGGCTCTGCTCCCCAAATCTGCTCAGCAGAAATTCCCATTTGCTAGGGTCACCTAAGTTACAGGGAGCAACCAAAGCGACCCTTTCCTCCCTCCTTACCCTCCTTGGTGGGACAATGAAACCCACTGTTATGTTCTTTTGTTACCCTGCAGAGTTTTGCTGATCTTTGCAGGGGAAAATCCAATGTGCTGTTCAGATACTTGCCTGCAAACCCACCTTGGTATTTTTTTCTTTTGTTTTATTTAACACATCAAATTGAAGCTCAGGTTTTCACTCTTCTGTTGTTGTTTTTTTTTTTCTTTTTAAGCAGTTACTGATTTTACCATGTTTGGTTTGGCAGTTAAAAAAAAAAAAGGAAATCAACAGAAGGATTACATTTCAATGGCACAACACCCTAATCCTCAGGCAAATGATTTGTCCAAGCTTAATATGAAGTACTTAGGATGTATTGTTTGATGTAAACACTAGTTCTAATAAAATGGTGCCTGAGGTACAGTTCTTCAACTTGTAATACCCTATTTGTGTTGGCCTGTACACATTGGATTTGAAACCATTATGATAAAATATATCCTCTTTAGCCTGATAAAAAAAAAAAGGAAAAATCACAGCATAGGGCCTACTCCTCATGAAGGACACTGAGTATAGAGAGGAGTCTCTTGTGTGCACTGCAAATGATGTCAGGGTTGACCAGAATTATGTCCCATTCATCACGGGGTACATCCAGGGCAGAAATTGGTGCTCTCTGGGCAGTGCATCAGTCCTGGTCTGCTCTCAAGCATCTTGGGGAAAGCAGCTTCCCTGCTGCGCAGCTCCATACTGGTGTTTTGGAGTCCATCTGAAGTTCTTCCCAGCTTTTTCCCAATCCGCCACATCTATTTGCAATTATTTTTTTTGTCAGTATAAATATGCTTGAGGTGTGACCGAGGGTCTTACTAAATGCCGGGTACTAATGAACCTGCTAGGGGGGCTGGATAACTACCTAGGGAGGGGGCGAGGCATGGGGGCAGAAACACAGCACAGAAGGCATCCCTGTGCAAGCTGAGCCCCATTGAAGAGCAGCCACTTCAGCACCAGCAGAAAAAAATGGTTGGTGTGTCAAGATGTTACATTTGTCTTGTCACTCCATTAATACATGAGTGACAGAAAGTCACTTCCAGTGACCTCCCCTGCTGCTTGAACTACTTGGGTTTCTGTGAAAGGTTTTCACAGAAATAAGAGGAAACCCATGATTCTGGCAGTGTTATGTCAGGGTGGTCTCCACTGCTACCTGAGTGGCTTTTGCAAAGAGGTAAATATCAACATTTTGGATAGGTTTTGCTGATCTCATCCAGCTATCGGTTGTTCAAAATAATGCCATCTTCATGTCAACTTTTGATGTCCTTTTGCAAAATAAACAGGTTAATAAGGGTAATGATAACAGGGCAAGGATGCCCCTTCCATGGGCATGGAAATTCCCTGTAGCAGAAATGAAGATTGAGAGAGAAGTGTTATAAAAGACTAGAGGAGGTGAGGAAATGCCCAGAGACTTGTCCATGTGCAAGGAGGATGCTAGAAACTAAGTACAGGTATTACCAGCTTGTACAACATGTTGAGTTTCTCCCTATCTAACAGCACAAATGGAGGATGCTTTAGTCAGGAAATATGGAAGTAGGCTTCACATGGCTCTGTGGTAAAAATTCCCAAAGTGTTAGAAAAAGATCCTTCTGCAAACTCTGTGCTTTCTTCCCCTTACCTTGAGGGAAGCTCTGCTCATCTGTGGGGTCTCTCCTGCTGCTGCCTGTGTCTTGCCCCCATCCCTGCATCCACTCCCATTGAGTTGTCCATCCCCAGAGCTAGCCTGGTAAGCATTCCATCTGTAAAGCAGTCCATTTAAAGATAGAGGTGCTGCTTTTTGCTTTAATAATGATAACCCCTCAACTTGTGTTTCTAGTATTGCACAGTGAGTTATGTGGGACCCACATTTCTCCTCATTAGAGAGTGCCTTGCACCTTTCAGCCCCTTGGAAAGTGAAGCTGGGAGTTATTCCAACCTGCTTTGCAGTCTGTATTAGGCACCACCGGTGAGGTACAGAGGGATGTCTCTTACTTGACACAGAGTTTTGGGTTTGACGGGAGAGGAGTGGTACTGCACACCTTTGTAACATGTCTGTTTTCCCCAAGGAGATACAGAAGCATTAGTTGAGTAATGAGAAAACATTTGGCATTCTTGCTCAATGCCTTGAGTTGGCTTGTGGGACATGCTCATGAAATTGGGGCATGATCAGGTATTTCAGTTGCTTGGGCTCAGCATCTGCTGTCACACACAGAAGGCCATGAGAGGCTGGGTAACTTAGCTAAGACTTTGTAGAGGGCACAATAGAAAAGCCATCAAATGCTTCTGGGTGTCCCTGCACCTGATAACATGTTAAAAGGGGCCTAAATTGTCCCAGCTAAAATGGGACTGGCACAGTCGAAAAAAATAAAAACTGATGTTTCCCCCCCCACTTTAGGTTTATCCTTGTGGAAGGTGAAGAGATTTCTGTCAGGGAGAGGCTGGTGAGCTGAGAATCACAAAGAGCATCTCTTCATCCTCCCCTTTTTGGAGCTTGGTTTCACAATCCGCTTTCCAGTGGAAACAGAAAAAGGTCTGTGTGAATATTCAAGAAACAGCAACAACAGAAGATGGGTTTGTAACCTTTCTCCAGAAGATACCGCTTGAGTTAAGACTGGTCTCCAACGCTGCTCTCAGCTTTCAATTTTGTCTGTTGTAGTACTCAAAAGCAAGCCTTTTTGGACTTCCCTTTTTCAATCATGGGGTATGACCAACTATTTCCTGGTTTTGAGAAGAATTAGGCAGAGTGTTTTGGGAAGGTGACCAGGCATCAGGATTTCGTAAGCTGTCTGGAGACACTCTGTCCTGTCTCCAGCAGGGTGACAAGAAGCCTTTGTTGCTGCTAGTCAGGACCACCGTGCCCTCAGAGGCTGGGCATTCCCAGAGTGACCCTGTGCAATGCCACAAAGCTGATCTCCAAAGTCCTGCCTAGGTATCATGGGGACTCACTGGTGGCCATGCAGCCACCACCACCACTTTTTACTCCTGCAATCACATGTCCATGGCCAGAGGTTCCACCCCCAAACCTATTGCCAGCTAGCTGTGACCTGGGGCAGGTTGCAATCTCTGCATATCCGCTTAGTCATTTTTAAAACCAGCACAGCAATGCTTAGCCCCAAACCTAGTAGGGAATTACACACAGAGGCTGATCAGATAAAAACTGCCTTCCACTCTAGGAGCAGGGGCTGAAATTACACCCTGTAATTATAATGTAGTTAACCTGTGACTGAGCTTTATATATTTTTTTCCCCTTCAAGCCAATTATTACTAAAACTGTAAACTCAGTATCACTGTGTTGTTTATCACTGCCCTGAGAGGAAATCATCATTTGGCTTCACGCTCCTCAGAAGCCAGGTACACTACTTACCTTATGTTTACGCTGCCATTAGATAACATTGTTACTAATACTGCTATTATTCCTGTGTTAGTGCAATATTGTTGCTATTAATAATGCTTAATTCAGGCCCTCAGTTCCTTAGGACGAATCAAAGCCCATGGTTATTATTCAGCTTGCAACTGGGTAATAAGCAGTTTGTCCCAGCAAAATTATGGTCTTTCCAGAGAGGTGGCAACAGACCATGGGAACCATGCCTCCTTGCCCAAGCCAATTGAAAAATACTCCCCTGGGCTCAACAAGCTTTGGGTCTGGCTCTCTGCAACTGAAAAGACCTGAGGGAACACAGGATCACCAGGGTTTCAGCAGCCCCAGGCAGGGCTGTAGGTGTCACCTGTGATGGTGACCGGTGTGCCCTGTCAAAGCTGGGTCCTATCAAGAGGCTGACAATGAGGAGGGGAGAGACTTTGCTCTGGTTAACTCCTGGGATGGCAGGTGGGAAAGGGCAAAGCAAAATACACTGTTGGGGCTTGCGGTTGCTCCTGGAAGGGCATCCCTGGCATCAGAGCAGCACATCTGAGCAGCCACAATGAAGGGCTGATGGATGGTTTCCTATCAAATGCAGCTCCTGTGCTTGTTCATGTGAAGCAGAAGACTCTGTGGGGAAAAAGTAAGGTTTGGCACTGGGAATAAAAAGTTTGGTTTGATCCCTCAAAATGCTTCTCATGAGTTATCCTTTGAATCTGCTCTTTGACAGATTATCTTATCTGCAGAGGTGTAAACCTGACTCTGGTCCTGCAGGAGTTTCTGTGGAGTACTTTTCTCCTGGCTGACTTTAAAAACAACAGCAAATTACTCGGGTTACTCTAAGTTCCCAAGCAAGGAGACCAGGATGTCTTCAACTGGACTGCACTGGGAGGTATGGCCTCAACAGTCTTGCATTGCAATTTATCCCCTATGTGACCTGAGAAAAGGGGCCTACTCTGTTCCAAATTTTTTTAACATCTTAGTCTGCAGACAAAAGGGTCTGCTCCTGCTAAATAATCTATGGGATAGAAGTTTATGAGAACATTAATTTTTGCTCATTCATTTTTTTTTAATCCTTTTTAAATGTAACATTTTTTTTTTTCCCCTCCAGACAGCCCCACTTGACATCTTCTGTAATAAATGAGAGAGAACCTTTCCTCCATGCCATCAGGTACAAAACCACATTTTTGTCTTCCATGCCGTTAAAAGCCTATCTGTTTTGCTCTCAGTAGCTATTTGCTTGCCCATTCTTCCTTGTACAGACACCAGCTTTGGCTTCACTGCCATTTTCACTCCAAAATGCCAAGGCTGAGAGCAGGGTTTAGTGATAAAACGCTCCTCTCCTGCCACTGTGCTGACTCCTTGCAAACCCAGCAGTGGGCAGAATGTGATCAAGGAAGATTGCATCAATAGATGCATCTTACCAGAAAGCTTCCACATAATTAACAACATTTGCAGCCTTAAGTTGGAGTGCACTTAAGAGGCACTGTGCGTCTCTCGCTTTCTGGATAGAAACTGATCTTGGCTGAGCTGACTTTCGGTATTACAAGCTTCATCAATGATAAAAAAGAAATATATTTTTTTTTAATAAGAATTGCATTGTTTTTTAACATGTGTGGAGAAAGAACATAGTGTCATGCTGTTATCAGCCAAATTGCCCCATTTCTTTGTTAATGGAGTAGCTTCTGCGTGCCTAAACCTCTGGCAGCACAAGAAACAGAGGTCAAATCACGGTGCTCTGGCTCAGGTTGGCAAGCTGTGACTTCCACAAGTAGCTGCCTTGCAGCCAAAAGGATTTACTCAGCTGAGTAGCTGTGGTATGGGTGGCGGAGGCACAAGTGACCTGGCCTACTGCAAATGTCATGGGCCAGCCTTGTTGCTATTGGAGCTGGAGAGATCCATCAGCTGGCTCAGCCTCTCTGCTAGCATCCACTGGTTACATTGAGCTCATTAAGAAAATATTGATAGCGCTGAAGTTCATGCAATATTTGATCCAGCTTGCTTCCTTTGAAGCTGCACAGATCCTGAACAGCTTGCTAGAGCAGGAGAAGGGAGCATGCGCATACATATGAGAGGGTGAGAGAGGGAAAACAAACGCTCTGAATTAAGAAATCTTGCCAAAAATCTGTGGGCCGGGTTTGGGCTGAGAATGCAAGCATCAGATAAAAATAACAAGTCACACGGTAGAGGACAGAGAGCAGGGCTCCTCTCTCGCCTGGGGCCGCGCATGAGCAGCCGTGGCGAGGGGAGCCCAGCAGCCTCCTCCAGCAGAAGGCTGGAGTAAAGAAGGTCTGTGTTTGATGTATGAGCTTTGGCTTGCCATTGTGAGTCACCCCAGAACTAGCTGTAGGCAAAACAAAAATCTTTTGTGATTAATTAGAAAAACTGGACAATTATGAATTGACTGCACACAGCCAGTGTACGGTAATATAAATAGTAATGAAGCGGGCTGGACGTGATGAACACACTGTGTTTATGTGAGATCACAGAAGAAAGGATCCGATTTAGGTGGTGTCAGTTTAAATAACATAATTTCTGTTCTCTGACTCTTTGTTTGGTCTTTACCCAGGATTAGATCTGAAACTTTAAAACTGAGTTTTAGTTGTCTTATCTAAATGCCTGGTTGTTCTTTTGATGTCTGCCCGAAACATATGCTTCTCTTCAGCAACCATCTAAAATTATTATGTTACGATGAATGAATAAGTCTAGCAGCGCTGTAAGTGGTGTGCAGTTATTGTTGCTCCTTTGTGTTTGTCAGTAGCCCTTGCACAGGGTCTGACAGGCTCCGTCCACGCACAGGGATCGGAAGATTGTTTGAATTCCCCAGGTTCTTGGTAGTTTTCAGAGGCGGGGTGTGTGTGTGTGTGTGTGTGTGTGTGTGTGGTGTGTGTGAAGATCTATAGGCGGCTCTCTGCAGCACAATGGATAATTATATTCACAATTTTCTACATCACTCTTCATTTAGCTGCCACCTAATTAAAAAAATATATTGGAGAAAAAATGACGTCAGTCCTAGAATTTGCCTCCCATTTGGGGGGAGCCGCACTCCTCGGTGGAATATGGGCTTTTCAGTAACAGGATAACTCACTATGTTTGATTCGGGGCGATCTGCCCGCTTATCCCCTTCGGCCGGCAGTGCGTGCTTTCACCGTGAGAAAACAAGTGAATTCTTCCTTGGCCGTAGGTGGATGCGCAGGTGACAATGGCGACAGGGGATTAAATCGCATCCCCCCCTCCCCGTCCTCCCAACCCTGGCAAGGGTTGCTCCTCTCAGGGTGATTCCCCCGGTGCCGGTCCCCGAGCCCACAGCCTTCCTCCCCCCCCCCCCCCCCCCCCCCCCCCGTCCCCGCTTTGTTCTCCGCTGCTATCGGCGGGGGCCGCCAGTGCCGCCGCCAGCCGTGGGGGGCCGGTCCAGGTCTCGGCACGCTCCCGAACTCCCGCCGCCTTGCGGGAGCAGCCCCGGGGCTGCTGCAGCTCGCCATGGACCCCCCCCCGCCATCATGGGAGCCCCCCCGCGCAGATCAATGCCGCGCAGAGCCGCGCAGCCTGCGCGCAGGGAGCAACCTGCAAAACGGGGCATGCTGGCGGGCGAGCCTTGACCGCTCTGTGAGGAGAGAAATGCGGAGGGGCTAAAACGGTCCCGGTACACGTCCCCTCACGCCCCCATGTGCCACCTTTGCACCTGAAATTTTCCGGTCCTTTTGTTTTACGGGGAAGATTTTAATGCTCGTATTTCATACTTGCATATACATCCAGGCTAAAAGCACACCTGGCGTGGTTTGTGTTCCATCTCTATCAAGGGTGCGCAAGTACTATGGATGCATTTCTGCAGAGAGCTTCTGGAGGAGGAACACCCCACTCTTCCAAGGCAAGAGATGGTGGTGATGCACACACTGTCTTTTAATTAGCAGTGTAATCCTGCAACAAAAAACCACACCGCTGTAAGATGAAGGCATGTCTCTGCTGTAGTTAGCTGCACTTTTACTGCCTCGGAGACAAAGAGCAAAGGTAGGATGGGGCAGGTGTGAGAGGCAAGACAATAATAAACATTTCTTTAAGATTGCTATCGATCTTTCAGTAGATATTGTTGACAGAAGATGAAGATAACATCATGCAAAACAGAGTGAATGGCTCATGATGGTATTAAGTGTTCTCGGATAGCATTCACTTTGGGGAAAGGGTGGCTTTTTTTACACTTTACACCCTGCCTGCATTAATGGAGCACTGATTAAAGTCTTTGTGTAGATCTGCAAACTGCTGCAACTAATAGCACAAGAACTGTGGGCCTTATTCAGTGAAGTGTCCCACGTACATGTGGAGATATGCAGGGTGACGCTGAGCTATACTTTTTTTGCCAATACATTAGCTCTAATGTTAAATTTAATGAAGCTGTGCAGTGGCCCAGACCATTAGTATAATGTTCCAGTCTCACAAGGTCTTAATCATGCATATCTTTTAACACTTACAGAGCAGCAGCCTAAAACTTTGGCTGAAGAATCACCCTGGGATGTCATCAGGCCATACTCCTTTTGAATTCAGGCTGGAAGTATAGGGGAAGAAGAACAGCAATATTAACCACAGTATCTTTTCTTGCATGTCTACCAACTTATCTAGCCTGAAAGGAAACCTGGGTCTTTATCCTGCAAATCCTCTATGCACAAAATTTTCATTGCAATCAATGATATCTGACTTCACAATTGATTTTCTCATTATTGTTCCCATGTCAGTTACTTCCCCAGTCTGAGTCAGAGTATATCTGCATTGCAACTAGGAGTCTGACCTCAGCACAAGCACTGTGTGTTAGTTTTTAATCTAGTGACCTGGAGTGTCCCTAACTGCTAAGGCATAGCAACAGCAAGGACATCAACCCCCCAGGCATGTACCCTGCACCTCCTGGGTTTTACATTTCTCTTTGCATGCTTTATTCTGGTCACAGCACAGGCAACCCCACACAACTCACTATTCATAATACGTCAGTTTTCTGCTCCCCTGCCTGGATGATTCAGAAAGCTGGTCCCTGTGATGCTCTTCCTGCAGGACTCTGGGCTAATATTGTGCCTGTCTGCTCTTCGTTCCCTGAGTAGCTCAGTCCTTCAGAAATCTCCAGGCAGATAATTCAAAGTGGTTTACAATGTACTTGGTATTTTTGTGGGTGCATCTATGCAGACCTTTCTTCAGCCCATGTGTCTCATGTCCACTACATGGCCAGTAGTAACAGCACTGTCCCTGATCTGTGCCTGGGATGTGCTTGCCCAACAGTGGGCAAGATTCAATTGGCTGCCATAATGTTTCCTTCTCAGGGTCCTTTTTCTAAAAAAAAAAAACAAAACCAGACCCTTATGTTTTGCTTTTCATTACATCATATATCATATATCATATTATAAGTCTTTTAAAATAGCAAGAACAGTTGAGAGCTAAGTTCTCTGACTATTCTCTTCTCCCCCACCAGTAAGCAATAGCTGATTGCTATTGCTGTCCCTTTCGTCTGGGAATAATGTAAGTTCTTTTTCTCGCCTTGAACCACCACACTACCACTTCTGCCACCAGAGCTGATGCCTTTCACCAGCCTTTGGAGGACACCACTCTTTATCTCTTTGACAGAGAGCAGCTCTGCTAAGCTTGTGCCCTGAGCTCCTGCACTGGGTCGTGGAGAGGAGGACTGGCCTTGGCACAAGGCGGGGGTCAGTGTCTGTTCACTCCAGTGACTGCTGGTAAACCATACCTCTGGAAAGAACAGAACATGTGCTCAAATGAATGCACATATTATGCATGTGGGTATGGGATAGGACAGAAGATCAGAAACCCCTTGATACTGAGAGGCTGTTCAGCTTCACAGGGCTCAGGTTAGCAACCACAACCTAAGCACCTCTGGGAGTTTCCCATCATGTGCTCCGTCCCTCATACCCAGCATCTGTTCAGCAGCACCTGGCATCTGTGTTGCCTTCACATGTTGTTTTTTGTCGTCAAGTAGCAAGGTGGGCATGTGTCATTACTGCCAGCACAGGAGCCATGCCAACTGCTTTTGGATGTCCTCAAGGTACAGTCAGCAGCTCCAGGTCCTCCCGCAGGCCTTCCTGTAATCCAGGCTTCTCATATTTGACTTTGGCACAACCAGAATAGTCATAAGTATGACAGGTTCCCAAATACTTACTCGTTGAAACCTCTCCTATTTAGATAGTAGCTATTTGGCAACTTTAGATGTTGCTTTTATCCTGGCATAACCTTCTTCTGTAACTGTACCTCAGGACTAATCGTATTTTCTCAAGAAGTTGGCAGGATTCTGATTTGCCTTCTGCCTACTTGCCCCAAACTGATGAGCCCAATTAATTGTTTTGAGGTGTGTTATGACATTTTAGCGATGACAAATATGAGCCTTTTTAATCAATCAAGACTTTTTGCTATCAAGTTCTTATCATTTGCCATCTGCCAGGTTGTTTGGTGTTACATAGTGTAGGTTTGGCATGGTGTTTCTGACTGATAAATTAAAGAGAACTGGTCAGGTTAACTGCTTATAATGTATGCTAGCTCTTTCCAATTTAACTGGAAATGCATGTGGGACAAGCTAGGATTTATAATCCATTGGTATGTGCTATGCAACACCTTAACAAAACACCCAAAACTGAGCCAGAAGAAGACAGAAGCAGCTTACTCAGTGACCTTTCTGGTTTAACTTACATAGGTAGCCGTCACTCATGTACCCAAAACTTTCAGCAATATCTTCTTGTTTCACCAATTCTGTTGTATGTTTCTCCTGCTATTTATTACAGAATCGCTCATTCGGTCATCTTATCTTTGGTGGGTGTACTGCTATCTACAAAGGAACATCTCCAGCCCTGTTTTTATGCCTCAGCTGAACACTGTAGGCTATGACTAACATTTCTGACTGGTTAAGGATGACATGCTATTCAGTGGCTTTATCTCCTGCTAGCCAAGGAAGATGTTTATCTGGAGGCACCTAGACCCTGTCTGTTGGCTGCTCCTCTGGAGCCATGCTTTCAAAATCCAGTCAGGTTGGGTCAAGTTCTGAGTTTTCCCCAGCACAGATGCAAGTTGATTTTGGTTCAAATAGGACATGAGGAAATGCAGGGTGAACATTTGCTTCATATTAGCTTTTGAAATTCCTTCCTCCCTTTATATTGAGCATGAGCTCATTTTGCAATTTTCTGGAGAGATTTGTGCAATTTGGGCAGAATATGACAAATGATGTCCTTAATGTGATTTCCAGTGTTTTATCGACTTACTTACTCATTTTCACCATGGTTTATTTCTGCCCATATTCATGAATCCAGGAGTTTCATCAGCAAGCTCTTTTTCTTCTTTTTTCTTTTCTTTTCTTTTCTTTTCTTTTCTTTTCTTTTCTTTTCTTTTCTTTTCTTTTCTTTTCTTTTCTTTTCTTTTCTCTTTTCTTTTCTTTTCTTTTCTTTTCTTTTCTTTTCTTTTCTTTTCTTTTCTTTTCTTTTCTTTTCTTTTCTTTTCTTTTCTTTTCTTTTCTTTTCTTTTCTTTTCTTTTCTTTTTTTTCTTTTCTCTTTTCTTTTTTTCTTTTCTTTTCTTTTCTTTTCTTTTCTTTTCTTTTCTCTTTTCTTTTTTTCTTTTCTTTTCTTTTCTTTCTCTCTCTTCTCTTTTCTCTCTTCTTCTCTTCTCTTCTCTCTTCTTTTCTTTTCTTTTTCTTTTCTTTTTCTTTCTCTTTTTTCTTTTTTTTCTTTTTCTTTTTCTTTTTCTTTTTCGTTTTCTCCTCAATTTTCAACTTAAGTGCAGTCCTATTGTGCCTTGCTGACAAACAGACTTCAAAGCCAGGTGAAGGTATCATGTTCTTTGTTACTCTCCAGATGTTTCATTAGGGATGTTTCTGTGACTCTTTTGCTTAATTCCCAAAAGCTTTTCACTTGCCAGGCATTCTAGTGGCACTCTGAATTACCCCAAAGAAGCTCTGAATAGAGCACTTGGCAGAAGCCAATTAGAGGATGAATTTGCTTAGGTATGTTAACTTGCCAGTGGATGTATAGGAGACTGTCTTGTTTTGGTATCTTTCCTTTATATAATCTACAGTTTGCTCAGATCCTGCCAAATTGCTTTTCCACTCAGTATCTGCTTTATAAGTTAAAGATCTAGTTTAGCTTTTCCCCTTCTTATGTTTTCAGTTCCATACTCATGCTCATTCCTTTTTCTACATCTTGTGACTATTTTTGACTTTAATTCAAATAATCATCCAAAATTGTGTCAGCTCATCTGAAACTTCCATGACCTGAAACATTATGTTTCTATACTTAGACTGAAAATCCTTTACATTGTCCGTGTAGATCATTTGATATATAGATTAGAACAGTAGAAATCTAGTGTTAGGTATTACCTCATGCAAATGATCGTAATTACCAGTTTGCCCATTTCCGAAGGAAGCCACTTGCCCACACATCATACCTACCATTAAGAGAAGAAACAATGACGTATTTTTCAGATTGGTTATAGGCATTTGCTGGCTTTCAACAGTGGAAATACTTTTTAGTGCAGCTTGGGCATGGGTTCCTCTGGTTTTCTTTACCAGTTCTAAGTAGAAGGATGCAAATGGTTTAATTTGGTCCTCTTTTATCAACTAGTTTATTCTGGGCACGAGGCAGTAAGAAACTGTCACACTGGAGAAAGTGCCTCCAATCTCCTGGTATGGGGCAAGGCTGGAGATTACATTTTATTACATGACGGGGGGGGGGTGAGGAACCCACAGCAGCAAGGACTAATGTTATGGGAGGGAGACGGTTAGTTCTGATTAACACTCTTTCTGGCTGATGTCAGTATCTAGATCGTCCAAACTTCTTGCCATTGACTCCAGTCAGAAAGAGGGAAGTAGATCCCTGACTTTTGCAATGGTAGATCTTGATATCCACTGCTCACAATATTGATGGCTAAGGTTTGGTGTTGAGCCTTAGCATTAGGAAGGGTAAAGTGAAGAGTGGTAGGGAGCAGTGAGCTTCAAGTTAGAGATGATGTATGGCCTTGGATCAGATCACCCTAAGGGTAAGCTTGAGTTTAAGATCTCATTGACTTCAGTAGGATCTAAACTATTTGTACGTAATCTGAAATCAAGATGGGCAGGACTACACATGGAGCCAAAAGCATCATTCTTCAGTCTGTGTCTGTATTACCAGGGCTGGGAGCATTTCACAGTCCCTTGTCTGAATGAACTCCCTTGCCCTGTTTTGCTCTTTAACCAGTGCACTAATAGAAATAACTCCATAAAAACACTTTTCTGAATTTGGTGGTATAGCACTCACGGGTAGCATCAGGACTGTGTTTTGCCAACACCTTCACAGTGCAAAAGGCAATTGAGCACAATCTCTGTGAGTTCCCTTGGGAAAGAGGTTGTCACGCCAGTGGAGGTGAAGTTCATGCAATGCTTGCACAGCATAAAGATGAGAAGGAAATACATTTTGCTTTCTGCCCGTTCTGTGGTTATGAAGAAGCAACTACAACCCATACTTTATAAAGCTGAAAAGCAAAAAAAGGAAAAAAAGTCCAAAGCAGTGATGTACAATGACTGAATTTTAAAGAGGATGTTCCTCCCCCAGCCTGGTGTCTTTTCTTCCCACATCACCTTTGATATAGCCTCCAGGAGTAAGGAGTGTCATGGTTGAGAGACTGTAAAGATTTCTCTGCTTTAGAAGACAAGTTTATGAATTAGGGCACTTATTCTGGGCCTTGAAGAAGCTGATATTTCCTCTCTGCTCCACCCCAGGCTCCTTATATGCCTCCAGACATTTTTGGTGAGGAGGACATGCTGAACTCCCACTACTTGCAAGATTTATGTTCTCAAACATCTCACTGAGCTGCTTGGAGACAATTGAAATTTGAAAGCACCCAAGGATGTATTTAGTGCAACTGCTGCAGGCTGGACACCTCAGTGCATGCAAGGTAGCAGTAGTGTGCTATAGCAGTAGTGTGGGACTCAGAACAGCCCTGGACTCAGCCAAACAGCAGCGGTGCATCCCACCTCAGGCCACTGCAGCTGTCCAACCAGCAGCCTCTGCAGGGAGCGTTGAGTAACCCTGTGTGAGCCTGCTGTGCTCAAAGCTTTGCTCTTGGTAGTTAAGACCCTTATACATCAAGAAGCCAGCTTCTGGGTGCCCTTACAACTCATATGCCTAGAGGAACAACTTGAACCCCTGACGGTCTGACCAGCTCAGTGTGCTGCTATTAAGGTTGACTGTTTTGGGACAGAGTATAGGAAAAGAGGTGAATCTGGAGTCATCCTTTGCCTATTCTGCTCTTTCCTAACTGTTGCTGTTGCTGTCCTTTAAGGCATCAGGTGGACACCTTGAAGCAGGACCATGGAGCTACATCCCTTGCAGTGTGATGGCTTCTGTCTTTCTGCTGACTGGTCTGGTTGTTTACACTATTCTGCCAGCAGTGCCAGTGTCATCTCTGAGGGGCTCTGCCTCTGCATCTGCCTTGCATTGATCAGTGGAAAGTCCTGAAACTCTAGCCTTTGGGGTACCTAATTTCATTTGTGAGTCTTGCCAGTAGTCCTCCATGCTGCCTTCTCCCTCTGCAAGATGAGATCACGGTGCTCCTCTACGCTGGTATGCGTGTCAAACAAACAAAAGACTGCAAAATGTAAATATTAGACCAATGGAAAGCACTTAGATACCTCAAAGAGATGGACCGAGTGGTATGTGTACTCCGTTATGTCATGCTATATTTCCCCTGGAAAAAAGGGAGGACTCAAACCATTGTTTACAAATCAGCAGTCAGATCACTCTCTTGCGTGGTGCTGTTAAATCTGAAAGTTACACCACAAATGGGTCTGGCTCAGTATTCTCTAGCAAATATATTAATAATGCCTGACAGGCTGTCTATATTTGAGGATGTTCAGTTATTGGTCAGAAAATTAAACTTACAGCTGTGTCACCCGTGTGAAAAGAATACAGGAAAGTACATCTAAAAAGAACCATAAGGAACACAAAAATCAATATTGCAGGGGTAACGGCATGTTTGCTAATACTCAGTTGCTGGGAAAAGTTGGCTGTTTTTTTGAAAACTAATTTCTATTGTTTATCAGCTTAACTAAACCCAGTTGAGCTGCCTTTGGTTTAGCGTTAAGAATGAAATCCATCAGAAAAAAAAACATGTACTGCTTTCATGTTATTGGCCAATTTGTTTCTCCTCTTGTTCCAGAGGAATATTGTAACTCCATGAGTCCCACCTTCCCCCCAGTGAAGGCAACAGTAATTCAGCCCTGGGGTAGCCTCCAGCCAAGCAAAGCCACCAGCCATAGCTGCACCAGCTCCTTCCACCCCTACTGCTCAGGTGGTACCATCTTTGATGAGAATGGGAGGATTTCAGTGCCCCTAAAGAACTAAGCTCCAGTTTCCAAAAAGCTGAAAAATTTAGACAGAAGTAGATGATGTTTGCCATCAGAGGGTGGATGCTTATGCTTTACCTTATGCCATAGAAATCTCCTGGATATACAGTGGATTTCTAAAGCAGTGGGCAAAGCACTCTTGCTTCTGGTAAAACAGAAAAGGCCAATGTGTAGGGCTTTTACTGCCTCAATTTCCCAAGGAATTTCTAATGAGTCAGAGTTAACTCAAGTGTTTAAAAGTAAAATATGGTTATGGCTCTCAAATGCAAGCTACGTTTAACAACCATATATTGATTTTTTTTCCCTTGTAATTTTATTTCCATGAACATTTCTGTTTTCTTAATTAGTAGCCTTTTAAAGAGAGATTTAACATCTTCATTATCAGAGGGTAACTTATGAAACAGCTGTATGGAGAGAGAGGGAGACACAGAGAGGGTGGGAGAAAAAAAGAGCATCAGTGAAAGGCTTTCTATATGTACTTGAAGGGGAAATGTGAGTGCACGTGCATGTGCATGCACACGCATACAGACAAGCTGACCCTGACATTACAATTAAGACAAAACAGCAGCAGCGAAGTGGGTGACAAAACTCAGCAATTTCCAATTGCACAGTCACCCTGTAACGGGAAGAACTGTTTACCCCATGTTCCTTATTAAACTGAAGTATTTTATTTAATGAGCATGACTCATGCAAGGTGTTCCCATAAATCATCAGCTGGTTTACAAACTCAATAACTAGGCTTCCTGCTATAACTAGGCTGTGCACACCTTAAATTATTAACACGCCAGGGCCTTAAGGCAGATCTTTGATGATGATGATATAAACACTGTGAGGACAAGGTGCTCTCTCAGCAAAAGATTATTGACTCTAATTACCATTTACCACAGGAAAAAGAAAAGAAAAGACAATAAAATATGAGGGAGAATTTAAATCTCAGATTTAATTTTATGAGGAGTTTTAAACCCCCAAACTTTTTGTTGTTGTTTTTGCCTCTGCTGCTGTCAGTTGCTGCTGTTGCATGATACTCTATAGCTGGCTGGTCTTGAAAGCACGACAGTTGTTAAGGAGAAAAGAAACAAAAAATAAAACATGAGAGAATGTTCAGTTGATGCTATGTACATTCTTTGAAATGGATGGAAAAAGGCCAGAGGGAACAGAAAATGATAATACATTGGAAAGAATCCCAGCCTTAATTGTTTTCATGTATGTAATGTAATAAAAAGGTTAAAGCACTAATATGCCTGACTACAGTCATTTGGTTTGTAAACCTGAACTGCAGGTCAGCCTTTAAAAAAGGAATAGTATACTCTTATTATAGGCTTCAATTTCACCCAGCCCTCATTATAAGAATGCTGGAAGTAATGGTATAGGGGTTGAAATACAGTTAATGGGAGAGCTTAATTTTTATTTCTGTCCAGGTAAAAGATCAGAGACAATCCTATGTACAATGCACAGTTCATTTCTGTGAGTGCAAACCCCATCAGAGAGTGGCACTGTGAGGATCAGAAGCCAGATTAGGTATAGTCACATCCTAACAGATGAAAAGAAACCATGCCTTTCACTACAAGAGGAAATGGCTTTTGTTTTAAAGGCATGTTTACAATGTTGTTGCTTTTCAACCTAATTTTGGAACCTGTGTTTTTATTAATGTAAACAGCAACTTCTTACATTTTTAATGATCCTTCCCTGTTGTCAGATCCCAAAGGTACTTTGCAGATGGTATGAGGAGGGTTCACTTTATGCCACTGCTGAAATAAACCATTTGAGTTTGGAATAAGGTTATCATCCTGCCTTATTTTGATAATAGGACCATGTCTGCAATTTATTGGGAAGAATATTATCTTTCACAACTCAAGGGCATTAAAATCCTCCAAGTCCTTAAATTCTATTCTATCTGTCTGTCAATTGTGGGTGGAAACAATGGTGTCCCAAAGTTTACCTCTTATCTGACAGCATTTTGCAGCTACTTCACAAAAAAGTTGACTTTTTGTGCAACAATTCTGTGACTTACACATGACAAGGCACAACTGTGTGCAAAAATGGAGGCAATACATTAACATTTCCATTCAAAAAGGTTTGGAGCTGTGATTTTCTCTTAAAAACTAACACTTCCATCAGCACCAGTAGGTCACAGCTGGTGTACTGGTTCTATATTAAGCATTAGGGATATGCACCACATACTGAGACACTAATACCATGTTCTTCCATTTTGAAGCTTTCCTTGGAGGTCTTCTTTTGAAACACTGATCAGTCCCACTTCTATTTAGTATGTAATATATAGCACAATCAGAGCCAAAGGTTGTGAACTACAGGCACTCATTGGGTGTTTAAGTGTGGAAAGCTTTTAAGTACTGATGCTGCTTCCATCTTCCTTACAAGAGATGTTACTATGGGAAATACAGACATATTTTGTTAAGAATGTTTTCCCTCAGTGTTGCATAAGACAGAAAGATAAGTGCATGATGCATGATATCTAGCAATAGAGGGTCCCTAGGTTTATGTGTGTCATTCCATCTGGATGTTAGCATCCTGTATTTGTATCACTACTGAGAAAAATGAGTTTAATGTGGTGCTTTCACACTCCCTGAGGTTTATTGTCCCAACAATGAATGGGAGATTTACGTGAGTAACTCTTGTTAATATTATTGGGAGTTAGGAGAACTACGCAGCGCACATTGCATATAAAATATACATAACGTAAAAACCTGTGCATGAACATGCATGCGTAAGAGAGATGAAAACAGAAAGACAACTGAAAGTGTTCACACATAATAAAGAAGAAAAAAAAGTCAACATTTCTTTGTCCCCACGACTCTATTAACAAGGGATATGGCTAATTTTAATTATACAAGTCAGGAAATTCTGAGTTTCCATAGAAACCCAGAGTCTGTTCTTCTTTGTGAATGTATTTCTACCTTATTTTTACTTGTTCACAGAACATAAATACAGTTGCATGGCACAAGTGCTCTCTAGTAATAGAAATGAGTGCTATTCCATTGTGCTGTCCCATGAAAACACTGTGGGCTGAATATGCAATTCTGGTCTTATAAGTGACAAGATTCTTTTCAACAGAGTTCCCATAGAAATTGCAGTAATGGAGTTGTGAATCCAGCCCAGCCCTTGTGTTTATGGTGTCCCTGTGTGATTTACCTCATATCATGTGATGTTGTCCATTAACAATGGCACCTTAAGAGACTCACAAAGTGACGAAAACAAGCTCTGTGTTGTGCTAGAATAGGAGCTATGTCAATCAGAGATGAGAAATAACCAACTAGTCATCGCCTGGGATGTACAGAAAACAGAGCTGGCTGACGATGGAGCTGCAAAGTTGTTGTAAGGAGAGAAGCAGACTGCTGAAAGCACAGATTGAGAGTGAAGAGTAGCATGTATGAAGTCAGTTGAAGAAAAGCTGAACCCCAAGCATGTTCTGGGTCTTTTGTGTAAGCAGTTTATTTGTGCAAGAAAAGGCTGAAGAATACTTCCCTGCAGCAAAGAGCCTTACTGAAGTCTGCAGAGACAGCTACTAAACTCATTTTCTAAGCTTTAACCCTGCTACTGCACTATCCCCTTCCTGCTGCTGAGGCGACCTGACATGTATCGCCTCGGTGTTATGCTCCCTGCTGACAGAGCATGGCTGCTTTGGTCGGAGTGGGAAGACCTGTCTATTTTCTTTGTCATCAGCACATCATCTCCTTCCCACCTTCTGCCCCATGCAAGCTTCTCCATACAAAACACATTCCTGCTAGCTCTCCCCCAGTCCTTAGACTATTACCTGTTAGAGACGCAACATGTTCAGAAGGAAAGCAATGTATGGTCTCAAAACAGTGGAAAAGAATGCCCATGAAGTTTCATTATGTCTCCTTTCTTCCCCCCCACAAAAAAAGGTTTGGAACCATAATCCCTCCTGTTTTGGAGAAAGCCATTTGCAGGCGGCCAGCAGAATTGAGGCCTGAGGCAAGGAGACCCTCTGCCTCAGAGGTCTGGTGCTCAGGCTTGACCATGTTGCAGGGAGTGTGACATGATCTGTGTCACTCCATGGTGAGATGAGGGTTTTGGTCTGGATGAGATGAGAGTTTGAGATAGAAGGCGAGATCTTAATTTCAAATCTAAACTAGAATCCTGAGCATTTGTTTCAAGACCAACCAACTTGTGTAACCCTTTGTGTCCTTAAATTGTGTGGAACGGCTTGATTGTAGTAAATGCATGCTCGTACTTCCCATGCAGCTGCTTCTGGGGCAGTCTAACTGTAACTTTGGCTTGTGCTTTTGAGAAACCTCAGAAATGGTCACAGACCTGCCAGAAAAGAAAAGCAAGATAAGGACATGTGGTACTACATGTAGAAGAAATCGCATTATAATGAAGAGCAGATTAACCATGGCAGTGATGGAGACAAATACCTCATTTCTATTCTTGCGTACAATTGTGCTCCAGCAATGCTCCTTTTTCAGTCACTAACTTACAATTCAAAACCAGGTTTATTTTGGGGTTTTATATTTTTTCTTCATGTGAAGGGTGGTTGGTTGCTTCTCTGTAGTTGACAGCATGGCTGTTGTTTGAAGTTGTGAAAGTTCTGCAACTCTCTAAGACCTGGTAGATACAGACCATTTAGCAGAGCACATGTGGTTATCACAGGCTATTTAGCCACAGAACTGGTGATAGCTTCCACTTCATTGACAGAGGTGCACACTTACCACTGTCCTGAGAGAGAGAAGAAGGGTTCTGGAAACAAGCACAGATACATCAACACATACAGCAGTAAATGGTGTATATGCACATCACCATAAATGATTTCAGGAAGAATAACTCTTTTCTGGTGGGAAAAAAAAAGGACACACCTGTCCAGATAGAGATCAATAGTCTCAGCACGATCAATGGGACACCCTCAACTTCCAAGTATGTGTGTATTTGTGAAACTGAGAGCCACTGAGTCTTGAGATTGTTGATTTCATCTCCCAGCCCACGCCTGGAGGACGTGTTTTCAGGTTTGCATTCTAGTTCTTTCATTAAACATGTGTACTAAACACTGTCATAAGTTGTAATGCAAGAATGTACTGGAAAGTAAAAATTTTAACTGCTATTTTCACTTTTCCTTCCCATCTATTTAAATATAACAATGTTTTTAAAACAAAACTTAAAAAAATAATAAAAAAAAAGGGGTGGGGAGTAGAAGGGGAAGTATTAGGAGTTCTGGGCAACTTGTAAAACAAGACTGTATGTCTGTGAATGATACGGAAATTTTAATCGCTAATCTCTACTACTAGCTTGTTGCTGTTCTGGGAGGAAGTAACAGCAACAAAAAACTGCCTGTAAGTACTTGTTGAAATAATGGCTCCATCAAACCAGATGCTGGCCAGATGAGCAGTCTTTCTGTATGTGTTCATGTTCCCCTTGCTAATATTTGATTTCTGTGAAAAAATTAAACCTCACTTAAGTGCCTGCCTACAACCTGGCAAGCCTCCAGATTATTCGGGCATTTTAACACTCTTACATTTTAAACAAAAAACTCAAAAGCATTTGCTGTGCCTTTTTATTTTTTGTAAAGGATGCTCAGGAAAACCACCACCACAACAGTATATTCAAGGGGTTGCTCAAGTTAGCTCATATGGAAGGTCTTGTTGAGGAGAAAGTGTCATTAGAGTTATGGATGTGGACTCATGATCTGCAGAGGAGATGCCCACCAACTTAAGTGTTAAGACATCACTAAGATGATTGCTATTGATCTCATCCATTAAGTGCCTTTCAGTGAAACATGCCAAGTACTAAACTATTCATGATAACTTAACTTTTTAGCTCTTGCCAGAGAAACCTAGTTCTTACACAGAAGCACAGAAAGCATTTTTACAATAAAGACTTCAGAAGTCAAAATGCCACTGTTTTTGTGACTCTGGGTATCTCAAGTGTAAAAATTGAATGAGTCATTAAGTTCCTAAAAAACAGTATATTCATGTGGGTTTAAATATGTTTACAAAGCAAGCCTTTCTTTCTGTCAAAACTCTCTCCCATTATGAGAAGTTCAGAGTCCTTCTATGACAGTAAAGCTGCCACATTGGGGAGAAGAACTCAGCAAACATGATGCAGCATCTCCTACTGTCCTCCAAGTGTGTCACAGGATGTGTCACAAGACAACAGGGAAAATTCATCCAAGGAAACATTATGTCCCTGCATGTATTTTCTGGCTGGCATAATTGTATGTTGGTGGAAACTGGGGTTCTGTTTCATTGCATAAATTTACCTGAGTGTGACTGGTTCAAAGTCAGTGGAATCAATGGTTTAACAGTGGTGCATGGACTCTGGGAGATACATAACCTTGAGACTATGTGGTCTGATTTTTTCCAAATAGTAGAGAACCTTCTGTTCAAATTATGGCCAATGAAAACTCGAGAGCTTTCAAGTTAATGGAAATTAGGCCCCTTGGTATCTCAAGCAAAACAGTAAAACAAGTTCCTAAACCGCTAAAATACTAAAGCATCTTCTCAGTTCTTCTGAACATTTTGATACAAGGCTAATTATTGAGCCCAAACCAAAGCCTACGCTAGTAAACTGTGATGAATGCTGGGAGAGGTTGCATGTGAAGTCCTATTCAAACAAAGTATTGATTTAACCTCTTAAAATAAGGTCGTGATGAGCTTTTCACCAAAGAGACATTCTACCACTCAATTTCAGCACACTTGTCAAGTGTTTGTATCCCAAAATAAACTGTCCTTTTAGTCTTCATGGCTGGGGATGATGTGGTGATCTCATCAAGTCCTGATGCTGGCTCACCTGGATGTTTATTGGAAACTTCACAAACTCTGGCTGTGGCCATTTTCACTCCCATAGGTCCCATTAGTACCAAATGAAGTGTTCCACTGGTATTTGGACGCCTAATGCAACTTATTAGGCTCATACCTGTATGTTGTTGTGGTGCTTTTTTAAATTAATGACAACATTTCTGGATTTATCCACTCTGTGTGAAAACCAGTCCTTCTCCATGGCTTTACTATATGATAAACTCTTGCTCCTTAAGGGTTTTGTATGTAAAGTAACACAGATTTAATACAGCATGTGTTTTATTTTGAGCAGACTCTACATTATAATGTAGCAGTGTAATAGAACTCTTCTGTTTGACAAACGCTCTGGTGTAAATGATTTAATTTACTAGCTGAAGCATGAGTCTACATATTATTGTACTGATCAGTCATAGCACACTAAAATCACTCATCCTTAATGTAATGATCTGGTATCCCTACAGAGAATTTGAGTCATCAGAAAGTCATTAGATACAGTAAAAAATGAAAATTACTATTACACAGCAGTAAACACTATTAACTGTTAGTTAAAACAGCATTTAATTTAGCAATGCAACAGTTTACAGATTTCTGCAGTTTACTTAGTTCTCATGTAATTGTAACTACAAAGCTAAAGCTTCCAGTGCCAATAGCATGGTGAAAATATGGGTGGAATATGACCAACTATTTCATCTCAAAGTGGAGCAACTACACATTGTTACAGTGCGTCATGTTAAAGTTTGTCTTAATGGTTCAGCCATATGAAATAGAAGCTATGGCTGACTATAAGGAAGGCAAGAAAGAACAACATGGCTCTTTAAGGCACCAAAACTGTATCTCTGTGGTGGGGATGGTATGTTATTTATTTTCTTGTGGTAGATGGAAATTTTGCAAAGAAATGTAAATAAAAGTAGAATACAACTGAATTCAGAGCTGTTATGGTCTTCAGGCTTAGGGACTCTAGCACCTGGACACCTTTGGTGGCTTGTTCCTGTTGCTTCTAAAGAGAAAGATAATATTCTTAGGTAACGCTGAGGCTCCTAAACACCTCTTAGTATGAGCACATGCTTTTTTGTTTCCAACCCAAACTGTTCTATGATCTGAATGTAAAACAAAGGGGTCCCATGCCCCTGGGAGTTTGATTACATCTAAGAGGACATTTTGAGTAAGGCCATGATAGATTTAATTGCCATGGACAAAGTCTGAAGAAGAGCCATTCAGTGTTTATGTGTGACATACAAGGTTCACACAGGTTTAATATCTTCCTGGTGCATTCAGCATGACTGACAATTCCACCGTGACTGTCTCCTTTCATGCCTATGGCTAAATGTTATGACACTGCTGTAAACACGGACTAGTGTGCAGCAGATATGGCTTGCTGAGACAATGTTTAGTGTGTGGTGGGGAATGTTTACTAGGCTTTTACTCATGATTAGGTATAGGCCTAACACACAGGTGGGGATGTAAGCATGTACTTGCTGAGGTATGTATTTAGCCTGGTGTCAGTAGCAACTGAAAAACATAATGGGTATTTGATTAGTGATAAAACACTCCTTTGAAGTATTATCTGGTTTTACACTTGGATAATTGAAGTACAGTTTCTATAGGAAAACATTTGTGTGCCTTTAGGTTCTGGCATATTGGTCCTGATGAAACTTGTGACGTGTCATCCCTCTACCAAGAGGCAGTAGGGCTGGTACAAGGAGACATGTGGCTGAGTGGGCCCTACCTCTTCTTTGTCTGCTTTTGCAGCTGAAGCCCCTAACTAGAGAGTTCTCACCGTACCCACTCAACCAGCAGGTAACTGCCTTAAGGGAAGGGGAATCCCAAGCCAGGTGTGATTTCTAAAGTTAGAGCTGTCACAACCCTTCAAATGACTGTTTTTAAACTGGTGTTATTAATCATTTAGAGAAGGTGCTTTGCTCTAGTACAGCTAGACCAATTTCACATTTGGGTTTAAATAGGAATTAAAGTGCATTTGCACTAGGTGAATGCAGCCTTTGCAAACCCATACTTTTTACTGGTAAAGTATCCTCTTCCAGGCAAGACCTAAGATAAAGGTCTTTAATCTCCTCTCCTCTTTTCCTCTTTCCCTTTACCTTTTTTCCTTTTCCTTCCTTTTCCTTTCTTTTCCTTTTCCTTTTTATTCTCATTTTCCTCTTCCTTTTCATCTTTCGCCTTTTTCTTTTTCATATTTTCCTTTCCCTTTTTCTTTTCCTTTCCCTTTTCTTTCTCCTTTTCCTTTTCCTTTTCCTTTTCCTTTTCATTTTCTTTTCCTCTTTCCATATATGAAACTTGTGGCAAACCTCTGTGTAGAAACCTTATCTCCCAAGTCCACCATTAGCTCCTTAACCACAGGGATGTGGTTCCTTTCATGTTGTTTTCTTTTTGTCACACAGTGTTGTATAAATGTCAGAGGCCAGCTTTATTTCTTCCAACTGTAATCCACACAGGTTGCATAATGGACTGTTCTGGCATCCTGTAATTCAGCTGAAGTTGCTGGAATAACACCAGAGGTGAATCTGATCTTTCCTTTTGTGTATGCATGCATATTCTTTGTGGGTTCAATGTATCTATAGGCCTGGAAAGTATTGATATGCAGAGGATCAAATATTTGTGCTTAGACTTCACTGATAAGATAGAATTTTGGTATTTCTCTCATTTTCATGTGTCTGAATGAAGAACTGGCTAGAGGGGCATTTTTTCTTGGTATCTCGTGAATGTCTGGCGATACTTTTCAGTTAGCAATAATTATATTACATCTGCTGTGTACATAACAGGAAACTAATTCTTCTTATGAAGCTACAGTACATGGATATAGATTTTGAGTTTTCGCTGTTACATTTACTAACCACATAATTGCATATTTAGTCTTATTACACTAGATCCTGAAATTTTATGGTGCAGGGTATAATTACACCATTTACTCTTCAAGAAACCCTCAAGATATAATATAAATAATAGGATTGCAGATTCATAGAAATCAGAGATGGGAAAAGAGCCTATTAGGTCATCTGCAACCCAGTGAGAAAAATTATAAGCAGTTTGCTGGAGTGTGTCTTATCATAGACGCTGATTGCCCTTTCTACCTCCTTGTGCTAGAATTCCCCCAGACCCCTGCAGAAGAGCTACTTGCCGGGTGGGAGACGGACTGTGAACCAGTGCCTCTGCACTAGCTGACAGCTGTGTAGGCGGACTGGCAAAAGCCAGTCTGCCCAGAACTCCACGCAAGGGTGTCTTCTCTTAGGGGCTTCATTAGTCACTGGCAGACACAGTGATGGGGACTCTTACATGTTCTGGACTACCATCTGCAGAGGACCTGTGCTGAGTTTTATGCCTGCCACATCATTCAGCTCACCTTTAATTTAGAGCCTGGTCTTTTCCTCTAAGTAGTTATTTAATTGGAGTGTAACTAGCAATTATAAAGTAGCCACAAATATTAACAGCAGCTCTTATCCATAATAGTTATCTCCCCTTCAGCCATTTTTTTTCCGGCATAATGAAAAGCAACCTTCTAAGAGACACAAAGACTGGAGAGATGGCCATCAACTGATCCAGAAGTTCTTCAGGTCACTTCTCAGTTTGGTACCCCTGGTCATCGCTCTCTGCTCTCTCCTTGTAGGCACAGCTCCCTCTGTCTTATGTTTTCTCACTTACTGGTTTTCTACTTTCTTCTTTTCCTCTTACTTTCTCGTTAGCCTTAGAGAAGCTGGTTCTCCCTTTTCTTCACTCTTCCTCCCTTTCCTACTCACAGGGTAACCCAGCCTCAATGAGATTGTGTGGGTAAAACCACCTTTTGAACACGCTCACCCACGGTGTATTTAGACGTGATTAGAAAGTAGATAATTGTAATTGGAGTTTTATGGCTTCAGCCAGCTTCACCTTCATTAGTTCTTACCGCAGGTACGTGAGGGAGATGGAACCACCACCATCCTTCTGCATCATCTGTCTGTGTCTCTAGACAGGCCTCCGATGACATGTTTTTCAGTTCCCTGCTGTTTGCATTAGCTCTTGCATGCTGCTAGTGGGTTTGTTCATTGTTTACGGACTCTCCTTCCTATAGCAAGGGTGAGTGGGAGCACTGGAGGGCTCTGTGGCACCTGACCTTGTGGAAGGTGGTCCTGCCATCATACAGAACTCCAGGAGACATCTGCAGAAGTGGTGCCTCAGGGAAATTAATCCTTTGGGACAAAACGAGTGGTGCAGCAGGGGTCTCACAGCAAACCCCTGCCCACCTCCACATGCTGGGGTGGTGGTGGGTCAGTGATGCCTCTCTATCTTCTCTTGGGGTCAGAACAGACCTACTGCATTTTGTTCACTTTGGAGGATCTCTGCTGGAGATCTGGCTCTTTCTTACTTGATTGTGAACCAGTGGTGCAGCATTCCTGAAGGATGACTGTAGTGATGAGGCAATTAATTACAAAGCTGACTTAACCATGTGCTCAGGTTTAAACAAGTTTTCATCACTAACATTCCCCTCGTAATTGCTTTTAAAGGAGCAGAATATGCTGTGAAGCAAAAATCATTGGGGCAGAGGTAGCTGTGTAAAAGGGCAAGGGTGGCAGGGGCAGGAAAAGCTAGAAGCAAGGACTCAGTTCCCTGTGAGCAGGAAAGCACAAGGGAGATTACTCAGTTTTTGGTTCAACAATGGTGGTTTCATTGTGAAGCGGTGAGCAGATTCTGTGGAGGATGGGGTCTGGTTTAATATGCAAGCCAGGATGACCTTCCTCAACATCCCGATAGACCTGGTATCATACCAATAACTGACAATAACTTCAAAGATGCTTTGGGAAGACGGTTCCTTATGCCTTTCAGCACGAAGAACCAGAAGGGCATGACTTTCAAGAGCTCCATGGAGTCAAGAATCATCACCACTTATAATAGGTGACTACATGCAAATATGGAAACATACAGGTTACCCTCACCTGTGGCAGTCACCTCTTTTATTATCACTGATATTTTTGTTGCCACAAAATAGTTTAGACCAAAATGCATGTGACGGAGTGACAAAATGGTTTAGACAAAAGGGCCAGGAGCAAAATATACTAGCAAGAAAAAAAACATTTGGAGGTCCAGGAAGCATGGGAAAGGGCACCTTTCAAATTATTTTATGCCATTGTAACCATTATCTTCTGCTGATACCCTTTAGACTTTCCAACCTGTGCTGAAAGCTTGTCTTTAATTAGTGTTTCCCTGGAGCTTTTACAGTAGCGAGTGAGTCCTCTTTAGCCCACAAATGTTTATCACTTCAATGAGAGCTAAGTGTCTGTATCTGAGCAAACTGAGGCCCCTGTGAAAAAAAGTAAAAATACTTTGTGCCAGCATCTGCTCTTAGTGGTTTTCAGAGGTGGACTAAAGAGAGTGGACTGAAAGAGGTGGACTAGAGCTGTTCCAGATACCCAAATGTAGCAAAGAGCAATTTAGGTCCGTGCCATCCATTAAGTTTAGAATGCACTGTAATTCTGATTTCAGGCTGTGTTTTTATTTAAACCCTATCCATAGATGTACCTAATAAACAGTAGTGGAAACTAATTTACATTCTAAAATCTATTAATTTAATCATACTCATTATATAAATCAACCAGTAAATACCAAGTAAAGCAAGCAGAGTGAAACAACAAAATGAGCTATCTGATGTAACTTAAATAATGACAAGCACTGCAACCTACAAGAAAAAAATCACACACTTAACACTTTAACAGCATTTCCATTTCATCCAATAAACTTACAATGCATCCCAGTCTATTAGGTCTTTCATAGTTGGTGTGATGAAAGTGTGGGATGAATAAAAACAAGTCCTTACGGGCAAAATTCAACCACACATGGAAATGCTGGATAAAATCTTCCCCACTCTTTCACTCCTATGGAAAGAGGAACTAGAAGAGCTACTGGGTAGAAAATGTGTGTTTCTCTGAGGCAAAGAGGGATGGCAGAATCATGGTGCATGGGAATGGATCCAGACAAGAGGTGTCAACACCTTGATATGGAGGATGCTGTGTCGCTGTTATGGTCCATGAGACTGGAAAAGCAGCTGTTACAAAGCTTTGTAGCCCACCTGTGGGGAGGAACATCTCTCTGTAGTGCTTTCAAAAGCAGACATAAACTGAGAAATTTCACCCAGAGAAAGGACAACCTGGTACTTGGGGCAAAGGATGAGCCTTTAGCAAATATGGGGTTTGGTTCTTTTACCCTTTGAGTCTGTATGTGGTGAGAAATATTACTAGGGTAAGATTTTTTCTAGAGCCTAAACTTAGTTGCAGAGTTAGAGGTTTTAGTGTTACCACTCCAGAGAGGCAAAGGTGACTGTTACCACACAACAAAGATTGCAGCGTCGGTAGTGAGGACATGGGTTAGATAGGACTGGAGAACCTGGCCTCTTTTGAAGAAGTTCTCTGATGGTGAAGCTCCTTGCATGAAAGAATTACAAGAGTTTATAATTAACACTTAATGTATATTTAAAGATCATACCTTTCAAACACAACAGATTGCTGTTGTCTGCTGCTCACCCTGGCCCTGCTTCCCAAAGCAGTGGTGACCGCTTTGGCTTCTGCAGGCAACTCCACATCCTTCAGCAGCAGTGTCAGTTCAATGGACAAAGTACAGTCCATAGTGCATCCACTGATGGTTAAGAAAAGGACTTTGCTCCAAAGGGTTATACAGCCCTTGGACATCTTTCCAGGGCTGTGTCTATCTTTGAGAGAATTTCTCCTCATTATTTCTCTCAGAGATTCCCACTCAAACTTCCTTTGGTTTCCAAAAATCAAACAAATCTTGAGTGGTATGACTTCTCCCTGAGGGAGGAGATTTACTGTTTTGGTGAGAACCACCCACCAACCAAGCACTTGCATAGGTCAGTTCCCGAGTGGTAAAGCCTATAAATAAGTTCATTTAGAGATCTGGTGATGCCCCTGGGAAACTCTACATCAACACATATGTGTAGAGGCAGATCCAGGCCCATGCTTCTCCTGTTCCTTTTATTTTTAGAGACTTGATCCCAAGAACAGCAGACTTCTTTCTTGGGGCCATATTTTTAAAGTGGTCCTATCTCCACATCCGAGTGTGAAACTATAATAACAGCAACAACAACAACAACAAATGATGGTGATAAGAGTAATACCTTTCACTTATGTGTTTCTCATTGCTATGATTTGCATTACATCAGAAATGTACAACAGGGGCTCCCTGCCAAGCAGATAACCAATGTTGACCTGAAGAAACTATGCTCCAAGACATAAGCTAGCTCCAAAAAAAAAAATACACATGCAAAACTATATACACTCACATATATGGACTCAATCTGATTCATCCAACGAGATGAAAGCAGTTGGCAAACAGCAATTTACTCATTTTCATGCAATAGATAAGCATCATCTTTCTATCTGATGGATGAGCAAGACAAGTTAAATGACTTGCCCAAGGTTACACAATGCATCAGGGCAGAGCTTGGAAGCACTATAAAGGAGTCCTCATTCCCTGATCTAACCTTCCTCTTCTTGACTTTCATCTGAATTTTCAGTGTAAAGAAGAATAGACTTCAGAAATGTGCACACACATACACATACACTTGTAAACCTGGAAGATAAAAAGACATTAAGGTTGGGCTCTAACTGCATATGGTTAGCAAACTTCCCTTGAAGATCTGTACTTTCTCCATGGCCTCTTAACTTGCTCAGTATAAGTCTGGAGCCAATTAGCATTTGATTTTGAGTAACAAATTCTCTGTTACAACAGAAATTAGATCTGTGCTCTCTTGATGTTATAATTCTCAGTTTCAATGTCACGGAGTTTTAGCTATAGGTGAAGAAGAACCAAGAGTTACTGGTTAACTGTGGATGGCTGCTTTTCTTAAAAGCAGCAGAGAGACTGAAACCATTTAAGCTGCTTCCTTTTTTATTTTTTGGTGTCTTTGGTGAGAAAGAAACAATCACTGTTATATCAGTTAATTACAGAGAATTCTCTCACTTCCACAACATTATCTGCCCAAAGATCTTTAGGAATACTAGGCACTAATTCAGTATGATAGCACTGCTATAAACGTATATGGGGCTTCTCCACATTTTGCAGAAGAAAAAATTATAGGGGGAAATTTGAAGTTCTGCTTGTTAGCAACATTGCTGTGTGAATGGTATGTGTGGGTATAAAGACCCAGGCATATAAATGTAATAGTCCACTTCCAGGGACAAATTGGAATACGTATATAAAGTAAACTATTGTACCCAATAGCTGTGAAATTTAATATCACACAAGTAAGTGACTTACCCATGATCTCAAAGGAAATCTGTGGCAGAATCGGGAAAGCATCCCGCTCTTGTTCTCGAGCCACAAAACCACTTTTCCCTTTGAACCTCCAATCAGTCTTTTCTTTGATTTAAGGTTGACTGAGATGAGCTGATTAAGTTTCTATGTATCATCTGGAAGCTTCAGAACAGGCTTGTTTTGCTAGACATTCCCATCAGCCCCCATAGTTTCAGGCCTTTTGATTATAAAATGCTTTTTACGTTAGTCTTCATGGAAACTCCCTTTTTCTTTTGTTTTAATCATTTACAAGCTGGAGCCTTGCCAATTTATGTAACATGGTCTCATCCTACTCATTATTTCATCATACTCCTGCCAGATCTTTATTAAATATATTTCTTCCCCCCCTTTAGTAAAATAGGGATGGGTGCCTGGGAACCTGGATATGCAAAATGAGTGGGAATTTAGATTTTTTTTTTCTCTGGGTTTTTCACCTTCTTTCTTTCCAGACTCAGAAATATCAGTGAGAAGGTTTATCTTCCTCGCTTGTGGGAGAGCAACTGTCAAATTTAGGTGGATTATTAGTGTGTGTGTGTGTGTGTGTCTTACCTTCCCAAACTCCATGGTTCCCACTAAGAGGGATCCAAGCCACAGACTTTGAGATAATCTTCATGGTCCTAGCGTGCACAAAATCTGCAAAATTTGCTCTATAGATCAATGGAGCAGTATTTTAGCTTTCCAAAATACCTCCCAAGTGTAAATAACTCCTAAACCTTTTGCACCTGAAGTTCAGGTACTCTTGGTTTTCCTGTCTCCTTTCACCGCCTTGTTACTTTCCTATCCTTCCCATCTCATTTCTTATTTTTAAGGCTAACTGAAAAAGCTATATAATTCCCTGTGTTTTTTCACCACCCACACTCACCCCTTTGAATGCCATGAACACAACATCTATAATGTGATATTAGAACTATGCCAAGGCCATCCTCAAGGGACATTGTGGTGCTCTAGACTTGGCTGGGCAGTTCAGGGAGCAAGGGCACTGGACACAGCTGAATCCTGCTGGTGAAACTTGGTCGTGGTGGTTGTCTCTCTGTAAGGATTTGTTTGAGTATTCTTTGCGTCTTACAAAGACCCATCTTGTGAAGAAGTGGTCACACAAGGTTAGTCCACGGCTGGAGGCTGTGTTGCTCATACTTGATAAAGCCACATTTCTCTTTTGGGTTTTTTTTAGACTCAACCAAAGCCATGGGGAGACATGTGATTTCTTACTCCATGGAGCAAACCCCAGAGCAGAACATCTCTCACTGATCATGTCCTTGAGCAGATCATAGGTCCCAGTCTGCCCCTGCAACTGCCCCACCATCCTCTCCATTCAGAGCTAAACGTATGTGACTTCCATGGGATCTTGTAACAACTCCATGCCAAAACCTGCTGGCAGGTGATGGGCTCACTAGCTTTCCCTAGGCATTTTTCTTTGCTGTGACCCTTGTCCATGAGAAGCTTTTTCCCCTGTATTTGCCTCCCATGGGCGTAAACTGTTTTTCTTGCTCCCAGAATGAGAGGTTTCTGATGCATTTTGCATAGATTTTGAACCATGAGCTTTTCCACAGCTACACTAACCTGGGGTTTCCTATGTGTGCAGGGTTCTCCTTACCCCCATTGGTTTTCCTAACCTTTTATTGGTAATAACTATAATCCTTTTGTGGTTTGAAGAGAACAGGGACTCTCATTACTTCAACTTTCTGCTGTGCTGTGAGCATTTGAACAAGCAAAACCACACAAACTTCTTTTCCCCTGACTTGATGGACACCGCTTTGTGTTCAGAAGGGGACTTGCCACCAGGGAATCCCACCATGACTTATTAGCATAGGTGTTGATTGCATGTTGTATGAGATCTTCTTGAAAAACATGCTGTGTGTATGTATAGTTCAGCATAGCGTCGCATTGTATCATTGGAAATGTGCTGTCAGCTGTGATAAGGGCCCTGGTCTGGTGTTTCAGGGGTATCCTCCTCGGGAGCCCCCCTCCCTAACCAGCACACATGGCTTATTTCAGTTTATTTCAAGTACAAACATGACTGCTCTTCTGAAGTACTCTTATGAGCCTTGGGGGTAAGTCATCTCTGGCAGGGATGATTTAGCAGTATGTCTTTGAGAAGGTGAACTCCAGCAGAGGCAGGGAAATCACCCCAAACCTCTCATAAAGGTGGTGGCACAACTTATAATGCAGATCTCAAGAGCTTCTTGTCCCACTCCAGTGCAGCCCCGGGCAGAACAAAGGGATTCACTTCAGGTCTCTAGAGGCCGCATCATACCACAGACTTGTAAAAGTAATACAAAATGTGTTGTGTGCTAGAGGTAAGCACCTCGCCACTGCCAATTGAAAGCATCAAAACCTAGATGCTTGAACTGTATTCAGAAGGATGAGGCAAGCTCATGTTTAGCCTGAATGGCAGAAAGGCAGTTATGGGGACCATGCCAAAAACCCCACAAATATGTGCTCATATACTAACAGAGAGGAGGACGAAACTATCTCAAATATCTTTGGCGAGTGCTCACTAGAGGCAAAAAATGGCACCAGCAGGCCACCGAGAGTAGGGAACCTCAAATAAAATACAGTTTGGATACCCAAAGGCCTGTGGTGAAACACAGGTCAATTGGCTGGAAGGAGGTGAATATAAGAGCTCCAGTGTTGTCAGAAACTGTGCTGAAATTATAGTTAAACTGGCACCATGGCAAATCTGGCTTTTGCCTCAGTTCAGAGGTGGCTCAAGAAATAGGAGAATGTATTGGAACAGCAAAGGTACCACTGCTGTTTCCCAGCTTTATTTTCGCATGCCTTGTGCTTGGTTCTATGGTAACTGCTGAATTTCTGCTCCAATTTTGTCTTAATTCTTGGAATTAATGGTGTGGAAAATGTGACTTTCTAAGGATATGCAGCAAAACTACATAGGAAGAAACTTTTTCAGGAGTTGTGGTTATTGCAGGGTTATTTGTCACTTTGGCTCAGACTTGATAACAGTGTTGTTTGCGGCTTTAATACCTTCAAGGTACTTTGCAAATAGGGTCCCAATACTGAAGCATGTGATGGAAACACCTTTCAACAATCTCAGTGTCTGGGAGGAGAGGAACATCAACACTGGCCTCATGGTTTATGTTTTCAAAGGTGGCTTTTACATTTTGGTGCTCAGCTTTTGGATGCAAGGCTCACAGGCTAGCATTTTGGCTGTATTGAGCAACCAGAAAAGCCTCTGAGTTTCTGCCAGGATGTTGAGTGTGGTGTCCCATTACAAACACAGCCCATTTATTAAAGCTGAACAGCCTCTAAATAAGGGTATTTTATGGGACATGCATTCAAAAATTTGAATTCCTGTAACTTCTCCAAGCCAATGGTAAGGGTCAGTTTTCCTTCCTCACGTGGTCTCACAAGGCCCTGGCAGCCAGTCCTGGGGGACGACTGGGAGTGGGACAGTCAAATCCCAGGTTTTCTAGGGGTGACGAAGTGGAGAGGATGGATAAGCAGACAAGTATGGACTCCTTAGGAACCGCACTCAAGTGGGCATGGCTGGTTTATCAAACTGAATCAAATTGCTTCCAGCACAACCTTTGGGGAAAAGTGGTTGCTTGAATGGGGGCTCACATTGAAGAGAGACTTTGGAACTATGGAGTTTGGCATATTTTAGCTACAGACCCATCCTGAAGTCACATCTTCAGTTTGTTTTGTTCCCTTTGATGTAGCATTCCAGAGCCTATGATCTCAGTGGAGGCTCAGCGCTTGCTCTCTGATAAGTAGTAGTTTGCAAAAAATCAACTTATAATTTTAATACTTACATCTTCGTTTTACCACAGGGCTCTTGAGATTTGCAACCATCTTTTAGAAGGCTCCCGATCAAGCTGTAGTTAGTTACGTTATGTAATGGAGCAGCACTCACACAAAACCAACATGGCAGCTGGTGCTGGGGTTTCATGGACACATAACAGCCCGAATGCCAAAAAGATGAGGGAGGAAAAAAAAAAATCTATTTAAGCAATTTTTTCCTCTCTATAGGAACTTAGTCTGTCAGCAGCATAAACACTTGCAATCATGCACTTCCTAGGATGCATGTGCTATCGAAAAGGGAGGTGTTAATTGCTGTGCTAATTACAACATGATTGCTTTGCACTTGTTTTGCACTTGCAGGTGATTAAATTTTTAACGAAGCATATTACTTGGCACTGTTAGCACAGTTAACACATTCTCTCCTCCCCCCTCTCTTTTTTTTTTTTTATGCCTTGGGAGAAGTCCCGCACCACAGACCCTTTGCTGGCTGCGATGTACTGTTGTGCTTGGAACAAGCCTCTGTTTAGGCTGTCGGTAGCAGTACCCCGGCTTCCTGCTCGGAAAGAGCAGCAGCCTGTTATCATCAGGCTCAGCATGACGGCGCTGGCCAGATGCGAACGCAGAACCCACCAAGGTATTAGCTAAAAATTAGGCAGGGCTGTTGATGCCAGTCTCCCAGATTTCATTTAAAAACTACGCCAGCTCGAGCCAGTCAGGCAGCAGCGGCGGAGGGTGTGCGGGAAGGTGGAGAAATGACAGCAAGTTCCTCATGATTTATTTCTGCTTTGCTGAGAGGGTTCCCAGCTGAATGGGAGCAAGGGAAACTTGCATCTGTTCGACGGGCAGGCTCACATCTCTCTGATAAGGCAGCAATTACACATGGCTGCATGACCAAAGGAAAGCTGGGTGAACCAGCCCATTGGATTTCTTGGTGGGCATAGATGGCTTTACCTTTCTGGCTGCTTCCTTTGCAAGTTCCCTGCAAACTTGTTGATTATGATGGGTTTCAGCTCATCAGTCCCAAATGAATTATGGTCTATCTTCTGTGGATGTTGTCCAGCCTAGTAGATTGCTTTTGAATTGCTTGGCTCTACAGGCTTTACAGCCTTTGGAGACTGTCTGGTCTATCTGTTACGGCAGTTGAAATGTTTTGAGGCTTTTTGGGTCAGGCTGTTTGAACAGACTGAATGGTTGCTAGTATTATACACAAGAAGCGGGTGTTATATAGTCCCGGAAAGGGCTCTTCACTAGAAGAGGTCAGAAGTTGCCTACTCTTTTTGTTAAGGGATGATACAGGTAAAAGGAAGGAAACTGGATGGACAATGAGAAATACTGAAAAGGTCAGAAAAGACAATCTCATTTAGGTAGTTTTTTAAAATTCATGAGCAAGAGTCACTTAATAAGGAAGCATGGAAGGAAAAAAAGGTTTGAAACTGGTAAGGAAATATTTTTAGACAACAGTTAATTAACCCTGGGAACTTACTGCCACAAAACACCACTGAGCTCAAGAGATCAGCAGGATCCGAAATGGACTAGACACTAGTATGGATAATGAGAACTACATCAGACTAGATTAAAACAAAAAAAATATAAGGGATGCAAACTCTCACGCTTTGTGGTGCTGGGAAACAGCTAACTGATGAGGAGTAAGAAAATACTTTCCCTATGGGCAGATCATCCCATGATGGTTCATTAGGGGGTTTCTGCACTGCCCTGTGAGGCAGCTGGTCTCGGCCTCTGGAGAGGACCGCACAAAACACAGCAGAGCAGTGGCCTGATCCGGCACCTGGCCATTCCTTTGTTCCTGTGCAGCATTGTTCTGCATCCCAGCTAGGCCGGGGACATGTTTTACAGATAGAAAGGGGGAAACCAAAGAGGTTACAAGGAGACTATGTGAATACTCCTGACATGAATCTTTGCTTCTTGCACATGCACGCACGTAGTGAATTAATAGGAACAAAGGAAAAAAGTCGCCTGTCGGGATTGTTTATATAATGTGAATTAAAAAGCGCTTGGGAACACCTTCAACATGGATTAGTCAGATTTATTTTGACTAAATACTTGTGAACCTTTTTTAGCTGAATTTGACTGCGTGCAGGCACACGTAAGCATACCTTTGATGAGGAATGAGATCCTGGAGGATCTGGGACAGCAGGTCTGGTCCCTGGGGAGCTGGGAAACAAGACTGAGAGGTGGCACCCACAATGGCAGAGAGCCCTGTGCCCTGTAGCTGATTTGTCTTTAGGATTAAGTGTTAAAATAAAATGCAGGCTTATAAACTGTTGTGAGGTGATTGCCTTACCATACTGTCATGACTTGGCAAGTTCAGTCTAGAAGTTCATGGACACTGACCCTTACATATTAAATATAGATAATGTAAATAGATTTGCCCATTGGCATTAAGGGGCCAAACTTAAGTACCTAAGCCTCACACTTTTTGTGCCACGTAATTGTTCATGTGTCACTGTTCACATAATTGGAGGACTAACAGGCCAAGGGGGAATGAATATGACAAGGGGAATATGTTTTCTGCAAAGCTGGAGATTTTGCATTAACAATTCAGGACACTGGTGAGGCTCTCTTTTAATGTTTCATGAATTCTTTTGGCCACATAACACAGGCCTTCACCTTTTCCACTATTTTGGCCATGTGGCCTTGGAGGCAGGAGGAAAAGGTGAGCAGTGTTAGAAAACCCTGTGTGCCTTAGCCCTGCCCTGGGGGAGGTAGTTTGTGTGTCCCCTCCAATGGGGCTGGAGAGAGGGGGAGCAAAAGGCAGGGGGCTACAAAGCCCTGGGGACTCCAGCAAAACGTCTTCAATTGCAGGATTGGTTTTTGCTTGACTTTTCTGTGCCAACTTTAATAGATGTGAATTGATACAGCTTTTAACTGGCAGGTTTCATTATCTGCAATTTTGTTACTAGCAATATCTGCTAAAGGACCACTGACTGTTTTTTTATTTTTTGCTTAATGGGTTCAATTATATCCGTAGCAAACCTTGCCATTTTTTCCCCCACCAAACTTCATATTCTAGTCTATTACTCATTGTCTGTCTGGCCCCCATCGTGCTTTCACTGCAGATGTCATAACAGAAAAGAGATGAACAGGCAGCTCTTACTTCCTGATAAATTAATGTGCTGCAGTCTAATCCATATCCCAAATGATAAAGTTAACAACAGTTTGTAAGCCTGTCACATAATCTAAAAAATTCAGATGGATATTTTTCCCCCTCGTGTGGGAGGGAAAAGCTATTTCGGGGATGAGCAGTTATTAATACATTTAAACTGCAGCAGAATGCCATGGAAATGGCACAATTAATTCATCCTCTGCCTCAATCCAGTGGTGAAGCACTTTTATTGGGAGCAACCTGTTCGGCAGGCTGCCGTCCGCGGCATGGTTCCCGGGGCTGCTGCAGCCTATCCTCCCTCCTTCTGCTGCTTGCTCCAGCTGGGCTCGGGTCCTGCTCAGCTGCCAGCCTTTCGGGGCGGATTTCTGCAGCGCTCTTTGGGGTCAGTCACCTGCGGCTCTCCCACACTCCCCAGCATGTGGTTACTGGGACGTGGAAATGGGGGCTCTGTGAAGCCTGCTCTAAATCAGCCGTGCTGCTCCAGAAACTGCCGTGTGCGGCAGCCTCAGCAGCACACATCCCTTTGCAAGGGGCAAATTAATCTACAGACCTGAATGATAGATAACCCTAGACCTGCCACTGTGAGACAGGCAGGGAGGGATGCACTTCCTGGTGTCAGCCTCCTGCATGGTTTCACCAGGGAAAACAGTGTGCTGAGCCTCCCTGTTCACACAGAGCAGCTCAGGTATGCGGGCAAGCATCCAAAGGATGGATCCTCAACTGGGGGGAACTGGATTAGCTCCTTAAAAATTCATGGAGCCAAGCGAGTTTACACCAGCTGACTATCAGGCCCTCGTTGTGTAAGTGCCTGCGGGAGCAAAATGTGCGAAAAGGGTTTGTTTGTGTAAGCTCTCAAAAAACGTGAAATTACCCTAATTTCTCAGTCTGGAATTCTTACAAGAATGTTTCCTGTTAGACTTTTCTTGTGCCTTTCTACAGCCATACCAGATATGACAGGAAAAGGCTTTTATCCTAATATTTTTCAGTGATTTTAAGCACAAAGCAGATGGGCTGAGGAATGAGGGGGAAAAATAAAGGCAATAATGAAAACTTCTTTCTGTGCTGCAAAGTCACCAGATGAGGTATAATGGCATGGAACGTGTTGTGAGGGATAAAGAAATCTTTATATGAAAGCTAAGTTGTATATCCTTCACTTCAGTGTTTTGATTTGCTCTTCTTGCCAGTTCTCAAATTATTATTATTATCTTTTTTTGTTGATGGTACAGCCTGCATGAGACTTAGATCTAAAGTTTGCGTTGCTGCATCTCCCTTTTACTTCAATCTGTAGTCCCACTTCAAAACCTGAGCTAAGCATACTTTCAAGGTGCAAATATGTGGTGGGTAAGGAGAGAGTGGAGGTGGTTGGTGTTAGTGTCAGCTGCAGTTACTGAGCTGGTGGACTGAGAAAACCAGAAGAAAATGGGATGCTGCAGGACTCAGTTTGGAAGCTGGAGGAATACTGCAGCAGGCAACAGATTTTGCAGCATGCTGGCTCCTGCATGAAGCCGGCACACCGTGCTGCAGCCTGCACAGTTGGCTCTGAGCACGTGGTAGCGTGGGCCAAAAAAAGCATCCTTCAAGTCTCCTTGAGGTTCTTCCTTCACTTCTGAGTCACCTTTGCTGTATATGGGGAAGGTAGGGCCATACACAGACTCTACCTTTCTTGCTCCCATTCTGGCATGCCTGGCATCAGTACTGCCCTCACACTTCCTCAGCATTGATTTTCCATCCAAAAAGTGGATGGGAGGCAGAGATGGGAGGCCCTGGTGTCCTTTAGCAAAGTGCTACCCATGAATGACCAACAAATGTCTCCCTTGCTCAGCTCCCTTGCTCAACAGGAGCTGAGCAAGTATAAAAGCAGAAACATGTCATCACTGTGGGACACACTAATACAATGAAAACCACAGGTGCTGATTTTAAGGATGTTTTCCTGTTTAGCTGCCACTGACAGAAGCAACCCCTTGTTTAGGTGTTTAATAGTCCCTGGACAAGGACCCTGCAAGCAGCCCCTTTTCCTCTTGGGTGGTTCTGATGCCAAACAGGGGAAGGCAAAGCTTATTTCTGAGGCTGACCTATTTCTGTGGAGCAGCTGCAAGACAGGGTAATAATCCACTTATCTGGTGAGAAACCCACAGCAGCACCTTACAGACAGGCACTGCCTTGCAGAGCTCTGGTTCAGCAGCCCATGTGTAGGTTCTGATGGCCTCACTCTGTGACACCCCCCTCACCTGTCTGTACCACCAGAGGGAAAGGTCAGTCCAAAAGACAGGGTGGTGTGGAATATTGATGGCGTTACTTGAAATCTTACCCAGTGGTAGCTTTTACAGAAAGGCTTACAAAATACCCACAACTGCCAAACAAAACGAAAAACATTGTGGAGTTTCAGGATACCAATGGCTGAGGGGTGAGCGGTGTCCCCACAGGCACGTCTTGCAGCCTTGCTAGGTGGAGGGTGCTGGAGCACAGGCCAGACCTGGTGCTCAAATGCTGCTAATCAGCTGTGGCAATATCACCAGGTCTGCTTTAATGCCAAAAGTGTGATACTGAAAGGCAAGATCTCTGCAGCTCCATACAAGGCCACATAGCTCTTTGGACAGGTGGCATTGTGCTGTATTGCTCTCTTGGTTTCCTCACAAACCTCGCATTAGGGATGCTCCTGAGGTCAGAGCAGGTAGCAGTTCTTCCTACTTCAGGGCCTGAAAGGGAGGGGAGGTGGGGACCTGTGGTTTATGTGATGCTGGAGGCTGCAGTGAGTAAGCTGTTCCCTATTGACCAGGGCATGTGTGCAACGAAAGGACCTGCTTAAGCCTACCAAGAGATCTCATTGCTGCCACCACATAACTCACGGCGGTTCCCACTTATTAGCAAATCTTTCCCATATCAGGAATGAGGTAACGCTCACTCACCCAGTCAGCTGTGTCTTCCAAGAGCCTTCCAGGCAAACAGCGAGCTCCACTGAGCAGGTCTGTGCTATTTGAATACTTTTGCTGAGCTTTCCCTGGATAAAAATTATCTTACCCCAGGGGACTCCTGCGCCCGAGGGACCACATAGCGTTCTGCTGGGCATGCCAATCAAGTGCTGGTAGAGGGTTAAGACTAACTCCTCCTGTGGGTTCAGTGACCTACAAAGAAGAAAGTGGGTGTATGTGAAGAGTCTGGAGCTCATTATATTTCATACTTCAAGACCTGTATTATGATTTATTCAGGATGCATTTCTACCTCTTCCCCATCTTTTGTAAAAACAACCCCACAATGATTATAGAGTAATAAAATGTCACAGGTTCTTCCATGTGCATTTTACTAAATACCTGGGGTGAAGACATTCCCAAACTGCCTGGGAATCTTCTCCCATAGACCAGCTGATCTTAAGCTCCATTTGTCTTCCCCAGATGAATCCTTTCAAGTACTGTAGGATACCCAGACCTAATAGGCAGGGAAAGCACTCTGCTGGAGCATTTTTCTGGAGAGAAGTGGAATGGTGTAATGCACAGGCCACTCAGTCCATTAGGAGTTTGGGTGTGCTTATTTCCTGTACTTATACGTTACATGGGTTTGGTGGTGGTGGATTTTTTCTATATTCTTGATAATAATAATAACAACAACAACAATAATAGGATTAAAAATGTTCTCTGTTCACCCCCTGCATCCCTGTTTGTGGATGGCATTGCTGTTTGGTAAATCTCAGTATTTAGGACAGATCAAGTTGTTAGCACTGAAATGATGAAAAACAAAGCAGAGCTGACTGCTTCAGACTGCTGATGAACAGCAACAACCAAAGTTAAAAAGCTACAAGTGGCCAGACTGATGAGAATATATTACATGTAAGATCCAAAAGGCTTGAATGTGAGTGCCTTAAGTAATACAATCAGCCATTGTGAGGATTTCATAAGGATGGGCATATTGCAAAAGAAGGGTTGCTTTGGTGTTTGTCTTTTGCATAGAAATCCTTTCTGAATACAAAACATGATTAAACAAATAGTTTCATGAGCACCAGAAATAGTGATGCCTGGTTTCCAATAGCTCTTTCCTGTGTGAATCCTCTGCTATCTGAGACAGATCTCGTTAGCTTTTCCCTCAGCTGGCACTAGTAAGTTCTTGCATCTTCCTGTTCACTTCTTTTCATAAAACTTACAGCAACACTTTCATTTTACCTCTTGGCTTGGTTGAACACAGGCAACAGGAACAAAAGCGACTGGGCAATAAAAGGGGGCAGATAGATCTAACCAGAGGGTGCCCCATGTGTCCGTAGGAAATCAGAGCTGTGGACTGACCATTACTGGGAATGCCCTTACCAGACTTTATTGTTGCTGCACTGTGCCGTGGTTCTGCAGTCTCCTGTGCTATCCCAGAGCAAATAGGGTAGTCAGTGGTAAGGAAAGCTCACTACATTCCCCTGTCCTGTTGTTGCATGTAAAGTGAGTCTGTCTTTGTACATTGATGGCGTTCATACTGTCATCACTTCTGAGATGTTTAGAGAAGTTCTCAGTGTGGAGGGTAGCCCAGAGATAGGTATCCCTTCAGGTCAATATTTCAGGAGCATCAAGTGATATTTTTGTCCCCTCATCTCCCGCTGACCAAGAGTTTCAGTGCAGATATTACCCAGGGGGTTCATCCTGGCTGCCCTTTTGTCTGCAAGACCCCACACAGAAAAACATGTCCATAACAAATTCACATTATGCTCCAGCAAAGGAGAAGGAAGCAAGTTTCCTTTGTTTATTGAAGCTTATAGGAGGGGCATGCCTACATCATGTTCCAGTATTTTAAGGGTGGCTAAAAAGAAGATGGAGACTCCCTTTTTACAAGGAGTCACATGGAAAGGAGGGGTAATGAGCTCAAGTTACTCCCTGGGAGATTCTGATTGGACACAATACAAAAATTTTTCACAATGAGAACAATCAACCATTGGAACAAACTCCCCAGGGAAGTGGCGGATTCACCAGCGTTGGACACTTTTAAGATTCATCTGGACAGGGTGCTGGGACACCTTGTCTAGACTGTGCTTTTATCAAGAAAAGTTGGACCGGATGATCCTTGAAGTTCCTTCCAACCTGGTGTTCCATGATTCTATAAAATCCATTTTACGAGCTGTCTATGGGGTATTTCTCCAAATGCAGGAGGCTGCTGAGCTACAGAAGTTCTTCATCTGCAGCAGCCCTGGTGGAGCCCTCAGAGATCATTTGTGGGCTCTGAAGGCTGCCTAGATTTCCCAGGATGGGAACTTAGGAAGATAAACCAGCCTTTTAATCTTATATTTTAATTAAAGAGGTTGATGACACAAGCTATTCTGATTGCCCATGATGAGTTGCGGGCCAGTAAAAGATTGGATTCTAATTTGAGTACTTTATAGCTCAGACTTATCTTTCTGGTCTCTGAAACAGCACGTGAATATTTATTTCTCACTTTCTTTAGGCATATAAAAGCATTTCACTCTGGAACACCGCAAGTACAAGATGACGAGACCACACTGTTTTATAAGATGGAAACCTGTGTAATCTCAACTGATCCCCATTGAAGTTAACACAGACAGAGAAGACCACATTTTCATTAACTTGTGAATATACATGTATTTTAAAATGGTAGTTTGAGGTTGGAAGCGGGTGCCCATCTGTAATGTAGGGACATCTTGTTAGCAGATGTTATTTGTCTGAGAGGTTGAACTTATTCTAATGACAGTACTTCTGGGTATTTTTACTTTTGTAAGTGTCGTGGTTTAAACCCTAGCCAGACAGCTTGTTCACTCACTCCCAGTGAGTGGTGCCGGGCTGAGAGCAACCGAGGCCCCCCCCCCCCTTCTCCCCGGGACTCTCCCCTTCCCCGCTCCTGGAGGAACGGGGAGGAGGATCGAAAGAGTGCAGCTCCCATGGGTTGAGACAAGAACAGTCCAGCAACCAATGTACAACACAAATCACCACCGCTACCACCAACGACAACAATGATAAGAGAAAATAACAAGGGAAGAGAATACAATACCACCCACTGAGAAACGAGTCCCACCTGGAAGCCCGTGTCCTTCCGGGTAACTCCCAGTTACCCCCACCCAGGGCATGACATGCTGTGGTATGGAATACCTATTTGGCTAGCTTGGGTCAGGTGTCCTGTCTCTGCTTCCTCCCGGCTTCCCCTCCTCCCTGGCAGAGCATGAGACTCAGAAAGTCCTTGGTTAGGGTAAACATCACTTAGCAACAACCAAAAACATCGGTATCACCAGCACTGTTCCCAGGCTGGAAGTCAAAACACAGCCCTGCACCAGCTACCACGAAGGAGAAACATGACTGCTACTGCTGAACCCAGGACAGTAAGACACTGAACAAGCATAAAGACACAGCTATTCTACAAGCAGCAAATTCGTTTTTAGTTGAAAATACTGTATAAAGTCAAATAATTATTTTTACTTTGCAGATAGATTTACTCAGAAAAGTGTATGGGGGCAAGGTGATATTTGGAACCTATTTATGTAAGTAGCTGTTTCCTTGTTTTCTAGGAAACTTATGAATGCAAAGCATATAGATAAAATCCTGCTCTGTGTGGGTGCATTTGTTGAGCAAAGTTGTCAGATGCCTGTTAAAAGGAAATGACACTTGTATAGCAGGTTTTCACATATGTAGTGTGTGAAATTTATTATTAAAGCATTTCTAAGATATTTCCAGCAGAATGGAGAGGGTGCGATTTGTGAAACTATTATTTTGTGGTCAAAACAGAGAATTCAGCTGTATATGTGGTTTTCTTTTTGTGAGACTTTTAGATGTTCCACAGTGAAGAAAAATGGTATAAGATGTTTGTCTCGAAGGCTGAATGTGTTAATCCAGGGAAGTAAACAGCATCCCTCTGCAATGGTATGGGACCGCTGTGGTTGCTCCTAATGGAAGTTGTTTCTGTCTCTTTCAAATTTGTTGTGTCAGGCTAAACTCACTCCTCCCGGTTGGCTCAGGCTGCTGAAACACTTCTTTCATATTTCAGATATTTTTTGCTGGGGGAAGTAGGTGGCCTACAGACCACACCAGAGGCAAGACAGCTTTAGGAAAGCTCTCTGTATACTGCCTGTCTTTTTTTTTTTCCCAAGGAAATGGGAAGATGAACAGGATGCAGGCCTGAAACTCCTCCTCTGATGAAGAGCAGCAGTTGGGATTTTTACGGTCTAAAGCTAAGCAAATGAGTTCTTTACATTGCTGAAATCTACCTTCAAAAAGGTAATACAGAGCACTGTTGGCAGAATACATGCTTTGAGCTCTTGGGCTACAGTAACCTTTGGGGGACCTTCTGGGCATGGATAAGGAGATGTCTACTAAAGGTAGTGTTGCCACCACTCTCATATGCTGTTCTTGCTGTAGTCAAAGCTTTAATTGCCACTCCCATTCATGAAAATGGGTTATTGGCTTAAACTTCAGAGTCCACTTTTTCTTTTTTTTTTTTTCTACTGGGGGGTGGAGAAAGACAAGCTGGTTTCTGTTCCTCTCAGTGGCAAAAAAACCCTCAGAAGTTCACCCCAAAGCACCCTAAATATAAAAAGAACAAAGGACACAAAGACCATGATTTGAAAAAGAACATTTGTTTCTTTTCTTTCCTCTCCTTATTTTTTTTTATCCAGTGCAGTGATTTTGTCCTATTTGCTGTTTTAGAATGCTGGAGGTTGGCAAACAGGGGTCAACATGAATAAATATCTAAAATAAATACAGCAGGCCTGATTAATACTCAAAACATTTGTTTTCCCAGACATACACATAAACCACCTCCTCCCCGATTAATCAGGTCTGACTGTATTGTGTAATACTTACAATTTTTTAATTAAAATTGAGAGCTCTAACTGTCCAGAGTGCTACATGGGTGCTCTCTGAAAAATTACAGCACAAGCAGAGGCCATTTTTTTCCTACTACTGCTGCAAATTTCATACTGAACTTTAAAGGCAATTTCAGGTGCAGCCAAATACTATCCATTATCTCTGCCTGTACTCCTAATCACAGCAGCGTTATTTGCCTCCAAAAACATTTGTTCTGAATGGCTGCTGTTTCTGAAAGCAGATGCTCTTGAAAATGTAGCTGTTGATAGCTCCACTTACCAGTGTTTTCTTACAAAGAAATATTCCAGTTAAGGTTTACTTGGATTTAAATACATACTTATGATGATGCTGGCAAGGTATAATACTTTTCCCTGCATGTATGGAACAAATCAATAAACTTCTTCTCCATGACCTTGGTTTTGCTTTTGTTGCTGCCGGTATAGATCGGGAAGATCTCCACTCAGATGAGTAGTCATCCCTGGCTAAAATTGTGGGAGATGAAACTTGATTTCCTTTGAAGTAGAAGCAGGTTTTTCTACAGAGATAGTATAAACAAGTAGCTCATGGTTGCCTTCTCTCTGTGCTGTTTTCCCGTTTTATTATTTGAACAAATAAGATTTTACTCATATATTACACCAAACCAATGACTCCATCTAGCTTCCCATAGCACACTTTTTATAGCAGAGAATACTCCTTTCTTGTCTTGCTGAGGCACATATTTTCACATGATTTGCACTGATAATATAACTCTGGTGAGTAGCTTGATAGAATATATCACTCTTCACAATATAGCAGTCCCCCTCCTTAAATAATGGAAATGGTAGAATTCTGGTAGGCTTGATTTTAAACATTTTAAACATATATAATGGTTTGCATACTGTGCAGTGATTTGTAAAATGTGAATGCCTACAAAAACCATGGTTACCAAGCATAACATTATCTTATTTTTACTTACACAACCAGTAAAACAGCTGGAGGTCTAAAATCATGGCCTGGCATTAAATGCATTACTACATTTTAACCATGCAGGATGAGGCTGTCCTTTCAATTGGAAGATAGAAAGAGAAAGAAAGTGTAGTGATTACTGGAAAATTAACACCTCTCATTTTAATAGACCGATTATACCAACAGCACTTAAATAGAAACCCTTCAATTGAAATGAATTGGAATTTTATCTATCTATCTAAAAAGTGAGAAAGGAACAAGTGGCTTTGAGCTACACAAATTGTAGTATCAATCTTCAGAGTGGAAATGGGGTATTAGTGGAAATGCAGTATTTTACTAATGGAAATTATGTCTTTTGTTTTAAGATCCACCTGTGTGACACTGTTCAAATTTCTTTCTTTTTATTCCTGCCCTTTGAAAAAGATCCTTATCAACAGTGCTCCCATGGTTTCCCATTTTAACATCCATAATTGTAATTGACTTGCAATGCATTAAGCTGTAAGCTGTAAACCAAGACCACCGCAGCATGCCCACAATGCTTAGGACTACGTTTCTTCACCTCAAATAGCATTACCAAGCATATCAGTAAGCCTTCACAAAAGTGATGTCAAAGGAGAGCAGTTTTGCTACTGCTTCTGGTGCCTCAGAAACAACAACTAAATTGTTCCTGCAAAAATATGCTTTTGTAGATGTTCAAGCTCTCCTGGGATGTAGCTTCAGTAGGGGCTTTTGCCTAGCAGGAGGCCATGGGAGGCAAGGTGCTGAGCCTGAGGTAAGGAAATTACCCCACTCCTGAAGAAAAACACCAATGAACAAGACACCTGGAAGTCTACAAGAGCAGTCAATATGGCACAGCCCAAAGCAGAAGTTTCTCAAAATTCAAAAGATGTCCTTAAACGTGTTCATTCAGAAACAAACATTTCTCTTTACTTCATCTGCTCTCACTCATCATGGCAGTGTTCCCTCTTGGATCCAGAAACATGCTCCACCAAAATCGCTTCACCAAAATCTCTCCAAAGAGTTCCCGAATTCCTCAGATTTCAGGCGTCTGAGGACTATCAGCAACACGAAGGGGTCACTCGGCACCTGATCAATGTGACTCCAATATCCGGTCAGAGATGCAGGTGCAGATTGAAAACTGTCAGCACTTCACAAATCAGCTCCAAGAAGCTGTATACTCTTCCCCTAGGTAGATCTCTTATTCCAACTATAAGCCCATTCATAGCATGCGGTAGCTGCAGTGGGAGTAAATGGCATTCAGGGGGCTCCTCCAACTCCAACAAAAATGTAAGGAAGGGTGGCCAGGAGCTGATAAACTGGTTCTTGCCCTGCCTGTGCTGGGGAACAGTGGGAGATTTGGTGAAACCTTATGCTTGTGACATTAGGGGAGTGATACCTGATTCATCTGCCTGATAAAGCTTTGAACAAGGGACGAGGGGAACAAAAAGAGTTTGATTCTTGTCTCACAACACAAGTTTTACGTCAGTGATATTACTGGCTGTGTTTACACAGGCAGCTGAGCCAGCTCTCAGACTCTACAGAGTCAGTTAAAACCAGCTTGTGCATCCACCTGCAAAGCCTCCTAGCTCACTTGTCATGCCAATCGCACACTCCACACCTCCCTGGGCACCAGTACTCTTCAGGCATGAACCCCCAGACACCAGTTCCCAACCCATGTGTCCTTGTTGGGAAGGAGTGCAAGTCCATCCTCCAGTGTGGGCATAGTCATCCTGGGCACTGAAGGAGTCCACCGTGTACTCAAGGAGCCAGGGTAGGAGATTAACCAAGGTAAACAGCAGTGCTGCGACTCCCCAAAAACAACACTGACCTACACTGGGCTGAAAAGGAGACCCAACAGTGCTTTTACTTGTGGGACAAATATTGCAAATGGGTGGCAGTGGTGGTGATGGCACGACGTACTGGAGTCAAAATCGACTTGTTTACTTTGGAGAGGATCAGAGAAGGACACAGATTATACAACCAAAAGGAAGAATGTGGCTAGTTAATAGTGTTGGCAAATAATGGAGGGAAAAAAATCTGCACTTTTATTCAAAGAAGAAAATGAGTATTGTGGTAAATATGCAGACAATCCACACCAAGTGCAAATCTGGTTTCTGTGTGTAGATGTGTGGTCTAGCTGCAATCTTTATGGAAGCTATTTCAGCTTCAAATGAATGTAGTATTTCTAAAATAGTTTAAATGAATGTGATCTGTCTGTGAAAGGGAACAATGGATGTAGTAAACAAGCAAACACGCTGTCAATAGCTGAGTGGGAAGGATACTGAATTTCATCAGAGGAGGACTAATGTGGGATTTCTGAAGTTACAACTGTCCAGTGCTTGTATTTGGTAGGTACAGGGACAGGTTTGCAGTTTGTGGAGAACATGTCAGCCCTGCACACTCCAAAATCAGGGGAAGAACGCCTGCTTTTAGCAATTTCCAGCCATACCAGTTGGAAAGTGTTCAGAAGTAGGGATCAACCGCATACCTTAAAACAAAAGCCTATGCGTTCAATGTTGTTCAGATGTGGTTTCACATTTTTAGCACCTAGCCCTTTTCCTTATGACACCCTGCCTCAAAAGGACAATCTGCATTACACAAGAGCTTGGAAGGGTGGCCTGGTTCTCCTGCCCTGGCTATCCCCTTTCAGGTTTCACATGTGTAAGGAGTACAGATGGCACACCGTGGGAAGGAAAGTTGCCCTTGCATGGGTCTAGCCGAACCCAGTGCTACCATTGGTGGTACCTGAGTTTTGTGCCGGTTCCTCTGCTGCCAGCTCCCTTGAGCATGGGCTGAAGCCTGCATTTGTGGCAAAGTTTAAGCTACTTTTCCCAGCTGAGCCTGAGTTTGAACTCTCCAGTGAATCACCATGTGAGGAAGGAGAGGGAGGAAGAGTGGGAAAGCCCCTCATCCAGCCCACTCCTGCACCATTTTTCATGTGGAGCCTGGTATTTGTGCCGAAGGTTGCTCCCAGAATGAGGAAGGCAGTCTAGGCATAACAACTTCTCACCTACCCTCCGTGTCCTGCTGGAGGAGCCAGGGCATCCCCCTACCCCACTGAATGCACTGCCTGCACCAGGAAATCCCAACTAGCCTCTAGCACCTTTGGCAGAGCTGCATGGGAGGTGAAGTTGGCACAGCAAGCAAAGCACAGCATTTTACTTTTAAAAGAAAGAAAAAGATCCCACAAACATGCACCATGGTAACATTAATGTTGCAGGACTTGCTAATTACTTACACATTCCTGCCTTACAAGCGTGTGATTTTTTTGTAGCCTTCACTTTTCACTGGTGTTAGTTTTGCACTTTTTAGTCCGGTTTTTTTTTTTTTTTTTGGTAATGAAGAAGAACCTCGGCTTACTGTCTGCTGCCAATTAGCTGTCTAGTCCTTGACACACAACTGAAAGGCTAGTGTGACTTAGGAAGTCCCACTGATGCTGTGCAGAGAAACCTCAGCAGCTTCTCTCTCCGGACCTACAGGGGATGTGGGTTTACAAGAATGCTTTAAGGAGTTTAGTCTGAGGCTGAACAGTTGGGTGTATTTAAAAGCTCTGCTCACTGCTTTGTAAATACAGAAGATTTCATAGGTTCCTTCTTTTCGAGTTTCCACAGGAGAGCTTGTAAATGTCTTGAACCAAATAGCTGTGCAATTAATGAACTGCGCATACACAGGCACTACATCCAGCTATGAATTCTCACTTAATAGTTTAACAAAGGTATCTGGTTTCATATGCTTTTCATTCTTTTTTAAATAGCGACAAGTTTGTCAATTAAATCCATCTTTAAAATAGATTTTACCAAACGTGTACTGCCCACTGAGATTCACTTAATGTTATCTTTTCAACATGTTTTTCCAAGAGAAATAAATAACCCAATATTCTATTATAATCAGTGGATTTGGTTTTTTAACTTCCCTACGTACCAAACATCTGACAGGATACTGCAAAACCCTCTGGAGAAACTTTTCTTTTATGGAGAGATCAGTATGAAAATTTTCACTCTGAAATGCAGACAAGACTAGATTTTCAAAAGCATATGCTGCATTTGTGGATTTCAACCCAAGACACCCAAAGTTTGATTTTTCAGGGATGCTGAGCAAACATAACTCCTACAGCCAGAATTTTTCCTGTTCACCACTGCTGCAAATCAAACTCTGCATTGCTAAGGGGACAAGAGGCAGCTTCTTGAACAGCTTTTACTTCCAATATTTCCTTACTGTGGAAATAGGCTTAAGTGATACTTGATGGCATTCAGTCACAGATGACACAGCTCATAAAGCCGAAAAAGGAGCAAAACTCAGGTGTTGAAAATTCACCTCAGTGTGTGAGAAAGAGAGGAGGGGGAGAGTTTGGGAGTGAGAGCTTGACTCTTTGAAAAGGAGACAGATGGTTTGAATTTACCGGCATGAATATTACAAGCTTCAGGTGTCCCCAGATGTTGTAAAAAGCAACATTAGAAATTGGTCACAAATAATATGTCCAAAGGTATCCAGGAAAACAATGGCTTTTGCCTCTGCTACAGGTAATTTGTTGAAACCTTCCCAGATGTCCCTTTTTAAAGGAAAACCTCTTTGCCAAGGACGAGGAGCATGATGAGAAGCTGGTTCTATTATACAATGTTACACATCTGAAAGTATTTTTGCTGTTTATTTTCAATATTGCTGGTTCGTTCCCCCCTTAGCACACCCTCAAACCTGCCCCCCCTCCATTCCTTTCTATAACTTTTAATCATATCCTTTATTTCCCCGAAGCAGGTAGTCCTTAATTACATTTTACAGACACAGAAATTCAGCACAAACTGGTCAAAACAGCTGTGGGGAAGTTTCTGCTTTGAAGGAAATATTACTGGTAAGGATAATTTTGCATCTTTTCCTTCATTTGTATTAACACGTTATCTTCTATCTCCTCCCAGCCAGTTTCCATATGCACAAGGAGGTAGCATTTCTTTCTAGTCACATAGTTGTTTTCTACAGTGGCTTTCTACATTTTCAATTTTGTGAGCTAATGTTCAAACATGCATGTTTATTGCCATGATTTTGAGGATCATAGCAGGATGTTTGGTACCCAAATATCACTGAAAGGTTTTTATGAAGTCATTTGCTAATATATATATTAGTCTATGGCATACAGGGGAAAACAGTACAAAAACAGAAGTTCACAAATCTTAATTTAGACTCTTCAATAACTTATGACACCCAGTGACTCTCACTCGGGGCAAAGAAAATACCAAGTGTCCTAGACATTTGCAAGGCCACCTATGGCTGTATATCCCCATGGTTTTGGTCAGGGTTCCCCAGTCTATCCCTGATTAGGTAGTACTGGCTTGTATTTGCTGCATTATGAAGCTGCCTCCGAAGACATGCAATGTACGTTTGTAAGCATTATCCCAGGAAACAGTGCAAGGTGTGATTATCCTCTCATGTTGGCTTTTCTGTAGAGTAAGTCTGTTTATTTGCATAGGATTAGTTGTCTTTTACATGGCTAAAAGAAAGTATACCGCAAGACCCTAAGGGTTAAAAGTTCGTGAGAGAAGGTGGAATAAACTGCTTACATACTCCTGAATCACAGCAGTGTGTTTGCTGAGCTAACGTTTGCAAAGCATCCTTTCCTAGCAAAACTGATATTTTTCTCTCTATGAAATAATTTCATACAGCAGAACTGTGATATGTAAAGAAATGTATTTCATAATTTGTGTTTATTAAAATCTTCTTTCCACATTTCCTTTATGTTTCTGTTATTAGATCTTTTATTGGATATTAATGGATGTTCTGCAGCTCTCAAGGGATCTTGGACGTTTTCTCAAGTAACTTATAAAAATCTCTGAATTCTCCAGATCTTGTTTTGTTCTCATGATGCTCAATTCTTATCATTCTTTTCAATTTTTTATCATGTAACATTGTAAGTACATTAAATTAGTAATGAAAAATGAAACCACAGGAGTCCACTGTATTCTAGATAATGACTGATACATCTTCTCACTTGTCTATGTTACATTATAGTGTCATAACTTTCCTTTATATTCAATAATATTTTTCATTATTGCACCATCCACAGCACAGAACTGTACTATTTTGTTCAGTTTCTAGCAATATTTTCCTTAAGTAAATCCATATCTGATAACTGCATTTATTTTCTCTTTCTTGCTGTGTAGTGGAAGGTAACACAGATTTCTCTTAGACCTCACTTTGGTTTTACAGGTGCTCAAAGATGTCATCAACAGATATTAAAGAAGATACATCAGAAAATAGGCCAAGGTGCAGTGCTCTTCAGGGGCTACAAAAGCTTTAGCTCTATGCCCTGGTGTCAAGAGGATTAAATGTGAATTTGAAAGTAAAGAATGGATGGGGAGTCAGTGGCTTTGAGCCAAGATCCTCTCCAGGTGAGTGCGGGGAGGCTTCCCAGTGACAGGCACAGCTGCCTCCCATCTAGTGCAATCAGATGCTGTAGTTAAGGCAGAAAGGTAAAACCTTTCTAGCCAGAAAGAAAAAGCCTAGTTAGTGCCTATGCATCCCATTCCCACCAAAACCCCTCTTTTCCTTTTTTCTCCCTTTCTCTTGGTTCAGGTCTGCTTGCTGGTTGATTTGTGCCTTGATGTAGGACTGCTGCTTCCCTCTTTTCTGTGGTGTCCCTGCTTGCCTTGGTTGCTTTTGCTTTGATGGCTTCCAGCAGAACAAAGCTAAACTCTTCAACAGAGCTCTGGGTGGTTTTAGGGTGCACTTGTACCCTGAATGCATAACTCCTGGAAGCATTATGTTATTGCCTGTCTGGAAAGACTCTTGCAATTACTGGAGAGCATAGGAGTCCATAAACAATTCAGAGCCCTCAAAAGTCTCAGTTCTCTCCCACAGCTGTGCATTAAAAGATGCTATGGTGGATCACTGAGATGTTCTTCAGAGGTGGGCTTGCTGGAGCTTCAAGGCCATGTGGTGAGTAATTTGCATTGGTGTTTCTGCATAGGTAGCCTCTGAGGAATGTATGTTTTATCCTGTAGGGAAGAACTGGGGGAAATATAAAATGTGTGCGCAGGGAACCTCCTGCCTTTCCTGAAGTAGAGATGTGGGAAAGATGAATTTCTTTGAGAACTACAAACGCATTTAATGCTTGCAGTAATCAAAGTCATCTGCTTAACATGTTCATTGTCAAATGTTTTTGTTTCTGGTAATCTCCATTCCCCCTAAACTGAATTTTATATTGTGGAGAACTCTGGAACTGCTTGTAAAGGTGCTTTTGTGGCCCAATAGCCATTTTAAAACAACCGACCCCCAATGCCCCCCTTGTCAATAGAGTGACAAGCAGCTTGGAGCAGCAGGGTGGTGGATTGGAGCAGGGGTGATTGGTATTTGTGCTGGAGGTAACCAGTGACTTCAGTCCCTGGTCAGCAGGCTGCCCATCAGAACAAGGAGCAAGCTGGGGGGGGCAGGATATCCCAGACAAAGTTTCTTGCCTTTGCTCACTGTACATTGACACATCTTGCTTCAGTCTTTTCCTCTGCCAGGGGCTTATTTTGCAAAGGGTGGTTTGAAGCAAAGAGCAGTTGCTGATGGCTTGAGACTTCTGTTTGTTGTGCACAAGACACAAGGACCCAATTGTAGTTTACATAAGTACCTGCCATTGCTTATGGTTATGTAAAGTAGGGATGAATATCTAAACCCTGGGATCAAAAACCTCCTACACATGAATGAGTCCGTTAAGAGGGAAAGAAAACAAGGCAGAGCCGTGCCAGTGAAAGCACGGATCACTTCACATTTTAGTTTGTGGAAGAACTGAAAGTAAAGGCAAACAATGAAAACATATGGTATTTCTCAACCACTAGGTCAGTGAGGAGGGTAATAATGGGATAAAAAAGAAAGATTCGTCTCATCCCCTCCTCTCCACAGAAAAATTCACTTAACTACAGGAAGATGTCAGGCGGGATTTGGGCAATGGGCTTAATGAAAGAGAAGGAGGAACTACCATTTAATGGGCAGAGACTCAAGCTGTCTAAGCACACCCAAAAGGATGAGTGGTCTGTTACACCTCTTTTGTGGCAGGCTTGACTCCAGGCCTGCCAGATGAGTGAAAGGGATAAGTTAATTATTGGGGGGGGGGGGGGGCTGAAAACCCTATCCTGCTCTGAAAGTGTATTTTTGGAATGTCTCTGCTGACTTTAGATGGTTTGGGGATCAAAACTGTTGTGCTCAGAAACAGTCTTTAGCATGCTAGTGACAGCAGGTGTGGGTGACCTGTCTCATCTTGGAGAAGTGGCATAGGAGGAAGCCTGACATGAAGGGCTGATGTCTGCTCCTGCCACTGATTAGACTGAGCACTGTGGGATGTGTTTTTACTGCACACAGGTATTTCTCCTTTTCCCACAAAGAGAGGTTGCAGGCATAGTCAGTGATAGCGGTGTAAAACCTTCATGGAAAAATGCCACCTTTGCTCCAAGTGGCTCTGCAACCTGGGCAGTGGCTCCCTGAGTGCCTGGGGATAACTCTGGTGTGTTTGCAGATGGGAAAAATACTGCTGTTGGTGCACTTTGTTCAGGTAATCAACCCCAGAGTATTGCATGTGAAGGAAGAGCTGTGATCTCAGATAGCTTGCTTATGACTCTGTAAACCAAAGTGGATGTAGGATGTGCTGGTTTCTTCTTTTTGCAGTGCTGGCCAGTGGTAGATTATAGTAGAGCTTTCCCAGTACTGGCTATGGGCCCCATGGAGCAGATAAATTATTGGAGTAGCTCTCATTTTGTGGCGAGTGTAGCTGTTCTCACCAGTATGCTCCCTGAGCAGCTGCCTTTCCTTCCCCACCTGACCTACACCTCAGTCTCCTCCTTGGGTCATCATCCTATACAAAACTCTTTCAGAAGCACTTTTCCTGTGCCTTCCCCAAGGAGTTTCACATCCTAACACTAATGGAGACTTTAGCTGTGAGCTAGGATTTCTGTACATGCTCTGTGAAGGACAGAAGCCATCCTGATTACTAAACTTTCCTACATAGTCCCTCTACTAGCATTTATACCCAGTAAAATTCCTTATTACAAATGAGGTTTTTAATTCCAAGCTTAGCCTGATAGAATGTAATTTAAAGCCATTTAGGATGGCTTAACCTTCAAAGCAAACTCAAGATTGTATAATTAGTTCTTGAAGCCACTGAACACTACCCATAACACAAACCAACTAAACTATTTATTAGTTTTGGAGTTAAGACTTGCTTGTTCTAAATTTTCAATAAAGTGCATCAAGTGCTCAAGTATTAAGCACATTTTGCTTCTTCCTAATCTTCCAATGCTCAGTAAATTTTATTTGTGAATAAAAGCATAGCCCAAGTGTTGCAAGACGTAGAATAAAAACCAAATTGAATCAGTTCTTGTGTGCATTAGAGGAAATAGTGGCAGTAGCAGTGCTTGGATGTTCTTTTGTGTGTGTGTGATCTTTTTTTCTCTTTTTTCTTTTATTTTTTTCTTTTACTGTCTTCAAAACTAATGAAACCAGCACAGACTTTTTGTAGTTTTTGAATGTCTTTCCATTTCATAAACTGTCTGAAACAAGGTGTGCTAAGAAGTAGCCCTACAGAAGTTGCAAAATGCTGCAAGGGTATAGTGAATAAATTTGTGTGGTACTGAAAGAAAATGGTCTCTCTTCACGATTTCTTTTAAGGGGCTGGCACAGGCAACACCAGAGTTTCAGGTTTAAAATTAGAGCTATTTCTATTGGAGTCAATGCATAGACAGTTCAGGTTTGTGAATTTTCTTGCTGCTTGTTTGTATTATTTGGACCCATGAATGTTTGACTGGTTTCAGGAATGTTGCTCAGCTGGGCTATCCCCAGTTTATAGAAGCAGCATCCCAACCCTCCTACCTGGGGACTGAGACATAAAGAAGTAAAAGGAGGTGATCCTGCCCCACTACTCTGTTCTTGTGAGACCTCACCTGGAGTACTGTGTACAGTTCTGGTGTCCTCAACATAAAAAGGACATGGAACTGTTGGAACAAGTCCAGAGAAGAGCCATGAGGATGATCAGGGGACTGGAGAACCTCCCGTAGGAAGACAGGCTGAGAAAGTTGAGGCTGTTCAGCCTGGAGAAGAGAAGGCTGCGTGGAGACCTCATAGCAGCCTTCCAGTATCTGAAGGGGGCCTATAGGGATGCTGGGGAGGGACTCTTCATTAGGGACTGTAGTGACAGGACAAGGGGTAGCGGGTTAAAACTTAAACAGGGGAAGTTTAGGTTGGATATAAGGAGGAAATTCTTTCCTGTTAGGGTGGTGAGGCAGTGGAATGGGTTGCCCAGGGAGGTTGTGAGTGCTCCATCCCTGGCAGTGTTCAAGACCAGGTTGGACGAGGCCTTGGGTGGCATGGTTTAGTGTGAGGTGTCCCTGCCCATGGCAGGGGGGTTGGAACTAGATGATCTTAAGGTCCTTTCCAACCTCAACTATTCTATGATTCTATGAGTCTATGTACCTTAAGAATGGTTGGTGTTGGGTTTGATCTAGGGATTCAGTAATCTGTGGTGGGGTACGGTCTGGAGAGTTGTTTGGGATTTCTTAAGAGGGCAGAACTTAATCATGACTTGAGGACTGACCAGCCTTAAAATATTTTTCATACAGAAGCCTCTCACAAATAACGATGTGTTCTGTCTAGATGTGAGGCTGGGTATCCATTGATGTCAGACAGGCAAATGGGAAACTATCTGGGAAAGACAGTCTGAGAACTACTGTTAGCATATGTGTTTCTAGCAAAGAATGCAGGCTCCAGTTACAACTCTTCACGCAAAATAGAGATTAGATGGGTTTAAAACCATTGGAAGGGTTTGTTTCTTCTGCATCTGTGAACTCTTATTTTGCAGGAGCTCATGCAATGCTTGTGTGGTGCTAAGAAGGCAAAGGGTTGTACCTTCAGTCATGCCAAAGTAGGATTTAGCCATTGTAGATGTTTGATTTGTAAAATCCTTGACTTGCTACCTGAGAGCCTAAATCTGGGCTGTAGTATGTCTCTGCATTTGCTTTTAGAAAGGGAAATCTTTTCTCTTTCAAATTCAAGATAAATCTCCTCAATAGTACAGGGGACAAGGTTTCACCCACAACTTTTCTTCTAGGTGCCCTCAAATTAACTGATGAAGTGAAATTGTTGTTTTTCAAATATTCTGTAACTCAGAGGGAGGGGAGAGGGTTCCTTGTCTTACAAACTACTTTTGATTCTCTTCAATGCCTCAGATATTTTCTTGGTCACAGCAGTCAGCTTTTTACAGGTGAATTGTTTTCTGGATTCTGTTGATGTTTGCAGTGAATTATGTTCCGACCACCAGTAGCAACAGCAGGAGATGCATTACTTGACTTCATAAAAATCAAGTCTAAAACAACAAATATCCCATAACAAATTAGCTGCATCATTGAGAGTGGATTTATGTGGCTGTTGTTTGGAAGCAGGGTTTTTGCTTTTATGACTTTTTCAGGGTAGTGATTAAAATGAGACCGTTAGACAACTGTTGCGGGTATTTTATCCCTGCTTTCATAACTGTCTCACTCTAGCTCCTTTTCTTTCTATAGTTAAAAGCCCCCTCTTATGGTCTATGGAAAGAGGGAGTATAAAAGGGCAGTTGTAGAATAAATTAGTGTTATATAAAGAACAATTCACCTACAGCAAGAAATAATCACAGCCTTAAGCATCAGTTTATTTTCAGAAACAACATGCTTGTGACATGCAAGCAAAGCATACAAGACATTTGGCTCACTGGGCTGCTTCTGTTGGCTTGCTCTGGTCAGGATTTGGGCACTGCCAAAAGCTCAGGGTTGTTCCTGACTTTAGGGGCATGTAGGGCATGCCTGCACTGCTCTGGGGCTTTTAGAGCCTTTGAGTTGCAAAATAATCTCTGGTTAAAGCAAGGCCTTGTTGGTAAGGTTGCCTGAAGCTCTGGGAGCCCAGAATACCTGCCCGTGGAACATCCTGCCCAAGAAAAGAGGGTTCTGCTAGGACCATGCCTGTGACTCTGCAGAGTTTGTTCATACCCATCGCTTCTCATAGAAATGGCAGGATCTGGTGAGGTGGTTTTCTGGCATGAGTGTTTGGAAAATCTACTGTTGTCTCTGCCTTGGAGGGATAACTGCAAAAGAAAAGCCTGGGAGGCTGTTGGGTATCTTTGATAAGATGTTCCTATATAAAACCAAAATGTTATAATTCTATTGCTTGTTGATTTCCTGTCATGTGAAATGTTATTTTCTGTGGTGAATGAGAGAAACTCTTACACATTATCAGTCTTTAAGTTACTCTGCCCCAAGGCTTTAGTAATTTAACTTCATCCCCTTTCAAAGTGTGGGTTGGGGGGGGGGGGGTGTTGTTGTTCTTTTTTTTTTTTCCCTTTTTTTTTTTGTTCCTTCCCCCTCTCCTCTTTTTTTTTAAAAACTTGAAACTTAAGGGAAACAAAAACCCCAAAAACCTTCCAAAATCTGCCCCCACTCCCTCAGGTGATGCTCTTCTGAAGTGTAAATGCTCAATTATGCAAAGATAAGAACATGAAAAACTTTGGAAAGCAAAAAGAGGTTACTTGATTAATGAGTAAAGCTGTGTTAATAATGGATTTCTAGTCTCCTGGCCAAACCAAAGAAGGGCTGGGGGAAGGGAAATAATCTAACCTAGATGGAAGTAGCACTTGCATAAAGGCAGAAGTAGCACCAGGGACTAAAAAGAAATGCAGGCAGCTGGGAATATTCCTTATTTCTAAGCTCTTCAATAATTATTTTTTTATTTTTTTATTTTTCCTTGTCTCTTTCCATCTCTCTTGTGGCAAGAGGGATTCAGTGATAACACATGCATGCAAGGATTTGGTGCCATAGCTCTTAGGACAGAAGACTGGATAGGGACATCATACTTTCCTGCCAGGACAGGTGGAAGAGATCAGGGCTATTCTTCCTGTAGGAGCTGCAAACAGTTTTTGCACCAAATACTGTGCACAGTGTTAGGCTGAGCTGCACCTGTATGGTTCCAGACAACGCATGCTGCAGGCTGCGTTTTGCCCAGTACAGGCGTTAAAAGGGAATATTTTGGAAGGTGTTATTTAGGGGACAAAAGATGTAAGGAAAAGTTATCTTGGTCTTGATAATTTTGGCTCTTCTGTGCCATTGACCACTCACTGAAGGCATGCTCCAGGGTATCCTTATATACAAAAACTTGTAAGAGCAAAAAAATTCAATGTGGCCACCCTAATCACTTCTGACTGCCTTTATGGCTACTGGGTTAATATAAGCATTTATTTTTAAGCTCCCCTCCACCCCAATTTTTTTTTTTTTTAAGTAGCATGATCAAAACTCTGATATCAACTAGATACTGGAAATTAAACATATTTTCAATATAATATTACCTTAAATTTTTTAGATAAACCTGGTAGGTAAGATGATTTCGGTCATGAAAAGCAACAACTTCTTTAGCGCAAGCTTGGTTACCCAATTTTGTAGTTTAGAGAACGCAAATCATTCTCTCAATGTGCAGGTATGAGATACTTCTGGAATCTGGTATTTGAGCTAGTACCATTTCCATGCTGTCAGCTTCAGGTCTGAGCAGATTAAGTATGCGGTATAATGCTGGGACACTAAGGTTGAAGAAAGAAGACTGTAACAAGAATTTATATGTTCTTGGTGCAAAGTGTCTCCTTCCTCCCTGGCTACGTTTTACGAATGGTTTTACTGTTTGCAGTGATTCGTTCTTGCTCAGCCTTCTGCCTTTCCATGTTTCTCTTCAAATTCTCTTTTGTTTTACATTGCAGAGTGTACAAACATCCCCTGTTATTTGTCTTTGTCTTAGATGTCCTGCATAACTTTGTTTTTTGATGCATAAATTATGTTTTGTTTCCTAGATGTCACTGGTGAAGGAGATTAATTGCAGAAAATCCATGATGCTCCTTTTTGAACCACAGATATCTGCAACTGCCTAGTTTTTTATGGCCAATTGTTTGTTTACTCATTATCAGCATGGTGTTCAATTTTATTTTTTTCAAACATCTATTTAATTAAAAAGGACATGACATTTTCTAAGCTTTAGAAAACTGCACGTTATCCTAATGTAAAGCCATCCATGTTAAGGAGGCCTGTATTAAGGATGGCTTGTTTGTGTCCAGTTCAGCCACTGAAGCCTAACAACATTAAATTTAATACATGAGCTGTTTGAAATGCCATGCACATCATTTAATGTGTGCCTGCCCACAGACCCCACTATCCTATGGTGTGTTCTTCGTTCTGTGGGATCCCAGTCACTGGCTTTGCAGGTTTGAAATCCCTTAAGAGAGAAAATCGCCCCATATCAGAGTTCTAATTGATTTTTAAATCGGTCTCTTGATGTGCGCAAGCTAACCACTCACTTCTCCAGGCAAAGGACCTGATGGTTATCACTTACTCAATTACATATTGCTGAGATTACACATAGTTAAGTGAAGTTGGTTTTGATTCTCAGGCCCAGAGAAACAAAGGTAATTGTAATTTGTAGCAGCCTGTTGACCATGATGCCCAGAGACTTCAGGTACAAAGATCTGCTCTGGACCGGAATTTCCTCAGGTGCTGCAGTGATGGAGACCAAGGGATTGAATGTGTCTGAAAATGTGCTGATAAACACAGAGCTCTCCAGATACTGGAATGGCTTTAGCCCTAAGTAATTCACAATAAATCTAAAATGCCAAAGGACTAGGTAGTTAAGACTCTTTAAACACATAATATTTAGGGTGTTTAATGCCTAAATAAATCAAACTTACTGTGTCTGTGTCCCTTCTGAGAATTGCTTTTGAGATAGCTTGGGAGCTCTGAAAAATATTGCCCTTCAAGCCTTGAGGTACTTGTGCTGGGGGTCTTGGTCTGGGCTTGGCTGAGCCCAGTGATAAGTCTGTTCTTTGTATTTTCCTTCCCTATTCCAGTAGCTGACAGCCCCACTGGCCTTCAAACCCTATACCAAAGAACCTGATGGGCACCACTAAGTGCAGTTTGTGTTTGAATGCTTCATAGGTGATTGCATGCCTGGGACAGCTGTGCAGTGGGAGCTGCCTTCCAGTGGGAAGGGCTTGAAGCCTGCTACTTATGTCTTAGCAAAACATGAATAATATATAGGTGTCAACATATTTTTTTTCTTTTTTTATAAGCCAAGGTACAGTTGTGTTATATAGTTTCATATAAAGAGCTCTCACAAAACATTCAATGGCGGAATGTTAATGGGCTTTTATTGCTCTGCAAGGAAGGAACAGCAAGTCACAAAGGAGAAGTTTTGAAATGCTTAAAAATACTTGAACTAAACCAATGTTCAGTATTTATTGAACTTCAGACTGAAAAAGTAAAAGCCCCCTAATCCTGCTTTAGGTGTTCTCATATTTCTGTGAATTAGAAATACTACAGTACCTTTGGAAACATTTTTCAGTGGCAACAGAAAACTAAATTAAAATGTTATATGGAGGTGTCTTGTCTCATCAGTGCAATGGGAGTGAAGTTTAGAATAAAGTAAATGTTTTCATCTGTTCAAGTAGTCTGAATAATGCTCAGCCCTCTGAATTAATAGGCAGGAAGTCAATCAAATTACTTGGTTAACTTTTATAAACCTCAGAAAGCATGGCTTGAGTGGATAAAGAATGTCAGCAGAGCTTGAGTGGCATTTAATAACACACAATTAATTTGGAAATGTGTGTTTAAAGGGCAGTAAATGTACTGCATGCAACATAGTTCACTTTCCTGGAGCAGGTTTTTGTCTTTGGAGGAGACATAAAACTGAAGTTGTGGATAGTAGTAATGCTGCTTGGGCTTCTCTTGTGATTCCAGTATGCAATCTACTTGCATTTTTATGATAATGTCTGTTGGTTAAGACATTCTTCACTTCAATGAACTGCTGTTGCACCTCAGGATGCGATCAGCAATGTAGGGTTTTCATCTCATTTCTTGAACACTGTGATTCCTTGAGATACGTGCTTAAGTCCCAGTGTGGTTATTATTAGCTGTAATCATTTAATGAACTATGTAGTAGTCACCTGAAAGTATTGAAATGGAGGTTGATCAACAATAGTATAGTGGTGAACAAGAAAGTCAATGCAATTTGTTAAGATCAGTGAGGTGAAGATCTTGTAGATAAAAGGCCACTGGAATTTAGCTCGTTTGCCTATCTCCTCCCAGTAAGGTTTTAATTTTCTGATGCCCTTTTGTCATGACTGATAATATCTTGAGAGCAGGACTCTGGTGTGGCTTGACTGGTAAAGTAAAGCTGTATTATTGATTTCTCCCTTCTCTTGAAGGCTAGGGTGTGTTTCTGGCAACCTGAGGCATTTGAATAACTTTCAGCATCTGAACAGGCATCTAAGACCAGGGGCTGGGTTTGCCCTTAGGCCCCCTTTTCAACTTGCAAGACTAAGCCCTCAGTATGAGCTTTTAAATGAAGCTGGCAAAAGCTAATTTCTTGGACCTTTGCAGAGCCTGTATGCTCAGGATAGAGGTCAGGCTGCAGTATGTGTAGGTTCAGGACAGAAAGGTTTAGCAGCAGACCAGGTAAGCCTTCTGCTGCATGGGCTGAAGTAGCTGACCTTGCTACCTAGTGTCTGTCAGGTGTGAGGTAAAAATGCATAGCACCATGGAGCATCATGGTTTCCAATTAAGAGGTGAGGTCAGGATGAGGTGCTGTGAGTTTGCCTTTAGATTTTTATCTCCAGACAAAGCTGTCTGAAAAATATCAGAGGTTTTGTAGGTAATCTGTGAATAAGTGTTCTCTCTAGTTCTTTTGAGTTGGAAGGCTCTGAGGTTCGATTATCTTATACTTCGTCTCTAAGGGTGACTTATGCTAATCAACTTTTGGTTCTCTAAGATACGGTAAGAATTTTTTAATATTATTATACAATCTCTAAAGTTTTTTTTTATGGGACTAACTTTCAGGTAGAGATGAATGCTAACTTACTAACTATTAGCCCATGAAAGTGTTATTAAGTCCACTGCTTGGTCATGAAGTCCTTGCTCATGTGCTATTTTCTGGATTCCAATAATAGCAACAAGAAGTATTCAGGCTTCATGTAGTGATTGGTTAATCAAGCCAGAAAATCAGTTTCAAGCTGCCGAAAGCATAGCCAAAATGGACCTTTGCTGTCTGAAATGCCAAGGAAGACTTCTGGGTCTTGAAGAAGAAATATGTGGGTACTGTGAGTGCATCAGAAGCAATACGTGAAGAAACTCCATATTGCTGTGAAGTAGGAAGAGTGACCAGACTGGTGCTGCCCAAGTTTGAAAAGTTCTGTTTTGTGCCATGCAGTTTCTTTTCTATAGTGAATCTCCTCAACTCTTTACACAGTATCGTATCAGTGCACTTGACATCTTTTTGATTTCATCCTGTATCAATTCAGGGTACTTTAAGTCACACTTATCCCGGGCTTGTACTCTGAACCAGACTGAATAAACTGACTATAGTCTTGCACAGCTTCAAGCATGTGAGTGGATCCAGTTAGAAGACTTCAAGATATTCTTGTTTAGATCTAGGTTAATTTCACTCTTGATTAAGTGTAGACAGTAAAAAGACTGACAGAAAGACTTTGTAAATTAAAAACTGAGCATTGCAACTCTGCATAGGTATGGACCCCTGAGACGTGTAAAAGGTGGTGTTGCACTGTTTCTTTATCTGGGTCTGGTTAGTCCATTTGCTGTTGTTTGGCATTGGAAGTGAAGTTCCCCTGGAGTTTTAAACCATTCTAAACCATTTCTTAACTTACCTAAAGATAGTTTAGAGCAATCTAATACCAGCATGAGCTAATGCTGGTCTGGAGCAGGGAACAGTGGGCTCGAACAGCACTGGGGTGCAGGACAAGAGCAGGAAACTTTAACAATGACAGTGAGAAGGGGGAGATGACCCTGGATGTGTAACATGAGGAAAAAAAAGAATAAAAACTGGCTCAGATTCTGGAAGAAGTCTTCCTCCTATGAAATTAGTTCAGGATTGCTTATCACTTGTGGTTTGCTGTTCTCCAACTGAGGTAACTTCCAGGCTTGTCCCTTCTGATAGGTTTCTCTTGTTGGGAGACAATGGTGGGGAGCTGCACTAGGAGCTGCTGGCACAGGCTGGGTTTTCAATTCCTTGTCTTGGGTTGTTGTGTGACTCAGGACAGGGTGAAAGTGGCAGAGGGTATTGGTTGAGTGAGAATGATATTGCTTGATTACCCAGGTTTGGAGATTGGGGTGCTTGGCTCTCTTTTTGAACTTCTTCTCTGGAGTCTGAGGAAATCTGAGGCTGAACCCAATGTTCCAATTTCTACGTTAAAAGCACCGTCAGGAATAACAAAGGGCTGTGAATGAAGAAATGTAGTAGGGATGGCAAAGGATAAATGAAACTGGGGTGGGAACACTGAAGCCAAGAGCATTGGCAATTAGGGATTGAGTGGCATAAGGCAGGTAAAGAAAAATATTACTAAACTGAAATACTTCAGAATTTTTTAGAAGGGTGGGGAGGGAAAGGCATGTGTGGGGTACCTGATTGCATGACACTGCATCATACTCTGAAATCTGCCATCCCATTTAATAGGTCCAATTTTTCCCTCTTTGGCAGGTAGATCCTGAGTAAAACTATTACGCTGGAATTTTTAGGATTCCACTGGGTTTACAGTGGAGTTGGAAAACTCTAATTTGACGTGATGCCTAAGTTTTTTTTTTTTTAAATTAGACTGTTTTTTAAATGTAACTGTTGCACTTCCGGAGGACTGGCTGGAGTAAAGCATCATTGAGTCTGCTTCGTGTAATGGACTGGCTTGTAACACAAATTAATTGTATTCTTAAAGAAAACACTGTTATGCTTTGGCTAAGGTTGCACCGACACACATTGTAAACTCAGCAGCACTTCTGAACATAAAGCAGAAGTAAGTGTTTTCTTAGCTCTAATGATCATTGAGGCGATCTTTGGTTGTCACATTGCCTGTTCATATATTGTTTTTATGCTCCCACCATACAGAAACAGCAGCTAGGGGAAGTTTTTTTTTCATTTGACAAGCTGCGTTTTGCCTTTTTCCCTCTTGCTGTGAGGAATTATGTCTGGGGCTTAGAAACTACAACTGTTGTTTAGATATAGTACTAGGAATTTCAACTTTATCTCTGCAACTTTTGTATTGCTGTAATTTAATTGTTTAGGTATTGGTTCCACTTCAATTTAAATCCTTCACTCGGGGGCTTTACAACTTGTGTAGTTTCTAACCAAATTTTAGGTGAGAATACACTTTTTTAATTGAGATTACAAAGTGGTTTACAGGAGAAGCAGTTTAAGAAAAAAAATGTAGTTATTAAAACCAAAAATTAACTAAACTTGTCAGTTGCTTTCTTCTTCCTTCCAAAGTAGTTGAAATTAATGTTTGAAAATTAATCACCTGATATACACCATATGCTTGCTATCTTTCCAGTCAGTTGGATTAGCTTCTCTCTACCAATAAATTGGGCTGTAATTCAAACTGCATCATAACAGGTGAAAATGTGTGGGACTTTTGTCTAGTTTTGGTTAGGTATGACACTGGAATTTCTTCAGACCTTATTTAAGAACCATGATTAGACCTTAGCAGTTAAACTTCTGAATTGTTACATTCATGGTAGCACACAAATGACTATGCTAAACGTGGAGAATGGAGGGGAAAACCAGGGTTCTGCAGATATTCACATCTGTTACAGGCTGGGCTGCAGGCTAATGTATAGAAGACAGGGAACAATGTAAAAAGGAAAAGTAATGATGTTAAAGGGTATATTTATATGTTGTGCACGCTTAATATAAAGAGTATATAGCTGAATTAATATGCTTCAAAGAAGAGAATTTGTGCATAAGACGGGCTGAAAATGCTATACATGTTTTGGTCACTGTGCAGCAGTGCAAATTCACTTGCTCTCTTACACTTTTCCTCCCCAATTCCATGTAAGGCTTGAAGCATTGTAGAAATCAAGCCAGGTTTTGTGTAAGATGGGGAAACGTGCTCTACCGGCCAAAAGCGGGCCTGATCCTTCGCAGCAGGCAGAGGGGGATTGGCTGCCTCGTGGGCTGCGTAGGTGCTCCTTGAGGATGTACTTACATAACCTTCCCAAAAAATCAGGCCCTGACAGCTCCAGAGAAACTTGGCTCATCAGACTGCACGTATGCCACTTGAATTCGGAGGAGCTGCTACCTGCAAGCTGGCACCTCTTGCAATTACGTGAGCAGTGGTAAAATGCAGGCAGCGGATGAGGGCAGTGCCTCTGCTAGGGTTGCTGCCTGTCTCCCTCTGTGGGATGAAGCTGCCTGTGGCAGAAAGGCACTCGTAGTCTCTTCCAGACTGGTAGAGCTCCTGGGAGGAAAAGGCTAGGTTTGTCTTGTAGTCTCCTGGAATTGTGGCTGTAATTTTTTTTTTTTTCCTATATTTAATTTTATTTTTAAACTGCCCAAGTCACTTGGTGTGGTTTATGTAGCAGCCTCTTACCAGGCCTCCAGGGCTTTTTTTCTTCCCAAATGCTGCCTAGGCTGAAGGCAAGTGCAAAATCGTGTTCTCTAATTCCTGACTGCAGCGCTCAGGGCCAGATCTGCAAAGTGATTTAGTTTCTTCTAGCGTGCCTGAGAGCATTGCAAAACTGCCTTGGAGTCAGGCACCCTGCTCCATTGACTTCAGTGAGGATTAGATAAATTTACCTGCTTAAGTGCTTTGAAAGAGACATCTAACGTTTCTGAATGTCTAAGCAGCTTTGAAAATCCTGATCTTCTGCTTTTAATCTTTAGCTTCTAAGTGCTTCAATAGTCTGGCAATTCTCATTGTTCTGAATATACCCCAGGCTTATAAAACACACTAACTTTTCTTGTGCTGGTTATACACATGTCCATATAAAAGATTGTGCCATCGCTCTCTTTAAATCAAAACACAGTTTCTGTAAGAGTCCTAGATATCTTCTGCAGTTCCCATCTTTTCCATAAATAGTAGAAAATGCACTACTGTAAATGAACAATATTGCCTCAGACCCACCAGCTTTAAGATTGCTCCTGGGCTGCAATCTCCATTTTGCAATAGCTTTTGCTTTTCTTTGCTTCTGTACAGTTTGTAACTCCTGAGCCACTCATTCACTGTGTCTTTGGGTCCAGCTTCCTTCTGGTCTTCTCATCTTGCTTGTTCACCTTTACTCTTCTACTTCCATTGCCATCTTCCTAGAGTTTCCTTTCCTAGGTCTTTTTCAGTGATCCATTTGATCATGTTGGGCTTCCCAGTTGCCTCCTCTTGATGTCAACTCATATGATCCATGAACATAATTTTCCTGAAGTGGGATGGACTTTGCTTGGTGGACTGCTTTTTATTCCTTTGAAAGTTACTCCACACTTGCTCCTCCTTCAAAAGTATATTCAGTATATTCTAGAGCTTTCTGAAATTTTGTGCCAGATTTTTTCAATTGGAGATCTTTACTTTTGGCCAAACATCTTTGCTTCCTACTTAAAGACAGCCTTCCTCAAGTGATTATTGGAAATCTCTGTGGAACTATTACAAAAAATCTGCTTTTATTGTCCCTTTGGTCCCTGCTGATTCCCCTTCATCTCTCCGCAAAACTGAAGCACAAGTTTAGCACCCAGCCCAAGTTATGTGTCCCTGGGTGCCTACAGCTCCTTCCTGAAGGTGATTGCAACCAGCCTTTCCAAATGCCTTGTCTTGGCCCTGACAAGATGATTCTTGCCTGAGCAGATGGCAGAGAGCAGTGATCACCATCAGTGGTTTGCAGGGACCCTGTTGCCTTTGACTCTGGGGGGGTTCATGAGAAGGGAGGGGGTCATCTGGCAGTGATGTGGCTGAGGGTAGGAGAGGGAGGCACACTGGCTTTCTCCTTCCTCTCCTCATTGGAAAGATAACAGGGGTTTCTGCTTATGTTCCATAACCGGATCTCTAAAGACAACCTGCTGGGTCTTACCCCATATGTGGAGCAGGGTGAGGAGGGAAGTACTGCTTTGGGTGCCTTCTCACTCCCTGCTGTTTTACTGCTCTATTTATTAGTTCTAGGTATTCTTGTTATCCTTTATACCTTGGCCACACCTATGAGAATCCCTCAGCAGTCCAGCCTTCCTGATGTTTCACATCAATGGATTATACAGAGTCATGAGCTGTGTACTGCAAGGGAAGGATGGGGAAATCCATGTCGTTGGTTTTATTTGGTGGTTTGTTTTGTTTGGCTTTTTTTTCCTGTTGTAGTTATAGCTTTCCATTTTCATTTAAAAATCTCAAAACACCCTGACTGTCCTTGCAGGGGGCTGCTACTTCTACTCCTGCTCTTTCTATATTTGGAAGACTTTTTAAAAAAGAAATAAATTATCTATAAAGTGTAAAAAATATTTGAGTTTTTCTATATAAATATTGATAATTACTTGCAGAGAAATCTCATAGTAAACACGGCTATCAGAAGTGAGGGAGGAGCCTCCCACTGATGTTTAAATGAATCACTATAGCAGCCAGAGGACCGTAAAAGTATGGGGTTGAATGTAAGCAAAGTTAAATGAAGATGCACCAGAAGGTAGACTCTTGTGCTGGCAGAATGCCTGGAACTTTTGAGGGATATTGAGGAATAGCCTAAGGCCCCAAACCTTGTGGCTTTCAAGGTTTACTTCTTCCTGTCTTACACTGCTTGTTTGTCTTTATTTTCTTTTTTAGAAAGTCTTTCAAGTAAAGTTCTGACTTGAGACCAGTACTTCTGGAAAGGGCAACTCAGCCATGAGGTTTGTTTGTTCATTTTGGGGTGGCTTGCTAGCATGTTTTTTTGTGTGTTTTTCCCTTTTGGCGAAGTGATGTTGTATCTTTGTCTAGTCATCCTTGTAATTTGTATGAACTCATATTCCCTTTCTTCTGTGCTGTCCAGCCCAAAGCACCCTTCTAGGTGTGTGTGCTTGCAGAAGACTGGAGTGATGCTGAAGACAGAGGAGGTCAGGTGTGAAATTTGGCAAACCTTGAGCACAGAACTTAAATCTTTGGATCCTCCAAATGTGCAGCAGCACTGGTGCTTTTTGGTTTTGTCCAGACATGGGGGTGAGGTGAGAACAGAGGCAGCTGACCTGGCTGCTAGGCTGTAAAGGGGCTTCACTGCAGTGTTCCCTATTGTTAGTGATACTGATGGAGAGGTTGCAGCCTGCTTGCCACCTCTGCCTTTGCTGCCAGCACCCTTGGCCTGGTGCTTGTGGTTTGTGGAGGCTCAAAAGGAATTTGAAGAGCTTGGGTAGCCTTTGTGTAGGGCAGAATATGCTGGAATGGGGTTTTCAACAATTTAAGACTTTTTTGTAATTGGGATCTCAAAGGCAAGTAACGCTCAGGTTTGGGGAAGCTATGAGGCTATGCCAAGCAGTGCAGTATGCATTAGCATGCCTTATCTGCATGCGTGAAAATGCCCCTTTGAACACAGGTTGCTCCTTGTTTCCCATATTTGTGGGGAAAAAAGGGTGTGAAATCTGAAGCATGTTCCAGGAAAAACAGTTGGCTCCTTTTACCTCAAGGCAATGCAAGGCTGGCCCCTTGCCACGCTTTGGACACTTTGTTCCCGTTTTCTCAGCTAGTCCATGCTTCCAAAGGTGGAGGGTGAGAAGGGGCTGGAGGAAGAAGCAGGGCAGGCAGCTGCACAGCAAGAAGGCCACTAAACTGGGCACAGGAGGGGCAATGTCACCAGCAATGACCTGGTTGGGCTGCATGCTGAAGGGCTCCACAAAGACCTAGAGAGCAGCCTGGAGTGCTCCTGGAAGCTTCTCCCCTGCCTTGCTGGGTGTAAAGGCACTTTGAGAGGCAGGTTTGGGCGTGCAGGGAAGCCTCTTCCACCTTTTATGATCGGTGCAGCTTGCAAGTAGAAGCTGTCATTTTTTCCCAGGGCGTGTAGAACCAGTTTCACTGGTCCAGCGTGCTGCGGAGCCAACAAGGTCTATCATGAAAGGGGCCGTGATGTATCTGCTGTTGGTGCTCTTGATTTGTGGGAAGGGTGTGGATGTGGAAGCTCAGAGGCTGTATGTACTGTCTTGGCCACCTGCAGAAACATCTATTTTTCTCAGAGACGTTGCCATACAGTCTTGCAGGGTTATTGGCCACTCACTAAGCACCATTTTGACTGGTGGTTAAGGAGCTGTTAGCCAAGCATGGCTTCCTAAGACTTCTAAGTTTACTACTATTGTTTTTCACCATTTACATTGTCATATTTAGGACTTCTAATGCCTCTGCTTCTCCAACAAATTACTTGGGGTGGTATTGCCAACTTTCCTGGGGTTTTTATAGAGATATATATATATATATTTTATCCTATGGCAATTTATATATATATATATATTTTTTTTTTCCCCTGAAAGTGCAGGGTCTTAGGACATTCTAACTGGGAATCTTGGACTGCACAAAATATGGTTCCAGTTTTGGTGACTAAGAAAAGCTTTAATTTACTGATCAAAAATAAATTTATAAATAAGAGACGTTTCAGTTTCCATTCTAGTTTTCCTTAAATGCTTTCCTTGAACGAGTGACTTGTAATTATTTTAAATAATTAGCATTGGAAGTGCTGCAGTAGCCACTGCAAGCAATGCTTTTAAAATGGTTAGATCAGAAACTAGTCAAGATGGGTAATCCCCTCCTCACCGTGATGCTATGTGGGCAATGATGACTGCTTCTCTGGGCTCTGTTTCTGCAGATGTTTCCTTTGTGACAGTTCTGTGCATGGCAGTGCACAAAGGAAACCCACACAAATTTTTGCAGGATTCTGTCCTGCAAATTAATCTTCTACGCAAAGTCACCCTTGGAACTGAGCACTGAACTACTTAGGGCCTTGATCTCGTCAAGCCTTTGCTTGCAAATGGTTTTTACTTAGCTAATCTTCCTCAAGAAATCATTTTGAAAGCTCAGGACTTCAGTGCAGTCAAATAAAGCTGGTCTAGATCACAGGTTTGGTTTAGTAAGATTGCTGGCCATACAACTTATGGGAAACAGTTTCTTCACTATGCTGCTATCCACATCCTCTTTCCATTCCCTTCTGGTATCACTAACATGCTGGGTTTGCCAAGAGGAATTACTGGATATAGGCGCAACCCCGAAACTGAAGGGGGTGGCAGGAACCACCTTTGATTCAGAAGCAGAGTGTTGTGTTCAGTCAACAGCATTTGTCCTGTTAAATAAAAAAAAAAACAAAACACCCAAAACCAACCTGTCTTCCCTGCCTCCCCCCCAAAAAAACCAAAACCCAAAACACAAAAACAAACCCCAAAAAAACCCACAACAAAACACACAGGATTTTTGGAATAATTACAAAAATATGAAAACTTTAAAGTTTAGTGTGTGGATTTTCTTCCTTTTTTAAGAAAGGAAATGTAGGTGTGTTTTGACCTGCTGGAAGCAGTCCAGCTTGAGGACAAAACCTGGGATGGCTGTGTTCGCTTAAATTCACTCTTTTGGCTGGAAATTTTGAGCATGTCAGAAGGTTTAATTCCAAAATTCTTGTGAAAAAGAATGAATCTGTGTTTAAAAGAGAGCCGTGTATTTCCCAGCCCTGCAGAAAAAAAAAGCTGTTTCATTGGCATTTGCTAAAAAAAATATAAAAATATAAAAAAAAAAAAAAATGACTGACAACAGGGTTCTATGAATGTTTATGTACGTGTGAAAAGCGTGGAGTACCCTGCTCCTGCTCATACAGTTACACAAATGCATGTCTGCGTGTTTACATGCTTTATCACAGAACTAAGTAGTTAATAGTTCATACATAATCTGTATATAATACTGGAAAGTACTTTAGGAACAGCTTGAGAGGCATTTGTGAATTTATTCCCTTTTGCCTCCTCCATTCTCATCAGATGTATTTCTACCAGTCAATTGGACTTTGCATGGTAAGAATGGCATAGAGTAAAATCAATGGAAGATCCAAGCTTTTTTTGCCATGCAACCACTGCACTGTAAATCTGTCGGTGTCCTTGCTAAAACGATGAGACAACTCTTGCCCTGTACTGATGGGTGTTTTAAACTATCAGGATGCATGAAATATGTATTTTCTTTTTTTAATCACAATTAATTTTCTCCAGATAAGTACATTTCACAACAGCAGTCTGCCCCCAGAGCCTCCGCTGGGGTGTGCTCCTGGTTTTAGCCACAAGTGCATGCATAGGCTGCAGCACAGGATAATGTTGTTGTATGAGCACCGTGTTTGATAATACCTCAGAATTCGCACTGCAGTAAGCCTAGCTGTATGTTTTAGATCACAAATGTTTCTTGTTTGAGAGGCATTTTCCCATTTCTCTGGGGTGGTGTAGGTCTGTTGGCCTGCATAGGAGATAATGCCAGCACCGCTGATGTGTAGCATCTCACTGTTGAATGCCTCTGCTGTTCCATCCCTACTTGGTGGCTCATGTGCTGTTGCCTGTGCCCCTGCTGCAGTTGCTTCAACAGCATGATTCTGCTGGGATCAATATCCTGGCATCACAGGCAAACTTCCCTGTTGTGGCTGAGGGACCTGCATTAGCAGTAGCAAAAGCCACTTCTACCTCCTGCTCTCACTAACAGGGTTTGAACTCTGGCATAAACAGGGCCTTAAACATGGTGAAAACCCCATATTACCAGCTAGCCCCTTTGCTTGGTGTGGGGCTCCTGGAGAGCAGGAGCAGTGTCCCTAGGCTGAGGGCTGTGCCAGCCTCAGGGCTCCCACTGCTGGGATGTCTAAGATGCTAGCATGCCCCTGGGTGAACAGGAATGCAGAAGCCACATGGTTGATCTTCCTTCCCCCTAAGCCTGCATAACAAGATTGAAAAAGCATTTTAAAAAACTTGTTTTCTGTTCAAGAATTGGAGGCAGCTTACAGAAACTTGCCATTCAGTCTTAAATCTGTGCAAACCTGAAGAAATATTAGCCAGTTAAGTGTTTTAAAGCACATAAATATTTAATTGCTCCTCTAAGGATAGGCTGGTAGGGGAAGATGGAAAAAGTTTACCATATTCTTATTATTTTTGCCTGTAGGCAAAAGTCCAGCAAATCTTTCATGAGAGAGATAATTATGTGAGGATGGGACGGAGATGTGTTGTAGCACACATGAATGCTGACCTGGCTGCTCCCAGCAGCCGGTGGGGCTGCTGTGATGTTCAGAATTACATTTCCTTCCGGGAGGCTGGAGGAAGGGCTGAGAGATTGGGGTGGAGGCAGGAGGGGCTTCTTCAATTACAAACCCTCAATTTTCACATTGTTGAGCACTGAAGGAAATAGCTGATGCCAGTAAGAGATCAGAGACCAGTCTGGAGTCTCTGAGCATCTTCTCTCCCTCTCCATGCCAGAGCTTGCTGTTGCAAAACTCCTGATGGGAGGTGATGATATAATTTGCAGTCAGATAAGAATGTGCATATTTATGCAGGCTGTGGGAGGTGGGAGAAAGAGCCCTTGTGCAGGAAATGTAAGGTTATTTAAGAAACACAGTTTTTTGTCACTTTAATTGGACTTTTCATTGCAGATTTATTTTTAGCATTCACCAAGGGATTCCATGTGAATGAAGATTTTTCTTGATTTCTTGGGAGGGCAGGATGGTAGGAGAGCAGAGGAGAGTGAGGCTTTGGCAACATTTGCAGTACCTTGGTGATCTAAGCTAAAAGAAAGGGAATATAGCCTGACTCTATGAAGATGGGTAAGCGGGAAAAGGGGATGTGCAGAAAAGAAGTCATAAAAACCAAGAGGATGCAAAAAAATCTTTGCCTTGTCTTTAAATGTAGTGTTATGTTTTGGGGTTTGGTTTTTTTTTAGGTGTTTATTGTGTCTAAGTAGTAGACATGCCTGCCTGTGACTACAGAAACACACTTTGGATTACTTAAATTACAACAAAGGGGTCTGTTTTTATATGTAAAATTTGTGCCTGTATTTTTTGTGTGTGTGTGCGTGAGCCTTTTATTTCATTTAAAAGGAAGCCCTGTGAGGACTAGAAAAAGAGGAGGATACTCTCTCTTTATGAATACTAATAAGGAAATCAAGGGGGACAATGGCACTTCAAGTTTCATCTTTCTATTTCCTAGAGGCGCAAACTCTGCAAGTTGTCACCTTGGTGTATTCAGTGCCTCTTGAAGCACTAGACTCCTCTAGAGAGAATGTCAGCCCCAGCCCTGGGCAGTTTTGACAAACAGAGTATATATTGATACATGATAAAGTATGCTAGAAATCACCCCAGCGCTAAAGGCTACTATAGTTTTAATATCATCATTTGAATTAACAAGCATTCTGTGGAGAAATAATGAGCTTTCATTATTCAGAACATCATCCTTACCCCGGGAACTCAGAAACCATTAGCTCTTGAGAACTTAATGAAAAGATGATAAAGAATGTTTTAGATAAAAGTTTGAACGGGTGCACTTGGTAACTAAGGTAAAATATTAATGTTTCTCCCAGTGATGAATTGCTGTTGCTAAACTCGTGCTTGCTGAGGAGACAGAGGGGTGTGTAGGTGTTCCCATGGGCAGTGGCTGGGATGGAGAGCTGCTGCCCACATCCTTTGGAGAAAAAGGCAGGAGAAGGGGAAAAGCTGGGTATTTGTATCTCCCCATCTTCCCCTGCAGGTATTTTCCCAACATGGGACTGAAGCTAAAATCCTAATGCTGTTTCCTTTTTGGGATCCCCCTTTCTTATTCATTTATTTATTTTTATATATATATATTTTAATGATAGCCAATGCAATATAGCCATGAGAGAGTGGAAAGGGGTAGAATGAGCAAAAAGAACCACAGCAAAAAGTCCCTTCTTGAAGCTGCTGACCTGAGGCTTGATTTGGGCAGGTCTGAGGCGCTCAGGCCAAGCATGATTGCCATTTTGTGAAATTCCATATGGGTGGCTTGCTACATGTCTGCAATAAAAATCCCTGTTACAATAAACGAAGAAAGAAATATATAAAAGTTTAAATTTTATTGGGTGTAAAGCTCTTAAAGGACTGCTGTTCACAAAGAGTATAAAGATTGCTGACTCTCAGTGTATGTACCCCTACCGAAACGTGTTAGTCCTGCTGTTTTCTTTCTTTAACTGTAGCAATTTGCTTTCTTGCTGTTCTATAATCCTTGCACTTTACCAGCACCAAGGGCCTACAGCCTGCTTCCACCTGTGGGTGGCTGGGAGAGGTTGTCTATCCTTCTGATGCAGGTGGAGAGGTGGTATGGGGACCCCCAAGGCTCCGATTGCCATGGAAGGGTTTGTTCTCGCTAACGAATGTGAATGGGGGGAAGAGAAGGAAAACAAATGGGAATAAAATATCACATAAACTGTCTTAAGTCACAGTGTTTGCTGCTAACAGCTGCATTTAGGTAAATGCTGTTACCTCGAGAGGTGTTATCTTCTGGGGATCCTTATCATAATTTTGTTTTAAATCTGAACAGCTGTTGTTTAACTACCACAGACCACAATTTATCTACAGCTTGAGGCCATAAAGGTACCTTTATTACACTCTCTTTCCTTTTTTTTCCTTCCATTTGATTTAATTTCAGTGTGTCTGACACCAAAATGCTATATACAATTTGCATATTACAATATGCACACTGCAAATTCCATACACTGCTAAATGGGAAAATCGGAGCAGAATGGTAAATGGAGAAAGCTTGCAATGACAAATAAAAGAGGAAGATGAGCTCCCATGTTTCATTTACATGTAAAATATTCTGACAATAGTTGTTTCCCCAAGAACAAAGAGCTGGTTTTTCTAGGGTGACTGGTTTATGATGGCTGCAAGAAAAAAAAAAAAAGATTATTTTTGGCACTGGAACAGAAGCGTGCTTATCTGAATTGAGCCCTGGGGCTTGCCATATAATTGGAATAAAACTTAAGTCTTACTTAAGAAACTAACAAATATGGAAGCATGAACCATATCCAGAAGGAGCAGCCATGGTGTACTAGGATTGAAAATCACCTCTCTCCAGGCAAAGTCCTGTCTAAAAGTTGGAGTCCTGAAAAGGACTTCAGCAAAGCATAGTTTCGTATTGAGGCACCTGGTCTTTTGTAGCTGATCTCCAAAGTTTATTATGGGAAGCAGGGAGGAGAGGTGTTGCAGGTGTTGTGTGGTGAGCATGGGAAATGGTGGCTATTATAGGGGATCCTTCTAACCCTTACGTATCTAGGCCCAATGACTCAGATGGTGTCTTCCAACCCTAGGTTACTGCTTCCAGCCCTGAAAAAGAATCTGTATATATAGATCTAAGTTTCTCACTGCCCTGCAGCAGAAGATGTGTACGACTCTTTCCTGTACATCTCATTTCCCTAAGGAAAAGGGGTCTTTGCCTCCAGAGCTGTCAGTACAGCAGCTTTCAGCAGCACAAAAATTGTGATAAGAAATATCCCCAAATGTGAATCTGGAGTAAGAATTTGAATTTGGATAGGCCGTAACACTTAACCCAAATCTCTAGAGTTTTGCTTTATGTTAGTTTTTCTTCAAAATAAATAACAGTAATAACACCTGAATTAATTATACGTGTAATAGCTTGATGACAGAAAATACACCTCTCCACCTTTACTCCCTTGTTTCCTTCACCCTATACGTGACTGTGAAAACTATATGTGTCCCTGGGAGTGGGGTGATTTTGTTGAACTGTTTTTCTAAGTGCAGACTACATTAATCTGTTGACACTTAAAAAAAAATTATACCGTAACTCAGCTTCTCATTGACCTTTCATGCTCTAACATCCATCAAGTAATATGAGACTGTTTAGTTTGTTTTTTCAAGGACAGAAAACCACCTGGTGGGGGAGAAAGTGGGCTGAAATGTATGTGACCACATAATAACTACCCCTTGATGACATTCTCAGATGCTGTTGCTGATCAAACTACGTTTGTCTCCTTGAAAATGCTTAAAATCAGCATAGGTAGAGTGGGTGGGCTTTACTGTGATCCCAGAAGTCCCAAATTTCTTTTTATTCCTGAAATCTGTTTTAGCCAATTTAATCTCTCAGTTTAAGATACCCCATATCAGAAAACTAGAAGGAACTGAGATTTCTTTTTCCTCTTCCAGGAGGGGTAGCAGAAGGAGTTAGGAAAAACACACTTTAATGTAGTGGTAGACTTGTCAGCACAAAGTACTTGCATCCTCATAGATATTATGCAGTGCTTCGTGTCTTGCAAAAGAACAGTGGAGGGATTTACTGAAGTACGTGCAGGTATGAACCAGTGGCTAATGTCTCTTGTATAATATTACTCCTGAAAGTACAACTCCACAAAGAATACTGTCTAGAATTACAGGGCAAGAGCAAGTCAACAGTTAATTGGCTGTGCTGTAATTACTTCTAGATGCATAATGTGCAATACTTATAGGACTTGTAGAAGTGGCATACGAATTTCATAGTGGTCTCCTGGTATTTTATCATGTGCGGAGGATTTTGGTAGTCTGTGTAGATCTTGGGATTAATGGCACTGTTATAATTTGTTCCTGCTCTGCTGTTTTAAAAAGTGTGTAGTTTTTTGTCTTCTCCTCCCCCCCCCCTTTTTTTTTTTTTTTTTTTAAGTGAAGTCTGTCTTTCATTGTCCCATAAGCTAGAGGAAAAAAAATATGACAGATGCTGTTCAAAGGCTTTGTCATTCTTTGTTAGCATGGAAGTCATTCCACTTGTTTTTTGTTTGCTTGGAGTGGCTTACACTTCTGGTGGCATGCGGTAACCACACATAATGTGCTATGGTACCATAGCCCAGTGTTTTGCAGACCTAACAAGAGCACAGAAACTTTGTACAGAAGAACAGATGTGGTCTCTGAATTTCTGGTACCTGATTTTCCTGACCTTTAACCTTAGGGTGCATAAGATGTATTTTACTGAGTTTATGGAATTACCATTGTGGTCATACTGGGCAAAGATCTGAAATGCTGAAGAGCTGTGTGGGTGGCAATATGGATAAGTTCTTTAGAAACAAGGCCAGGCAGCAGTAAATTCTTGACCTGGCTGTGTCACATGGTTTCAGCAGTCCCCAGAGCTGTGGCTCTTTGGATGTTATCCAAGCCTCTGAAGTCAACCATCATCTTTCCCACTGCAGCTGTGAAAAGCCTTTGCAATTTGGTGGCACAACTGGCACATTTCAGGGCTGCTGAAATCACACTTGGGGAAGTTAGGGGGGACTTCTGTGCATGTGAGGTTTGTGCATATTTGGCTCACTCATCTTGTGTGATGTGGATACAGAAGTTATTGTGAAGCTTTATTATATGGACTTTGGAGTCCCCAAAATGTCATTTGGATTTTACTTTATTAAATATGGAAATCATGTCAAAGGTAAATGTCAAGGGGCTATAAAATTACCCTTCTTATCTCCTGTACATTTATCAGTTGATAAATGGAAAGAAGCTGCTGCCAAAATAACTGTGAATGAATAATTTATAAATGACTGATGCATCGTGTATGTTGTTTCAGGCAGAAAACAGTAGGACATCAATAATCAAAAGAAGTTGGATTAATTTAGCAGTATTTTGCAGTTAATATTTTTATCTAAATGCTGCAGTCTGGGCCTTTGTCATCATGAGATCCTTTTTTTTTGTCACTAAGGACTGATCCACAGATCACTGAAATCAATAGGAATCAGCTGTTTACTTCAGCAGGCTGTGATTCAAATTTATAATATGAATATATAGCTTTTTTCCTGCTTTCACAATGTTATGGATTTGAATTTCTTTAGCACTGTGTGCAGTACATGGAATAGAATTTGGTTCAGAAGCTTCCTCCCTCTGCACATCCCTGTGAGCTGCATGTCCCAGTCAAGAAATCTGGGTAACTCAATGGAACAAGGATGAGGGAAAAGTGGCTGCCAAAAGAAATATCTACCTAGTCTTATCTTTCAGATACTTCTTGTTTCTGTTCAAACAGGGAAAACTTCTTTCTTGCAACTTTGGTTTCGATGCAAAGCTGACTTTTTCTCAGCATGTATTTTTCACATGCCTACCGCCAAATAGATAACATTTTAAATATTTTCAGCACTGGCTGTTGTGAATAAGGTTAACTACTGAAGAGGTGAGCTAGATTCTTTCTTCCTGTTCTTTTCCATGTGATTTAAATATGGCCCATTTTGCCCATCACATGACTAGAGCTGCCAGAGATTGCCTCAAGCTAGTTTATGGCTTTAACTAAAGGTCATTTTAGGGGGGGAAAAATCCCACGGAGCAGGGGGAGGAGACAAATGCATTTAAAAAAAAATACATTTAAAAGTAGCTATTAAGCATTCGTTCTGAAGAATACAAATGAAAGAGAGAAGCTGACATTATATTGGAATGGATCAGAGGAGAGAAATAAAAGCACCACCACTAATAATAAACTCTCTTCCTTCCTCCACACAGCACAATGCCTCACAAAAGAAAGGTGTGTAAAGCAATTGCCTGGATTTCGGGCTACAGCTTTCTCTACCTGACCTAGATATCTGGCTAGCAGCTCAACACTGCAGAAAATGCCCTACTGCAAAACTCCTATCCCACTGGCTGCTAATAAGAGCAATTCTCACGTAGCACTACATCCATCCCCACAATGTAATTGGTCTGGCTCTCCCAGCTAGCCGCCACTCCTCCTGAAGGCCCACACTGTGAAGAGAAATCCCAGACCTCCTGAGGGCTGAGGGGCTCCAAAGCTGTGCTATGTTATCAACAGCTACATGGTTAGCTAACTGCTGTGACTAAATAGAGATTGGGAAGCACTGCAGGCAAGGGATGAAAAGTGATGCCCTCCCATAGCACAATGCTGATATGCAGAATTGGCCAAAACAACGAAACTTCACAGACAGTGCAGCAGAAGGCATTGGCTCTCTTGTTTGGGCATTTTATTACCTGGAGCAAAATGTGCAGAGAAGGGAGATAATGAAGTAGTTGACTAATTCAGTGTGATCCAGCTGGCTAAGCCAGAGGGGCTGCAGAGCAGGAAAAGCTACAGAACTCACTGCTAGCCATTTTCCCTTGATACCTGTGAAGCCAAAACAAAGAAGTGCAGAGATCAAAAAGCAGAGCAATATCAATATCGGAAAAGGGGAGAGTCACAACAAAAGGGGAGGAGAAAACTCTAGGATTGCCCCCCCCTTCTGCTTTCTATCTAGTGGCAGGGGGAGAAGAGATGTTATTTTTGTTTGCCTGGTGCCAACTTGTAATCTGAGAAATCCACCAGATTCCCAAATGCTTAGAATCCTGTGTGCCACAATACTCAATGCTAGCTTATTTTATTTTTAATTTTATCTACTGTTTGTGCTTGGGGGGTAGGAAAGACAGGTTTTGCAATGTAGGCACATGCATGGTAGTGCCTTCAAAAATGCATATCCCCCCTTTTCTGCAGCCTAAAAGGCTAGATAAATGATACAATTCTTATCCAGAGGGAAATTAGAAAATGTAAAGTGTGTAAATTCCTCTCCCCAGCTCCTAGGCATTGCTGTGCTTTTGCTGCTGCCTGTATGGTATGGTTTTTGTTTGCCTTTTTTCCTCTGTCTATGCTGCTAAGTACACAAGACTCACTGCTCCCTCCATCTCTTCTCCTTTCCTGCCTGCTTCCTACAATCTTCCTACAGAGTGCAGAGCAATCCCAGCTGTACTAACAAGCTGTTCCCCAGATTAGAGTGTAATGTTTGTAAAAAGCTGGCAGTAAGTAAAAGGCAGTTACTATATGTAATTAAATATACAAGGCCAAACTTCGTACCTGATGTAACATTGATGTGATGCCTTGAAAAGAAATGGAGAAATACATACCTCCACCAAGGCTGAATTTAGCCCATGCTGCTCATCATGGCTGCCAGGGAGTGAATCACTGCTGACCAGTCTGCCTGCCAGCCACTGTTCATACCACTTATTTTAATAGGAGACAGGCAGACACTATGCATCATTCCGAGATGAGCATCACAAACACGCTTTGCAGGGAAGGAGACTACAGCAGACTGCCAGCACTCTTCCAGTGCCAATTACAGTGATGTTTAATCGTAAAAGCAGATTCATTAAAATGGGATCAGAGCCAAGGCGTTTGTGATTTGGAGGCTTGTGCTAACTTTTGATAGCCATCATCGGGGGCAGCTGATGTGACATCACCCTACAACTCTATGTGACTCGTATTTTTAATGGACCACATGCCTTCGCATGATAATTTTGCTGCTAGAGTTAGCTTGGCGTTAGCTCAAGAGACAAATGCCAGCAACCAAATCTGAAGATGTTGGGAGTTTGCAGTTGTCATGGAAATCAGGGGCGACTGCTGGTGCTTACCTCCTCTGTAAATGGAAGTCCACATTTGCTCCCTTCAGCTTGGAAGCTGACAAAAAGGGCTAGGTGAGATGGTCCCTCTCTCACAGCATCACTTTGAAGATAAAGGGGAAGCTCCTTTTGCGCTTATACATAAGATTTTCAGAAACATTTTTCTCTAGGAAAATACTCTTAACATTGGAAATATACACTTCCCTGTCACCTGGCCCGGTCTTTCCATGTGGTAGTTTTGTGACCAAAAAATGCCTGAAGAACACCTTGCAAAGGGTTCTCTTGGGTGTTAGCAGTGAAGGGACAAACATGAAGTGCTGACTTATGATCTGGCTCTGTTGTTGTGGTACAGTTGGGATTTCACTGTAGGCACTGTGAGGCACTCGGCTTATTTTGAATGGGAGCAGTCTGTGCTCTTCATGAGTTACATGGAGGTTACATGGTGTATGTCACCTAAACAAGAATATCCACATGATGCAGATTAGCAGCTGCTCATAAATAACTCATGAGTTCAAAGAGTCATTACAACCTGCCCAGGCCACCTCTTGTATCAATACAACTATCGATAATGGTGATGAAAATTATTCAGACAAAGCCTCTTAAGGCACTACTGGATTTAGCAGTGCAGGGAGAACAGGGAGGTACTTGTCCCTGGAGGAATGATAACCTGGAGCCATGTTGTGTTTAGGAAAAAAATAAAAGGCAAAAAGCTTGTACTCCTGCTGCTGACAAACTGGCCATGATGCTGACTGAAGAATATATATGTATGCATATGTGTCCATTACAGTATCTCTCTGTTGGTGTTGTCTGCTGTATTGTTACAGCTGATGAGCTATAACCTCATGAAGACATCATGGGTCAGAGTAGTGGCCTACTGGGATAGAGCTGCATGATCATCATGATCTCTCCTGTACTTTGAATGCTTGGCTTCAGCCTTCACATTATTCTGTTTAGGAATGTGATTGGGAATCATTACTATATTTAAAACCATAGCTCTGATATAATAAGTCTTTAATAAAATGTGTAAGTAGGAACTGGTTGGGCAGATCATGGAAACTGCTGTCAAGATCGTGTCTGGCTTGGTGGTCCCAGGTACCAGTGAGGACCTAGGTAGCTGCTCAACTCATGGAAATGTTCAAGAGAATGAGATACGTATGTGCTGTAAAGCTCAGTGTTGTACGCAGTCATTTGGGCAACTTAAACCCCAGATTACATCATACTTAAATCATCTTTTGCGAGCAGTAGGGGCACTTAGATTTCCTTAAGCACATTAAGACATCTCTGTCTATTGGGATGATTTTATACCAAGGTTAAGATAGAAGTTTGAGATCAGCTTTTATAAAAGCTTTTCTTTTTTTCTGTATTTCCGAACATTTTTTATTTTTTATTTTTCATAGCTTGTTGAGATACTATATATCCCCTATTTTAAGGAGGATTGAAAGTCAGAACATAGCAGCTGGAATCAGTTGGTAAAATGATGGAGTTGAGAAAGGGAGAAACTGTGCTGCCAGCCTCCTACCTGAACACAGCTTTTTTTACTGTCCCTCGTTAAGTTGCAAGCATGGCCAGCCCCAGCATATACAACTTGCTGGAAGGGTTGTTTCAGAGATGTGGTTTCCAGCTGCCCCTAAACATTGTGTAACTGCTTCTCTGTTGCAGGAAAATATGCCAGAGTGCTGCCAGAACAAAAATCTATTGAGGATGATGCCATGTTTGTCATAGGAAACAAGCCTGGCTCTGGTTAGCCTTGCTTGCTCTTATGGGTGAGATTTTTCCTTTCAGATTGTGTGAACTGGTGCCAAACCCTAGCTTGGCACCCAAGGAGATGGTGGGGAGAGTGAAGAGGAACTGCTGGCCACAGTGGCCACGTGTGCCTGGGTCACCTGAGGACTCACTGGGGTCAGGCAGGCATCAATTCGATCAAATCTGTGCACCCTGCCTTGTGCCTCTGAATGTTACACTCATGTAAATAACTCACAGGTCAGTTGTTTTTCTATTTTGAGTGTGCGGCAAACCAGGCTGAGGCAGCTTGTAAAACGAGTGACTAATTTCTAGGTTTTTTCTTTCCACTCCTCCCCCTGCTGCTCTCCCTGAAGGTGGTCACGGGGCAGTCTTACCCTGGTGACTGGGGATCAGCAGGCTGAGGAAACAGCAAACCATTGTTTGTGCCTGTGCAGGCCTGGTGGAGGCTGTATTTTTGTATGGGTTATGTTTTGGGTTCTAGGGGGCAAGGTGATATTCCCGTGTGCATCTTTTGGTCAGGGAAGTTTTCTGGAAGGAGGGGCCACTGCTGTGGTGCTGGGTGAGGTGGCCACAATTGCTCCGAGGGAGGAGAGGGGCAGGAGTAGGGATGGAGGGCAGTGTTGCCACATGCAGAGAGCTTGCTTGCCTCACTGCTTCTGCCATTGCTGCAGCCACTGCCTGCAAAGTTTGTACTCTTTGCTGGAGGGGTGGTGGGACACCCGTGCTTTGGCAGAGGACTCCAGCTGCATCTCTGCAGCAGAAGGAAAAAGCAATGGAGGGGGGGAAGAGAGTGTCAGAGCTAATTCCTAGGAGCGCATGCACCACCAATTTAGATGTTTCCTCCCTTCACCGTAACCTTATGTCTTCCAGCCATGACTGCGCGCTTGCATTAATTACTCCTTGCTCCCTAGATGCGTTCATTTCAAGCTACCTCTAGGGTTCAGAGTGCAGAAACCGACTGACCAAGGTTGAAAGCAATTAACAAACAGGTTGTTTTAAATTAACAGCTCTTTTAACCAGCTGTCCAGAACTGCTTTTTTTTTTTCTACAGCAAAATTAGCAGGGCAATGCACCTCAGTGAAAAGATGGATTGGAGTTTCTTCTGTTACTGTGCTGCATTTTTACTTTTTTTAAACTCGTGCCAGTTTAACACTAAGCACTTTCAGCTTGGATTTGAAAGCAGTGTTGAAATACACTGAGTGAGTAAATGAATTGTAAATGGCATAGGGTATTGAGAAAGAGCAGTCCTTTTAGCTTCCATTAGATATCTTGCACTGCACCACAATGGGTTTGCTTGTGAATGACATATTGAGATGCCAGTGCTTTCTTGTGAGGGTTGTTTTTTTTCTTTTTTTGTATTGTCATCCCTCTTCACACAGATGCTTTGTTGCATGGACCCTCACTGACTTTATGGCTTCATCAGGAACTGGTTTTGTGGACAAAAGCAGGCTCAGCCTATACCCTGAGCCCAGCCAGAAGCCATGAGGACAGTATGGTGCAAAGCCCAAGCTCACAGGCTTTGATTCCTGTAAGAACATTAGCTTGGCCTTGGTGCTCTAATGACTTGTCAGCAGAGAGCATGAACTGATCAAGCTGTCTTCAAAAACCCGGGAGGCAGAAACAGCACTGTAAGCCCCATAATACCACTAGAGATCATGTATTTTCTATGGGTTTTAATGCTAGGACTATCCTATCTCTAAAGATGTTATGAGGAGGACCTTACAGTGATGGTCTTGAGGCACTTTGCCAAAATATGTGGGTCTTAGGTGTCCACCTTGACTCAATAATATGCTTTCTTACGAGGCTCTAAGCTTTTAAACCCTGCTGTGTCAGGCTTCATTTGGCAGTAGGGTAATACAAGCTCATCCTGACTGATCTCAGCCTTGAGAAATGTTGCCTAAGAGTTTAGTCCAGGTCTACCTCTTGAAGGAAAATCAAGTTCTTCTAAAGTCTCTTTTTGCCATCTAAATAAGTTTTCTTTCCCTTTGGTGCATCTGCTCTTCAGAGACTTTCACATTGTTGTGCTTTCTTAGCCATCATATTAGCCAGAAACAATTCTCAGGTGCAGCTGGACATTCACATGTGAGAGCAGTTCTGAAAATAATTGCCCCATCAATGTTAGCACCAAGTCAGATTTGGTAATTCTCAAAGTCAGTCCCTGCTACTTTCAGGGCAAAAGTGAGCAGGTTTGCTTAGCCTACCCTCAACAATTAATTATTTTGTCTCTGCTTCTTAAATTGCGCTATCTGCTTTGCAAAAGAATGTCTGCTTTTTTTTCATTTTGTCAGCTTTTCGTCTTCCCTGGTTAGTTCTGCTAGCCCTCCAAGCTATTATGTGGCTGTTTTGTGTGAACTCCCTCCAAACTGCCATTAGTTTTTGTTTACGCAAAACCCAGAACTGAGCATGTTTTTTTTCCGTAGTAGACTGCACCCGATCAATATAGATAAAAACCATTACTTCCCTGTTACTAGCTGTCTCTGCATATGCAGCCTAAAATTGTGGTGACCTTTTTTGCTGTCAGACTGCATTGTGGACTCATGTCTAATTTACTATCTGCTACTGACCCTCAGTCTCTCCTACCGATTGCTGCTTTCTAGCTTTGTGTGGGTTGGAGGTTTTTATTTTCATAAAAAAAGAAAATTATATTTTTTCTAAGTTGAATTTCATCTTGCAGTTTTTCTGCTTATAGGTTCAGTCTCTCCACATCTCGGCTCTCTCTGTCCTTACTAGATTCCTTACTCTTGTAGTCTCTGTAAATCTAATTCAAACAATTTGCAGCCTTTTAACATGATTCCATGCAGAAGAAGAGAGGTTTCACTGCCCTACATATATTATTTTGTTGCTTCTTGTTTGTATCTATTTCATATATATATATCATTAGTATAGTTAGCAAGTGCTGATAAATGGAAGCTGAGTGACAAGTTGTTTATGGAGAGGTGACTCTGAGAGTTATTGGCTCTGTGATGATTGAATCCCTTTGAATGGATGAAATCACCTGTAGCACTGTAGAAGAGGAGATGAGCAGGGCAGCATGTTGGAGAAATGCTGTGGGATGTAAATCCCAGTGGTCTGGCACACAACTACAAAGAGGTGCCAAAAGACAAATGTGAAAACAATGTGAAAAGACAGGGAAGTGTGGAGCAGCTCAAAATGACAAAGAGAATTTTTAAGTAAATGGAGAAGTCCTTCTATCTGATGTGTGTTCTTAATTGAGCATTTGCTGACATGGTACCTATTTCAAGGTGAAGACAGCACAATGTGTGTTTTTAATGTGGGGCAAATGCACCCATCTTGTTGATATGCTTCTACTGTTTTAACTGGCTTCTGTGTCAACTAGACTTTATCATGCTTTCCATAGCACAGCCTCTTTTCTATAGGGAAGGCAAGGGTGGTACCATGGGATATGAGGTATCCTGATTTCCTTTCCAGAAAGTCCACAAGGAAAAGGAATTTTTTTTCACCATCTCTTTGCTCAGAAAAGGATGACTTATCCTGAATGAGTAAAACAAGCTTTGAATATATAGGTTTTTGAACCCTGCATGCATACTCCATAGGGAAGTTCAAGGAGATGTTAAAGTCTAAGTCAGTTATGGGGAAGGAGGGGAAAATCTTCTCTAAATAACAGTGATCTGAAATAATTGGAATTCCCCACAGCTCTAGTGATATGCAATGTATGTTTGAACATGGGTATCAAGCTGAAAGAAACTATGGCTTGGAAGTTTTAATTCAGTGGTTTAACAAATGCTGAATGTTCTTGGATTTATTGGCAGTGCTCAGATTAAAGAATGTTGTCTGAGCTAGAAAAAAAGAAAATTGACCTCATCCTGTTGATTTTGGGGAAGCTATGGTCATTGTATGACAGCTCAGGATCTGGTTGTAAGAGTGCAAATTACTCTGGCTTTATGCTTGACATGTCAGTTTTGCTATTCATCTGCCTGCTATTAAGGTCAGTGGTACTAAACTGCAGGGTCTGTGGCCAGTACAGTAGCTTCAGTACAGTAGCTTCAGCAGTAACACTGTATAACAGATGTTTATGTGAAACATGCTCACGCTATCGATTAGTCAGGGTTTGCTTCTCTGGCCTTTTTCATATTTTCACCATTGTGCAAATTTGACAAGCAGAGCTAAAACAAAAAGAACAAGAAAGGTGTTATTAAAAGCATGATAAATCAGTTACAAAGGGAAAGGTACTGTCAGAAAACTAGGTTTTAAATGTTCACCAGAAATCCCATATGATGTGAAGAGAGGATTGTGATCTCAGATATATAAAACTGATTGTTAACAGGTCAAGATATCTGCTTATCAGTGCCTTCTGAATTGTTAAAGCTTGTTATCCTACTTCACAAACTATGAAGGGCCCCATAGAGCAGCATGTAGTGAGCACAATATATATATCCCAACGGTCTTAAGTTCAACAATTGGAGAACAGGTATGGTGAGCTACTGTTCCAGTTATTTCTTTTCATCTTCACTAAAGATATTTGGGACTAACTCTATCTCAGGTGTAATCTATATAACCTATATTTACCAGATGTAACCCTATAAACACTTTATGCACCTGAAGAGTCTTGAAAGATGTCTATCCCATCTTCTTTTGTCCCATCTTCTTGATCTGTGACAATTTAATGGATTAATGGAGATGTTTACCCTTGTGTGTCAGGGAGCCTAATGAGAGACATAATGTGCAATCAGGCAGAACCAAGATAGCGCTGTGAAACTTCAAGTCAACTGCTGGGTTATTGCCCAATCCAGTGCCTAGCTAGCATCTTCCTGCTTTCCCCAGCTCTTTTCAGATCATGTTTGAACAGAGACAAGATACTTCTGTGCAAGCTTGGCGGGGGGGGGGGGGGGAGGGGGGTAAGAAGCAAATTGGAAGGTACTTTTTCTGGAAAGAAATTTCATCCTGTTTGTAGGATGATATATGTGACTACAGTTTGTGGTGTCCCAGCTTTGTTAATGGCGACCCGAAGGCAGTAAATACAATGAATATTTCTAAAAGGCAAGGTTCATGTAACATGGCCTGGTTGTGATCTCATTTACTCCTTAAATTCTTGGAGGTTGCTGATTTACTCTGGAGTAAATGGTAGCAGAATTAATTCCAGCTGTTTATGGGATACACAATGAGGTATAAAGTCACAAATGTCTGAATGAGAGATTTTGGTTACTGAAACTGTGCTTTGTGCACGACTGATTATGGACATTGTCCTTCACAGCCTGTGACTGGGAGGGTTCAAGATCCATTTCCATGTGAAGTGTGTGACTTGTGCCAAATTATTACAGATAGATTTATGATACAGACAAGAGACTGAAAGGAAACAGTATGTCAGAAATGAATTAGAAGTCAAGAAGGAAAAAGAAATGTAAAACACTTGGGCAGCCTGTATCTTTTTAATATTTTAAGTAGGAAATCATATTTCACTTGCTCAGGTCTTTGGTCTAAGGAAGGTACTTAAACCAATTCTTAAATTTAACATGGGCACATAGGTACTTTTCTCTAGCGCTTTCCTGGGATTGGGTTTAAGATTTCATGGAAATGGTGGCAGCAGTATGCTTGGATGGGTTTGGTTTTTTTATCATTTACAAACAGCAGTTATTAGGGCATAATCCATACTGCTTTCATCTCTTGTATGATTTAAACACTTGGAAAGTGCTTCAGCTAGAAGCTTTATTTTGTGGGGTAATTACATGGCTTGTACTACTGACAAGAACAGAGATGGGCAGAATATCTGATTGCGTTAAGAGTAAAACTTCCTTGCAGGTGCTGATATCTGTGTGTGTGAGTATGAGGCAGGTTGAGTTTCATTGTCCTGGATAATTGTGCGAAACTGAATTTCAAGCTGGCGTGCTTCAATGTTTTTGTAAGGTGGAGCACGTCTTCCTAGTTGTTGCATATAAGGAGCTAAAGGAACCAATTCTGCACAGTTGAAGCCACTCAAATACTTTTTTTTTTTCCCCTTAAAACATAAACCAAAATGCAAACAATAGCGAAGATCTATCGTGAAGAAGGCTACCAAGGGAAAATCAGCTTCTTTTCTTTAAAATTTACTTTTTGCAGTAAATTTTACTGTGGTCCTTTTACTAATGGAAATCATATGCCTATACCAAAAATAGGGAAAGGTATTTCATCTTGCATGTTCTAGTTAATTTTATTTATGACCTCTGTTAGAGATATTCAGACCCTTTTTCCTAATCTAAATGTGTAGCTTCAATTTCATACCAATAATATTCACTTGCCATATTTGTGACAAATTGCAATCAACAGAACTCAAGAATGTGTTCTGGGAGTTGTGGATGTGAGCAGGTCTCTTTCTCTCTGAAGTTCCCCCTTGCATCACCCCAGATCAGTCCCACTGGGTAAAGAGGTCTGGGAGCTAGCCCAGAACTACCTAACCACTGACCTACTGGCCAGGACGCACCAGCTTACTGGTTTGCCTGTTGTCAGAAAGAGAGGGTTATGGCTGAATTTGGACTCAGTGGAAACATTAATCTGAGTCTTTCCCTCCTGTCCAGCCCTTACATCTTACAAAACGTGTAGGAATGTAATGATTCCCGAGACATCAGCTTCTCTTCTGGATTTGGTGTAAGTGGCTTAATGTATAGATGGGGGAATGAGAAAAGATTTAGTAGATAAAGTGACCCATTTTTTTCTTAAAGAAAACAGATGGATTATTCCCCCCCCCCCCCCCCAAAGCTTGGTGTGCTAAGAAAGTAGTGATGATAAAAATGCTAAAAGTTATCACTCCTGTTTATTCACTGTAAATGATTCTCCCAACTTAAGTCGGAACATAATGCGCTTGACCGACTGCACCTCGCACGCTGTGCTGCTCTGAGTGGAAATAGACTTGCAGGAGATGTTCTGCTTTCCCAGTTTCATTTTCTCTTCTAAGTGCAAGCCTTTGTTAAATCTAGGAACAGCTGTAGACTTTTTGCAAAGGATCATAAGAAGTTAGGGTTTGCAGAGGCCAATTAGTTCTGCTCCAACTCTCTGCCAGTGCAGAGTTGTAGTATACAGAGTAATTTCTAGTGCTCTGTCTAGCTAATTTTTAACATGGGCATGTAGTGTTTTCACAGTTGAACAGAAGTATTTTTTCTTTTCTCCCTGATGTTCAGCCTAAAATATTTTTTCTTGCTTTCATCCCATGACCCCTTGTTACACTGCCATGTACCACACTCAGCAGCTTGATTTGCTTTTTGGTGTTCACAGCGTGTAGGTGCATGCGGAAGGTTGTTGTATTTTGGCTGTGTAGTGTTTCTTTTTAGAAAAGGGAAGTCAGAAATACACACCATTGAACCCCTACCATGTGCTATGCAATCAGTTACAGTGCTTGGAGGACCACTGGTGGCAGACTTTGAAGGCTTAACAAGTCACTTTGTTGCAATGAGCTGCTTTTTTTTTTTTTCCCTCATGTATTATTCCATGTTCTCCTCACCCCTGTGCTCACAGTAGGAGCCAGCCTTTTTTTTAGCCTCTCCTTATTTGAATTCTTTCTCTTTTAGCTACCCAACTCCATAATAAACTGTAACAAGGCAAAGACGTACACATAGTAAATCGCTTCTTTTGGCAGAGGAGGAAAGTTTGTGCTTTCTTTTATAATCCTCTTTACGTATTCCAAATTAATTTGTTTCCACAGCTTTTCTCCTTTGTATGTTGTTTTAAAAAATGAAGCTATTGTCTGTTACCCTGGAAAACTGCTGTCCCGTACACACTGTGCTGAAGATACCTGCTCAGCCTTGCATAATATGCCTGCTTTTATCAATGTCATTGCCTCTACTTTTTGTTAAAGGGATATTGTCATATCAAACTTGGCCAAAACCTAGCCTCCAAGTTCCTGTGAGACACAGGAGTTGTGGATTTTGGTGGGGTGAGGTGGGTTTTTTTTTGCTGTTGGTTTTGGGTGGTGTTCTTTAATTTTTTTGGTTTTATTTTTTTTTTTAATATAATTTGGTAGAAACAGTGTATGTAATTTCTAATAGTTATTTTAAACAAATGCTACAAATAGAAATTCCTCTTTTAACATTGGCCTACTGCACTGTCAAATATCTATCTGAAGATGATAAACACGACTGATTAGCCTGACTGTTTAACAGAAAATATCAACGGAAAGGAAACAAAATATGTTTATAAAAGTATGCTGTCTTCCCTCATATTGGCCAAAATACATTTTCCTAAGCAGCTTTATCACTCATTTATATTGCTCATTAGGAAAGATATGCCAGTTGCAGTTTTACTGCCTTTACTGTGGTCTGGAAATCTTGTTTAACTCCAGACCACTGGGTAATGCTTACAAAAGATATGCAAATGCTCCCTTTCATGAAACAATTCAGCTGATGCACGGCAAAATTTCACCTAAAGTACCAGTTATCTTGGACATTACTAAACTATTTTTGAATGTCTTGAATTTCTGCAATCTGTAGAAATCTGCTTCCTGCTCGAATGCAGCATACTTCATTTGCATAACCTGATGCTGTAAACCTGAAGTTTAGCTTGTATCATCGCAAACACAACCAGTTTGTGAACACCATCTGCATACGGGTGTGCCCCCTTTATGCTGCTGATGTTCCTGGCTGTTTTGATATCAGCTGAGCTCAAGTGTCAAACTGGCCATGAAGCTTGACCTGTTGATATTAGATAGGTGTGGAGAGCCTGCTACAGCTGTTCTTATCTACTGTGTTTTCTCAGCACTTCACATTAGTAAGTTCTTAAGAAATAAAATTATTATTGTGATTCCTATTTTATTGGTAGAAAATCAAGGTACAGTGTAAAGATATATCATACTTTCAAAGTTGGTGGCCAGGCCAGGAATAGCACATGACGCTGTGGAATTCAGGTCTGTTATTAGGTGCAAAAGAGCATGCAGGCTTGCTTTTACAACTATAAAAGGGTAAAAGAGAGAGAGAGAGGACTTCAAGTCTGGGAGGAAGTTGAATCCTGACATGGTGCTTACACTGCACACCTCTTGCAATGCTGGCCAGGCATACCCTCAGCTGATGGAGCAATTATAAATTTCACCAGGTCCTCAAAGCATTTTCCCCTACTGATTGGCATAATTTCTCTCTTGTCCAGGTTGAGCAGCAGCCAGCTGGCCTTCTTCCAGAAACCAGTTTCTGCCAGACATTGTTTTAGGTTGCCAGCAGCTGTGTCTGAGTCAGGAATAAAGGAGATAGAGCTGGGTGTCATCAGTGTGCTGATGGTAGTGCAGTGTGTACTGCTTCTTAGATGCCCTGCAGCAGCTGATGAGCCAGAGAGGTGGGTGGAAGTGAACCCGGTAGGAAAATCTGAGGATGCGCAGTTGCCCAGCAAAATATTTGACAGAGCATTTGATCTCACATGGAGAAGGGGGGGGAATGTCTGGAATTTCTTTCTATAGGTTTTTGTGCTTATTAGTGTGTAAATCTCACAGTGAGCAGGTTGTTCTAGGCAGTGTTCTCACTCAGACAGCATAAATCCTTGTGACCTGGGTAGTGAGTGATGCTGGTGCTGCTCAGGCAGCAGAATGTAAAGCATTTTGACCTGTTTTCTGAAACACCCCCAGCTTTGGCAGCCTTTTTTCAAGCACATTACGAGCACATTTTAGACCCTGAAGGATATTTAGTAAGTGAAGAAATTTAGGTATGCAAATACATAGTTTCATACTATAGGTTTAGCCTGTGATATGGATGTCTCCACTTTAACATGTGGTCCTACGAGTTTGTCTTCCTCTTGTAGGACTTCACAATACTTTTATCATAAGGCGTTGCTTATGTGCCATTTTAGCTGTTACCTACATTGAACTGTACCTGGAAAGGGCTAAAGAGTTAGATTACAGAGCATGGAAGTGTACCTGAGATGTCCTGAGGAAAGGGAAGAAATGAGAGAAGTAGTGGTTTGAGTCCAGGGATTACACCTCTCCCTGAGGCTTCATTTAAAGTTAATATTCTGAACAGAAGGCTGAGACTTATGAGTGGATTAGTATTGTGTAAAATCTGTGAATTCAGTGTGAGCCACTACTTTCATGCGATGTCTTTAGGAGATGAACTCTTTATGATAATTATGTGATTGGCAAGGAGAAATTCAGGAGGGTTTGATTGAAAGAGGTGGCTGCTAAAAGGAAATAGCATTACAGATTCAAGGAATGCTTTAAGTTGAACACCTACCACATTCATTTTCACTTACTCGGAGTTCTTGCACACCAACAAAACAGCTGCTAAGGGTCACACCTGCTTGCTTTACCTGTACCTGACATCAGACAGACCCTAAGAAACAAATAGGACATGGCAGGAAAGGATATGGAATAGGAAAAAAAAAGGAAGCTTTTACATGACTGAGATGTAAACACGCACTTCAAAGTAAGGTGTGTGCAGAACTTAAATGCTGCTATTAGGTAGTCCAACACAAGCTGCCAAAACACCACCAGCAATGACTTGTGGTCAGCAGGTTTTTGAAGTAATGCTTTAGAAAGACGGTATCTTTAAGCTTGTATGTGTATTGTTTGTATTTCCTGTGTTACAGCGGAATGCTATGATTTCCCAGGCTTGGGAAAGCTGTAGATATTTTGACTTTGAATTGCCATCTGTCAATCTTCCTAGAGGGTTTTATGCCTTCTCAGTTTTCTATGGAACATCTTGCATTTGAGAACAAAAATCAAACAGCAAATCGTATCAAGTGAGCCATTTTATTTTAAACTGGCAGGGGGATTATCTAAACTACTAGATGTTGTTTTTAATTATCTGGATTTGGTAATATGCAACCTACTAATTCAGGTTTTCAAAATAACTTGCAAAAGGCATCGCTGTGGTTTGCCACACTGTCAAACAAATAAAATTTTTCCTCTGAAGGCTTTCCTTAAGCAAACAAACCCCGGAAGTCAGTTCTATACCTGAGACTGTATAGGAAATTCCCATATTATATAAAAGGAAAGGCTGGAGTTGTATGTTTGTAATATTGTGATGTATCATTCAGACTCTGAGAAGAATTTTACTCTCTTTTTAAACATTAGGCTGCAAACATTTCAGCTGAAGTATTAAAACTTAGATAAACATTGAACTCTTGGAATGAGCCTTTGCATTTGTTTCAGTAAATAGACTCTGCAGTAAGTATTTGTCTAGAGAAAGTGTAAGTGTATTTCCATATTTGCTTGAGCTTTTAATAACACTATGAACAAGATGGTTATAAAGTGCTGTTGTACACTGAATGGTGCATTAAAATACCTACGGCAGCATTTAAAGACTCAGTCCAATTGGAGCCTTATTAGCTATCAGTTTACCAAAAAATTTACTTTACCTGCTTTAGAAATCAATTGTTTGTCTCATATATGTCTGAGAAGGTCCATGCCACTGGTCAGATCCAGAGATACTGTGTTCATTCAGCTTCCTTTGAGAGTAGCTGGGAACCATGTCCTCAGTACCACTCTAGATCAAGTCCTCTTGAGATTTATTCATTATAATAGAAAATAGCTCATTATTACTTAAAGAAGTAGGCTGATTGAATAAGACACTTGGGCAAATGCAGGGTCTTTACTGGCTAAGACAGCATCTGCTGTGAGGTTATGATTTTTCTTCTACATTTGTATTGTTGGAATTTACAATGGTTTAATTTCTCCTTTACTCTGGGTTAATTACCAGTGGTTTACTGTAGGTGCTCAGTCTTTGACAGTTAAGTTGTGTGGCTGCATGGGGTTTGATAAGACAAATTTCAGTGTTTCTCCTGAATGGCAGAAAGCAGCTGTTATTAAGCAGTGAGATGCTGACAGGACCACCAGGGTTTGGGGGGATGGAAGTAGACGGGAGCCTTATGTTCTTTTTGAGTAGTTGCAGAATTCACTTTTTTGGCAATATTTGGGGGTATTTTGAACTTAATTTGCCACCCTGCTGGCAGATTTTATCCAATTCTTTAGATTTATTTTTTTGGGGGGAGGAGGACGTGTTTGATTCTTTTATTGGTTGGAAATGCAAGAGCCTTTTTTTTTTTTTATGAATGATGTATTTAGTTCAGAGGGTGAGCATGTCTTTTTATATTTTATGTTTGCTACTACTTAAATTGCTAGGGAAATAGTTCACCGTTAAGAAAATTGTCTTTTAAGTCAGGAAATTCTACACGCAATCTTGCAGGGAGCTGATGTGACCAGCTTGCTTCTGCATCCTGTAAACTCACAGCTTGAGAGAATTTTAGATTTTCTTTCTGGGATCCATGGGATTTTCCCTAGAAACCATCATCCCTATCAAAAAGAGGTTCCTGTGAGATTTTCTGAGTAGATGCAGGCTCAAAAAATAGGACTTTAATCAAGCTTTATAAAGGCCTCATTTTAGCTGTAGAAAAATCCAAGCGCTTCCATCATAGATGTCTATCTAGGGAAAATGATCACATATACGTATGAAATACACTACATTTAAAAATATTGACTCATGATTTTATCACTTTGGATTAATGTTTTTTGCTGATGGATAGTCAGACAGTAATTATGCAAAGGCACATCAACCATCTGTAAAAAGCCACTATTTTCTGTTCTGGCTTGGAAGAGGCAGCATTGTGAGAGTGACCTGAGCTGTGAGAAGTCTCGTGTTTTCCTACTAGTATGCACCACCACTTACATGGAGGAGAAAGCCATGTTGATCAAAATTAAGAAATAGGATAAATAGCCTTGATGTTCATAAAAAGCTAGGGAAGGTCTGTGCTCTCAGCAGTGCAGGTGAGTCCTCCCTGCGCCAAGCCTGGTGGGACCTGCAAGCCCAGGGCACAGCATCAGGACTGTGACCTGCCCTCACCTGCCCTGGGAGGAGTCGGAAGAGGTCCTGCCTCCAGGTTTCTGCTGGAGAGTGCAGGCCTGGTTGTCTCTTATGGACAGTATGGTCTTTCTTTTACCTCAGTTTTGAAGGTGGTGCTCTGATATGGGTGCTTGGGGCCATTAGGAGGAAATGAGCAGATGTGTTGCAGTGAGCTGCACTGACAACACTTGTTACCAAAACCAGCAGTGTTAGTACTTCGCATATAATAACAGTATTATCTGCTGGCATCTAATGTATTATTAGATTGTATAATATGTTGACAGTACTGATGAAGTCTAGTACAAGAAACAAAATTTTTGCTTTATGCAATGGGAAGGAGGGTTGCTGTCTGGGGTTATTAACTCTTCGGGGCAAGAGATGCTCTGGTCACTGCTGGAGACTCCTGGCTCCACTGTAATTTAGATCATCATAAACACTGTGACATGCTATTGTTTCTGGGGGTGAATCATTTAGCTTTATAAATCTAAGAATTTATTCCTGAATAATCTTCCCCTGGTTGTGTTTAAGGCAGTGTTACAGGTCCTTGTTGCAAGGGTACGTACCAAAACCACTCTCCGTAATGTCTGTCTTACATTCACTTGACTCTGAAGATGGACTTGTTTCTTAAGTAGCCAATATTTTTAAGAACCAGACTTTATTTCTTGCTTGTTCATGTGCAGAGAAGACAATTCTTTAGTTGTGGTGATATATTATGTAAACAAGACACTATTTCTAATGTCAAGATTGAGGACTTAGTTATCTTATTTATAGAAAAAGTATTGTTCCAGCAGATACTACATGCAACTCCTTCTGCAGAAAATCAATGTGAGTCTTTACAGCTACTTGCTTGAGAGTCACAGAAGATAAGGTTTCTTTTTGATGGAAGAAATGTTTTAACAAATTTGTAGCCACTTAGTTCTTGGCTATAACTAGGCTGCATAAGGTGCTAATTTGCAAATGGACTGTGACTACAGAGATATTTGTATCTTTTTCTGTAACAGTCCCAATGTAAACCTATAGAGATAAAGGAAATAATAGTAAACATGTTTTTCCCAAGTCCTGCCTTGCATCCCAATCTTTGATTCTTTCCTTTTATTTTCTTGTGGAGGGAATGCCTTACCTTTCTTTCAAGTTGTTCACTTTTTAACAACCTTTCTGTTGCAAATCAATATTATTGATAGTTCTCTCCTGAGCCTAGTTGCATTAAAAAGTAAGCTTTTACAGAAAGCTTTGCTTTTTATGTCCTCTGCACAGATTTCCATACCTGGCTGAGCAGGTGCTCTGACTGTGATGTAAACTGCTTGGATGGGCAGGGGACAGTCCCAGGCTGTCATTGAGAGCCCTAATGTGTTTAATATACTGCTTATTGATAACTATTATGTCAAAGCATCTCGTTAGTTAAAAAAAAGGGAAAAAAAGATGTCTAAAGGGATACTTCTGTTATTGTGAACTCCTGATGGCTTGGTTTGGGGTTTTTTTGGTACCTGGTTGTGTAGCCATGTAGCCTCAGGCTACCTTCAGAGGTTGTAGGGGTGGCAGGGGCTGGCCCGCAGCTATTACCATATTTCACACCCAGAACCTGCAGCTTGGTAACCAGTGTCCTTTAAGAGTGCAGGATTTTGAGAATAAATGCTCTCATAATCTCCTGAAAATAAGAGATGGGATTGTAAGGGTAGAGAAAGCAGCATGTGGAAAATCAAGGGCCTTTTTAGGGAAAGGAAGCAACCTGATGATAGTACACGACTCACATTACATACCTATAGATATAGTCTGCATTGCATTTCTTTGGCATTTTAAATTCCCCTAAACAACATGCAAAACTGTGTGTGAAAATGCTGCAAGTATTCCCTGGGGGTGGGGGGAAGAGCTGTGCTGGTGGTGAGATTCAGTGGGAATTCCCTAGCACAAGTGTCAGGCTGTCAGACGTGTCATGTGCAACATTTGTGTGTCATATGATAAGAAATACTTGCCTCAAATGAAGTGCAGTGGTGTCTCATTGGTGTGTATGTAACCTGGTGTTGGAGAGCCTACCCTGAGCATGCCCTGCTGAAAGAGATGTGGATGTTGGAGTGTGCTTTTTACCACCTATAAATTGCTTAGCTTGTTATTGAGGGGAAAGAGAAAAGCCCTGTTGCTTTTGCTTCTATTAAGTAGTGTTACTCCTTTAATGGATGGGTAACAGGAAAGAGTGTAAGGGGACGCCATTGTTAATGTGAACTCCTGCAGTTTTTATTATACTTGCACCCGCTATAGTTAGGGTTGAGCAGCTGTTTCCATTATGAACTCCTATTTCAGGGGTTTATAACTTGGTTGTAAAAATTTGCTCCAGGCTAAACTGTAACTTACTGGGTCTTAGCCTGGGAGAATTTTCCTGAAAAAAAACTTCAAAAGAAGAACTCCATCTAGTCATTGTTTTGCAGGCTTGCACAGAAGCCAAATTTTACTGAAAAGCCCAGAGATCTCTTTGTAAAACGATGAGCTGATTACATTTCCCTCTGACATAGCTTTTTGAAAAGAAAGCAGTTGAACTGTTTTGCAAAATATAGCTGAAGAATGCAAGTGACTGAGAGAGGAATGCCACAGTGACTCAGCTGATATCCATTCGGCCTGGTTGAGTTATGAAACTTTTACTTCAAGGATAGAGCAATGTGTTATTTCCACAGGACAAAAGAAAGCTGGATTTGCTTTTACTCATAGGATCTATGAAGGTTTAATAGAATCATAGAATAGTTAGGGTTGGAAAGGACCTTACGATCATCTAGTTCCAACCCCCTGCCATGGGCAGGGAAATGCCTGTGTGTGTTGAACTATGCCTATACAGTACTAGCACTGAATTCACACTTTGTAGGATACCGTTTCTGCAGAGGTGTCTTGTGTGTCTTTGCCATATGTAGGTTTCTATGTTTAAGTTCTCTTGGCATATAGTTTCTTTCAGATTCTAAGAATTCCATCACTGGTCTGCCTAAATTGTGTTCAGTGGCCTTTTACTTGCCTTTGAATAGTGTGCTGCCTATTTTTTTTTAAGGTGTACAGTCACTCTTTCTTACCTATAAAAGGCATTGTCTCCTGGCCTTTCTTTTTTTTTTTTTTTTTTTCTCCGTGGCAGTACATATGCATAGGAAACTGGCAAATTTCACCAAAAACCTCAGCAAAAGTTTCAGTAAGGTTGTGAAAAGCTAATTCTTAATGTGTTCTCTGGGTTTTTTTTTCTTGGCTTGCTAAAATGCAATTGTAGGAGGTCAAGAAATTGTGAAATTCCCACTCACAGGTTTGTGTGCATCATCATCATCATATATTGTCATATTTGCAAAGCTATTTAGATACATGTAGGTGCAAAAGGCTTCCAGAGGCAGGAACAAATTATTTAGGTAGATTGTTCAATGTATCTGATGATGTATCTGAATATTTCCTTCACTGGTAGTATCCTTAGGTGACCTGTGGAAACCTAGTGGAGACCTCTGGGGCTCAGCATAGGAAGTAAGGCCAATGCTGTATGGGAGTACCGGACTGGACCACAGTTGGGATTGGTACCTGATATCAGCAGTATACTAAGGTTTACTCTTCTGGTGTAAACCCCCTGAGTTTTAAGTATGATGGATTGCTCTTCCAATTTTTCATTCAGTGAGGAGGCAGTCCATTGGAATGAGTATGCATAGGTGTTGTTATTTTACAATGTCTTGGTGTCTCCCTGTGTTGCTCTTGGAATGGCAATGAATGCCACTGCTGAGCTTTCTCTTGCAGTGGCTAAGCTTCTGGAATTGCATAATGTAGTATGAGGGATGTCAACTCACGGTGTCATTATTATTTAAAAGTATGCAGAAATAAAATAGCTAAGAATATAAAATGTTATGATTATAACCTGTGTAGACAACAGCACAGAAATATCATCCAAACTGTATCTGCTAAAGCAAATAATTTCTCTATCCCTAAGGCCAAGTGTATAAGAAAAGCGTGGTGAATAATTCTGCTTACATGAAAAAATAAGTTCTCCTCATTCTTCAATTCAGAAACCACTTAGAAGGCTGCATTCTCCAAATATAGAACCTACTGATGAAGATAAGATTGCATCTTCTCTGGTATTGAGGAGAGTGTAGTGTGAATTGGACTGCTGTCCTGCAGCGATAGCTGCACATGGTAAAGACAGTTTCCCACAGGCAGAGCCACATATTTTTTCTAGCTCTAAACAAGAAGTTTCATTCTGTTAGAAATTAATAAATGAACGGACCAACACAGGGGTATGGCATTGAGCTCTCCTCAGTGAGCACTCGAGGTGATACTGCATTTATCAGCAACTTCAGTTTCTGTTTAAAATTGTAGCTCAGTTATGACAAACTGCAATGAGTGTCAAACTCCGTGGTTTCTCTATCTAAAACCCAGACAAAAATAATTTTCTTCAGGGATATAATTTTTTTAAAAATAATTTTCTTCAGTTGATCCTGCCCCCCTACTCTGTTCTCGTGAGACCTCACTTGGAGTATTGCGTACAGTGCTGATATCCTCAACAGAAAAAGAACATGGAACTGTTGGAACAAGTCCGGAGGAGGGCCACGAGGATGGTCAGGGGACTGGAGCACCTCCTGTATGAAGACAGGCTGAGAAAGTTGGGGCTGTTCAGCCTGGAGAAGAGAAGGCTGCGTGGAGACCTCATAGCAGCCTTCCAGTATCTGAAGGGGGCCTATAGGGATGCTGGGGAGGGACTCTTCATTAGGGACTGTAGTGATAGGACAAGGGGTAACGGGTTAAAACTTAAACAGGGGAAGTTTAGATTGGATATAAGGAAGAAGTTCTTTACTGTGAGGGTGGTGAGGCGCTGGAATGGGTTGCCCAAGGAAGTTGTGAATGCTCCATCCCTGGCGCTGTTCAAGGCCAGGGTGGGCGAAGCCTTGGGTGAGATGGTTTAGTGTGAGGTGTCCCTGCCCATGGCGGGGGGTGGAACTAGATGATCTTAAGGTCCTTTCCAACCCTAACTGTTCTATGATTCTATGAGAACAAAGTAGCCAATCTCTGAATTAGGCTATGGTGGCATATATAATGATAGACTGCACATTAGGATGCCTTAAAGAACTCTTCTCCCTCAGAACCATCGTTCTGGTTTTTTTTTAATAACTAAATTTGAACATAGACTAAAATTTGGGAGTCACCAGCGCATGAGTTGTACCCTGACTGATCCCTGTCCCATGAAGTATATCTTGCATAACTAAATCAGGTAAGTGACTGTAGTCACATGGTGGATGCCAGTCTGTCCTGTGATTAGAAAGGATTTCAAGGTGTGCATGTCCTGTCCCATGGCCCATAGTCTGCACATCTCATGGCCATTCTTGCTGGTAGTAAGCCATGGCCAAATGGATCACCCTGCCAGACAAGGACAGAAAAGGGTTTATTAGGGTGTTCAGCTCAGGTCTTGTAGAAGAAAATTTCTGGGACCTTACTTGAAAAAAGAAAAAACAAATGAGGTAAGGAGAGCCAATAGGAAAGACAACAAGGGCTGATGCAGTTTTCAGCCTTCCTGGGGACTTTTGAGTGCCTCCTTGAGTATCAGGTCAGGAAAGCTGTGCCTTCTGACCTGGTTAGCACTTCCCACAATTACTCTGACCATACAGCTGCTACCCAGAATAGCTACTATCCAGAGTAGCTACTAAGCTACATACTTAGTATGTATTACCCAGAATAGCTGCTAAGCTAGTTGCTTTTGACACTGTCTTGCTTTCGTCTGGATATCGGCTCCAGAAGTGCATGTTTTCTCATAATGTGTCTCAACAGTGTTTTCTGTGAGATGTGCCACTGTGCTGTCCCCTGGGCTTTATGCTTCTGTTCCTCTGATCATCCTCCTGTCCTCTCTTCCAGCTAGATAACCTCCACCGTCTCTGTTCTGCACTTGAAGTTCATCTGTTGCTCAGAGCAGTTGCTTGAGTTTCTCTATCATTTCATCCTTGCTCAGGTCCCTACCCCTGGATTCCTCTATCAAGAATATCCTGCTCCCTACACGCTCCAATTTTCATTGTCTCTTGGATGCCCTTTCCTCTACTGTGTTAGATTTTTCTACCTCCACAGCACTCCTCCACTGCTTCCCCTGTCCCTCCCACAGTGCCTCTCTTTCAATAGCTCTCAACAAGGAGGCAGTGAGCTTTTATCTGCTCTCATTAGAAAAACACTGTTCTTTGTAAGGTCAAAAATCTGATGGGTTTCTCACATCAGCTAAATCTGTTATCCACTTTGGCTAATTCCAGGATCAAATACCTCTTGTAAAAGAGATCAAGCTAACATGCAGTCAAAATTATAGTGTTTTAATTCTAAATGTAGTATTTCATGTTTAGATGATAATTTTTACTGCTCAGGTAGGGTACTGTAGAAGTGAACTCAACCCAGTTAATGACCATAAATAATAATGATGGCATTATTCTTTTGTCTTGTCCTTTGCACACACTAATCTGCTCTGACAGCCAGCTTTGCTCTTTTATTAACTCTCCGTCAGCTGTAATCAACAATGGTGAAGTCAGGCAGCAAAATTTACATGTGCCAAGTCTCACCATTTTTGTTTTCTTCTTTCTGAACCATTTCAGTTTTCAGTTTTGTGCATCTTTGAATGGTGGGCAGGAGAAAGCATGGGTGAAAGAGGGTGCAAATGTGCTTTTTGACTTATCACACTGAACAGCATTTGCAACATCATAGGACAGTGTCATCTTTGGTTACTTTTTCCATCCTTCATGTCTCTGCCTATTTTCAAGAAGAATAAATACATAACAGGAGTTAAATATGTAAACAATCAAAAGGCTTAAGGATGTGCCTTTTATTTTTAAAAGTTAATTTAGTGTTTGTTTGGAAGGGAAGGAAGAGCTTAATGGATCATTTTCTAGCTCTTGTGACAATGCTTCAGCCCACTTTAATGTATGATTTATGTCAGTTACTAATAGATTACCCGGAAGTTGATGATTAAAGTGGAAGTTTCTTTGGAGAATGGTGATACAACTGAGGTCGAGACCTCCTAGTGACCTCGAATGTAACTATTACCCTTCTAGGTTAGTTGCAATTGGAGATCAAAGTGTTGGTACAGGAAACATATTTGGTCCTGAGGTTGTCAGTTTGGGGGCTGTTTGGCGACAAGGTAGATGTGGTGGTTGGAAAGGAAGTAAGTGTTTCCTTGCAGTTTCTCCTTTGCTCATGGATAAAGACAAGTTAAAACACTCAAACTGCACTTCAGGGTATAGTATTTAAATTATTTTCCAGAAGTAATTCTGCATCTCACCTGAGTAAAACATCACTTGCTAAACACATGGGGTAACAGTTCAGGCTGGTGGTTGGAACTGGGTCTTTGAATGTGGCAGCAAACTTCTTTTTCTCATTTACAAAGCTGTGAAACTTGCTTTATCTCCAGGGGGTCCTATTGTTTTAGTTTGTGTGGGTAAATGTTGCAGGGAGGGAGAAGGGGCAAAGATCCTCAGTACTTGTTAGTGATCACAGAGCATTTAGTTTGTCTTAAAGGAGTATACATGTTGGTCCTGTGTCAGTACTTTAGCGCTTTGCTCAGATGGAAAGGAATAAAACCAGAAAAGTTTATTTCTACTACTACTGGCCATTCACGCTGAGCGACTGATACCTTCTAGTCATTTTTCACCTAGACTTTTGTAAGCCTTAAGGTGAACATGATAAACACTCCTGGTTACCGAGCATGGTTTGGTGTGAGGTGTCCCTGCCCATGGCAAGGGGTTGGAACTAGATGATGTTAAGGTCCTTTCCAACACTAAGTATTCTATGATTCTATGATTCTATGATTGGTTTTTTTTTTCATGAAGAGTTCTTTGATCTAAGTGCCTCTCACCTAAGCCAGTGAAAATCATGAGGACCATCACTCATGTTAATAGAACAACTGCTTTGCACCTATTGTGAGTGGGCAGAGGGGCCAAGCTGCTGTTTCCTACTGTGGAAACACTACTGTACTTAAGTGTCAGGCAAGTTTCACACCACCTTTCATGGCTTTGCTTTTCATAAGGCCTTGCTTTTTCCTGGTAGTGCTGCTATTGCCCTGTCTTTAAGGATGATTGCATGGGGCAAGGGGCTGAGTCAGGAAGACCTTGTGATAGCAGTGCACAACTGGATTGCACTCCAATTCATGCCCTCTTCTTTGTGATGGCTATGCAGACGGGAAGGAAAAGCTGTAATGACCAAGCCACAACCCAGACCTACGAGTAACTTTTATTTAAATTTTATTTTGAGTTATTTCCTAGAGAAAAAAGCTACTTTTAATCTCAATGCAAATGTGCTTACCTGGGTTTTACTGAGATGCTACTGAACTGTGTTGCTGTGTGTTTGAGTGATGCAGAGGTGAACTCTTCATACCACTCTAGGTAAAAGTCTCTGATTCCGAGACTGCTGCATGTGGGCACAGACTCTTAGGCATGTGTGGAGCTCCAAGTGCTTCTGTCCCTAAGCAGAGCATAGGTCCTTTGGAGCCATCTGTTAGTTCAGGGCTTGAGTTTATGAAGGGGTTCTAGCATTATTGTGGCAGACAAGCATGCTGTAAAAATCCCATCCTAATAGTGAGGAACTTGTCTTCTTTACAATAACATTTTCTCATGGTGTGTTTTACTGAACTGATCAAGCTGTAAGACAACGTTAAATATGCAAGAGTTAAAGCTTGCTCTGCAAGAATGGGTGCATGCAATAACGCCGGAGTTTTCAGTGAGGCTCTGTCAACCTCAAAGGGCCATGGCTGAGCTCTACTGCAAATATGCCATGACAGCAGGTACTACAAAAATAGAAATGAAAACTCATGATAATGGTTTGGGCAGCCCTGCCCTGATTGTACTTTGTTTTTCATGGCTTTGATTGAAGTTAGCATAAAGAAGACTCTGATGACTGAAAAGAGATTTTTTTTTAATAAGTTATCTCTAAAGAGGTCATCAAAAAAGGTCTGCAAGATTAAAAAAGTCCATGTCTCCCACCCTTCTTTCTTTTTCTTTTTTTTTTTTTTTTTTGTCACTTAGATTTTCCCCATTTTCCAGTCAACTGAATACACTGAGCTTTTACTGAATATTTCTGGAAAACTCTCCTCTATTTTGCCAAGAGTTGATGAAATGCCTCATGAAGAACCAAGGCAAGGTTTTCTCAATTCCCTTTTATTTAACAAGTTAATGATAAATAAAATAAAATACACAAATGACTGACCACCCAGTTAAAAGAAAAATGTGTTCAGCTTCATTTCAAGTCAACATGACAATTTCTGTTCATACGTGCTGATGGAAGCACTTTCTGCCTCCTCCCTTATTGCCAACAGTAGGCAAACTCTGCATATTTATTTATTTTTGTTGTTGTTGATAAAAGCTAGGGTTGATATCTTCAGGTACAAACTGCCTGTGCTCTGGATCCTTTTTCAGGAGAATTTCCAAATCATTGCTGATGCTTGCCTTCAAACTGCTCTTCAAAATGTATCTTCAAAACTGCCCCTCACTGTCCCAGAAACCTAACAGAAAATGAGACTTGTAGCCCTGTGAAAAAGGCAAGCAAAAAGAAAAACAAATTATTTCCAGTAGTAAACCCATGCACCTTAACACAGCCCACTCTTGTGTTACATAACACTGACTATACCAACATCATCTCTGACTTACTTATTCCCAACTAGAAGGGTTGACTGATTTCCTTTACAAGCTAATATTTCCTTGAGGAGTTTGTGTGGCTAAAATAGTCAAACTGTGCTGTCCACTGGGAACAGCTGTATATTTCAGTATTGCTGCGACAGAGGTTAACTACAATTTGTTGTCTTTTTATATTCGTGGTTCCCACTTACAAAATGTTCTTCAAAACTAGTTGAACTCAAAGTTTATTTCCATTTGAGGAAAGCTGGGAATTTGACCTAGCTTCAGGAGTCAAGACAAAATAAAATGAAATATCAGATGTGCAATAAAATCACACAGCCTGCAGACCTGTGTTTGTAATTCTGTGTGGTGACTTTATTTCAGTCCAGATAGTTATTACATGGTAATATTGAAGAAAGGGGAAACAAAAGCTTTAGACAATAAACCAGAGGCATCTATGTTAGGTAGTTTGAGGCTACCATAGCTCACTGCTCCTATTTTGTATGCAAACTTAGATTTGGACCACTTCCTACATGGCATTTCTTAGTTGCAAAATGCAACTTGAACTTAGGGTAAAAGGTTTTCTCCTTATCCCTTTGCCTGTATCCAAGAGACTTTCAAAGAAGCCCAAGGATTAGCTGACCTCCTCCCTTTGTGCGTTACGGTTGGGCATGATGGGGCTAGTACTGGGGGAGGAGGGTGTAATTCAATCACATCCTACTCCAGCAGGCAAGTTTGTGGAGGAAAAGTCACTGTCTTGCTTATCTCCTCTCTCAGCACTAAGGGTATGGCAAAATTTGCAGTTACACCTGATGGTATCTGGGGAAAGGCGGAGGAATTTACTCCTTTGCCAGAGCATGTTTTGCACTTCATTGCACTCATATAAATCACTCTACTCAGCTGTAACTCATGAATGAATTTTGGGGGTGGAGGGGGAAGTAGACAGAGGAGGGTGTGGAGGTTGAGTAGGGTTAACAAAATTTGAAACAGATTTATTGAAAGCCCTTCAAGAGTAAATAAAAAAAGACAGCCCAGCTGCTGCTGTTCTGCAACACAGCAAAGTATGAGCTAGAAATCCTAGTAATTAGTTTCATTTGTAGGTGAAAAAAGGTCTTTGAGAATGTCTGGTATTAATTATCATTAAGGGTTAGTCATCATTTCCATGTGAAAAACCTATATTTTTAATTTTTATCTTTATGTGTTGTCAGCTTACATGCAATTAAAGAACTCTCAAAGCAGCTGAATCACATGTGTCACTGGTACAACTTTACTGGCTTCAAGACTGCAGCCTCCCCTTAGCCCAGACCCCCAGTGTCCTTGGCTCTGTAGGATTTTACTTCAGTGACAGCCTGTTTGCACTATAATAAAAGAGGTCAGCTCTTCTTCCAAGGTGTGCACCTCGCTCACACCCTACAGATGGTCTGGCTGCAATGGCAGGACTGCTTCAGATGGCTCAGAAAGCGCCTGTAAATCTTAGGTATGTGGGTGGAGACTTTCAAAAGCAGAGAGAAATGCTAGGTATCTGCATAGTTTCAGTGGTAAAACTCATACTCCTTTTGTGCTCTTTCATACCTTCTTCAAAATTACTAAAATCAGTGTTTTCTCAAGAACAGGCTCACTCCATTTCAATTTAAAATCAAGCTCTTGGTTTGCTCTTTAGTTTTGCTTGTGGTAGGATGGGTTTCTGTTTGTTTTTTATTTTAAAAACTCTTATATTTTGACTTACAGCTGCTGCATGTCACAACACTGTATATCTGCTACAAATGGTCTCTGTTTATTTTGTATGTAAATTTTAAATTTCTGTTGATTTGTACTGTTTTTGTTGGGAAAGACTGTTTTTATGCCTAGTAATTGCTTTATGGCGAGCAATAAGAACTGGAAGAGGAGGGATTTGAACTGCTTTAGTAAATAAGTAGATAGAATTCTATTTCAATTGAAGTTTTTCTACGAATTTAAATATAACCAGGCTCTCACTCCTTTTGAGTAAATCACTGTAAGATTTTTGAAATGTGATATCCTTGTTTTTAAATGGGGTAACTATTAATACTCTCCTGGCAGATCTTCCTAACCTAGTACAGCGCAAGAGGAAGTGTTATCTGGTGTATGCGGTGCAATACTTGGCTCCTGCACTGTTCAGTGGAGCTTGTCAACAGAAAATATTTTGGTTGGCAGTTTTGAAGACCAGAAGTAATACTATATCACTTTGGCTCCTTATGGTATTAGGGTTTCCTTTTTTTTTTTTTTTTTTTTTTTTTTTTTTGATAGATTCAGGAGGAAATAAACAGGACAGCTTTGTCAGTAACATGAAGAAGCAATGTTTCCAAAGGGACTCTACCCTGTCAGGATTCCCTAACTATGGTGCATTTATACACTGCTTGGTGTACAAATACAAAGATGAGTGGGCATAAAAAGAAGAATTGCTTTGAAATATTTTACCCACTGGTATTAATAATACAAAACTAAAAATAGTTCCATCATTGTTCTCCTTTTTATTATGTAGTATAGTACATATTCTTTCATGAGTTTAAAAAAAATAATATATGTAGGTCATTTGTGGTGTTTGATTTTTTTGTGCCTCTCCCACTGACATCACCAAGTTATCCTGCAGACAGAAACCTTCCATAGATTGCAATATTTTTATCCTGAAAGAAAAGCAATGATAAAAGGAAGCAAAGGACTAAGCAACAGTTATCAGTTTTGAATAGTTCTTATATTATAATTTTAACTCTGATTTTTGTGCTGGAATATATTATTTTGGATTATTAATGTATTAGTTGTTAAAAAATCTCCATTTGTATGCTACTTTCTTCTTTCTCTCTAATTGTGTGATTTTAGCTGTTTATGTGGGTCAGTTGAATACTCTAAAGTGAAATCAGCGTAATACTGTTCTGTGACATCATCTGCACATTTGTCGAGATTAAAAATCCAAATGCAAAAAATTCTGTTGGCTGGTATTAGTATTAAATCGCCCCCTGGGAAAAGCCCTCAGTGCTAATTAATGAATCATGAAACTCAGTTTTAAAGATAATCTTTGACACCTTTATTATTCATAAGAAGCACATTTTCATCAACAGATTCCATCAGAAATTACTAATTAAAGCTGCTTCTTCCCACTCTGTGTTTAGAGACAACATAGGGGGGGAAATGGCTGCTAAAGCTGGGATTTTATTCAGATTTTCAGTGCAGTCCAATTTGCATAAATTCCAATAAAGCATTATTAAAATCAATTAACACTTGTCTATGGCAATTAAGTTAAGTTTGCTATTTTAAATTATTGCATTTCATGCAAACTAAGATAAGGAAGCACGGATGCCTAGAAAAGAATGGAGTGTAATCCTGGGAAGGAAGTGTGAAAGAAATGTTATTCACACGGCACAAACTTTAGGAAGGAATAAATATCATCTGCTCTCTAAAAGGCAAAGGAAAATTCTTGGCTCTATGGAGTTGAGATTCAATCATGGCTGCCCTGAGATGTTTATTTTACAGTATATATGATATACAAGACTGTTTGAACATCATGATATTTTATTATAAAACCTGGAGGGCACTGTTGTCTAGAGAGAATTGAAGATTTTAACTAATATTGATTATTTAGTACAGACTGTAAAGATCATAAGTTAAAAATAGGAAAAAAAGAAAGCCAAGGAAAGGCTTAAATTTTTTTTATAGATTCTTGAAGGTTTCAGCAGAACTTGTAAAAATTCAAATAACGTTAATTCATAGAACTCCTTTAATTGCTAAATTGTATATTGCATTTGTTTGTTTACCAAAATTATGGCAGAACTGGTCTCAATACAAACCCATGGAAAGAGTGGACTTTAGATTCTGGTTTATTACTCTGGGACAAAAACTCCATCTTTATTTCTACAATGCATTTCATGCTAATTGTGGATGAGTTGCAGCATCTCAAAGCACTTGGACTGGTGCCCTTTCTGGGTGACTTCCCATCATCCTCTTTCTGACTGCTGTCCCATGCTGGGAAGTGGGATGAGAGCAAATGTGAGTGCTGATGGTCCCCATGCAACCCAGACTCAAGGGCTTCCTCTGGTTGCCTTGGCACGCTGACTGCCAGGGTGGGTTATTCATGCAACGGACCTGTTCTGGGAAACCAGGATGGTCACTGGTGGCCCAAGTAGAGACCCTTCTCATGATTTTTCTGCTACACTTTCCACTGGAAGCTGCAGCTGCTAGGCAAACTGACCCTGTGTTTTTGCAGGCTGCAGTTTCTAAGCAGCTAGAGGACCCCTCACTCAGGTTAAAGAGAGTGAGTGTGACTGCCAGGGGATCCCTCTTATATTTAAATTTCATGAGGAGCTCTGCTGCTTTGAGTGTTTTCTGGGAAGCTTTAGCCCTTTAGCTCCCAACAATATGTTTGCTCAAAGTGGAGAAGGTAAAAAATATTAGTCATCCCAAGGGATAGGCAAGCACATAGTGTACTTATCCCAGTAATAATTTGCATTTATAATCTACATTGGGCTAACTCACTTGAATTCTGCTTATTAATCAGTTTCTGGGGCTTTTAAAAAAGGATCTTAAACTGCAAACAAGAGATAACAAGTCCTTTCTTCCATATCTGGAATTCCCTTGTACAAGTTACATGGTCTTTAAGGTGATGAATCAAGACTGTGATTGAAGGACTCATCCCTGTGTCAGTAATGAGTGAGAACTGGAAATGTCATTTTATTTGGAAGGGAAGATTCTTAGGTCTCCCCTGTTGTTTGCTTTGGGTGTGAGTATACCTGGAGATATCAGGCTTGGCTTTGGTTTCAGTGTGCTTGAAGACTTCAATTCCTATTTCCCATATTATAGAGAGAGGAAAAAACCCCAACCCCAACAACAGAGACTGTGGCAGTTAGACATCTGTTTTGCAATGACCTTCCAGGCTTACATCACCCTGAAAGTCAGGTATTTGTCTGTTCCTTGAAGAAATTCTGTCTCCATCTCAAATTGTCTGTTAAAACCATGTAAAGGCTGGATTTAGTTACCAGAGATGACCTTGGCAACAGCTTCCTACCAGTGCTGGTTATGCTTCACTGGAATTTGAAACTCCGAAGCAGTAAGAGAGACTCCCAGGGCAGGAGATTGTGTTGGGTTTTAAACCTTCTTTCTTGAAAGATAGGATATCCTTATGCCTTATCTAGAACCAAATGCAAAGATCTTAGCTTTGAGTTTCTCTATTTCTTGCCAGCACCTCATATGCTAATTCATGTGCACAGCATAAAATACAATAAATACATTTGTTTGTCACAAACCTTGGTATTTTTCTTAAAGGTTTAAGAGACTTAAGACTCCTTGCTTTCATGGTTCTATTTTCTTAAATGGGAAGGTTTTCCAATAGAGTGGTTTCGGTGGCCATACAAAAATATCTGGGTGGACAGGCTGACATTGTTTATTAGATTTTCAGAAAAATTAGTTGTATGGCATTTTTATTAGGAACTTCTCTAATTTATTCATTAACATTTTCTTCTCTGTAGGCTGCTAAGTTGGAATTATGAAAACAATACTAGCAACATTTTGGAGTGTTCTTCAAAGCATTTTTAAAATAGTTTTCCAATACTATGTGGCAAGAAATGAAATACGCAATATTTTTTGTATTGTACAATAGAATACACACAAGTATAATAGAATATAAATGTTTTTTAGGCTTTTTTTTTAATATTTAAATGGCCTTCTAAAACATTGGGGTTGCACCTTCTGCAAGCCATGCTATTGCTCCCAACTCTTGCGAGAGGACTGTTTATCTCCCACCATTCAGCATGGGGAACATAGCCATTTTCTCTTTCTATTTCTGCATCCTTTGCATGACCCAAACTGGAGCTGGCAATAACTGAGGGCATGCAAAGAAAGCAGAAATGGGTCCTCTGCTGCTACTGCCCCAAAGGGAGAAGGAACGTGATGTTGTTCTCTTTTTCTCAAGCTCTGCTGTAGTTTGAAGAATTTTTATGAGGGGGGATTTAATTTGGTAAAGTGAGTTCTCCTCTCCTTTGTCTGTAAAACAATTGCCATGAGAAATACTCAGAATATTCTGAGATCTGAGTGATCTGACTAGTTGTACAGCATTAACAGCTTTCTTGTACTCTAGTAATGGCTTTCATCTGTACTCTTGGGAAGGAGTGTGCCCTTTACTCCTTCAGAACAAGGCAGTTGGTGGCACCAAAAACAACCTGAGAAAACTTGGTATCAGCACTGTTCTGCTACATCTCAGGCACAGAAATAAAAACAAAGTCTCTGTATCAAGTATCATATTTCTTTATAAAAGTTAGGTATTTTTTTGGCTGTTGAAGAAAAATCATACAGTTAATAATGTATTTCGAAACTTAAATACCACTGTCTACACAAAGTGACCAGTGAAGACTTCCATTAAAAGCTTTTTATTTATTCTCTCAAAAATTATTCTTGGGTTTTTTTTTACTCTTCCCTGTCTATTTCTTGCCATCTTGGGTAATTGTGACTGAAGCCTGTAAGACAATTTCTTAGGTTGGCAGCATCTTTAAAAGTGCTGAGCAACTTCTTTGTGTGTGTTGTTTTTTTGTGTTTTTTTTTTTTTTTCCTTTAATGTAATGTCTCTTGTGCCTCTCTACAGTCTGCATGCAGCTCTGTAAATATGTTTTCATGTCTTTCTTTTTTGCTCACCCGCCCAGTTCTTCTGTGACAACTAGCTGCCTTTGCAAAATGCTTCTGGGTTTGCTTCATACCACATAAAGTCTAAGCAAATGAATGTTCTCTCTAATGTATTTATGTAGACTATTAAGAAGAAACCAAACCTAGAACAAGAACAAAATTAATCACTGGCTTATTAGTTTGGCATTGTTGCTTGCATACAGAAATGCTTTATATCAAGCATGGTTTTTTTATAAGTAAATAAATAAATGACAAGCAGGAGTACCAAGCTTAGCCCAGCATGAGTATTGACAGTGGTTACTGCTGACAGCTTTTTACTGTTTCCAAACAACGTTACATTCCCTTAACTCCATTGTCATAGGGAATATGGCAATACCAGGCTATTCAACAGAGACACATGCAATAAGGAGTATTCATGGCTTTACTTTTGTCTTGACTTGAAGAGGTTTTGACAAAATTGCGCTGGGAGACTTCAGCCTGGCACCCCCGAGTTAGAGGCCATGTCCGCAGCAGAAATTGGATACCCACGATTTCCCTGCAATAGGACTAAACTGCGCTATTTTGGGAGACCACTCATTCTTAGCTCTCTGATTCAATTTAATTCAAAACCACCAAGTAAACGTGGATGAGAAAATCCAATAGTCCCTGCAGTTGCAAGGATGCATCTCTTATTTTTGACGAGCTTCCATTAAAATTAAGCTGGAAATATGCACCAGAAGTGGAATATGCTGTTTTATCTTACCCCACAGCTAATGTAGTTGTGGCAACAACCCCCTGAACATAATAAATGTAATGCATTGGTGTAGCTCTTTTGGCTCTGCTTGCACACAGAGGAATAAGACAATTAAATAGAATCCAGAAGACGAATTCGCCCTTGCTGTTCACCAGTGCTTGGTGTGAATTAAGCTTCTGAGACGGAGGGTGATTTTGTGATGTGAAGGGCTTGTATTCTCAGCTACAAGCAAAGTGAAGACACCTTGCTGTCCCAAGTTGCATGGGTCCAGTTCTGGTGTAAGTAGGATAAGCATGTCCATCACTCACTCAAATACAATAGCTTGGGCAGCTTTCCTCTCTACATGCTTTCCCACAAAAGGCAGCTAAGTTAAAAGGTATCTCAGTTAAAAGTGACTGTTCCCCAAAGTGGAAGTATTCTGGTATCTCTTCAAGTTGTCAAGTTGTTTTCATCTTCCTTGCTTGCTTTGTAGCCCATGCCACTGGAAGCCTTCTGATCTTAGCAGCAGCCAGTCTGGTTTGCCTTGGCAAAACCTGCCACTTTTCTTTTTTTTAAGAGCACTTTAATCCTTGCATCTTCCAAGAATTACTTTCTTTTTATTTGTTTGTTTGTTTGCTGTTTCACTTTATCAGACAATCTAAAACCTTTTGTTTTCCTTGGAATTTCAAAGCTGTTTTTAAATACAGGACTTCATATGAACTTAGAGAGAGATAACAGTGTGACAAGGGAATTTCAGTCTGTCTTTGGTCAATGTAATTTTACCTGGGAGGTCAGGTACATTGGCTACAACATATACTGTGGTTTCACTGAAGCAGAGGGGAAGATTTTGTTTTCCTTATTTTATGGCACATCACACCGGTGAACTATGCATCTAGGTACTTTCTACTAACAGCAATTTGCAAATAAAAGCAGGGGAGAGAAAAATTCACAAAAGCATTGCTTTTGCTGGTATAATATCGAGTAGATTTCCGACTTAAAATACTTGTTGAAACTTGTCTGATGCTCTTATTTTTTTTCTGTCTCAATTTTAAGCCAAATGTATTTTTTCCCTCCATTTACTCTCTCTTGTGATCTGTTCCAAAGTAGCAAACATTTTTTAATGACTATTCTCTTGGTTTTAATGGTAACACATACTTAATACCTCTATAAAGGTAACCTGATGATCACATAGGGTAAACTAAACAAACAAAAACAGGGCAGGGGCTGGACAATGAATAAGCCCATGCCAAATCGTGCACAGCTGCACATAATGCATGTTGAGGGAAGCATTGTGCCAGGTGGGCTATGAGACCTGCGTCCTGCATATGCTGTCATTGGGTGTGGTGCAAGGAATGGATCTTGATTCATTTCACTCTTGCAGCCGCCCTGTTGTTATACCTGTGCTTGGAAAAGACCTTTCAGTTGTCAGTTGCTGCATTGTATTTCAGGAGCATTAATAATTTCCTGCGTAAGTTGTGTAGAGGCAACTAAAGAGATTACTGATAAGTACTTTAAAGAATGGGTAATTATAAAAAATAATATTGAATAATTTAAATTGAAAGCCAAGTCTGGCTCTTTGCAATGCATTTTAAGATGTAATTCACAAAAAATGTTTATGCTAAAGGACTTAGCCTTGCTGATATATCTGAGGTATACTATGGAGCTAGTTTCAAAAGTGATGTTCTTTAGTGTATGTGTGATATTTGAGGTATGCCTTGACTTGCACTAAATATTTGACCAACTCTTTTTGAAACTGATAAAATGAACATCATTGTTTTGAAATATCTTGGATTAGGCCTTGAGGTGCTAAAACTATATAGAAAGATGCACCAGTTGTACATGGAAATGCCAGCACTCCAACAGTAAAATGGCAGTGAGCATGGCTAGCATTCCCTACTGGGGACTAGGTGGGAACTATTTTCTGGGGTGCCCTGGCTTGTGAAGAACCTAAGATATGGGTGGGTTTTGCTGGTGCTTAAACATTCTTCTGTGCAATTTTCTTTGAAACAGTTTTGTGAGGACTTAGTAAGGAAAAATATTTTTTTAACTTCTTGTATTTTTTTTAAAAAATGAAAATACTTCGTACATAAGAATTTTAATTTTTTTTTTAATTAGCTTTTATATCAGTCAAGAAAATTTTTAATTTAATGCTGGAATAAAACAAAACCTACAGCTGAAGTGATGGAGAGTCAGGGTGCCATGATACTTCATGTGTTTTCATGGTGCTTTAATTAGATGATTAAGAAACACCAGACAAATAGTCAAATAAACAAAAATGGGACAACACCACAACAACAACAATGACAAAAGGGAGCAAGAGCTAGGACAGCCTTGGCAGATTAAAATCTTCTGGTTTGTGCTAGGACTTGTGTGCCCAAGCAGCAGCTATGCAGACCACCAAACAAAACATAGCCACTACTACTGTGAGTGGCTGTCTTAAATCACAGATTTTCCTGAAGGAAAAAAAAAAGAGATTTGTCTTTATCTTAATGTAAATCTCTTCCACAGGATAGAACTAATACCCTTTATTGCTACTGTTGTTTAAATATTAGCTTTTGTAGTGCACTTGCCAGAAGTGGTATTCATTGTATTTTATCAAAAATAGCTGAAGTTTACTTCTGTAATTTGTAGATCAAAAGGGTACTCTTCTGACAGCCGTGAGAATGTCACTATTCATGACATACAAAGGTGTAACAACTGACCATTTTTATTGTGTTGGGACACTGTGTGGTGTTTGCATGTACACATGTATATATAGATGTACATAACGTTTATGTTTATAACCAAAGCATTTCCAGAGTGATTGTTTATTCAGTAAGGTTAATTCTGATGCAACCCAAGTTCCACACCTGTCAGTCTTTTGCTGGTTGTAATGTTCTTGATTCATACAGAAGAAGGATGTAATTCTTAGGCCAGAAAGAGGACTTGGAGAGATTTTACAGTATTTGTGAGATCATGGTGTATGTATGGGGTGACCTCCCAGCTCACCATACATCCTAGTCAGGGAAGAGGGTAAGAGACCTAATTTAAAATCTATTTACAGTGTGAAGTTTTAACCCTGAGCAGCTGGGGGGGGGGGGGGGAAGAAATTTTTTGGTTCATTGGTTGGTTGTTTTTTTATTATTATCTTTGTAGCTAATTTCAAAGAAAGTTACTCCTCTTCCTTTCTTTTTGAAGTGATGTCTGCAAGAAAGTATCCTGTCCTGTTACAATTTCTCTCCCTCCACCTCATTTTTTATATTAGTTCCTTCCTGTGCCTTTTACACTTCTGTGTTTTTCTGAATCAGAAGATCTTGTTGACTTCTCTAAGGTCAGGGTTCCTTGTGGTCCCTAAGAGCAATGGTGTGAACCCCTCAATGCTTCAGATTGCATATTGAGTTTGGCAGAGAACTCCTACCTTGCAGAAGTGACACAGGTGGGAAACATTGTGGTGTTGCTCTGCAGAATAATTGCTCTCTATGCAAGGCAACTGCATTGACCAAGGGCTGTTTAAGCTCTTTCCTGAAGGCAGAGCTGTGGTTCCCAGGAGAGCAGGTTACTTTGTGGGAGGCCACAGCTCATGGTGGCTCTCGCTGCTGTGCTGTGCTGTGCTGCTTCAATGAGCTGCAGGGCTGGCAGGGCCTGGTTTCTTTTGGTGATGTGACTCATGCTGGATCCTTTGGAGTCCAAGGGTGAACTGGGAAGTTTTTTCTGCTTGGGAACGGTAATTAGGTCTCCCTCCCCTCAGACCAGGTGCCGTTTTCCTGACAACTTGCAGAAACTTGGTGTTGTCAAGGTCTCTGACCTTCTGCCAGCTGTGATCAAAGTTAGGCAGATGCTCAAAAGTTGCTGGGAGATATATGGATGGACACACGCATGCATGCACTCAGCATGATCACATTAGCCTTGTCTCCTTAAGAAACAGATGAAAGCTATGTAATTTAATGGTTGGATACGAGTTCTGTGAGTGGTAATAAGAACAATGTTGCTTCGCCACACCACACAAAGCGCTGGCTTCTGAGGGCGTCTTTGAAGTGTCGGGGACAGGCACAGCACTACAGTGTTGAGATGTCTGCAGTGTGAATAAACACATGTTTGGGCACTGCTTAAGCGACACTGACATTCGTTTCTACCTACTTTCTATTCAAGCATCTGATTGGAATAAGCTCTGTGGGGGAGATGTTACCTACAGCCCTCGAGCTGATGGAGACAGATGCTGAGCCTATTTTGAGATGCATCCATGTCCATAATGACAAGCTGTGTCCCCAGATGTGTGTTTTACATGGTCACTTAGACTTTTCCCTTTCCATTTCTCAGCTGTTGCACAGATTTCCCAGGAAACAGTTTCCAAGGACTGTAGTAGCTGACGCAAGAGCTCTGAAAAGTTGCAAGGACTAGTGGCTGAAAATGTAGTTTTCAGCTGTTAAGCAGAGCTGCTGCTGTGGCAAGCTGGGCAGTGCAAGCAGGCAGGCTTGTCTCTGCCTAGGTGTCCTCCTATAAATCATATTTTGAAAATAAGAAAGCTGTGTCCTGTGATAAAAAATTACATCACTGTATGCTTTTTCAGAGTGAAGCGAAGGAAAATACAGGGGAAGTTAAGAATTTGGTCAGGAAGAAGAAAGGAGATTTTTGGTTCTATTTCAAACCAGCTGTCCTAAACCACAGTTGTCACCAGAAGGGCACATACTTTTGACTAGCTGGCTTCTTTACCAGAACTGGGGATGAAGCTAGAGTTAAGGGGAATCAAAGGTATAAAAGTTAATTTAGCTTTAGACAGTGTAAAGAATAGTTTTCTAGCTAGAAAATTTGGGCTGGTTATAGTATATTTCTAGCAAATGTGCACTATTTTTCTGCTGCAGTATGATTGAGAAACTGATCTTTTTGGTCATAGTAACACATAGAATGTAGTGCCTGTGTGTATCTTGAGCTGTGGGAATGCTTCTTGATCTTTAATTACAGACTATTGGCTAAATAATGTGAGAGTTCCATATTATATAGATACATAGAACCTTACTGAATACGTGCAAGGGGAGAGAGTTTAAACTGTGGGGTATTTTTCCTCTGGCTTGCTTAATCATATAAACCCAATGTTTCTCCTACACAAGTAACTATATTAATGTCTGCATAGCAATCTTTTTGTTACTATTTAGAGGGAAGAGTTTCAAAGAACTCGTGTACTCCTCCACCTCAATGCCCAGATCAAGATATGTGCCATGCTCTGCCTGCACTCCTGCTCTGTCCATGTGGTTTTCTACCGTGAGTGTATGCCTGTCTTTTGGTTGTCCCAAGTCCCATCCTGCTGCGGGTTCCATTGCAGATGGGAATCTCCCTACAACAGGGAGCTGAGAAATGCTTGTGGGTCCCATTGGACACTCACCATAGTATTATATATAGTTCCATCTTTGGGTTGTTTTCTATAACTTCAGCATCATTCTTACAACTGTGGGATTGATGGTCAGAGCTATGGAAAGGATTTTGACAATTACATCTGTGCCTTTTGGGAAATAGATTTTTTTTTTATTTTATTTTTTTGGGAGGGTGGTTATCATTGGTTTCTGCATTTGCAGTTCTTTGAGTGAAGCTCAGAGGCTACAGTAGGGTATTCGGAGCCTTAGATGTGGTTAAAGCAATAATTAACGGCTATTCCATATTTACTTTGCTCTTGAGCCAAGAAGGGATGAATGCTGGGAGACAAATTTGAAAGCTCATCACAACTATGAGATGGAAGAGCAGTCTCTGCGACATATTGATAGCTGCGGATGACAGAAATGATGCTTATTGGCATGGACAGTAAAACTTATATATATTAAAAGAATGCAAACTTTGGAGAACGATGGGAAACACTGACAGGAAACGCCTCAGAACAAATTTCTGCAAGAAAAACTGGCCGGAGGAAGTAGTTTCAGCAAAAATGTTTTATTCTGATCTGGAGGCCAAATGATACAGTAACAAGAAAAGTCAACTTCTGACATATCATTTCACCCACTAAAAGTCACCTTAACTTTGGTGTGTAAAATAAAATTTCTTCCCTGAATAACTTTGTAATTAAAAATGTTGATGTCTTTTTTAGAGAAGAGAACTATTTAACTGAAAACTTTACTCCAGGTGACGCATACTGGAATCTCCTTGAATGGGTAAAATATTGCCTTGTTTTCTTGAGCAAGTAAAATTTGCCTATTGTTTCTCTCCTCTCCAACACAAATTTCAGTAGAACACCACTGATACACTAGTTTCATACTAGTTTGGAAACTGGAACACTAGTTTTATACGGTAGAAGATTTAAATTGATGAAGTTTCTTCAATTGTGGCTTCCCCTTCAGTTTTTCCAGCCCAGCCATTGCTGTCTGATACTGCTGCTTGAATACTGCAAAGCAAAACTGAATTATAAAATAGAAAAACAAGGCAGACTGCTTTGGTAGGCAAAACTGGGTAAACTGGTAAACATAACAAATACTACAGCTTAGAAATTTTGGGAAGCAGGAATGGAAGAGGTAGGATTTCTTTTCATCTGTCACCCAAATTTAAGTCCAGAGTTGTATAATTCTGTTTAAAAAAAGCCCATATAATCTGCTCATTCCTATATTGAAAGAACTCTGAGATCATTGGTGCATGCATTTTGCCTTGGCTCTGTCAGGGAGAGGTGAGGAAGTGTTTGGTTCTGGTTTTAATTTTCTTTGGTATAGCTGTCAGGGAAGCTGCAGGAATGTGTGTTAACCAACTAAATTAGCACTGGGTTAAAAATTCTGTTCAATACTTCTTTATATAGAAACTTTGCTTTTGAATTGAACCTTAGGTAAATTACTTTCTGCAGAAGTCTTCTGACATATCAGATAAGGAGGAAATTTGAGGAAAAGTCAGTATTTTCAGCAGAAGTCAATAACTGTAAAATATTACAAAGGTGGGAATGAGATCACTGTCTGCCAGCCTATAGTACAGCATCTTGAGGAGGGCTAGGGTGAGAGGCACAGGGAGCAGAATGCAGTGTTTTGGGGCCCCAGCCAGGCACTGAGGAAAGGATGAGGGTGGCCAAGCTTTGCCAGCAGTCAGAGTGACCATGGAAAAGAGCAATACATGAGAGGAGGAAATTTCTATATATGTATATAAATAATATATAAAAATACATAGATACAGATTTAAAATTTGGCTGAACTCTTTGAAATACTAAAATAAAAAAGGAGCTATAATAGCCAGAGCTTCCAATAAAAAAAAAGAGTAGTCAGGCTACTTAGCAGGGTGTGTGTGTGAGTGTGGGGAAGAGGGGTTGGGGAAGAAGAAAAAGAGAAGAAGAGGCATTTTTTTCCTTATTTTGAAAACTTCACTGTGGTAGGTAGATGTCATTATAAGCAGTAAACTCTGAGCTGCTTGTGTGAACTTGCAGGCTATGACCCTAGCCCAGCTGAAGGAAATGGCAGAGCTCCTGTTGACTGGGGCAGGGCCAGACTGCTCCGAACCTGTGTGTTTTCCATCACCAGTCACAGCAAATCCCAGGGGCTCCAATCACTGAGGGCTGTGAGCTTGGGTCTGGCTCCCTCATGCCTTTGAAGAGGACAGGTTGTGCATGGTGTTTGGTTGTGCCAGTGGGGCATGTGTGAGATGGGAAGAGGTGGCACGGCTGTATACCTGTGAGATTTGAAGGCACAGAAAGTGCTGTATGTCACGGTCATTTAAGCTGCTGTGCACTTAGCACTGAAAGTTTTCTAGAAAGGCAAAATATACACTTCAATTACAACTGCTGCAATGCAATCCAAGTCGATCTAGTTTCTCACACATGAGCTGACCACAATTTTAAGCTTGGCATAGCCTGAAAGCTTGAGGAATGTATTTTCAGTAATTGCCAGGCCACTTCATTGTTTCTGTGTATACATAAACACTAGGCTGTGATCATAGTGGTCATGCTTGAGCTGCTATCTGAAATTCACTTGTGCTATAGGGATTGACTAATCTGGTTCATACTGACAGCAGTTTCCATTTACTGTATTAGCTCTCTTTGACTGTTAGTTCTATGAGATTCCAGCTAGATTCAGAAAACAAAAACTGTTAAGAAGTGCTAGGCACGTGAGTCATGCAGCAGAAAATCCATGTGTCATCACAGGATCCATGATTTGTCAGCTCAGGAAATCAGGCCAGGTTGCAGAAGATCCATTTATAACATGCTAAGAGTACCAGGCACCTAGCAAGGAAGAACAGGCAGTCATTTAGTTTTTAATCATAGGGGAGAGGAATAGCAAAGGATTGGTCTTTTGCAGCCTCAAGACATGCTCTTACTTGGCCTGCATAAGCTTCTTGATCGTCTTTTATTTCTTCTCTGAATGCCATGCTGTGTGTACTAAAGTTAATTCCTAAAAGCTGCGTTCTTTTGTTCCCAGGCAAAGTCCCCTGTGAAGTCAGTAGGTTTGGGCTTTTTTTTCTGTTTCTCTTAGTATCAGTCTATGCAGCTGTTATGACTTCTTTAGTACTGGGCAAACTAAAACTCCAAGTTAAAACTGAGTGCGCTTCTTTATTCCTTCCTAGCAAATCTATTTCTTTTAAGTTTTTCTCAAGATATTGATTGCTGGTAATTTAATGTGTCTCAGCTGTGAAAAGCTGTTATGACAGTTTCACATGCTATTGCAGTCTTTTATTTCCCCATTCACAGACAAAAATGGAATATTTTCTTTGCTGGAAACAGTAATATATAATTCAGCTAGCATCACCCCTCTCAGTAGCCAGATGCTGTAACTTCCATCAGTTGGACCATTATTTTGAAATAGTCCGGTCTGTAATTATTTGACCTCTTCTTTGTTACACTTCTGTAAGAGAATTAGCCCAATTAAATGAATCTTTAGGTGACTGAGCCAAAATTCAGCAAAGGGTGTGATTAATTACTTTGAATTCTGTACATAAAATTAAGTCCGTGCTTAGGTGAGAAGTAGAAACGTGCTTGGGTTCCTCAGAATCCCTGATAGTCCTATAACAGGATTACTATTGTGAGCTGACTGAACTCTGGACATAACATGGGTAGAAATAAAATGACCCTATTTCCTACATTTCTGCTCACCCCTGATGCCAGTCCTGTCCCTATCAGTCTTCACTTTGCTAAGAAAAGCAGAACTAAAAGTCCTCTTGCTGTCTGCTGCTGCTTCTCCATTTTGGGTTGAGCTCACCCTTCTGGGAGCGTGGTCTTTCAGGCAAGGTCTCCATGCTGCTGTGCAAAGTGATATGAAGACCACTGCAGGTCCATGGGCAACACTCACTGCTTTTGCCTGGATCTCATCATAAAATAATGGCCTCTTTCTGCTGCCAACCAGCGTGACTTGAGTAGAAATACCTGATGTGGAGATTAAAGCTCAAGTGCTCCAATTATAGAATATGATGGAAGTTACAGAAGTTAGATCTTATTTGTATTTGATTTGCTTTGAGAAATCTGTATTGCATTACGTATGCTGCTGAAGTAAGGTTTTTAAGATTGCAAAGCCAGATTTTACATTTATGAAATCAGGTGAACTTAGAGTTACCCATGCACCCTTTACTCAGTGCTGGTGAGGAGAGCTTTACCTCTCCCTGTGATTTTTATCAGCAGTATCCCCAGCCTGCCTTCCAGAGAGTCCCTGCTTCCTCTTCTTACCAATATTAACTCACCTCTGCTGCTGTTTGGCCAGCAGAAGCTCAAGGCTTTGCCTGTGTCATTGTTTCGCAGCTCTCCTGGCTTGAATGAGAGGAACAAATTGAGTGACAGATTATAGGTTGGGTGAAATGAAAAGTTCCTAGATGATTTGTTGCTCTGGTTTATTAATAACAAACCTAATTTGTCTTTTCTGTAGGTCAGGGCAACTGGATGCAGTGACGTTACAGTAGATAACTCTAGTATTCAAAAAGGCGTATGTGAAGCGCAATGCAAATGCCACTTCAGTCCATGAGATTTTCCCAACTGGCTTTCATGAGGAGACTAGCACTGCTTTTCTTCAGCTGCCTTTTGGCTCAAGTGCTGTAGGGAAAAAGTGAAATATTAGGATATGCCACCCAAAGTGTGATTTATTCTCTGGTTAGTTGATATCGATGTGAAATTATCAAGTCTGTTAGTGAAAGCCAAAACCTGGCATGGTTTTAGTCCAGCTAAATTCAAATATATGGTTCCACAGAAACACAACAAAGCTCCGCAGTGATAGTTACTGACATCCAGAATAAAGGAGAATTTATGGGTGTGGGGCTTTTTCCAATGGCAAACAAGGGACAGTTTGAAAGAAAGGATAGGAGGGAAGACCCTAAAAAAATAAACAATCCAACATTCCATATGCAGAGAAAACAATTTCCATGCCTCTTATCAAAGATGTGTTAAATCAGCTAACATTGATATAACTTCAAGCAATTAGGAGCACGCTAATAATGATATGAGTCTTCAGCTGTAAATAATTACGCTGCCTCAAGGCTATGCTTTAATTTTTGGCTTGCTGTATCTATAAACAATAATCAAACTGCAAAGCAAGTTGTGTTGTTTTTGTTCACAATTTGTGAAATGATTTCTGTACCCTACAGTGATGCTGATGGCTATTTTGACCTTCAGGAACTCCGGCCTGTGAGGCTAAGAGCTAATGTGTACTTCCATCGATCTGAGTTACAGGCACACAGCAGGTTACTGTGCCTGTTCTTCACAAGTACAAAAGCTGCTATCGTCAATCAGTGTGTGTTGTGAAAAGGGGGCTTGCTGCTGAGACTCAATAAATAGGGACATTAGGAGGAAATGTTATAATTGCTGCTACCCACATCTTGTTAATGAGTAATGTACAGTTAGACTCCATGCAATTGCAGCTAAACTGTTTATACAATTTATTCTTATGTTGCAACTAACATTTAACATAATGAAGTATCATAATTGCAGCCATTAAAGTCAAGATTAAGATTTGTTTAATTAGAATTAAGAAAATGTAGAATAGACTTTGAAAATGTAGGGTTTATTGGGTAGAATCTGCAGCATGGCGGGAAACTCAGAGAATGGGTATTAAAGAGCTTTGTTTGTAGAAAAACTGTGCTGGTGGGGCATGATTCTTCTGTCTCTCACCCCTGGCTTTGGAGCAGCTCTGTTGCAAAATAAACAATGTACAGATGCGGGTGTAAAAACTGAGAACACAGCCTGGACTTTAGTTCTGATTTTTAAATCCTCTGATCAAATGTAAAATTATATTTATTTAGAAAGCAAAGTGTATGCTTGGCTTCCTATTTGAGTGTTAAATCACATCATCCAAATTTAGAGGCTCTATTTTCTCTCTGATGTGAACCTGAAATAAGTTTGCCATTAAGGGGAATTAGGAAGGGAATGATGACTCATGATGCAGAATTGGTGTGTATATATAGTGCTTTAGGAATAAAGTAAGAGATTGCTCTCAGTTCTCTTAAGGCACTCTACAAATACACAGGCAGATTCAGGCAAGCACAAGTATCTGGGGGGAAATGTGTGGAAAACTGAGACTAGACCCCTGAAGTAGCAAGAGTACGAGAGATTTGTGTAAATACAAGCAGCTTTTCAGAAGTGTAACAACGTTCAGAGCAGGCAGAAATATTATAAGGCTTTATAAGTAGAATAAAACTCTGTGTCAGACTTCTGATGGAGCAGAGTAGACAATACACTGAAAAAGTCATGTTGTTTTTGACGCAGCTCAATTAGTTGGGAAGAGCAGTTGGGTGGGATGTCTCTCTCCCAGGGCTTTCCACAGGAAATGCCACCACCACCATCAATAATCTCACCTCTATTTAGAGAAAAGTGTTTTTCCTATGTAATGATGCAAATAATACTATGGTTTTGGTTTGGTTGAGAAGTATCTATAATAGAACTTGTGCTTTGAAAAAACAAACAGAAAAACCCCAACAAACAAACAAAAAACCCCCAACTATTTAAAATCTGTATTGGCAAAATTTTCATGTTGTGATGCTGATACTTCTTTCTTCATTTTGAGGTAAGGGGGTAGGGGCTGGCCAGATTTGACATGGGCTGGTTAATTTGGCAGGGAATGGTTAATTGCTTTGTTTTGAGATGCTGTGAATTCTCTAGTGAATTTTTTGTAGAGATCATAATTGGCCAAGATATGATGTTTGGGAATAACATAGCTTTTTATTCTTTTCATCAGTTCTAGAGGCTTGTAAGAAAATACACTTTTGTGTTACTTCCAGGCTGGATTTTCAACTTCCTCAGTGAATTCATTGCTGTAAAGATTTTGATAATGGCATATTAAGAAACTCACCGATCATAAATGCTGCAGTCAAACATGATAATTTGTGCAGAGAATAATTATAGATGACAAACAGAAACAAAGGCCAATTAGGACGATTATTGCTATAGTGTCATATCAAATGAAGTTTGTATCATTCTTGTTTTCTCTGGAACAAATTGCAACATAAACCTGTTGGTCAACGTTTTTAAAAAATGAACTGAACAGCTGTGAATACTGGTATGATGCTGAAGGTTACAGACAAAGTGCTGGTTATTTAAGATTTAGAAGTCCATTGATTCCCTTTTAGAAGGATCCTTATAAATATGGAATAAAATTGGCATTGATTTCCTTTTTTAGGGGAGCCCTTGTACTTCAAAAGATATATTCAGGTGTTTGTTTAGCTGTAATTTAGCTTGCAAGTTGTAGTGAGTTGCACAGTTTTATGTATATTATTACATACATAGTTGTTTGTATGAAGTTGCTAGGCTTTCTTTCAATACGTAAAAACTAGGAGCTCTCTGATAACATTTTAAAGACTGCTATCCTAAAATAAGTTGAAATGTTGCTGGCTGAAACACGGTAGTCTTGCTCGCGCATGATGCATGCACAGTAACGTGGATTCCCCCAGTGGCATGACTTGCTACTGGAATGATTTGGTTTTGAAAGCTAATGGCCATTTATAGTTCCATTGCCTGGATTTTTGGAGATGGAACAAAATGCCTCCATGATTCTTAATAGACTGTTTTCACCTTGCAATTTATTTCCAGCTACCTTTCCTATCTGGAAGGTCCATTTCTGAACTGGCTTTGGAAACAACCCACCCTCTCTCCATGGTCTGTTGGTTGACCTGACCCTCCCTTTCTATCCCAAATCCTATTTCATGTATGTGCTGCTTTTTTTGAACCTCTTTGTTGCTGTCATGCAAATAGCCAGTAGGAAGCTTAAAGCTTGGGGTTGCCTGGAAAGGACCGTCTGAGTTATAAAATGAAACTTTGGTAATCACAGAAACACAGGACTCATCGGGGGGGGATGGGGGGAGAGTCTTTTTTTAAGTGCCTTTAAGTAGGGAGTCCTGAGATGCTGTGCCATATCTGTTTTGAAGGTTATGAAGACTGAATAAGATGCACTATTACAGAGGGCTTCTCATCAGCATCTTAGGTCCCTGCAATAGCCGGGGATTTTCTAAAGCAGGTTACTCTGGTGGTTATAGGTAGGGACAAAAAGTACCCCAGCAGTCATCAAATGGACCTGAGAGAATTTCTTACCTGACCTTAAACTTTGTGATAAGGTTAGTCCTATGTGAACACAGCATACTAGGCAGTCATCCTGGAGATTTTTAATGGCATTGGGAGCACCAGTCCACCCTGTCTCCAGCTGTGAAGTATCTTCTTCCTCCATAGAAATCAAGCTAGGCATGAAAGAGGGGAGGGGGAACAAACACTGCCTGTGCTCTCATTTGTTTGCAGCTGACAACTGATCCTCTTACTCTAGAGTGCTCCAGATTCATTATTAAGGAAAAAAGAAAAATTAATTGTTATACAGCTTATGGTAGTTATTTCAGAGGTGAAGTAGATGCTTTAAATTATATTTTTCATAAATCAAAATGTATTTGGCATCCACCTTCCCTGCCCTTCACAGAGGACCCTTGCCGGGGTAGAGAAGATTTGTTGTGTTTTACTTGGCAGAGGCCTTACCAGGATTCACTTCTCAGTTGCCATTGGATGTATTTCTGTGGGTTAAAAAATATGAGAATAATAAACCCAATGCAAATTATATATCTATTGAAGCTATTGTGCCTGAGTAGGTAGCACAAAGGGTTTCCAGCAGGGTGCCACCCCACTGAGCTGCGTTGTTGCAGCTCCCTTTGTCCATGGCGCCTGGGATGCCGGTGTCCTCAGCTGACTCCAGCTGAAATGGGCAAAACAGCTCTTGGCAAGTCTTCACATCCCACAGCCAGAAGGGGATGCTCAAAAGTGAGCTAACCCACCCTGCCCCCTCCTCATCCAGACCTCAGCTGGCACCCTATGAAATTAGGGGGTGTGACCCCTGTCACACCCTGTGAAAATATTCCCGTCTTTTATATGTCATTAAAAAAACAGTTTTCCCTCTGCTAAACTTGGCTGGCTGGTAAAAGAAAATAACAGCAAAAAAAGATTTGTCTTTTTGCAGCAGGAAGGGAAAATAAGCCCTGTTACAGTAGGTCTGTTTAGCCAGGAGTCCAGTGATAACAGCTGCAGAGAAGCGATTTTAGTACTTCCCAGTGATTACAAGTTTACAGTTCCATAATTATTTAATACTCATTAGATATATCTATTTAAGTACGCTTCTTATGATGCAAGATCTCTTGGTAAGCTAATTTGGAGTGACTCCCTGCCAAATCAATATAAATCTTCTGGCAAATATTATTAAATATTTGTTTGATACCTATTTACAAGTCGGAAAATAATTTTGCTGCCAAGGGATTGTAAATGTGTGGAAAAAACCCTCTGACAGCTTACTTCACTCACTGTCTACAAGCCGGCGTCTGCATGCCAAAGTTGGTAGACTAAGATGAAGAACATAATTAAGGAAACATATGAAGGCTAGCACAGAGTTTGAGATTAATTAGCTGCACGTCAATAATCTCATCAATATCCGATTAACAAATGACACATTGCCCAATGAAACATATTGATTCATTCACACTCCACACTGTTAATAAATTGAAGCTGCTTTGTTAAATGAGAAAGCTGACAAAATAACAGCTTCCTAATAATTCTCCAGTATTGTGATCAAAACATAAAATTAGCCCAAAATATACTTAATTTAGCAGCACTGTCACTGCACTTATGAAGCTTGTTAACACAACAGTGTAGAATATTTTTTTATAGTCTAATTATTAGAATGGATACATTAATACATGGATGCATATAAAAGTAGAAACATTATCTGTTTATTTAGAACAGGATTCTTGGATAAATTAATTTCAGCAGAAGTGATGTGAACCTGACGTATAAATGTTGGAACTGAAGTTTTAATGGGCAGTTTTTGTTTAATATGATGAAGTTTTAGTGTCCAAAATATAAATTTTGTCACTAGGATTTTTTTCAATTTATTTAAGTACAAATGACATCAGTATTTTACTTTGTAAAGACAAGATTAAAAAAATGTGATTTTTGGTGAGGAAAATTCAGAGAAGTTGATGGAGAAAGCAGGTGCAGAATTAAAAGAAGTCCTGTTTTCCCTTCTGTGCTTTGGAACACACAGTCTGCTCCTATGAAGAAAGTTCTTCATAAAAATGTGAAAAATGTGTGCAGACAAAATGTACTGTTTTCTTGTCTTATTAAACTGTCAAAAGTATTCAAAACTTCAGTACAGAAAACTCCAGCGGCGTAAATCACTGATAGGGTGTTTTTGCTATGGGACCAATACTACCTTATTGGTTTCTTATGGTATTTGAAAGAATACTGTAACATAGCAACTACAGTAGCAGCTTCTACTGGCGGTGCAAATACTTTGACAGATTTGGTAGAGTGGCAGAGGAGCTACTACAACCATCAGGGTCTGGACAATTTTCTTGCAGCAATGAAGGTGGTAAAATACTGGCACAGGTTGCCCAGAGAGGTGATGGATGCACCATCCCTGGAGATGTTCAAGGCCAGGCTGGACATGGTTCTGGGCAATCTGTTCTAGTTTAAGATGTCCCTGCTCATTACAGGGGGGTTGGACTGAAGAACTTTGAAGGTCCCTTCCAACCCAAACCATTCCACGATTACATGACATGTTTGTATTTTTTTTCTGCATAACAATGGGAAAAAGCCCTCCTTACAGTTCTGTGGAAGGGAATGCTGTTGTCCATGAGCTGCAATTCAGCTTCCTGGTCTTCAGTGGTTTGGGTGAGGAAAGCCTGCCAGGTGACTTTCTTCCCATCTCTCATCCCGCAGCCACAACATCTCTTGCTCCTTTGGTATAAACCTGCATTTCTACAACATAACAGCTGTGTTCCAGAGAGCTGTAGTTGCTCTGCTGTGTGCAGGATCCCACCAGCTCTCCTCACTGTCACACACCATACCCCACGGGGCTGCTACAACTCGGGGCAACCTCCCGGTTCCCTCGCTGGCAGTGGTGGGTGGCAGGTGTGAGGGGGACTGGCAGTGCACAGGAGCAGCAGGATGCAGGGCAGCAGCTGTGCTGGCTTGCTGCCTACCTACCCCTGTGAGATGCAAGGCTCCATGGGGAGCGGCTGCTGCTGGGACTGGCACAGCATGCCTGATACCCCTGGAGCGGGGTCAAGCTGGGAAAAGGATCCCTCCCCTGCCTGGTACCCTGATGGCAGAGCTGTGGTATGCATGGACCTCTATGGCTGAGCCTCAGAACCAAGATTGTTCTGCTGTTCAGGATGAGTTTAGTGGGCGATTCGGATGCCTACATTGCACCTGAACATATGCCAAAATAGCACTTCGGACAGGAGTCAAGGTATCTGGAAGCTCTTGTGTCCAGACAATTTTGATTTACCTACATATATGTATACACAACACATACATACATAGGCAAAATTTTGTTTCAGACCAGGAGAAAAAAGTGATTGCTTTGAACTTCCAAGTTACCTGGACCATGTTCTAGGAAATTTGGAAGGTTTGAAATCTGGAGCCCAAACCACTTGTTTTATTTTTAATGATTGCAGTGCTCTTGTAAGGTTTTTATTAGTCATTGTTATGCATTCAAAAAAACCTTAACTCTTGACCTCACAAAAAAATTTATGACTGTGACTAGAAATTAGTGATCAAAAAGGCTCTTTTAAGTATCTGAGTTCATTGCCCTGTTGTTGAGGATTGTTCCCACACAGTGTGAAGTACAATTTCCAACCCAATTTTAAACGAACCGGCTAGTGTTTGGTCCATCTGTAGCTGGCTCTTAACTAACTGTCATTAACTTTTTAGGGCTCCATGATATGCTGAATAATTTGGAACAACTAATGATTTTATTACCAGGCTTAATATTTAGAGTTCCCTGTGGAGTTGTGTATGGTTCTTAATGAAACCATTATTTACAGGATTAAAATCTCTTTGAGAATGCCTTTTTTTCCAACCGCACTGAGATTAACACACACTTGCAGTGCAATTTGGGAGAATAAAGGCCTTTATGTGAAGTGTAACACTTAAATCTGGTTTCTCTTTAAACAAACTGTCTCTAACATGCCAACAATCAAAAATACAGTTTGCCAACTCCTACCCTAGGTCACTTTAGAACAGTTGGGTACTGTGAACTATTACTATTTGAGTCTATGTTGGTTTAGGGCCTGTTGTAACAACTAATTACTTGAATATAGAAGTACCTGGGTACTCATGCTGAAACAGGGATGCTGGCTTCTGCACTTTTATAATAGTAAAAGATAGCCCCTGTCATGAAGGATGTCCTTGTAACCAATCTTGTGAGTGTGTTATACTACCAGGAGCACTAGGGGCATTATCTGGAATGCACATGTGAATAGATGTTAATTTATAGGAAATAAACAAATTAATTTCTCATTGGGTCTCTAGCTGTGTTTTCAGCCTATGGTACAGTCACTGGGAAAGAATTTCTTTTGGTGCAAATTCAGTTTCAGACAGCCAGATTTTTTACACTAGTTAGTATGATATTAACTAAATTTGTATCATGTTTCTTGTACACCCACTGTTTTAGAACTTAACAATACCCTCTTTCCACAGATATCCTCAATCTTTGGAGGCACTTATGAACACAAAAGCAATGATCTGAGGCTTGTCTTGACACCAAAGGAGCATTTGGAGAGCTCTGTCTTGTTGTATAACTCATTGTCATGTGATGTGTGAGTACATGTCACTACCTGCCCTACCTCACTTAGAAGTCAGTGGAGACCACCTGCAGCTTCCATTGAAATAATTAAAGTTTCAGGTCCTTCTGCTGTCTTGTGATGTGGATGTTTTGACTAGATACAAATCAGAGTAATATCTCTCTCCATTACAGAGATGAGCAGCACCCAGGAATAGTAACTTCTCTAAGGGGCACATGTCCACCAGATATCATGAATGGACTCTAGACAGATTCAATCAATACAATAGCTCCTGACAATAGCAGCAGTATTTCAAAAGTGATTAACAAGGGAAAGGGTATATGTCTGCCTTCAGGGAATGATCCTCAAACCACGAGGAGGAAAATCGAATTGGAAGTATCAAAAAAGGAGGAAAAAAAAAATATAAATCCAGTGTTATTAGGCCTATAGGACCTGAAGGAAAACTTAAGTAAAGCTTGTGAATTTTAGCTAGTGACTGGAGTTACTATGGCTTAGTGACTCAAGTTACTATGGCTTAGTGACTCACGCTATGTCCATCCTAATTTCATAATTCAGCTAGACAGAGTCCTTTGCATTTCTACTACAGTTGTTACTTTGGTTTGATGTCTTCTATAATTAAAATTTCCACCTGAATCTGTTGGTTTTGCTTGAGGTTGGATGGTCCTGGTGAATTCTGCTTTATTCTTTGAAACCTTAGATCATTTGTTCAGATCAAAATCTTGAGGGTGGTAATCTGGTGAAAAAAAAAAAGTCCTAATATGCTATTCTTTTGGGGAAAGTGAGCTAACATCAGCCATTTTTTTGTCCTTGTTTTTCTCCACAGGGAGCAAAAAAGATCTTAAAGTTGTTCTGAAATGAAAAATCAAGTAGCTTCAAGAAAAAAATGGAGAGGTCTCCTCACCAGTTGAATCTAGATGACTCTATTCTTTCTTCGTGTCTTTTTTAAGAGTAGATGCCTTGGAGTTTCTGTAAGAGGGCTTACAACTGATATGTGGCAACTGATGGGCGATGTGCCTAGCCTTTGCCCTGCAAAGAAGGAGGCAAAAGTACCTTGCTGTGAGTTCTGTATGGGACATCAGTGTGGTACTCCTCCTCCCTCCTTCTGAATGTCACTTCTAGGCATTTCCAGAATTCTGGGCACAGATATCTCCCTGGTTTATTGCTGTTGATAGTTGTAGCTTCAGCTGTACTGTCTGCATGGGTGAAGGTTTCCTTTGGGTCTTGTTCAAGTCCCAGCTTTTAGGTTTCATGCCAGGGTTTTAGCAATCCCAGCAGCACAGAGTTCATCCTTACAGTCTGCCTGTTATCTTAAACACCTGCTAGCTCTCAAGTCCACAAGAAGGAAAAGATCCCTTGTATGTCACATCTCAACCTGAATGACAGATGAGAAGAGGATGCATGATGATGCTTTGTCAGTACAGGCTTCAATCTCCTCTAGGGATAGTTCTTCATTATAGCTCTACATTCGCCTGTGCTATAAGACCAAGTGTGGGGATACCTTTTGTTTTCCATCAGGGAGTAGTGTGAAGGTGGTGGTGTGTTGCATGAGTTTGAAGGTTATGGAAGAAAGATTGAAGTGTAAATTTAGCAAATTTTCTACTTCACTCAGTAGGGGGGATTCTTGTGCTTTAATTTTTTTGGCAGAAGGAAGGCAGGTTGAAATTATCTGGGATCCCTTTTCACAGTGTGAAGTGACTGATGTTGACAGCCATTGTTCTGTTCACTAGTGCTGGACAGTAAAAGATGGGAATGTAAGAGCCAGTTCGATAGAGCTCCACGAACTGGTGCTGAAGGGCCTTTGTTGCACCCCAGGTATTCTGCTTGTCTCTGTTCTGCATCCCTCCCTTCTTCCCTCCATCCCATTTTAGTTCACTTCCTGGCATAGTCACTAACACTCTTGGCATCTCTGGGCAGGCTTGTTAGATACATATACAGTAATACTTAAGCTGACCTAACAGAGTAAGCAGCAGAATTTTGGGGTTTCTTTCATGTAAGCTCTGGCTTTTGTGCCATACAGCCTTTCACGGGTGGGTGGTAACTCACTGAAATGGCAATTCTTAGAATTAGACACTCAAAACAAAAGACTTATTTTTAAATAACCAAATCCAGCAATCACAAAGAATGTAGCTTTTGAAAAATTGTCTTGTTTCCTTGAATCACATTTTCCTGCTAGTCCTCATCCCTTTATTGATGACAGATAGAAAAGGCTGTTGCTTGTGTTAGCTGTAAACTTCCCTTTGTCAGAAGCCTTTCCACCATCTGTCACTGCATAACTGTATGTTCCCAGGTTTGTAGCTCTAATGTGTTTTTGCTGTTTTGTGTACAGTACGTTACAAGTTATAAAAGCTTGAGTAAATAATTCATGTAAAAACCTTTGTAAATATTGTCAAACTGTGGAATAAATGATTTACTAAGAGGTCTCTTGGCTCAGCCTAGCAGCTTTATTACTGTAACTTGTTTTGTAAACAACCTCCTCTCCCCACCCTGTATTTCTTTCCATCAAGTGACTTTGTGTAAATTCTATTGTTAAGCACTACTATGGCGTTTCAGTCACCATAAATAATGCAATATCAGCCCTTTAACCACCTGGAGACTCTATTCAGAAGTCAACCAAAGGTGTAGTTTGTGCAAGACTCTTAAGGGAGCATATTTTCAATGCGTGTAGAATAGTACACTTCCCACTGTTTTCATAGCTTATTGTATTTGCTGGAGACAGTTCCCTCTCAGCTGGAAGGTGGTTTTCTGGGACACTCCAGGTTTGTGGAGAGCTAGTACCTGTGCCTTCATTTCACATCCTGTGGATGTTCTGCAAATGTGGAAATAAACCAGGACCTAGGGTTATGAGAGGTGGTTCTGAAAAACACTAGATTTTTCTTCTAGCTTTTTAATAAAGTGTTGTCTGAGTGGTCGGAGAAAAAAATAATCAGAAACATTTGTGTAAATGAATAATATGACTTTGCTTTGATGTATTCATGAGCCCCTTGTTAGCCTTCTGAAAATACAACTGAAAATGAAATGTTTCTTCAATAACGTTAATGGAATGGGAAAATGTAAATGGGAAAATGTGTTACATCTGAGAATCCTTAAGGGGCAGGCACAATTGTGTGGCTACATGTGCTTGTTCTCAGTTTATTCTGTGAAATGTAGGCACACTTGGCAGGTATGAAACCGTTGGTGAACAACTACAGTGATCATGATGCTGGAAGCTGTGGGCTATCAATTCTGTCAGATTGACTACGAATTTGAGTTAAGGCTTGAGTCCCAGAGTCTCTGAATGTCTATATTGGTTGCATGCTGGTTACATGGTGTGCTGGCAGGTGTACAGAGTGAGCAAACTTATTTTCAAGGCAGAAATACACAAGCATTGCTGGAGTGGGTGCTTCACAGTGGATATATGCTGCTGCAGGTAGGATAAACAGGCTGTCTTGGGTGTCCTGGTTCTGCAGACTCAAACTGAGGAGAGCATGGCTTTTGGATGAGATGGACAGAACCAACTTGCTTTCTGCTCAAGGGAGACATGACCGGCAATTGTTCTGTTCAGGTGGGTGATGCAACAGTTGCACAATATGGTTTGTGAGTGTAAAGATGGGGGCAGCTGGAGAACATGGGAATGGTTTTAAAGTGATCCTAGGAGCTGGTGGAGTCTCCAGAGAAGCAGAGCAAACAGGTGGTGGCCTGCTTGGAAAGCTGCTCCGCTTGGCATGCCCACTTGCTCCATCTCACTTTGTTCTTACATTCCATAGAAACGGACTATTCACTAAAAAGTCCCATGCCCAGAGACCCCCTGTTTGTCTCTCTTGACCAGTTTTCTGCTCAACAGATATGGCCAATCCAGCATAAATGAACAGAATTTCCTCAAACTGGTAACCTCAACAGCAGATGTCTTCAGACACTCCTGTTATGGAAATTCCATTTTCAGTTAACAGCTTTGAAGTGACTTTGTGCCAGGCTGGTCTCAGCAACTTTGGATGGGCACTTCCAAAGATTTTTGACTCTGAGAATGGTCAAAAATCACTCACTAGTTTCATGATATTATGTCTAATCTCAAAGCTATCAAGGAAAAAAAGTACTGTTTTCTGATTGTAGAGATGGCTTTTTTTACCTAGTCTCAGGAAAGTAGTTTGCCATCTTTTTTTGTGCTTTATTTGGGTTCGTGGGGTAAGGAGTAAAGCAACCATGCCATCTGTGGCTTAAGAATTAAAAGTAAACTTCAAGAAAGAAATCTCTTGGTAAACCTGGCAATGGATTTTGGGTATTTCTTTGTCAGATGTAGTGAAGAAACCATCTCATCCCTCTGGCTTTTTAACCCTTATACAAAGAGGATTGTAGTGTCCCAGTGGTGAACATAACTGAGTACATGAGAAAAAAGCTGCTGATAGTAGTAGCATTTGATCATGTAGAGTTGATGAAAGAAGAAATAATGGTGTGCCCTCTACGAGTTATTACTGGTAGTTTCCATAAAAGTTAAGTAAATGAAGTCTGAGGCTCAATTAAAAAACATCTTTTCTTTCTTCTTGTGTGCCCAGGACAATACATTGTTTGCTATGAATAGACCACCCGAGGGCTGGTCATGTGTTTTGGTAAAAATCATAGCTTTGTCAAACAAAGCAAAAGACATAATTATAGCTTTTTTTTATATGAAAACCTCCTATTTTAGTTATTATTGTGCATTTCCAATTAAAAATGTGTTAAACAGTTGCCATTAGAAGTTTAAAAACATGAAAACAGCAAAATGCCAGAGAACTTGTTCTGTAAAAACCTCACCCTGATCTGGCTCAGTAGCAACAGGGATTCCCTTCTCTTTTTCCTACCTCCTTTATTGAGGGGTGGGGAGGGAAGGGGGTTTTGAGGGAAAGGGAGGTTGGTGACTCTTTTTTTTTTCCCCTAGATGAGAAAATCCTAAAAGTCACACTCTTTGTCCCAACAGGTATGGCCACAGAAAGAAAAATTAACTCTTGAAGCTGTAATTGGTTGTAGCATGAGATGTGAAATGCCTACCACATGTATTATTGTTCTGAGATGTATATTCCTTGGATAGATGAAATGTAACTAACATAATGTTAAATGATTGTGAAATATAATAGATGGATATAGAGTGAGAAGGGTATATGTGCTGTACTTACAAGGTTGATGGGATCCTGCATGGTGTGGGGTAGGAAGAAAACAATCTCTTTGAAAGATCACTTTGTAGCCTCAATAAGCTTAGATAGAAGACCCCTTTAAATTTCGTTTTGCTTTTATGGTGTTCATGCACACATGTCGGTGGTTGTTACCAGATCCAAAATTATTGTAATCAAAGCTATTGTTTGAGAAATCTGAAAGGGGCTTTTTAGAAGCACAGGTAGGGATAGGACAAGGGATAATGACTTTAAACTGGAAGAGGGTGGATTTAGATCAGATGTAATGAAGAATTCCTCTACTGTGAGGGTGGTGAGGCGCTGGAACAGGGTTGCCCAGAGAAATGGTGGTGACCAATCCTAGAAGTGTTCAAGGCCAGGTTGGATGGGAGTTTGAGCTACTTGGAGCGGGGGGGAGTTGGAACTAGATGATGTTTAAGGTTCCTTCCAACCAAACCATTCAATGGTCCTATGTTCTGAGAGAAGCTTTTATTTATCTTTTATGTTAGTTATTTTAAAGCCTGTTCCTCTTCTGATTGTGCTTTTCTTGTTAAAATTTCATGTGAGCTACAGGCTAAACCTTGGAGACTGATCTCTGTGATACTCTGACCTTGACTGTAACCTGGTTTTACCACGGAGTTAATCTGGGGACTGTCACCTTGATGCTGCTGCACGCTGTGGCCAACTTTCGCTGTTAGACATCTATGAAGACTGGAGAAGGATTGCTTTAAATTACATCTCTGATTCCTGTGTGTTTCCAATGCTTGTTGACTTATGGGCTTGTCAGCATCACCTTTGCTGGTCTGTTTCTCCTGGTTGCCTTGTTGGGGCTGGCTGTAAGTTCTTGATGGAAAGGAACTTGCACACCTGTGCAACTCTGCTGAGATTAGGACATACAACATTGGTGTGTTATCAGCATTATTTTTAGACTAAAGCCAAAACACAGTATTTTGCCGGCTACTATGAAGAAAATCAACTCCATCCATGGTTTAAACCATGACACCTTCTTAATCTGGTGACTTCTGCATCCTGTGGTTTGTCTGAGGGATATTTTCTGTATCACTTTGCCATGAAATAAAAATTAATTATGTATGAACTAGGAGACTCAGTTCTTCATCTGTGCTTCTGTTGTGGTTTTTTAAAGGCAAATCTATTGGCTTCTGCTGTGCACCTATAGCTGGTGCTCCTGTGAGGAGAAAAAAAAACAGAGAAAACTATCTCTGGATGAAAAGATGATCTCTGTGTTACCAACTATGTAGACTGAGGCATTGCATCATTTGGGTGCAGTCCTCACTTCTCAGGGGTTATACACATGACTAAGTCCTGTACTACTGTCTCGTTTTAGATATTTTTGTGTTTCCTCTCAAACTGCTTTTTTTTTGTAACATCTAAGGCTTCAGGTGAAGGCCAGGAACCCAGCATGAGAAGGGCAGGACATAGAGCACCAAGCATTTACAGCCCAAGTGTTAGAAAAGAGATGAATAAGGATCAAGAAAAGAACACAGGAAAAAAAATCTCCATGCAGTAGGTATGGCGCATCAGTAACCCAGTCTGTGGCTAGATTTTTAACATGTATTTAAAGCAATGCAAGTTTTGGTAATATACTGTTGTTATTATGCCTTTTCTGAATTGTACTTAATGTCTGCTTGGATATTAAAACCTTCATCTTAAAATGATGGGTTATATATATTTTGGCTGACTAGTGAAAAAGGATGTGGAAACTTAAGGGAAATGCAGAACAAATCTCTGTCTTTATTTCACTGAGCATGTGACTTTATAGGAGAGGAATCACAAGGGAACTGATTGCAGTGGTGTATCACACACAGTTAAATTCTTCGGGCAAGACCTGCTGCTACAAGCACTAAGGGACTTCATTTCTTCTCCTTGCAGTGATGCAAAACTGTACCAGACACCTTCACCTGCAAACTCATGAAAGGTCAGTAAAAAACAGACAATCTAGAGCATCTACAGGGTGTGCAGTATCAACTTGTGCTGGCAGTGGACTGTGGCAGAAAGTCAAATCTGTTACCCTAGCACATCTCCCCTGATTCAGGAAACCAGAGGGAAAGCACTAGTGAGGGCTGCACATCTTCTGCTGTGCCTATAAGCTGCTACAAGAATGCATGTTACAATGGAGGTGCGTTTTGGCATTATACAACAGCTAGATATATACATCATAAAAAAATAACTAGGACTATATATAATAGCTGGTGTTTTGTAACCCCAGTGACTCAATGTGTCTTTCCGAAGGAGGGAAAGGTGCACCTTTACAGGTCCCACCTGCTGTTCCTTACTGAGCACTTGATAAAAATCTTCCCTCCTGCTCCTCTCTCCACTAACCAGGAGCCAAGAAATATCTTTCTGTCACTGCTGGTTCCATGTGCAGGTGGATGGACATTGTAGGAGGTTTTAATCATGCTGCTTATCAGCTACTTCTACTTTATGATGCAAACATCTTCTCATTGTCAAACCCTCTGGGAGAAATTACCTGTAATTATTTCATTCCGTGTAAGTTATCCAGATACGCTCTTTGATAGCAGTGCCATCACATTGATTTCTGGAGTAGCAGCAATTATTATGGAAGAGAAAAATAAAAAAAGCTTTTAGACCCTGTATTTAGACCCAGTTTCCTTCTCTTTAGGCATGGAATGGTGGTCTAACACCGTTTTCTTTATCTTATCATTTCTTAGATGCAGTTTTGGAGAAAAGCATAGTGTCCCACAGAGGAGCTGGAGAGGCTTGTGGTGCTGATGTGCTCTGGCACCTGACGTGTGCCAGCAGCCTTCTCATCAAGGGGACCTGGACGTCATTGTCACCATAGAGACAGAAATGAGGATTCAGTTTCAAAGGGTGAAGAGAAGCTGGCAATTAGGAAGGTAAGGCTGGGTCTGTTTCTCAACTGTCTTGAATGATTTCATAATTATGCTATATTTCAAAGGAGGCCACCATAGAGGGATGCTGCACTGTATTTTTATACACATGTGTAGGCATGTGCATTTAAGTATACATGAACTGTTTTGAATAGACTTGGATGAAAATGAACCCAATGGAGGTTTCTGAAAGACCTTTTTAATGTTCTGCTTGTGCTCCTCTAATTAGTTCTTCTTTTGCAGGTGGTAAAAACTCAAGACTTGAATTCTTTTTAAATTTTATTCCAAGAAGCCATTAAATATTCACTACCTCAGTATTTTCTGTTTTGCACAGAAACTGAGTGACTGGTGATGCGTTGTAAATGAATGCTTTTTATTTCCGCCCCTTTTCATGGTCTTCTGCTGTGCTGTAGCAATGATACAGATATAAAGCAACGGTGAATGTTGACAGGCAAGATAGGGATCAGCCATGAGTCATTGTTTAACCACACGGGACTTTTTAAAACCTAGGCTTATACTGGTCAAGAATAGTTTGCAAATAACATCTCTACTCACTCTTACATCAACAGGTAAAACCTCCCCTCCTGAGGGCTTAACCCATCATTTGCAAATACAACATTAGTGATACAGTGACTTGTTTAATGCTTCAATTTGCATATTTATGACCTCCAGCAAGGTGCCGGCCCTAAAAGGATTTTTCTTGCACCTTGAAAACAAATGATATCTTCCACAGGTATGGCTCTGATGGGAGGGGAATGGTGGCAAGGAGGAGTTCATCCAGCAAAGCAACAGGTGAACTATTAATGAGTAATGCCATAAAAGCATTACTGCCTAAAAGGTGGTAGAAGGCTTATAGAGACTGATAAAAGACCTTGTCTGCAATATCATGCAGTTCTGGATGCCACTGGAGTGGATGAGATGGGGCTGGATGCATGTTTCTGATCTCAGGCCAGGGATGCTCAGCAGAGCCCTCAAGATCCTCTTGTCTCAGCCCACTATATCTCCAGTGGGGAGTAGCCAGAACACAGAGGGTTTTTCAACCATGACACACTTCTTGCCTTGACAGCTAGAGGAAGTCTTGCACGGGAGCCAAATCTGTTGGTTTTGTGGCTCTGGGGTATCTTTTCTGTTTTGGGAATTCCCCATTGTGAAGGTACCGCTGCAGCTTGGAGCAGAGCTGAGATCTTGGCCCCTGGGGCTGTCCACTCTGGGAGAAGGTCTTGGCAAGGATAAGTGTTGGGTTTGTGGGTTTTGTTTGTTTGTTGTTTTTTTTTATTCTATTTGTAGGTCTCTTTGATTTTATAAATATCTAGGTGTCAAGAAAAATTTTGGTATTTACCTTATGGCTGAATACCCCCAAACATGGGGATGTTTGCATGTGTATGTAATACCATTTGTATTTATTTTTCCTATTGCTGTTGTCACTCACATTTTTTGCAAACAGAACAACAGGCAGCTCTCTTTGCAGTAAGTTTATGGTCCAGCTGCTGTGTAAAGACAGTGGAGGACACAGAGAGCCTGGGGGGCACAAGGAAACCCTGAGACATTGCTTGGGCTGCTGTTGTCAGATCTCTACAAACAATGGTAATATGTGTTTGCTTGATACTAATAAGAAGCAACCAGGGTGTATGGGAAGAACTGAATTCTCTATTTACATGCAGCTGCTGTTTGCATTTTTGGGGGTGCCATTGTTGGGACATGCAGCTAGTTGGCTGACTTCCATGACAAACTGCATTTTTAACTGATTTTATCTGATGGCTGCTGCAGGATCTTGTCTACCCAGATTTTAGTCATTCACCCTGACTTCTGTTTCGGGAACCTTCTGACCAAATTGATCTTTGATATTGATATGACAATCTGTGCTGGTGAACTTTCAGGTTTGACTCACTTTCTGGGATCAGCCTATGTCTCAGTTATGGCACACTCTCTTTATTAATCATTTGATCATGCTTTTTAGGGAGAATAGAAACTGTGATTATGTTAGATTCAGAGAGTTCCTCCAGTCCAATTCCCTGTCTCCTGATGGTGGTGGTCTCCAGTTGTTTCAGAGAAAAGAAAAAGAAAACTTGTATTAAGCAGGAAGGAGATATTCTGTCATTCTCACTAAGCTCTAACAGAAAATTTGTTTCACCATTTCTGTAATTATTTTTAGAAATATTTTAATGTAACACATGAGAACATTCCTAGCCATACAGTTATCCTATTCTTTTTTGATATGTTAAATTGTTTGGTTTTGTGGCATACTTTGACAAGTGGTTTTCAACTTTGCCTTCTCCTAGAAAGTATTTTGTCTTAACATTTGACTTACCCCCTTCAGTATATTGAATGCCATCTGCTCTTGAAGTACAAGACAAGCAAATGCAGATCTTGTTGGTGTGTAGCCCTGGGTTACCCAGCGTTTTGCGCACTTTCTTCAACAGACAAACCGTTCTCTTGATTACCGATTGAGATTACTACAAAGCCAGATGTCAAGAGGAGCTGGACACCAGTATTGTATAGGGAATCAGATATGAAATATTTTACTGATGCAGAAGCTGCTTCTGAGGGACAGCAGGAGGAGTGGACAGAAAGCTGTTTGATGGCCAGCCTAGAGCCCTGCTCTTGGCACATTTAGTCAGTTGCTCCTTGGCTAGAGGGGACTAGTCCCTACTCTCCTTTTAGCCACTGCTCCTGTTGCTCACCCCCTCCAATCTGTCTTGCTGTGGAACATACATGCTTAATCTGCTGGGGGGAGAGTAGAAAGCAACACCTATTCTAACAAGCAACACCTTCCCCCCCCCCCCCAACCCCGTTGTTAGTGGTGTGGGTAATATAATTCTGCTGCAGTTCATTATTCTTCTATACTGCTTCACACTTGACTTCCTGTGTCAAGTGGTCAAGACCTACATCTGGAAATTATGCAGTAACAACATTTTTGTTCCTTCCTTGCTACATCAGGAATATTTATTTGGACCAGGTATATACCATAGTCTGCCTGATGGTATGAGAAGTAAAGCAACATCAGCTGTCTTCCTTATAGTGTTATTCTGTGACATTGTCACTTCATAAGATTTCCTGAGGTTTTCTTTGGCTCAGGCTGTTAAAATTGGCCACAGTTTTGTTTCTGTTTTGAGGATAAGGGAGTACCTGTCTGAAATCATGCTTTCATGTTCACCGGCATGTAGATAATTTACCAAGTTGTGTAGAAAAGATGCACAAAAGATAATGTGAAACTGATGCTGAGCATGATTTCAGAATATAGAGCTGTTTGATCACTGTAAGCAAAGTATCTTCACTGATTGTAGCAATCATTGCACAAAGTTAGATATTGCTTTCTTTCTGCACACTTCCATACTTTTAGATGCTTTGGTTTTCCAATTGCTTCTGAGCTCAATCTTTCAAGTAATCCTTCAGATACTTACAAAGCCTTTATATTTTCACCTATACTCATTCTGTAAGAGGATGAATGAGACAAAATAACTGTTCTGAGTGCTCAGTGTTGTAGTAAGAATATATAATCCCTTTTTGTGTTAACCAATGGATTCTGGGGAGGGTTTCTGAGTATGTGGAAACCCTGCTGTGACACTGACATTTCTCTCAGAATGGGCCCCAGTCAGTGAGGATAAAATTTCAGGCAATCCAGCCAGGATTTTTCCATGTCATAAAGGGAATGGTGAGGAACTCTGAACAGATGACTCAGTGCTGCTAGTGCTGAGTTAGACCTATCACTGTACCCATTGCACAGGCACGCAGTCCACACCCAATTTCATCCTCTGCCCACACACAAATGTGTCATCTATCTGTGCGTGACTGAAGAGCTCATATCAGACACGTTTACCTGCCAAAATTGTGGGAACTGTCCTAAAAGGTTGTTATCTTCTTCTGACTTTTCAAATATTTCTCCCCTCTCTGATCATTCTATCCCCTCTTTGGATCGCTTATATCTTCTAGGGTATCTGCTTGTGCATGTAGGTCTGCATGGGAGAACTGTACTTGCGGAGGCATTTCTGAGTCACGTTGATCTAAAGAAAACTAGTGGGAGGGAGCCGCTAAGCTAAAACAATATATGGAGTAGAAATGGATCCACTTGCTTATTTTGGATATAGATATTGTCTCTTAATGACAACTATTCCATTCAAAGATTAGCTTGGGTTAGTGGAATTGATAAAGGCGTATGCTCTTTATTTCCATGAACAGCAGAGGATTAAAATGCGGCAATGTCTGGCATGCCATATGCAAGCAATGCTAGAATCAGTTTAATTCTATGAAACTTAGCGCTATGAAATTAATTCACGTTCACCACACTAAGAGAGGCTGTGAATTCATTCAGCTACCAGGAAAAAGTTACTTTCTAATCTAAAGGTATGTGAACACATGTATCTTAAGGCTTCACACTAAATTTTCAGATGTATTAGAGATGTAACCTTCCATGTACTTGGTCAGGACTTGAGTGTGTGTGTATCACTGAGATTAGGAACTTTAAGCAAAGTTCTCTGTGGTTTCATAGGTCTGCAGTGGTTTTGAAAGTCTAACGCCTCAAGCCATCTTTCAGAACACAGGAGATCCTGAGTTTCCTTAGGCAAAGGACCAGAATTTCTCTCAAAGCAAAGGTGGAAGCTAAGGCATGGTCCTTGAGAAAGTGGTTTCTAAGCTATCTCCACCAAAAGGGAAAGAGGAAACATGATCTGGCTGAGTTGCTCTAGGTACTGCCTACAGACCAATTCCTTCCTAATGTTAAGCAGCCTGTAGCTGGAGGAAAGAGATTTCTCCTGTGAAAATGACTAAGGAAGAAAATAGAGGAAACATAATTTTTCCTATCCTCCTTTCCCTCTCAGAGGACTGGGGGATTAATGTCTTTTGAAGAAGGCATACATGTGGAGGCATGGTAGAAAACCAAGATTTACAGCAGTTGTCATGAAATTTGTCTTGGTTCACTTTCCTTTGACCGCTGGTCCCAATAATTCCTGATGTGAACTGAAACCTGAAGATTTCAAAGAGTCCTACTTATGAACAGAGTCATGGCTGAGTCACATCCTGCCTTACCTGACATTGCACAAATGATCCGGCGAAAACAGCATGATGTGACTCCTCTATGGTAATTTAAATGAGAAGAATGGTTGCTGGCATGCATTTCTCAACATGTGGTACAGCAAAATACTTTTCTGCAGAACTGTCAGCAAAGGCTGGTGCAGAACAAAGGAGGCACAGGCATTAATCTGGGATAATGATGGACAAGAGGTGGTGGGAGGAGCTGAGAAGATTTGAGTCTTGTAGCTTGTGACAATTTTTACTGGAAAGCCAGGAGCACAAGTTTGACTAGCTCCCAAATGAGTCTGAATTGTTTGGCTAGTATTTAAGAAGCAACTTACTGTATTAATGGCAGCAATACAGATGAAAAGAGGAAGATCTTTATCAGTCATCTTTACTTTGGTTTTATTTAACTTTTATATCTAAAACTACTTAAATATAACTGTAAGCACACATCACAGTGCTCTTAGTATCAGAGTTAAGATGCTGTTACATGGAAACAGGAAAAAGAAGGAGAGACGCGACACGACATCTACAAGTAATGAGTAGCGTTCCTCAGGGGATGGTGTTGGGACTGGTGTTTAACGTCTTAGTTGATGACATGCACAATGGGATTGAGTGCATCTTTAGCCAACTTACCAATGTTGCCAAGCTGTATGGAGAGGCAGACACACTGGAGGGAAAGGATGACATCCAGATGGGCCTTGGCAGGCTTGAGAGGTGGGCCAGTGCAAACTTCATGAAGTTCAACAAAGACAAGTGCAAGGTCCCGCACACGGGTTGGGGTAATCCCAAGCACAAATACAGGCTGGTTGGAAGAATGGATTGAGTGCAGCCCTGAGGGGAAAGACCTGGGGAAGTCGATTGATGACAAATGATCATGACCCAGCAGTGTGTGCTTGCAGCCTAGAAACCAACCATATGCTGGGCTGTATCAACAGGAGTGTGACCAGCAGATTGAGGAAGGTGATTTTCCCCTTCTGCCTTGCTCTCCTGAGACCACAACTGGAGTATTGTTTTCAGCTCTGGGGCCCTGTTATGGTTTAACCCCAGCCAGCAACTAAGCACCACACAGCCACTCACTTTCTCCTAGTGGGATGGGGAAGAGAATTGGAAGGGTTAAAGCGAGAGAAATCATAAGTTGAGGTAAAGACAATAGGAAGCAAACCCCATGTACACAAGCAAAGCAAAACAAGAGCAAATCATCATTCCTGATCGACAAGCAGGGGTTAAGCATCTCCAGGAAACCAGGGCTTTTTAATGTGTGATGGTGAGTTGTGAAGACAAATACCATAACTCCAAACATCCTGGGACTATCACTAGCAACAGCCTGCAATGTTTGGAGTTTGAAGGCTGATGTAGCTCTACTAAAAAGTGTGGATAACAGCTTATGAAGGCTGAAGACCTGGCACAAGATCCCTGCTAATATTGTCTGTTTTCCTATTGCTTACAACTCCTTTATGTAAGAACAGGCAAACTTACTGCTGATACATAGCCCTATCTGATTGGGTTTCACGTGGCCTCATTCTTCTATAGCCATGATCATGGCAACCTGTTTCACACCCACATGTGATTTCTCAATTTCCGCTGCTGCCCCTTTCAAGTATCTTTGTGCTATATGAAGCAGGTGTTTAGTAACTTTCTGCACCTGTAGTGCTGTTGGTTTTGGACACTGCAGTTGATTTTTCTCACTTGGGCACGTCAAGATACAAACTATGCCTCTGGGCTTAGTGCTGGAAAGTATTCAGTAGCACCATTTGCAGACGGTGTGAAGAAAGCTGCTCTCAAGGCATCCTGTCAGTGTCAAGGCTGAACTTTCATGGTCTAAGCTGAAGCAAATTATTTGACACCCTGATATGAAAGCAGCCTGTTCCTGTTGTCTGTGTGCCAAAGGAAGCTCTTTCTTACTTGATGAATGAGGTATGAAGTGTAAACTTCACATTGAGACTCCTGCAATTACCTTGAATATTTTCAGGAGAAGGGGATTTAGTGTTCCTGGTCAGCTTGAACCAGATGTCGGCATATAGGTTGAGATTTCTTTTTGAAAAACGACATACAGACTTGCTCTTGGTTGAAACTGAAACAAGGGCTGTATCTTGCAGAAACTCATTAGGGACTGCAGTGACAGGACAAGGGGTAATGGGTTAAAACTTTAGCAGGGGAAGTTTAGTTTGGATATAAGGAGGAAGTTCCTTACTGTAAGGGTGGTGAGGCATTGGAATGAGTTGCCCAGGGAAGTTGTGAATGCTCCATCCCTGGCGGTGTTCAAGGCCAGGTTGGACAGAGCCTTGAGTGACATGGTTTAGTGTGAGGTGTCCCTGCCCATGGCAGGGGGGTTGGAACTAGATGATCTTAAGGTCCTTTCCAGCCCTAACTATTCTATGATTTTATGATTAATATTTCTGTCCTCACCCCAAATTTAATTTCCAAAAATGCCCTTTTTTTCCTAGCACAGAGAACCTATGAGCACAGTAGGTGCACTCAGGTACAGTGCATGAGGCAGCTCATCGCCTGGGACAGTGTTGCATCCTTTCGTGCACTGCCAAAGCTGTTCCGCCTGCAGGGAATGGCTTTCGTGAAAGGATGCTTTCCTGGTGGCTTCCAAAATCCAGTTCAGACAGGGTGAACTCTAAGGGCTTGGAAAAGGTTCCTTGGTCTGGCAAGCTTGATCCAGCCTTTCCTAGCTTGTATGCCCATGCTGTCCACCAGTCTTTGTGGTTCAGCTTGGAGACTTGTCCAATGTTACACAATAAACCCAAAGCAAAGCCAACAGCTGAATCTAAGTTTTTTTGTGTCCATGTTGAATATTTTGATTCTTGAAACTTACTTCCTTTCTGTGACTTTTCTCCTTGGGGTGGGGAGGGAGAGAGAGTTAGGGGAGTTAAAAAGAAAAAAAAGTTAGTGCTTTTAACGTACTGAATGTCTCCTTATGCTTTGTTGTGGAATTTGTGGTGTAGTGAATCTGGATACATCTTTTTGTTAAGGTGAACCCATCTTTGAACTCAACATTAAAGACTACAGACCTATTATAATTCTTGTTAGAGGACAAAATAACCCTTGAAATATATTATGCCTGTTGTTTTTGCAGATCAAGAGGACTGTTGGTTCTGATCTGTCCTATTGTTTTCCTGTACTGCTGTTGTAAATGACTGATGGAAAAAATGAGTCAGTACAGTGAAGCGTCACTGTTAGCATCATAAAACCACCACCTTTAAGACTCGGCATACTTTCCTTCCATCCAAAAGTGTGCACTTCTGAATCTCCAACCAAATACCATGGATATGTCTGGTTTACTGGCATTAAACAACGTATTTAAGACAGCAATAAAGTGCTAGGAAGTTTATAGTGTGCTACCAAGGACCAGTAATCACATGATATTTGTTGCTGACTCTGATATGCTGGGTCTAGTACAAGGGAAAATAGAAGCTCTCAAAGTTAGAGGCAAGCTTTATAATGCCCATTCTTTGTTCTTATATATATAAGCAGAACATCCGAAATATGTTCATCTGTTGCAAGTAGCTGAAGCAACTGTGTTTGACCAGGTAGCCAGAGGATGGTTTGCATGTTAGTCTCAGCCCGTAGTCCTGCAGTCATGCCATTTTGGAGCACCTTTGGGATCTTATGGAGTCCTGCTGGATTTTGCTTGAGGAGTGTCTTGCCCACACACAGCTCACTGCAGCATAAACATCTTGTGATGAATCCTGTTTTGTTTTGCTTTGTTTGGTCTTAATTAATTGAAATGCCCAAGAACCAACTGAAAAAATACATGTGACAGATCAGTCAGCTTCACTCACTCGATGAAAATGTCTCCTAATCTAGCTCTCCAGTGCTCTGGAAGCTTCTTCAAAACCTCAGTTATTTTTAGGGTTTTTTATGGATCTTGAGAAATAACAGGGCAGACCCATTTCTTTTTCACCTTGAAGATAACCTTCAAGAAAGTGTGAAGTGTTAAAAGTGCAAAATCAGTCTGATTTAAAAACTTATGGCTCATCAATAGCTGGAAGTTATTACTAGTCTGCTGAGTTGTCAGGGACCCATCTGCCACTCCTATTGTAGGTAAACCAGGTCAGCATAGGTTTCACTTAATAAGCAAGAAGAGGAGCAAATAGCCACTAATAAGAATTTTTTATGTACATTATACTTTTTTTATTCAACTAAATAGCTAAGCCCCTTGTCAGTAAATGAACATGAATGAATGATGGTAACAAGAAAGCACATATGATCTTGTGTTATAGCAACACCCTATTTAACTCTGTGTTGATTCTGCTGTTAGTTTGCAGAAGGAAATCCCCTGCTTTCTAGGGTAGGAAAGAATCATGTTAAAATTTCTGATGGAAAAGCGCTCAGTATTATCCACTTAATGCTTTCAGTTTTTAGAATGTGCAGAAAGTATCAGAAACTGCTTTCACCTTCACTAAATGAGAAATAATTCTCTCAAGCCAGTGAAATTATACCAATCTGAAACTGCTGAAAACGATGTTAGAATGAGTTCCTTATGTCCTTAATTTGGTATTTGGGTGGGAGAGATGAAGGAAGGATGAAGGATCAGGAAAAAAAAAGAAGTGCAATCATACCTTTTTAGTTCTGTAGAAATTTTTACATGTTCTGTGACTACAAATGTTCTCAGTTGAGAGTGGGTTTCTACATTAGTCTGCTATATTCAATGAAGAAATTCATGCAACGGAGAAGTGTGTGTGTGTTTATCAGAATTAAGACCTATGAATTAGACTTCCTTTTCAGTTATTTTTCCATTTATTATGCAATATGTTTTTCAATTGTAGTAATTGTCCAAACCAAATCCTAAATAGACAGTCACCTTGTATCTTAAATGACTGCTACATGCTTTATAGAGTTGCTCTTCAAACTCCTTTTTCTGTAGTAGTGAAAAATACAGTATTAAAAGCCATTTTTAGATTGAACTATGGGTGTGACACAAGCTAGGAAGAGTCACAAAAGTCAAAACTCAACAAAGCAAGAGATACTGGGGAAAAAGCATTTTCTGACTCAGCTTACCTGCTTCTCAAGTGAAGTTGTCTCTTTTGACAGAGGCTATCAAAATGTCAGTACACCATTAAAACCTCAAAATCCTCTGATCCATAAGCCTTTTGCTTGCCCTTTACAGAAAGGCAAATTTCCTGTCACCTTAATTCCAGACTACACCAATCCCGGTCAGAACAACCAGTTTTGTGCAGCTAGTGGCACCTGAGTTGGTGAGAAGAGCGCAGGGCTTCCCTGCTCTTCCCCTGGCAGCAGGCAAGTGAGAAGATGTGCTGTGTGCTATCCAGGAGGGCTGGACTGCAGTAGCATGTCTACTCTGTGGTTCTAAATCCTCTAAATGTGACTCTAAATCCAAGTCATTGCTGCATGCCACCTTGGTGAAGTATTTCCCCCCCTCCTCTTTTTTTTTATTAACAGTATCTATTGTAACAGAGAAGTTCTAGTAGAATCTGTTTCAGCTCTCCTGACATCAATCAGTGCAGTTTTCGGCTTCATTCTGATGATAAAGAAACATAAATATTTTCAGATTCTTAGTTTATGGGGCTGGCAGTAAACTCTAACTTCATTATGGGGTTGAGTTTCAGGAGATGCTTTCTCTGATGGGAAAGCTCTCTTAGGGATTTTCTTCCTTGCTGGAGTTCCTTGTGCTCTAGATGTGTTGGTACAGCCATGTGCAGAACCAGTGAAGTGATTCAAGATAAATAATAAAAAAGGAAAGTGTTTTGGGGTCAGGTATTTTAAACCCAGTTTAAATCTACAGTAATATCAGCCCAATGAGACTGAAGTGAGCTTCAGCCCAGGGACAGGTATGAATGGCTGGAGAGAAGTGGGCAGAGAGTAGGAAATTATTAAGCTGCTTTGTCACCAAGGCAAGCATGTCATGGGATTGCTGCTGACACTTCTATTTCATTGGATGATACGGAAGTCATGCAGAGGGCATCTCATTTTTACAGCAACCAGCTTTGGGCCTATTAGACTATCCCAAAATTCAGGAATTTGGCTAAAGCCATGGTTGACTATCTTTTGCCTGCTGAAGGTCTTGAGGTGGTGTTTTGCACATATAATAAATGAGATGTTGTTAATATTTCTTTCAAAGGGAGATCTGGTTGTGGGAGACTGGGACAGGTTACTCTAAGAAGTTGTGGATGCCCCCTCCCTGGGCATGTTCAAGGTCAAGTTGGACGGGGCTTTGAGCAACGTGGTCTGGCGGAAGGTGTCCCTGCTCATGGCAGGGGATAGTAACTAGGTGATTTTTATAAGGTCCTTCCAACCCAACCCATTCTATGAATTTGAATCCAAGACTCAGAATACCCGCTGCTGACTTTCTGGCTGGAAAAAAAGAGCACTGTTGCAGCTAGCTACACTGGCCAAGGACACATAGTTTAAACCATGGCAGGAATGATTTTCCAGCTGTTATTGATTGAAAATTAATGGAAACCACCACAGACTTCAGGCTGTGTGTCTCTGGGTCTTATCAGCTAATCAGATCTTAAAAACCAAACTGCAGCTCTGTTTGATTAGTCAAAATATGCCTTTACACAATGCCATTTCTAATTAGTAGTATACAAACAGCTTTGTTAAGTCCCTATTTTGTATCACAACTTCAGTTTCCCTTCATCTGTACTCATTGGTTATGCTTTGTTAACAAAGGCCTGACAGAGGAATGCACTCATTGGGTTGAATATATTGATATATACGTATAGTCAATGTCAGCTGGCAGACAGAACAACATAAGGAGGAGTAATGTGAATGTATGAACAAATAGCCTATGTTGTTTCATGTTGACACGTATATGACACTAATCCAGAAACTCATGCCAGAGGCAAGTGAAATATGTTTTGAACCACTAGAAGTATTTCTTCTGGGATTGGTCATATGGTATGATTTCTGTCTCTGACTGAAAGAAAACTCTACTGATTTATTAGCAAGAGGATTGATATCTGAAGTGGTATATATGCAGAAAGTGTTACTTTTACAAGATGCATTTATGTGTATTTTCCAGTGTATCCTTGCTTAATTCAGAGGCAAGACCTTTTAACATTACATTTTAAGCATGCATTTGAAATCTTGATCTGCAACAGATTTACAGGGAAACTTTCATGGAGAATTATGCTTCAATAATCATAGGCCCATTCCTTAAACTGCAGAGTAAAAATAATTTCTGACTGGTTGTCTTTTCTTTGTAGTGGTAGTAGAAACCAAAGAATGAATAGTAGAAGTTCATGAGAAAGTGCTAAAATCTGTGGCTAGTGGATGGTCACAAAATGGACTACTTACTCCCTGAAAATAAACTGGGGAGAAAACTTGGACACACTTTTAAAGGAAGTTGGAGCTGTTGTTGCCAAAATTGTGCACAGGCAAAATGTATTATCTTTGCTGACATGTTTACTGATGGTATTTTCTACCTGTCCAGATTTTTATTTACTTTTGCATATGGTATCCCCTTACATTTTACAGTATTGTTTTTGCACAAGAAAAATCATTCACTAGTTTTGTCTTTAAAGGAGATATGTTCTTTATGATTTCATGTACAGGTCAGTACTTCTAATTGACAAGCTACTGTAATGTGGAGGCTGTGTTGTTTAAGAATTGTAAGTCACAAAAGTTTTTTGTAATGAGAAGAACCTTTTGTATTGGATAAGGACTGGGATGTAGATGGGAAGGGAGAAGTAAGAACAATGGTGGTGATGAGGTTCCTCACCACCATCAATGGCGGTGATGACGTTGTATCCAGAGGGGTCAGCAGAAATCCACCATGGCTGGTAATGCAGGTAAATGCAGAATATTATTATGCCTGTTTTACAAGTGGAAAACTGGAGAAAAAAGAGATTTAGGCATTACTGTGACCATAAGGAATGCTATTTCCTTATCGTGCTCAGTCCCTTGATTATGTTACCATCTTGACCTGAGCTGTTCCTAAAACTTCTAGTGGGCAGCCATGCCAAAGAAAAAGATGGCCGGCAAAACCGGGAGCTTGTCATCCTATTCTGGAAGGCCTTTTCTCCAGGCTGGGGCTGGCTTTGCTCTTCCTCCAGTACTGACTTTACCTCTAAAAATACTAGTACTTTCAAACATGAGTCCTGGAAATTCATTAGGAGATGATCATTCATAAACCAGGCTCTGAAAGCAATGTGATGAGGGTTTGTGTATGGTGCTTTCCGTTTGGTGGGAAATGGGAATATTAGAACAGGGCCACCAAAATTAAAATTTGGCATTTGCTGCTTCTACAGGGATTGCTGGCATTATCTAGTGTACTGGTTTTGGCCGAGATAGAGTTAAATTTCCTCATAGTAACTTGTACAGGGCTATGTTTTGAATTTGTGATAGACGTATTGTTAACACAGGGATGTTTTCATTACTTCTGAGAAGTGCTCACACGGAATTGAAGCCTTTCCTGTTTCTCACCCCACCCACCAGTGAGTAGGCTGGGGGTACACAAGAAGTTGTGAGGGGACAAAGTTAAGACAGCTGACGACCACTGATTGAAGGGACATCTCACCATACAATATTGTGCTCAGCAGTGAAACTGGGGTTGAGAGGCATGGGTGGCAGTTGGCCAGGGCTGCCATTGGAGACAGCCAGGGCACCAGCTGGTGGTGAGCAATTGTTTGACTTTGCATCACTTGTAACCTGTGTTCAGCTTTATTGCTTCTTTTCCTCCTTTTTAAAAAAAATATAATTAAACTGTCTTTATCTCAATTCATGATTTTTTGCCCAGTTACCCTGTTATTTCTTTCCCCCATTTCACTGGAGGGGAGGTTGGTGAGTAAACAGCTGAGTGATGCTTGGCTGCCTACTGAGGTTTATCAACAGAAAAGTTGTTGATCTATCTACTTTTTCAAGTACACAGAAAATTATTAGGAGCACTACAACATATCAAGAAAAGTAAGTCAATGTGAGGTTAATTTTGTGCATTAATGATCTTTATGAAAGCATATTTACAGTAAACTCCTTACTTCTAAATTAAAAATAATAAAAGTCTAGAAATTATGTGAGATTACTTTGAAGGACCTGGTCCCAAAATTGGTGATTAAAGAAGGATAAGCACAGCACTTGTGGCTTCAAAGGTCAGTCCTGCTGAATTTATGTGACTGATGGATTCCTTTCACCAGAGGTGCAATTTTCCCCTGAAGAAATACTTCTTCAAGACCAATGCTAGCCAGCTGGTATTTATGGGAAAGTCCAAAGGGAATTACAAGTAGGTTGTTAGGCTATCATTTACTCAGTGGTTTCTGCCAATATTGTATCACAGAGATCCCACAGCACTTCTTCTTAGCATGTGATAAATTGTGTACCAGGTGAAGGTGAGAAAGGAGTGAGGGAAGCCACTATGATGACAGGCTGTTGCTTTGCTACTACTGCCATGAACCTGCTATTTCTCTGCCAGCAATCACCAGCACCTTAAGTGTGCCCAGCATTGCTCTCCTTGGCCTGTGATAAGATGCCTGCACATTTGGGAGTCCTTTAAGGAAATGCTGAGTACATGGCTCAAACGGAACAATTTTTTTCCTTCTGCATGCCACTGTGGCAAGAGCAGTACATTTTATGGCTACATTTGCAAGACCCTTATTGTATACCAGCTCTGCATGCAGCCCAAGTGATTTCCAGTACCTGATATAGCATAAAATATCAAGTAGCATGAGAAAGAGGTGCCTCGGCCTGCTCCAGTGGTAAAGTGTGCTGGTTTGATCTCTTCCAGACACGACTGGTGACAGGAGCCTGTCCGTACAGTTGTGGTGTTATAAGAGTTATTTTTGTTGCATCTCTATATTTCATTAATTTTTTGATTAAAATTGGATTATTTTCATTACAGAAAGCTATTCAAATATCTTGTGTATTTAATGTAGCTTCCTTAGGTTTTTTCCCCACAAGAGGAATAAAATGGAAAAAAAAGAAAGTATCCAGTTTAAGAACTTCTACATGGTTGCTTTGCTTTGTCATTATACTGCAAATGTACTTGGAAGAAACTAAAGTCCATCCCTAAATCATGCAAAACTTTACATGAGATGGGTATAAAATAAAATATTTGGTGGGTTCTGAAATAGATTTTTATGTTGTGTTTTGATTGATGGAAAAATCATGAACTTTCTGCTGTACTCTTTCAAGACTGCAAGCCAGTTTAATGCTAATGATTCAGCTGTTATCCAGCTAAATAAAATAGACTGATGAGGTTAAGTAAGGCCATAGTCAACGTCAGTTAACACAGTGTTGAATGTGTTGCCTGGTTAGTATTACAAAGGAAAGAGGAAAAGCAATGTCAGGCACCTTCATTTAATAAAACCTACCAAAGTGTCCCACACCCAAACAAACAAAAAATTTATGCAGAAAACCCAAATAAAATGAAGTTCTTGAACTCTAAGAAAATCTCTGTTAAGACACTAATGTTTTTAATGTCTCCTCTGAATTCATTATTTATATATCTTTGCCTTTGCTTCCCTAATTTGGTCAATCACATTCTTTAAGATGACACTCCAAGTCTGCCTGTTAATGTTTGGATTCCTGGGACTACTGTGGCTTTGAAAGTCCTTATTACTGCATCTTTGGCTTCTCTTCAATGAGCAGATGTTGACCATGGATGTATGCTGTAAATTCACCATTTCCATCTTCACAAGTTCTTTCTGCTGACACCTTTTTGTGGTTCTACTTTGAAAGGGAAAGGAGCCATTTCAAGCTTTTGTTGGCTTTAGTTCATAGAGGTTCTTTTTTGCTGCTCCCATTTGAGTCATAACAAGGAATGTGCCATGCCATCAGGATCAAAACTAGTTACCTGTTGCATTCAGTGGAGGTGCAATCAGATCAGAGTAGCAGCTGGAAAAGTGATGGAGATACTACCTTGGCCTGGAAATAAATCTCAGATTCTGTAATTGATACTCTGGTGTTGTTTTCTGAGATATACTGTGACTACATACATTACCTGAGCCTACCTGTGTGATCTTGGTGGGGCTTTAGTTTCATTATCATGAAGTGCTATGAAGCAGAGGAGTTTAGACACTGTTTCTGCAACAGCTGCAGGCTACAGTACGAGAGCTGTTTGGGCAAGGCTGGACATAGGAGGACTGGAAGTTGCCAGAATTACAGCCCCCGGCATTGCTGCAGTTGCCTTGGCACCCCAGGGAGGGCAAAGAAATTGAGGAGTGATGGCAAAGGTCAGCAGACTCTCAGAATCAGAAAAGCCTGGGCAAAAGCTCAGCCCTTCATTCATTGCAGAACAACCAGAGTGACAATGCAGCCTTTTTCTGTGGAGGATCTGTGGCCCTGTCCACTGTCCATTGTGTTGATTTCAATGAAACTTAAATGCGTACTCAGAATTAAGCACTTCTTTGCCTGGTGTCTTCAGGAGAGAGAGTTTCCTCAACTGGGGCCAAACATGTACTTTGTACAGGGCATCTTCTGACCCAAAAGGTCAATTAAAGCTTCTGAGGGACTCTGAAGGGATATTTTTAATTGTTCAAAGCCTTGTTTAGGTTTTCAGGCTCTGCAAAATAATTTGAATGTGTGTTTGTATAAATGCATAAGGGAGAAGTTGGCAAAGGAGGAAGCTTGCTATTTGTTGTGTTTCAGGTCTTGCAACTATGGAGTCAGATTGAGTTTTGCTATTGATTTCAGTGAGTGCAGGGGCAACTTGTCTAGCTGTTTAGAATTAATAAATTTTTTTCCCACATGGAGGTAATAGTACCTACTACAAATTAGAGACATTTTTGCTGATGTGATAAATAATTTTGAAGTTCTTGTATGTTTGCTTAATGGTTATAAACTTAAAGTAGAGGATAATTTCCATCCTTCTAATGGAAATCCCAGTACAGGGAATGAGGCACAAGTGGGACCCACTTAAATGCTGGATGACAGAAGTATTCCCAAGTCTGGCAGGTTTGGTATTACAATCTTCAGGTTAGGTGTATTCCACAGCAGTCTCTGTGTTGGTATAGCAGTTACTGCATGAGGGTAGGAATCATCTAGTTATGGGCTACTGCCACAAAACCCCACATCTTTGGTGTTACTTCATCTGAGCTTAAGCTGTGTTTTTCTTGTTTATTTTTGTTAACTGTTCTTTTAATGTGATCTGATGCAAAATTGTTTTCAAAACATAAAAGGTGAAGGAGCAGCACTGTATCTCCTCCATTTGCTGTTTGGCAAGGCAGGAGCAGGTACTGCAGCAGGAAAAGACACCCCATCCCAGCAGGTTTCTAGGCTGATGCTGTTCAAGTCTGTGTGTTAAACCTTAACTGTGTGCAGACTGAAAATTCAGATGTGTTTCCTCTCCTTTGTTGCAGGAGAAAGCATTTTCTGCTGCAGGTCTGAGAAAGGGCACGCTGGCATGGAGAAAGAGGTAAGTGAAGAAAAACCATGCTTTAAAAGAAAAATTAAAGCGGTTATTCCTAGCATTGCTATTTCATAATATTATTTGTAGTGTGATGGGAGGGAAGTCAGCAGACGCGTAGGCTCCTTTTTATCATTGACAAGTCAAGGGGATGATTAACGAGAGTACCAGACAATGTAATGGAAGGAGAAGGCCCACAGAAGTTAAACAAAAGTGCCTTCAGAATTTAGAGAATTCCCATGATCCATAGTAGAACCTCATTGTGCTTGTCTACTGTTTCTATTTTTGATTAGATTTATAAACACAGCACCACATATTTTCATGTGGCTCATAGCCCCAGGGCAGACTGAGATTGACTGCACTGAAACTGTGAGGCTTGTGAATTTCGGGCAAGGGATGGAGTGAAATAAGTAGTGTAATTGTTTTTGTGGACTGACCGTGGGACCTCCTCTGTTCTGAATTACACATGGTTCAACCCTTTGACCTAACCAACCTCGGCAATGCCTGCTAGATCTCCTAAAGCTGTGCTGAAAGGTCCTATCAGTGACATGTTGGAACATTATCTGTCATGTGAGATGTGTGCCAACAACCATATTAAACTACATTAATTACTAGTGAGGCCATGTTTGTGACAATCTCAACTTCATTTAACCCATCATCATGTTAGTTATTGTTTAAACAGGAAGTACAAATGGGGACAATTTATGAAATCTAGATGCATCACCAATGTTTTCTCTAATAAAGTATGTGTTTTACTTTGGTTTAGTTCCTTTTTTTTTTTTTTAACCCCCAGTATTTCTGTTCTTGTCATTAACTCTGTAGCTTGAGGGTTTTTTGGGGGACTTTTCTATTTTAAGAGCAAACAAGAAAAAGACTACTTCTTAGTAACTAAACTAATATGCTAGTTAAATGCCTTTTCCCTTTCAATGCAATTGCAAATGATACCACAGTTGACTGAAGGTGCCATGCTTGTTTTCTAGCAAGAAGGAAACATGTTAAGGTAGTTTATGTAAGGCTGAAAGATCACATGTGGGTTATTTGCTTGATGTACTCCTTCACTGCTTTACACTCTAGCTAGCGCAACTCTGCACAGCCATGCTCACATACCTCTGGATCAGGAGGGAAGCATGCATTTCTTTTGAATCCTTGGAGAACAGTTTTCTCATAGGCCTGACCCTGCAGGTAGCAAAGTGTCCAGGGAGTCCTCGAGTGGCAACCCAGTAGGTAGAAATTTGGAAGGATTCTCTGCACATGGTCATTTTCTGAAACAATTCTAAATTTTATAGAGGAAGAAGCAAAAGCTCTCCAGCATGTTCCTGCGTGGGCAGTGTATGGGTTCAATGGCACCTAGCTGTGCCCAGTATTATATTAAATTAGACACCGGTGTTTACATCTTCCACCTACGCACTGAGCTCTTTTTGACAAGGATTTTGCTTTAGCCTCATTTTCTAGATACAACTGGCTTAAATGAAGAGGGCATTTATTTATTTATTGCTGCAGAGTCAGCAAAAAAATATGTTTGACCCTACTAAATGTCGTTCTCATTATCAGTGAAGAGTTTGCTCAATGCAAAATCTAACATGGAGTGCTTAAAGCAGACAGGTGCAAATTACAAGCTGTTTCTCTTTAGCTGCCATCCCTTAAATAGAAAAATTAATAGGCTAGGAGAAGGGAAAAGGTTCCAGCTCCAACTGCATAAAGGAAAGCCTTAACAGGAACTTAGCAGCTGGTTGCAAACATTAAATGCTGTAAATACCAACTAGAGCATTTGTGTGTGTATGCTTACAGAGGAATGTGCTTTTAGTAAGGCTCCATTCCTTTCTATGCTACAGGATCATTCTTTGAAAACTGTGCTTTGCTTTATGTTGAAAGACTAATGCTCTTGCTGAAGTAAATGAGAGCAGAAGCCAACATACCTGTTCCTGTTTACCATCATTACACTCCTCAGAGCATTTCAGACATTATTAGGTTCTTGGAGCTGTACCAGATTGACAATAATTCCAGCTACTTCTCTTTTGGCTGTATACAAACAAGGCCCCAAAGGAAAAAGAAAAAAAGACCAAAGGAAAAAAAAAACAACAAAACAACCTACCACCAAAACAACCAAACCACAAACAAAACCATGGATGAATCTGCTGAGCTAGTTTTCTGATGTTAGAAACAGTTGTTCATATTAGGAACACCTAATTTAATTTCATGAAAGAGACATAACATGCCAGTATGTGTATGAATCTAAGGTATGCATTTCCTAAAAGGAACTAAAACTCTGTCATTCCAAAGTTGCTCTTCTTTTTGACTTCCAGCTTGCGTGGGGACTGCTGTCTGGAAGCAGTAACTTTAACTTTAACTCTAAGGCTGCTGATGAGGTCTGTCTGTGTGATCTTCGTAAGTAGATAAGGGTAGGGAGACAGCTCAGAGCAGAGCTTGTTTACAGCAGGACAGAAGAAAACAGCTAGACATAAATGAGGGTTGACGGTTTCATGAAGCACAATTGGTTGATCACAGATTCAATATGACTGCCCTGAACTGAGCGATGATCCGTACAGTATGCAAAATTCACTTTCTTGCTGGTCTGTGCCCACCAGCCTTCCAGCAGCTTTCCCAGAGCCCCTCAGCCACGGCTTTGAGTGGAACCAGAGCTGAACGCAGCATTGTTGTACCCAATTCCTTTTGACAACAATCACATTCTTTTAAAAACTTCATAGGTTTTAGTTGTCACTGGTTATAAATGAGGTTTTTTTCCCTTGCTGCTTCTGCTGCTGCTGCAGCACTCACTGCTCTCCTGCTGACCCAAATGCGCTGTGTTCTGGTACTCCTGGTTTTCCTTTGTTTCAAATAGTATCGCAAAACAGGTAGTGCATTTTCATGATGATGGCATGCAAAAAGGCATTTAAAGGTTTAGGTCACTTTTTGAATGACATGGTGATCAGTTTGTTCTGTGCTCAAACACTTCTAACTCCCCTTGTCTTTGCTGTAATGAAGCACACTCAAGGTAAAAAAGCATTAAAAAATAAAGAAGTGTAAAGGCAAGACTTTTTGGTTTTCAACAACTGTAGTGGAGCTTTGAGATAGGATCAGCAGCAACATCACCCTTTAAGCTTGACTTTGCAAGCAAAGGACATCCCCCTTGTACGTGCTGGTTGCGGATGGGCAAATCTGACGTGTATTGTTTGTGGTTCCAAGTTGGACCACCTCCACTGCAGGTGTAAACCAGCACAGCCTTTGTATCACTTGAGGTTCTGGCCTCAAGTTGTAGAATCCTGCTTTTTTTTTTTTTTTAATAAAAAACTTTTTTAATGTTCATTTTTCTGATAATTTTTAAATGACTAGAATGGTGGCTTTCTGTACAAATGTGCATTCATGTACATTTACCCAGGTACGCTCACACAACTGGACTTTGCCTGTAAATATGGTAAGTGGTCACTGAATGAGTTTTGTTTAGTTTGCTGTTGGAAACTTAACTTTTGCAGGTACATATGAACTGATTAAAGCACAATTGCTTTAGACATAAATTTGCACAAATACATAAATTAACTAGTAATGACTAATGATAACATGAATATAAAATGCCACTGGATAATTTCCTGCCTATTCTCTGATGAGAAGGCAAAATATCATAAGGGGAGGGAGAATGAGAAGGAAAACCTAAAATGAAGAAGGGTTGGAAAGATTGCAATTTACACTACTTAAAAGTACTCGTGTAAAAGAGAGAAGGATGAGGAAACTGGATGGGGAGAGGTAGTAAAAGAAAATATCTTCTAACTTCCTCTGAAGCACAAAGTGACAAGAACATGTGTTGATTACACAAAGGGCACCACCAAAATAATCTGTTACTCAGTTATACTGAGAAGTAACCCTGAAAGAATTCCTCTCTGCTGTTAAAAATCAGGTATTGCTCTCATTCTAAAAATACGAACTCATGAAAAGTACCTTTGGAAACCTGATCATGTTAAGGGACAAGAACATCATTTCTTTGTAAGTAGGAGTCACAAGCCTGTTAAGTCACAGCTATGTAAAAATCCTAATCTGTGTTTGAGTCAATGAAGTGCCAAAGGATGTAGCCTACTGTGTCCCTGAGTAAAACAAAATTTGTAGATAACTATACTGAATGTTTAAACCTTAGTAAACAAACAAACAAGACACACAAAACCCCACTCCAAAAAGTCAAAACCCACTATACATCTTTATTAGAGAGAGAGGGAGAAGGAATACTTTTTTCTTCTTGCTGTGAAAGGAGTTTATGCATTTTACAGACTATAAAATTGAAAGTCAACTATATATATACATATAATGCATACATAATATAGCCTGCAATTGGTTTTGCTAGGGAAATCTGACATGCAAAAGGAATATGTAAAATGTAATGCAGATCATCTGAATTCTGTTGAAGTTATGGATGTATGCTGATTTGCACCGGTTAAAAATATGGCCCAGAATTTTTGTAGATGATGTTTTCTTTGGCTGTTAGCATAGAGTTCAAGGTTTTGTGTGGTGATTACATGCAGCATAATAAGAAGAATTATCACACAGCAGTATTACGAATACTGCTGGAATCTTTAAAACTTAGTCAAAATTTTATGGCATACAGGAGTGCAGCAAAGCTTTAATATTGGAAAAGAGGTGCAATTCTAAAGATACTAGCTGAGCAAATATCTATTTTTGAAAGATTTTTCAGTTGGGAAAAAAATTGGAAGCAGTAGGGTAAACATCTGAACGCCTGTCAAAATTATCATTAACTTCAGTTGTTCTGCATGTGACTTGGAGGAATTATTTCTGTTACAGTATTTATTTTTTGTAGCTTTCAGAAAGTGTCTGGTCATTTTCACACATACTTGCCTTTTGGTAGGGTAATAGTCTTAATTTAGAGGAATTCTACTGTTATCAGAATAACATATATGTGTGTGTGCATATATACATGTGGATATTAATATCTATATTAATCTGTCAGTGGTATGATTCAGTTATTTTTGACAGATTTATTGATTTTGTCTGCTGGAAGCACTTTTTTTTTTCTTTTTTTTTTTTTTTACTAGAAATTGACACCCACGATAAAATGGGAAAGATGGAAGCTGTAAAAATTGCAATTTTTCAATTATTCTTGTAATTAAGCCTTTTGTATTGACAGTTTCCAGGAGCTATGTTGGCAGGAGTGGTCTTTATCACTGGACAATTAAGCAACTGGCTTGAAAAAAATACTGCTGTTTTCGGAAACTGCTATGTGATGTTTGAAAATAAATGGGTCTGAACTGTTTTCTTACTTCGGTTTTGGTTAATACTCCCAGACATGCTTTGTTTTAGGTAATCTTTGCCTGCTTTGACTGTTAGCATCTGCTATATAGGGGTCTGTAGCGATGTTCAAGCCCATCTGTGATTCTTGCTAGTGCTGCTTGAGGTATTATACAAAGATGGTGTTTAACACTTGGCCCTTCTTAATGATAGTAACGTGACCGCATATTTTTTGAGCCTTGCATACCCACAGGAATTAATGCAGAACTTGTCAGAGTTTAAGTCCTCCAAGATCCCTTGCTATTTGTTTTCTCTGTAAGTTGCTGGCATCTCTCTAATATTAGGTGAACTTTTCACTCTAGTAATGAGTCCTGCTTCCCCTCTACCCTGGACCTCTCTTTTGTGACATCTTATTCTAAATTGTTTTGGGTTTTTTATTTCATTGTATTTTATGAAAGGGTAGAGCTCATTCATTTTTAGCTGCTCTGTGATGAACAACTACACTGGTTATGTAAGTGGACCTAGAATATAAGACAACAGGGGATCTCAGGGAAATCTGTCTACAAATACGCTGCATAACCAAACTTTTCTAAATGAAATGCTGCAGTTCTGCAAGTGAAATGAAGCAGTTGCTGCTGAATACATACTGAAAGACTAGTCATATAATGTTCTTCATTTGTTGAGGTTTCTTTGCATTAATTAAAATTGGGAAAAAACAAAGTATTTTAATGTGACCTTCATTTGGCATTTGTTTTAACTTTTCTTCTATTTTATTTAATTCTTCCACTTCTGTTGTTCAATTAGTGTTTGACCCCTTTAGCAGAGATTTAAATTAAATGACATTTCAATGCCATCCCATATTTAAAATACTGTGTTAGTTGTGGATCATAAAGGATGATCTTCGTTCTTTAGCTAATTTATTCATTTAACAATTTCCCTCCAGAAGTTCCAGCAGAAGGCTCTGAAGCAAACTAAGCAGAAGAAATCCAAGTCGGCTGAATTTCTGATGGGTGAGCCTTGCTTGATGAGTTATTGCTCATAATTTGTGTAAGGATTAATTAACTAATTACAGACAAATGGCTGTGGGCGAAATTTTGCTCTTGCTTGTCAGGGTGCAATTTGTAATTATTTTAATCATTTATTCTTTCCTTTTTTTTCCTTTTTTTTTTTTTTTTTTAAGAGTTAATTTTAACCTAATTCTGTTTTGGCGACATTTGAGGACGATACACTTGAGTCTTTCAGCAGAGGAATTACTAGAAGGAATTTTCTGCTTGTCATTGAAATACACTTTGCTATAATGTGTTCTTCTGACCTCCTTGTTTTCTTATAGTAAAAGAAGAGAAAGCAGCAATAGAAGGCATTGAAAATCCAGCTTTTAACATCAGCAGCACAGATCTTTCAGCATATCAGCCTTCAAAAGAGAAAGTTACTACACATGACAAGCCAGATAGCACCCTTGCTGCTCACCAACAAAAACTCAGGCTACAAGCCCATGCTGAACCAAGAGGTGAGACATCAAACCTGATTAGCCTCAAACTCAGAGGCAGTCATTGTGTTCTCCATTCAACCTGCATGCTTCACGGCCTGTACTGGGTGTTCCCAACCTGATGTGTCCAGACAGGAGCCCCTGCAAACCCTCCATGGGAAACCCAAAATACTGCTGAAAACATTGGCTGTCTAAATATTTAGAGACCCAGGCTCTGTCTCCATGCTCAGGTGACACCCTGTAATGCGGTACAGGTTGCACAGGGCTCCCTACCAGTCGGAGGGAGCATAAGAAGCACTTACCCATAATTCAGGTTGGGTTGGGTTGCTTTTTGGAGGCACCACAGCCAGTCTGAGCACAGAGATGCTGCTCCCTCTCACTGAGTAGTTTTAAACAGCTTACAGATTTATGCTTGATTGTTGTCCTTAGTTCTCCCATATGCCCTCAGTCAATCAGCATCTTGCCACTGCTTTGGCTTCGTTATTTTTTTCAGCCAGTGTTGCTCAGATGTTTGGAGCAGAGTTCTGTTTGCTCTGCTTGTCCAGGGGAGTAATCCTGGCTTTTAAGCTCAGCTTTGATGCAGCACCAAAAAGAGTCACTGCCTCAGGAAACAATTTCTATTTATTATTTAGGTTTATTCAAACAAACTATAAGGATCTTCACTGATGTCAGTTTTCCTTTCCAGAGGAAAAGAAATATTTTTCTATCTTTTAACCTATTATTTAATTATTCCATTTTGAATTACTGTTACTGCTGAATGTTTACTGTGAATGGTTATTTTTGCTTAGTAATTCCGTGACGAAAAGAATTTAAAGACATCTTGCGAGCTATAGGAGTAAAATCTTAGGCCAAGATTTAACCTAAAAGCGAAAATGTCTGAAGTCAGACTTAAAATCTCCCCTAAGTACCCAAAAAAACCCCCCAAACCCCACCTTATTGGACTGTGTCTCATGAACTTCAAGTGGACAGTGTGCACCACGAATATCCAAATGTGCATCCAAGGCCTGAGATCTCCCAAGGTACCAAAGTAACTAGTATGGCTTTGAAAATTGCTGGTTACCCAACACTTCCCATTAAACTTGCAAGCAGCAATACTGCTCACTGAGTAACCTTCCTTGCCAGCCCAACTATTAAAATGGGCAAGTGCCGGCTGGTGAGCAGAACTTCAAGCATTCGCTTTTAAAACTCTGAACCTTGTTGTGTTAAGATTTTATCCTTGAGGGACTAGAGAGCCCACGGCTCCTAACGGCCCTTGCAAAATTAGGTTTGGTTTTCCATTTGGCCTTCATGTGACTCTGTGCAGCCCTGCATGGAGCAGGAATTCTTCGTCTTTCCTTTGCAGCCTGTCAGAACAGTGATTAAGCAGACAAAGGGATTGATTGTTTTTTAATGAAATAGTCTATCTGGCAAAAAATGAAGTCGGGCTCACTGGAGACTATCCATGCTTTCAGTCGCCTCTTCAGAAATTCATGAATAGTTCCCGCAAGAAAACAACACATTTTTTTAAAGCCTGAAATGTGTTTTTAAACATTTTGATTTTTCATCCTAAGTAGCATTTTGCTCAAAAAACCTTAACTGAATATAATCTTTGTGAAATGAGTAGAAACTGGTATATTTTGCCTGGAATGCAATGCCTTGATACACTGCTAAGTGTTTCTGTAATAGGAAAGGGAAGCTTGCCAAGAGTTGGAAAATTTTGTTTCCCAACACCATGTCTCCCTCCTTGACCTTCTGTTTATCCAGTTCACCAAAAGATCAGTTATTCGCATAGCTCTGCCTCTAAGTCATGCAGCTATTAAAAAAAAAAAAAATAAATAAATAAAAGAGACGATCATTCATTTATGCCGTCATAAAAAAAGTCTAGATTGGAAGAGACCTCTAGAGATTAGCTGGTTCAACCTTGCATTAAATTATTCTTAGTCTAACTTATTTCAGGACTTGTTTGACAGTCACAGGGGCCAGTTCAAATTTATCAAGGGCTGCTAACAGAACAACAGCTTCAAGCCTGTCCTGAAATCTGAGGAGAAAAAAATGAACTAAGCCTTCTTGTACCTCGTGAGCTAATTTTTCCCTATTCCCAAGTGTAACGACACTTCATTAAAGAGGGAAAAGGAAAAGCCGACTGCATAGGTAAATGCAATATTACATGAATGTAGTAATATATAAATGGTTGTATTTTGCAGTCCTCAGTGAAAGTAGGTCTACAGGCATCTTAACCATTCAAGTGGCAATCTGTTGTTGTCTTGGACTGCCAGAGCTCAAGGGCTCAGTTCCTCGAACCTTCCTTCCTTTCCTTTGCTTCATGTTTGTAGCTATTTTGTGCAGTTGCTGTCATTTCAGCACACAGCAAAACCACACACGATGCTGAAAACTTCCACCATTCTTTACCACAGGGGAAACTCTCCTGCCTCTCAGCTCTCAAGAGCCACTGCGCAGTTCACAGGAAAGATTTTAGTACAGATGTCTCCTTCTCTTGTTTTCCCCTAAGAGTCAAGACTTGCATACCACACTGAAAGCTGTTTCTCTAGGAAGGGGTGCCCACATGCCACAGGCATGGCTTATTGCCCTAAACTTTGCTATGCCAATCAAATGACAGTCCTTTTACCACTTCATGCCAGGCTTCCTTACCTTAAGGGAAATGCCTGACAAGCACAACAGCACAGCCTGTGTAAAACAAACGTATTTTAGGGCCCTCCATGACTCCCTTCCTCTTTTCCCCCTTTTCCTCCCCAGATGCTAATGGAATACTATTCCTTTTGATATATCCTCCCCTCCACAACCATTGGGTGCTTTTCCAGCTCTCAGCCCCCAGGCTTAGGTTCAGTTACTTACTCAGTGGGGAATGGCATTTGTCAATTCTAATGCTCAGTGTTAAACTGTACAATCAGAATCAGTTATAACCTTAAGCATAATTATTTAATCACAGTGTTTAGCAGATTACAGGTTGAAAACGCTATATAAACATCAGGCTGGATTTTCAGGCTATGCACTTGAAGGCAGGACATGAAGATGGCATTGCCTTTCCATTATCTCTCCACCCATCACCCGTGTCATTAATGGTAGTGAATAAATAGCTACAGGGGTTGCTATCATTTCCTCCACCTTGCAACAGTGTCACAGCCTGTTCCTCCATCAGCAATTGCTGGAGGGAAGTGTTCTCTAAAAAAACCTCCACCTACTTTTGAGATGCCTTCTCGCACACCTTCATGCTAAGGATGCCAGGAAGGAGTATGAATAGTCAGCTGTGTATTCCAGACACCTTTAAAACCTGTTCCTGAAATTTGGCTCTGCAGAACATGCATCACTTGGAGATTAAATAGCCAGTACAGAGGTGCATGATATTACATCTGCCCCCAAACAGCTTAATTCACAGATATGCTTGTTCTGTATTGACTTTTCCATTCTCATTCCTCCAATAAAAGGCAATGTCCTGAAAAGGAGTTTGTGAACTGACTATTATTTTCAAGAAACTGATTAAATCTTTCCAGTATTTTTGTTTTAGTTTTGGAGGCTTTTCAACTTTTCAAACCAGATTGGTGCAGACTCTTCTTGTGATTCAAAGTGCAAGGCTTCTGCATCCTTTGCTTGTGGGGAAACTGAGGCAGAACATGAGGCCTTATCTGCAGTCACCCTGCAGTTCCGTGATGGAAATAGGAATAAAACTTCTGATCTCTAGTCCATTGCTCTGTTAGGCCGTTCTGTATCTCACACTGTGTTATTCCCCATGATGGACAAAATTCCAGATTTTACCATCAGCATCAGTTGTTGTTCAAGAACAGGTCATTGAGTAACTTTTTCTGCTGTATGCTTTCCATCATTGCTTTTATGCTGTTGAAGACCCAGTACTGCTGTTAAATGTTATAGTGACCCAGGGGAACTGGCTGACTATTTACTCAGATTAATCTCCTGATTTTCAGCCAGCTAATTGGTTGCAGTGGCTTCTACCCTATTTTCTCTTCTTGATTCTATGTTGACTCTTTGTTGATTGCTCCTATCACCTTCATTTGTTTCACATACTGCTTGTGAAATTAAGGTCATCTAGCAGCAGCTTTGTCTTTGCCAAACTGTACAATTTACTTGTCTCTGAGAGTACTTGGAGTTTCCTTGTGAATAAATCTGATCAACTTTTCTGCCCTTCTTCCCCTCTGTAAATATTGAATTTGCCAGAAATTTTTATGTTGGCTGTTCCAGTGAGAAGTCTAAGAGAACAGTTTCCCTGAGAAAAATATTTTAGGTTAGAACACCCAAACCTGGAGTGATAGGAAGCTGTTTCCACCTGTTTTTCTATTGCCAGATGTCTGCTCTCAAGTAAGCCAGTATCAGTTTTTCCTCTTTTCTCCAGAAGAGTTTAAATGCATCACACTTTTTAGAGAGTGCCCTAGCGTGCAGGCTGGCTTTATAAAGCCTAGCAAAGGGCTTCCAGCAAACTGTCATGAAGGAAGGACCAGATCTTCAGGAGTATGCTATCTTTGCTGATAGTAGAATATAAAGGTAGTTGCTAAACCTCAGATGGATTATGTATGTCACATAAGCAACTCCTTAACTTAGGGCTACTGTACTTACAATTTTATCGTATACCTATAAAGCAAATGTTAATCTATTTTAGCATCCAATAAATTTTGTCTTCAGCTGCTGTGATCAGAAAATATGCAAGTGGCTTATATCAATTTGTACTATTTAGTGTTCACTACAGCTACAGAGCTATATGGGTTTGGGCCAGTCCTGAGAAGAGCCCTGTGGAATGGCACTGTTCACATTTCTACAAGGTAGGCAATATTTCCAGCCCAACCATACAGAAGGAATATACGTCAGAACAAACTAGACTGATCTTTTTTTGGTACTGACCACACATACAAGCTACAGAATCCAGACATGGGGCTTTTTGAACATTCTCCCACTACGCGGTCTGCCTTGCACCTGGCAGTTGCATATACACCTTTGGAGACTTTGATGCTCTCTGGCTTTTGCATGGAAGATGAAAGAAAGACTGATTGTGTTCTCCTGTAGTCTGTGCACTTGTGAAAAGGCTAGAGGCAGTTTGACCCTGAATGTTTATGATTCAAGTTAAAATTGTCTCCAGATGACAAGTGCTCATTCTTTTCCCTATCATCCCCCGATACACATTTTTTTTTTTCAAAACCAGATTATCTCCTAAAATCAAAAGCTCTAATTAATTATACCATTTTATCTGCAACAGGCACTGTTAACATCTCGTATCATGCTCCAATAAATTTGCCCACAGAGATTAACAACCTTTGGGGGGAGAGAGGGGAAGTAAGCTCTTTCGACTGAAGACCAGAAACTATTCTTCTAATTAGCCCAGGTAAAGCATGGCATTAACATGGCTCTACTGCTTCTGGAAACCAATTAATATTTCTATGTGGTGCTCTGCTGCATCTTCTCCTAGCTGCAGAGCTAGGTTGGAAGTATCTAACATGGTGCCGTGTGCATCCTATGGGGAAAATCCCACTGTAAAATAGAGCGGTTCTGCTCCTTATCAAAAGCCGAAATAGTGAGAAGCGTTTGCTAAGGAATGGCTAGTGCAAAAGGTAGTTTGACTGTGGCATGGAAATCTCAGCCTTTTCTTGTTCTAGAGTGTAACTGAGTGAGGACTTAGACCTGGAAATACGTGGACAAAAAAACATCTTTGTGAAGGAACTGTATGGAATATCAACTTGATAAAAAGTGTCAGCAAGTGCATCGAGTTCAATCAGTTTACAGAGAATAGAATAGTTTGTGTTGGAAGGGACCTTCCAAGGTCCTTGACTCCAGACCCTCTTGCAATGAGCAGGGACATATTAAACTAGATGAGGGTGCCCAGAACCACATCCAGCCTGTCCTTGAATGTCTCCAGGGATGATGCATCCAGCACCCCTCTGGCAACGAAATGGAGGCTGAAGCTTTTTGAATAGATGTTTTTTTTAATTTAGTTTAATTTCAAATAAATGATAAGTACTCACTGGAGAGACAGTGAACGCAGATGAAAAACCAGGTATCTGCTGGAAACTTGCTTTTGTGCTGCATGTGAAGGAAATGGGAGCTTGTAGCACTGGCTATTTGGGTTGAAAAAAATTTGCATAAGGCATGGGACCAGAAATACAAATCAAAACCATGCCCTTTTTTTCTTAAACAGTGGCAAAGTTTATATCTAATAATTCAAGTTCTGTTGTGGTGGTTCCATGCTTTCTGATTCCAACAGGGACTTGAAATGGAAATGCCAAACCCGGTATGCAGGGCATGATGGATCACCATGTATGCATAGGAATAAAAGGGTTGTCATTGGAAGTAATTTTGCGTTGAATTACACAATGTGTAATCCAATTGAAATCAGCAGAACGGCACAAGGTGTAATGTAGTGTGCAAAATGTGATCCATTGCATGCAATTTCAACAGGGATACTGTACCACTCATCTAAGTAATGTGCTAAAATTGAATTCATGAAAGGTAGGGGGAGAAGAATTGTGAAGAATGGATGCATTTTATAATCGGGGAAATACTCTTTCAGAAGGTGACTGAATATATGTTTTTAAGGCTAATTTATTACACTTGGAGGTTGTTTGCTTCATGATAGTGCTGTTGGGCCCTTGAAATTCGGCGAGTTCCCTCTGTGGAATACTGTGAGACCAGCCAAGCCTGCCAGCCTGGGAGCGCTCAGTATCCATTTCCCCCATTGACATGTGTTACATTATCTAATAGCGCTCCTAAATGAACTCCATCATCATCAGCAAATCTTTTTCTCAGGCCTCTGACCAGAAGTGTTTCCCCAGGAAAAGCAGCAGGTCTCACACTGGTGTCCCTTGACACAGTGCCCTCTGTTGCCTGCAGGGAAAAAAAAAGTAAGGAAAAAAGCCCTAATTCCCATGCTGTACCTTTGCTTAAACAGCAGCAAATGTAGTAAGTCATTCAGGGGCGGCATTCGCGGGTGGTGGTGATGGTGGGGAAGTGGGTGCTGTAAGTGTGACGCAGAGTTTTTCAAGTGTCAGGGAAGGGTGCAGCACAGTCTGCGCTGCTAAGGCTCATGAACGGCCGCTTGCCAGGGTCCTGTCAAAGCTGACAAGTGAGTTTATTCAAGGCTTGCAATATAAACATAAGACACAGTTATGTGGTTTACTCATTACCTACGGTCTCCATTGAGGTTAAGGAAAATGACATACGATACCCTTAAAACTTTTTTAAAATTGAGATGTTGCCTGGTGATGGTAGTTTTTAACAAGCTGTTGTTTTCAAGGTATAATTTACTGTCCAGTCAGTTGCCTAATGTTCTTTAGTTTGAGGATGCCATTAATGTGCAATTTTTCATTGAATTCTGCTTGGTACTCATGAAAATTTGGAGCTCTGCGTAAAACACTCTACCCCCACCCCAACATGTATTTGGTTACTATCTGGAATGACACTGTGCTTCCCAGCAATCTTAATTTAGATCTGCAGCTAAAATAATATATATAATATCTATACTTGTAGATGATAATGTAAGATGTAAATATAACTCAGTAACGATATATCTTAAGGTATTCAGCTTCTATGTGTAACCTAGATCAGACTATACAAACTTAATTAAAGGCATTTCTAATAGCCACAAGCTGAGGTAAATGTAACAAATATCATGGTTCAGCAATGGTAATTAAAAATACATACAAAAAATGTAACTTCTGGTTAACTCTTCATAATTCTTCATTTCTTTTTATTGAAAAAGTAAGAATGGACAATTAACATTTTCTTGGATGTTTTGTGCATTATATATCAGTTCACTATGTTTTTCAAAACTAAAATTTTTTTTTTTAACATCTTCATTCAATTATATATAATGGAGTAAGCCCCAGAACTTTGATCTTCTGAAAGTTGCAAACTTTCTTAAATTATTTTCCAGTTTTAAATTGTTGTTTAATCAACTAAAAGCATATAAATTCTCTGGAAATACAGCCAGTTTTTCACTGTGCAGGAACTCTCCTCACTGTTTATGAAGTTTGGGTTGATGATTTTTGTTTTTTTTTCTCTTCTGCATTTTGTGAGATTTTGTTGGTTTTAACGGGGCAGGCTTCTTTCTCCATTCTTATGCTTTAATTGTTTTGTAGACCTTTATAGATTTTTTTTTTCCCAAAATGCAGATTAGAAGCAAATGCCTGTATCTACAAAGACACAACTTACAGATATCAAATTTGTCAATGTAGGTACTGAATCATGCAAATAAGTGAGCAGGAGTCCTAGTCACAGACCCACCATGTTTTGAGTAAAGGTGAGTAAGTGAAGCAGCTGGAAACGCAGGAGGTGGTACCCATTTCTCCCTTTCCTCCTTGTTCCAAGACTTAGTCCTTAATGGCCAAGTGAGGTGGGCACCTCTTCTAGAGGGGATTCAGGTCTGACTCCAGAATGCCTCTTTGCCTCATGTGGTCGCATACACTTATAAAGAAACCAGGAAATATGTTAGCACAGAGCCTTATGTTTGGGCTGTCCAAAGGGCCTTATATGCAAAGTAAAATGAAAAGTATCTCTAGCAAATTAGTTCAATTCTGTTAAATGGATACAGTGAGTATCTACCATCATGTTCACTAACAGGAATTGCTGCTGAAATCAGTCCTTTAAGAGAGTTGTGTGCAAAGGAGGACAACTCTTGTCTGTTTCTGACTGAATTAGTATGTAACAAAATTCTGCCTCAGACCAGAATGTCATCTTTTCAAAATGCCTCTGTCTTACTCTTACCTTAAACAAAAGGTTTTTATGAGTTGCCTTATTAATGCCCAGTAATGTTCTACTAAGTTATTGGTAGATGTGTTGACCACACTGCTGCCTGAAAAAGGAGAGCTGTTATTTAATAAGGCAAGTTTCTCAGCATTCTGTTTTCTAATGAAACCTGGCTCACGCATTTTTGCTTATATCCCTAACATATCAGCATCACTCTGAAAACAAGCACCAGTAAATGCCTATTCAAGCTTTTAGTAATCAGTCACCTGGTTGTTAATAATTTCTTCATTTTTTTCATTGGTCAGGAGGCACTTAAGTCTAGCAGAGCTTTGTCTATTGTTTCATTAAACTAAAAACCTAGATCAGTAGTACAATGTGAATTGAATAATTGCTTGTTATCCAAATTCCGTGCTGTACTCTTCATGTGATATTGACATGGGCTACCTGATCACTTTGTGGAGTAGCAGACGTAGAAATGCAGTTTAGTCATGTAATTTCTGTGGTACTCTCAGGACATAGACTATATAATTGACTACAGACAGCTTAAAAGTGTTAGAGTTTCATCCAGTCCTAGTAATATGTGTGTAGTCCCATGGGCTGCATCTAAGGATCATGCTAATTTTATTAGCAACTCCTCTTGCTTTAATTAAACTGTATAAATTCCCACCTGGTCACTGTTGTGCCAACACCTTTCCTTAATTTTTATTTTAATGTATAGATAATCTATGGTTTTGGAGTTCGATTCTGATTTCCTGAATTATCCATTGTGTTTTCCACATGAAATAACACAATTTTTAGGGGTGAATAGGGTTTCAGATTGAGTTAATGGATTTGAGTGAACTTCTGGATCAAAGCAAAGACCTGTGTTTCTGAAGTTGGCCAGTTCTTTGTAGGAGCCAGGTATTCAAAGCAACTTGCTGTCCGAAAGCACCAAGCTAAACACATGCTGTTGAAAATACCTGCAAGCAAGCTCTGTATTAACATTTGCTGTGTTTATGCCACAAAGCAGAGGGATGTGAATTCCTTAGTGGACTGTTAATTTACACGTTATACGCTTTCAAATATTTCCAAAAGCAAATGTGAAATGATTAGTAATCCGTTCATGTGCTCACAAAATGTTATTAGAAAAATGCCTTGGGCAGTATGTTATGTTGACTAAAATTGATAATTTTGTATTTTAAAACTAAAGCAAATTCTTCTGCCCCAAACAAATCTTAGGACCTGCCCAGAGCCCAGGCTTCCTGGTCACAGCAGTTCTCAAGGTGTATGTTGCACTGAGGGGGGAAAAGGCCAATACCACCTCTCCCACCAAGAGCCATGATCTAAGGTTTGCAGCAATTCTGAATCTTCAGAAAGCCTCACTGGAAGTCTTCTGTGGAGTCCTGCAGTTTAAACTGACTTATCTATAAAATCATAAGGAGGTGATTCTGGCATTTACCATTCATTCTACCTATGTAGGTTTGAAAGTATGCATGTTGCTCTGGAGAAATCAAACACGGTTCTTCTTTTTACTTCTGCATAATTTTCTGTCTTTAGCTGTGTGCAGTTCTGACAGACCCAAAGTCCTGGACAAAATATCTCACAGTCCTGAAAGACAGGTTGAGGTTGTTCTTTCCTTTTTATCTCTTTCTTTTTTTTTTTTCAGTTAAAGTCCAAAGAGCAAGCTGTTTAATGGCATTTGTCAATGTATGTCTTCCTTGAATAATGGTTTCCATGCCTCACAGACTCAAATATAACATGACACTTCCTCCTAAATGCCAATTATTCTGTCCAGAAGTGCTGTCCAAGAGTCTAATCCTCAGAGTTTCACACCAGATCCCCAGAATAAAGAATATGGGGCATTAAAATTCAATAAAAGCTGTTGTGCTATTAAGACTATACAAAAAGCATATGCACTAGCTGAATATTGCCTGTATGGTTGCAACATACTTTCCAGCAATTTACATTTACAACTATGAAGTAATTGAATAAAGAAATGCATCATTATTTTCTTTTTTAGCACATAGGCGAATTATTTTGCCAACATGTGAAGGGGTGTTCATATAACATCACAGTGCTTTGTGCTAGAGAAAAACAATTACAGTGAATAAGGTAGAATGGCTCTGTTATTGCAGTACATAAGACTTTGATTACATACTGCCAAGATTCATACCAGCCTAGTAGTTGTTGACAGATAAAGTAACAAAAATGAAACTCATTTATTTTTTCTTTATTGAGACCTCAAGGTAAAGCAAATTTTCAGTTCTTGTACTTACTACATTGAAGGAACAGAGACTGACAGTCAAAATGTGCCAGTCCAGAAATATAAATTAAACCTAGTTTCATATCAAAGTTTCATTTAGTCTCTGAAAAGGAGCTGCTGCTTGGATTGTTTTTGATCCTAAAACAAATACACTGCAGACTACTATAGTGTATCTTGGATGAATTAACCCCCTTGTACTTTTAGTTCTTATGTATTTTCCAGGGTATAGATCTATGTCTATCTAAGCAATTTTAAAATTTGTTATGGACTTAATTATTTCACTTTTAATCTCTTCAGTGATAATTTACTCTGTTTACAAACCAAATGAACATGAGGATGTCTTTAATAAAGTGTAGCACTTTTGCTGAAGGAATGATACCCTTTGAGGAAGAAGCCCTCCCTCCTTCCTTGTGTAAAGAAAAGTATTTTGGCTTTTACAGAGAGTTCCTCTAGGCAGCTAGAATGCTGCATTATTCCTTTATAAGTCTAACAAATGACTTTGGTTTGTAAACTTGATTAGCTTCTAAAAAGCAGATAAAACTAGCTGTTGAAATGGAAGTGCTAAAATGAGTGGTTTTATCCCATCAAAATCATCTTGTAGTTACCTAGCCCAACTGAACATAATTGCCGTTCAGATTAATGAGGCAGTATTGTAGTATCTCCTCTGTAATTAAACACTTCTATGGTTGAATACAGTATTAAAGATGCACCAGACGTTGAAACCTCAGTGGTGAAATTTAAAACTGTTGAAATTGGAGGGGTCAGCTGTGAAACACAAATTCCTCTGCAGCATGGTAATTCACTTGTACAATGTGTTTCAAGAAAAATTTGTCTTACGTTGGGGATGCTGCATTTCTTTAAATTTTCTTATCATTCTATCATCTAAATTTGACAATTTTTCTCATTAGTTCCTGAGCAAAAGTAACATAAAGTGCACTTGTTTCCAGAATTACCTTTTCTGACCTTTCACAAGATGATAATTGCAGTACTAGTAGGCTTAGAGGACTTGTTTAAAAAAATTAAGCTTATAAAGTAGCAAAAAATGCCCCTTTACTTGCTGGTGTCGATTTCGAAATTAACATTTTGGTTCATGTGCTTCTAATAATCGCTGACCCTTACTTCATGTGCTTTCCACAGGAAATGAATACAGCAGAAATTACTTTGACCTGTTGATGGATGAGGAAATAAACCCAAGGCAGTGTGGGATGGAGGTCAGTGAAGAAGGTGAGGCAGAATTAAGTATGTAATTTTGGTGTCAGAATATTCTTTTCCATTCATGAAAATGAGGTGACACAGATCACATATGCAGTTCTATTTAAATATTGAGGTTTACAATTTAAATTATAAGCCTTAACCGCTCTGAACAGGATAGGCAGTATACATAGTCTTTGATCAAGGACAGTGAGTTAATGGACGGGTAAAAGTGGGGCTGTGCTGTGTTCACTTCATTACCATAGCAAAATGAAGCTCGCTCAGAGAACATTGTCTGCGCCATGTTCTCTTTAATTAACGAACTTAGGCCAGAGCTGAGTACTAAGCTGTAGCTTTTTTGCAACCCAGCTCCCAAAGTCCTCCTTAAAGAACAATTTTTGTACTCGGCTGAAAGTGCGTTTGCCTAACAGAAGGAAACCCCAGAGTCTGTAACAGTTCCCAGCACATGAGGAGGCTTTTTTGGATTTCTTTTTGCCGGTTTAGCAGAGATGTTTAGCTTTGCTGTCTGTGAGCGATAGTGAGGAGTGGAGGGTGTGACTTTGCTGAGCTGGAAGAAGTTATCCATAGGTATGAGAAAGATTAACCAAGAGGTATTGTCTAGCGGAGGAAATTCTTTCGCTGTCATGGCTTTCAGATAAAAAAGCGGGTGGGAACGGGCCTGCCTGAATTTGCATGGACTTAAGTAAGAACATCATCGCTGTAATGAAGTGCTTAGCTATGCACTGAGTGCTTTGGCCCAGCTTCTTTTGTTAAGCACTAACAAGGTGATAGCACGCAAGACCCAGATTTCCTCTGTTGCTTTCATAGCGCTTCACATTTTTAAACCTTGTGCTATGTATACTGCAGCAATTCTTGAGACACACAGTTGTTAAGTCAAATCTAAAGAAACTTGTCTAGTGAAAGAGTCTCTGGAAATCATGAGAAACTTTGAGTAGGTACGGAGGTTTAAATTTTTGAGGTAGAAACGTGTGACTGAGAAAAATAGGGTCTGATGCATGTCACTAACTTTAATTTTTGTGTTCTGGAGAAAAAAATCAGGGTTTATCAAGAGTGAATTACAACTAACTCCTGACCCCTATATTTCCCCATTTTCTACACAGGACAGCAATGAAGCCAACTTCTGGCTCAGTGTTTAAATGAAAGACTTTTTTTTTTTCTGTTGGTACTGCCTTGCTTCATCTTATGAATAGACTTCATTGAGTCATGATCTGCTTCATAAGCAGCGAATGAAAACCAGATTAGATTTCTGTAACTACACGTGTGCTTAAAAACATGTACAGGTAGAGTGGTGACATAAGGGATATAGGGAAGTACAATTTTCTGTGGGAGAAGATGTTCTTTTGTCTGTGTTGAAGGGGTGCGATACATAGTTAACCTTATTTTTTTATTATTTTAATTTTTTTTTATTTAGAACACCTGAAGGCTCTGAGAAAGTCTGTAACTCTATCCATTTCTGGGAGTGGGGTTGAAGAGGTGTTTTTAAGCACTTGCCTAAAGACTAGACATGAGATCCAGATGTGAAAAGCTGTCCTTTGGTGTTTCTCCTTTTTCTCCCCAGCAAAGTTGTCACCCAAAGGTTGGGGTAACACTTGTTTATTAAAGGTTTATTAGCAATGGTGCTGGCCTCAGTTTGGTTGTGTTTAAATCTGCAGAGCAGTTGTAATGTTATATTTTCCAAAACGATCTAAATTTGTCTGCCAAAAGCAAGGCTTTGACCTTGGAGATATGCAAAAGCTGTCTGGACATGGTCCTGGGCAACTTGGCTGTAGCTAGCTCTTTTTGACTGTGGGGGTTGGACCATATGACTTCCAGAGGTCCCTTCCCACCCCAGCCAGTCTGATTTAGTGATACTCACAAACCAGGCTCATAATTTGGTTTCCATTTCTTTGCAGAAGTGTTAAATAAATGGAACTACATTTGTATGTAGTGGGCAGAGTTAAAAGCGTAGTCAGGACTGAAGTCTGGTCCTACATGTTTATCTCCTGATTGGAAACTGTATTTGTTTACTTCTTCTTTCCAGCTAGCAGCTTGTCATTAACACGACAAAATCAGAACAAGATGGAGAAATCAGGGCACACTTTGAAGTTACCCTCTTCTTATGACTTAGGCAAGTCAGGCTCAATGCCCAAATAGAATAGGTGGTGAAAAGCAAATCTTCAGCCACTAACTCCATTATACAAAGTTAAATATACTTTTAATGTGTTCATCATATGGGATTCTATAATGGGTTATTCTGTGGGAATGAAGATATTGGCAATTATCTTTTCTGTATTTGATAAATTAAATTTATTCTGGAAACTTGAGTTGATAATGCCCTGAGAACAAACACCACCTCACTATGAATTTGCTTCCCCCTCATCAAGGGAACATTTCCATGCTACACGCTCAAAGAAACGTAAAAGATTCTGTACTTGCAGAAGAGATTTGCAAAAACCTCCCTCTCTGAATGTTAAGTATAACTGGAGCACTCAGCTTTGAAATTTCAGGGTAAAGAAAACTTATTCTTTGATACTGTATCAGGCACTTAAAATGAGCCACACAGGGTTGCTTGTAGCTGTATTTCAATTCACCTACCATGTATGCGTTTCTCTGTCCTACTTGCCTGTCTCCACTGACAACTTAGAGAAGCCAGGGTCTGGGAGATCTGGACAGTCTCAACTGATCATTTCTCCCTTGAATATATACACTTGAAGTGATTTTCTAGGTGCCATGGAAGAAGGTATGTGTCTATGTGTCCCTTGTTCCTTTTTAAAATCTGTAAATGTTGCTGGGAATTTGAATGACTGACCAGCCAGGAATTTAAAATTCGTAGCATGCTGTAATGACTACTCATACTAGAGAGTGTGTTAGTATTATGGACAGCAAGGTAAAATTTCTAATGCAGATCCAGAATCACATTATAGAAGAAATTAGGTACTTTGACTTTTATTAAGAGTCAAATGGAATTCATCTGGTAATTTGAATATAAATGATAATTTCAACTAGTCTATTAGCAGGTTAGTAAACCAATTTCAGTTCAGATCAAGTTATTCCTCACAATTTAAAAATATATAAGTTTCTTTTTTTATATTTTAAACTGTCTTTCAGGACTCAGAAGAAAATGACAGTCACCTCTGATGAAGCTATCACTGTGAAAACTATTTTAAAGCGTCAAATGGTTTACTAGGTTTTGTGCTTTTATAATAAAAAATAAAAGTTAAAACAGCGTTTCTTGAAATACTACTGGAAGAAACAATAGATAATTTTCTGTTCTTTTGGTTTTTATTTTAAGATCCTGTGAAATTTGATGAGCAAATCCTCTATGGTAAATTGATGAAGCTTCTAGATGAAGAAAACATAATGCTGGACTTACAAGGTAAATAACAAATATTTGCATAAAGAAAACTAAAACTCTTGAGTCTGCATGTGGGGAGGAGAGTGGGTAATCTATCCCATTGAACTCAGAACCAAAAAGGACATTGATTTTAATGCGAGCCTGTAAGATCTTTTTTGCCCAAATGTTTTTGTTTTGAGTCATGTTTATGTGGTTTTAAGTATCACTGAAGTGAGTGCTTTCTCTAGGTTACTTAATTACATGTTGAATTCCACTCTTATGAAAGAAGACTGGAAATATCATTGCTAATATGCTCAAAGCTAGAAATCTAAATTATTATTTAAGTTCATAAATGATTGGATCATTTGTCAGATACACGGGTCACATCACGTACTGTTTATCTACTTGAGGATTTACATTAATAGGTAAGAAAATGTTTTCTGTGGCTTTGTTATAAAATACTAACTGATGTTGCATCTGCATTAAAAACAACAAAGTCTGAGAGAAGAGATTTCTTTACCTCAAGCCGACAGCCTTACTTTGGATTCACTTATTTTTACAGGCATTATTTAGCACCCAGCTGATTCACGAGACTGTCTCCACCACAGCCTTTAGAAAAGCTGCATGTCTGCTGCTCTCATCTGGTTCATCCTAGGAGAAGTAACATATGAACAAGCCCTGGTTCAGTGATGCCCTTATATGTTTGCACCCCCACCCCTCCTTTTTCAGTAGGTCTTTGGTGCAAATATATTCTCTGGGTTGCTTTTTTTTTTTTTTAACCTGTATGAGGTTTCCTGTTATATTTCAGTTATATTCAGAGAAATATATAAAAATACTGTCAGAGAAACAGAGTGGACAGTTGCCTACAGCACTGGAGCTCCAGAAGCTGCAACATGTTTTATAACTATATAGTTTGTGAGCAACTTTATTCTAGAAGAGGCAAACATTTTCATTTGCATAGGATTGCAAAATCCCTTGAACTGGCACTGGACACAGTAGTACTGTCTTTGAAACCTGTTTTGCCTCCTTTTAGATGCGAGGAATAAAAAAAGTACAACTATCACCAAATTCCCTGCTAAATTCATGCAGATACCTTAAGCAAAATTCTTTAAATAATTATTAGCAAGCTCTCTATTTTTGTATGTTACGTTAAAGCTCTATGTTGCTGAGAGAGATTATAGCAATGCTGCTTTTATCCTGCAACAACATAGTTAAAATAAAACCTTGTTCGGCTGTGAAGCCAACCTTACTTTTATAGGAAAGATTGACATGGGGTGTCTATTTGAGCTACTTATGTAGTCCCTGTTTACCAATATTTTTAGCATTTCATATTCCTTAATAACCCTGTATGATGAAGGAAAATGTCGTGATGTCATTTTACAGGCTGCCCCAGGGTGGGGTCCAATACCTTTTCCATTAGCTTTCTGAAAGACAGCTTCTGTGGCTCTCCCAAAGTGGTGGGAGAGAGAAGCACCTCTGGGTAGTGGTTCAGTCCACCTCATGCAGACACCTCTTAGCTGATTAGACAAATTGTGCCCTGGAAGCAGTTCTTCTCTTTCCTTTGCATATAGAAGGCTCTTGGATAGCTCACTTAGACTTGGACAAGCTAAAAGCAAGTGAGCCAAGTTGTACCATGAGTACTTGTCTACTTGTAAGCAAGGGAACCAGGGAATAAAGGGAAAGCCTTCCCCATATATCAGTACTTACTTTCCTTCAGTTAGGTGCCCTAAAACCTCATCTTACATTGCAAATAACATTAATGAACATTGTTAAGATGAACAAACAGATGCTTTACAGAGGATAATAGAAAATAACATATTTAGAGAGAAATCTGGTTTCACGGATCTCCGCAAATGTTTATAATATGAGCACACCAGGTATGTTTGAACTAAAAATGTCTTTTTCTCCAACTGGTTTTATCAAACCCCCATGAAAGGCAGAATGCTTTTATTACTGTTAAGCTATGTGGGTGAGAGGCATCCAAAGCCATGGAACATACATCACTCTGTGGATGGTGATCTTGCATTGAGGCTGCCAAGGTTGCTGAGCTGCCAGCTCACTGATTCAATTCAAGGGCAAGCAAATGCATTAACATGTATGTCTTGCATTCCAGGTGCATGTCAGAGCCCCCCATGTAGGTATGAAGGCAGCGAGTGATGGAGACACCACAGACTGCTGCTGTCTTGTGTCTTGGGCCTCAGTGCTTTTATTTCTTAAAAATACCACAATGGGTATCAGAGCTGGTCCTATGGGTTAATATTACGCCCTGTCCTACCTGAATTTTTCACTTGGCTTGGCTTGGGTGAATAAAACCCAGGAAAAAGCAATTTTTTTTTTCCTGAGAAAATGAGGCTTGTGCAGTCTCTGCCTCTGTGTGTGTATATCACGCTGTATTTATTTCTACCTGTGTTTCTCCCTCCCAATTTTTTAACCTGTTGTTCACTTCCAATGCCCTTGTTGTTGTTTTTTTTTTTTTTTTAACAGAGAACAAGTCTCACAGGTCTGACATCCCTACCAGTTCTATGAAAGTGGGCAGCTGAACAGAGCAGACAGGCATTATTAATGTCTCCACTGAGGGAAAGCTAATATGGGAGTTTGACCCTTATTAGACATCAGAAAATCCATAGAAAACTAGGATTCATTTGGTTCCACTCTTATGGAACTGCTTCTTTTCTTCATTTGACCACTGAGCTGAAAAATCACGTAGTCATACAGTTCTAATTAATAGATCATCCCCAAAGGAAAGAAAAGAACATGGCTCAGAATTTATATAATTGCATATTTAAAGCATTTTGCTGCTGAGTAACCTGTTGGTCACTCTTGTGTTATGTGTTAGTTCATATTATACAGCAACTTAAAAGGCAACAGTGTTTCTTTAGAGAAGATGTAGACCAAACATCTCTCAAACCATATAAGATTGTGATCCATGTGCATCTAAAGTGATGCTAGGTGAACACCATTAAAAATACTTTCTATTATATTACTTCCTGGTAACAACTGAAAAATTGAAGTGCTATGGTTTGCAACATTTTAGTTGTCTGAAACTGAGCCTTTGGTGATGTAGTTTTTTTGACTACAATTTATACAGAGTCTTCTAGAACAAAGCAGCCAAAGTGCATTTTCCATGTGGAGTTTATAGCTGCTTTATACATTCAAACCCATGCTGAGGTCTAGTCTGCTGGTGAACCTACCCTTTAAATTCTCATTTCAGCATATTAAACCATTACTGTCTGATGGACAAATGCAGGAGTAAATGAAGATACAAGCAGCCAAATTAATACTGAAGAGATTCTTTTCATTACAGCACAGCATCCTCAAATACAGCTTGTGCTAAGAAGTGATTTAAACTACGCAGAAAGTATGACTCGCAGTATTAAGTACAGCCGAGACAATGAAAAGTTTGACGCAGATGCTAACAACTTAATGCTGCCATTTTTTTATTAGGTTATCAATCTACCAATGAATTTCCTCTTAAATTTTCAGCCATTTGTCCCATGTGTACAGAGTAGTAATATTTTTAACACAATGGCTACTTTTGTACAGCAAGGAGGTGGAGGCTGTGTTTTGGTCAAGTACTGCTCCAGGGTGGCAGCTCAAGCCTCTAACCTGTGCGTCAGTTCAGACAAGGAGCACCCTGGCTGTGACGGAGTTTCAGAGGTTTCTTTGCAAAGCCAGCGTAGAAGGAATAACCCAGCTGAACAGCCCTTTACCATTCCTCTAGCCTTCCAGTATCTCAAGAGGGGCTATAAGGATGCTGGGGAGGGACTCTTCATTAGAGACTGTAGTGATAGGACAAGGGGTAATGGGTTAAAACTTAAACAGGGGAAGTTTAGATTGGATATAAGGAAGAAGTTCTTTACTGTAAGGGTGGTGAGGCACTGGAATGGGTTCCCCAGGGAAGTTGTGAATGCTCCATCCCTGGCAGTGCTCAAGGACAGGTTGGACAGAGCCTTGGGTGACATGGTTTAATGTGAGGTGTCCCTAACCATGGCAGAGGGGTTGTAACTAGATGATCTTAAGGTCCTTTCCAACCCTAACTGTTCTATGATTCTATGATTCTACCCTCCCTGTCTTTAGCTCATTCAAAAATGAACAATTTTCCAATTGTGCTTAAATGAACGTATGTATCTTTTTGTCAAATATTTATAAAATTTGAATCATAATTTCTCTGTGTTTTTAGCAGTTATTTCCCTTGAAAAGTTTTTCTTTGAAAATGTTCTTTCTCTTCTTTTGCTCTTTTTCCACAAAGCATGTGCTAATCATCCCAGTGTCTTCCACCAAAACTGAGTTCACTTGATCTGATTCCTCACAGAAATAATAAACACAAAAAGGGTATTCTGTTGAATCACTGCATGGTCACCTTTGTGAACCACATGTTTTAACTTTTTTTGATATATAATGACTATCTCTCTACACCCAAGATAGGAATGTGCAGTCTTCCTAAGATGTGAACTTGCACTGCTCCTGTGAAATCAGTAAGCAGCTGATTCATACCAGCTGAGCATATGGCCTGTTGTGTGCAACACAGCACTGAGTGAGATCAAGTGGTGCTGCATCTTCTGCTATTGGCAATGTTTCATTTTCCAGCACTTCCTGGATTTTCTCTCTGCTAGCCAAACCCTTAATCTTACAGTAAATTTAAATGTAAATATTGTTTTGTTTTTGCAGTTAATAGTTGTAGGTCAAATCACTTTTCATTAGGCTTGTAAAATGCTACATGAAGAGATTGTGTACCCTCAGGTAATGGTTTGGGTTGTTTATATCTACTGTACACTTCCCCCAACATGATTTCAAATTGTATCCTGTTGTAATTAAATAAAAGAAACACCCTACTTCCTGTGTGTTGGTGGCACTGAGGTGATTTAAGTACTCAGGAGGCTCAGCAATTAAAGTCATTAAACAATGAGTAGTGAGCAAAACTGAAAATGTTAATAGCCTTAGTTTTATCTTTCCTTTTCTGGTCTTCATTAGAGAACGAGAGACTTCAAAGGGGAGTGAGGAAAAAAAAATCTTTTAACTGCTTTCATGTTTTAGGATGGACAAAGAGAAAAGCAAATAACTTGATATGGCAGTTTCTTTCAGAAAAAGGCACAGAGAACTATAAAAACTAGCACAGAAATATAAGGCAAGGAATGTGGACAACCAGTCCCCATTCCACGACAAAAGTCAGATGTGGACAACCTGATATCTGTCATTTCTTAGTGACCCTGATGTGGAGAAATGAGCAAAAAGTAGATGTCCATTATCTATGACCCAAACTAGTAGTAGTTTTGTAACAGATATCAATGAGAAAATCAATATTTTTTTTCTTTAATGTAGCATGATGATTTAAACTGAAAAAAGGATACAGCTTCTCTTTAAGATTAACTTTATGAATGGGATTTCTTTTTGTTTATGAAAGGACGTACCCTTTGGTTCTGCATAAGTCACTGCAATGAAATCAGGGGAATGATGTGGGTGAGAGCAGAACTGGACCTAATTAGGCAGGAACTGAGTGCACACACCTAGAGGAGGAATCTGAGCCTCTAGGGCGAGTTGAAGGAAAATGAAATGTTCACTGTAGCTCCACCTAAAACTCTCTTTCAATTGCAGTTATTCCTCCTCTTCCTCAGGACCGAAAGTCAAAAGTTGTTCTAAATCCCAATTCCTCTAAGACTTACAGGGGAGCAATGTGACCATGGAAATGCAGAGCACCCTTTTAAAAACTATTTAGAGAACAAGCTGCATTTGCTAAATTTATACCTGCATGTAGGTGTTCCCCTTGATGACAGTTTTTCTGGTAATGGCACTTGAAACCCGCCAGTTGTTCTACTACTGTTATTTATTACTGTTCATTGTATGGCATGAATGGTTGTTTTAAAATGTTGATGGGCCAAACATGTTAACTGAGAAGGTACTAGCCAGTGAATGAACTCCTGTTTGCTAAGAGATAATCTGCCACTTTTGTTTCAAACAGAAAGTGTTGCCAGTGAGGATTTTCCAGACTCCGTGATGCCTGTCAGCTCCAGTAAAGCACATGACCTTCACAGGGAGCTTGAAGATGAAGAGATTCCTTCATATATCGAACAGTTTGAGAGAGATGTTCAGGATGACATAATTCTGCTTGGCAGCTTTTCGCTGGAACAGGTCAGAGTTAAGAACTGTAAGACAATTTTATCGCTTGCTTCATAACATGATGCTGGCTTGTTAACCTTGTACACTCCAATTCTATTTCGCTGCCTGGCAATACACATGCTGAAAGGGGAAAAGATAAACCATGTCCCTGGCTTGCGATATGTGACTGGCACTTTGCTAAGTGAACAACAGGGCCTTTATCTTTGTCTCCATTTCAATGTGCATAAAAATAGATTGCCTTCATTGCTTAAATAGTGGAGTATCTCTGACTGCTCCATAGTAAGTATTGCAATTGAGTTTCAATCAAGTGCCTAAACTTAGGACATCTCTCTGTGACAAATTTAACAGAAGCTTATTCATCTATCAGTGAGAAAGTTCAGATTGGAGCCCAGCAAGGATTTATGTAGCATATTCATTGTACAGAGGATAAGATTATTACCAAATTATAAATCTGTTGTGTTTTTTGTGGTTACAAAGTTTCTTTGGGTTTTCCTTTTGTCATTTCATAGTGTAAAGGGACAAGGCGAGGTTTATATTGACAAACGCACAAGTTTTCAGGGCTGAAATGATACTTGTGGGCACCTAACTACCATTTGTCCCTTTGAAAAATCTCATACCATGAGTAGGGGACAGAAAGAGAGATTAATTGATGAATCTATCATTTTTAATTAGCAACATGAGAACAGCGAACTGACTCTGATGGGCTTAAAATAGGTTATCCAGTGACTGGATGGTGATCTAAGCTTTCTTTTATTTTCAAAGGGAGTTTTTAGAATTTTTTCACTGTAGGACTAAACCTCATCGTTGCCATCTGCATATTGGTGAGGGACACAGTTCGCTTCCTTGCTGCTTTCCTCTAAATCCTTGTGTGCTTGTATGTCATTCTTTCTGACTTTTTTGCAGCTGTATGCAACATGCGCAGAAGTTGGTTTGGGGGGTATTTCTTAGAGAACATGAAATGGGAAGGAAACATGAGGGAAAAGGGCTTGAATAGTACAAAGAGTGTCATCTGCCTCAGGGGACTAGTGGAGTAGGAAACTGGGAACAGGTGAAGAGGAAGAGCTGCACCTTTCCAGAAGAGTTTATAATATGCACTTTTAAGTTTGGGCTATTCAGACAGCCCCAAATCTTCATGAGGCTATGACACCTGAAGAAACACAGTAGACTTGTCAATCCTTTGTTTACCCTTCCTCTAAACATGGCCTCTGGGAGGCTGTTCATCTTACTTGGACTCTTTTTGGAGGTGCTCAGCAAAGTTTGTTTCCTATACAGAAGCAAACTATCTGGTCATCACAAAACAATGTTCAGCTTTTTATCTGACAACTGTAGGTGTGAATCCACATGCGATACAATATAATGCTACTTCCTTATTTTCTTTCTGAGAAAAAAAGTCCTCAGTTAATGTGATTGAGCTGGTCTACGAATGGCTTATAGTTATGGACTCAATACTTTATACTGCACAGAAGAGGCCTTAATTGCCTGTGCTTTCTGTCCATTCCTCCCTCACATCTCTAACTTCAGTTGTCGATGCCCTGTTTAGGAATTCAATCATGCTGACATGGTATCAGCATGATTGAATGATGGCATGGTATCTGCATCCTGCAGTGAGGAGGGTAACGAGAGGGTCACTGTAAAAACTATATTGTCTTCTGGATCAGTGATGTATGTGTCTGTCCTTTCCTTGGAAGCACACAGAAATGGTGTATTCAGCTCCTTTGAACAGAAAATCAAAGGTGACATTGGAAGTAGAGGCTGCTAACATGAACCTCTTGTGTCATATTGGTATTCAAAACTATCTAACAATAATGTAAGCATGCTTATTCTTCTTTGACTTTCTTTATTCTTTAATGTGCCGTATTTACTCTTTGATCTGCAGACATACCCTTGCAGCATTGCAGTGTCAATGCCTTTCCACAGCAGCTACAGGTTCAGTGCTAAGACTGCTGCCATGGTCTTCAGAATCTGTCACTGCTATCTTTGGGATGCCTCCAGCTTTTGTAACTTGAATGTATGTCTATTGGTTTGAAATAGTCTTAAATTTGCCAGGTGGCATTTACTTCTTACCAGAAAAAAAACTAAAAAAACCTCTCTCTTCCTTCTGCAGGTTTAGAAAGTAGCACATGTACTTTAGCCAAGTGTAATTTATGATTAGTTAATTTAGTCTGCCATAATGACATAAAGTGAGCCTGAAACAAGCTTCTATCAATTTTGCTGTTAGAGGTAACATAATATTTTTAAATGTCTACCAAACTGAATAATTAACCCTGGGGCTGAGTGAAGAAGTCTAATAGATACCTCTCTCACATTCCTTTGCTTTGATAAATTGAAAATAAAACATGGGATCCCAAGGATTAAAAATAAGTGACAGTTTACAGTACATGAGGCTGGTTTTATAAGCGAGGTTCAGAAACACCCTTACACCCTTGTGTTGCTGCTGTTTCTTTTCAGGCTGCCAAAATTTTCTCCAATGAGACATCTGATTTGCACTACAGCTTTGCTGACAGTGTTGGCACAAAGAGGCCATCTATGTATTAATTATCTATCCCTTTAGTTCATTGCTTTTCTTCTCTACTTTGCAGCTTTACAGTAAATGGGTGGCGTTTGTTTAAATAGCAGCTCGGTGCATGAGATCAGTGCGATTAAAAGTTTTTGAAAGAGCAGATGCACTTTCCAAAATAATTATTTTAAAAAAAAAAAAATTTATGCAAGATTCTGGCTCTGGAACTTTAAGCTGCATTGTTACTTACTTCATGATTTGTTTTGTAAATGCAAAAGCTGATAATAGTTGAGATTGGCAAGATACAGAAGGGGAGACCTGATAGATTCTTGTACAGAGAGCATTAAACAGATGTCAATGTTCTGTCAACACACACATTAAAGGATATTAAATTTGGAAAGCAGTACTGTTTCCTGTGGCCTAGGCCTACAGATTTCAAAAGCCTCAATGACATTTGCTTTTAATAAATTAAAATAAACTCTATTGAGAGAAAATCATAAGTGTTGTGGTAGAAGCTGGGCAGGTAAATACAAGGCTGGGTATGGAGAACGCCACAGAAAACCATCTGTCATGACACAGAGACATACTTATGGGCAGAACTTGATCTTACAGAGCAGAGAAATATGCAATGAAAGACCTGAAGCAATGCTAGCTTAAAGTGTTTGATTAGAGGCAAAATGCTCTCAAAACATGAGAGGCTGCTGAGGATGAAGCAAACACTGGTGACTGGGGATGAGATTGCACTTGATGGACCTTTGACAACATAATCTCTCCATCATTAATTCAAACGCCATTGAAAAATACTAGGTCTGTGGTTTCCAGCTGTTTCTGAACTGAGGTGATAAAAGTGACTTTCAGCTTTATGTAGGTTCTCTCAGAAAAAAAAATTATTAATGGGACTTTAATTTTGGATGGATGAATCAATGCTTTCAGGAGCATCTTTCCTGCTTAGCCATCCTCTTTCTGCAACTTGGCTGGTATTCTTAACTGAAGGTAATTTGTTCACAGTCTCCTTTACAGGATTCAGCTGTTACGTTTAGTCCTCTGTGCTGGACGTAACACCTTGCAGGACATGATCATTACAACTATATAATCAGTTTTGATCCATGACCTCAATGAGAATTACTCAAGAGCCTCTGGAAGTAAAGTGCAAGTTTTGCTCTTCAGTACCAGCAGTTGAGTTATAGTAGTAAGAAATGAGCTATTTGTTGCAGGTGGCTCGTAATAAAATGTTGCCTTTTATCAAGAGATTTACCTTTTGGTTAAACAAAGGTTAATGCCTCTCGGCAGTATACCTAATATTCTTACAGGGTGAATATCAGCACACTGACTCTTTGCCAAGTCACAGTGAGATCAATATATATGATTTTGGAGTGATCAGTTTTCTTTTGGTGACACGTAGATAAAATTTGGTACTATGTAAGACAATGACAAATCTACCCTCCAATCAGGAATTTAATCAGTGGAATTAGATCTCAGTCTCATAAAACAATGCACATTTGCCTACATGTTCTAATCTGTTGGATAATACTGTTATTTATACCCTGACGGTACCTGCAGACAACCCCTCATGAAAGTTGTGGCCTACTAAGCATCGTACAATCCTTTGTGATCATTCTTCATGAATTATAATTCTTGTGTAAATATGCACACCTAAGAGCTATGCAGAATTCAAGGTAATTTTTTCCTCATCCAAAACCTGGCTGCTACTTTTTGACATTAGCCAAGATTTCAAAAAGACTGTCATGTGCAAATGAGTCATTTTTTTGTTTTACTGAGAATTGCAGGTCAAGAATACAAAGCTGGTCATGTTTCATTTACACCATGTCTTAAAAGTGGGCGACTTCATTTTAAGTAAGCTACTTACACACTACACTCATTATCTGAGTGTCAAAGCATCTTTACAGTTTTTTAGTATAATGGTTTCCATTTAATTTATGTGAATAAAGTAGGAATTACAGGTATCTCCATTTTACAGAGAAAGACTGAAATTCACACCATCAGAAATGCTTAACACCTAATTATTATTTTTTTTTTTGAAATCTATGATTAGGCCAAGCTCCTCAAATTCATTAAAGTCCTGCCAGGTAGACTGCTCTTGGACTGGCAAAAAGCACTTCACTGGAAACTGTATTTGAGGGAAAATAACACAAGGTAAACTTGACAAAGCTTCAGGCTTCTGGCCCTTAGTCTTCTGATGTCCTGCCTAGTGAGTGTCCATGACCCTCAGATGTGTCAGCACCCACCCAGCAGACCCAAAGCCTGACCAAGATGTCAGTATATATAGCTAGAGGACTTGTCTACCCCATAGGCTGGCAACTTCAGATTTCTAAATATCTTTATTCTGTCAGATTTGCTCCTGCTTTCTCAGTGAAAAGCCTGGGAACCCTCCAAATTTCTAAGGTTCCTCCCTTGTTGCTCTGAACACTCAGACATACACTTTGGATTTTATTTGTATTATTTTATTTTTTTTTCTTGTTTGTTTAAGAAGTAGAGGGTTGGACTGGGAAGCATGTAAATGTATGTCAACATGAGGAGAACCGTAGAAAAGATATTCTATGTGTTTGTAAAGGGCCTGTCACTGTGCTGTCACAATACTCATAATATTGCTATAGCTGCTTTTTCAAATTGTAGGTCTGTTTTGCTTTGTTCAGGAGTTGTGTGGAGTTTTAGTTAAGTAAATATTTAGATGCAAGTAATGAAAATCTTTGAAGGAGTTAACTTAGCTTTTACTGTGTTCTTTTACTCTTTAAGACCAGATGGGTAATTAAACAACTAAACTAATTCTTGATATTCTGTTGAGCTGGAACTATGAATCCTACAGCTACTGTAACTGATGATACTGCATTTGCTGCTGCTTAAGGTAATCTGACTGGTCAGCTCTTTGGCTCATTATCCCAATATAAATTCTCGTAAGGAAATCTATTTCTATGGTTCAATAAACAGAGGCAATTGGAAAGATTCTTCAAAGAGAATCAGTGATTGCCAAGTCCTGTTGAAGTTTAAGTGACTCCATCAAATACTGACCACCTGTTAAAAGAAGCAGAACTCAGATGAGGACTGTAAGCTATAAGTATGCATTACTAAAGCGTAGAGGCATGAACCTGCATAAATAAATACAATGAAAAGAGATCGATTTTTAGTTGCTCAGGTATTCTCCGGAATAACTTATCTTTTGTGGTTTTTTGTGGGTTTTTTTTAAATTTTATTTACACTTTTGATATATTTGGAGCCAAACTGTAGTCACAGGTGTAGCAAAGTATACTGTTGCTTAGCTTTTATAACAGGACACTCCTTAGCATCACTAATAGACTGCACAGGTTTTATGAGCTACAGATAAATGAATTGCTGTAAATGTTGTAACTGTTTTTGCTTCTGTAGACTTTCAGTAGAGATGAGTTTGTTGAGCAGAACCTATGCTGGATGATAATTCTGAGCTCTCCTTCACAGAACAGATTAAGTCAGGTGGGAAGGACTGGACCTCTGGAAACTGTCTAGTCCAACTTCCTGCTCAGAGCAGGGCTAACTGAGGTATATTAGGCTTTCCATGTGCAATGCAGGTTTTCAAGGGCTTTGGAATTGTTCACGCCAGTTTGTTAGTGTGAAACATAACCAGGTCATCTGTAAGTTGAGAGGTGTATAGCTACTGGGAGAGACAGTCCAGCTGCATTACATGTGCATTTACTTAGTACAAAGGTGGAAAATTATCACTGTTGCTCAACAGGCTGGCAATCTGTCAGCACAGTTGGTTTCTCTCACTTCACTCCTAGTTAGACCCTTATCCAAGATGCAGCTTTCAGGACTGGGTGGTTACAATGAGAACATATATTGAAGTGCATATATTCACTTGAAGATGCGTCAGCATAGTATATGTTATAATTGTTCATGTCAGCATTCAAATCAGAGAAGGAAGGCTTAAATTTCAACAAACAATTTCACCTATAACTTTCAGCAAAGAGATGGAGCAGGATATGGGCTTGCGAGAGGAGATCTGTTCTCTACAGTGAAAAATCATTAGGCATGGCAACTTGTCATTTCCACTATTGTATTTAAGACAATCATGTAGTAAACTGTACTTAAAGCATGCTTCCCACTCTGTAATTTTCATATACTAATTGTAAGTGAATGTCTCTTAATTATAAAGTGCTGAAGTGCATGTCTGCACACTTGAAACAGGATAATGTGAAAGCCGGCACAAATGGAAGTTATTGGATAAGGTTAAAGCCTATGCTTTTATATTACAATTATGGAGACAAATTTGTGAGTTAGTGCTTTATTGACAGAAAAAAGAATGGGGACTCAGAAAGATGGGGTGTATATATACTCTACACTGTAACCTCTGACTTAAACATCAGGTTTTCAGGGCTTTAACAAGCAAATTAGTGATTATGGTTCAATTTTCCTTATCTGCATAACAGACCTAAAATTAGATACCTGCTTTAGGGAAGAGTAAGAGGATTAAAGGAGTAAAGTTTCATGAGGGACTTTGAAGAGGCTATAGAAATAATAAAAACATTCTGTGCTGAAAATAATAAACATTTTTAAATTGAGGAAAAATGGGGAAAAGCCACAAAAAGAGTCTCAGTATTTCCGATTGGTATTTTCTTTCAGTTTTTCTTCAGTTGTTCATGCCATGATTTGCTGTTGTTATCCAGAAAGTAGAAAAGATTATAAAGCCCTTAAGTTCATCACCTTGCTTATGAACACTTTTTCTTTTTTGTTTTTAATGTGAACTATTAATTATAGATCCATAAGTTGGCATAGTTCACTTATTTTCCACTAGCATTGCTGCTGCTACATGAGTTTATACTGGAGGGAATGTGTTCCCTAATAAAATGTGGTTAGTATCTTCCACTGTATCTTGTTAACATTTTCCATTGTATCTTATTATTTAGCCTAAAATTATTTAGAGCTTCTTAGTAGCTGGTGATATCCAGGCTAATCTGGAGACATCTGAATTTGCAGAGTTTTGACAGACTAGCCCGTTTATCGATGGCAAATGCCATTTCAGTGTTGTATATCTTCACTGCTCGGATATGGTTGTCAGGCACTCTGATAAATGGCCTTGCATATGCTTACTACACTCTGTAGATTTTGATGAGGACATCAAGGCTTTATGACCTTGAAGCTACATCTTCTCAACTATGAAATCCAAAGCACCTGAAGTAGTAGTACCTGGTGGTTCTGAAGAAACTACAAGTGATCCCTCTGTGAACAGCAAGAGGAAATGAGAAAGCAAGTCCAGTTTTGAGGTTGGAAAGCCAAAATCTTTATTTTTCAGAAGCTGGGCATCTCTGCAAAAGACACCCCTCCAGAGTTTCCTCAGTCCATCTTAAGCAAAGTGATTCAAGTTCTTTTAATTTGTTAGTACTACCATCTTGGAACAAGATCCTGAACAAAGCCACCCTGATTTTTGGAGTATCACACCTACTTTATAGCCAGCTCTAGTTTCCATAACTGTTCAAAATTAGTGTCTTTAATAAATATGCCTTATAGAAGTGTCCACCTCAGCAGCAAGATACTGTCTTCTTGTGTTGACTGGTAGCTCAGTCTTCATTGTTAGAGATTGTGTGGTGCTTTCCACATGTATCAAAATGATCACAGTATCACAGTATCACAGTATGCTAGAGATTGGAAGGGACCTTGAAAGATCATCTAGTCCAATCCCCCTGCCGGAGCAGGAACACCTAGATAATGTTACACAGGAATGTGTCCAGGCAGGTTTTGAATGTCTCCAGGGAAGGAGACTCCACAACCTCCCTGGGCAGCCTGTTCCAGTGTTCCGTCACCCTCACTGAGAAGAAGTTTCTTCTCAAGTTTAAGTGGAACCTCTTGTGTTCCAGTTTGTACCCATTACCCCTTGTCCTATCATTGTTTGCCACTGAGTAGAGCCTGGCTCCATCCTCGTGACACTCCCCCTTTATATATTTATATACACTAATAAGGTCACCCCTCAGTCTCCTCTTCTCCAAACTATAAAGACCCAGCTCCCTCAGTCTTTCCTCATCAGGGAGATGCTCCACTCCCTTAATCATCTTCGTTGCCCTGCGCTGGACTCTTTCCAGCAAGTCCCCGTCCTTCTTGAACTGAGGGGCCCAGAACTGGACACAATATTCCAGATGGGGTCTCACCAGGGCAGAGTAGAGGGGAAGGAGGACCTCTCTCGACCTACTAACCACCCCCTTCTAATACACCCCAGGATGCCATTGGCCTTCTTAGCCACAAGGGCACAGTGTTGGCTCATGGTCATCCTGTCGTCCACTAGGACCCCCAGGTCCCTCTCCCCTACACTGCTCTCTAACAGGTCGTTTCCCAACCTATACTGGAACCTGGGGTTGTTCCTGCCCAGATGCAGGACTCTACACTTTCCCTTGTTATATTTCATCAAGTTATTCCCTGCCCAACTCTCCAGCCTGTCCAGGTCTCACTGGATGGCAGCACAGCCTTCTGGCGTGTCAGCCACTCCTCCCAGCTTAGTGTCATCAGCAAACTTGCTGATAGTACACTCAATCCCCTCATCTAAATCATTGATGAATATATTAAATAATACTGTTCCCAGTACTGACCCTTGAGGCACTCCACTAGTTACAGGCCTCCAACTAGACTCAGCCCCATAGACTACAACTCTCTGGCTTCTCTCCTTCAGCCAGTTCACAGTCCAACTCACTACTATATGATCAGCCTATAATTGTCACTAAATGTGTCTGTACTAGTGTAATAAGGCTGTATCATGACTAAAGTAAATCTCACTTTGTGTTCTGCAGTATCAGAGTATGAGATGTAACACAGTATGAGGTGTTTTTTTTTTTTCTTTTTTTCTTCCTAGCTGTTACAAGTGGCTCACTTGTCTAAGCTTTAAATTTTATGCTCATGAACAGTAAATTGGTTTAATTTTCTATTTGGAAGGAAAGGTTGCTTTGTTGTTTTTTCTTTTTCCCTTTTAGAAACGTGTCTGAGAGTTTGTGGCACATTTTTGGCAGAGTGCGCTGTGAACTATACTGACCTATGTCCAGGATTTTGACACAACTTTACCTCCTGGTTTGTGGCAATCTCTGAGACAAGGTCACCCAAATTCCAACAGGCAATGCAATTCCCAGAACAGGCCTTATCTAGCTAGCAGAGTCTTTGCTTTCAACAAAGGGTACTTATGCCGCTTACCTCTCAGTACCTCACTTACTTGTGTTCTCTCTGTAGTTAACATGGAAAGGATAAGCCTCTCAAAATCTCACTTTGCCTGAGAGGAATGTTAACACTTTTTGTATTTTTTTTTTTTTTCCATCTCAAATGGTTCTTTGTTTTTCACTTGTTTTATGATACACAGTGCACTAGATGTTGAAAATCTGGGAGTGGATCTCCACACAGCAGCCAAACTATGAAGGAGGAGGACTAGTTGGCACAAATGGGACTAGAGACATAGGTTTTGTTTCTAGTCCTGCTGACGCTTTGCTTGGGAGGCTCAGGCAAGTCACTCTCACTGGCATTCCACTTCTTCCACCTCTAAAATTGGAGTGGACAGGATTTCCATTGCTGCAAAATGTTTGGGGATGCAGAAATAGAAATACTGGGTAAAAGCTTTTATCCTGGTATTCCTTTACATCTGGAAAGACAGCACTAGCTGTGCTGTGATGTACCAATGCGGAGTGGAATGATAGGGGGAACTGGGATCCTCTGCATGGGGGAGCACTGGGATCCTCTTCATGTGGGATCCTTATGGGTGGTGGGAGGCTGCTGGAGACCACACCGGTGGTCTGCTACTCTCCACCCTGGTGAGGAGGGCTTGTGGAAGTGGACCCCTGCAGCACTCCTCACTGTATGGGAGTAGGATTTCATAGGGCTGGGGCTCAACTGACTGTTTCAAATAGCAATGGGCTTGAGTACCTCACGAGAAGGTTGTAATACCAGTGCTAGGACTCACCAGAAAGGTGAGGGGGAATATTGTCCCTAAATGCTCCATTTTCTGCAAAATGGCAATGGTTTTGCTTCAAAGCTTTGCTGGATTTTGTGAGCTTTCTCCTAACGGGAAGGAGTGTTTAGGCTGGGTTTTGTTTAATTTTCTTTCCTGAATTGAAAATTACTATAGAAATCAAGTCCTACCATTTGTGAAGTAGTTTCACAGTGAAAATAGCCAGTCAGCACTGATTAATAGTACTGAGTCAGGTTTTTGTTTTCGTCTGAAGTAGAAACAATACTTACCATTGTGTGTCTTTAGGCTGGGCCCAGACTGAAAGACCTTTTTCAAATACTGGTCTTGATCACGCTCTCTGAAATCAGTAGATGGGCCATTTGTGCAATTAGACCTCAAATAGAGCCAGCCGATGAAGAAACTGAGAAAAATGTGTGAAAGAGATGGCTCACAGCTAAAGAAGGGCCTGGTAGCAGGACCAAGTGGTGCTGTGATTGAGCCTTTCTGCCTTCAAACAATACCCTGTTTTCTCCAGTACATCCCAGGCTTTGAAGGATATCTTGTGGTTCACAGACTTTAGTAACTCTTTTTTTTCTTTTTTTTTTTTTTTTTTTTATTTTATTTTTTTTTATTTCGTGAAAGGGAACGAATGCCCTATATCGATTTGAAGCTAAACCACGCTTCATGCTTTCTTGTTGGGAACGCCCGTTGTCAACAATGGGTTGTTTTTACAGTCTAGACAATGTTGGTGTCATGATGAGAAACAAGGGCTTAGCTATGTGTGTGATGGTATGTCATTGAGAAGAAGCATTTGGGTTTATTCTAGTAAACCTCTGATTCGAGGGATATTGCAGCAATGATTATTCCACATTAAAAGAAATAATTATATGGGCTGTTCTGTTTTTGAAAACTTACACATTTTTCCTCTGTTAAATTGCTTCCTGGTGATGGAAATGTCTGGGATTTTTTTCTATTGCATCTGCTCTCCTTTTTCTTGCACACCCCCGAGGTAATTAGTGTAGGTTAAAATTTACATAACTGACTTTGGGGTTTTGCAAATAGGAAAGATGGAAATTTATTCAAGGTGGTGAATAATTCATTTTAAAGCAAGTTTCCTGGTGTGTTTTTTTTTTTTTTTTAATCATGTAGAAGATGTATTACAGACTCATAGAGGTTTTCTGAATAGGACCCTAAGCATTGAATTTTTGATATATTTTATTTCTTGGTGTAGGTAAAGAAATATTAACCATGACTCATTGCACTTTTCCTGTTCAATAAGATTTGAATAAACTTAACAAATTTATTAGGTAGATGATAGAGCTTTTTGAAAATTTTCATGACACACTGTGACAAATATTTTACGAGGATCCAGAAGAAATAGTTTTAAATCATATTCCCATTGCCACTTCAGAGGCAGAGAGATTGAAAACAGTGCAGTTCATACAGAGAACCCTGATTCATATTTTCTGTTGAATATTCATTATTTAATTAAGATTAGGAAGATAAACAAGGGGATTGGGCAGCTATGGGAGTCTGGTAATATAATCATTTAAAAAAAAAATAATCCCAGTTCTCTACTTCTGGCTCAGTGTAAGCTGTAAGCCTGCACTGGTAACATCTGACTGTTGTAACGTTATGGCTACTTGATATTTTACATTAAGTGAGTTTTCTATTTCATCTTGTTTCTTAATCTAGTGCCTCCCTCAAAAATCACTATCCCAGGCATTACCAGGATCCAGGAGCCCTCTTCCTACTTTCTAAACTTTAGCCTTAGCTGCCTATTCCAAAACTTTTTAAACCTTGTCCCATCTGCCATCAAGCTCTGGAAACACCTGATGTCTTTTTGATCAGTAGTTTTGTCATTAAACCTTCTCAGAGACTTTGAGCTCTGCTGCTGGGCACCCTTTCAAATGCCCCAGCCATGACAGCCTCGTGCCTGTGCTTTGCAGGAGTGAATGCAGTCCTTGCTGCCACTGGGAAGGGGTCCCTTATGCCTCAGAGAGCACCCCTGCGGGGCAGCTGGAGAACAACCTGCCCTTGCTCTTGGCATATTTCCCAGTGGCAGCAGTCCTCACTGGGCTGTGGAAAGTGGCAGGAAGGGTGGATCTGATTCCCCTAACCAGACGTCTACCAGCTCTGCTGGAGCAGAGCCAGGACCGGAGCCAGCTCTCAGCCCTTCCTGGCAAATCGTCTGTGGTGATTCACTGGGTTGGGGAAAGAAAAATTAGTGACAGCGTTTGTGGAGGTGGGAGAGAAATGGGTCCTGGTCCTGCCCCAGGGACTCCCGGTGAACGTAAGCCAAAAGCTGTTCAGGAGCAGGAGGACTTGGTTCCCACTAATAGAGGAGAGGTGGTGAAGGCAGAGTTGCCCATGACAAAACTGCCATGTGGACAGCTGGAAGGTTGGTCATGTCAACTTCATAGTTGTGTATATGTGATGCTTGACTAGGGCTTGAAGGATTTACTGCATCCATCTGAGGCTCTCTGCTGGGACTACTAACAAATCAGTGTGTTTTGAGGAGACCATGTTGTATCTGCTTTAATTTTACAGGTTTAAGAAAGTTATGCTAAAAGTTGTTTGCAGAGGGTTTTGCAATTTGTTTCTGTAGTCTTTTTTTGTACTCTGACAATTTTCATTTTGGAAATAAGCAGGATGCTTTGCCTTAGTCTTCAGCAGTGATTCCTAAGCTTGCTTGTAAACAGCCAGACATTTGTCCAAAAAAAGTAGGATTTAGAAGAAAGGACAGACTTCAACAACTAGATATGGAACCTCCAATGGGGAAATTTTCTCCATTGACTATTGCATTGTTTCCTTACCACATTTTTTTTTTTTTTTTTTTTTGGCTTTGAGGCTTGATGAGAGTGCAAGTGGAACAAAAATTTACACTACTCATATGACAGTATAGCATATACAGTAGGGCAGCTTCTTGTGTCTGGGTAGTGTTGTATGCACGTTTTATGTCCATTTCAGGGACACCAGTAGAAGATACTGGTACAAGAAATGCCCTTGACTATTCAGTGGGGTCTCTTAATGGTGCAGGTCAGAGAAAAGAATTTGCTTTCCTGAGTCTACAGCCTTCAGAATAATTATCGTTTCCAGGTTTTGCACAGAGAATGCAGTCTAAAAGATCTGGCTTCTCAATGGAGTGACTTTTTCAGCTTGCTATGCAAGAGTAAAACAACTTTCAGGCCCTTCAGCTTCATGCTTGAGAGCTGCAGAACTGCAGGGGGAGAGGGCTGCTCATGTGAGCTAGCTTCCCACACCTTGCAACCTCCAAAAATGCCAGTTCCTTTTACCAATCATCTAAAAACAGTTGTGGTGGGATTAGGCATCAGGATTTGGAGAAGATTTAAAGTGCAGACAGTTGTGGGCTCTCTGGTGATCCATCCTTAAGTGTTTTGTGTGTTACGTTTGGGGGTGTGTGTACAAACACGCTGGTGCATATACATAGGTTTGCATGTATATGACTGTATTAGGTATGGTAAAAATAAGGACTGTAGGGCAATACCATGCACAAATACAGTTTTTACTGACCAAGCTTTTAGAATAAGATTTCCAGTGGAAATAATGGAGTAAACATGAGAAAATAATGGAATAAATAACTGTGGCTGAAAATTCCTAATTGCTTCTGAAAAACCTTCAAGTGGAAGACCTAAGACTAAGAGCTTTGGAAAACTGCACATTTCTGGCTTTTATTTCCATGTTCTTTCTTTCTGTACCTTTGGAAACAAACTAATGTTTTTTCTTTTTTACTTTTTTTTTTTTTTCTTTTTGGTATATTGGTCTCAAAGCACCACAAGGAGGTCTCTCACCAGGAGAAACAAAAGTTGAGAGCCAGGATTCATGAACTCTGTCAAAGGTATGTCAGATAAGGGCTACTTTGTACTTCTATCTAATGTGTTTTCCTTCCAAAGATCTTTTAGTGCTTTACAGATATTAATGAATGGAACTCCTCCCAAACAAAGAACCTCAGGCCTAGAAAAATTAAGCCTGTGCTTCTGAAAGAAACCTCTGTTTCGGATACCTCCATTTTTCTGGCTTGGACTGTAATTTTTAAGTGCTACAGATAGCACACTTCAAAAGGTAATGAAATGGCTTCTCCCAGGACCATTCATCCCTGCTTCTGAATTACCCTTAGAGAGTGAAGGAAATATGAATTGGAGCAGTGTTTTTGTGATTAAGCTATATGTGACCTTCAGATAAGTACAGGCGTCAAATTACCTGTAAAGAAATGAATGGAGGAAATAACCATTGTGGATACAGCAAAGGAAGCTATGGTCTGCTATGACAGCCGATGAAGATGTTGGTGAGCACAGAAGAGGCTTAACTTCACTGAATAAATTATCCTTTTCAATCTAATACCCAGCAAAAGGAGGGAAAGGAGAAAAATGGTGCAACCTGAAAAGAGATCGAATGTGGTTATTTAAATGTTTGATGTTCAGTAATGAAAACTGTTTACCTTCATAATTGTGTATTAGCAGCTAATAAAGGGAATAGATACAGTAGTTTAAAAGTAATAAAATCAACAACAAAGTGTATTTAATTTTAAATTGAATTGCAAGCAAATGGGTGTCCTAATGAACCCCTATGTCAGTGCAGCTCTAAACAAATTAAGTGAAATAATTTCCATCATGAGAAACTAAATAAGTACAAACTTTCCAAACAGACCATTCTTCTTAAGGAAAGAAGTTAACTTCTCAGATATTTCAGGTCTATGAATTAGATAGTGCCATTCAACAACTATCTTCCATTACTTCCATTTAGGACAGCTGGAACCTAATTGCTTGACTGTAGCTCAAGGGTATAACTTCAAAGGTGGCTGACCCTGTGCTTCTTGTATTCAGTCCTAAGCACTGGAATCTTGTCCTCAGTTCTCATAGGTCCTGCCTTGTGCAAAACTTCCATGTATGTCATTGACTCTAACATTTATACTGACCTTCTGACTGGTTCACCTATTGCCTGGCATTTACATGATACAATTTTAATGGCCGAGGAATCAGGAAAACAGTTTAGTTATGCACCAATGGTGGTTTCACTGTGCATATATATGTTTCTAAAAATCAAAACAAACAAAAACAACTAAAAAAAAATCATAAGCAAGGTCTGAGTAGAAACTGATTTGTAGCAATGTGTCAGGAACTTGGAGACTGGAGCATCTGTTTCAGAAGATGGGAATTTGAACTATGTGTTACCTAGCTAGCACACATGCGTGAGCCTGGGATGTTTAGCATGATTGCACTTTCTGTAATTTTCTTGATAAAGAACCATGCTAATTTTGTGGAGGCTTCTCATCACCTAGCATGCAAAGGAGGAAACAGGAATGGAGACACTGGAGCAGAATTTTCCAAAAGCAAATACTAAAGGAAAAAATAAAATACTGAAGGAATGCCTCAGAAGTGCAGTCCAGGAAAATGATGTTGGTTGTTTTTTTTTTTTTTTTTTTTTTTTTTTTTTTGTCTGTTTTTGTTTTTGGTTTTTTTTTGAATACCAGATTTTAACATTTTCTTTTGTGGCTAAAATCTTAACTGAATATGTGGCTTGGCAACCTAAGAGAGCCTGTCCTCTAATTGTCTCTGTAGATGCCCAAGTTAATCTTGAATGGTAAGTGTACCTGATGCAGTGATTTCCCTTTGGGTTCCTATAGTTCCTATCAGTATGCTGCAGGCAGCTCCCTGAATGTCCAGGGTGGCCCACGGCTATTCTGTGGCTGCGAATGGCTTGCTCAGCCTCCAGCTCTTAAGAGCTGCTGTGTCTGTGCTCTGCTACCTGCCCTTTGTCTCCACCTGTGAGAGTGGCTGGAGCATTGCCAGTGTCGGTGTGGCAAACATACCCTCACTAGCCTTTTAAAGCAGGTTGTGGAGGCTGAAGTGTTTTGAGGTCAGCAGAGCATCTGCAGATGTTTTTACCTAGGGCAGTTTCTATTTAGATACTGGTGCTGAGCTGAGACAGAGAAATTGCTCATAGTTCTATGTCTGTTGAAGATGGGATGGGGTTGCCAAAGCCTGTAGCTTTATACTGCTTATTGTAAGTGACTTAGTTTTGCATTTGCTCCTGCTGTGATCTAGGACAAGTTTTTCTCCATACTTTGCCTTCTCTGTATCCTGTGTGCTATATAGGGCAGCTTTGGGTTATCCAATTGTCCTGGGCTGTTCTTATACTATTTGCTGGTGTTCTGTGTTGCCACAGGGACCTGTCTTAAAAAAAAATAAAAAATAATCTTTGAGTTGATCTAATTACCCCCTAAAATTATTTTAACTAAACAAGAAGTTAACATATAACAGTTTAATAGTTCACATACAGCAGAAAATGTGTAAGTATACCTATATATCAACTTATATAACTTACATAGTTTTTTTTAAGATTTTTGGAAGATTTATAAATGATAAAAGATTTATACATAAATTCAGAAGACTTTCCCCTTCATAAAAGGGAAGATTTTTTTATGTGTGTATATATATAAGTTTTTTTTTCAGTAGTTTAAAGCAACCCAGTTCTCAAGGAACCAATGGTTTCTAAAAACCTCTTCTAATTAATTGAAGATGTCAATTAGTCCTCAAAGGGTCAACAGAAGCAATGGCTTCCTACTTTAGTATTCTTCACCTAGAACCTGAGCCCCAGTGCCAGACAGAGCTGAGAAACTTTAGGTACCTCGTATTGACCTGTGGCATAGACTGACAAATACCGTTTTATTGCTGGGGCTGTGACTGCATTTTTCGTGCACCACTTTTTGAAGCCTAGCCATTTCTCTGCTTTAGTACACCGTTGGTTCTCCTGGGTGCCCTGCAAGGCTTATGATAATGTTCAAAGAAAACATCAAACTGTGATATATTAGCAACAGCAAGTGCTTTCTGGGTCTGCAGTTGTAGTTTCTTTCTTTTGAATAGTTCTTCCCTCTTCCCTAACTGCTGCAGAGTGGGAAGTCAGCTGTTGAAAGCAGAGGGGAATGAAAGTGAAGAAGAAATGGCAGCCAGCTTTGGTAACCATGCAGTTCTGAATGCTGGATTAAATGTAGCAACAGGACCTTGTAAGAAGGTGAGGTGTTCTCCATGGAATCATAGAGTGCTCTTTTTCCTGATGCAGATTCCTAAATGACTAGATCAATTGCATTGTGTTGTTTTTTTAATTTTCTTTTTATAGTCTAAGAGGATAGAATTTAGGAGGTTTCCAAATATGCTTCCCAGCAGAAGTAACCATATGCTTAAGGAGAATGTCTAAAGCTATTAATGATGAATCATTTGGGCATGGCTAGAGTTCTTCAAAACAGTTTGTCAGTGCTGGCCAAGCAAAGTCTTTCAGCAGGAGATGAGACAGCTATGCCACCATGCAAATGAGACAGGCTTGAAATATGATGAATCTTCTATCTCCTTTTCCTACTCAACTGGCGCTCGCTTTGAGGAAGGTTGTAAATGCAAGAGAGATTGTGGTATAATTCCTCAGACTGGCGTTTCTGCCCCCCAGTCACTATTCGATTATCTTCCAAATTGCTGTGTTTCAGAGAGATAAAGATTTTTTATGGCTTGCTGACTTGAAACAACCAGAAGAGCCAGAAAAGAGATGGCTAACCGGCCATGCATAGTAATTCCATTGGTAAATGACAAAATCTTTGTTTGTATGACATTTCCAAAATTACTACAGAAGATGAATCTAAAATACAAAATGTCACATTTGGCATGCAAAACTATCACAATATATTTCAGTATAAAATTCATAGAGGCGTTTAATTTAGAATGTGTTTAATAACGAAGTCTGCCTGCATCAGTAATCCTGCCTTGAGGTTTAAAAAGATTGTCTTATTTATTCACATAATGTTAATTTTTTTATATATGATTCAGAAACCAAAAATATTAAGGTTAAATCTTCATTGTTAATTAAGATTTTCTAATTAAGCTGAAAATAATTGTCATTCAGATTAGTTGTTAAGTATGGTTTGTATTGAGAAACAAAAGAAGTTTAACAAATTCAACTGTTTATGTAACTGCTTAATTTAATTCCAGAAGCTTTCCATCTATATGGAAATATGCTATCTCTTCCAAAATAAATCCAAGACAGGATTAGAGAAGAGATTATTAGCTACTGTAGGCTTAAACTGTGAGACTACTAAACCTAGTAGTCAAGGTAGCCATTTGATTCTGAAGTATGGCATGGGTTTTTGTATCACATTGCATTAAAAGACCACCTAGACTGTTTTCTCAAAATAATGGAAGAAATAGATTCCTTAGGAAAAAAAATGTTGATAACTAAATAATTAGTTATTGTAAAGGAATTTTATCCATTGAATTCAATACTGGGGCCAATCTGGGACTCCCTGTTCAGTGCCTGACCCTGCAGATTGCATTTGGGCAGCACTGAAGTATCTGCTGGTGTAGTGGGACAGTCCCTACACCTTTACTCAGCCAGGACTTGTAAGGATCATACTGCTGTGTCCGTTCCCCTCTGCCAACCACTGTGCTATAAGCTGTGCATTCAAAGGAAAGCACCAGAAAGGCAATTCTGATACACAGCACAGCATTTATTCCATAATAAACATTCTGTAACTCAGACAACATCTTGTCAACAGCAAGCAGCAGATGTTTCCTTTTGTCTGGACTTGGAATAAAGGTGCCTGTAGGGAGTTGTTATTAAACTCTACACGTGTTGCACTTTGATTACTATTTTTAAGAGAATCTGATTATATGATAATCGGAAGGTGAAAGTATAGTATGCATATTACACAGGACTAATAGCTTTGGCAAGACTAATAATTAGTATAAAAACATGGCCTGCCCTGTCTTTCTGGGCCTGCAGCCTGCTCACCACATCATGCATTGTGCCTGTCTTACAAAGCATGCCATACTCTTGAAGGTATTGTTTTCCAGTTAATTCTGCCTTATTGTTGCAGACTAATGGCTTTCGGTGTCATACTTCAACAGCTCCGCCTTCCCTCCAAAGATGCCGAGCATTTTATTATTAGTATTTGTAATTTTTTTTATCTGTTGTGTCTGTGACTTTTGACCTCCCTAATTGCAGATCCTCGGTTAACAATAGGTAATTGCAGGTTGAACAAGAAGTATGTTGTCTGCTTTTCAGTAGTTATTTTCTTGAAGAAATTTGTCCATGCTAATTGTATAGTTAAGTTAGCTCTACCCAGATCAGTAACTCAGAGCCCTCTCTCTAGGTTGACTGCTCCAAGACACCACAGCTGATAGAAATTCACGTCAAATGCCTGAGGGGAGTCAAAGATAAGGTCCCTAAAGGCCACTACACCCTCAAAGTTTCTGTTCTCAGCCGCTTAGGTGGTGGCTTGCTGGAGTGGCCCAAAATGAAGGAGCAGCCTCAGGCCAGGACAACGCTGCCTGTTAGTCACGATGGAAACTTCTACAACACTGAAATCTACTTCGAGCAAAGTATCCAGACAGTAAGCAACACTTCTTAAATATGCTGTCTTTGCTTTGAAAGTTAAAACACATCTGCTCTTTCTCCTTCAGGCTTATATATTTAATGCATTCCATCATGTTAATAATTTATTTAATAATTTAAGGTGCAATTTAGGAAGGTGCAATTTTTTTCCCCTAGGTTAACCCTCATCACTCACTCTAAAAGTGCCAAATATACACTACATCATATACTGTTGTCAGCTAATTTTAAATTTTACTTTTATTCTCTCTTATCTATGCAGCTTGTCAGCTATGTAATTTGATTTCTGTAAAGTAGCTTTAGAATAATAAATGAACGAGTGGGTGTATATAAACACATGAATGCCCAAATCCTTCTGTGAGTTTTTAGCTCCATTGACCTCCATTTGCCAAAAAAGCAGCATTTGGATTATTTTGGAAGGAGCCCAAACACTTGAGGCTCTATTCTGTCTTTTGTGACTGAAGCACACATATTTCCCTGCCTAAGCATGCTGTGCGTGGCAGGATTGTTGTGTGTCAGTTGTTCACTGTTGTAGCTAATGCCTAGTGCTGGTTGAAACACTGGTCTCAAATAAACTCTCTGGCACATGAAAGCTTCTTTGCAGTTTGAAAAACAACCCCCATTTCTCTGTGTGGGTTTTTATTTTTGTGTGTGTGTGTGTGTTATGAGACATTGGTAGAATGAGGAGGAGAATCTTTTCAATTTTCAATTATTTATTTTGTAGTATGACCTGAATGACAGATTTCTTCCTCCCCCCTTCTATTGTGGGAAGTGTTGTGTAGATACGGAACGCACATGCAGTCCCTATCCCAAAGAGCTTTCAGATAAAGCAACTTTAATGTATGGTATTGATGTTTTCAGTTATTTGGAGATAGGTCATTTCAGCTATTTGGTTTGTGATTATAAAGTGCTGCTAAGTCACGTTTTCTGCTTTTTAACTGTTTATCATGTGAAATCGATAATGAACTGTGTATGTAAATACATCTGTTGGTATGAAAAGAATCACTTATAGAGGGAGGGAAACTTTGAATGTGACTGTCACATGATGTTAAAACAAATATATGTATCTGTTGGAGAAATCACTGAGCTGTGACTCCTTCAGAAGCAGGACACATGCATCCTGCTTACTGCCTTGAAGACAAACAACTGTCATCTTAGGCTCCACTGAAAGGAGAAGACTACAGGCACTACAACTGAATGACTGGCATGCCCTGCTTCTTGCTTTCAGGATCTTGCTTCTTCTGGGTCTTGCCTGCTACTTTTGCTCCTGCTACTTTTCCTCCTGCCTCAAGAACATTCCATGTTGAAAACTGTGTTATCTCTCTTCTCAGTACTAAGCAAGAGCTAGTTCAGATTGACCCATCTTTTATCTAGCTGCTCTTAGATGCAAAAGAACTCCTGTCCTGGGTTTATGGAGTAAGCCCTTGATTTGTGGAGTAAGTACAAAGTCCACATGCTTGTCTTTCTGTTGGTCTCTACTGGGTTGTGTAGACACCTCAGTAACTGCTTAAAGGTGGCTATAAACCTTCATCCAAAGGTCTGAGAGAAATGCTTTGTACTTTTATCACTTTTCCAGAGTTTGCTTTAAAGTCCTTAATGAGTCTCACAGAGGATATTTAAATTAAAAACTTCATTTTTAGTGTAGAGAACCAGGGTACTGGTCTCGGGCAAGTCCACTAAAACTTTGGTACCATGTGGAGAAGCTGGATTAAATGATCTTCTGATGATTCTCTGTCTTCACTATGGTATAAAGACAGCAAAATCTTAATGTCATCATTTTAGAGAACCTCCTCCACCAGCTCATTTTGGAGACATAGGTGTTATACCCTTGATGATTCAACCTTTCTGTTCTTCCACCTTGGTATTGGCCCATAACCTTAGCATTTCAAAAGAAACCATCTATACTGAGATGAGGAAAATTTTAGCTTCAGATGGGAAGCATCTACAAAACTTCGTGAGATCTTAGTGCTGAGCTCCAGATGAACATCTGGGTTTGAACACAATCTTAGATGCAGCAGTGCTGCCTTGGGATGTATTACAGGGGGAAAAACACAAGTACTCACAAATGAAGTACTCACAAACAGCTTTTGTTTTCATTGGCCAGAATAATGGTAGAAGTTCAGTGTAAACATGCTGAAAATGGAGACATGCACACTTGATATTGAAGGAAAGCTTAGTTTTAACTAATATATTAGAAGAATTGTTCCAGAACACTACATCCTTCCAAAAATAATAACCCTGTCATGTCGGCAAAGTTGGTGTCAGCATGGGTTACCTGCTGCGTACAGAAAGTGCTGGTCATGTAAGTTAGATCTGCCTCAGGGCTAGTCTGACTTGCACACCCGACCTTTCAAAAATGTTTTTTGTTCATTAATCAATGTTCTTTACTTCAGTTTGCCAGCTTCCATTCTTTCCCCTCCTTCACTGTCTTCCTCTTTAGTTTGTCAACCTACCTCCCACAATAACCTCTGACTGCTTATTAGGCAGAGGCTCCTAGTAGCTCAACTTGAATTTTATTTGGCTTTCAGTAGGACCAAACAGTCATACGAGTCATACTTTTACTTGAATTATCCTGGACAAAACACCTATGAATGCTTACGATTGCAATAAAATGCAATTACTGTTTCGACTGATGCAGGTTTTTTTTTAGGAATAGCAATGTTCAGAAACATGAGCTAAAAGGGACTTGGTTTAGACTGCATTTCAAGGACTTCGTCATATGTTTAGTTTATGCAAGGGAACTTTAGATTTGGATGGGTTAATGCTGTCTAGTTTAGATGAAGTAAGAGCTATTTTGAAACTTCACCTACATTATAACACAAACTGAATGTGAACTCAAGCTGAGATTCAAAAAATGCAGTAGGTTGACCCAGGCGGTAAAGAAGCTTTGTTCTTAAACTTTCTGTGTACTCATTTTTCTCAGGTCTGAAATGCAAGTTGAGTAGAGGATAGGAAAAGAGGTATGTTTACTGTGCATCTAGTAATGCAGTTACACAATTACATTGTCCTTGGCAGCACCTGCACAGATAAGTCAGCATCATCTTTACACTAGACCAAGGATTTTACTAGTATAATTTCCTTATTGCTGCTCATGGTAGCTAAGATTCTACTATAGATAAGACCCAAGTAGTCAGTAAACATTTTCGTTTGTGGTGTATTTAAAGCAGTGTCTTATTACTTCATAGGATCATGTCCCAGTGTTAGCAGGTGCATGTCATGTTTTTCAGCTTAATGATGACTTGAAGAGCCCAAATGAGTTGTGGTATGTGGAAATTTAATTTTGTTAAATTAAAGGAAAAGTGGTGGGATTTTTTTTTTGTCAGCTTTTCTTAAGTTAGTTTGGCAAACATTAAAATAGTTGTATGAAGCAATTACAAAAGTAAGAACAAATCTTAACTTTTCAAAATAAAAATATTCATAGGCTTCAATGGCGTGAAAATTGGAGTGTGGCAAAAGTATTTCTCTTTTAAAAGATTTCAGTTATCAGGACCAAACTATTTTGCTGTACATCACTATTTTCACTTAGTAAGAGAACGACTTCTTTTTAAGGAGAATGTTCCTATTTCAAGTATCTTCAATAAATTATAAACATTTCTGGAACACTTTTCCAGAAAAAATATTGCCTGTTAGGAAGCAAGTTTTTGTTCAGAAAGGAAAGTTCAGATAGGAAATCTTTAGCTATTGTGAAAAGCACTATAAGCCAATGAGATTGCTTGAAAGTGACATTTAAAAACTTTCGTTGAGCTGTCAAGTCACCTGGGATGTCAGTACAGCCCTGATGAGCAGAAGCAGGGACAATCGTGTCAGTGTGGGGCTTCCCAAGCTACTTTTTAATCCTGGATCCTGCTGCACCTGTTCAGCATCAGTCCTTAATTCTCTGCCAGCCCTCCAGAACTGGCACTTCAGCAAAAAAAACCTGAGGTCCAGAAATATGTGAGCGCTGCTGCTACTCTTATTCCACAATGTACCTGGAACTCGGCATAGCACTAAATCAGTTCATATGCATATAAAACCACTGTTGCTGACAGAACAGTTCATAGATCTGTAGATTTTTAAAGAGTATATCAACTGGTTAATATTTATGTACCAGTGTGGCAAGGTACTTGCAATATTATAACAGTAGCTGGGTACCATTTTGTTTTACTTGAGGGAAATTCAATATGAATAAAACAGCAACTTTTCAAACATGACATTTAATCCACGCATGTAAATCATACCAGGAGATCTATTATTCATTATTAAAAGGGCACCATATTTTTATTACACTGAAAATGAAACACAAATGCTGTGAAAAATTTAGTGCCTTTTCCTGAAGTTTCAGGACACTTATCATGCAGTCATCTAGCAGGGGCTGACACTCATTTTAAAATATAGCTACAAAATTAATAAATTTGAATTCTTTTGCTTGAAAAAGAGGATGTTCTATTTCACTGAATGAGGTGGATTTATTTTTTATTTAAGGCTTCCTAAATACTTAAGATGGCAAAGTACTTTGGTAATGTTCACATTCAGAGTTAGATATATAACGAATAAAGTTCATATCTTTGCTGCTATTAGTCATTTCCAGCATTTTCTTCCCTGAAGTGCATTTTGAAAACTACATATATCAGAAACTGATTAACATGACCTACGGTATTCATTCTTAAAATATGATGAAACAAACAGTTTCGAGGACCTTATTTCCTGTGTGTCAGCAGCTGTCTAAGGACCGTGATGCTTTTAATAATTACAAAACAAGGTATCATTAGGAAAAGTAGAGCACAAACTTTTTTTTCTCTCGCTCCTCTTATTTTATTCTTGAGTGAAATGCTGGCACAGATGAACATTTAGCTCTAGGACACTTTATAGGACATAACATAAGAGTTTGATACACTATGAAAAAAGATAGGAAGTAATATTGCCTGGTAGTGCCAGAGGAGTTTCAAAATGAGAGCCACTTAAATTTTGCCTCGATGCAATTATTTGTAGTTGGGATGATAAGGTGCTACGTGAACCTTTTGGTAAATGCAAGAACTAATCTTAGACAGATGCTGTATTTATTTGAAGACTGCAGGTTTAGTTTGGTTTTGTTTGGGGTTTTCTTCTCTTTTTTTTTTGTGCAGCAGGAACACTTACTTGTTACTGCTTCTATTTTGTTTATCTGGGTTGTTTTCTTTTGGGGGAGGTTTGGTCCTCAACTCTTATTTGCTTAATGTCTTTCTGCAAGAGCACCTCAAAATGCACGTTTTCAAAGCAGTTCTGTTCTGCTGTGGCATCCTGGGAGACAGACCTCTGCAACATGCAGTGAGCTGCCCTCAGACTAGGTGCTGCTTATACCACATGGCTAAGAGCCCCATGCTGCTCAGGTTGGCTGCTAGCCCTTCAAAAGTGGTCTTCTCCCCAGGTGGCTGTGAGTCATTCTCCTTGCTCTGCTCCCATCAGAAAGTGCCAAAGGGACCTCCTTTGATCTAGGGGTCTGTTGTATACAGATTCTGTTCCATCCTATAAGCTTCAGCCAGGTGGTTTCTCTAGAGACCTTTACTAGCCCTAGATGGACTTTCCCAACATGGAAAACTCAATTTCCAGCACTGTGTGAAGACTTGCAGGGATTACTGAAACACTGCATTCAGCCCTGGGGCTCTCAAAACAAGAGGGACATGGACCTGCTCAAGTGAGTCCAGAAGAAGGCCATGAATATGGTCAGTGGGCTGGAGCACCTCTCCTTTGAAAACTGGCTGAGAGAGTTGGTTTTTTTCAGCCTGGGGAAGAGAAAGCTCTGGGGAGACCTTATAGCTCCCTTTTCGTGCTTAAAGGGGGCCTATAAGAAATCTGGAGAGGAGCTTTTTACAAGAGCATGTAATGACAGGACAAGGGGTAATGGCTTTAAACTGAAAGATGCTAGATTTAGATTAGCTATTAGGAAGAAGTTCTTCACAATGAGAATGGTGAGGCACTGGAGCAGGTTGCCTGAAGAAGTTGTGGTTGCCCCATCCCTGGAATTGTTCAAAGCCAGGTTGGATGGGGCTTTGAGCAACCTGGTATAGTGGAAGGTGTCCCTTCCGCTAGAAGGGGGTTGGAAGTAGGTGATCATTAAGTTCCATTCTAACTTAACCATTCTATGATTCATTAAGTCTAGCGTACTGACATTGCAAAGCCATTGCATATTAGAATCTATTGCATCTACCTTATTTAGCAATGTGCAATTGATTTACATATGCAAAAGGTTACTACTTATTCCAGGTTTTGGTAACTAACTGAAGTTACTTTTCACATGCTGTTTAGTTACTGTGTTCTGGTGGTGGAGCTCTTGGAGACACCCACTGGACTGTACTGTGCGTGCTTTTTTAGCTTAGACCAACACATACTGTCCAAAGACCTCAGAAATATGGCCTATATTATAATGCATCATATCTAATGAGATTAAGGTATGTGGTCTGTGTTGGAAAAATCTAGTAGACATATATTAAAAATCATGAGTGTCTAGGGACACGGTTTTATTTTGGACCATTCCATGGCCTATTCTCTACCTAAAGCAAAATTATATCTCTAAGCTTGGTGTAAACCATGGGATACAATAGTTGTACAAAAGCCACATATTATCTGGGGCAGATCACCAGGAATGTAGAATGCAGCAGCTTCTGCCTGTATCCTTTAGCTCCAAGTAAACTCCAAACAGCAGAGGACACCAAGAGCAAAATAAATACCTGCCACAACAAAAAAATGCTATGAGTGGAAAAATGGAGCAATTCCATGCCTCACCTGGAACTGTGAAAAGGGGCTCAAGCTGTATTTTGTCCATATCTGCAAGTTGTAGAAGCCAGCAAAATGCCCTCGGAAGACAGTTTTTTTTTTATACATAAAAGATCTGGTTTTGGAGCATTTTACATTTCAAATAGTTATTTATGGACTCAGGATGAGCAGGTTAGTTGCAAAGCTATACTACATAAATGGGAGGAATAGTTTATGCCAAAAAAGAACAAAAAGTGATCCCGATTAAACATGCAGTTTTTAAGCAGAGCACACAAGGAAAAGAGGGTTTGTTATCAGGAGTTAATCTTCTTGTTTTTTTGCTGAAGGGATGGTAGCTGAGCCTCTGGAAAGACAGCAGAGCATGACCAGGTCTTGACAGTCCAGAGAAGACTAAAGGAGTGTGAGCTTCTTATTGTCACAGCTTCCCTGGTGAAGGGAACATTGCTGTGTCCTGGGCTGGACTGAAGCTTATGGAGGAAGGGTATGCTATGCTATGTGACCTGTGATGTGGAATCTAGAACAACGGCAGGCAAGAGACCTGAGATGGAGCAGTGGGTGGAGCAAAAAGGAGGGGAAAGCTGCCTGTTGCTGCGCCGGAGCCCTGAGCAGGCAAAGTGACACTGCTGTTTGACTCAGTCCTGTGTGCTGACCTAGCCGCATCTCCATGAGGCTCCTTGGCTCTGAGTGGTTTACTGAGCAATGTATGTGTCCTCTTGACACAAAAGAAATAAACTCTGCTGTTGTGTGTCAGTGGCCTAAGTTATCCCAAGAAAACTCATGCTCTGACCATGCTGGAATCAATCTTGGGAATACCTGAGGTGGGAGTGGCAGGAGAAGCTGGGGTTCCTGCTTTCCTCTAACAAAGACAATTTCTCCCCTCTCAAGATGAGGCCAGAATCTGCCCAGGCCAACGGTATATCACCAGAAACACTCGGGGAGGCTGGAGCTGGCTGTACCGTACGTTACTACTCCCTGCCGGTCAAAGAACAGAAAAGAATTAGCAGCAGATGTGCCAGGACAATTAGCAACAGATGCGGGGGCTAAAGCTCACAGAATGCAAACATTATTCCCCTGTATTTGGGAAGATAAAAGGCCAGATTCTGGTCCTCTGGTGTAAGGTAGTCGTGCTGCATGTGATGCTGCTAGAGTTAACTATGCCTTGAGTTATCTCTCCTAGAGGAAAAGGCAGTGGGGAATTGTTGTTGCTCTGATAACATGGGAAAAAGCAGGAGGTGTTTCCATCAGGGCACTTGGTGTGGCTCTGGGAAGGAGCCAGGCTGCTTTGGCACAGTGTGTCAGGAGAAATCCTGCTTGATGCCACTGCTCCAGGACTGAAAGCAGTGGATAAATTGCCTGCTTACAGATACTGCTGCCCTGTACTCCATGCAGCTCATCTGTGATCCTGAGCTCGTGTGCTCTGCCACAACCACTTCTGGTCTGTAATTCCCCACAATCAGGGAAGTTGGGATACAGGAAAGATGGTGGTACTGCATAAAGGCTTAAGGAGATGTGCAAGCTGCAGGGAGAGGAAAGAGTCAAGGTCATTTGACCTATGCCAGGCTTGAAAGTTGTGCTCATTTTTTCAGAAATTAAATTAAAAAAATGAAAATGGGGAAATGAGTGATAGTGTGGAGCTGCATGGTCTTCCTTTGATTTGTGTGTTATTTTGTATTCAGATACCTGTTCAAAGACAGGCAGTGATGGAGGGCTGGGGAAGCAAGTTTCCAGTTACTCCAGGACGTTCTGATGATAGATAGGACTTTTGGAAACCCTAATAACATGATATTTTATTTTTTACCTCAGTCTGTGTTTTTATTCCCTCTCCTCTGGCTTTTTATAAATTTCAAAGTTACACAAACACTTCCCAAGAATGCCCTTCCCTCTGCCTATATGCTGGCCTTTCACATCAACAGGGAGGTCTTGAAATCTGGTCGTGAAAACCCCACCTTATTTTGGCAATAACAGCCTTGCCTCCAGCACTACTCATTTTACATAGTGAAATAATTTTTTATTTGTTAACGAAATAGCTTGATTGGAATTGCTTCTTATTTAAAAGGTTTTCTACCTGTGTTGTACACCACTGAGATTTGTTTGCTGCAGTTTTCATAACTGGAAATGATGAGCTGTTCATGGTGTTTTGTGAGGCTCTTCTGTGTAACAAGTAAACACTGAATTACCTTTTGATATTCAAATTCACTTTAATCCATTTGGGTTGTATATGTTTAGTGGTCAAATTTTTTGTGTTACGTGAATTAAGCAATGTCCTTTTTCTTCAAAGTTGAAAGTATTTGAAGGTGTAGAGGAGAGAAGCAAAGGTTTATTTCTTCTCTGACAAGGTTAAAGCCTAAAAGTAAGTCAGACAAAAAAACCCAAATCCTCACACTGGGTCTGTTTATTGAAATATTCAAATAGAATTCATTCTCTCTCTAGAGTAAACGATTTCTTTGCTGAAATTATGGTGGCATATGGGGAAGTAAGATGTATTACAATAAAACCGATATAAAACAGTTGAATTCAGAAATAGTGGCAAGAGATAATTTTAGTTCACTATGATTTAATTCAATTAAATGCAACACTGTTAACTGCAGACTAAGAAGAATTACTTGTGCCTGTGCAGGCATACATAACATTATTTATTCTCTGCTGCATCTCTCTTTGCAGAAGAAATTACAGTTGTAGAAAATGGGCGGTGGATGCTTTCATAGCACTGTAAAAGGCTATATACCTCACAGACCTCAATACAAATTTTACCTGAGCAAAGAGAAACGGCGAGATATGGTGTTAAAGAGTAGACCTATTAAAACCCAGGATGCTGTGTTTACACAGTATGCTATCTTTGAACACCAACAGTGTTGGTGCAGACTTGTGGACTGACTTACCAAATAGTGCCTCATAAGAAGTTGCCACCAGCATGGAAAATACTACTGCTGATTTTTTACTTTTTTTTTTGTAATTATTATTTGCTTTTGGTTTTGTTTTTTTTTTTCCTCCCTCCTTTCAGAAGCAAAACAGTTCATGAAAACAAACTGGCCAGTTAGAGCTGCCTGTGCCTTGCCTGTCCCGAGCACTGCCCTGAGTCTCTTGAGAGAGAGCAATTACTGATTCCCTTCCTCCTCCTCTGACCCCTGAGCTGTTCCCTGCCCTGTACCTGAGCATGACAGCCCAAACCCACAGAGGCATGCAGGCACTCAAGGACCATGGATTTCAATTGGAGCAATGTGCCTAAATGTCTTTGTGCACCTATGCTGATGGGTTTGTGTTGGCAGTACCACAAATCCCTCCTCCCAGGCTTGTTACCGGGGAGGAGGCTAACGAAGGGCTGGCGGAACAACACTGCACTTCTTCCCAGGCCTGCCTGACTCTGTGGCTGAGAAACAGCGAGCTGTGATGGAGATGCGTGTTCTCCGTGGTGATGGAAATAAGTTTATCATGAGGCTGTTGAGCAGACCTGTTTTCTTTTTGAAATTTTCTGCTTCAGCCTGGCTGTCCCTTCCTAAATAGCACTTCCTTCATATAAATCACACTTCTGGTGGTCGTCAGGATGGAAATGAAATCCCGTAGGAGCCTGTGTGAGTGCTTGGCACATTGGCACGGAGTAACAGGTAGAGACTTAGCTGGGATTTTTGTGTAAATTCAACAGAAAGAATTTTATTACTTGTAGGTAAGTTTTATTTGACTGCGCAAACAGATGTGTGATACTGTTCTACCTGGGCCAGACACCCAGTGTTCATGCATAAGGACTCCTAGAATGATAATCCTTACAACCTCAGTCTTTGTAGTACACAGGCATGTGACAAAACTCCTTGGTTTTGTTTTGTTGCTATGAGTTTGGATCATGGCACGACTTAAATACCCAGCTACTGTAACTGTAAGCAAAGGGATGTCTCCTGTCTGAAAGAGTGAGTTTGCAGTCTATGTCCAGTATGAGAGTTTATAGCAAATGAAGCATAACTGTGAGAAGGAAGCAAAGGAATAAACTTTTAATAGTCACAATGATTACCCTTACACCAACTTCTTGACCACTCTCTGTTTATAGGCAGAATTGCAAAAGAGCATATACTGTTGTGTTATTATTAAGAAAAGAGTAAGTCTGGGAAACAAGGGAGAAAACAAAAAGGATGTTGTGAGGTGGCAGTGCTTTTAGCTGTGTGTGCTTTGGGATTGTTCAATAATGCAGATAACTGCCTTTGATCGTAGAATTGTAACCACTATCTTTTTTTTGTAGCACAGAGGTTACTGTCTAGCACCCAGCTAGCCAAATGAAATGTATGGCTTGATTAAGGATCTCTTTTGTCAGTAATTTGTGCCTAATGTTTTTAGCTTTCCCACGGGCTGTTACAGAAAATGGTAAATCTGGTTTAAATGAAACCTGATACTGTTAATGGTTTAATAGCAGCTGCCACAGGGTTATGGCATTTTTCAACAGATGCTTCTGTTTCATTTTAAGCCTACACTAAGTCTTAGAATATATTTACATAATTAATATAAAGTACACCTACATAATAATGACAATATTTATAGTTTTAAAAGATTTCCTTAAATTACTTCCTCTCTATTGCTGTTATCTAAAACGAATATATAACTTGAAACAGGAAGGCATATTATTAGAAATATTAATTTATATTTATCTCTTAAAAAAATATAGAATGCAGCACAACTGTGAACATGTAGCATTTCCTAACATAGCAGTTATTATTATGGGTAAATTCCTTAGTTGCTTCTGAAAGAGAAGAAAAAGTTTGGCTGTACTCGAGTTGTGCTTATTGTCTTGCCTACTATTCTATCAGGAGTATAAAAATAATACTTGTATTTAAAAATATCAGTCAAGAAAGAGCTACATTGAGATATGTATTTATGTGCAGAAATATTTGAAGTAGTAAAGGTTTGTGGCTGGTTGTCAGCTGCAGAATGTTGTCTGATTTAGGAAATCTCTGCTAATATAAGAGAACTTCGGCATTTTACATTTTTAATAGTGGGTGATCAGTTTGGATGGATGTCTTCTATTTGGGGGTCTTATTCTGAATTTCAAAAAATACTGAGGGTATATCCTACAGGACACTTAGACGATACCTGTGAATGTAATGGTCTTCTGCAGGTATATGCCAATTCACAGGTAGGAGAGAAGACAAAGATGTTCCTCTTTCTCTCTTAAGCACAACCTTCCCTTGCCTTGAAAGGCAAGGAAAGGCTGAGCAGGAGTTTGCAAGGCAAGCATACTAAGGCATTTGCTGCTATGAACTTTGAGGACTGAAATGCAAATAAAAAAATGTAGAAAAAATTCAAATAACAGAACAATATCTCTATTAGGGAAGCATCCAAGATAATTTTTTTTAAGAGATGAAGCAGTCCTAGCTCCCTATAATCCAGGAGAATGTGTAGGAGCAATAACAAAGGAGAAATTTTGGTGCTTGAGAGATGTAGCTGACGTACTTTTTTCCCCTGTCCCCAAGTGGCTATGCTTCAGAGCTGTTAGCCAGAGTATGATAGTAATCACCTTCCCTGTTCTAGTTTTTGTGAGATGTAGCTGACATGCTTTTCCCCCCTGTCCCCAGGTGGCTACCCTTCAGAGCTGTTAGCTAGAGTATGATAGTAATCACCTTCCCTGTTCTAGTTTTTGTATGATTTTGTTTAATTTGACCTTTTGAATAGTCTTTGCCATGGGAACACAATTGCTCTAGGCCCCTAAAGCATTGGTAGCCCTCTTCCGCAACTCCAAGCTGCTTAGAAGAATATCTTTAGCTATCTTATGAAAAGTGTAAACAGTATTTATTGAGTTTATTACCTCAAAATTCATTTTTACGCTACCTTGAGTTTCACATACCTTGCAAGAAGAGTTTTCCTGCTTTAATCTGAAGGAGGAGGGTTATTGTGTACCAGTATTATTCCCAGAACTGGGTGGAGAAGAGTTTATGACTCAGTGAGGAGCAAGACTGCAAGTGTTCTCATTGGGTATTTGGATGAGCTCTCCGTGGCTGATGCAAGAAGAACCCAGTGAATTTCAGTAAGCCCTCACAGGGACACCTCAGTTTTCCAAATTGTATTGTTTCTCTGTCTTAAAGTTTTCTAGTGGCAATGTTTTTCCACCAGTGGCAAATAAAGACAGAAAGTGAACGCTTTCATAAAGCCAAGGGCAAAAATGAAATCATAAAATTAACATGAAAAAAAACCCACAGCATTTTTTATCAGAGTGAAAAATTGTTCAAATACATTATTTTGTGGAAAGAGCTGTTAATTGTTTTAGTGTGCAAAATTGATTCAAAGGTATGAAGTTTGTAGAGCTTTATATGATACAAGAAAGCTGGTTGTGATGTTTTTATGACTAATACATCTCTCTTTTTCTCCTTTGGTAGGTTCTACCACCTACAAAAGCTGTGAAGCCAGGCATGGTCCTCCTTTTTGAACTCTTCCTTCTTCGTGGGACACATACTTGGATTGATCGGGAAGTGGGATGGGGAGCTTTCCCTGTGTGTGACAACAATTTTAATACTTTGGAGGGAAAATTTAAGTGTCCCTTCCTTAGGGGCCATTACGACTCCAAAATTGACCGATTCAAGAAAATTGAAAATTTAATTTCTCAAGACTTGGATCACTGGTTATGCAATCTCTATTTCCAGGTTTGTATTTAGAAAAATTAGGCCTGTTTTTTTAGTAACTGTTCCTCAGAACAGATTCCACTTTCCTTCCAGAACAGATTCTACTTTCCTTCTGTCAGCCTTAAAATCAATACTGTCTTTCCAAGAAGCAGTTTATCAACCTACCCAATAGGTATATAAAGAAAATGAAATGCATCTCCAACTTTTACATGAAATTAGTGTTTTTTTTTTCAGCCAGATTTTAGTATTATTTCAAATATCAAAATATTATTTGGGGTGCTGAGTAATTGGATCAAAAAATTAGATCAAAAGTTGGAAAAAAAAAACAAAATGCAGTTTGAGCCTGCCACCAGCACATGTTAATTTTCTCCACAGATTTAGTAAATCTCAGAGGTACTTTTGCTTGGCTACAAAATAAAAATAATGTTTTTTATGATATTTTTGCATTTGATACTGTTTGTCTGGGATCCCCAGCTAATAAGCAAGGCTCTGTTGTGGTAGGAAACTTACTTAGAATTATGTCCAAAACCTATTCACGATGTGACATTTTTTGGATGTCTGGTGAAAATGGTTCTGAAATAAGAACTTCTTTTCAACAGAAGCATTCTCTGTTTCTGGACTGGGAAATTAAGGGCTTTATTGTAAGTGAAGTACATTTCCTCATTCAGAATCTTAATGAGACCTCAAACTTATATCTTTTTTATAGTCATGTCTGGCTCAGGAAAAAACACACCAAAGTAGATGAACTTTGAAAGCATCTGAATTATAACATGTGGGTTTACTGAATAGAATGTGTAGTTATTATTTTTCTTGTAGTGGCGATTTTCAGGCAATCTTAATTTTTGGGTCTACCGAGAATAAAAGGATGTGAAAATAGTTTCAGAATCATGAAGAGAAATAAGAATTTATATACATATATCAAAATATACCTAAGATATGTTAGGAAAGAGAATTTCCGAAATGACATTAGTAAAGCTATGGCATAAAAATGACAAGAGTCAAAATGTAGGGTAATCGGGGTAGATCCCAAAGCTGCAAAATTAGTCTTCAAACAAAACATATAGGCTGGGATGATTTAATGATCCAGGCTATATATATTTTCCCAGATGATTCTGAATTTGGATTGTGAGTCAAACCCATTTACTGGGATGTCTGCCTTTAGTCTGTAAGCATGGAGAAGACGTACTTGGGAAACAGATAAGAGACAGAACTTGAGTAAGTTAGTAGTAAGTTAGTAAACAGAGTAAAGAGAAACAAAAACTTCCTCAAATCCTCATAGAAGCATCTCAGGCTTCTAGGGTTCACAAATATTGTACAAATGAGCGTGTTCTGGTGTTGTGGAATACACAACTGCTTATTCTCATTTTTTTTTTCTTTTTGTAATAGATAATTAAACTACCACAGGATTCAGATGAGCAAAGTAAGTGTGGTATGCATCTTAATCTCCCGCCTGAACATGTTATGTATTCAAGCCCTGCTGAAAAGAATGGTGTCTCAGAGAATGTTGAACAGCCTGGACTGCAAGGTGATGGATTCAAACTTTCATGTTTTTATCCAGGCTTTCATTGGGGCAACCCATAGTTTCATTCCAGTGTTGGCTTGTCGTTATTGTCTTGTTAAACTAGATTTTCCTCATTCACATGTTGGTCCAATATGTATTATAGCAGGAATATTGTGATTTTTTTTTTTTTTAATTAAGATTGCTTAACTTCATTTTCAGTTGTGAGCAATTTAAACCAGCCTCATTGCTGAGGATGAAACTTTCTGTTCTGGCCACTGTTTGAGACTAAATAATGCTTGGAAAGTTTTAGCAATAACAATTCAGCTGCTTATGACACCAAACTTACATGAAGAAAAAAAAAAAAAAAGAGATACTTTTTTGTCTAATTATTTCTTGAAGAACTCTAGCATTCCCTGGGCTACAGCTGGGACTTCAAATTTGTCAGGAAGGTAGTTCTGGCATCAGCAGTATGCCTTACTGTTACTCCTATGAAATCCCATTAAGATTCAATCAAGTGGTAACCCATAGGAAACACAAATTATTATTTTGCTTATCTGCAACAGACCTCACAGAAGCTTTCTTAAAAACATCATGGAATGTTACTTGTAGACTGAGCATCCTCCCTGGCCTCTGTGAGTCTCATGCTGTAGCTACGCTGAAGACATAATTGACTATATTGCAATGGACTCATAAATTGCTCCTCTTCTGTTAGAAATCCAAGAATGAGAATGGCAGGACATTGCTATTTGTTTTTCTTTTTTATAATGTGGGATCTGACTTCCATGGATAAAAATAATTCTTTGTCATATACAGACATTTCTATATTCCCTCTTGTTTAATGAACTGAAGGATGCAGCCAACACACAGGTTGTAGTGTCTGTGTGAAACTTATTTGCAGATCTGAAATGGAGGTTTAGCTCTTCAGGCATTTGAGAACAGCAGCAGTGATGCATTGTAGAAGGCATGGGAGGAGAAAGACTAGGATACTGGAAAAAAAGAAAGAGAGCGGATAAACAATAATCATTTAGCATAGAGAATGGGCAGCTCAGGTTGGAAGCATAACATGAAAAGAGGCCAGTAAAAGTATTTTTCAGACAGTAAGTATTGATTTAGGATATAGAGAAAATGAGATTTGCCTTATGATGCTTTTAGGCTTAGTAGTAACTGCGCTGTGATCTAAAGGCTTTTATATTACCACCCTGATACCAGCAGCATGGAAGTGTAAACATACATTGTACTGAGGAGCAAGGTCATTTTTGTTGCCATATATCTTCTACATGTCTGCTATGGTGCACTGAGATGCAGCACAAAGCCATGAAGAGCTGATCCAAAAAGTGGAGCTGCAGACAATTTTTCTCAACATTCAACAAAATTTTTCTTCTTCTTCTTCATAACAGAAGAGTTATGGACAAGTTCTTAATAAATCAAACTTGTCCTTACCATTGTTTGGTCCTATGATCAGTCTTCACATGCATGCAGAAGCACATGTATACAGAGAGGATGCAATTTAATAGGTCACAATTCTGGAAACACATGGGAAAAACTCGTGATACGCAGTTTGAGAAGTCCAGAAGATGTATTTCTGAGAACTGAGTAAGAACATTAGTATATATTGTATTTTGTGTGCAGACCTCTGAAATAAGCTAATAAGCTGATCATGGAATATCTGCAATTTCCATGCCAAACAGATTTGCACTAACAAAATTTTAAGGAGTAATTTTTGATATTGTTTATATTTATTTATTTTTCTTGGAACCTTCTTTAAAGGTATTATTAGCTGCTAATATCCCCCATGGGTTTGTTTTTTAATGTTTCTATGCAGTCCTACAGTATGCTGTTTCTGCTGGTGATATGTTGCTAAGAGATTTAATAATGGGTAAACAAACACAACATGTGGTAATCCATTTCAAATTAAAAGTTTATTAAATGCTAGCTTGATGACTTTCTGGCTATTTACAATTAAAGGAGCAAACCTTAGAGAACTGGAGATCACATGGTGAAAATCACAACTTCCAACATTTCCAACAGAAAAATGTGTTTATGATCTGTGGCAAGCTGTCACACATTGATATGCTCTATAAATACTATATTATATCTGTTAAACCACCAAAAGTGTGTGGGGAAAAGCTCTGTTAAAATTACATTAAAGTTGAGACACAAACCAGAGAAAGCAAGAACACTCTAAACGAAGACTAGTGTTCTGTAACTCACTCTACTGCAGTAGTCTAAATAGTGAATGATCTTACATATCGATGATGTATATGGTACTGCAACATATAAGAAAATAGAGCAGGTTAGGAGATAGTATTTTAATCTTCACTTCAAATTTGTCTTTGTTTTAGAAGTTTAAGACAGAACCTTCATATTATTTCCATTAACTCCAGGCTGCATTATTCTTTTAAACCACAACCCTGTGTTGGGCTAGGTATGGCTCTTCCCTGTTGCACAGAATCTTTCTTCCAGAGTACAGTGCAGTGGAATACAACCCAATACCTCCCGTTCTACCTGCTTTGTAGATCACGGTGCACAGTATCAGATCTAGCATATCTCTTAGTCCAAATAGTATCTTCACTCTGTTCTTTTGAAGTGGTATTCCATGAGAGATTCATGGAAAAAGACAGCTTCTGCTTTCATGACCACCATCCTTTACTTTTTTTGAGAAAAGCCTCTGTGGCTGTTCTGTTGCCCCATAAAGGGATCAACAGTCCCTGTCAATGAATAAATGACATTTTTTTTTTCTGTGGAATTCATTAGCCATTGTGTGGAAGGTAACAACTTTAACAGAATAAGTATAGGTAGGAAGATTTGATTAAAAAAAACAGAAACGTTGCCTCGATAGGCTTGGATTTAAACCAACCCAGTCTTCTAAATGCATGAAAACTTCAGAAAAGTGTGTCTGTCCATAAATATACAAAGTCTTGAATAGAACTCTTTTTCTCACTGTGACATCCAAAGCAAGATTCCCTTCGACTTCAGTGTCCATAGAAGAGGGAATTCACGTGTGCAAAATGTCAGTGTAACTCTGTAACTGCTCTTTCATCCTCAGAAAAGTAGCTGAACATCACTCCTATATTTGTTATCCAGTTCAAACACTTTTAGGTCAAAGTCTCATTTGGGAAGCTTTACTATGCACTTGTTGGGAACATTCTTCTAAACACTCGCTTTTCTGTCTGGGCTGTTACTCTGACAAATACCTATTTGTGCCCATCAGAAATGGTGATCAAATAAAATAGGCAAGTACAAAACCGTATTATATATACTTATATATGTATTGTACTTTGACGCTTGGTAACTTGTAGAACCAGAGGAAAACCTTTCCCATTCTAGTAACTTACACCTCTTTATGTTGGCCAGTTTGAAGTCCTGAAGTTATGGTGATCACTTTACTAGCGTATAATGACATGCAGTCAAGACCTAAAAAGTTCTCCTCCCTTACAAGGGAGAAGGTAGAAGAGTTGCTGAGGGTGATCAAGATACTGAAAAAATTATTTTGTGCCAAACTGTGTGCAGGTTTTGGTCAAATTACAGCAGAAATCAATACCTATATTTAAATAGTCATGACCAATTGTACATCTTTTTAACCACAAGTTATCCCAAGCATGACAGAGTGAAATAAAGATGGGAGTTTTTCTCAGCCTGGCTCTGTTGGAGGAGAGGTGTTATCAGCCAAGGTTTTGAAACAAAATGTTCAAAGGTAGCCAGGCTAGTTTGGCCTCAGCAGCAGGGTGATCTTTGTATAGTAGAGGTATAACACAGGCTGTATTTTCCTGTGTACAGTATTCTATTATTATGACTACATTGCTTTCAGTGTCTAGGATAGCAGAGATGTTTGTTATTACTGCTTTGCTGGGGAGATTTGTCACATGGAAAAACTCCCACAGCCTCAACTGTCTTTGGACTAAACACCTGCATACAGATTTTCTGTGCTGTAACATTTTCTTTCCAGAAAGTCTGCTTGTCCCCTAATTCTCCCTGTTCTGCTGTACTTTTGGAAGAGTAAAGAAAAAGGCAACTCAGCTGTTTGAGAATGGATTTAAGGACACTTACTTTCTTACAATGAACAAATAGCTTATTTTTTTTCTTAAACTCATTTTTTTCCCTCCCCTACAAGATTTGCTGTCTAACAGCAGCACGTGACTTATGTGCTGCATGCATCAACCAGACAAAAAGTTAGAAGAGCTGAAATGTTTTCAATTCCCAAATGATGAGTTTGTAACAGAAACAAATATTATACAGAAGAATAATTTTCAGGTATACAGTTTATCTGGTTAAGGTACAATTACGAGCCTTTTTTTAGTCTGTTTTCTTTCTATCTGCCTGCTTGGCTGTTAAAATAAGGTTGGTTTATACCACGTGTCTTTGGCAGTCCTTGAAACTTGCTGAAGTTGTAAAGCTTTAAACAGTTGTGCAGGTCTTTAATGTAAATTAGTTTTGACAGGACTGCTAGGCAAAGACCTGGCCCATCCCATCGTGATGCTAGCCGACAACCCCTTACTGCTCCTGGAGCAAGGAAACATGTGGAAGGAATTGTTCTTTTACATTTCACAGCTTGTCATTTCCTCTGCAGGGCAACCTCTGACCTCCTCGAAAGATCCTGACACCCATAAGGGAAGTATTCCCACTGTTGTAAAGGAAGTGGAAAAGCAGTTTAATGCTGTGAAAGGAGGAGAAACGTGTGTGCTAGAAGAAGCAGGGAGGAAAAGAGAAGAGCTTAAAAAGCTTCCAGCAGGTTAGGACTTCTATTTACTCAAAGTTTGCAAATAGATCTGCTTGGCATGCGTGTAAACACCCCCCTCTCCTTTCCCCCTCACCCTGTGGTATCATCTCATCATTATTTCTCTAAGCAAAGGAAGCGATGGAATAGTTTAAATCAATTGTGAGGGATCAAAAGCAGCTTAGGCAAAAAGGTACAGAAGTGGTAGGCTCTCCTGTCTAAAAAGTATTTGTAGGCCAAATGTGTTAGTAATTACAAGGTGTGTGTGGAGTTCACTGACAACATTAGATTATGGCTGGTGTTTCCGTGACATTTTTACATCCTTTCATTTTATTTGGTCATTTATATCCATAGATCACAACATGTTGCTGTTAGGTTCTTGGGAAGTATATTTTTCTTACTGGAACATGTTAATAGCAATATCCTTTGTTAATTGTGCTGAGCTAAATCGTGTAAGAATGCCTGTCTGTATTAGCATCAGTTAACATTTACTTTTGAGATGTGGGGTTTCTTTTGAAGGCAAAGCCTTACAAGTTGCACTGTCTTGATTTTTTTTTTTTGTTTTGTTTTTTGTTTTTTGAAGTACTGAGTAAAATGTATGGGTCTGAGAACTGGGTAACACAACTTTTACAACCTGCCCTAAACTCAGATACCACCACTGATGGTCAGAGGCAGATTTACTATGGGACAGTGATCTGAAGGGACCAAGGTTATAGACAGCCACCACCACCTAGTAACCTGGGTAGTGAATCATGCTTTCTGTCTCAGGATAGAAAAATGGCTATGCAGGCACAGTAATTGCTGCTGCCTGTGCTCCCCTTTGTGCTGAGGCAGTAGAGAGAGGGCACTGGGAGCAGATCTGAAATCTACAGTTGTGCCCATTGCTTGTGACATTGCCACCCACCACAAACAAGGTGAGGGGTAGCTTTCGTTTTAGGGAGAGGACAGTTCCCACCTCTTATCTGTGTAAACAGTAGTTTTTAGTTGGTTTTGAGTCTGCAGACTTCCCAAAATCCTGCGGTAAAACCTGTGGATGTTGATGAGAATTCAATTGATATGCTAGCTTTCCTTTTATGGCAACCCATGAAATGTAACTGTCCTTTTGAAGCTGTCCTCATCTGTTGACTGCCAAGAAGGCTAGGACTATGCATCTGCTCTTATAGGTAAATTTGTTGACTTTCTCATGTTGAGCAGGCACAAATATAGGTAGGAGCTATTATATCATTACTTACTCAGGATCCGTAAACACTAAATATTGTTGCTGAATATCATAGATGTGTAAGAAGTAGAATACAGAGCTGGCATCAATTTTTGTTAAATGGTGTTGGTGGCAAAAGTTTAAGCCTGTTACAGAAAAAAGTAATAAATTTTTTCCTTCTTTCAAGGGTTCTCAATATACCTCCAAATAAGATCAACACTTCATTAACACGTCTTTTCTAAATATTGGTCCTCCCAAGAATGTAATCACAGCCTAGCTTAGAAATGCTTTTTTTCAACTTTGACTGTAGTGGAATCTACTTTGAAGTCCATTTAGTTCATTTGCCCAAGATTAGTTGTGCAAAGCATCTTAGAATACTCAAGGTATTTAAAACATGAGTGACCTGTATGAACAAAGTTTTTTTAAGTAACATTTAACTGTATTTGCCATTTGCTTTTGGCTGCTTTTAATTTTTTTTGCCGATTTCTTTTCCTTGCCAACATTTCCATGCTTCCTCCTTCAGAATGTATGACTCAAAACCTAATTATTAGTTGTGCAGGTAGACATCTACTTCTTCTCCCCTTTCTCCCTTTACCCCTGTTACTGTTGCTTATCTAGGTCTAACTACTGTGTTGAATTTTTATTCAAATCAGTTAGGTGGAGTTTGGCAGAGATCCAATGCCAAGCAAAGCATTTAGAGCCCATATTTTCAATTCAAGAGGGTCTCTTACAAATACCCTGAAGCAATGCAGTTATACAAGTGGCCTGATTTTGAAAGTTACCGAATTACTGCCGTATCAAAGCAAAGTGAGATTCAAAAGGCATTGTATTACATCATCAGAGGATCTGACTCAATATATTCTAAGAGATAATATTATATAATCTAGTGAGGATTTTAAAAACGGATCTAGTATAATAGGGAGTCTACCTGGGCTACAAGCAGAGTTCCAAAAGCATTGATGGATTTCAATTAAGTGAAAAATGGTTTTGCTTATCTTAATTCTTGAGACAACAGACTTTTTTTTTATGAACTCAATTTCTGGTACTTGCTAAATCTATTACATGATAATTTAATGCAAAACTGTGGTTTCAAAAGGCATGTCACTAAAGCACAGATTTTCTGTGATGGAGCACTGTCAGTAATGTAACCACTAAACTCTAACTCAATATATGCACTCAGAACTAAGGGGGGAAAAAAAGCTTCATCTTAAAATCCCCTGATAATTTCTGCAAAACCATGTATAAACTACAATTTATACTGTATTTGATGTTTAATTTGGAGCTTCAACAGTGCATGCATTTTCATCCCCACCAATGCTCATCCCAGCAGGCAGCTGCCCCCCAGCCTTCCTCTCATATGAAGCCTGGTTTCTTTCTTCAAAGCCCCCAGTTATGCATGTTCCATAGTAAAAACCCTGGAAACATGTAAAATATTTCTCATAAATTTTGCTAGTCAGCCTGTTAGAAGCAGCTTGCATTCTGCTCATTTTTGGTGTTTGACGGCACTACTGCTGTTCTTTCAACCCTCTTCTCTGTCATCTTTCTATGGCACACTCAGGAAAAATTTTTAGTCCCTGATTTTCAAATTTTACAGCTCAGAAGGATACTTTTGTTCAATGTCTGTCTTCTAAAATAAACTGCATATTTAAATTTAGATATTAAATATCATATTTAAGAGCTCTAATTAAAAACCTCTCCACATCTGTGGAAAAATGTTGGGAAGTGAATTGTGTCCTTTCATAGCAAAAAAATCCTATTTCTGTCTGAAAAAAAAGCTTCAAAATAACACCTAAGCAAAGATGGCATCAGGCTGAGGAGTTAGTACACTATTAGATAACACTCAGAAGTTTATTCAGAACATATTAAGATGTCCCATCCATATCAAAATACCAGACACAAGAGACAGCATTCTAATTTTATCATTACCTTTGGAGAGACATTATTTCATTTCTTGAAACATGCTTGTCTAAGTGAGAAAGTTTTGTTGAGAGGATTACATATATGCTCACAGCCACTTCTGAAGCAATTTCATGAAAACTGGTAAGCCTTCCTTTCAGTATTCTCATTATACTACAATGAGGTGGTTCTCCTTCTGACATGTTGTTTGCTTCTACATAACAGTTGTATGCAGATGCAAAAATAACTACCTAAACAAAAAAATAAAACAAAACAACCCAAAGCTATTCTCACTGGTAGTTCCTCATGGGTGCCACTTTAAAGGGAACAAAGTGATGTTTTAAGATGAAGACTGCTTGCCCTTCACTAACTACAGGTTAGAGCCTCAAAGGCAGAACCTCAGATGGCTGAACCTCTTCTTTCTTCGCTGGTCTTTTCTTCCTCTGTGCAGGACTGTGTAAAAGACTGGGCTGAGTCTTGCAAATAGGATTAAACTCAGCTCCTGCTTACATTCGTGTAATCCAAACTCTTCTCTTTGGGACTCTTACCATGCTGTTTGATTTTCCATGTCAAAATCTCACAATTTCACAACGTTAGTTCTATATGCAGCCTCCAGAAGTTTCACATCATGGAGAATCTCTTTCCTATCCCCTCTAATTCCAGTTCAAAAAGGGTGTATCTACATTAGCATTTAGGCTTCTAGGGCACTTTGGAAGTGAAAACCCTACCCCAGTTGCTGATCTCTGACTCTCATTGAAGAGTGATCTCAGAGAGCAAGCACTGGACTTTAGGATGAAGCTGAGAAAGCGGATGTGCTTTAGGTGTGTGTTAGGTATTAATGGACCATCAACTCCCAGAGCTAGTCTGACATAAACTCTTCAACGCACAGTGGGGTCCTCACCGTTTCATGGTGTCCTCTGAATCACTGGTTTAATTCTACAGATGCAGTCTTGTTGTACCACAGTATTTGTTACAGAAGACACAACCAAAAGGGATAATTTCCAGACTGAACTTAGAAGAAAAAAAAAAGGCTGCATTATAGTCTATAAGGTTTAAGAAGCAATAAGGCACTCTTCATTTTTAAAGGTCATGCTACTCTCAGCTATTGTCCCAAGAAGGCTGAAGCTGAGAAAAGTAATGGAGTAGCATTAACATTTTAGTTTCCAGCCTCTTTCCACCTTGTTTTAAAAACATAGGTCCCACCTGAGCTCACGGTCTTGGTACGGGTGACACTTTGTATTCCATATTAAATGTAAGCTGTGTGCAGCATCTAAAGTGTTTTGTTGGGACTTAATATCACAAAGAAATGAGACAGTTCTCAGTATTATCAGGGTCTGGAAACAAACTTTGTCTCACCATACTTACCCAAATCCAGGCATTGTACTGTTTTTTATGCCCATTCCACAATGGTGGGAAAAAAGGCCACCCATTGTTTTTCTTATACAAATGTACAACATTAAAACTGTTCTGCTGGACTTCTTATTAATGCCTCATCACAGATTTATAACATTGGAATAAGAATAGTATTGTCTTTTCCAGGCCCTGGTATAGCCGCATTTTCCTGCTCTTATGCATGTGTTTGTTGACTTCAAATAAACCTATTAACAGAGAGTTTACACCTGCCATTGTACCTTTATCATAGCTATGATACCTGGTTTTGATCACTCGTTCTTGGTATTATTTTCTCCTCCTCAAGTCGTTCATTTTTATCATGAATGGTATTATGTTCCCCTGTCAGGGACAAAATGTATTTTCAGTCAATTTACTAAAATAGTCACTGCTAAGTGCTATATCTGGACAAAGTTGACACCTTTGACATTTTCTAAAATGGCAAAACTAACTGTATTTAAGGTATGATTTATGGGCACTGCATGTCAAAGGAATTTCTGTGTTATTACAGTTTCTGATGCAGCCATCCCAACTCCAACAAATTCCTGATAGTGCAGCTAATTAATGCTTTATTAGTTTTCTGTGGTCAATTATAACAAGTTATAAAAACGTAAAATGGAATTTAATAATAAAGAACTGTGTGAGTCTTGTTTCTTTCTCAGAACTGCTTTGTTTTGTGCATGTGGAAGAAACAATTTCTACATAGCTCAGTTTTATAAGACACGTTTTCCCCCACTAAGAGCAACTCCCATGATTAAAAAGTAGACTGGAGTCTTTAAATGTCTTTCTGATTGCTGGCCTCTATTAAAAAGTTCTTAAAATAATAGATAGGTTTAATTCCTCAAGCCAAAGAAAAATTATATCATCTAAGTATTTTCCATATTTATTATATTGATGAGACTTGGCTGTAGAGAAAAAAAAAACGAAAGCAAAATCTCTTGTATTGCAAGTTTTAAATGTACCAGGCTAAGGTTTACTTAATTAGAACCTCCAGGCAATAAAGGAGCCCTTTTTTAAATTCTGTGAATCTTAATATGCTAAATAATGCAAAGCTTCAGCTCTTCAAGCATGAGACACACATCTGGCAGCTTAACATTTAAATTACAGAAAAAAAAAACCACTTCAGTAGTAATTTTCATGAAGAAAAGAATGGGAAATGTATTACAACTAAATTTAATTTCTTCTTAGATTTTTCATCCTATCTAATTGCAAGCATTTCCCATCTTCTCCTTTATTTATTTATTTTCATACCGTTTTTTTCTGTACTTTTTATTGATCTTTAATTTGAGCAGCTTCTTACTGTTACAGCCATTGAAGAATTACATTGTTTTCACTTAGGAAAAATTGTTCAGAGAAATCTATGAGGAATTAAAGTAATGAGCTCACTGGTATAGAAAGGAAAGAGCATTCAGAGCCTTACAAATAAAATATAAAAGGAGCATGTATGATTAAATAACAGACTTGAGCTTCTTCTCCCACCCATTTCTTAAATGTAGAATATCATTGTTTTCTTTATTCTTTTTATTGTGCTGGTTTTTTTGGCCAAATTAGTTACTGCCTTATTCATTTGTGTCCAAAAACATTGTCAGTCTTCATTACTTCAGCAAAGCTATTTGGCAACCCATTTCAGTGAGCCAAAATAAAAAAAAAAGAAAAAAAAAACAAAGAAAACCACAGTAACCATCTTTACAAAGGTATATTTATATTTTAATAATGTATTTATGGGTTCATGCATGTATCACATATATGGAATATGTGGAGACAATTTTATGTGTTTATATTACTTGTGCACACATGTGACATACCCAGCATCTGTGTTTTAGGAGTTTCACTGATCTCAGTAGACCTCTTCTTTCACCCCAGATGTAAATACTTGTAAATACCTCATCCACTGTGAATGCTCAGCATATATACACCCATATGTGTGTGTATATATAGAAGGTAAGACATAGATATTCATGCATATGACATTGTGTTTGTTTGTGTTGTATGTCTACAAGTACAACATCTAAGAGCAGCTCCTTCCTGTAATGTGATTTTAAGTACACTTCACTGTCTTCTACTGAGGGGAAGCGGAAGTAACTGGAAAAAAATAAAGTGACATAATCATTAAGTATATTTCTGACTTATCCTCCACATGTAGTGCATTAAGAAGTGTAATACAGACCTTTATTTTTATCACACCGCTGCTTCTTCTGATGTGGGACTACATTTTTGTTCACTCGGCAGGTCACTGCTTTGTAGACCTTTGAGGGATGCCCTACTTGAGTAAACATTGCTTAGAGAACTGAGTATTTTGGAAACTTGTGCCTCATTCTCAACCCACAGCCATGGCCCTACAAGAAAACAAACTTTCTCTTCTTTTCCAGAGAACAGATCCTGAGGTGGTGAAAATAATCTTCACTGACATTCTTCTTATTTCTCTTATTTCTTTTTTTCTACTTCCAGCACATACACTTCATGTCTATGCAATTGTAATTTCCAACACCACGGTATATGAAGTTTTCTCTGCATTTATAATCCTAACATTTCTGGAAGGTAGGAGAGAACTAACCATCTATTTAGAACTACAATGGAGGGGAAAAAAATATCTTCCTGGAGTCATGCAGGATCTTGGTGGAAGAGGGAACAAAATCTAGCTCCTTCCTTTCCAGAACTTTATCTTATGTACCAATATAAAAATGTTTTTTTTTGTATTTTCTTACAGAGAATTATTTTTACCAAGATTGGCATGGCTGTGCAGACAAGTTTTGCGTGAGGGAAGGCCAAGCAGGACATCACAAGGTACTGTACTTGATCTGAACCTCACTTTTTAAAATGTTTGGAGCTTCTACCAGGGCTATTCAGGAATTATTTGGGGGCTTGCTTCTTGTTGTTGTGTTTCTTTATCACTGTGTATTTTGTTATGGCTATCATAAGGCAGCAAATGGCCAAGGAGTATTGCTGTCTCCTGCATAGATCTATAGAAAGCTAATCTCTGCAGCAAAGGAATTTCAAAGGAGTAATAGGAAAGACCATCCAGTAATCAGACAACAGCAGCTAGATCAAGGCTGTGCTGCAGGATGATATTATTTCAGTAATGGTCAAACACAAGATAGATTTCCTATGCATCTATAACCAAGCTTTCATGTCCTTGTGCAGAAGACCCCTACATTTAGATATCTTCACTATCCTTATCTGTAGCATCAAGGACATCTGTAGTCAAGGACATAATTAGTTTGTGAACAAATATGGTGTCATCAGTACAAGTTACCATGAAATCACATCTGTATCACATCAACACTGTCTGGGTGAAATACTACTGACGCTTTTCAATATAATATAAATCCTGAGAACTAAGACACACACACTGTATGCCTGAGAATTGCCTCTACCTGCATTATCTGTTCTAAATTAGATATTTTCCAGTGAAGGATGCAATTTTTCTCTCTATGTGTTGCTCTACTTCCCTCCTTAGATATGCTTGGCTGCAAACAAGAATATTCAGATTAATCATTCTGGCAATTTGTCTCACCCTGTCCTAGATGTATTCTAAAACATTTTAACATACTTTTAGTTGCCCATGGAAAAAAGTCATCATGGTATTCAGAGTACTACAAACTTGTGTACTATGTGCTCATACCTGTACTATGGCACAAATACTCAATAGCTACAAATTGTAATCACAACTTTGACTTCATTAGTGTGATGATCTACATATAAATATCCATAAGCAAAATTAGATAGGCCATCTGGAAATTTCCTCAATTTTAAATTACTGGGGTTGCAGTATTGCAAATGATTTATTTCTTTAGGGAGGAAATGATAACTTGAAGAAACATAACATCACACTGATGTTTGCATGTGTGTAACTTTATATCTATAGGAAAACCAATTTAAGGACTGATGGAGTGGGTGTAATGGGCAAAGCAACCCAACCCATGGGAGTGGCAGAGTGAAATTCATTTCCTACAATCCCATAATAGCACTTTGCCTTTGATCAAAATGCCACGCTCTTATAGGAACCTCAGTTGTGGGTGGCTTTCAAAGCCACATTAAAGTGACCTGGTTTCAGTAAGGTGCGTAAGCCCATGGGTTATTCAGCGCTGTCTAGTCCCTTTGGACTCAGTGAAATGACTCAGAAGCTTACAGTTATTGACATGTTTAAATAGATTTCTGAACTGAGCCTCTTATGAGAATACTTCTGCACAAAAGAAAAGTGAGCATGTTAAATCTCCTTTCAAAGGTTGTAAGAGCCCCTCTTTTTTAATAGGATGAGAGAACCCTCATCTTCAGAGAGATCCTTGTTTTAGCATGTTCAAGATTTAGGCATTTGGTATGAATTATGTCATTTAGACTTAATTGTATCGCTGGAACTGAAACCATCTTCTAAAATAATGTTACGAAGTAATCATATATTGGAAACAATTAAAGACTAATGTAAAAAACAGACTTAAGGCAGAAGTTCACATAGTGGATTATTCTCCTTAGCTGTCCTTTTTATTTTTTTTTCTTTGTAAATATATATATATTTAAGTTTATAATTTTCTTACAAAGGCAACAGAAAGGCTTTTGTGGATGAACTTACCTTTTGAGGATATATAGAACATATCAGCAAAACTAAAGGTGTTATTGCTTGCTCTTACCCCCCCTCCCCAAATTCATATATGCTAGGGAGTTGCCAGTAGTTTCCCAGTGAGTATCTTCTGAGTGATATGCATTAGTGACAACTCATTTTTTGTTGGGGTCGGTGTGCACACCACTGCATGCATTAAAGGTATTGAATGGTGGCTGTAAAGGACAAAGTGCTCCCGGTCACTGACTTCTGAGACACGTAAAATATATTCTCTGGCCACAATTCCACCCTCATGCAGATGACTGAGCTTCTGCTTTTGTACTACAGACAAGATCAAACACCGTCTCAGAGAAATTCTCTCATAATACTCTCTAACACCTTTGGGATTTATGTCTTAAATAATGTTTTTATATCTACTTTGCACAGGGATAGTTTCATGGAGGCAATGTCAGTGCCAGCAAGGTACTTTGGACACACTACCTACACTGAAACCTTGACTTTTCCTAGGCAATTAAGTTGGGCAGTCATGTGGCTGCAGTCTTATCTGTAACTGCCTAGTCTTTGTATTCAAAAACTGCTTTGAGCATGCAGCACAATTTTGCTCTGTGTAACTATTCATGTTTGCATAAAATTTTTTTTTGGCAATATATTCCACTGCTTGTAGCAGGTTTTCCAATGACCATTGAAAAGAAGATGATTGTATCATGTTTATTGATAACCATATTTAGCATTATGTAGATATGGATAGGAACTTTCATCTGTTATGTCCATGAGCCTTAAGTTAAAATTCAAATTGTAGATGAGGTCTATGTAATCCAAACTTCATAATACAAATTTGATTTTTAGAGCAAAGTAGTTTACTGAGTTTAAAAAAAAAAACTTTGTAGTTTTCATAATTAGCAAAATATGCAGTAATGTGGCTACATCTAATGACAACACTGCATTCCCTGGAAGCCCTAAGATTTTTTGAGAATAATAGAATAAACCTAGATGTTTTGTATGTTGCAGATTTCATAAATGCAAAAGTCAAAACTGACCTGAAATCATTTAAGCTATCTTCTAGTATAGGCTAGAAAATTTCAACCACTTGATCCATGAAATCGGCATCAAGGGATGGAGAAACAAAATTTCCCTTTGTGGTTATCTCTAAACAATATATTTTCCATCTCCATTTTCCATCTCTGTGTAAAAAAAAGAACAAAAAAGGAAGTGCTGTTTCTAGTTTGGACATAACAGGTTTTAACTTCCATCCCTTTGTTCTCACAGGGCTTTTTCACTAAATGTTAACAAACCCTTACAGAGTTTGGTTTTGTGACTAGGAATGTATTAATAGATAGATTCATGGAGTCACCTTCAGATGTCTGTTTGGTGAGTTATGACCTCATTGTGTCTCTTGGTGGAAGTGATGTTTGGTTCTCTATCCAGGGGTGTCAACATCAAGCATTCGAGGAACCCAACAGTCATTCCAAAGAGAGGCAATGCCAATGCTGAATTAGACCCTGTGCATGCAAACATGTCGTTCCAGAGATGAGCACAGATTAGGATTCTGTACTTTGTAGCTCAAGCAGTATTTTAAATCAGTGGAAACTGGCACCAGCGCAGGTTCAGTACTGTCCCTCTCCTTCCTTGTGCTGGCACCAGTGCAGGGTGGCCTGGATCAGAATGGGTCCAGCTGAGAGCTAACCCAATTAATAAAAGAAATGAAAAGAAAGAGGCCAAGCAGCATTAATTCCTTCCGCAGATCAGTTCTCTCCGTATGTTTTACAATGTGGGCGTCCAAATTTTTGTACTGATGGAGTGTGGTGCACAACATGGGAAAAAGCAAGCAGGTGGAGGGAGATTGGATGATTTTTGGAGTCAGCACAAGGTTACACCTCCTTGACAGGGTTTGTCAAACCTTTTAGAGCATAATTCACTGAATTATACTGTGTGGGATTCCGGGTCCCACAATTTAAAAAGGATGTGAAGGTCCTTGAGTGCATCCAGAGGAGAGCAACAAAGCTGGTGACAGGGCTGTAAGGGATGTCCCGTGAGGAGCAGCTGAGGATCTTGGGCTTGTCTAGTTTGAAGAGAAAGGCTTAGGGGTGACCTCGCTGCTCTCTCCAGCTTCTTGAGAAGGGGAAAAGGAAAGGGAAATGCTGAGCTCTTCTCCCTTGGATCCAGTGACAGGATACATGAGAATGGTTCTGCAATGGGAATGGAAGCTGTGCCAGGGGAGATTTAGACTTGACATTAGGAAGTGTTTTTTATGGAGAGGGTGGCCAAACACTGGAACAAGCTTCCTGGACAGTTGATTGATGCCCCAAGCCTGTCAGTGTTTAAGAGTCATTTGGGCAATGCCCTAAACAACATGCTTTAACTTTTGGTCATCCCTGAATTGATCAGGCAGTTCAACTAGATGATCTTTGTGGGTCTCCTCTACCTGAAATAGTTTATTCTGTTTTTAAGCATTTTGAACCAGCTTTGTCACTGATGTTTTCCAGGTTTGTTACAGAGTGAGGAGCAAAACAGAGCTAGAAGTTAAAGCTAGGGTGAACTGGCAGCTCTTAATTTGCTATCTGTGCCCAGCTGATTACCTTACTATTCTAGCTTGTTTGTTTTTTTTTTTCTTTTCATTTAAAGATCAACTGGAATAACTCACCTGACCAATGTTATCGAGAAAAGTCAGATCCTGGGAACAGGGGAAGCACAGAAGAAGGGAAAGCATCTGCAGAGACCAGTTTTTACTTGGAGGAGTTAGAGAAATACACTTTTTCTGTGTGGTAAGTAATCTCAGCATCAAATAGTTTCACAACCAAAAAGTATGCCTTGTTATTCCTGTGTTATAGAGGTATCTACATTCAGGTGAATGTTGTTAGGCTGCAAAATCCAACACAGATACAATTACCACTGCAATGTCAGTGTGTCCCCTTTGTGTGTGCATGTTATGGTTATGACATCATCTGCTATTTCTTCACAGAGCTCATTTCTCTGGGTGTGTGCTATTTATTTGAGTAAATATGAAGGATTTTGTTTTCTGCTTTTTGATCACTGTGGCCCCTAGCCTTATTTACAACATGCAGACCCTGCCCGGAGTTCAGAATTACTGATATTCTTGTATTTTCCTTCACATTAGAACTTTGTCAATAAGAGTTACTTTTTCTTTGTAAGATCACTGTGAAGTAAGAAAAGGGTGTTGTTTTACCTTCACAGATAGGGACATGAGGTAAGATATTTCTAGCACTTGTAAGTAACCAAAAATGTGGGGTTTCTTTGACTCCTTAGTGTTATTTATGATTGAAGTTGATTTGAAAAAAATTTGGAAACGTTGTTTGCCTGACAATGCAATTTTGACATGCCTGTATTGCTTTGAGAAGTTGTACCAGGGGGTGAAATGAAAGAGGATTTCTAGTAAAATCTTTTCAGCATTTTAAGAGCAATACAGTACCTTTCTTAGATGTCGCTTTAAATACAACTTTTCCCTGTTTTAAAATACACATACAAGGAATGACTTGGTAAAGTGGAATTCAAAGTCTGTATCAGAATCAAATCTTTTAGTGTACATGTAAATAATTATTTTTCTGGGATTTCAACGTTTAGGTAATTACAAAAGTTGAGCAGTTACTTGTAATTAGTAGAAAACAATGAAGACCCAATCCTTCATCTAATAAAATGATCTGAGTCTTTTACACAGCTCTGTATTTTGTTTCGTATGTTTAAACCCCAGCTGCAATGTACATCTCTGGCACCTATGGGCTTCTGCAAATCAGCACCTAGAGTTTCAAATAAAGCATCCAGAAAATGAGCATTAGAATAGGGTGGATGTCTGGGAAAATGTAGTTTTAAATTACTTCCTTGTCAAAACATTTGAAAGGGGGATTATCTAATCAGGCAAGCCAAGCAGCCTTCAGCATCACTAGTCCTGTCATTCCCTGCTCTCTCACTTGCCTTTAAAGTTTGGCAGAAAGTTATGTAAAGATTGTACAAACGCAAAGTGTGTTTTCACTATAGAAATCTGAACTTGACCCTGGGGGTGGTCAGCCCTGAGTGTTGCAAGAGGCAGCAACTGAGTGGAGAAATAACACACAATCATATAATTAGACTGCCATAATTCTGCCAAATTCATCATGGTTATTTTTGACAATTATGGACTCCCCCATCCTGGCCATAACTAAAGAACAGTTTTTCGAGTAGCAGCATGCATTCCAATATCCTTGCTTACTCTCACTGTTTTGTTTTTTTTTTAACCTACTTCAATTTTCAAATTAAATTAACCAAATTTTCATTAGCTTTTTCTATCTCAAGGAGCTTGCTTTCTGTGTTGGTGAACTTCACTGTCTCTTCCCTGTCTTGCAGAGTTACAGTGATAGAATAAATGTTTAAAGTCAGCAGCACCAATCCTTTATTATTTTCAAAGTTGTTCATATTTAAAGTGTTGGGAAAGGTGACCAAGCCCATCCTTCCTCAGCGCTAAAGCACTTTGGGAGTGAATACTGGTTTCTGGTTGTTGTACCTGCAGCAGCCTGGCTCCAGACTTTGAAGCTGGTGGCCTTTGGTGTCCAAAGGAGCAGAAGGAACTGGCTTTTTTCTAAGGTGGCATGCACCTCACTGTCTGGTTTGGTGACCAAGAAAAACAGATGGTTCTTTCTTCTGTCTGCTTTTCCTTTACTGTTCTTTGTCTATTCTTAGGAAGCCCAGTTGACTTTGGAGCCCCATGCCTGTTGGGAAACTAGCTTTGCTGGGGTTTCCTGGGGAGATAGAGGTATGTTTGAGCACAGTAAGTTACAGGGCATGAGCCATGTATTCCTGGTATGAAACAAAGGCTACAAGACACACTTCATGGTGACTGTGCTGCCTGTCCTTCTGTGAAGGCAGCCGGGGCTAGTATTTTATTATTTTAAAATGCTGCTCTATTTACTGTCTCTGTCATCCTGTCTGAAAGAAGGACCAGCGTTTGCTTTATTTACTTACTTATTATGCGAAAATCCCATGAGGTGAAAACATAACAAGATTTCTTTGCTTTCTGCTCTGCTTCTTGTATATTGACATATTTATCAGAAAGAAAAAAATAGGAAAACAAATTATTCCACTCTTGGTCAAGTAATGCAGGTATTACAGTTAGCATGCCATGTAAAGTTCGTGTCCTTAATAATACATATTTTTTTTAAACTTAGAGTTAATTCAGTTTGCCTGTGTGATTGCAGGAGTATTCGATATCTTACGAGCTGTTAGTTCCGTCTGTTACTATGCCAGCATGATGTTTCAGTTACTCACTTCTGTCTGTCTCTTCTCCTTTCCTTCTCCCCTACTTTCTCCATCAAAGGGCATCAACTCCTCTTTGTCTGTTTCCAGACCTTCCTCTCTACTAGGATTGTTAGCTTTTAAAAAATGCAATGCAAGATAATTAGCTACTACAAAAATTTTTAATAGGACTGTAGATCTGGGGGCAGCTTAGATATCTATAAACTTCAGAGTTTTAGATGCTCCAAGATGCAGTCTGAGCAATTTCCTTGATCTTTTATTGCAACTGGTAAATCATTTATTGGGCTAGGTTATTTTACAAAATCCTCTTTAAAAACAAAATCCCATAAAATGTATTTATCATAAAATACTGCACAACCAACAGTCTTCAAAGCTGTACATGCCCTGTATTAATTAAAAGCTAGTGTTGTACTGTAATAAGTTAAAAGTATCCACTCTGTCTCAGTCTGTCTCTTCACCCCCCCCCCCCCCCCCCCCCCCCCCCCCCAATCTCTCCCTGTATATTTTTTTCCTCTCTTCTTTCCTCTCTCTCATCTTCTCTTTTCTTATAGGGCTTGCCAAAGGGGAGATCAGCTAGTATGAGAAAAATAACCTTTTGTGATCACAAATATTTTTCTGATAATTGTATATTTTTCTTTTTGTTTCCATTGCGTTAGCATGCTTGTCCTTTACCATTCGTATTAATTTGACAGTGGTGTCTCACGTCCGTAGGCCATAGTCAAACCTCCTTACAGTGGGCATTACACCCACATGTAATACAAAGATCATTCTGGCTGCAGAAGCCCGTAGCCTTCAGCTTCGATCTTGCAGCTTGCACAGAGTGACTTTTCCACTGTGCTTGCATACAGCGTTGCTGAAAGCAGCAGCTTTTGCTTAGGTCTGGTGAACTGGTGGTGAGGGGGATGAGTCCAAAACATAAGACTAAGAGAAGAGGTTAAGACAGCAGACAAACCTGGTCACATATTACAGGGAGGTGCATGCCATTGAAGTAGTTGGCCATGTTCGTGGCCCTGTAGCTGCTAAGTGGTCGCTAACTGCTTTCCAGACCTTCCTGGAGAGCTGGCCCCAAGACCTTGCCTCACACCACGGTATCTCTTTCTCTAAGAAAGTTGTGTTTCCAAAGATAAAAGCCCACGTAGCTTGCATCAGGACATGAATATTTTTAGTGGTTATTGTCTAAATAAGACAGGTAAACTCTATACTCTGTACAGAGAAAATGTTTGGGGGAATTTTGACTATTTCAGTGCAAAACCTGCTGTCAGAAACTTTCTAGCTCTGTTCTTGTGTTTTCTGAAACAAGAAAATTTGAGGAAGAAATATTTTTCATATTTTTTTTTGTCACTATAGTACCATATTTTCTGAAAGTGCATAATGAATACAGATCTGGGGCATAATTTCAGCACTTCAGCACTTTAACACTGCTTTTTATGCCTAGTTTTAGGAGAGAGAGGAAATCCCAGATTTCAAAATCTGTCTTCCTACAAAAAAGAAAAAAAAAAGAAAAAAAACGAAAAAAACAAAAGAAGGCATAAACACTTTCTGTGTCTCTAGAAATATTCAGGCTTGAGTTTAAATATAAATAAGGAACTAGCAGTTTCAATCACCAGCAACTTATCATCAAACACAGCTCTTAAGGGTTAATATTACACACTAATATAAAAGTAACGATCATCCTTTGTCTCCATGCAATTAGCTTTTTAACAACGTGCCTGTAGCTCATACCCAGGCTAAATGCTGCTTTGAAATATTTTCTCCTGCACTCCAAAAGTGTTAAGCTGACTCTGGCAGCTTCTGTAAAAATAATTTATTGTAGGGTGCTGCCTTTTGTAGTGAAATACCCAGTGCCCCACACAGCAATGCTGCACGTGGCCCATGGTAGCATGGCTTCGGGCTTGTCTGTGCATCATCTTAAGATAGAAGATGAACCAGTGTCCCTCTTCACTCGGGCCCCAGTAAGAAACAAATCCTATCTCTATTTATATGTTTACACCTCTGGAATCTGGGGTTGGGGGGAAGGACCAGGCCTTACTTCTCACTTGCAGAAGTCAGGAGCAGATGAACCCCCTGTCCAAGACAGGTGGCAAAGGGAGAGTGGAGAATAAAAATGCTCTTGGCAGCATATGCCAACCTGGGTAGGGCGGATGGGGTTGAAGACCCATTTGCAGCCCTGCCTCTGAACCTGTAAACTTTATAGTTTTACCTGCTGATTTCCACCCCTACCCCCACCCCAAATTGATTAGGAAACTGAGAGCAGGAAGAGTTAACTGTAAACAGCACAATTTAGTAAACTTGTTTTTTAATAAAAGCAATAAACTTTCCTTTTATAATACACATGTGATTTGACATTGAAATAAATGCAGATGCTTCTTTGCTTGGTGTATTCCCTGTTGTGCTTTCTAAAACACCTTCACATATGGTTTGCCTCACTCCTGTGAAACTATTTGTTGTTTATGTCATACAAAGAGAACAGATTGAATTTACACTGAGTAAGAAGGGCAATGGAGGAAAATTGTTGTCTGAGTGTTTAAAATTCGTTCAAAATTTGTGCTGCCTGTTTGAAATTTTTCCCTGGATTCTCCCTTGAGCTCTACTAAAGATTTCATTAAAATAAAAAAAGAATTCTGTGGCTGCCTATAAATGCAACCTTTTATTCAAATATGTAACATTTACCTAAAATCAAAGGTCAAAATTTAACAGTTTTTTATAGCTGTTCTAGTAGGTTCTGTTTCATGCACTATATGTAAAATATTGCCAATAAGAGTGGGCATTCAACTTTCTGTGTGAAAAGGAAACTAGTTCTTTATTGCTTGCTTTAAAAAGTGCTAATCACGGAAAGGTTCAAGAAACAGTTTGTCAGTAACTTCCGGTAGTCCACCTAAACTCTTCCATTTTTTCTAATTTAATTTTGAAGTGCAACGTAGTTAGTATTTTTCAAGATAGTGATTTATTGGCATGGCAAACTTTACCTATTTGAAGAAATCAGAAGTCCACCGTTTTCTTTGAATGCCTTCAAATCTTTCACGTCATTCCTAAAAATGCTTAAGTTTTGATTGCGTGAGCACAGAGTCACCAGGATTAGTCCTGATTATGTGGGAGTTTTGTTTTGTAGGCAAGTCACAGCAGAACACAGGTCATGGATTTTATTTCTCATGTATTCAGATGCCAGATTGGTGGTTAGGTTGGTGCGTGTCCTCACGTCTTTTAAGTTCAAATTTTTATAGTAGAGTGGCACATATCTCTGTGAAGTATTTGTTTTAGTCTTAGTTTTGTCAGGGATTTTTCTGTTGCAGTAGAAGTTTGTGTTTTGGAAAATCATCCTATGGACAAATCATTAACTATATGTAATAGCATCTTTCCTATTCTGAAAGCTGAAGCTGCCTGTTGCTTCTTTTATTATATAGTATAACTCAGAAACGGGCAAATTCCAAGGCACTGCATATGTTTTTAGAGACTGCATTACTTTGCTGCCCTGTGTGCAATTGAAGAGTTATATTCCTGTACCTGTGCATTGTGGTAAAATGGTGGAAGTGAAAGGTGAATGATAAATAAGGTGTATCTCCTGGTGATGATTCACATGTAGAGGTGAAGACTGACAGGACCAAACTGTTTGAAAACAAATTTGAAATCAATGAAAAAGATTATGTCAAAATTTATATAAACTGCTGGAAAAATAGGAAACAATTTTAAGTATTGAAAATACATGCTAAGTAAACATGAGTCTTTATTCAGAACTTTTTTTTACAGGAATCTTTTTGCAAAGCCTTTCAATTTCTATGCACACACTTGATCTTATCAGAATTTGATGTTATGAAGACAGGGAACATCTACTATTGTGTATGGTACTTATGGACTTCAGTGCAATTATGCTTGATGATAGTTTTATTTATATGTTCACGATATAGGATGAAAAGGGTTGGAAGCTGCTGCTCTTCCTCCTGCAGGTTCCAGACCTGCAGAACTCCACCAGCTGGGAGCTGACCTTGAACAACACAGAAGGGAAATTGGTGATACAAGTCATTGTAGAGAGTGTGAGTTGAGAGTCATCAGTGACAGATATTTGTCTGTTTTATCTTTTCTCCTCCTCCACCCCCCCACCCCCCCGGATTTAATATTCTTGAGCAGAAAGGAGCAGTGAGCCCAGCTATTGAGAAACCTTCAGTACAAAACCCAAGTTTTCCTAGAGATCCTGACAAGACACTTGTGTGGTTGACATCTAATTATACATAATGGAGCTGAAAGAGCAGGCAAATACTCTCTGATGCTGGAAAAAAATCACAGTTTGACCTAGCCCTCTCCAGGAGAATATGTTTACAACTCCCTGCCAAAACGCATTTTCCACTCTCCTCCTCCCTGTTAGAAAATTCCTATTTGATAGAAGTGTAAGAAGATGGTTCAAATTTGGCAGTAGTCAGGGGAAAACTGGGTATGTTGACAGAATATGGCTATCATGCAGCTTTTTGACAGAAATCAGTAGTTTCTCTTCTTCTTTAAATCCTGGGAATGTGGACTGTGCAGTTACTGAGCAGCCTGGGCTCCCATAGTAGTTGGAGGCTCTGCCATGGGGGCAAAGTGCCTCCAAGAGAATGTTGCTGGCATTTCTCCCTCACAGGCATTTCATACCATTCATCCTGATTCCTGTTCAGCACAAAAGCACTTTTTGGCACAGCTGAATTGCTTTTTTTGGTTTATTCAGACACATAGGAAGGTAGAAGACTTGGCAAGTTGGCTGTGAAGCATCGGGGTAGAGAAAGATGTGGTTGTGTTTGTCATTTAATATGCATTTAGTTTTCATGAGCTAGAAACGATGACATTACTGATGTCTAGTGGAGAAAAGCAAAGCTATAAGTGCTCCATACACGGTCATCTCTAATGAATAGAATGAATAAAAATAATACGTGCATTACATAGCTAACTGTCACATCTTCAGGGCACTACAGTAAATAAGTGGGAGTTATATATGTGCATTAGTAGCAAAATGGGTACCACACTTTGGATCCTATTGAGTACAGTGTGGAGAGAAAAATATGATAGATTGCTGCTTTTTATCTGTCACTGCTGTGGCACAGAAGCATAGACCATATGTATGTAAAATGACTTTGTTATTTCGGTAAATTTTCTAACTCTTTCTGTCGTAGCCTGTAGCAAAATGAATAAGTAGCTGAAGATCCTGGTGGGATAGTTGTGAATCTATCAGAATAAAATACCTCTGCAGAAGCATAATTATTTTTAAATATACAACGATGTGTGACAAAACAGCCAGATAAGTTAGGAGAGTCTCTGCCCTTACAAGTTTCCAGTACAAAATGAAACTCTTCTCAAAGGGTGGGAACAAGAAGATGTGGTGGTTAAGCTGAAAAGAGGAGGAGCCAGGAAAGTTTAGGCAAATATGGGCCTAATTGTAATTGGTGACTCTTTTTTATTATCTCAGAGGTGATGATAAAAGTGTGGGTGACTCTGAAAATCATCCTTCTCAATCACCTTGTGGGACTAGTATTTCATCCTATGTATTTTGTCTCTGCTTTAGGTAGAATACAGTATCTCCCTCTGTGGTAATATCAAGCTGGGGCAGGGAAGACATAAGAAAGGTGAATATGAAAGAACAGAGAGGATCTGCCACTTGCCTGGCCTTGTATCCAAAAATCCAACCCAACCTGCCAGGTTTGGGAGTCTGTTTACAATATTCTGAATGAAATTCGGTCTGTTTACCTTTTGATTCAAGAGGAAATCCAGCAAATGGGGAATTTGCTGTTGTCATGCTTAATTGTTATGAAGGTGTGAATCACTGTCTTGAGCTTAGTTTTAAATAGACTAGGTAGCTCTCTGATGTTTTGTCCTCATAAGCTTTTTGTGCTGGTACCTGGATCTATCCCAGTTTTTGTTTTGGCTCTCTGCTGAGTGATAATGACTGAAAACATGCCAGGCAGTTTGTTTTATGGGATTCACAGTGATGAAACTCCTGGTTCAGCTGTTCTTTCTTGCAGCTGTACTGAATACTGTGTCTTTCTCACAAAGTGCAGAGATGCCCTCTCTGACAGTTAATCCTCCAGTCTAAACAATTGCAGGGGAAGAGAGCTGGGGATGGAGAAAAAAAAAAAATCCCATTCCTTCATTAGTTCCATTACTCAGAAATAGAGGACAAGCTACTTTACAGAGCTTTTAACTAACTACTGATGTAATTTGTTCTGCATTGTTTGCCCATTAATCCAAAAATTACTGTTCCCTTTGAAGCTTGCTTTACATAGAGGAAACAATGCCACTCTTAACCATCATATGTATCATCTTATGCAGGGTAACTGTTTGTATTTGCCTTGCGTTTCAGTTAAATGTAGTACAGGGGTCTCCTAATGTCTTTGGTTGCTTGGTAAGTTATAGTATTTCAAAGTTGGAATAATTTCCTTTTAAAAACATTGTATAATGATCCTCATCTTCTAAAAGACATCAGGATGCATGTTCATGCCACAAGTATTCAATTTAGCCTTAGACATGGCAGGAATTTTGAGAACATAAAAGATTCTTTCATCTCTGTGTATCTGCCTTTCCCTCTCTGGCTTTAACATATATATATCAGATATAGAGCTTGACCTACAAAATATCAGCAGGTGAAAGGTGCATATTCAGTCCAGTTCATCACACATTTCACAGTCCTGCACAGTGCATCTGGAGAAATACTTCCCTGTCTGTACATTTGTTATATACGTAAGTACATGAAGATAACCCCCAGATTTCCTGGAGATAGCTATAAGAACAAGAATATCTACCACAGTAGCATCTCTCTTATTCCTCAGCTTTCAGGAAAAAATATGATAAATAAAAGGTTTAAAAGTCCATAATACCTATATTTTTCCATCAAGACCAACACTGAATAAATACTAAATTTCCACATTTGAGGTCCCAAAAGAAAGTTACTAGCTGGTCTTGGAAACCAGTGATTTTTGGGTGGCTTTAGTTGGAAATACACTTCCTTAACATTTTTATTCAGTCCCTAATAAATGAGATATAAAGATTATAGCAGCATTGTCCAAACATGGCCCAAAGAATGGCTCCGTCCGGCATCTCAATGGCTTCCAGCAATTCTTTTAGATTATATATATCCAAAAGCTTAGTGCCAGCTGTGTTGCAGTCACACAGATGTGACTGTAGTCTACTGCCACTGATCTGTGGAGTCATGGGAGATTAAAAAGCTTACTCTAGTTCATGGGTAAATTGGCCATTATTTTTAGTTAGTTCCCCAGGTGAACGCGTCCATGCTATGCTAATAATCAGTCTGAATTAGTTCTGGGAGAGAGTTTTCAAAGCGGCGTATGGCAGGCTGGTGTCCCAATGGTAGGTTCTCTCTAGTGTATTAGTGTGGAAATGTATTACATTAAAAGCTCTGTTTGTTAGACTATCCTGTTTCTCTGAAGCACTGTGCCCATTTAACTTACTGTGCTAGTTATTTTCCTATGGATTTTCGGACCTGTGCTTTTCTAATAAAAATTAACAGTGGGAGAAAAATGGGTGGATGTGAAATTCAGTGAAATCTGACTTGGACAAGGTAAGAAATTCTCAGTTATGTAATCAAGTGAAAAGAGGAGTAATATTGTAAGCCTGGCCTGCACAAAAATGCAAAATATTCCCATTTGCCTTCCCTGGGCTTTGGATCAGGATACCTGGAGATACCAGCCATATTTCAAGGTTTTATGATCACTGCTAATTTTGGAAACACTGCCAGGCTTCAGAATAAGAACGGCATTCCCATTATACCAGGAGTAGCCTTTTCCTTACTTTGAGTGGTGTTACAGGAACAATAAAAAATTCTTGCTACTGGAACGCCAGGCTCTGTGGGACTTAGATGTGACCTGACATTTATACAGTTCATCACTACTGTAGATCAAGGAATGCTACTTTGAGCAAAGAATGCATATTCATTCTTTTTTGTTAACCTTTGCTTCAGTGCATTCATGACAAGATTGTATGGGTATGTAGCTGTGTTTTAACAGTGTTTTAATTTCAGTTGTTGCTTGAAGCACTATGCTGGAAATTAGACACTTTTAGTAGTTCAATTATTGTTGATTTATTCATCCCTCTTGTAGATACAGTGAATGCAGTTACTATAGTAAGGTTATCTAGCTCTGAATGCCAAATGCCAAGTTTCAGAGCTTACATCTTGGCAACTGCAAGATGTATTGGCTTGGAATTTGTCATGCCAGCAGTACTGCCTTGTAGCATTTATTTCACAGATTTTCATTAAACGGGAGAAGACAAGAGAGAATGGTGCTACTAGTGACATTGTGCATCAAACTGTTTACTAATGTTACAGGGAAATCAGCTCAAGATAATATACTCCAGGCTTCATTCTGCCATTATCGTAGACTTTATTGGAAGGATTGAAGCATTAAGCTGAATGTAAAAATGCTAATCGGGAAAAATATTTGATTTAATATTGTCTTTTTTTGAAAAACAAAAAAAAAAGAGAAGCTCAGAATATCAAAATAAACCAAAAATGCTGTATAATGCTCGAACATTCATTAGCATTGTTCTAATTTATCTTTTGGAGCAATGAGTCAGCAGAAACTTGCTTAAGTTCCACCAGATTTAGCATCTGCTCTTAGTATTTCCTTAAAGACAGTGAATGCTGCAGTAATACAAAGGGGCAGATCCTCAGCTGAGGTAGGTTGTTAAAGTGCCATTTCCAGTGAAGTGATCACCATTTCCTCTGACTGAAGTGTAAACTTTCATGCTAACCTACTGTAACACTTTCCATCACACTGTAGACTGTCTACATGTGAAATATAATGCACCTAATGGCATTTAAATTAGCTATCATTGGAGGCATCTGTCATCCTATAATCTTTCCCAGCCATTTGTAAAGTCCTCTAACACTTAGCCTCCCTTTACTTTGCAGTAGCATCTCTTCTGGTGATGTTACTGTACACCTGAACATATCAGCTCCCCTTGCCAATACTTCCGTGTGCAGCTTTAACCCATGCCTTTTACCAAGAGATAACCCCTCATGACATCTGTGAAGCCTTTCCTCTAATCCTATCCTCTCTAAAAAGGCAGCTATAAATCATTAACATCTAGCTCTGCTTAGAGTGATGATCAGCTGAGACTAATGAGACTTCGAATGAAAACACATCCCCATACATAGCTTTCATCTTACATTTGTGTTTAGTTCTTCACTGTGCAGTTTCAGTACTGCATTATGGTCTCTCTCAAGCATGAATTAACAATGTTATTAGTCCATCCAGCACCTTGGATGCTTCTGGAATAAGATACAGATCAGTGTCACTGCACAAAGCGGATTCTAATAGTTTAGGCAAAAAAAGTAGTAGGCATGTAAGAATAGCTGATACACTCAACAGTAATCCATACTCAGCTGATAAGAACACTATGTACTGTAGTTATTGTTTCAGCAGCAGTCATCAGCTGAAGCTTTCTTCTTTGTTTAGGATTAAAATGCAAAATCACAGATTTTCTTTCTTAATTCATAGTTCAAAGCTTATCTCCAAAATAACTAAAACAAAACTTTCAGTTAGAAAAAGAAGGAGCATAAACTTTTTTCTATTCTGCTTATTTCTTCCTAGAGATTGACAACTGCATTTTACACTTTAAAGAGAGAGTTTGTATTGAAGTTTTCTGTATATGGTATTTGCCACAATTTGGAGATTTATCTTTAGAAAAATGACACCTTTTGAGCTGACATTGCTTTGTTCTTTGTTTTTAAAAATACCAATGAAATATATATAAATACCAAACCTAAAACTGATCCACATTTGAATTTCTCTTTGTCTGTGAATTCTTGACCCACTGATACAGTAACTCTCTCTTCTTTATCTGGTTAATTCGTGTATGTGAAATATTTCTGGTTTCATTGCTGTCCCCTTTTCCTTTTTAGTAGTTCTCAGGTTTTCTCAGAAGAACACGTGCCATTGCAGAATACTTTCTAATCCATGTTTGCCACTAACTGAATTATACATGGGTGGCGTAGCACATATTCAGTCTTTCATCCTTATCTGTTACTTCATCATTACTTTCAATCTGCAGTGAAAAATGTGACTAACATGTTGTGTGGTATAAATAGACACTGCAGTTTGAGATCATTTATGCATGGTTTGAATTTTGATGAAATTTTATACTGCCCTGTGGGCTAAACACTTAACCTAAGTGATTGTCCCAATAATTTTGTTGAATCAAACCTTTTCAGATGGAAGTTTTACCTTTCATTATCTTCTAAACTGTTTACTATAAAGCTTTCCAGGAGTGTTAGGAAGCAAATAAAAGGATCACAGTTGCTGTTTATCAGTGATTCTGTGAATCATTATCTTGTCACTATAAATGACTGGAAATGGGAATATAAAATATATTGACTCAAAAGATTATGTTTTAACATTAATGCAGGCCATCCTCAACATGTTTTTTTTCTTTTACATCCACAAAATTGGGGGTTATATATACGTGAAACTACCTATTTACAAGTATTTGTGTATAAATATATTTGTATTTGGTACAGTTCAGTGTTCCAATTTCTGTAATTCTTAATTTTAATTTCTTAATTGCCACAGTTGTGTGATCTTCCCAGTTTTAGTTATTTTCTATTAAAATATCTTCAGCAGTATTTCTGTTATTTTGAAAAAATTATGCTTTGGGTCTCTATTTGGGATATTTTTTATTTCAGTTACATTCTCTCCATGTAGTTTTATGGGTTTTGATGTTTAAAAGTCTAGAATTTATTATTATGAGCCAAAAGCAATCATTGGACACTGACATTTTAAGTATGACAATAGTGCAACTAATTGTCATTCACGCAGTTATTTCTATTTCTTGCAAGAACCAATTACAATACAGCGCTCTTAACTTTTAAAAAGCATCTCCTTCAGTTTTCAGCTAAGTCTTTTGTACAGATTTTAACTGTTCATAAGCATGGTGAGTTGCTGTTCCAGCAGCACTCGCTACTTTCCCTCAGCCTTTCTTAATATCCCTAGTTTGTTAATGAAATTTAGGGAAAGGATTCTACCCCCCTGCTCGCCTCCAGAAAACATCAACTTTTTAAGAAAGTTTAAATATCCAGTCTAGAAGAATTAAGTGGCTCAGTTCAGAAAAGCTGCCATTTGGTCGCATGTCCACCATGGCATAGACAGGCACCATGGTACCCTTCTGTTCTCTGGTCCTCTTGACAAAGGTAGGTCATCGGGTGGTCTCTTAACCTGCCTGTTTTCCTGGATTTCTTTGATAAAAACCTGGGTACATGCAGTGAAGACAAAGGAGTGGCACTCAGGTCTCATCTCCCCATTTTCCCCCAAAGCCAAGGCTTCCCAGGAAGGCTGCATGCATGAACCCCATGCAGCGTAGTCTCTTAGCTTTTGTGTTGCACATTGGGATGTTTGGTATATCCAAGTGCGGTGATTTGGCAAAAGCTTCTCTCACAGCATGTGGGCTGTGCAAATGAAGAGCTGGTTACCAATTCTGGTGGGAGTGACTGCTGCAACAAAGCAATTTTATTTTTTCAGCACCAAAATCTGAACATTTTATCAAGAAAAAATTCCCACAGAAAGGCAGTTTTCTGGCAAGTGCTGCTAGTCAGAACTCTCAGTTCACCTTCACAAAACAGTCTCAATGGAAAATTTTATGGCTAGCCCTAGTGCAGACTCTTTCAGAGGTGTTGAGCGCCCACTGTGCCCATTAATTTAAATAAGCCCATAATGTGGTTTACATTTAATAAAGTTGCAGCCTCCACATGAACCAGGTTTACTGAGTGTTGCCTTCTTTCCTGCTGGGTCTGAGTCTGCTGGTCTGGATAGCGTAAAAGCATTGGACTAAAAGCATGCCTGCACCCCTTGTGTCCATTAGAAATCTCCAAGCAAAGACTACAGAGAGTGTGTTTTCACAGAGTAGAGATGACTTTTATTGAGGCATAAGTACACAAGTGGAAAATGAATAGGTTTGTACTTGGCAGAGCCCTTTTGTTGGCTGCCCTACTACTAATTTATCAGAATTGAACTCTGAGAATTCTGATAAATAACACCAATGCGTTGCTTTAGTACTTACACAGCACTTGAAAGATAGTTTACTATTAATTTAAAAATTTTCACATACAGTGGTAGAACAGAAAATACCGAGTGCATATCAAGAAAATAAGAAAAATGAAAACAGATCAGATACTTCAAAAGTGTGAATTAGGTTGCAAGTCTGTTGGATTCAGCAGGGCTGTTAAGTTAGCTGAAAAACTGTTTAGTTGCACTTTCTACAAGAGGAAGTATGTGCTCTTTACAGAAAGGAAGTGTGAAAAGCAGTGTATGTGTGACTGTGTGCTGATTTGTTCATATTTACAGCGAGAGAGCCCAAGTAGCTGTAGCTCACAGCAAACATTCCTTATCTTTGGCATTCTGAATTTAAATAGACTAGTGGTGGATGCTTTTGTAACCAAACCTGATTGCAGGCTGGCTGCATATATTTCCAGCATTGTGTCATTCAACTCTTATCATAATAAATCTGATCAATTTATTGTTCAAGCCTCTGCAGCAAGCCCTTTTCTACAATTGTGTTCCAGATTATTTGTTACTGAGGAGGAAAAGATCTGTGGGAAAACATTTTTAAAGTCCAGTGCAGACAACTGTCCAAAATTTTCAGTACTTTAACATCAACTGATTAAACGGATCCACAACCACCTTTTAGGTGGTTGATTTGCTTGGTGAAAACTTAGTTTTTCCTTTCAGTGGGCATACCTGGCTGTGCTTTGCTCACTGCGGAGCTCTCCCTTTCTCTGTCTTTCCCAGAGACTTGCGAAGCATTCCCCCGTCCTCCCACATAACCTCTGGCCAAGTCAGAGCACAGCCTCTCAGAATAAGGACAATCCACAGATTGCTTGGATTACACAATGGAAGATATATATTCAATTTGCACTCGTCCTCCTCTAGTGCAACTCCATGCCCTGCATGGTCTGCCACAACACTTGCCAGAGCAGTGTCAGAGTGGGTGACACATCAGTATTTTGCAAACTGTCTCAAGCTACCCGCTGAAATGAAGGAACCATATGACCCCATCAGAATCAAGGATGTGTGGCATTACTGCTGTGATTGAGGTTTTTTTGGACAAAGCACTTTTCACTAGAAAACAAAGACTTTCAAAAAATGAAACTGTGGGAAAGAGCTGGTGTTAACTTTTCTTCCAGTTCATGAAAAGATAATTTTAACAAAGTTTGGAGACTCTTGAAATTTTCCATCTTGATAGAATCATAGAATCAAGGAACAGTTAAGGTTGGAAAGGACCTTAAGATTATCTAGTTCCAACTCCCCTGCCATGGGCAGGGACATCTCACACTAAACCATATCACCCAAGGCTTTGTCCAACCTGGTCTTGAACACTGCCAGGGATGGAGCATTCCCAACCTCCCTGGGCAACCCATTCCAGTGCCTCACCACCCTAACAGGAAAGAATTTCCTCCTTATATCAATCTAAACTTCCCCTGTTTAAGTTTAACCCATTACCCCTTGTCCTGTCACTACAGTCCCTAATGAAGAGTCCCTCCCCAGCATCCCTATAGGCCCCCTTCAGACACTGGAAGGCTGCTATAAGGTCTCCACGCAGCCTTCTCTTCTCCAGGCTGAACAGCCCCAACTTTCTCAGCCTATCTTCATACGGGAGGTGATATATTGAGTAAGAACATTTGTTTTGAAATTACTTCTGTTTCACATGTTTTAATGCATGCAGATGGGTTCATTTTCTATTGAAAAGGTCAAAATAATCTCAAAGCACTTGAAATTGTTAAAACAGGTCCTTTCATTTGCCAAAATATCAGTACAAGAACATTTTTGGGTTTAACATTTTCATGCCAACTCAGGATGAGAATTGTCTTCACATGAAGGGAAAACTACTTCTCATCCATCTTTATTCTGCAATTAAAAACTTCTAAGAGACCTTCATGTATTAGTTAAAGTGAGGTCCCATGCAGCATGAAATAAGTAATGGAAGTTCTCTTGGCCTGTGTTGGTAATCACCTTGTGTAACTCCTATATCTCAGCAACAAAGAATTAGATTCAGCATGAAGTAAGACCAAATGGAATCTAAGGACAGCTCCCCAACCTTCTACCGGCTTGCTTTACCTAGGAGATTATTCTTGCTGTCTCTGTTTCAGCATCATTATTGTATTCTAATTATGATGTGTGTCATGGAAAAATGTTATATATACAGACTTTCATGTTCATTCTGCTTCACGTAGATGGGTTTTACACACCCTCATTCTTGCTTGCAAAATCCCTCTCTGCCATTTCTACCTACTCTCTTACATTTTCCATGCTCTCTTGTTTCAGTTTCTGTCAAAATCAATAGAGTTCAGGCCAATGAGAGCTATGGTATTCCCTGAATTTTTCATACTGAGCGGTTGGGGTATTCAACAGTTATTATAGAAAGACATTCAGAGAACTGTACCAAATTTTGTGTTCAGTTTCTCACACAACTTCATAGAACACAGCTTTTCCCAGATTCTCACCTTTGGGCCTGGCTTGAAGCTGAAGACTTTCAACATCTGTTCAAGATGTCTGAACTTTTAACAGGCCATGTGGCAATTCCAGATGCATCCATTTGGCTATACAGACTTGCTCTACAGCACACGAGAATGGACTCCTCTGGGCCTGAGACTTGTTAGATCTACTGTATGTGGACTAATAGCTTTCAAATGTACAAGAAATCTGGGGCTCTCTAGATGCCTTGGACTCACTGCACACATGCAGATCTCTAGACAGTACTTCCATCGTACTTTCTTGACTATTGGGTTGAGTGTGCTTATGCAGCACATGCAAATCTGTTTCTTATGGGAAAGCCCATAGATACGAATGCTCCAGGAGTGTGGCTGCGGTTACTTGAATGTAAAATGAAAAATATCTTAATGGTTTCTTTTTCAAAACAAAATCATAGAGATCTGACATACTGTTATGTAGTGATTTTCATTCTGCACAAAGAGATGTATTTTCTAGTATAGCTCTGTATTAGGATATTTTTTACTATGATCTGTTAGGGGGCCAACTTCCAAATCACAATACTTAATCTACATATGAAAAACCAGTCCCAAACAAATCACATTGTAAACTTCAGCTTCTGGAATTACGACTTAAATAATCTGGCAATGTGAAGTTCTCAAATGCTGTTTAATGTTGGGAATCTCAGGGAGTTTCGTGCCACATTGCAAACTGCAGATGCAATATATGACCCATCGGCTTCTCTGGGTTTTCTTTTCTTCCTAATTTTATCTAGGACAGAAAAACCAAATGATGAAATAGTAGGGGCAATTATAAACTTCTACTAAGTAAACTTAGATGAGCCTATACACACAGTATAACCATCTTGATCAAAGCATTTGCTGTCAGGCAAAGAGCTGACTAACAGGCAAATGATTGGAAACAGCTTTTTTCCAGCCCATATTGGGTGATAATAATGTGGAAAGAATGGAACCTCTGAGGAATGCATTTTCACTGGTTATGTTGGAGAAAGCATGGAAGACTCTCAAAGGATTGAACAGGCAGTCTCTTTTAGAGGGGAGACCATTGCTGGAGAAGGAGGGATAGAGAAGATCCTGACTTGCTGAAAGAAACTCTGACCTCTGTCAAAGGAATGCTCAGGAGTGGTAAGGACATGCAGAAAGTCTGATACATTTAGGCTTTGTAAAGCTGCTGCTTTTCTTTTTTTTTTTTTTTTTTTTACCATCATGTGCCTCAGGAAAGATGCATCATTAACACAGAGCAGTCACAAAGCTGGAGTACTGCATCCCGGGAGGTTAGACCTCGTCTGGAGAAAAGCTAAGGCAACTGGACTAACGTATCTCATTTTTCTGGAGGTCTAACACCCTTGCCTAGAAACTACATGGAGAGAGGCCAAGGAAAGCAATGTTACTTCTATGTCCTAGCAATGCAACACAAGATCACGGAAAGAAAGAATGCTGGGGTAATTTGACAACTGACACATCAAGGCTTAGAGGCTATATTAAAAGAACTACTAGACATGTCAATTAATGTTCTTTTGCCTCACTAATGAGCATCTTAGCTATGAATCTTCTGTTTGAAGCAGCAGGGAATCATTTTTCCGGGTTTCTTGATGCAACAAGTTACAGTCCTCCTGAGACATACATGAGACACGATATAATATAGTTTGATTCTTGTTCCTAATTTCATGAATGACTCTTAATGTTCAAACTGAAGGGAAATTTAATACTTATTTTGAATGTTAAATGATGTCTCTGTAAAAAATAAACCTTTGCAATTAAGTGCTTTTCAAAGCGCCAGCTTGTTCCATACTTTTAATTTGATTCTCTTGCAGTAACTGAGTTTATCCACTAACTCCAGTCTCAGATTCTAATCAAAGCCCTAGAAAGGAAAAAAAACCCAAACAACAAAACAACCCACACCCCAGAGCCAAAGCCAGAGTGCACTCTTTCTTTTGCTATGGGAACTATGAAGTTGCTGATGACCTCCATTAAATGCCACAGCCAACTTCTGACATGCTCAGCATGTGAGACCCATGACCCACAAACAGAAGGCCAATCTAGATCATGGAGTACTTGTATTTGTCCTTTGTGTATAGAAACCTGCTGCTGGAATTTGCTGAATGCCTCTAAAAATGTATCAGAAGGTTCACTAACAAAAGTCATTGTCTTTGTAAATTTTACCTTTGAACCTTGAGACCAGCAAACAAAACCTATTTAAGATGCAGACAAACCCTCCCCCCCCCCAAACAAAAAACAAACTCCTAAACCAACAAAATCTTCATTCTTTATTTTTGTAGTGATTTGAAGTGTTTAAGCTGAAAGAATCAAATACGATCTGTGAACTAATTTGCCTTCAGGTTAAAACAGAAGCAAAACAAAAAATAACAGTGTTTTAACACAATTTTAAGATTACACAACTAAAATATCAACAAGAAACTAGGATATGTGAAAACTGAAGTATTAGCGTAAGTGTAAGTTCTGTTGCATTGTGGATCAAGTAAGTTTTAGGTCCTTTTAGGTCCTTTTAGATCCTTAAGGAAATAAAGATTATTAAAGTTACCTATTAAGCAAGAAAAAGAGCCTATAAAATACTAGGAGCCTGAGAGAGCATTACTGTCTGAACTGAGGCAGAGGTTTTCAAAGTAGTCTGTATCCTGTTGCCACAGCACTCTTTCTAGTAGCAGCTGAATTCGTTCGGTACCTTTGGAAACCTCATCCTGACTGCCCTGCCTGACATCTTGAGGTTTTTGCTTCTATATGCTGCTACCAAACCTGTGGAAACTCATCGGAGGGTGAGTAGGATACTTAGTTAACAAAACTGATGCTGTATAAATGTATTTGATTATTAGTCTTTGCAATTAAACAAAAAGCTCTAGATAAGAAGGAAGGATCAATAAGGATTCTGCTAGACCAGCAGCTGTAGGAAAGGGAAGGTGTATCAGACCTGATAGTGTTGTTAGGCCATCACAGTGCATTTTTACAAGGGATGGTTTGCTCTGGTGACGAAGATATAACTATTTGTAGGTGCTTTTATTTGAATGACTTATCAATAGCATCAATTCAAAGGAGCATGGTCTACTGCAAGTCTGTGAAATCTTGTCTGAATTCAGACCAGCAGCGGAAAACCTTATGTGTCTAAGATAATGGGATTTTGTCCTGTATGATTGTGTGGATGCCTTTACTGCAGATAGAAAGGCAGCAAATTAGTAAGTGTTAAGGCTGATTGGCAAACTGACTGACACATTCCCCCAATAATCCAGCCTTTCAGCAGAATAAAGGAATCCTAAAGCTTAAATTCAGATTCACCTCTGTGGTGCCTCTTGAAGGTTATTTAAGTGTTTCTTACTTTTATTGTCTAGCTCCTTGAAAAACTGCAGTTGTGTCTTTCTGATATTTGGAGTTGTTTGAAAAATCTAAAAGGTCCAAGAAAAAGCAGTATCATATTTTTATAACAAGACAATTAAAACTATTTTCTGTGCATTTAATTTTTTTTTCAATGAACTGCATTATTTACAAATACATTTGCAGACAAATATACACCAAAAAAAACCCCAACAGAGGAGTTATTTCCATGGTAAGTTCAATACCTGCCAACTATTGTTTATCAGAGGCAGCAAAATAACAAGGCTTTTGTTGCCCAAATTCATTATTCTTCTGCTTTGGAAGCTTTGGTCTCACGTCTTCTGAATATCGGGGTTTATTTCTTAGCCAGGTGTTTTAGGAAAGCAAGGTTATGCAGTAAGGCTGCCTGCCGCTCTACTGCTAGTAAATTCTGAACCTGTTGGCCAGTTTTAGTAGCAGGGCTAAAGTAGACATGAAGTACCTCAGTTATTGCCCTTTCAGAGTGAAACACTAAGGTGTGACCTACTAGAAAGTCAGTTCCTCTGTTCCTGGAAATCCTTACTGTATGGGTGAAGTCTCACAATTGAGTCCCTTTTAGACAGTCACTTTTTTGAAACTGTGAATTTGCTGGATAAATAGTGTAATACTTCTTTATATTTGAACTGAAGAAACACATTTATTGCCATCTTTAAAAAGTGCATGCTTCTTCTTTACTCTTGAGCAAAACTTTCTTTTGGTTATGGGTGCCATGTCCAAAATATTCTACTGTCAGTGAAATACTGTTCAGTGAAATGTTGCTCAGTCTGATGAAATCGCAATTACCAAGGAGCCATACTAAAAGCTCTTTGAAACTGCAAAAATTAATATGTATGTCTATTAGCTATGTATTTTACCAGTCAAGCTTTATTTTTAAACTAATATATCTTTTTCTACATCCTTTCTTTCTGTTCTCTCAGTAGATAAAGCTTTCTCTGAGGATGCTAATGTCTTAGGCCAGCACAATATGCTTTCTCTCTCTCCTATCTGTGTAGCTGCACATATGAATGTATTTTTTGCAGGGACTTGTTTGTAGGTGTAATCTCCTTTTGGTACCCCAACATTTTTTACTTACCCCTCTGCTTCTCATTATTTGCCGATACTTGGTGTTTCTCATGGCGATGCTTTTTTAGGTTTTGGCTCATACTGGAGTCATTTGGTCACACCTGGGTTAGAAATTTTGAATCTGTCTGAGAGGAAATGCCCCCAAAGGAAAACACCCACAGCACATTTTTAGCTAAAGCACACAAAACACATAGTGAGTTTATTATATTATACTTTCAGTATTGCAAAACAACATTTCTAAGAGGAAAAGGATGGCACCCTGTCCCATTTGACCTTATTTTTTTTACACTGTTAGGGCTACGTAGTACCATTCCAGATGTGCAGTAATTAGCAGGAAGTTTCAGGATTTCTTAGCATCAAGCAGAAAGGTTTGCTTCTGATAGAAAATGTCCCCTTTGGGAAGGAAATTTCAGATGAAGAGAATTTCACTGGATCAATAGATGACACCAACAGAAAAGGAAGCCTTCATTTGTCTTGCCATGTCTTACACGCAGCTATGGGCAACAGAGGAAAGTATGTTATCTAGAGATTGTCTCTGATAAAGGGATATCCCTCAAACTTCAGTGCAGCTAGCAATCACACATTGATTTTTGAGAAACAAGATGTGGCTATTTTTTAATTTCTGTTTTATACTGTGGAACCAGAGGAATAAACCCAAGTCTTCACGTTGAAAGAAAATTCGTGAAATTTCTTTCCAAAGGCAGCAGGCAGCCTATTATAACACTACTTGAACACCTTGAACACAACTAGTAACCATTGTGTCATATAGTATAACGAACAGGAAGGAAAGCACTGCACAAGAAATTACACAGTTCTCTTTCTTTCTTTATTTTTCTTTCTCTCTTTGTCTTTTTTAAAGGCGAGAGACCTGATTTCTGTAAACAACCCCCTAAAGGTACTCCCCTACCAATAACAGTCCACTGTAAAATAGATAAGGTTCTCATTATGTATCCTCCATGTCTTGATCATAATTTCTATCATGGTTGACATTCTGGTCCAGTTATATCAGGTACATTCTGTGTAAGTCCTTTAGAAGACCGGGATAAAACCCTGCTGAATGCAGGATCATTTTGCCTTGGGGAGAGAGTTAGTCAAAGTGCACAGTTCAAGGTGGATTTCTAGTTGGATTCTGCAGTACTGGGACATTCTGAAAGAAATATTTTTGAATTGAACATAGCTCAGAAGAAATTAAATTAGTTCTTTAATGTTTGGTTTTTCTCCAGAGCCATCAACACAAATTACTTTCTAAAATAGGCAGCTAAATATAATAACACAGCATTAAACTGAAAAGAAAAAGTTAATACTGTTGTTACATGATGCATTTTGTTTGACTAAATTGTATGGATAATTTCCACCATAATTTCAGTGGTGTTTTAAAAGATCTTTTAAAAAGATTTCAGTTTAACATTTCTTATAGCTGTGTTTTTTTCATAATGTAATTGAATTTATCTGTGCAGTATCTAAGTTTTTTCATCTTGATAACTTCTTAATGATGTTTTAAATATAGTAGTATCCTTGAGTATTCTGCATATGCACATAACTCCCTTACCTTCTTTTCTAAGGCTCTTAAAGATTTAATTAAGCTGGCCTGACATAGATTTGCTTTCAGAAAACAGGTTGTATTAAGGCACAATTTTTTTTTCAAACGCAGTGTTATAATATCAGTCATCTGCTCAAAACTGAGATAGCTCTCTTTCACCAGAAACCTTGAAGAAGAGTTCTTCCAAAATGGTTTGTTATTTATAGCAACATTTGGACAAAGTATGCCTTGTAAATACTCAAAATATTTCAGACAAATTTCTGATTTTGAGGTTTCTTTTAAATTACATTTTAATTATATTTTCAATGTAGTTTCGTAAATTGTCATATCTGACAATGTTTAAATCCACAGGAATTTATTTTTAACCGTATTCTAATTGGTGTTACCAGGTCATAGTATATTTCATTCTCTTCAAGGATTGCTGTTCCTGTGTCAAGCTTTTCTGTGCATGGACACGTTGGTGTACAGAATAATATAAACTAAAACAAGGCAACTGATATAAAGTAAAAAATTATTTCCCAATGTCAAAATTGCTCTAGATAAATGAACCATCATTCCCCCAGACTCTATCTGTTTTTCATGCTTAGTTCTTACTTGTAAAATTTACCATGGGAAAGGAAAGGTAATTTTTTTTGTCAGGTCAGTACAGAAGCTTCTAGAGATTTGACTGGTATAACACTAATGTACAAGCTTGCAGCCATAGATTCACCTCCTCTCATTTTTACACTCACCTATTCTTATGGTGCAAAAGTATTATGAATTTGCACATGAAGCAAATGGCGCATTCAGTTTCACAATTGGCATCCCAACTCCAGCACCTTCACAAATATGCAATGTAATTGTGGCAAGGGAAACAACAAGCATGAAGGAATTAACAACAAGCATGAAGCCTGGAGAAGAGAAGGCTGTGTGGAGACCTTATAGCAGCCTTCCAGTATCTGAAGGGGGCCTATAGGGATGCTGGAGAGGGACTCTTCATTAGAGACTGTAGTGATAGGACAAGGGGTAATGGGTTAAAACTTAAACAGGGGAAGTTTAGGTTGGATATAAGGAGGAAATTCTTTCCTGTTAGGGTGCTGAGGCACTGGAATGGGTTGCCCAGGGAGGTTGTGAATGCTCCATCCCTGGCAGTGTTCAAGACCAGGTTGGACAAGGCCTTGGGTGATATGATTTAGTGTAAGGTGTCCCTGCCCATGGCAGGGGGGTTGGAACTAGATGATCTTAAGGTCCTTTCCAACCCTAACCATTCTATGATTCTATGAAATTTCTGTTTCAGCCTGCTGCTGTGAAAACCAGGTACAACTGACAAAGTGAAGAGGGTTTGACTTGTGGCTTGCCTGTGTTTGTATACGTTGTGCAGCCAGACAGAAAAAAAGTCCTTCTGAAATGTAGGACTGTGATGTGCAATGTGTCTCCTGTCTGCTCTGTCCAAGGCAGGCATGAGTCTGTTGGTTCTCACTGAAGGAAGGTGGCTGTACAGACCCACGCTCCTAGTGAGATGTTGCTGTTAATTAAGAGCAGGATGGAAAAGATCAAAGCTGTGCCTCCCCCCTCCCCTTTTTATCTTTTTTTTTCTTTCTTTTTTTTTTTATTTGCACCCCCCCCACACACCACAAGGTTGTTTCTTATTCTGAAGCATCATCGTTCTCTGCTCCAACACTCACTGGAACTCACCTGTTTGTTTGGTGGAGTTTCGACTGGTGCTGGGTTGCCATTTTAACTTGGCAACTTCAGACTCTTGTTTCCCAATGGCCTGCCAGCTAAATTGGTGTGTTACAGATGAACGCACAGCTCACAGATGGTGTTTGAGTGTTTAGTGGCTCTCAGAAGTCGATATGTATTTGGTCAGGAGGAAGATCGCATTTTTCCTCCAGACAGAGTAAATGTCCTTGGGGAGGTTTTCTGTGTCAAGGTAGAAACTGTTCTGCACATCAGGTACAGGGGACTCTTTCAGCTTAAGCAGGAGTACTACCTATATATATATATATATTTCTTTTTCTCCTGGGTAGGGTACACTGCTACTATTAACATAAATAGCAGGGTTTTATTTTTTATTTTATCTTGACTCTCCTGAATTTCTGTGGATGTTTTAAGCCTAACATTTCTCTTCCTTTAGTTTTTTTTTCTTCTTAACTGAGATTACCTTGAGGTGTATTTATTACTCTGATGTCACCGTAAAGTCTTTCTCTAGGTCCTAAACTGTTTTACTGCTCAGGCACAAGGTTGAGCATTTGTGCTTGCTTACTGGTAAGATAGCTTTAAAGATAGCACTGTGTGAGATCTACACCTCTGCTGACATCTCATATCCTCCCCTATGTGGGTCATGTCTTTTTCTCATTCATTAATTGTCTTCTTATTTACTTAAAGCAGTCAGAGGGCAAGAAGTAGGGGAGGAGTTACATGCTTTCTTTTGTTTCTTGACTGGCCTAGTCATGTCATGAGGATGAATAACAGAGGCTGTCCGCTGCCTTTGTTCCTTTCCAGAATGAAATATAAACCAGAGCTTCTTAAAAGTTCTGAAAGCTGCACTCGAGTTTCCTCATTTCATGTTTGTTCCCATCCAGAGCTGGAAGCAGACAGGCTGGAATATTTTAACAAAGTCTGTTCTTGTAAGATTTCCAGACTGCTTTGCCAAGCCAAAGGCTCATGAAAATGCAGTTAAGCATGAAATAGGCAAAGTTTTAGTTGCCTACCTAAACTGCAGGCGTGACAGTAATAATTTGTTTTTTGTCGTTTTTGCTTTGTCATCGTCAGATGCTGCTCAAAGTTGAAATATGCAAAGCTCTGCCAGCTCTCTACAAGGAACCACACTGTCCTCCAGCACTATTGCCACTCTGCTTACATTTTGTGATTCTCCCTTCCTCCTATGCTTCCTTCCCCAGCTTGGTAAGAAAACTCTTCTTGTGAATGTCTCAGTTAGTTCCCTCAGGAAATTCTTAGTTAAAGGCAGGAGATGTGGTTCTCTGCCAGCCTTATACATTGGATAAAGGGACTGCTGAGGACACAAAGCTGATGTTGTTTGCCAGTTTTCTGTTGTCATAAACTCTTTTATTATGAAAGCTGAGTGTCCACCATTTTGAGTCTAGCTTAGATGTATCCAGGGGAATACGAAGATGTCAGCACTTTCTTCCCTTTCTCCTTAATGAATACGTCTTGGCCCATTGACCCACAGTGTCTATCACCCAGTATGGAAGAACACGGTGGTCCTTCCCAGGCAACAGCTGTGCCAGTGTGTAAACCCATGAGCTTGTTGGCATGAGTAGGTTGTGGGAAAAGCTCAGCTGATGTGTTTGTTCTGGCTCCTGGCTATACACGTGATGCAGAAACACCTGTGCTGTTGCTGATCCAGAGCTTGCTGCCTGCTGGCCATCTCCTTGTGAGCTGGCACAGCCTGGACCTTGGAAGGAACTCAGCTACCACCACCCTCCTCCTCCCCAGCTTGGTGGGGCAGCGTGGGTGTTGCCAGATGCATTTGCATACCTGTGTCATGTTCTTTGCAGCAAACCAAAACAATTATTGCAGCTATTGGCTATTTTTCCTGCTTTGAAAGGATGCTTAATTCCTAAAGCCTTCCTTCAGCGTTTTTGGATTTTGCATGCTTCTGGCAGTTTCTTTTTTCCACCGCAGGTGCACCTGAAAAATAAACCTGTCATGATTTCCAGCATTTCTTCTGTACCATGATTTTTGATTTTTCAGCAAGCTGTAGAAAAAAATCTCTTATGAGCATTTGTATGTGAAGGAATTACCTAATGTCCCCTCAAGTCTTTTGTCACCTGTCTTACTGCAGATAGCTCCTAGACAGCCTTTGTAACTATTTGTGGTACCTGCTTTCTTGGCACTTGCAAACTGAAGACCATGATGCATAAGTGTATCTTGGGAAAAGATGAGAAAAAACAGTACATTCATCCTAGGCAAATGTTCTCCCTGGTAATATTCACTTTGCATACAAATATTTCATTAGGAATCCAGTGGATAGAATAATGGACTGTAACTCAGCAGAGCGCAGTTCACAGCTCTGCTGTTTGCTTATTGGGCAAAGTTATTTGTACCATCAGGATACAGCCTGGGATAAAGACAATTTCTTTGTAATGCAATATGAGGCCCATAATGGAAAAAAATACTATGCAGAAGGTATAAAATAATAATAACAATAATAAAAATAATTATATATATGTTTATGTTGTGAAAAATGAATCAGATTCTATTCTGCCTCATTCTTCATCAGTGGTGCTTTTAACTGGCTTCCATTTTAAGGACTACATGTACTAGTGTATTATTTTAAGATGTACCTTCAGATTCAGGTGTTCTTTTCCACTGAAAGTGTATAGCAGTTTATTGCAGTAACAATGGGCAACACTCCCTGCATCTTCATTACTTTGATGAGCTGCAAAGGACTTCACAGCCAAATTTAAATACCTACCATTTATGGTGATGATGGAGAGGGGTCTTTTTTTATTTGTGAACTGAGTAAATATGTGGCACAGATTCTTGGGCTCTCAGGACTGTGATTCCCTGAAAGTAATTTGCATAAAGTAATTCATGTCTGCATTTGCTCTTAAAATCTCTGGCTCTATGAGAAACATAAAACATTTATTTTGCCTTATTTTATGCAATGTAAATAACAGATATGTCCAGGACTAGATTCTGAACACCTTAGCTGGTATATACCATTGTAGCTCTGGAACAAGCATCAGCTGAGATCCTACCACACCATCAGCTGTAAGTGCCACTCTTGCAGTGCATTATACAAATGTTCATCGTAGTTTGTCAGCAGCAAAGCTGTCACCCAACAGTACACACTGCCTTCTATCAGCCATTACTTTTCTGTCATCATCATCAAGTGTAGCTTAAGAGAATCTGTGCATTGTTTCTTTCCTTCTGAACAATTTTCATTGAAATAATTGACCTGCTTTTATGGTAATCTGGTCTCTGCTATTTGTTACTGCAGCATTTTGCAAAGAAAAAATGCAAAACTAATGCCCTAGAACAGAAACATTGAGCCAAATTACTTACCAGTAATCCAAGGAATCATGGATAAATCCATTGCTCAAGTGGCTTCTCATTTGGAGATTTGTATAGTTTTCACCCAAGGGTTGAAATTTGTTGGTTTTGTGGGGTGAGGGGGGTTGTTTTGTTTTTGAAAGGTAATACTCATGCTCTCTGCCCTACAGCAACTTTATATAAATCTATTCTGAAAACTGTATCTGCCAGCACTGTCACTCCACCCACAAGCTTTCACTAGTAGCACCAGCTAAAAATATTTAAAGGGGCTGTTTCCACTTGTTTAGTGCATTTCATTTCATGTTTCAGCCTCTTCCTTTTTGTTCTTCAAAACAGTCAATAAAGGATATAATTTATCCCAGTGTTTTGAAGTGACAAGCAGTAAACAGCCTTATAGCATGATTAATGAGTACTTGGGAATAGTTTACTGTAACTTACAAGTAAGTTGGGGCCCACTGAATTTGTTTTAAAGTAAGTAAGGAGATTCCAGTTATGGGTTGGGGCCTTCACTGAGTCAACGGGTATGCTGTATTTTCTATCAATTTCTGCTCTTTGCTGATGGTGCTCTTGTCAAGGTGTTACACAGTCACAGGGAAGTACAAGCCAGCGCAGAACTGACACTAAGAATATGGACTTCTGGCAAGTTAAACTGTAAGGAGGACTTTAATTTTGATTTAAAAACTGGAATGATGATCAAGGTGTATGAAGAAAATCATGAAAAATAATTGCTGTTTAAAAAAAGTAAAAAATAATATTGTTTGGTTCTACTTAATGGATTTATTTTTTTTTTATGTCTTTGACTTCCAGCAAGCTGGGCTTTCTGTGGAGTTTCTGGGCTGCTATTACTTTTTTCAGAAGAAAGCTGCACTGAAATGAAGACATCATAGATATTCCCTGCTTGTTTAAGCAGGGTCATTGCCAGTAGGAACTTTCTAGGGTTTGATAACAGCAAATGTGTTCTGAATTTCTCTACTTTTCTTTGAAAGTTTGTTGAGTGGGTGGATTCCCTTGCTGAGAGAGCCAGCATCTCAGCAAGGATGACACAGGTTAGAGATGGAGACACTAGGTCTCTTCTGACTTCTTGAAAGTGGAAGTAGGCTGGGGAGAAATAAAGTGATGAAGGCACAGGTTGAGTATTTTCACTGCTGCCTCAGTCTTAGGTAAGTTTTATAGCCGCACTTTTTATGGTGTGCTCATGGTTCTTACACAAGCAGCTTCCACATAATGAGTAACAGAGCTGGAGTAAATGTATTCATGAAACTGCTGTGAAAGTACTGATTTCATTGTCAGGTCCTGCCTCTGTGAGGAAGAATTTATCTTACCTTCACAACCTAGTGTTTCTCAGTGTTTCTGGCACTCCAGCACTGTTGTGTATGAAATAAGACTCAGTGTTTTCAGCATTCTGAGCTGCATGTCCTCCTTCTCAATGTGTGTGTTGGGTTGGAGGAAGGATTTATGTCTTGAAACATTTACAGGTAGTATATTGAGCATTTCACTCTGGTGTTTCTTGTTCAGAAGTAGCTTCATTTAGTAAATTGATCCTAAATAATCTGGTAGCAAATGACTCTTACATGAAATGAGGTGGTGATCTAAATCCAGACTTTTGTGGAAAATACGTGGTTACTTGTGCTCTTGGCACAGAGATGGAGATTGGCAGTGATCCTTCTGGGATATGAATTTCTGACATGGGTGAGGCTGGGTGGCACATCTGTGTAATTATGCTTGTTTGATGAAGGATCAGAAGCGTATTATGAGCTAAGATAGCGTATATGTTTTTTTCTTTTTGTTTTTTTTTGTTTTTTTTTTCACAAACAATATACTATTTGATCTAACTAAAGTAACTGTTGTCTAATCCTGCCCTATTAACTCTCCTCAAGGATTGAGTACCTTGAAATTAGATTTTGATGGAAGTTATTAAAGATAACAATTTCTTTATATTAAAGCAAATGTAGTGCAATCTAACTTCAGAGTTCAGAACATTCAGGATGCCGTGGCTATTGTAGTATAGTACCACAGTCAATGATATTTCTCATTTAACATTTTTCTTTGTCTCTTTCTCACACAAGCCTAGACTGTGATTTCATAACATTAATGAAATGTGTTGTGATGTTCCTGTAGACTGCTCTGGGTAAATAACTACAATATGAGGAAGGTAACTCATAATGTGGCCTTAAGTCTGTAAAGTAGGACATTACGACTAATTAAGATAAAAGCAAAGTGGACTGCAGTGTCTCAAAAAGCCCTTCAAAACCCCTGACAGATCAACCTTCAGCCATTGCAAGGATTAAATCTCAGCCCAACAGTTGCTTCTGTGAAAAATTTTGGTGATTTGTACTTGAGGCCTTCTTAGTGACATAAAATATGTTTTTTTTTTTTGTGGTGTGTCCCTGACGATTCCTCCTGTTCTTCAGACAAACCAGTAACTAAAGCTTGAGCCTTCTCATGAGAAAAGGGGTTGGCTGACAGCATGCCTTTTCTTACTACACATGCATCCTGCACAATACTGAGGATCAGGAGTAGCATAATGCCAAGGCTGGTCTCAAAATCCAAACTTAACGGCTGGCAAGTTTGGGTTTAATTTTTTTTTGCTTTTTCATGTAAACCTACACCAAATGCAGAATACTTTTATTTTCTCCACTGCTGTTCACAGTTCTTTTTGTGACTGCTGGGGAAAGAAATGTATGCAACAACTTAAAAAATTCATATGTGTAGGCAGGAAAATATTTTAAAATAGCATAGAAGATTTAAGGGTGTAAAGTACAGCACAAGTATTGCTGTTGCTTCTTCTCAAGTCATACACTACACTTTAAAAAGTCAGCATGTTTTCTTCCACAAAAAGATCTTTATATTTCTGAACTTTCAGAAGCCTTAATCAATATAAATAACAGCTTGAGCATGATGACATCATATTTGGTTCTAGAGCACATCTCAACTGCTTAGTCATTTAAATCAGTGGAAATAATCATAACAGAAGTTTCAAAAGGTCAAAGAAGCTACTGTCTTTTCAGCTTCAAATCAGCTGAGAGACTGCAGTTTCTTGGAAACATAATGCCAAGTCTGCATCTCTGCGTCTCATTTCGTCTTCCTTCCCCCCCCCCCCCCCCCCCGTGCCTTTGAAGCATTATAGTAATTAGCTTAAAGGGCAAATCACGCCACACTCAGTAGCAGAATACTGTACAGTGCAAGTTGCTTTCTATTTTCTCTTTCACTTGAAACTAGTTTAAAGAGGAGTTTTAGCCTGCATTGTGTGCTGAAATATTTGATTGAAGTTCTCTTACCCAAATGCCAACAAGCTGTTCACATTTTTCAATAAAATGAATACTTTTCCAGTACATATATGACAAGTTCTTTTACCATTTTCTCAGAAAGAAAAAAAGTAATAAAGTGTTCATTGGAGAGCAATCTGTGAAAAAATTAAATGGAAAATGAAAGCAAAAGACTTTTAAAAATTTGGTTTTAAATGTTTTCTTTATAAAAGCAGAGGCATAATTTCTGGGAGGAAGCCACGTATTGCCCAGACTGCAACAGAAAAAATGTGTTTTCTACTGTTAGATAAATTGGTCAATCAGAAACTGTGCCATGTTTATCTGTATAACAGAACTCTACAGTGTTTTAGCAATTGCTATTTCTTATATACTTTTCTGAATGACTCTTACTTTTATTTCCATATATCTCCAGCTGCCGTTCTGCTGCTGAAGTGAAACTATCCAGACAGGTTGCTGAGCGTTTCCATTTCGTGGTGTACGCAGCCTTCTCAGAGCTGGGACCGGGACACTGGCGCTCTGGGGACTTCTGGCTGCTTGTACTGCTTGTGGTTTTGCTTTGGTTTGTGAGACTTTACCTGCATTATTTGAGCCAATGGCTCTTCCTTCAGTCCATCTCAGTTCCTGTCACAAAGTAAGTCACCCTGACTGCTTTATCTGTCAGAATGTTTCTACAAATAGCTTCATTCACGGCAGTTCCTTTGCACTGTTTAGAGACATGATGACTAAGACTCATGCTTTTAGGCTGAGGGCTCTGCATGCAAGCCTTGATAGGGTGCTGCAGAGACTAGGAGAACACGGACCACATCCAGACTCCAGAAGATCTTATATTTAAATGTGACCCTAACAGAAATGTGAAGTTGTTAAAAATGTGAGTTTTCAACCCAGAACAGGATGTGTCTATTTGTATATCTTGTGTCATACCTACCTTTGTCCCTTCTGAGATACTCAGCAGGTTATGTATCTTCCAAAGGAATCATTTGTCATTTTGGATCAAGTATTTAAAAATAACTAGAAAGTGCACAAAACTAAGGCATTTAAAACATATTTGATGTTACCAAAGTGATCTATGTGTAAAATACTTTAAAGAATTCAATTTTGATATATCTATTGTGAGGGCTACAATGGGTTGACATATTTTAAATGTATGATACATTAGCTTTAGCTTGGGAACCAGAACTTAGAGAGTTCCAGGAAAATCATTACTTGCCATGGAAAAAAAATACAGATGGAGAACAGGTCCTCAAGGTGATATATACCTGATTCTCTATATCTCCATATGTTGCTGTGGGGTAGAGAAGAGGTATACAGAGCAAAACAGATCAGTCATGCTTAGGGAAGTGAGATTTCTCCAATAGAAACTTCTTTTTGTCCCACTTTCAAGTGAGATGCAAACCTCAATCAGTCGGTGGGAGACAGTAACATACAACTGTGTCTGCTGTGATACTGGGATTACTGGCTAAAATTTGAACAGGGTATCTGAGCAGATTGGCCAGCACTGGGGATTGTTAAGGTGGTCTTCTAATTATTAATATTAAAGCAGCCATCTTTCACTTCTGGTCTTGCACAGTCCAGGCAGGCTTGGCCAGCTGGCATTAAAACTTCTGGGAGGCCAAGCATCAAGAGTCTGAGAGAGCAAAGGAAACACAACAGAAGGAAGCAACATGTGAGAGAGAGGTGGTCATGTTCAGAGCCACTAATCACAGCTGTCCTTGGCAGTCAGCTAGATAAAGAATGATGTTCTCAAGCCAAGATGCCCTGGATCAGCATCCCAATCTGTAGCTGTGTGCCTGCAAAACATGAGACGGAGTTGAGGGCTTTCTAGTCCCAGCAAATGCAGCGGGACTGTTCAAGAGTCAGAACCAAAGTGAGAATCAAACTACCCCACCTTTAGTTAGAAGAAGAATTTAAGCCACTCTGATTGGCTTGAAATTTTTGCCTTAAGTTTTAGCATCTATATGTAGCTTACAATACCATGTAGTTCCTGCTTCCTACAGTGCCAGCACATGTGCTCATTGTGTGAGTTTTGCGAGTCTCAGCATTCCATGGTGGCAAGAGGGAAATTTCTAGTGGCTTTAGGGATGTTAAAAGCTATGTCTTCCATATCACATTTTTCACTTTATGCAGAAAGGAGTGAGCTCCTGGGGCCTGTGCTTACATTGGTGCTTCTGGGAGCTGATGTCTTTGTGCAGCCCTTGCCTACACAGTCCCAAGGGCCTGGATATGCATCCACTGAACTGAAAGTCAGAGGGGATCAAAGGACATGGAGGCAGGAAGAGAAAAATATTTATTTTTTTGAGTAGCTTCCCAGAGTTTTTGGTCAGAGGGTTGTGACCAAGATAGGGAAGCAACTTTGCAACACAGCATGCTGTATGCATGATTCTATTAATTTTAATGGTTTACCCAGGAGCACAGGCAAACTCTCTCCTTTTGCTTATTTACAGATTCCAGATTTTCCCTCACACTGTTGAACTATGCTACCAGAACTCCTTGCTGAGGACTAGTGAAGAGTTGATCATGGTTGTGGTGGGACCCCTAACCTTGAATTCAGGGCTGCTTCTTATGGTCCTGATCAGATGGGGCTGTCAACAGCTGTTTGACTCATTCCCTTCCTTCTTGTCAAAGTTTATCATAGCTATGGGACTCTGGACAGTGCTAGACCCCTTGGCAGTGTTCACAGTGGATTCATTCCTGGGGGTAAGTCACTTAAAATAACTTGGACATGAGACCTTGACGTAGAAGTTTGTTTTATTCAGTGAATCACTGAAAGATATGAAATTCCACCCCTGGCAATGGAACATGAAAGTTAAAAAGAAATTAAATAATAATGTTATACATTACCTTTTTATTAACAAAATTCCCATCTAATGGAGTCACTCTGTTTCTGCATAAAATTAAGAGCACTCTACAAGCCATATATGGTGATAAGAAAGTAAATCCACCAGTGTGGAGTGATTGCATCTGCTTTGAAAAGGATTACTGCAATTTTGGATGTTAATGGAGATGGGTTAATGAGCAGTCCTGGTTATTAGCGCTTCAGATTTTTCTAAGCACTGAAACAGACAAGATTAAAAAATAGAGGTTATTGTGCACTTCTCTGACATGCAGGGTAGTTAATATAATTTGCTGGCACACCTAAAAAGACTTGAGATTGAAAGACTGGAATCTTTACGGAAGAACTTCATCATACGTAAAATTGTCACAGCAAAGCTCCCAATTCTACCTATGTATGCACTGTGTATCCCATCTGTACTTTGGTGGCTGGGAACTTCTATCATATTTGAGGTAATGCCCAGTCTCTCAGAGCATGTGTTTCAGCTTTGGCCCTCACTATGTAGGTGATAGAGGGTCCTTTCAATGGGTGCAGAGCACTGAGAGCTTTTCTGGGGGTGTGGTATTGTTGCTCTTCTCTCCTTGGCTGTCTTTCAAAGACATCTTTGTTTCTGTTGCTCGCTTCAGCAGTAATCCACAGTCCTTGTTGTGTATCAGGTTTTCTCAGGTCTCTTGGTTCCTCATCTAACCTGTGCTCTGCTTTTAAGAAGTCCTGTTAAAATGTGATTTCCCACTGTTTACATGCTGTTTCCCATTTCAGTGGTTTTGAAAATTAAAATTCAGCTCTTCAACAAATTTAATTGCAGCTCACTTGGGTGGTAATTGCAATATTTTAAGCATGTGGCAACACACTGAAGTTTTCACTTGGACAGCCTGCTTTTTTGTTTTTTAATTTTGCGGTGTAAAACATGCACAGAATTGAATTCTAATTGCTATTAAGAGAAGAAAGGGTATTTACCCAATATTCAGGCTAGATATATTTAAATATAAGGCTTTTTGCTCCGTTCTAATACTGGTTTATTCATAAAACCCAGAGGAAAGGCCTGTCTTTCCCACACTTGTGTGGAGAAAAATCATTGCCATTGACTTCAGTGGAATTGTGCTCAGTTATCATCAGACTGGATTTGCTAACAATTTCAAATAGGGCTTGGTCAAAGGGAAACATGAGATAGGAATAAAGTAACTAAGATTTTCATTACAGCATTAAAAAAGCACACTTCCCTCTGTGCTTCATACTGAAAATTTGGCAGTTTTACCCACCAAGATTATCTTTGATAGAAACTCATTTGTTCAAATATTACACAATATACCGTGTGTATCTTTCCCAAAATGAAACTATATCTCTTACATGTGCTTTTGTTATTGCATTTGTATTTTTTTTTTCCTGGCATTCTTTCAGCAGCTATTTCAGATTTACTTGCCAATCTATTTTAGATCAAGCATTTTTAAAATGTTGTGTTATGGTAATATGCGTTATTTTAGTGCTAGAATGTATTTGGCTATCCTAAATCGCCTTAATACTTATGAAAGATGACAGATAGCCCTGGAGACAGAGGTTTCTCTGTTTACTAACTAATTTTTTTTTATTGTTAAGAGAAGACTAGAGAACAGTTGCAAATTTGAAGGGGTTTCAAAGTCATAGTTCAAGGTATTATGTCGTATGTGTGATTTCAGGTTTGCTTTACTGTCAGCTCGTCGAGGGATGTTCTAGGGGTAAAAAACTTTCCTGTGATTTTGGAGAATGCATTTCAAGTTCCAGTTCTGCCAGAACTTTCCCAGGATGACTCAATTTACTTTCTGTACATTCTAACTGTAGAGAGTAACACCTCTTTAACCACATGTATATGTGTCATCATCAAAAACATTACAAACTGCAAGACGCTGTGGTGCGATAAGTACCTGAGATAGATGTTGACAAACGTTAATTAAACAATTTAAAATGAAGATACCTTTCTTAGATCATGTCTTCGAGGACCACAAAAAGATTGGCACAATCTCTTTGTTAGAAAAAACTGATAGAAAAGTACACTTCCCCCACACCATTTTTGCCTCACTAGAAAGAACTGCTCAGATAAGAGAGAAATTTATTCTTATTTGCTATTCAGACTTTTGCCTCTCTGAAGGGATGTCAGAATGTGACTGCTGTACAGAGGATTTTCCGTGGTAGACAATTTCTTTGATAAGAAAGCAGTGAAGTGGGCCAGCTTTTATTGCAAGCAGAGAAGATAGAACAGAAAGAACAGAACCAGAGTATTCTAATATTTCTTGATGAATATGGAGAGATCAGAATTAGTGACTAGTCTTTATATGCTATTAGGTGTCTCCTGGGGACCTGTAATTTCCGTTGCAGAAACCTGACAGTGTTCCACAGGGTGGAAAGAGAGCAGAAATATATTCAAGGGTCTCAGTCCTTGAATAGCTCATCATTGGATTTCTAAATGTCTTTCTACTACTATGCACGTCACCGCAAAGGTAGCCAAAACCAGGGAGAAAGATCTGACTATTCCTAAAGTTTATTCGAGGCAAGTTGGTCAGGAAGGTGCAGGTTCCTTGAAGCCTAAAGGTCACAGACTCCCTCTCTGAATAATGAGTGGATTTTTTTGTGTTGAAGTTTCCTTGAAAAATGTATCAATGTGATTTAATAGCTGTCACTGTGTCACTTTAAAAAGCAAAAAGGGAAGAGAGAAATTTATCTCATCTCTGAGCAGTAGACCTATGATACGTAGCTGAATTCTTCTAAGTCGATCCAGCAGAGGGCAATAATATGTCAATACACAAGCCAGTTCTTAATAGCTAGATATGGGGGATAAAGAAAAAAGACAATAATAAATTTTTTGGAAAACCTTTTTCTGCATTTTACTGGAAGTATAATGAAACATAGAGTGCTACAGAACCCTCAGGATTCTTTTTGAATCTTTGCAAAAATGAACAAACCACCCTATTCCCAATTAAATTAATATTTTAATTCTATGAATATTAATTCCTTATCATTATTTAGTATGCTAAAGATTTATTTGAGCTTCAGTAGAATGAAAATAGTTATACATGTTTTTTTATTATAGAGCAGTTGAACATAAAGTATTAATAGCATATCTAAGTAGGGTGTCTGACAGTCATGTACCTTTGGAGAAGCTATTAATGGTACAACTTGTGACTGCTATTTTGTGCAGGAAAGAGGTATCTTTAATTCTACCACAGCAGTGGGAGTATGATACAGTCAGATCTCTTCAGAGGTATTGTTCTCTTTGAGTCTCTATCTCTTCTCAGGCAAGAAATAAATGAAATAAGATGGCTGATGTTTATTGGTTCTTCCAAGTTACAGGCTATTCTTTGTGGCTTCCCAAACTGGACTGACTGGACACTAGGAATGGAGGATGAAAGGAATATCTGATTTTCTGACTTAAAACATTGCAAACAGTCTTGATAATGCATGTACATAAATTAAAATACTGTTTCATAAGGAAAAACTTGTCTCTCTTTCACTGATGAAAGGTCAAACCCTTTGGGGAAAACTTAACAAAACCCTGCTGGTGCCCCCTGTTGATCTACTTGTAGTTGCTTTCTCCATTTTTCTCACCTCATTGGGTATCAGTCAAGCTTTGTGAACCCACTACCTTCTTTGCCTGATGCTGTTATTTGCAAAACTAGTGGAAAAGCTATGCTAGGTGTCAGCTAGCAACAAGCACAGATGCCCTGTAACTTCCATTAGGCATTTCAGATAACATGGTGGTTACTTTTGTTTTCCTGAAGTTGGGAACTGGTGTGTATACATCCTCCAAAGTGCACATGCTCAAAATGTTTGGGTTCTTGCTGAGTCTGAAAGGAATCAACAATTTTCTTGTGACAAGGGCAAGTCATTTTGAGACTGGTCAGTTTGGAATTATGCACTGCCACAAGTGTTTTCTGCTCACTCAGCGCCCCTAAAAGCAGAAGTATAAATCATTCAATATTATGCCTCCCTGGTCATTGAAATACAGCAAATTTAAGCCTTTTTCTTATTCCACTTCTCCTGAAATATGTTAATAAATCTCACATTGAGTATTTTCACTGTGACAATAAACCACCTATATACACTATGTTTTAGTAAACCAGAAAAAAATAAAACATCTGATGGTTGATTTCAAATTTGTGCAGTAGAATCCTAAATTTCAAGCTGTGCCCACCACATATTACAGTTGAAACCTTCTCATAAAGAAAATCATGGTTTTTTTTTCATGGTGCCTATAGGTAAATAGTCTAAGCAGGTTTGACATTGTCTCATGTTGATATTTTTCCCCCATGACAGCGACTTGGGAACAGTGTAGAGAAACCTATTGCTGATGCTGCCAAGCTCTCCTGGGTCTTTCTAAGAGCAGAGGAGTCGTGGATTCCTGGAGCCTTAATCACTGTGATGCTATATACAATCATATTCATCATCTCATCAACAGTGTTGTATCTGTACTTTTTAAGGTATGTCTCTTTATCTCATTATTCCCTCAGGAGCTTAGACTCAAGTCCCTTCTTCTGTAAGATAAAATAAGGTGACCTGAGAAAAGACGTATCAGTGTCACATATCCAGAGTCAAGAGTTGTAGACAATCAAGAAGGCGTTCACTCCTTCTTAAATTTTAATGCACTGGTGTTTGGTGGGCACAGCGAATCAGAGAAGGAGCCGTTTATTTCTTCAACAAGAACACAACTGATATGATGATTTTTCACAGATTCTAGGAGCTTCTGTTTCTTTAGCTTCAGACAACAGGCCTGTCAAAGGTTTAAACTCTGAAGTGCGTATATCTTTTATTTAGGTACTTTGGAAGACATTTTTGGTCTTCCAAGCAGAGTTTTGTGAGAAATAATAGGAGAAATTCAGAAAGCAACATATGATGAGATGTGCAAAATCTCTGAGTCTGCAGTGGCCCACAGAGTCTTACAGACTTTTGATGAATCAGGATTTTTGATTTGACGTGACTGAGGCTTTAACCCACTGCATGACATGTCTTAACCTAAATAATATTACCATTACTTTAGCCCATTATCAATATTCAGTTCATCATGAAATTTTATCAACTCCCTTTCTCTCCACCTTTCTAGTAGTCACCATTAGCTGCGTTAGTGTTTAGGGACAGGTGTGGGACACTGAAAATGACCAAGATAGGTTGCCTAATATATTGAATGAAAAAGTGTATTTTCTTTTGTCTGAGTGACTCATCTATAATGCAGTATGAGTTTTGTACTGGCCCTCAATTCACTCAGTGATGAACACTGAGTGGTGGCAAGCACCTGTAATGCACTTCCATACGGAAATGCAAGATGCAGGCAGGTGTAAGAATACAAAAGCTCAGCATACACCCTCCATCTGACAGAATCATCCCCGGGTCTCCTTTCCACAAACTCCATTTCAGCAGGCAGAAAAAGATAAATGGCAATTTAAATTTCTGCAAAGTATTTCAAAGCTCCTGCATTCCTGGAAGCTGTACACAACTCCAATGTACTGGTAGTCTAGTTAATTAGTTTTTGAGATGTTAATGCCTTCTTAATCATTGACTTAATAGTTTTGAATAGCTTCATAAGTTTTAGCTGCTGTCGTTTATTACTCAGGAAAATTAATTTAAATTAAAACATTTGTAAGGCAGGTTTTTATGAGAATATTACCAACATTTTCATTGTCTGGGGAACAGGTGCAAGATCATCAAAGGTTCCTTTCCTTCTGGATCAATTTTCCTATAATGTTTTCCAATAAAGGGGTGGGGGGAGAATGTTACTAGGGGAAAAAAGTTGTCTTAGTAAGACACATTTTGAAAATGATTCATAGCAAAATGCAAAAACAAAGGGAAGATAACAAAATCTGTTACAGTGCATAAGGTCTTTGAAGTTCTTTGCTTGATAGCAAAAAGGATTTTGAATACCAAAGTCTGTACAGAGTAAATTTATACTATGAGCTTCTGAATTTGGATCCACTTTGTCTTTCTTGTATGTTCACAACACAGCACACTGGGAATCTTAGACCTAGCTAGGGCTCTTGAGCAGCACACTGTCAGGCCACTACTGATAACATTAAACCCTTTTAAAATGTTTTTAAAGAAAGCACCTCTGCAATTCATTACATTGTTTCCTGAATATTGGTGTAACTATAGTGGTGAGACACTGGAATGGGTTGCCCAGGGAGGTTGTGAATGCTCCATCCCTGGCAGTGTTCAAGGCCAGGTTGGGCGAAGCCTTGGGTGATATGGTTTAGTGTGAGGTGTCCCTGCCCATGGCAGGCGGGTTGGAACTAGATGATCTTAAGGTCCTTTCCAGCCCTAACTGTTCTATGATTCTATGATTCTAAGATAAAACTTTATTATAACCAAAGCAGTATTATCTCTTTGTGTGAACATTTCTCAGGTATTCTATCTCAAATATATTCAAATGTAATGTTGCTTGATGCAGAAAACATGTTTTGTTTTGGTTTGTTTTGTTTTCTTTTTGACATGGGCATTTACCACCAGGTAAATGAATATATATATTGAGGGATGTCTTCTGTGCCCTAACACACCAGTCCACAGGGAACACTTTGGCTATTCAATAGTGGAGTTAGTAGCATTGCTTAGAATTACTCAGCAATTTCCCATTTAACTGAAGTCTTCAGCAGTGTATAAAAAAAGAGATAAGAGCAGTGAACCCACCAGACCACCAAAGCAAGTAGGGGAAATATCTGCTTCTGCCACAGCTAGAAAGCTTCACAGAAGCACTGATGAACAACCAGGAAGCTAATGAAATCATAGGCAGGGGATAAGAAGCTATAGGCATCTATCTGTGTCTTTATAAACCAACATACTTCAACAAATCTGGCTCCCCTTGGGTGTCTTGGGAGGCTGTAGTACATTTAGCATGGAGAGATATTCTAATTACTTTTTGGGAAAATGAAGTGGCAGTGGTTGCAATTCCTTCATTTTATTTCTACGAGAAGTTAGAAACAGTCTGGAACTTGCTGGTGAAATGTTTTCTGCACTGTGAGAAAATGCAGACCCATCTCAAGTAAAAGTGACTGCTGGAGTCTAAATTTCCTGGTATTGAATTTTCTTTTTTTTTTTAAAAAACCTCTTCAAGAAATCTACATTTTTCAATGTTAAGAGCAAAACTATTATTTTTTTACAGTTGTTTTCCAAAAAAGGGTGAGAAAGGCTCAAGTGAAGATGTAATAAACTGTTTTAAACCACTGAAACTACCCTTCAGTTTTTGGTTTGTGTAAATTTTTGAGAAGTCAGTTTTTCAATCTGACTCTGGATAGCAAATCACTTCAATGTTTTCTTCCTGATAAATAAATGAACTTGTAAGGTATTATACTGGGTCTCATACGTCTAGAAAATAGCACCTGAGTTTTGTTTTGCTCTTTATTGCATTAGCAATAGAAATTATTACTGTCATATTTCTAAGAAGCCATGTTAAGGAACAAGAAGAAGTGTTTTATTACGTTTTGTGCCAATGAAAAGAAATTAAACTAGGTAAAGGAGCACGCTGAGTACTTTTGGGCAAAAGGAACAAAGCTGGAAGACAGGCTTCATGATTTTTAATTAATTCAAAGTTAATTATATTGTTTAGAACCATGCGCTTAAAATCTTCATATAGAAAATGTTTATGGCAGCAAATAGACAGTAATTTAACTGCATTAAATTTTACTTCATTTGAAATAAGAATGTTGCATTAAGTGAGCTTAAATAAATGGCAAGGTCTTTTTCTTGTTTAGCAAGATAAGTGGCAAGTCATTTAAATTGCTGACCTGGAATTTTAAAGGCGAGCACCATAGAATATTGTTGTTTCAAGATGAGCAGAAGGCCAGAAAGCCCACCAGCTGGATTGATAGTTTTTTAACTAAGCACAAGATAATTCTGACTTACGAGAATATTTGCAAAAATGTATCGATTGTGTCAAAAGAACATCTGATGTAGACCCAGGGCTTAAGAAGCAAACTTTTCTTTGAAGATACTGTGGATTTTGGGAAATTACTCTATAAAGGGTATTAGTTATTTATAAAAAATTTTCTCTGGTGTATTTTAAGATACTGTCTTACTCTGCCTTAGCAATGATTTGCATTTCACACTTTAAGGATTTCTCCATTATTCCTTGGTAGCCAGTTTGTTTATATTTCCTACATCTCAGTTATCTTCCAGCTGCTCTCCTCTTTTGATAAGAAAATCCCCAAATGACATCTTGGGAACTACAGCAAGTTTAGGACTGCAGCTTCAAAAAGAATGTTTCAAAAAAGGAGGGTGGCGAAAAAAGGTACAGAGAGCTCCTTTACAGCAAAGCAGGAGATATATGTCCCTAATCTGATGTTGAAGAAGGCTGCCAGACTTCAGTATCAGAATAGCTACTCCATCACAGAAACTCTTGGATACAGAACTTGACCCTAAGCTACATATTCCCCTTTGAACCTAATGCTAAAGCTCCTCCTGAGAGCAAGTTGAAATACTTTCCGTTGGTGCATCTTATTTCTGTTCCACGCTAAATCTCAGCTGTGGGCAAAATAGTACTAAGCATTTTATTGAGTGTGCTTCTCTGCAATTACTGTGTGTACTGTAAGGTGAGATGTACAGTTAGTGTAAATGTGAACTTCATTCTGATTTGCCTCACCCGCACACTTATTGGTTATCATATACAGGCCTCTGCAAGACTAAATAATAAAGATCAGCCACAAGATCTGCATCTAGTGCTGCCATACATAAGAAGGATGAGAGCTCAGAGGGTCAAAGAAGTTCTGCCTGTGCTCTCTCTCAGGCCTGCCAAGAAATCAATGACCTGTACAGCCCCACAGAAACCAGGGCTTTTTGTTGATTGAAGTGCCACACAGCAATCCCTGAGCTTCTTGTGACTACCCAGTCAGACTCTGGGAAGGACAGAAAAACTGAGATTGGCACCAAGCAATGGCTGAATTGTAATAAAGTATTAGCTTGGAAGAGGCTACAAAAGGAAAGACCTCAGTTCAGTATCCAAGATTGAGATTCCAGATTTTCTGATCTTTATTTTCTGAACCCTTGGTTTTGGAATAAAAGTAAAGTGAGAAAGAGATGAACTTGAAGAGGTTCAATTGGACTAAACAACAATGTTTTGAAGTTCTAGAGTTCATCTAAGGCTAAAAATGTGACACTTGGCTTTTTCAAAAGCCTCGCAATATTGGTTTCACCTACATTAAGAAATACCACACAACAAGCCTTTCTTGTGGTAGAGAATTTTACTGCATAGCACTTACTCAATTCCCTACCACAGCACAGAAATGTCATAGAAAAACAAAGCCAGCAAACAAAATTAACTTTTCTGTCATCAAGAAAAGTTTAGATTGTATAGACTTCAGGCTTTGGGTTAAAAAAAATTGTGAGTGGTTCCTTTCTATATGATGTGGTTTACCCATTATTGAACCCTGGCATAGCAGGACTTCCATCTATGCCTAACTGAGATACTCATGTAAGCACTGGAACTAGTTACCTAGCCCAGTGTTAAAGACAGCCCAGTGCTACTAGGCATTGGACATGTCTGAAGGAAAAAAATATCAGAATCTTTTGGAAAAGTCAGTATCTTGAAATACTTAAATTGCTGCTTATGTTTACATGATTTGATTAGGGTATTGTAAAGTCTCAACAGGGTTGGGGAAGCTTCTCCTGTGGGAGAGAAAAAAGAAGATTCTTACTTGCAGGTAGAGAACATAGTTGTGAAAGGAAACCCAAGACTTAGAAGTCTACAAGTGTAAGACACCTTTTTCATTTTTTTGCATGAAGAGTCCTTTCAAAAATGAACTAAATGTGTATTTCTATTCTTAGGCTACACAGTGAAGGTTGGCTTTTGGATGTATTTCAACGTCTTCATGGTGAAGAAGGCGCATTCTTTGTTCCACTGGACTTAGAGATTTCCAGACAGGAGCTGAGCTACATTATGAAAAGGGCTGAGCAGTGGAGAGGAAGCAACGGTGAAAGACGGATGGTGAGTGGTGAATGGTCTCCAAAAGGAGTCTGTTACATACTGGTCCAAATTGATGCTATGTAATTCTGGGTATTACTTAAAATGACATAGATATACAAGGCAGTTATTCTTGGGGTCCTTCTTTGAATGAAGAAGCTAAGAAGCATGTTCAGGAGAATTTTGCGAGGTTCTATGTGCATTGTCTGAACATCTTTAGGGGTTACAATCTGCTTAGTATCCAAAGTGTTAGCGGCATCACTGATGTAAAAAATTATCTATGCCATCTGATGATTCCTGGCTTGGTCATAGAGACTTACTACTTGTTTAAACGTCAGTTCCATCCCAGATAACGTCTCAGCCAGCTCAGCAAACTGGGGATATGGACAAGTAAGAATGTGATCTGGGCCTTCTGGGTCACTCCTCCCAGTTTATATACTGGACATGATGTGCTGTGGTATGGAATTCCCCTTTGGCTAGTTTGGGTCAGGTATCTTGTCTCTGCTTCCTCCTGGCTTCCTGTGCTCCTCCTCACTGGCAGAGCATGAGACTTAAAAAGTCCCTGATCAGAGTAAACATTACTTAGCAACAACTAAAAACATCAGTGTGTTATCAGCATTGTTCTCGGACTGAAGTCAAAGCAAAGCACTGCACCAACTACTAGGAAGGAGAAAAACAACTATTACAGCTGAACCCAGGACACATGGTCAGAAGTCTGTGAGGGACATTTTCTTCCTTGCTTTCCAGCTTTGCATGAGCATTATTGATTCCTATAGGACTATCTTATAAAACAGCTCTTGGACAATAGTGCTCATCAATTGGATTTATACATCTATGAGTGCCTCTGTGTGCAATGCTTTGGTAACTCTCCTGCTTCAGTGTAAAAATGAACAGATTCCAGTAGGAAGCAAATTAGTCCTCTTAAGTATGTATGAGTTGTTTGTTTTCTTTTCTTTTCTAACCCATTGGAAGAAGTGATTTTAGATTAGGGTCTGAAGGTTTTCCAGTCTCTATAGCTACCTTTGAAAGATCAGCAGTTTATATAAATATATAGCCTCAGTTGTCACTGTTATAAACATCTGCCACAGCTGTAATTATTTTCCACCTTTTTCGTGATGACAGTTTGGGCCCTGAAAGGAAAAATAAAAAGGTGAATGTGCCAATTGAATGAAAAAGCAGATACTCAGTAAGCTTAGCTTTTGTAGGAAAGTGCAGAGCACCACATTGCATTCCAAAAGAGCAGAGGGAAAAGGTCTGAAGGAGTGAATGTGTTACCAAAGCCACCTGCCTCAGACATTCCTACTTTTTATATAGATAGCAATTATTTGCTTTACCCCAGTAAGCAAATAACATTTTTTCCTTTTTTTTTTTTTTACTTAAGAAGTTTCTACAGTAAGTCAAAACATAACCACTGATGACTGGTTTCTATTACCTTTGTTACAAGTAAGGTCAAACAAAGAACATAATATATAGTGGACCTCATTTTACATGACAAGACTACCAATACCATATGGAAAAAGTGGTGGATAAGGCAACTGCAAACAACTACTTTTCTGTTTCAAGTGCTGAATACATTTCTAATGATATTACCAGCATATAATTTCTTGCAGCAGTACAGAAAGGGCTGAATGGGAGGAGGAGAGGATGGAGGTATAGTCAGATGGAAAAGAATGGAAATAAAAATTACTTCTGTGTACACAGTCTGTCCCTGAATGGATGAAATTGGGATTGCTCAGATATAATAAAATGTAATTATATAACAGTATAAGACAACATACTTCAGAGGACAGAACGCTAAAAAAAATGACCCATAGCTATCTACACGTGTCTAGTTTTGCTCTCAGTATGCAGATTGGCATGTATGAAATGCTACATTGAAATGTGCGTACCTGACCTTAGTCCAAGATCCTTTAAAATGAACCCACCCTCAGCCAGATCCAGCAGCACAGAGGGTGCAGTCATCATAGAGGGAAGACTCCCTGTGCTGCATAAGGAGCAGCGTGCATCTCATTCGACATATCAGTGATGCACACTTTTGTCTTTAAGTCCCGAAGTTTCCAATTCGTGTTCTGTTTACATCCACACTAAATTTCATGCCTTTGCCTTTATATCAGCCCTGACCAAATGCTGTGACAGCTTTAAACATTCCTGGTCTCTATGGGACACAGTGAGGGAAACTTGAGTGGAGGCTACTGTCCAAAACTCCTGAGCTATCTGTAGCAAGCATAGATACTGTGTAAAAAGAACCAATGTTCTTCAGAAATTTGAAATCTTCCCCTTCTGCTCCAATTTTTTGTTTATCTTGTCTTGATGGAAAAGTTAACCATCAAACCAAGTTTCAATTGCAATTTGGCAAATCTAGCTTTGTAAGAAAAATTTGCTCCGTTCCAGAAATATGTTCCCCATATGGATCATCTCCCTTAAAGACTGAGAACTATATTTTCAGGTCTTTTATGCTCCTAGGCATTGCAGATACTTGAAAGACCTTTTTTCCTGCCATGAATTTGCATAATGTATTTATCTTGTCCCTCTCTTTTTGTATGTCTAATTGTACAATGTAATCAGTATGGAAGACACATCACTAGGCCTTATTGCGTGCATTATTAATGTGTTAATTTTTAAATAAGATACCAAATTAACTCTGAGCAATTTTTATAAAGGGAAGCATAAGACTGCCATATCATACATCACTCCGTATAAAAAATATATTTTAAATGGAGGTCATTCAAGTAAATAGTCAGTCAAACCTTCTGCAAAAAATAGGTCTACATTTTTGCAATATTTTCTTGCTATTAACCATGTGCTTCTCATTTTTATTCCCTGGATTAAAAATTGCCCCATAAATGGGTATTTTATAATATGCTTAATTTCCTTTTATTAAATTGATAAATGCTGCAGCAGAGGACACATTTACAGTATGATGAGAATTTAAGGTTATTGCATTTTATAATTTTTATATTGTTCAGAGAAGCGATTTGTCATTTGTGGAATGACATCTATGCCACCTTTTCAAAGTATTTTTAGTTGTTCTTTTGATAGGAAAAAGGTCACTTTCGGTAGACCAGGAAGACATCACTCTATTAAACTAATTTGCCTACATGCAAATTTTGTCATTTTTACCTCATTAACTATTTATCATAGAGTAAAAAAATATATATATTCATGAAGGGGCAGCTAGAAGCCTGATGGAGCTGGAACTAATATTTTGCAACTCTAATGATTTTTTGCATCCTTAATTAGATAGCATGAGGTTGATATGATTAGGGCAGGATGTAGTGTTTTTCATTAAAATACATTTTAGAAGCTGTATTCATAATCTGCCCTTGCAATTAAATAATGAGCCTATGAGTTTAATATTATCGACCCAATTATTATCCCATGGAAAAGTATACCTTTAATAAATTTGTGCCGTAGGACCTTCATTAGCAACAAAACGAATTATTTTTCCAGGTACACAGATTACATGGCCACAATCACATTTATGTAGCAGTTTGGAAGGCACTGTGGGGAGACAGCCACCAAAGCCCTGTACCATACAGAGACACACTTGATTGATTATTTCAGAAGAAGTAATTATAATATCTTTAATGAGAAAAGCTGCAAAGAAGTAAAAATGCCACCTACAGAGGCAGACAGAAACATCTGTAGAAACAAACATTTGCAGAAACATTGTTCTGGGCACCCTCTGCTAAGAGGAAACCTGGACCCCCATTCCTCAAGCTGTTATAAATATGGAGGCAGAGATGAATATTTACTGCTCTTTTGTTGAAGGTGAGTGTACGTTAAATGTATGCCAAGTTCTAGCATCAGGAATATCAGGACCATTGGCAGACACGAATACCTTAACCTGCCACTAATAACAGCAGATCAGTGATAAGGTCAGGACTCTGGATTTTAGCCTTTTTTGGTTTTGGTAAATGTAACTAAAGTGACAATGTCCTGCTGTCCTGACCAAGGTATCAGTTTCCCAAAGTTAAGTAACAGTTCAGAACCAAGGTATGAAGTGGGGTTTTCTCCTCCCAAATCAGAGGGTTTTTGTTTTGTTTTGTTTTTTGAAAAAGAAGGGAAGTATTTCTAGTTAAGCAGGTTCTGACCAGGGAAGATTTTCTGTTATGGCTGGATTGGTTGTTAGGTGTGCAGAGCCCAGTGCATCACTTTGCTCATGTTCAAAGCCTCTGAACTATTTATTAGGTGAGTTGCTATCAACAGGGGTAAAAGGAAAAAAATCTGTCCCTCAGTGATTTTTACTGGATTTAGCCCTCAAGGTACTACCACTGCTTGCAGTTGGACTTTTTTACATAATGCTGCTAATGATGAGTAAAGTTGTACAAGCAGTTAGCTGAAGCACCACCATTACTATACCAAGAAGAGGCCCAAAAGATTTGCACGTAGAGAGGGTTTCAGAAAAAAATGCAAGCTCTATAGGCAAGAAGATAATGTGAAACTTACAGCTGAAATAAAGCCTGATGCACTGCAAAATTATTTTAATGAGACTAGGGTTAATTTTCTAATTCTAAAATTATATTATAGCAAACCATAAAAAATTACCCAGCAGTAGTTTTTTGAAAGGAAAATATATTTGTAATTATCTCGAACACAAGATTACTTCAGGGCCTATTATCGACACAATTTTTGGTACCACTTTACACTAATTTGCATTTATTACTCTCAGGCCAACTATTAATATGTTAATAAATAAGTCATTAATACTTGTTATTTAATTGCTATCTATTTATTCCTGTTCAATATTGCATTAATTACTTGTGAATAGTTGAGGGCAAAATTCTGCCCTTGCTAGTGGAATCAGCAGTGATGAGAGAGGAAATTGACACAGGACGTGTTGGCATTCTGAAAACTGGCAGAGAGCAAGTCATTCAACCCGTTTAACATGAGGAGGTTAACTTTTCTTCTCATCATAGGTGAAGCTTCATGAGCCTCCAGGTAATCTGCAAAGCTGCTCGGCCACAGGCTGCTGAAGGCAAGCAGTACTACACCTGAGATCACTGTAATTTGTCTCTTCTTACTGTCCTGGGATTGCTCCCATGCTGGAGTTTGGACCCTGTTTGGAAAGACAGGTTGATGATAGATAGGGAGAAACGAAGGGTAAAGACTGAAGTCCTCTGAGTGCCAGCGCTACATCTAGGAAATCATGGCACATAGGGTGTAGTGAGAAACGGGAACAGGCACATTGCTTTCTTGCAGTTGGATATTGGAACAGGAAAAAGGAAGATCTCCTATCCCCTCCTGCTCTTCCTCAGTCCAAAACCCAGATGCAAGATCTTTTGTTCCCCTTGTATAAATAGACCACAGTGTAGATTGAAAAGGGCTAAAGAAAATGTGACATAACGTGTATTTTCTGTTTGAAGGCTTAGCAGTACTCTAAGTGTGATTTCTTTTCTCTTTTTGGAGAAAGATGACATCTAGAAATGGATAGCAAGACCAGGTCAAGTTTTGAACACAAATTTCAGCCTGTATCTGGATCTAATAGATCTGATCATCTTAAATCTGATCTCCCTCTGAAGTTGCAGGGTGAATTTTTTGCATGAATACAAATAGAAATTTTGTCATTGCCTTTGAGGAAGCCCATTTCCAAAAGATTGGAAAAAGTTGCAAGCATATTTTGGTATAAAGAAAAATAAAATAAAATAAAATAAAATAAAATAAAATAAAATAAAATAAAATAAAATAAAATAAAGGAAATTATCTGGAAGAGGTAATACCATGGTACAAAACTGTGGGGTCCTGAAGGAAAAGTTAGCAGAAAAGAGTAGAAAGTGGCTCAGGAATTTGTGCAGAAGACAAAACCATGCCAAGAAAAATAGAAAGAAATTGAATGAAATGCCAGGTAAGAGAAGTTTATGGAAAAAAATAGGTATACAATCATGTTACTTTTGATCCCCCTAAAAGAATACTTGCCTTCTCAAATTGCTAATTTAGATATGACTGGTCTGCAAATGAAGAAATGAAAATGTGTTGAGAAAGCAAAAAATTTGAAAGTATAAGTTTCTTTTTATTTGTCCACTTCTGTTTGCAAACTGTTTCTGACTCTGAGTTATCCCTTGTATATGTAAGTTTTACTTCAGCTATTATATCTTTAAAAAATAACAAATGGCCGAGATCACTCAAGCAGCAGTAGAAGATACGGTCTTATAATTTTGATTTGTGGTTTCTTTTCCTTAAACTTGCTTCAGTGATGTTTTAGAAGCTTAACATTTTGTGAGTTCACTATCAGGTTTCTTTTTCCTAACCTTAACCCATATTGTAAAAAAATTTTAAGCTGCTTACTGGAGCTCTCAGTACCGTGTCTCCAGCAATTTAGATCCTACCAAGAATGAAAATGAAATTTTCTATAAGAGTAGCATGGGAGATTAGAAAGCAGTAGCAAAACTGACTTTGAGTATATCCAGAAAAAATGGCAGTTATATGGAATTTAATTCTTTAAGTGCTAGTATGAATAAATCACTGTTGATGTGGGGTAAGTCGTTTTAACCAGTACAAGTAAACCACCCTGCTATCTAGGACAATTCAACTCAGCATGTTGAGATGACAAGACTGGGCAATAAGAAGTAATCACCTATCTGCTACAGAAATTGTAGGAGGGAAACCTTGACCCATTTGCAGTCTACAGCAAAACTTGCACTGACTTCATTAGGGCCAGATCTGTCTGTGTAAGTAAAGGAGAAGGGAGGAAATAGGGCCATGTCTCACTGAACTACGTGATCTGTGTATATAAGGTCAAATTCTCATCTGGGATAAATTATTGAAGGCAGAGTCTGTATTTTTTTTTTTTTTTAAGATTAAATAGAGATTGAAAGTCATGAGATGAGCAGATGGAAGGCTCAGCCCAGTAATGGGATGTTGGAGAAAACAGAGCAAATGTAAGGTCAGAAAAGAGTGTAGCACTCTGTTGCCTCACAGATTCAAAATATAATCATTTCTGTATGAAATGAGGCCTTGAGCTGTGTAGTATTAAATTGGCCAGATGGTTCTGAAGCACTTTGCTTGCTATTGTTTTAGAGTATTTAGTGCACAGGGATTGGTGGGTAAAAAGAAGAAAGGGGGAAAATGCGGATGGTCAGAAGCATCTGGAATAGGCAGGCATATGCTGACCATAACCAGGCATGCCATTAAACCTCACAACAGTTGATTAGTAACTTGTCAAGTGTGTATGTGCAGGCTGTGGAAAACAAGGTAATGCAGCCTAGGTAAAGGAAAAGAGTTCTTTCTCCTGTGTGGATAGGTCTAACAAGTGGAACTGCTTAAACAGATGTGCACAAAAAAGATGGCTTGTAATAAATTGTAACAGTGATAGAATGGGTATAATTAACAAGTAAACTATGAAAACAGCAGTAGAAATTGAGCCAGTAGTGTAACACTGCACTGAATTTTCTTCATTCCATGTTGTATATCATCTTACAGAAGAAAAAAAAAAAAAAAAAGAGATGAAAAATGGATATAACCCCCAAACAGCTATGCAAGCTTATCTGAATCTGAAAGCCACATGACAATAAATTAATAAAAAAAGGTAAAAAGAAAGGCAAACTATGCAGAGTCAAGTATTATGAGTTACAGCATTTCTTCATGGGTTGCCATGTGATATCTCATATGATAAGGCTGCAAATTGAAAACAACATGATATACTTCATGGAATTTACTTAAAGAGATTGTAAACACAATCTTGTTTTTTGAAAACATGTATTTTATTTCCCTTTTCAGTGAGAACTAATTTATTCAAGTCTCCTTTGCTGTCCCCATTAAATGTACAATATGGTATTTCCAGAGTGAATGGTAACAAATCATTTTAATCCTATAATCAATACATGAATTATATAAAGGTGTTAGTGCAGATGGACCAAATTAATTGTCTGCTGACATCCTTCTGATTACTATACTGGCAGAAAGGTGCTAATTTCTGTAATACTTCAACAGACATCCAAACTGTTTTGTCAGAGAGCTTGGACAGTGATGGAGGAGGAGTACACTTAACTGTAATTTTTGTAGTAATTCATGGGAAGATTCATTGACATGTGCTAATGGCACTTCATTGCCCTCAAGATGTTTTCACAACAGAACTCTGCAAGTACCACATCAAGGTTTGCTCAGTCAAATAGTTTTTTCTCCTAGCATCTAGATAATTTGTGACCACAGGCAAACTTTTGAAAATCCAAGGTGGTTTGCAACACTCCGTTGGGGTGAATCTGTCAACAGCCGGCTGGTACTGATCGCTGCACTAATGAAGAGCAAGCTCTTCGGGTTTTTTGTCATTTCTGTGCAAGCAATCCATTTCATTTCTCCTCAGTGGCAGGGCATGTTATACATCTCATCCCATATAATCTGATTTACATTATAATTTGATTCATACACAGCCTTTCCACAGAGATTAATTAGCAGCAGGTTTGAAGTTTGCAAGTGGAAATATGATAATTAGTTTTCTTGGAATGTTAACATTTCATCACTTCAGGTTCTCTCCATCTTTGTCTTCAGTGAAGCTGCAGTAAACGAGCACTATTTCTCTTCTAAATCAGACTCTTGTGAGGTTTGAAATACAGACATTTTCATGAAGCTGGATAATTTCCATAGAAAATTTACTAGCTCATGAAATATTGCAGGATTAATTCATACAATGCTTCCCTCCTCCCCCTGGTAGGTTGAAGTATGATGTGAGCGGTTCTGAAAACCCCCAGGACAGTCACTTATTTAACAACAGTGATTCCTATTCTTTGCAACAAAAATCAGCTGACTCTTCATTTTTGCACAAAAACAGAATTAACCGATAGGTCTCTCATACGGTTGTCAAGTAGTGCTGTAAACAAGGCTACATTATCACCTCTGACTTCCTGCATTTTCTTTCTCCTGCAGTGTATAATGCAGGTAACTCATTGGCGCATACAACATCTCTACGTCCAATAACTGACCAGGATTCTGAAAATAATTAGGAATTTAACTGAATAATAAGAATATTCAAAGTTACAATAGTGAGTAAAAATGTTACATGAACTATCAGCCCTGGTGATTTAAAGACATAATGTAATTACTAACAGATGGGGTTGAAGAAGAAACTGACATTATGGAAAAGTTACTGTGGTGTTGTCCATTATGGGTGGGTGTAGCTATTTAAAAGCTAATATTTGCTTAATTCTTTGTGATTTATCATCCTTGGTGTTGTACATATTTCTTTTTTTCCAATTATATGATTTTTAAAAAATCTCAGCCTTCTCTAATTATTGGCTCATCTCATCTTATTACATCTTTTGACATCAGTTGTCCTCTGAGCTTGGTCAGGGTACTGTCAATGCCTGTTGATCTACTCAGGTAAGGGTATGATTCAAATTCTTCTACCCATGTAACATCCAAATCATCATGTGGTTATGAGCTTGCATATGCAATTACATGAGGTTCATGTGCCAGTTGTGTGTGAAATTGCAAGCATGTTTTTGCAGATCAGGCTTTATTTTTCTTCCTTTAGAGGAAAAGGCTTTACTACCATTGTGTGATTGTTGCACAAAAGGCTGCTAAGAAAGAGTGAATTGTTTTAGATACAAGTGTGTTAGATAATACTTGAGACATGTTACAAAACTGAAGCCTCAAATAGTTTACTTTCTAATAATGACCTTTAAATATTCTAGGATTAATCTATATATTTTTTTCTTACATGTAAAATTCCCCATACTAATAGCAGAGAATACTGAAGACACTTGCACATAGAAAAGCAAAATCTCCTTGTCCACTGATGAATAGGGCTGAAGGGACATAACAAGCCTTGAACAAGGTCTGGTTGTATGTAAAAAGAGCTCTAGAAGGCTCAATGGGGAGGTTGAGGTCTTGCTGCTCTGCATCTGTCTGTGTGGCGAGATTAGCAAAGATTTACACATTCTTCTCAAGACCAAACAGGTCCGTCCTCTTCTGTCTTAACCTGAGCTCAAAATAAGAAGTAAACTTTGTGTGTAAGCCTACAGGTGAACTTTGGCTAAGCTAAAGCCAAGTGTGGGCAGAATGCATGTAGTTCATTGGACTCAGCAAAGACACACATCTTTCCTGGTGTAGAAATTCCAAAGACTGTAGTCTCAGAGTGGTGTACAAACCCCAGCTCTGGCACAAGATTTGAAGTAGTTGCCCTTTGAAGCTGCACGGGGGCCATGTTAGACTTCCTCTGCTGAAGCCTGTCTGCTCTGTCCAGCTGGAATTTTCTGAAGGGGTCACGATTTTCACCCTGACATGCCAGGACAGATATGCGCTCTCCCTATGCTTCCAATTCATATAAATTTTTTATCTTGGTGATATCCAGGGCATCTAAACCAACAGTAGTTTCCTGGGTCTGTCTGAAACCTGTCATAGTGTCTCTGAGGTCAGCCTGTGAAACTGTTGCGCAGAGCCTTGTTTTCTGCAGATCGACAAAGAGGGAGAAGCCCTGCCCCAGAGAGGTGAAGTTGTAAGGAATTCCTGCCAACAAGGCAAAAGAGAAGGAGGCAAATTGATTGTTTTATTAGGAGCATGATCTGTAGTGTTTTTTGTCTGGAGATGGGATTGTTGCACGCTGATGAGTATGTGTATCGTATCGCAAGAGTGCTAAAATGCCTCTGAGCGGGTATGTTCCTTCAACTCTCCCTCAGCACCTCCTGCTATCCCAGCTACTGACCTGTGAAATGTGAACGTCCTCCAGATTTTTCCTCTATTTTGAAAACTGTTCTTTTCATCCTGTAAAATATCACCCTTAACAGTTAAATGGGAGTTACATTTGCAAGGATTTATGTATTAGTATTAACGGAAAATCTGACAGGTGGTCAGAGAGAGGTAATCATGCCATTCAGTTGACATGTAAATACAGGTTATATGGATTTATTGTTTCAAAACTTACTTGATTTTGTCTGAAACAGAATGGACTTTTGAAAATCAGCATTTCTGAAATAAAACCATTCAATTTTGGAGAGGGTATAAAGAAATGATCAACATAAAAAGTGGGAAGCTGCTGATTTTGGCATGCTCTGATGACAACAGAGCCAAACTTTGAGCCTCACAACACCATGGTGTTAGAGGGCACTGTTCAGACAGTCTGCCTTCCACATGAATCCTAGGAAACTCTCCTGCTGGCACTTCTCTCCTGCAGGTCCTCTACTGCTGGCTTTGAGCACCACTCATTGTGCCTAACCTAATGCTTTATGATGACCTTGACAGATCTTCTGAGGTGTTCATCTCCTTCCATTGACTGAGTGCAGGGACTTACATCTCAGGCTCACAGATTATGGTCCTAAATGTCCATCGTTTATCCCTTGACGCTAGCATCAGCATGTTGATGTAAGACTTTTACTGCTACCATCAGGTACTAGGACTGAATTTCAGTGTTCTCAAAACAAGAGAGGGAAAGGGCGAAGGCAGGCAGTGCCCTGGGGACCTGGGCTCCCCCCAAGCCCTCCCCAGGGTGCAGCATTAGAAGCAGTCTGTCTGGTTTTGCAGGGCATTTGTCTGGCCAGAATAAACATAAAGGTTATTTAAAAATAGGAAAATTGCGCCTGGTCATTTAAAAATAGGAAAATTGTACCTGGTCATTTAAAACAGAACTATTTGTTGTGCCCGTCATATGAGCAGCCATCAAAATCAGCATTTTGGCCATGACATGATTACTTCTTTGATAAATCAGTCTTTTTGCATAGAAAATTATCCCATCAGAAACATTCTGAGTAGCCCTAGCTCGCAGGCTTGAAGCGTAAGCTTAGTCACAGCTTAAAAACCTCCCCAGCCTTGTTTTCTTTTGCAGCTGAGATTACCTATTTAGGACTCCTAGTTTAGACTTTTCTCAGATAAACCCTCTTTTGTATTACTGGGTCTTGCCTGAGAGAACAAGCCTGCCAACTGGATCCTTACTTCACTAGTTCACAAAGAATGATGCTTATTTTAGCCTTATTGAACTCATTTGGACTCTGTGTTTCTATTTAACAAGTAGGAAATAATGTAGTAAGGTAGAAAACTGTTTTCTGTCTCTTTCAAAGTCAATATAGGTGGAGAAAAAAGCACTCAATAGTGTCTGGTAAAGCATTTTTAGGATTACTCTACCCTTTCCCTTGATTAGTTCCTCTTTGCTGAAGTCTGATGGGCTTCAAATAAACTGAAGGCTTGTGAACCTGGGAGCCTAAGCCCTCCTGCTGCTAAGGAAAGGTTTATAGACTAGTTCCTTTCATTATCGGTTTATAAATGGCATTATTTGAAGCAGTATGTAATGCAGCTTGAATAACAACTTGGAGGATGTTAGTCAATTTGCTGTTTGAGAGCTAGTGTCTTTTCAAGCAGCTTTTTGGAATGGTCAGGTAATTGTTAGCATTTGAGACAGATGGGAAAACTTTTGTCAACTAATGTTATTCCACATTACACTCCAGTCTGATCTACGTCCACTGTATGTATGCTGACCTTCAGGGCTACAGATACGCAATGAGTGTCTTTAGTTGTGTACGTAGGTGTGACGCTGATTTAACTTATGGAGAGCCATATGTGATTCATCAGGTCCTTCTATAGGATGAGAGAGCCAGAACCTCCCTCAGCTCCTCTAGCTGCAGCCCAAAACATGCAGCAGACTTTGTGTATCTCTCTTCCTTTCAAAGAGCAGTGCCATCATTGGAGCAGCATATTCACATAGAGCCTTGGTGCCTTCCTCTATGGGGTGATCTCATGCTGCTTGTTATCGGGAGTGTCCTCTGTTTTAGAATATCTGAATTTGGGGTGTCTACAACACCCAATTTATATTTCCAGTGTCACAGAAAAAGATCTTTGGGATCGAAAAAGGTCCGGGACACCTGATTTTTAAAGCGTCTTCTTAAAAACATTGCTCTTTCTGCCATAGCCTCTTCTATTCTTGCTTTCTTCCAAATCAAATTCGATGCATGTTCCTGAAGAATTTGTGTATTCTCTGAGTTTCAGTCTCCTTTCTCAATACCATGCCTTCTTTGACTATTTCTGCCATCTCTTGCCCCCTGGCTATGAGACAAGTAGCTAGGGACCAGGGTAACCTTTTTGTTCAGTACCTGAACAAGCGTGTCTTATATCCATGGTAGTGCTGCCTCAGTGTGTGTGTGTAGAAGGGTGATTTTAGGATTTTAGAAGTGTTCTTCAAAGAAAATAGATGTGCAATTAAATATCTGAAGGAGGATGAGCACCCTCTGTGGCACAGGTGAACCACAGAAAAGCACTGCGAGCATTTGTGATGGCTTTAAACTAATCAGTTGTCCTGCCAGTAACTGAGAGAGTGCTTTAGCCTTAATGGGGAGAGCAGAAATCTATTGCAAAGCTTCCTAGCAGGTTGAAATGGCCACTTCTCATCACAGAGGTCGTTAAAAGTGCTGTGTCAGAGGCCAAGGTGCTGTGGATCCCCATGTGGTATATGATCTGTGACCAGGGAGCCCTATATCATGTAGGACCTTGCAAAGGAGCTTGAGGCACACAGTTGGATATCGCACAAAGTGACTAAAAAAAAGGAGGCCCAGCAATAGCAAAACATTCAAAATATTTTCTTGTTCGGTTTTTACAAGTGAAAGTATAAACACATGTGTGTGAGCAAGAATGATGTGACAGCCGATTATGACTGTTTTGGAGTCTTTACCCTCAATTTCCTCTTGTTGCATTTACACTCTGAAATGCATGCACGTGGACCAGGATTCTTGTCACTCATGTATACATCCAGCCTGAGGAGTTATAATCAGCATTCAAATATTACAGGAGCAGTTTTTACATTGCTTGCAGTGTCTCATTGGTGCTAATTTATTTGTATGTGATGTTAAATACTTGAAATCAACCCTTTGGGTAGCTTCCAAATGCATATTTTGTGATGAAAACTAAAGGCAAACGGAATGAAGAGGGAGGGGAAAAATCAGCAACAGTGGCAAACAACAAGCCTCAAAACCAAATGACAATAACGGCATCTATGTGTATATATAACATTCTTCTGCAGTCTTTCCAGTCCAAATGCTGGGCACTGGAGATGGTAAGCAATCAGCAGTGAGACAAAACTTCCTTCATAGTTATTTACAATAAATGCTTGTTACTTTTTACTTCATTGTCCAAGCTGAATGGAAAACACCATGAAAATAAGTAAGTCAAATTTACCAGAAAACAAAAAAAAAAAAAATCCTTTTGCTTTTGCACTGGTGATGGTGCAAGTAATTGTGTCTGCTTTAAATGTTTGGGCTCTGACTCTCATTTATGCTTCTCTGACATATTGAAAAAGCTGTACATGAGTATAATGATGTGCCAAGCTGTGTGAAAAGGCTTGAGTGTACAAAGGGAAAGGAATTTATGATTTTCAAACCTGACAGTGGCTTTTAAGCTAAGCATGGAGGAACTCTACTTCTTCTGCCATGTATTGTTTCATCTCTGGCCACTAAGGGTTACTATTGTAATTTGTTGAATGTGTAATAGGATTTAGAGATGGATTAAGCTAAATATTTTGGCTTTAAAAAGTTTTTTTTTGTTTTGTTTTTCTTTATTTTCATGTAACAAACCTCTTCTCTGCTTGCACAAAGAAGGTTGTACAGTTTAAACAAAACCTAATGGAAATTCTTGAATGAGGCAAAGATGTTGTAGTTCAAATACACTCATTCTGTTTTAGTGGTGATGTGGCATCATCATGACTAAAGTTTGTTGTTTCTTTTTCTGATTGATGTGTAGCCAGGAAAAGATTCTGACTTAAAAGCTTGGGATTCAGGCTCCCAGCCGAGGCTTTTTTGAGAATCATTATCACTGCAATTGGGCAAGGAGACACTTTATGGAACAAACAAACCAACAAAAATAAACAGAGAGCTCACAGTATTTTTTCATGTTTTCAACCCCATGACATTTTGTTTTTCATATCTATATTAAGCATGTGCAGTTGAAAGTTACCATAGGTCATAAGCTTTTGCTTGTTTCCTAAAGGACTCCAATATTGCATTGTGTTTTTTTTTGTTTTTTTTTTTTCTTTTCGTGAGGGAGTAAAAGTTGTTTTAGACAGTGTACAAACAACTGTTTTCATAAACCCCCTAAATTCAGAGTAATAATGATTCAGTCAACTAGGGTATGTTCTAAATGGACTGCTAAAGCATGTTTACCATCATATTAATCCATTTCTAATTCAGTTCTTTCAACTGGAAGTTTTCTTCTCTAGTCTAGGTTTAAAACTTTAAAACTTCACTGTATCTGGGAAAGAGAGAGAAGGGACAGTTCTTGTTTCTAAAGTTAATGTACACACACTTAAGTTGCTAGTGTCAGGAAGCTCCAAGAGTTCCTGCTGCCTTGCCATCACCCAAAGTACCTTTTCTGATCCTTTCAGTACAAGGGTATCAGGAGAGGCCTTAGGCAGATATTTTTGTGGCTGGACTGGCACAGCGCTGTAACGTTTCCCTGCCACATGGTTTGTCAGATCAGGCACGATTCCTGTATCTGCGCTGTTACCTCTGGAAGGCATTTTCATCTCGCACACAATCCAAGGATTTGTTGCTTTTTGACTGAAACAATCACAGAAAATACAAACCAGAACCATATCACTGCACTGCGTTATTCAAATGAGAGGTCAAATTACCCCCACTGATGTAAGCAGGGTTGCCAAGGTCTAAATGAAGACACAACTTGGCCAAAGGTCTGTTTCTAATGTGAGGTTTGAGGGTTGGTAGGTCTTGCATCTAATATCAAACAGCTGCAAGACAGTACCAGCTCCACTGGAGAATATGCACACATTTCTAAAAAAACCCTCCTCAAACAAAAACATAAACCCCAACAACCCCAAATCTTAACATATTATTTAAACCTTGCCAGCTTAAAACTAAAAGTATAATTGCTCATTATTGCCTGCTATTTTTGTTTGAGTTCCCTGTATGAGATTACTTAGGTGCATTAAAGCATGCTAGGATATTTCAGTACAATGCTCATGCTGCTTCTCCCCCCGTTCCCACCTCTCCACCCCACCCCCAGAAATCTCAAGGGCCTTTACAAAAGTGCAAGTGCAATTCCTGTATCATTTGCACCCCTGTAGACCTGTGGCAGTTCCTCTTCATTTGCATTTGGTAACAGAGAGCAAGCTCAAGATGTGAATTTGGTGTACAGTTAGCATGAGCAAAAAAGATAGCTCATTTATTAATCCTTAGTTTCATTTTGCAATGCAGCTTTTGGTGTCCTAAGATTACATGAAAAGACACTGTTATAACTATAATCACTCAGGAACTCAACTACAGGCATACATAATAAATATGAATACATTGCCAGAAATTGTTAATGGCCAGCAAAATATTCTTTTTCTGAATTACTGCCAAGTTTCAAAACTGCATGTGTCATCTTATCACGTACTATACATTAAGTGTTGGTCATGTAAGTCAGATCTGCCCTATGGGTATTTTAAATTACAAACATAACTTTTTGGAAACTCTATTGTAATGGTTTTTTATTTGGCTTGGTTTCTAAATCAGCATAGTATGTTCATACCATTCTGTTGCTTTTACCTTATTCTTTGCCACATCTAAATCCTTTATCTGAACAAGAAACAAAGATCAAAAAATTTGTTAGGTAGCTGAGCATCTAATGCTGCCTAAACTCTCCATAAAATCTATAGTAAATAAAAAAAATGCTCTTTTTCTTTTTCATATGAAACCAGTATAGAAGTGGAACTTAAAACAGCTTGCAGGTTAGCCATGAAAGAAGCATAATCTTTTTTTCCAACAGGTATTGGCAATAATAAACTTGAAACATCCAAGATAATAATCTCAAAACATTTGAGTTAATGCATTTTTTTTTCTGCTGTACAGTTGTAGTTTTGTAGTTCAGCTGATACCATCCTCCTACCTAATGTAGCTCTTAGTTTAGGTGTAGTCCCTGGTCTCTTTCACGGACACCCCCTTGTTGTGGGGAAAGAGCTTTGAGTGCCCTTATGAGGTTGGGAGCTATGCTGGTGGTGGCATATGCCTCCAGTAGGGTCTCCCATGCCAGACAAGTCTCAAGTGAAGGGGCAGACAAAGTGTGTCCATGGGCAGGATGGGCTCACTAGCCTTTGGGCAACCATCCAAGGAGAAGGACAACTCTGGGCAGATGGAGCTTGTTTAGCCTTGTAAGGCCATCCATCTAAGAGAAGGATACTCTAACCAAACCTATGACCTGAGGACTTTGCTGTCACCCTCCAAGCTCGCTAGGCCCTGGCAGATAAACCTCAGGTGTAAAGGGTAGGGCTGGTTTCGCACACTCTGTGCCTCCACTAAAAAGTCCACTGTGCAGGCCCAAAGGGTTTACCCACACTTGCAAAACCTGTAGTGACATGCGAGGGACAAAACGGCAGGTGATAATCTGCACTGGAAGTCGCAGACCCAACCCTGCATGCAGGCGGTTCAGGACACTTGTCGCTCTATAACGCCGTTGTCTCCTTTGAGAACTCATGCAGAATTAGTCTCGAGGAGAAAAGACAACGTAGAAAGAATCACGCCCTGCCTATACCACCCTAGGAGACCTTTCACTGTGTTTTTTGCAACTGGATTTGCCTATCCCACATTGGCCTTTTTAGTCATCAGCTCACTTGTAGTAAGCGTGGGTAAAGCCCTTCCCAAATCTTTGTTCGCGAAGTCAAGCCATGATGATGGGAGTCCCTGGTATGATATCTTTGAGGTTTCAAGCCATTGTAAGTTTTTCCTCCTGCCTGAGGTTGACTGACTGTGCTGCACTCTAAGGATGCTCAGTTCCTTTTTAATATTCCTTTTTTTTCCCCTACATTGTGACTGACTCTAGAAGCAGCCACTCTCTAAATTCCCAAATCACCAACAGGAACGTGAGGACTTGAAGCAGTGCAGTGAAAGAACCTAATGGGGTTCTTTCTCTCTAGAGTGCTGTCTGTTCAGGACAATTTTCTTATGTCACCTGTCTGAGAACTAGAAGCAGAAGATCTTGATGTGCAGATGAAAGCTTTAAATTTAAATAGAATTATCTCTGAAAGTTATGGGTAGATAAATGGATCACAAAACAGTCATGTATTACATGTCGAATATATTTGTGAGTTAGAAACAAGCTGTGAGGCAAGCGCAAGTATAGAAAAGTTGTTTGTTTTTAGAAAAGAGAACTGCAACATCTCAAAGCACAGAAGATTAAAGTAGTACTTCCAGGCATTCTGTTTCAATGAACTCTTGTACATATAAATCCATTTGTGCTGGAAGTTGGAGAGGCCATTTATTTCACAAATACTAGTGTTATCCCAGGAAATGGGACAATGAAAATTGTTGTTAAACATCACACTTTAGGTTTTAAGATGATACCTCCAGTTCCAAGGGATGAAATGCAATCTAACTCTGGGAGTCAAATTAGTGTTCTGTTGAGAAGACTTCTGACAACAGGAGACTATAGCACTGGACTGCTTTAAACTACATCTAGAATGACAAACTTGTTGTCATCAGTCCATGTCCACAGCATGCCAGTCCCAATGCAGGGATCCTTCCTGGCTGCAGTAGCAGACATCAGTTTGGCTTGCTAGGGCACTGCTGCAGGTGTAGTAGACAGAGAAGCAGAATTCATCTCCAGGGCACCTGCCTGCTTTGCTTATGCCTACACCTGGTCCTGCTTCAAGGCAGCAAAAGGTCTGAGCAGAATCATTCATAAATATAATTTCCCCATCTCAACACCCAGCAAATAAATTTTTCCCCAAAGTAATTTTTCCTCAATATTTTTTCCCAAAATATGTTTTAACAAGAAAAAACTGGAGCATCCCCATTTTCTCTGTGTTAAGACTTTTAAAGTCTTTTGATAATATTTCCATAAAAACATGCTTGAAATTGGAGATGTGCTGATTATTTTCTGATCTTTGAATGGGATTTACCCATCCCATAAGATGCATAACGAGAAAAGGAACCAGCAAAGAGCCAAGAAATGGTACAGAGTGTTCTGGTTGGAAACTCACACTTCTACATGAAACAAAAACCTGGGACAGCCAGTTGCATCAGTTTTAGGCAATCAGTACAAAGAAAACAACTCTTTTCTCACTGCTTTCAATCCTTGAAAAGTATCAGCTCAGTGTTTGGTAACTGCTGACTTAAGAAAGCATTACACTGTTCTTGGGTATAGCTGTGCTTGTTCTTAAATACTAAGCACTTTGCTTCATATTTTTCTATGCTTAGCATTCTTTTGCATGATACGTTTTCCTACTAAGTGGGGAAAATGTTCTGGTTACAGTCAAATAATGTAAATGTATAGACATGATTCATTCCTGTGCTGCTTGATCAGAGAAGCTACACCAACATAAAATTTACAAAGTTGCAGTGAATCAAGCATACATGTAAAGCAGAAAACCATAATAGTTTTTAATGAGATATGAAATACTTTTGCGCATTATTTAAACTACCATAGGGTGTACATTTTAACTGAAATTAAAGATTTATATAATTTTATATATTGTATATATGTTTATATACTGTATATATAATTTTAATAACTAAGAGGCATAAGATTTACTTAGAACAAATAGTGAAAATATTTTTTTAAAGCTCTGTTGTTGATTTTATTAATAATTTTCTCAAAGGTTGCCTTTTTGAAAGGAAACATCTCGGTTACAGGTGCTTTTTTTGTATTCTCCCATGTAGCATAAGCTGAATCAACTTGCTTTTACTTAGGCCAAAATAATTTTCAGTGTTCACTTTTTCTATATGTAACAGACATCTAGTATGGAATAGCAGCATCTCTCATTAGTTCTGTGAGTGGAGAAGAGATCTGTCATCTATTAAGCTATCAAAACTGAAACAAAATCATTAGGGAGTAAACAGTCATCTTCCTTTCCAGTATCTGCTGTCTGATATAATGAAGATGGTGGCCTGACAGGCTGCTTACATTCCTTACATGACTTATGGAAGCAGTTGCTATTCAAGCAGAGCAAGAAATAGACACTGGTATAAAACTTTGTTAAAATTTAGACTTCCAGATTTGTTTGTTTTGCCAGCCCAACATCCTGCATTTGTCTGTCTTTGCTATTGTAGTCTTCTATGCAGACTGAGCTGCCTTTTAATAGTAATTAAAATGAAGCAAATTTATTTTGAGTTTGTTTCCCACACTTTTCCATTCATAGCTCTTGTCATCCATACTTCTTACACATACCTTATAATATAGAAGTGAAATATAAGGTACTTTCACATAGGGAAGAGATACTACCTCCCCCTATCGGGGACTGAGAGCTCAAGTTGTGTTTTTCCAGTCTATGGCTTTCCCCGGCTCTCTTCCCTTGGCCCGCTTGTGACTGCTCATCGGTGCTCCCAGGGAATTTCATCTGGCCCACAACCTGACTTCTGCAGGCTCCTGAATGACTCCCATGAGAGAAGGCTGTCAAGGTTAAATTGTCTAGGCAGAAGCCTTGTCTCAGCTGCCCTCTTTCCAACTGTAGTTCTGAGCTGCTCAAAGTTATTCCTGCAAGCTGGTGCTGTGGGGAATACCTGCGCAATGCATCATATCGCAGACCTTGTGTTGCTTGTTCTCAAGCTAGGAGGGAATATGTGTGCAGCAAACCCTCTGCTTCCTGGAGTTGGACCTCCTCTTTTCTGTTGGGTCAGAGGTTCAACTGTGTGCCCTGGGAGGAAAGATAGTATATAGTCTTTCTCTGCAGGTGGGAGAAGTGGCATTGTCCTCCTTTCAGAAAACATGGACACCAAGTTAGAAGTAATTGGAAGAAAATGGGGCAGTGATGGTTTCTGAAGATGATTAAGATGCTATGTTCAGAGAACATACATTTTATTATAACAGGATCTTACTATGAGTAATATTATTTCCTAATTAACTACAGGGATGCATGAGCTTTGCAGACTGAAAGACGGAGCATAGGAAATGTCCCAGGTCTGTTTTTAATCAAATTTATGTTGTTGTGAATTGCTTGCTTTTGCAAAAAGTTGCAGGGGTAGCTAGTCTTAGGAATTACCTGGGGGGCATGAAGGTACACCCCATTATATCCTTGTAACATCTCTGGGGCTGTACCTGTTTCTCTTAAGAAATATTTTTTTTCACAGTATTAGAACATGCTTTTGAGTAGACATTGGAATGGTGGATGATCTCACTACCTCTATCTTCCTTAGATCTGTTCTAGGGCTTTTCAAGCTCACCAAGGACTGTCTTTCCAGTCCATGTACACCCTGGCTAGGTCATGAAACTGGAAACTGAACTTTTACATGCAGATGGTGATGGATTTGTGATAATGAAAACATTCAGCTTTCGAAAAAGCTGTTTTGGCATTTTTTTTAAATTTTTTAACATTCCCAAATGGAAAATACTTTTCTTTTGTGTGGATCAGGCCAGACCTTGACTGTGTAGATACACACACTCACCAGTGAAGTACTGGGGAGCTCTCAGCATATGCTCCGTGTTAGGAATGAGGCTGGAATAGCTGTGTAGACAAGTACAAGGCAAAGCTGTGTGCTAGTACAGATGAAAATATCAAAGAGAGAAGAAGAAGAAATTGGAGCCTGGCTATGAAATTTAGTTGGGGTCAGCCCAGAGCTATGTGTCAACTAGCCTCACAGTCCAACAAAGGACAAGAAAGGGCAGCATTTAGCAGAACTAATGTCAATAGGGTGTGATTGGAGTCCACATCTTAGCATTTTTCTTTTTCATGGCAAATCTATGTAAATAAACCTGCTACATCTAGGAGATGCATGTTTTTCTCGCTTATGGCTATTCCACAGCTGAGGATATTGCCACTCATTTGTGAAAATTAGGGAGTATCTACTTTAAATGTAATTACAGTAATCAAAAATTCTTAAAAATTGCACTGGATTTTTTCAGTGTTAAAAATAAATCCTTCTGCTTTCTGTATAGGTATATTTATTAATAATTAAGCAAGATATTTTTATATTAGCAGTAAGGTATGTGCATGTTTGTGTAGATGTGAGTACTACCTTCACACAATAAAAAGTAAATTCTAAAGAGATGAGTTAGTTGGTAACCTTAATCAAAGTTTCCAAAGTAAATCTGTCACTAAATTGATGGGATATTGAAGTGTCTGGCAGGATCGGGTCTTGTTTGTACCTGAATTGTGGGGCAGAGCTGTCTTTTTGCTCTTATGTGAGTTCTCATGGCACCTCATAAAAGGCAGATTTCATCCCACAGGATATAATGACATGACATGGAAACAGTGCAGGAGGCTTGCTGCTTTGGCCCGTGCAGCAGCTGCTACTGTGGGAAGGTGCACGCTCTGAGAGGAAAGTAAAGCAGACATGGTAGAAGTCTTGACTGGCAGAGATACTCTTCAAGGGCCCATGTCACAACTTCATGTGTTGTCATCGCCTTCCTCTCAGGAAAACAGAGTGAACTACTGATCCAAGAGCACTTCTGTGATCTGTCTTGGAGGTGCGCTGATTGCACCACAAGTCAAAGTCTCTATGCTTATACAGCTGTGGCAATGCACAAGTGTTGAGAGGAGCTCTGTGTAGTGGGCACCTGCTGAGCCAAAGATTTGAGATGAATAGCACCCATATTGATTTGCCTATAATGGAGTGGAAAAGAAAAATGCCCAGGTTTTGTTGCAGGTATTTTCATGGGGTATTAAATTGGTGGATTAGTTGCAAACAGCAGTACTGATAAAGTCTCCTGTCCATCTTGATGGTTGGGCCTTTCTATTAAAATGACACATAAATAACCTATTATGTCCCCCACCCATGGAAATTCAAATGCACCTGTCAACTTGATAAAGCACTTGCCTGGAGGGAAGCATTGTTTACATTTTCACTCCATTCTTCAGAAAAAGTGAGATTCTAATTATTTTTCCCACTGTAAATTAATGCTGACTATGATGGTTAGCATATCTCTGTATTGTTATATCTATGCAAAAGTTAAATAATAGAACTGATCCATCATGTATTATGCAATGTGCATTTTTATGACAGGCTTCCCTCTGATCTTATTATGCCTTTCTTCATAAATACTTACTTCTTTTTTCCCAGCAGCTGGGGGAATCTTTGTTGACTGCTAGTTCAGAAGTTGAAATCTGTCCTGTGTGAAAAAGAAAATGCAATTTACATGTTTATTGGATGCTGAATTCTGCTATCTTCCGAGAAGGAAAGAATAAGGATATAAAAGTACACTTCATTAATAATAATCTTCATTATAATAGACAATTGGTTACAGTACACTAAACTATTTTTCTACAAATGAAGCACATCAAATTCAATAGTAAAATGCAATTGTTTCTGGATATCTTAGACAGTAAATTTTAATTCAAGAAGGGCAAACTAGTTAAGGTGAAATCAAATAGCAGCACAATCTTTCTTCAATGCATAAATTCACACTACACTTTTGGTCAAAACTTAAAGCTGAAATATAAACCATTTGTGGGGGTTCTTAGCAGTCAGTGTTACTTTGTAAATTTTTTGATGCATTTAATGGTTCCTGATTGAGCTGAGGGCAAAACTGCTGAAATACCACAAAGGGGGCTGTTTTTGCAATACTGTGCTACAAGTGGGAAATATTACTGTCAGAAGAATTTTTGCTATCTTAAGCACGGAAGAAGGCATTGCTTAGGGGCCTTTGGTGCTACTCAGAGAACCCCAGGAGGCAGCCTGATCTTCAAAGTTTTTTTGACAAGTTTTGCAGATCCAACTGGTTTTATACACTGTTGAAAATTTATACAAACTGCCCTGATCATTTGGGCTTTTGTCTACTTGCTACAGTAGATCTCCACCTCTAGATTTCTAGAGTAACATCAGTGCCAGTCATGGTTAAAACATTTACAAAAGAAAAAAAAAACAAAAACCAACCAACCCAACAATCTTGGTGTAGAAAAAAGGAAGGAGTAAAATGACAAGGAAATACCTTGGGAATTGAGGCACTTTTGGATTAGGTTCTGTTGCTTGCAATTGAGTTGCTAGCCCTGTGGAGGCAGAAAATCCTTGGGCTGAAGATAGCAGACAGGGTGGGATGGGAATGGGGAACACTAATCTTGACCACAAAGGAAGACCTGAACCTTTTATTGTCTTCATTTTTGTTCTTTCATTCTTTTCTACAATGAAACCAGCATTTGTTTTACTGTCATGGAACATCAAATCCTTACACAAATATGCCAGGCTCTTCCACTACTGTATATCCTTTGAGGAGTGCCATGAAGGTAATCAGAGGGCTGGACTTACCTTTCCTTCGAAGACAGGCTTAGAGAGCTGGGGTGGTTCAGCCTGGAGAAAAGAAGGTTGCTTGGAGACCTTATCACAACCTTCCAGTACCTAAAGGGACCTATGAGAAATCTGAAGAGGGATTGTTTTGCCAGGGCAGGTAGGGAGAAGACAAGGCGGAATGCCTTTAAAGTGAAAGAGGGTAGATTTAGATTAGACATTATAAAGAAATTATTCACTATGAGGGTGGTGGGACACTGGAATAGGTTTCTCAGAGAAGCTGTGGCTGCTCCATCTCTGGAAGTGTTCAAGACCAGGCTGGACAGGGCTTTGAGCAACCTGGTCTAGTGGATAGTGTCTCTGCCTGTGGCATGGGTGTTGGAACTGGATGATGTTTAAGGCCCCTTCCAACCCAAAACATTCTGTGATGATCCTGCCAGGAAAATTGCTCTGAAACACTTTTTTCTTCATTTTTCTGTCTATGGCTTACGTCTACAGTGATATCTGCAAGAAAGCAGCTAATTACTGGTGATTATTTGGAATAAAGTATATTATAATTTAGGGACAGTTAAAGCTAATAGTCACATATATGTGCTACTGCAGCTATTATTTTATCTCACTGTGGGTTGCTATCTCTTTTTAATGTGGGCAGCCCGTTTTTGCCTGTGTGTACAGCAGCTGCAGCAATGCGTCTGCAGTGTGCATGAGAGTTTCTAGATGCCTCTGTGGTAAATGTGTTTGCTTGTATGCACGTGGTCCTGAACACAGTGAATGAAATCTGTGAACACAGATTTGCTTCTTTTAACTAACTTTTCTTTGCATTTAGTCTGTTCCAAACAATAAATGTCTAAGATAAAATGGTCAACGCAAATAGGTTAATTGACAAACATAGCTCCTTTGTTTTCTGTTTACAGATTTTTATGACTGCATTGTGTTTCTACAGATCTGTTGGGGCTATTTTCACAAATTTCTTGCAAAATGTCTTCTGTGGGCAAATTTTAACCCATAAGATGTACTGGTCCGTTAATCTATTTACTATTTGTTTTTTCTGGTGTATGTGTGGTTACCAAAGTCGTATAGTAGTATTTCTGCTTTCTGAATGCATTACATTTATAAACAGATGAGTAATGAATAACAAATGTTGATGAGCAGATAATGAATAGCAGACATTCTTATTTAAACAGATATGCCCTTGTATGCATTAAAATCCCGACTTCCATGGGGAAAATAGCTTTTCCTAAACACTTTTTGTATATAAAATCCTGTCTGTATGAAGTTACTGAAGATTCTTTCCTAAGTAACTGATTCCAGCATCCCTTATAAAATTTGGGAAATGAGGCATAGAGTGTGACTTCTCTTACCCATATGAACCAAACCCATTCTGGGCTTGAAATACAGCAGGATTCTCTGGAATAGGAAGGGAATGTATTTTATCTCGTTTCCTTAGGGCAAATCAATGGACAAAGGCATTGCTATGCACAAGGAAATGCAAGAAAGCTGTGGCCTTTAATTTTCTCTCAGTAAGATTTTTGCTGAATTGAATATCAGTTTTCCTTGACTTAATACTTGAGATTCCTTTTTTTTTTCCCAATTTGTTACTGTTTGGAAAAGTCTATTTCATTTGTGTGTTAGTTATGGACAACTCAAATTTTAAGGCTTAAAACCATGTTAAATCTGAAATGATGGGATGATAATCAGCAGACTACAGTAGCAACGGGAGCATGGTGGCTAAGAAATATGTGACTGCACTTTGTAATATCTAAAAACAAAAAGAAAAAGACTGTTTCCTAGTGCTGAGCAGCTTGCCATAGATCTATTCTGGGATTCCTCCTTAGTCGTTTACAAAGAGGTATATGGTTATTTTCATCATTTAGTCTGGCCATGTCAGTTTATTAAATAAATCAGGGAAGACTGTAACAACAATGCTTTAGGCATTCATAATTTGACTGAAATGAACAATTCCCAGATACTACTGGCCCATTATGTTGGTCCATTATGTTCATAAATAGGACAATTTAGAAACAAGTTATCTATCTGCAGTCATAGGTGGGGATATTGCAGTGGTTTGAAGGAGTTTGCTGCTGATCCAGCTTTGTAGGTCAGAGTACAACAGTTATGTTACATGTGCCTGGCAGAGGTCCTCTGCCAACAGCAGAACAAAGGACTTTGTTAACCTGAGGCATTTACACGCTTCACTATTGCCCCAGGCATGAGAGCACATGCTATCACCCCAACACATTACAATGTGTACGTATAAGCATGTGTACATACTTATATTTATACATTTAAGTATTAAATATGAGAGGCATTGGTGTAACTAGCCGTGGCATTCACATGACATTATGACTTTTGTCAGTCTTAATAGCTTCTCTTGTTCATGCTTCTGCTTTTAATTTCTCTAATGTAACGATTTATTCAAACTGAGTTCGTTTTCACTTCTTGTAAACTACCATATCCTTCCTATGCTGCCTTGAAAATCTTCCCTGCTGTCACAGGTAGTTCTGTGTGAGGCTCAGTGCCAGCCTTACCTGGACATGGATGTCACAAACATGCCTTTGACACAGCCAGCAAGGGTGGTTTTAGGCATGTCCATGTAAATATTTCTTTTCCCAGAGTTGCTGGCAAGGTTATCAACAACAGCATGTCTGAGATGGGGTTTGCAGTACTTGAGGGGTGCTGAGCTTCCCTCAGAGGTTAATACTAGGCAGCTTTTGGTTTTTTTTTAATTGCAGAGCTACACTGGTTTAACAAAGATGCCTCCGGGACAGTAATTCCCATATTTACAACTCTTACCACAGAAAATGCGCTTACCATGTTTATGAAAGTTATTTGAAGTAAATACAGCACTCTCAACTTTTGATGTTTTTTTTTCTATAATTTCAACACTTTTGCCCTTTCGTCTAAAGTTAACAACTTGTAACTTTTGCTAATTATTTGTCATGACCAGCTCACAGTTCCGCCCATTCTCAGCTGGTGTGTCTGGTCCTTATTGCTCATTTTATGAATTTTCTTTGAATACTGCTTTCAAACATGTTTAGATATTTTGCAATGCATGAAGCTGGAATTAGTTCACATGACATTGCTAATAATAAGACTTCAAGCAGTTAAAAACCAGTACTACTCATAATAAGCATGGACATGTATATTTCTCTGGTTCTTTAAAATAATTTTTTAATGCTGATGTCTTTGTTTTTAAGACACTAAAAGTCAGTCTTCATTGCCACTGTTGTTCAGAAAATTCGAGCAATCTTTTTTCTTCTTTATAAAAGCTGTCAAACAATAGAAAACATCAGTATCTTTATGCACTAGCATCACATCTTCTGTACCCTGACCTTCGAAATATTAATAGCAATTGTATCATATATTACATACAAATATACATATTTATAAGTGCATATTTATTAATATATTTGTATTAAAAAATGTGATTGAGTTCTACTTCAATAACGTATTTCTATACACTTAGTATAGCATGATACAGTTATGCGACAAAGTACATTTGTATATGTACTTTGAAATGTATTTTTGTATTTTGTTCTAGGTTATGAACTGTAATTTCCAAAGGGCGACATAATTTACCTTCTTTGTACAAGAAGCATGTTCCATTCCTTTAAAAGTCTGTGTATTTTTACGTCACATTATACGTTAAAGGAGCAGTGATTAAAATCATTGTTGTCAAGGAAGAATGTATTAAAATTATTAATAAGACTTAAACCCACATGAGACTTACTGAATCATCTGATCTGACCTAAATTTATGACCCTTCCTCCCAGTTCTTTCCTTTGCATACTTGCACAAAGACAGGAGGATCGAAAGGGGAAAAGAACTACCACAATAAAGACGAGTGAAAACTGCATATTTACATTGTAACATGTTGTGATTATACTAATATAAACAAATAAACTATACGGGCATTCACATCAGACCTCATTTCAGGCTGAACTATTATAAAGCGATTAACAGTCTCACACTCCTGCTTTAATTAAGTTATGTTGTGAAATATTCAGCATTTGAACCTGTTCTGGCCTGCCTCTTTTATCATTGAATTACCATGCTTAATGTGTTTTTCTGCTGAAAGATGAATTTCATTTAAGGATTACTGTACACTACTCTGGCATTTTGTGGTTTCTTGTCAGCCCTTGTGAATCTAGATCATAGTCAACTTCAGTTCCTCTGACATGTCCTATATGCACAGTCTCTTGACTAGCCTGTCTCAGTGGATTTATTAACTCATATTGTATTCCTGTAGAAATGAATGGACATTTTTGATTAACTTAATGATAGAAATTTCAGATGACAGCAGAGTTTACTTTTGGAGCTTATTTCAGGTTATGTAGGCCACAGCAGCTCTCTAGTGACCTATCACTTCACTGAAATGTGTTTTGAAAGTTTCAAGGCAGTGGACATCTGTCTGCCAAATACTTTAAGATGGTGCTAGTAAGGAGTGAATTGAACAGTCCTTCAGAACTGGGGTGTCTAAATTCACTGCCATCCCCAGCACTGCTCTTTCCTTTCCCGGGGTTGGTTTCCAGCTATTTTATCCCACTGCATACAGCAGATTCTGCCTTTGGGCAAATTCGTGCTACCAGATGACTGAGGAAAGATCAATGAGTGATGCTCCAGCCAAATGTCCCGTTTCCCTCCTTTATACTTTTTGCCTACCCTTTTTGCAAGATGGTGCCTTTCCGTTCTCAGTTGTCTGATGATCAGATTGTGCTTTTAGGAAGGAGAGGACGTGCCAATCAATACTGTCATGTTCTCTTGGCTAGTCATATAAATGTCCTCAGAGGGAGTTCATTAGATCTTGAAATGTGAAAACAGGTCAGGTGGCCTTGTTTACTTCTACCACCCTGCAGATCTGTGCTCTCAGGCTGGGTGGCAAGGCAACACCTGGTCCTGTGTGGATATGGTGCCACAGGGATGGCACTCAGAGCCAGGAACTCCTGAAGGAAGTCTTTGCCCTGGCAAGGCAAACGTTTGCTCAAGCAAAAAAGGTTTAAATGACATGGCATTGGCTTCTAACATAGTAAATTGACACTAAGCTCTGGAACTGACTGAAAATATGTGTGGTAGTTTACTTGTGTGAAGGTAATCTAGGGTCCATGCTGTCCTCTGTGCTGGACCAGCACAGCATGCATATCTTTGTCCCAGAGCTCACAGCCTGAATGGGCAAAAGAGAGCTTCAGAGAAGAGTGTGACCTTCACAGTGAATGATCCATGGCTTGCAAAACACATGGTAAATAAACCCCTCTACTTGTTGGTAGAGACAAAAACAAAAGAAGGACAAGCAGAATTAGTGAAAGTGAGCTATGATGCAGGTCAGAGAAGCAGCAGGAGAATGTGCAGGATTGATTCAGGAGGGAGGAAAACACTCTGAAGAAAAGAAGCAAGCAGTAGTGGGGAAAATACATGTAGCATATTAGGATCGTGACAGAGATCATCCTGTTTGTGCTGTGGGTCCCCTACAAACTGAATTTCTGAGCTGGTTCTCCCACCCATTTCTGTTCCCTGAAGTCAGAGATCAGGGAGAAGGCACAAGGCCAAGAAGGGCTTGGCAATCTTGATTGGACAGGTCAGAACTCTCGGTTTTGAGACACTGGGATGAGAGGGGAGGGTAACCGTAGCATGGTCTTTGTTCCTCGTTTCACAAGTTATGGTGGGGCAGCTCTTGCAGCTGCTTGTCCCTGCTCTAGCCAGCACTGTTCCAACACAAGCTGCCTTTCTGCTTTCATGAGAGCATTGGCCACCTCAGTTCTTAGGCATCAACTGTGTATGGCAGTCATGTAAGACACATTTGATTTGTAGGCAAAAGAAAATGCAAGGCTTGTCCTGTCCTTGTGGCTGCTGTGTGTTCCAGATAAGTTTTTCTGAATGAAAACCTTTTAACCCCAGAGATTTTGCTGGGGGAAAATCAGATTGTGCATATTTTGCCTTAAATTTCAGACAACCTTTCCTTATTTTGAAATGCATATAATTGTTTAGGACCAATGCAAATGAAAGCTGGCACTAAAATGGAAGTTTCCTATTGTTCTGGTGTTCCTGGAAAAGAGTTGGAGATAATTTTTAGTGTGTGTTCTTTCTTCTTTCTTTCTTAACTTACCTAAAACCATTCTCTCCTAAGGCAGTTGGTCAGAATAGCAGCATGCATGTCAGGATTGTGGCACTGGCACACTGTGCTAGTTACGGATTCCTCATAATGCATAAGAACAGCTAAGGAAACTTGAACTGGAACACGAGCAAACTGAGCTAAATCTAACTTTTCTCAAGTGTGGGCAAAAATTTGTTTCAGACAATTTTGGTGTCTTTTGTAAGAATCTGAGCTCTTTGTTTCAGTAAAAAGAAAAAGCAAAACTATGAAAAAGGAGATTTTGATGCACCTATCTTAGAGCTTTTCTTTGGTAGCTTCATGGGTGAGTTCCAATCATTTCAACCAGTACAGTAACTTTTATTGAAAGAAAAGGCATGTGCTAGACCAGCAAAAGAGTTATTTCCTCTGCGTTAAGTGGAAGTGTTTGGGAAGAGCATGCAGATGTATTGTAAGGATTTATCAGAGTCACCAGTCCCTTCCTACTGTTAACAGTTCATAGTTTCATGGGAGAAAATGAGTGACACAAAGGTCTTGCAAGAGTGAAAGGTTAAAAAGCCTGCACTTCAGTGGGAGTATAAAAACAGTGCATCTCATCATCAGTTCAAGTTAAGAATAAAGGGTGCTTAAACTGTGTGCTGTGATCCATCTGAAGTCTTGAATTCTGCTCAGCCTGCGTAAAGAATTAAAACATAAAAAGGTTAAATGGAAATTCTGGCTGACACTGAGAGATACAAAACCTGCCCAAACAAATGTTTTTAGAGTAACTGGGAAACTAGGTAACTCTGTCAACAAACTAGCTTTATACAACACACTAAAATACACCTTATTTACTCTGCCTCATCTACAATTCAGTCAGCAGTGCAAGGTTATTTTAATACTATACAGAGATCAGAGATGAAATAGTGCTTGTGGGTACAGGTGCAAAAGCTTCTCAAAGAGACAGAAATGCAAATACTGGTTCACAAAATTCTCAGGAAGCTTTCTTTTTTTAATCAGTATTGCCATTTTATTGTTTAACCTACCCCGCTTGATCTCCCTACTTTTGGTTAATACGGGAGTCAATTACAGCTTCATCTGTGCAGAATTAACTTTATAGAATATACACTAGGGATTTGTCTATCTCCTCTATTTAGATCTATGTCATAAAAAAATATGTAGTAGAGAACTGTGTGCAAGCACTGCATATGGTACAGGCTTTGCAGATTTATTGTAAAATCATTTAAAATCGGTTAAGCTCTTGCCAGAAGTTAATTAAATATGTTCCTTTGGTGGGGGGTGGGGGGATTCTCTGTGTGTGTGTCCGTGTGTGTGTGTGTGTGTGTATGGGGGGGGGCTTCTGTCTCACTAGGTGGCAGTGTCTGATTACATCTGGAAGGTCCATGCCAGCAAGCCTGGTGTCTCCAGCTGTGACCCTCAGCACCAGGATGAAATCCCTGACTCTGCAACTACCTCAAGAGGTAGCACCACTGTTCACATCTCTATCTACACTGTTCACCTCAGCGGCTTCCAGGTGCTCTACAGACACTTCCTCAGGCTACCTGATGGGGCTATCATTGAGGTAGGTGTAAGCAGGTTCCTCATATGCAGATTTTGAAGGCAAAGAGGTGCGCTTCAGAAGTATGTCAGTGTCCAAATAAGCCTGCTTGACCCTGCACAGTATATACACTGAAATCTTCCGTAGGAAGGCCTCACTCCTAAACAGTAGTGTAAAATCAATGAGTTAATGCATTTGCAGTGCAAAGTAGCAATTTAGAATTGTCTGTAGAGCTATTTAAAGGCAATTGTGCAAGATATACATTGAAACTACACGCATAGAAATATTTTATAAATATATATTGCTGAGAACCACATAAGGAATTATATATAAATATACAATGTAAGTATTGTGCACATTTATTATGCAGCTAGTATTACAGGTATGGTTATTCATTTAGTTTTCCCTCAGATACACAGAGCTAAGGCACAGTTAGATTACTTACTGGCATCTTGCAAGTTTTAGATTGAATCCTGAATGTTGTCAGACTTTTAGAAGCTTGTGCACTAAAATACAGGATGGTATTAAAAAGAAGTATCACCCATTACTTGTTTCATAAGCTCAATTTTGTTTATTGCGTTGTCATTTTTGTTCTAAGTGCTTAGAAGTGCATTTCCTTGTTACCTTTGGTCTTGTACTGAGAGACCTTTAAAAAAAAAAAGCATCTAAGAGAAAGTAGAGTAAAAGAATATTACTTTGCCTACTCAGATAGGAAATGGGAGCATCATCATGGAGGTCTGTTTGACATCACAAATGAAGTTTTCAGCTTCTCACTTCTAAGTTGAAGGTTAAAGTTCATCTTTCCAGCATGGGCAAATGTTGCTTCTGCTCCTTTGGTTAATGTTTCAAGGCTGCTTTCTTCATTAAAAAAAAAATTATTCTTAATGTCTTTGCCCTACTTGGCTTTTTAAAGAAAATTTAATTTAAAGGAAACTGTCCTCAAGGAATCCAAACATAATTTTCTGCCCTGGGAACTTGTGATTCAACAATGTGAAGACACCAGAGTTTTGGAGCTGGCCAAAGAAAACAGGAGAAGGCATGTGGCCTACTTGAAGTAGAACTTAATTATTGAAACAAAGAAACTGGCAAATCCAGGTTCATGCCTAAGTCTGTTAAAGAAACTCTTCATACAAATAATTGGCTAGATTTTTTGCTAGAACACTTTTTTTTCCTGTTTGAGGTCAACAGCGCAGTCCCATTCCTACTTTCTTGTCTGTTACAAACAGTAAATCTTTGCAGAATGGTTTTCCCCAAATCAGTTCTCAGCTTTTTTTGGTCAGGAGGTTTCATTCAGCTTTCACAAGGCTGTGGAAGGCTGAGCTTCAAACACCTGAGGCACTCTTAACCCAGTGTGTTGGTTCAGTTCATTAATCCCTTCTGTATTTCTGAGAGAGGAGAAACACATTCCCATACAGTGTAGTTTTGTCTTTCCAGAAGCTTCCAGCTTCTGACCTTCTGTATCTACAAGGTGAGCACTGCAAAATGTGTCTCAAGCCACTTCTGTACAGTTTCCTGCACCAGATCAGAACAAGGTCTATCCCTAAACTTTACATGGCTGAAGCTTTTGTCATTGTCTTTACAGCTGCTCTTCTAATTTAGAGGATCAATGCATGCTTTACAAACTTTGCACTTGTAGATTGAAATACAATTACATATAAGAAATGTGCTTAACTAATAACTGCAATAAAACTTATATACAGGACTTACATTTAGCTGATAATGGATGTAATTATATATTTGTGTATTTTATAGGTCAGAGCTTTCTACTTCAGTTCCAAATTATGAATATTGTATAAGTTAATGAATTTAAAACTATACATTTTCTATTGAGAATCTTGATGCCGTGGAGCTAATGCACCTGAGCTTCACCACTTGGTGTTGTGACTGCCCCTTAGGAACAGATTTTTTTTTGCATCTGTTCTGGCTAGACAAGCGGTGGTACTTAACTGGGGTTAGAAAACCTTACCAGAGCTAAAAGGTTGCATCGCAACCTGAAATATAGCTTTTAAGGGTGTAGGAAATGAAGACTACAAGGGCTTATCAGGATAAACTGTCCAGTCTGCTATTTCTGTAGACAACTCTGTGTATAAGCATTTTCAGTCTGAATATTTAGGCCTAATCCTAAACATTCAGGTAGTTTAATTTGCCTAAACCTAGTCTAGTTTGGGTGGAAAGACCTTTCTGGATTCTTACAGTCCATTTGGTCAGAACGCTCCTCTTATTCTCCAGCCTCAATATATTCGTTGTCAGTTTCAATGTATTTATTTGGAACATCCTTTGGTGGAAATAAGACTTCTCTCTTCCAGAAGTTTACCTACATAATCTAATTTCATAAACATTCATTTTTCTGCCAGAATGGGTACAACACTTCACCAGAAGAATCAAAATGGGCTTCCCTTTTGGTTTTAGCTCCCCTCCTCACTCTGCCAGTAGTGAAGGAGCCACAGTAGGGATGGCAGGGATTGTCACATATTCAGCTGCTTTTTCTCTTTCTTCCCACCAGAGATAAGATATCAGTATGAAATGCTGCCTTTGGACTGTAGTAACTTGACCTGTAGGACCTGGGGAGGTCTGTGGCAACTGGGACAAGTCCTACCTTTGTACAGACATTTACTTTGTCTGCAGAGTCCACAGAGGAAGAAAACAATCAATTTTAACTTATTTTTCCTCTCTTCTGGGTGAGTTAATGCTATTGTACAACTGTGGAATACAAGGAGTAATTCAACAGCATCTAGGAACTGGGGGCTGCATGCCCCTCCTTCCTGCAAAACAGTCATACTTTTTATTACAGTAACCTACCAAAGGTGAAAATGTAATTATTTCAGTGTAACTTTTTGTTTCTTTGCTCACTTTTATTAAGAAGTTCTGCAGGCATATAACTCTGAAGACCGCAAAATAAAAAGGCTTTGATTTTCTAATTTCTGTGACTTTCAGGAATCCTACCTGAAAGAGCCGTAACACCTGTTCCTAATTGCTGCAGTGGGACCTCATTAATCCAGGCATTTGGGACCAAGATCTCTCCATTGATGTGGAATGTTTTGTGCCATCATAGCATGATAGTTACTGGTATTGGCAGATGCTCTTCAGAAATAATATATATAATAGGAGGAAATGAGCTATTTGGCAGAAAATTTCACAGCAATTATGACTTTGCTTGTTCAAATACAGACATTGTTCAAAAAGTACCACCAGCATGAGCAGTAGGGTCTTAGCATTCAACTAAAGTGTGTATGCGGACTAGCAAGCTCTGGGTTATTGGGTAGTGTATCTTGTCAAACACGCTGATATGAGAACAGTATTTAAATCACCAGGCCAAATTCTTCCTCAAATTCATGTGTTCACTTCCTAGTGACTTTAACCTCAGATATGTTTCTGTAGATGCAGACGTTCTTTGACAGGCAAAAGGAATTTTGCATAATCTTGATTTAAAGTCCTTGGATGATCGTAGGGAATTTACATTATATTCACAACCTCTTCCTGCTCTTTTTTACTTCAGTGAAAGCAAGATTTTCTTCTAGCCCTAATTCAGCAAAACACTTCAGTGTGAACTTCCTTTAAGCCAAAGAACCGAAACACTTACTTTAATAATACTTTCTCTTTTTTTATTTTTTTACAGTATGTAAGGCCACTTTGTAAATGCTGTCTGCAGAAGCACACTAGCCAGGAATAAGTGTCTCTCTATGCAACAATTTCTTTAAAATACTTATTTCTTTAAGTATGGTATTCCTATTAAAGGTCCAGCTTTGCTGGTATAACTAGAAATTTCATGTCTGGTATGAAAGGTAGTTTTATAGTTTTCATAAGCATGAAGCAAAAGCAACTGTTTTAAAAGGACCATTAAGTACAAGGTGACGTATAAATTGCCCTAGAAATGTTAAATAAAAAGATTTCTTTTTGAATGTACAGCATAAAAATTACAGAGGTTAAACTTGTAAGTGCAGTCCTTTTATCATAAGCATTGTAAAACTCAAAGAATTCACATGCAATAAAAACCATTTTCCTTTTTGCCTATAATATATTTCTCCTTTATAATATTCAGTTTAAGTGTTGGCTAACCAAGGAATGACCTTCCCAAAATAAATCATTTTTCATGCTTTTCCTTAGTCATTAATCTTTTGTTATTGTAATATACAGGAAATTATTGAGTTTTAGCATTTTAAACATATTTGAAATCCATGCACAGAAAAGTTAATGGTAGTGGTACGTGCTTGCTGTCTACATGGTGATAAGACTAACTCAGTGATTTTTATCTTGGCTTTTGCTGACTGGAGTTGATTTCTTATTAAAAGGGCAAAGATAAGTCACCTTAACTCAGCAAAAAATCAGTTTCTTATTATAGGCCTAGTAAACCTCAGTGTTGTTGAGAAAGTTTTTGTATAGTATGATTTTATCTACCCAATAAACCTACACAAATGTCAAGAATTCATCCAATTTCAACTTACTGGATAAGAGAGATCTGTTTTCTCTAATTACTTGAAAAGTACCTAGTAGTAATAGGATAAGACAGCGTAGGTGACTAGCCAATTACTTAGTTTAAGCTATTTACATCAATCCATATGCTATAAATTATGTCTAAACTCTCTTGCACTTCTGGAAAAGTGAATAAAATCATATAAGTTTATTTTGAATACAAGATCAGATATGGTATGCTGAGTGACACTTAAAAAGAATGAAACAGTAACCATAGCTTATTTTCTGAAGCAAACTTGACACTAATGCTAAATTACAGCTTGGAAACATCTAGCATTTTTACCTTTATGAGAAAAGGCTTTTTACATATTTAACATAATTCTAGGGAAAATATACTGGAATTATGTATAAAGATATGTACACTGTAACCAAAGGGCATTTATATTCCCCAGTAGAATACTTACAACAATTTTACTGCCATTTGGTGTCATTTTCTAACAGATATAAAATACAGCTAGTAAACAAACTAGGCTTTAGATTTAAGCTGACAGCTGTTCCTTCAGAAGCAATATTCAGACATTTAATCTTAAGAATACAGAATATTTTACAATTGTTTGAGCAAACTATACTTTCAGCATGTGAAGGACTGCGTGCTTTTACATGCAGTTCTTGGATCTGATAATGACACTAAAAAACAACTTAGAATAATCTACACATTTGTTGCTTCTTTATATTCCCTGGGCAAATCAACAAATTGCCTCATGTTTTATTCTTAATTCCATAAATTCTTTTTATATAAGCAATGTTACTATGAATATTGGGCCCTATTTTTTTCCTGTATGTGCGTAAACAGTTGACTCCAGTGCAGTTTATGCATGTATCTGAGTGCATCTTTTCCTGGCTTTAACTTCATTAAGGGAATAAATTGGCCAAGTTTACTGCAAAAACCCTACATGCTGTTTTCATAAAGAGTCTCACTGCAGTGGTCACTAAAGATTTATAGAGAAGAAAAAAGGTCAGATTGCTCTGGCTCAGTAACTGAGGTTAGTACACTACCTAATGGCTTCATCATCATATGGCTTCGTCATCTCACCAGACTGTGCAGAAGGAGCAGAAAAGCTCTGGCCTTTCCAAACCATAAGCTGGATCATTTGAGGTGAATTGGTGATGACTTCTTGGCTGGGCAGTGGCTAAGCAAAGGTAATTTGGTGTAAATTAACCCATATTAACTGGCTTCAGCAGCATTATGGCAGGTCATCCACAAACATGGCCAGTTTATGAATCAGTTTACTGGAGATCCAAAAGTAGGGATTAACAGCAGAGGTTTATCTCTCACAAGAGTGATTCCACCCACAAGTAATGCATGTGTGTACATACTACTGGGCTGAATGGACTTTACTGCATGCTGCCCACCTAACTCTGAGATGTAATCTGGTCCCACTGAAGACAAGTAATATTTTACAACTGCTTTCAGTGGGAACATGATCCCTCCCAACATGCACTGAGATTCAGTTGGGAATCATAAACGATAAGTCAGCTAAGAGATATTCCCATGGACACAGACAAACAAATCAGTAAAGCCTGCAAACTTAAAGCACTTTTGTGAGGGTCTGCAAACAAGAATTAAACCAGACTGTTTTAAGTTATCTTTACCAACATATATTTCTCCTTTAGTCCTATAATTCAATTAAACATAACCTGTTTAAAAAATAAAATAGTTGTCCACGTGGCTCTTTTTACCCCACTGAAGAGTTTTCCTGGAGAAATCTTGCATTTGTGTGCTTTTCTCCTAAATTGATCTAGCTCGTCTTGCATGTGACATGTGAATCCTGTCCTGAAATGGACACAGTCTATTCCTCCTTGCCCTTCTGATGGCTAAGCCAACCAATTTGCTGCAGATGAAGAGGACATTCACGCTGTGTCTCAGACAAGGAGAAGTTATGTCTATGTAGCTTTTGGTTTTGGTTGTTGACCCTTTCAAATATAAGATTAAGTCCTTAATTTTTTTCAGTCAATTGAGGTATAGTCTTAAATGGAAACTGTGTCTATTAATTATTAATCTATTAAGACTGTCAACTACAGTCAAGGCTATGATGCTGCATGAAACAGGATGGAAATGTAGGAGGCAGCCTTGCAGCATGTGGCCATTTCTCCCCTCTAGTTTTCTCCAAATCCCATCTGTGAGATTTCTCTGAGTTTCTCTAGAAACTCACAGAGCCATGGGGAAGAAAATGTATTTCCATCAAGACACCATGTCCTGCTTGTCTGTGGTAGAGGCTGTTGCCCAACAGAAGGATCAGGAAAGTGATGAGACATCCACCAATGGCTTTCCGCAGGACACACAGGCTTTCTGATAACCACAAAATGACTGAAACACCTACACTGCAGCACTATCCTGTATATGGATATGAAATTTAAAATCATGCTGGCTTCTTTATTACTGGCAGAGAGCATGGGGTGAGGAGCAAGGATTACACACCTAGCCAACAGATACACAAATATTTTATGGACGTTTATTGTTCCATGGGGGCCTGAAGAGTTAGAGCAGTTTCCTTTGGAAATTCATCCATTCAGTCTGAGCCAATGCTCATGGGAAAAGTGTTGTCACATAGTTTTGCTGTATGATGAACATCAGTGCTGATATTTAAGGGGTATGTTAAAGTGCTATTTTGTATTGAAACGCTTCCTTTTCAGTTCAAGCCCACTTTAAGCACACAGATTTGCTGTATTTCCAGTGATTTCTGAATGACTTTATGCTGTAAGGGTAGAGTCACTGATTGTTGCAGAAGGTATTTTGTACTCTTAAACACTTATAATATTTATTCATCTATCACATAGTTTTACCTGAATCAGCAGTAAAATCTCTGAAGTCAAAGGATAATTGCCAAAACAGCATTAAATTATTTTATCTGAATAAAAAAATAACCTTTGAAAAAGTACCTTGCAGCTACACAGATTGACAAAATGCATCAATGATATTTTTCTCACTTTATAATTACACTGCAGTAACTGAACAATGAACTTTACTGCATGGTTGATTAACCATAAGGTTAATCTGCTAGTAAGTCACTCAGAAACAACAACTTGGACTTTTAAGTTTAGAACAGAACTCTGCATAACATCTGATCAAGTCTAAAAATCTGACATATCTATACAAGCTTCAATTTAAAGTATGCAAGTAAACAATAGTATCTTAAGTGTAGTAAAGGGTTTCTGTTGGTCAGGCATTCTGAGTGTGTGAACTATTGTATTTGAAAGACCCTTTGGTGTATACTAACCAACACCGATGGAAAGGTTTTTCCATATCACAGAATCATAGAATCAGCCAGGTTGGAAAAGATCTTCAACCTGTATCCTCTTTTTTGCATAGAAACAAGTCATACAAGGAGCAGCTGAGGGAACTGGGGTTGTTTATCCTGGAGAAAATGAGGCCCAGGGAAGACCTTATAGCTTTCTACAGGTACTTGAAAGCAAGCTGTAGTGAAGGGGGTGTTGGTCTCTTCTCCCAGGTAACAAGTGGAATGGCCTCAAGCTGTGTCTGGGAACGTTTAGATTGGATATTAGGAAAAATCTCTTCACAAAAAGGGTTGTCAAGGGTTGGAACAGGCTGTCCAGGGAAGTGGTGGAGTGGCCATTCCTGGAAGTATTTAAAAGATATGTAGATGTGGCATTTAAGGGCATGGTTTAGTGGTGGATTTGGCAGTGCTAGGTTAATGGTAGTACTTAATGATCTTCAAGGGCTTTTCCAACCTAAACGATTATATGATTCTATGAAATTGGTGTTCCAACATCTGGTGATTTATGATTAAATATCCAGGTATAGTCTGACAATATTTCCACATTTTTTCTCAGGTTATTGCAACAGGAAAAATGTTGCTGTTTCTGATAGCTCACTATAGGCCCCCTTTCTGTCTTCCGTTTTCTTGATTTTGTATATCGCAAAAGTGTTGCTATAAAGCCCTGCCATGATGTTATACCTCTGTTTAACCTGCCCTGAAGATCGTTTATCCTGTGAGAGAAACAGTTTGGGACAATCTAAGGCTGGACTATCTCTTAGTGCAAAAGAATAAAACTGAAAAGTAATAGGTGTTCTGTGTAAGTGGTACCTAGCTAAGAAGAAAAAGTAGCCTGGTATGAAGAAACTTGACAAGGATGTAGGATGCACAAGATTACTCCAATGATCAGTCATAGTTGTTTATATGAGGTAGGGAATATCCCGATCATTGCCTGTATCCCCTCTTCCAGAGGTAACAACACTTCCCAGCTTCACAGGGTATCAAACCCAGAAGTATAACAAAGATTTTAACATGTTTCACCAGACAGACTATAAAAGTACACAAAAATACAATAGAAATTTGAGAATATTCTCATACATAAGTAAGTGTTTGTGTAATTGATTACAGCTGAGCTAAATCAGGTTGAGAATAGCAAAATTCATTAAAATGTTGTGGTATTACTGGAGCAATCTGCTTGTTTCATGCTAGAATTTGCATAACAGCTTCTAGACAGAGATGAGGCTCTGTTACTTCTCAGCATTTGAAGTTTGATTTCTGCTTACAGTCATCTAAGCAAAATTTCCCTTATATTGGGCACTCCAGAAAGTGAAAACAGTTAGAGCCAGGACACTCTTGTGCAAAATGCCACCCACATTGGACAAGCTGAGGATTTGACTTGAGATGTGGTAACTACTAATGAACTGAGTTGGATCTGCTGCAATGTCTTGGCTTTGTAACCAGTTTCCAGTTCTATAACATCATTACCTCCTCATGGCCATGATTTTCTTTTTTGAAGGTCTCTTCTTTATTCACTCAAATCTTCTCCATGTGTCAAGACCATCATAAGAAGAAATTATTAAAAGCAATGGGCGTAAAAATCCCCATTCCACTGCTTTACTAAAGCATTTATAGTGAGAAAAATTAGGAGAATTCACATTTCACATGTGTTTAAATTGTTAATCTCACTGCTATATCTGTATTAGTGAATACATTTACAGTAACTTTTACTTTATAGTATTTTGGCAGAACTGTTAGAAAAATTGTTATAAGCCTAGAAGTGGAACTGAACCATGAAAGCTAAACTGTAAGCTGCGGTAAAGCTGGGTTATTAGTATGACAGAATAAAATTTCACACACACAAAAGCTTCTAAGTGGCAATATTTTGAAAGCAAGAAGAGAGGGGTGGAGAAGTGTAGTCAAAGTCATCTGTGTTCCCTCTGATATTTCACTGAACGCTACTATAATAGTATGTTGGGTTTGTCTGTTCTGTTTTTCAGGCATTTGGTGATATTACTGCAGAAAGTCTTCTGTGTAATGAAATGAGCACAGCCCAGGAGCATGTGTGCAAAATGGGCAGTGTGCTGCATACATCTTCGTCTATTAAGCTGAGGGAGAGGAAGAGTACCACAAGGTGGAAAGGTATTATTTTCAGTTTCTGTACGTAGCTGAAAAACAATGCTGATACCTAAGCATAAAAACGTGGAAGGGGTAGAAGAAAAGAGATAATTTGAAAACAGTTTATTTTGGAAAGACTAAGGTGTGATTAGATAGGGCTGGAATTTTACATTTGTGTTTTCCCGTGGGTTGCCATCCTCGGGTAGTTTCATAGGTCTGTTATGAGAGTCCTGAGGGCTGAAGAGCTGTCATTCACCCAAATGCTGTCACACTTTCTGTTCAGATACTCAGTACAATAATGCAATACAGAGTGATCTATCTTGAGCAAGGGCCAGCATTTAAAGTATGCTGAGGGCAGGCTTACATCCGCTACTTTATATATAATAGGTATGTCCACACATATAGGTCTGAGTGTGAAAGTCCTAATCTGTCAGACTTGCACTTTGTTTTTCATTATGTACTGAGAGCACTGGACCCATCCCAGTACCTAGAGAAGTGCATGCAGAATGGAGCATACCCATGTGCCTCAAGTTGGTAATGAAGTTGCTGCTGATCAAAGGTAGTATCAGGGTGTTTGATGACAGAGAATTATGGAACACACTGACTCTCCTTAGACATCACTGTTATTGCAAGATACCAGTTTCCTCTCATTCCTTACCCAGGGACTCAGTGCCAAACCTGGCCCCACTGGATCCCAGCACTTAGCTGAGTCCTATTGTTTTCAGTTTTCTGATGCTGTCTGAGGAATAAAGTTCACTTAAAAGCACTTTGGTGTTACTTTTAAATCCACAGAAATCTTGTCTGCTGACAGAGAAACCTTGGAAAGTTCACATGAGCACATAAGACAGGTTTTCAAAGGAAAATTGATAAATTTACTGTATGGGCTCTTGCTTCTGTATTGCTCTTTTTAGGGGAGGGAGCTCATTGGTACACTGTTTCCTGTTTATTTATTCACATCATGTCTTTCTCTACATTGTTTTTTCTGATCTTCAGGAAATCACATTATCTCCAACAAGAGCTAATTCCTGTGGTAATGCACAGTCCACAGAGTTGTTTACATCCTGACCCATGTCCATAGTATGGTTACTGTCTGACAGGATTTACGGTTCTGAAGTCCACACCTCTGTGTGTACAGTGTTGTCCTACAAATGCTCCATTCATAACCCTTCTGTGGCTTCAACAAGCTTTTCAGTATGGTGAGATCACTGGATCATATCATAGATTGGATCATGCAAATGTTTTTTCTGAAGATTTTTCTTCCCCTTCCAAATAGTGGGACATTCCTAAACAGGTTTGCTTGTTCCTGCTTTTTCAGATTTGCTTGTACCCACTTATGGTGGTGGTGGCAGTGAAAATGTTGCTGATTTGTCTTTCAATTTTCATGACTAAAATGTTGACTGTTTTCAGTAATTGTTCAAAGCACAACACTATTGTAATTGCAAGGCTGTAAAGATGCCCAGAAGAGGAACAATGATGGCTTCATGCCACCAGTTCTGTAGCCAAGCCCCAACAGGCTGCAAAATTTACAAGATCCCAGAGAAGATCATTTTGCTGGGGTCTTAACATTGATCAGATCTGCTTCCCTAGGAGCTATAGCAGCTTAAAGCATCCTGGAGTTTACCCTCATGCTTTCTTAGTAGTGTTAAATTATTGCTCATTAGTTCAAACTAGTTAGTGCCTATTTTATTTGGCTTCATCCAAATACATCAGAAATTATGCCCATGCCCCAAAGGCAAGGACTATGAGAGACAACAGAAGGATAAATTGGTAAGGGGAACAAAGGCAAGAAAGGTGAAGTCATTTGTCCAATGCCACCAAAGTCAGAAGCAAATGCAAGAATGAAGGGCAGACTGCCAGTGCCCTGACTCTTGGTCTTCCCTGTAGTAGGATACTTTTTGTCCTAAAAATGCAGATGGAAAAGGGAAGAGTCTTACTGTCCTGTTATTTTGAATCATTCAAGTAGAACACTGTAATCAATTAACATAATAATCAGTGACATTTTTCTAACATGGATGATTTCTGGTGTCCCTTTGTTCACACTGGAATGGCAAAACTGTTTTAGATCCATTTACCCTTGCAAGATCTTTCCCAATGTCTTGAACACTGTTGATTAATTTTGGTACTTAAATCTGTGGTTCTCCTCCATCTGAATAATCACTAAATGACGTGTAACCTGGAGGTTTAAATGTTACTCCTGAAAACAGTTTTTCTTTGGGTTTGCAAGGTAACGATTTGGTTTCGGCTTTTTGGTCTTTTTTTGTAATAGATTTGTGTGCATGTACATATGTGTGTTTTATGAGTTAATCCCAGACAGAAATGCTGTTAAAAATCTTCTGAATGTCTGCAAGATGTGATGTGATTTTTGTGGGTTCTGTTCCCTCAGATATTATTTGAATGACTTCTCTCTGTTGTAACAGGAATAAATTTGCCTTTTTGATGTTCTGCCTTGCCTATTGACACTTTAAACTGTTGTACATAATTTTGAAAAACAAACCAACTGAAGAGAAACAGTCCAGTCCCAGAATTTTCTTGGGATTTTTTTCTACCTGAGTTGTGCTTCTCATGAATCACCCCAGATGCTGGGGTAATGGCAACTACACCACACAAAGTGAATTGCACAAACAGTGCAGTGGAGTCCACTGTGGAGGACTGCTTGTGTACCTGACTATCCTCTGCTATGAGTTAAGGTGATCTGTAACCTGCTGCAGTTTCTGGGTGACAGTACCAAGAGGACAGCATGCTGTGGGCAGCATCCTCTTGGTCTTAGTTTTGTCTTTGAACGTGACTGAATGTAATGGTAAAAATCCCTTTGGGCAATATTATATCCTAAGTTTTTCCCACCACTGAGTTATCCCAGTCTGGTTTTGTGAGATTTCAACTCTGGTGTTGGTAATCTGCTATTATTTAGTCTGATGGTAAGACTGACTTTACATGTGGAACCATCACACCTTCAGCTCTGATAGAAATATGTTGATTTTTTTAATAAAGGTGGATCTGGTCCTGAGGCTTTGTTCAGGATGAAGGGCTTGACTGGCCACTTTATTCCCCCCCATTACATTGGCATGTCTCCACTGACTACCATCTGACCTGGGATGTTCAATTCTTCAACATCACATATTCTTGAAAAAGCTAAATTTAAAGCATGCTTAAATATTAAGTAAATTTACCTTACATTTTTGTTGAAAATGTAGCATCCTACCTATTTAGGACATATATTATAAAATACTGACAATTAATTTTGTCTATAATTAATATTTTAATAACTTACATAAAATTATTTTAAAAGTATATAATTTATAATAATTAATGTGGACTAAATTAATTCTGTTTACTTACATCCTATGAGTTCCCCTGGCTGTTGGTCAACATACACTGGCTGGCATTGGCTTTGAAAGTGTTTTCTGAAGTTCCTCTTCTCAGCAACATCATCCATAATGCTCAGTTAGAGTTGGATAGTAATTGCCTGTCTATGCAGTGTTCCTTTGCAGCAATTTTCTCCCGTGTAGCTATATATATGCAGTCATTACTGAAAAGTGTAAATAAAGAATCCTTTTAGTGGTGTAGTTTCCCTGGGTACCTACTGTGCTCTTATTATCTAAAACATACTCCCCATCTGTAGTTCTGGTCTATTAAAAGATAAAGACATAAGTATGAATTAAAAATTAAAATGCATGTTGTAGATTGGAGAGTAAGGTCTATTAGAATATATCTGGTGCTAGGCTCATAGTACAGTAGATAGATTATACTGAGCACCAGTTAAGCAAGGGGATGAAAAATGAGTGATTTTCATCATTCAGTTAAATATAGTGCTAAGTGGTATGTGCTAGCATTAAAAGTAAATTACTTAGCACTTCACCAATCACAGCATGAGAGCATTCCATTGGAAGCAGTATTTCTAGTGATGCTCAGTCCTCAATTTTATTAAATAAATCAGCTGTTAATGCTTAAAGAAGCAGTTGAAGAATTATTGCTATGATAATAAAAAGATTGAAAATGTAAAAATAAAGAGAAGCAGTACCTCATTTTAATTAAATGCCCTAAGAAAACCTCCCCCTCTCTTAACAACAAAACTCCAAAGTGGGGGTAGATCTGTAATATTTGTATCTTCTGTACCTTCTTCTGGTCTTCTTTTCTTACTAATGAATATGACCTTTCCATTTTTTTTCTTCTTCATTTTTATAATGACATCTTTTTTCCTCATAAATCTGCTGCCATGTCATTGAGAATTTTGATGAGCTTTTCTGATTCCCTCTTATATCTCCTTGATAGGATATTATTATGCAGTAATCTAGAAATGGGGAGCCTGATTCTCAGCACAGATACTTTTTAGGTGCTCAGTGAAAGATGATGGAGATGTGAGAATTCACACCAGAAGAGGTTTTAACATTGAGAGCTACCTTTATATCATGTTGCAAATTATTTCCTCCACAGCAGAAGGCACTGGGAGACACTCAGATCTGCTGTTTGAGCACACAGAAACTGAGAAGTCATAAACCTTTCTGAGTCTTGGACCATTTCTAAGCCTTCTCCTCCTCTTAAACGGGAGTCACCTAGCAGGAGCCACACAGCAAAAGTACTGGGAATGACACATAGAGGAAATGGCCCAAAGTATGAGCCAAAGTTGCATCTTCACCAGCAAGATAAAACATTAGAAAGATAAAAAATTACGGCTCAGGTATCAAAATTAAGGACACTGCACAAAGCTATCTTGAGTCGTTCATTTTTCCCCTAGTGTCATACCTTGGAGAATTCTATTTTGAGTTTTCTTTTGTGACTAGGTTTGAAGCTGTTTTCTTTATAAACTGTATTGAGTCTGCCTGAGGTGGAATTAATTTTCCCCATAGCAGCCCTCATAGTTCTATGCTTTGTACTGGTAGCTTGAAAAGTGTTGATAGCATACCAGTAGACTGGGGATGGGCAAGATCCTGGGAAGGAACATAGCCAGATCAGCTGACCCAAACTGACCAAAGGGATATTCTGTACCATATGGTATCTGCCCAGCAACAAAAGCTAAGGGAAAGTAGAAGGAAGAGGGGGCATTCATTATTTACAACATTTGTCTTCCAGAGCAACTGCCATGTGTAGCCCTGTTTCCCAGGAAGTGGCTGGACATCACGTGCTGATAGAAAGTACAGAATAAAATATTACTTTTTCATTTCTTTCCACATGTGACTTTTACTTTCACTTTATTAAATTGTCTTTCTCTTGACCCATGAGGTTTTTTTCCATCTTATTTTCTCTCCCCTGTCCTGCTGAGGAGGGGAGTGAGAGCAGATTGGTGGGCACCTGGTGTCCAGTCAGAGTCAACCCACCAGATAAAGATAAAAGGGTAGGAAGCGAGGGACAAACTAAAAAGATGAAAACCAAGAATCTCCTGTCAGTACATAATTGCAGAAGCTCATACGTGGAATAAAATACCACCTCTTCTGGGATTCATTGTAAAAATGACAATCGGTTGTTTTCTGTGGGCAGGAGAGGAAGAATAAAGGCAGTCAACTTAAATTTCTTGCAAATAGTATTTCTGGTTTTTTGGAGACAGGGCAAACAAACATACCCAAGGGATAAGCTATATATAGTTATTAGATTTTTAGTACAAAGGTTGGCTGGAGATGTTTTGGGTTTTCTCCTGGCCCTATTTTCTGTGAAAATTATGAGATCTGCCCAAAACAAGTAGCTTCCATATGTTCTTCACTTATGTTTCATTCATTTTTAACTTGTGCTTAATACTTCAGTGAAATCAGTGTAGCCCTATACAGGAGAAGTCTTTCCAGTAACAGTGTAGGATGATAATGTTGGACCTGAAGTAAATACTTTGTGAAATCCTGACTGATTTCAAAATATTTCCTTGTGAAAAAAATTGTCAATCTTTTATAATGTGTGTCCTAAAACAAAGCGTTTAAGCAATACTTCTTTCTTTTGGTACAGCAGATTTTCATTCTCATTTCCCTATCATCTGCTACTTAGATATGCACTCAGAAGATCTTTTTTTTTTTAAAATCTTGTTTTACAAGACCTTTATTCGAAGTACTTCCTTAAACCTTGAAACAACACACATTCTTTTTGGTACCAGTATAACCTTTTCTCCTTAAAATATTGAAGACATATTTAACCTAGTTTTCAAAATATAGAATTCATTTTTTTCATTTTCTTAGCTGACACGTAATGGTTCTGATGCATCTTTTCTGGGTATGCCAATCCTGTCATAGACACTAATATGAAATAATGACACAAGGTTGACTTAACTAGACATAATAGGGCATATTTCTAAAGCATTCTCTATGTGAGGTATATGCACAGATTTTGCTACTTGTTAATGAAATTGGAGAAGTTCCTCATCTACACTACAACACATATTTACAACAGCCTCTACTCCAAAAGTGCAGAGTCCTTACATAATAAAATAATAAAAATAAAAGAGAAAGAACTCCACAGAATGTGTTTCAGGAAAATTTTAGAACTTCACCATGCAATGGAAAACATAATTTGGAGCAACAGAGAACTATTATTCCATCTAAAACCAGTGCATGAATTTGTATGTATGTGTGTGCTCAAGTGTATAGAATGATAGCAGGATAGATTTCAGTGGCAAGGCAAACCTCTTCAGAAGCTTATCTGATGTCCATTTTGCTTAAGTCTTTATTACCTGTTTTTTAATTAAAAATTGGTGTTTGAAGGCTTTTGTTTTGTTTTGTTTTTCCCAGAAATATTATCTGTGAATATATTAGAGAAGCTCAAAGCTATTGGAGAATGTATGTTACCTTTTCATAGAATCTCTCAAGTTAGAAATAGAAAAGACTAAAATTTTTAATGGTCTCATCCCATGATTTTTTTCTTTAGCGAGTGGTGGATAGGAATTGGTTACAGCCTCCTCTTTGCTGTTCTCCTCCCCCCACCAAGAATTCCCATTTAGAATTGCTTGCATTTTGGCTTAAAAAATTGCATTGGCACTGGAAAGCTGACCACATTACATTGACCTACTAACAACTCTTTAAGTGCTGGCTTTTCTCTGTGAAGCAATAGCCATATGCACATGAATCCAGCTTATCAGGAGCATGTTTCACTCAAGGCTGGGGCTGTACTTGTAAGCAAAGGTCTTGTCTGTGCTCCTCTGACAGCCAAAGATTTTACAAGAGATGTTGAAAGAGCTGGTGCAGGCACAACTTGGTCCAGAAAGAAAAGAGAGAGACTAGATTGAGAGCTGTGTCATTCAGGTTTCTAATTTTTAGCTTTCCTCTTGTACCCTTGCTATTGCTGTGGACACAAGCTCTCCTTTGAGCACAGCTGTGCACCTGAAAACATTGTCTGCAGCTGATTTTTCATGCAAGAGGAGCTCCCATGGGAGCTCTCCCTCACCCATTTTGGGATGAGCAGCAAATAACCTTCTGTTTCAGGCATTTTACCCAAAACAGGTGACAGAGCATTTGCATGAACAACTCTGCTAGCACCTCTTTGAGAGAAGGCTGGTGAGGACAGGTGAGGCTGATGCTGTTATTCCTTCTTCCAGCACAGCTGCAACTGAAGTGAATTTCTGCTCTGTGTGTGTCTGTCTGGTTTAAAAGTTTAATTGGAAGTCCTGTATTTCTTATTTGACTACAAATGTCACAAGTGGTAAGGCACATCTTTGGGGTGAGAGTCCTTAAAGACAGCTAAGTGTCTGGGGATGAAATATGGATTTTAATGCTCATTTTAGACTGAGATGAAAAAAATACCCGCAAGAAGCATATGCTGTGAGAATACAATACTAGGAGACTATATATACATCAGCAGTAGTACAGGACAGTAGGAATGCATCTGTATGGGAACACAGCTGGTGCTGAAGGTCTGGCATCTATGGTTGTGGGGTTCTGCTTCAGACTAGTTGTAATCTGGTCCTGTGGACTTAATGTCCATTAGGCGATGGAGTAAAATAGGCTGATTTCTGTAAAATAGGTTGAAGAAACTGTCAGGAATAAATTGGAATAACATTCCAGCCTAGTTTCAACTAAGGAACACAGCAAATGTCTCCCAATCCTGCCACAGTGTGAAGCACAGTAAGTGGGGGCATTGGGAAGATTTGCCCTGAAAGATCATCTAAGACACTAATGTGGAAACATCCAAAGTTACCCATGCCACCTGCTTTGGGAGCAGGCAAGGCACAAGATGTCAGTCTAATGGATCAAAGGTGATGGCTGTCCACTAAGGTTACCTTCTCAGCTCTGTAGTGGCTCATGCTCCCAGCACTACTAGGGTTGTCAGCAAAGTCATTAAATAGTTATATATTTTAAAATTAATAAATAATCCTACTAAGGTATCAGATTTCTCTCTAATATTGCCATATCACTGGTAACATATGCACTCTTTCAGTGATATATGTGAAAGACAAATGGAGCATTAGCTCTATTTAGTTCAAAGTTTTGTCCATCCAGGTATGTGACAACCATCTGTTAGGTAAGAATGTGTGAAAAATAGGTTTTATTTTTAACTGCATAAATATATTTTCAAGAGTAAAATAAACAGTTCTATTTTATGATTTTTTCTTATTGTTGTTCTTTCAATGATATACTCTGCTGCTGCCATTTTCATAATTCCTTTTGTCTGCTCTGAGGGAGAAATTCAATCCATGCTTAATCTGCAGCTCATGTACTTTGGGATAGAAAATAGCACTAAAATGAGAGTTGCCAATTAACTTCAAATTTAGCAACACTGAAGAAAGAATGGAATCATTTGCATCCCCCTTGAACACAATGGATATTACTCTAGAAAAGCAAATAGGCTATCGGTTACACCCTTGGCTTTCTCTAGTACCCTTGCCAGCTGCTCTATGTGGCTGTGCCTGATGATGTGCTGTGGATGCAGAGTCCCATTCACTCTGCAAGATGCAGCCCTCTGCTGCCTTCTCAGATGGGGCATAAGCAGTCCTAGCTGTTGTATTCCCCAGTAAGACAAAACAAAAAGATGCTGTTTCAAGTGAAGGACCCAATTGGAGGACTTCTCAAAGCTTCTGATCAGATGGGACCTGAATGACAGAGGAAAAGGGCCTCACACAAGGTCAGAGCTTTGTCAGCAAAGGCTACAGTGTTTTTACTGGCTTTACAATGTTCCTGAAAGGGGGAGTGGTTTGCTTGGGTAATTAGGTCAGGACTGTAATAGTTTGGCTTCCTTTTATCCTTGTTATATGGATAACTCAGATTTATATTTTCTTCTCCACAGAGTCAGCAGTACAATTTCAGAATTGACATAGTGCTTATCAGAAGTTAGTAATTGGACAGTGGAACCCATTTGTTTGATAAAATTGAACTGTTCATTTTTAGTTTGTAAAAGCTAATAGGCATTGTTCCTTCTATGACATTTGATTTTAATGGCTGTAATGTTGCTCCTGTCTCAACAGCTATGTGTCTGGGTGTTTTCCTTGACTTCACGCTTTCTCTGCAGGCTGCAGTAGACCGTTTTTAACTCTTTAGCTTCTAGCATCTGCGGTAGTTTCTTCACTCCTCCAAATGCTGCTGTATCCCATGGAGCTGTCAAAAGCAAAGTGCTGAGATTCAGCGGTGAATTCAAGCTGAAGGTAGAGGTGCAGTTTTTGCCACACCTGCCCTGCTCTAGTTAGTTCAGAAACAGTGTAATCTTAAAAAAAATCTTCGTTATAGCTTTGTGCCAGTGTGATCCTATGAAAGTCAGTGGGGTGGGACAAAACTTGGATGAAAAAGCTGTGTAAAACTCCTCTGACTGTACTATTTGCTGCTGGTGGAGTTCTCCGAGGTACCACTTTTGTAACTATTGTACTGCCTTATTGCAGCTCCTTTTTCTTCGGCCTTCAAGCAAAATCAATTCATGAACTATGCAACACTGCTTTAAGGCTCTTTTTATGAGACTAGCCTAATCTACATATGGCATTGTCCTTACTTTACAGTCTTTTAATTGGCTACAAGCAGCTTACCATATTGATTGAAAAATTCTTGTTCCATTTAGAGCTATAGCTAATTATGATCTTTCTTCCCCTCCTTGTCTTGATTTGTAGTTCACATCTTCTCAGGAGCTCCCTCCTTTCTCTTTCAGCCCAGAGTCTTCTCTACTAGAATTTATTCCCACCCCGGTTTCATAAAACCTCATGTTTAAGCTTCTGCTGTTAGCAAGATACCAAATAGAATAGACGTGGGGCTGGATGGCAAGTTCGGCTTTTCAAATATACTGGGTAGCTCTTGATGGAATCATTATGCTAGATAGGATTGGCTGTTTAGAGAGTATTTCAATACTGAAATAGAAAATATAAATAATAAAAAAAATTGACCTAAGTATTTTTTGTAGTTTTATTGGGCTAAGGTCAGCTAAAAATTCATTCAGTAAATAAAATGCATATTTCCTTACAGTTAAGTATAATAGAATCCTTACTGAAAGGGCTGTTAAAAACAACAGTTGTCACTTTTGATAACTGTAAATATGTAGCAAAGTTAATTCATTAACATTATTATGGAAGGAACACCAGAAGAAAATGCTATGATGAAGTACTATTTTCCAAAGATCTGACTGTAGTAATTTCTTTTAGATTATGATCCAATGATCCATGAACTTCTAACTCCTGCAAAAGGAAAGTGATAAATATTGCAGAATATCCACCTTATTTTTAAGACTGGTGTGTCAAATTGCCCTACAATCCTCACTGCTGATGCAATCAATGGGAAATCCGTCTAAAAAAGAAAGATGTGAATTGGCATACCACACTTGTGTCATGACTAAAGGTGATTGCTTGAAAAAATTCTACTTGACACCCTGTATCACAAACTGGGGACAGGAATTTTAGCCTAATTCAGGAACTCAAAGGAAAGTTATTTCAAGATCTGGAAAATGTTGCCATCAATCTATTTGGAGGAAAGAGTGTAAATTATTTTTATCATTCCGTGTCTTTAATATCCATATTTCCTTCTCTTATGTCTTATTTTACACATTTAATTCAAATAAGAGCAAATGTGTTCTGGCTGAATGTCATATATATATTATAGAACTATGATTAACAGTATGAATAATTACCACTTGCAACTAAACAATTCAGATTGATAGTTTCATTAACAAAACAACATGGGGTCATTATAAGGTTCTGGTCTCTGCCCCCAGTCTTAGAAAAAAAATATAGTTCTCTGAACCGCCAATCTGATCTGGTGATAAAATATCCCAAGTAGGCTCGCATTAAGCTGGATAATATGCAGGCTGCTTGATTTGTATTGAATATGTGTCTGGTGGCTGGAACCCACTGTAATGAACTAGCCCACAAATCACAGCTTAATGGGAATCTACTTATACATATTGCTTAATTAAAAGTTGTGAGCTTATTAACATGTGTCTTTGGCAGTGAGCTTTGGGGATGTAATCTCTGTGCAAATAAGTCTAGGTTGTAAAAGTTTTATAGATTGACAATGATATTAAATTCCATACCTTAATAACCCCTCATTTTCTCAAAGCACGGCTCCTATTCTGTATTTATTCGAAGCTGTGACAAATTATTTGCTTGTAATCCTTTACAGTGTGGGAGTTCATGTTCTTGTTTTATCTCAGAAAGTTAGTGCTGCTGATGTTTCATTACTTCTGTCTAGTTTTTTGGGTGTTGCTAGCTATTCTGGCTAGCATACAGGCTCAGAGACTTTTTTTTTATTACAGAGACACCCCATGGCACAACACCACTAGCTAGGATTGTGCCAGTGTTTCCATTATAAACCTCTGTTTTCATGGGTTTATAACTCTACTGTAAAAATTTGCTTCGGGCTCAAACTTGGACTAGAAGCTCTGAGAGTAGGAGAAAACATTTTTTAACAATTAGCACAAAAATCTGCATTATGCTGCTCTTTACTTGGTTACATGACTTCATTTCTGTATAACTAGTTTCAGAAATACTTCTGTCCAATTTTATTTTTTATTCTTGCTTTATGTGACATCTTAGCTGGACAGTTTTTCCATCTCAGTTAATTCCACTTATTGCTTGTTATTGCTTTAATTTTACTCAAAAGAGAATAAATTAAATAAATCAATGTCTTGTAAGACTTTAAAAATTACTTCTGAATGCAGTAGCTTGTCTTGCTTTATGGAAATATTTAAGTTATTTCAACTTATTTGGCAACTCCCCCTAGAGACTTTGCAATAAGATCGTGCTACAGGGGAGAATAAGGCAGCAAATTCATAAATGGAGATAGAGAGATGAGCTTTCAGAGATTGTTGCAAGTCACAGATTCCAGTGGGTTTTATGAATATCACATACACTATAGCTATCCTTTCAGAAGAGAATCACACATTTTCACATTACACCCTCTGAATCACAGCTCTGTTCTCATTATTTTTGATGGCTTCCTCTTCAAGAAATCCGCTTAAGGAAAGTTATTAGCTGTGGTTATTCCTCCTCCCTTCATGCCTTATCCCTCATCCCCTGCCTTAATGTTGCACCCAAAATTGGTTGTTTTTCCCCAGCCAACCTTTTTCCTAAAAAAGGGTTAGAAATTCAAACAGATGTACTCGATCGTGTGGGAAAATTGTCTTCATTGCCAGCATCAGGCCACTGAGTAAGTGCAAGTGAAACTAGCTCTCTTTAAAGGATTTGAGTGTGCGAGGTGAGGACCTGACTCTCTATGAAGGACTTCAACGTGGGAGGTGACCGTCAGTCTGAGGGGAACTGCACTGAGCAGCATGGTGTTTACCAGAGGTCTATACAGCTGTTCTACCCTTTAGGAGATAGGAGGATGTGTGCTATAGCTTTGTCTCTGTGCTTTACTATCACGTAATCCCTGAAAAATATATCCAGGGGGCAAAGGGGCATGGTTGCTCAAACAAACATGCAGACTGGCAGGATTCTGCTGTGGCAGATCTATCAGATCTGATATAGGCAATCTGAGACCTGTGCAGCTGAGTCCAGCCTGAAGTTTTTCTGCAACAGCATAAATACTGAGCAGCACTGTGGTATCTCTTCCATGGTATGCTGTCACCAAACCAGCGTGGTTACATGTCTTTGGAGACACACCGTGACGCAGAGCAGAGGCTCATGTCTGAGGTGCCTTACCAGAAGGCATCACTTCCAGGTGTGCTAGAGGTTTTTTTCAGTCACTGTCATGACACACAAACGCTCTTGTGCCTCCTAAAGCTTTGGGCTGAAAGCTTTTAATTAGATCATTACCAGAAGCCTACTACTGAGTGAGGTTTTTCTTGAGGAAAAGGAGGGAAAGAAGGGTTTATAGGGTTTATTTCTGCAAAAGGCTCCTGAGTGGCCTGGATCGAGTTTCTAGCCCAGTCCTTAGTATCACGCTGAATGCCGCAATAGGTCCCATCACAACAAATTGAGGTCCAGCAGCCAGTGGACCTGGACTAGGCTATGATATTTCACAATCCTGATTTGTACAGAACCTGACACAACAAGGGTTCCTCCATCATTTTTTGCAGCGAGCATTATATAATAATGAAGTACTAATCACAAGTGACTAAAAACTAGATATTTCTTTCTAGAATAGAATGCAGATGAATATGTCATAGTTGAAGAGAAGATGTAAGTATTGTTTTCAATATATATGCTAAAATAAAATGTGTAAGTACTCTGTGCTCACAGCAGTTAGCATAACTGCATATGACAATTGAATAAACTAAGTTAGAATAAAATATCTGTGAACGATTTTGTTTTGGAAGCCCACAGATTTTGAGTCCTGTACATGGACTGCTTTTATTCCAGTTGCTTCATTTTTGCATTCATCGGCAGTTATAACAGTTTAAAAAAATAATTGTTTCAGTTTGGCACAAAACTCAGTTAATCTAAACAACTGATTAGAAAAAGATCAAGTCAGATGTGTTTTTGATTTCAGACTTCACAACTGCACAGCAAAAAGGAATTTTGAAACAAATGGTTGTTTCAACCTGATTTGTCAAAATGTTTAATTAAAAAATGAAGGTACTGACAGCTGAATGTTCTTGAAGGAAATTATTTTTACAAGATGTTCAGCAACACTTTCATATTTTTATAAATCCATTTGATGGCACATTTTTGTCTAACAAAAATTTTCCCTGCTTTAATAACAAAGCCATACTCTTAGGACCTGTCTCAAGAAAGCAATAAAATACCACTGAAGTCTGTGGAATTTGAGAAAGTATTTGAAATCTTGAACATGCTAAGTTTCTGGCGTGATTCCTTCTGAACCTTGTGCTTTAAAATCTACTCCGTCTTAATTAATTTGATTAAGTAGCGTTTTGTCTGAGACACCCTCCATTGTGAAGAAAAGGAAAGTAAGAGCTGTTGGCAGTTAGACTAATGAGAAAATGATAATTTCTCTAATACCCTGCCAGGGTCCAGTAAAATACTACTTGCATTAAAATAAAAGTTATATTTCCCTAATCTTTCAGAGATGTGTGATTCTTTCAAACTCATATTAAAATCAAAGACTTATTGCTGTCCCAAGCCTCAGCCTATTAGTTCTAAGAGGTATGTTTGAATTCCAGGGAAGAAAAAGAAGAATCAAGTGCAAATCTGTCTTACATGCTTTTGTATCATATCCTTTCCACTTTTATCTTTCTTTTAGTAGTAAAAATGAACTTATGTATGCCTTTTGAATACCCTCACTCATTAGGCAGCCATGTATTGCATTAGAAGGGATGTTTACAGGTTATTTTACCTGGGTAAGAAACCCAGAGACAACAACCCCAGCCCTTACTGTGTAATACAGGCAGCAGAGCAATTAAACCTGAGCTGAGCATCCTCACTTAGTTGCACTTCTCGTGCACATACTAGTTGTGAGGAAGTCTCACAAAAGGCATCCAGAGAGATATGAAAATCAATGTCGGAGTGCTAGGAGAACAAAGGACAGCCAGCAGCGGTGGCAGCATATGGGAGGTGTCCAGGAACCTGGACGCTCAGCAGCGTGCTTCTTCTGGAATCAGCCAAAACTCATGCTCTCACGCTGCCATGCTCAATGGCTTACTGAAGCATTCAAGAAATGTGTACTTGTCCCACAAAGGGAGTATCCTTCTTCTGTAACCACAATGGGCAAGACCGGAGTAAAAGCCAGCTATTAGTGTGGATGACAGATTCTCTGTTGCTGCTCCTTCTGTGCTTCAGCAGCTGAACACAAAGCAACATGCCAAGGCCAGAGGAAAAACCAGACCTAAGCAAGGATCACAGACACTTCTTAGCCTTTACACATCACACATACACAAACAAGGGCAAGCTGAAGTCATTAACTCCATGCTTTTCAAGTCCTCTGTGTATGTGACTCAAACTCTCCTTAATACAGCATATGAGCATACTTCCTCAAAGCTGTAATTGATATGCAGACAGAACTTTTTTCATATTAATGAAATTCACAGTTAATCTTCAGGGGAAAAAAAAAATCAGCATTTTTATGTGAAATTAGGTGTATATTGCTTAATCAAGGCTTTTCTGCCTTAATTCACTAATAATAAGTATTCATGCTGGTTCTTTTTCAAAAGTCCCTTTGTTTCAAAACAGCTAATAATTTTCACACAGTTACAGCCAATTATCAAAGAAAAACTAATGAGGCTGTTCATGACATAGTGCAAAAAGTATTTCTGTTGTGAAATTATACATTTTTGATGAAATACAATTTTTTTTTGCGTTTGTCTTTCATATTGTGGGTATCTGAGGAACAAATTATGTCTTATCTGCTACCCCAGAATGCCATTGAGCAAAATTCCATTTTCCATCAAAAAAAGCCTCTGAGTACCCCAGTGCTTCACAGAAAGATGAGTCCAAACCTTCCTTCATAAGTACCACATCAGTTTTCTGCCCAGACACTGGATCTTATAGAAAAGATGCTCAGCAATCCAGACTACAGCGCCAGGAATGTAACTAGAAGAATAATAAGGCAAAGAAAGGTGAGACCTAGAGAAGCACGAGCAGGTGGGCAGTAGGCCTTAAGGCCAGAACGTTGGCTTTGACCTGGCTGAAGTTTGCAGAGTGTGAAATATGTAAACAATTATTTTAATCTACAGAGAAACCCTGCTCCCTCCTAAGTCAGCTGGAATGTTGCCCACCTATGCCAAGGAGCTGGCACTAATGCTACACCCAAAGCACTGCATAGCAACCAAACAAAAGAGGTATGACAATATTGTAGGACATGATTCCCTTCACCTCACTCATGCAAATAATCAGCAATTACTCAGGCAGTGAAGGCAGAGTTAAATTTCTTATGTAATTAAGACAAACAAGATAGGGCTGCTGTTGTAATGCTCTGAGAAAAGCAACTTGTGCTAATAGCTCCCATGCAAAAAAAGAGAGACAGAGAATAATGATTCTCTGGATTTTTGAGTTCCTGGATAAAGAATGAGATCTTGTTTGTATTATCTAAACTTCTTGAGCTTACTGAGCAGGAACTGGAGGAATAAGAGGTAAACGTTCATTTATTCAATCATGGTCTCAGAGGAAGTCAGTATAGTGAAGAGATAAATGAAAATGTTCAACTCTTTAAAAACAATAAAAAAAGAACTTAAATAGGTTTATGAAAAAAAATCAGAGTATCCAGTTTCAAAGTAAATCCACATACCCATCTGGGTGTATCTAAAACAGTTATTGAAGGATTTACATTATAATGCTGATGATTTCATTGTTCTTTCTGGCCTTTCATGAATATAGAATCATAGAATCATAGAATAGTTAGGGCTGGAAAGGACCTTAAGATCATCTAGTTCCAATCCCCCTTGCCATGGGCAGGGACACCTCACCCTAAACCATCTCACCCAAGGCCTCGTCCAACCTGGTCTTGAACACTGCCAAGGGTGGAGCATTCACAGCTTCCTTGGGCAACCCATTCCAGTGCCTCACCACCCTCACAGTAAAGGACTTCTTCTTTATATCCAATCTAAACTTCCCCTGTTTAAGTCTGAACCCATTACCCCTTGTCCTATCACTACAGTCCCTAATGAAGAGACCCTCCCCAGCATCCTCATAGGCCCCCTTCAGATACTGGAAGGCTGCTATGAGGTCTCCACACAGCCTTCTCTTCTCCAGGCTGAACAGCCCCAACTTCCTCAGCCTGTCTTCATACGGGAGGTGCTCCAGTCCTCTGATCATCCTCGTGGCCCTTCTCTGGACTTGTTCCAACAGTTCCATGTCCTTTTTATGTTGAGGACACCAGAACTGTACACAATACTCCAGGTGAGATCTCACAAGAGCAGAGTAGAGGGGCAGGATCACCTCCTTCGACTTGCTGGTCACACTCCTTTTGATGCAGCCCAGGATACGGTTGCCTTTCTGGGCTGCAAGAGCACACTGACAGCTCGTCTTAAGTTTCTCATCAACCAACATCCCCAAGTCCTTCTCCTCAGGGCTGCTCTGAATTTCTTCTTTTCCCAACCTGTAGCTGTGCCTGGGATTGCTCCAACCCAGGTGCAGAACCTTGTAAGATACTCCCTGAGCAGTCTTTTCTCCAGGCTGAACAGTCTCAGCTTTCCCAGCCTTTCCTTATAGGAGAGATGCTCCAATCCCTTCATCATTCCCATGGCCCTTTGCTGGACTCTCTCTCCCAGTATGTCCATGTATGTTTTGTACTGGGGAGCCCAGAACTGGACACAGCACTCTGGGTGTAGCCTCAGCAATCCTGAGCAGAAGAGAACAATCATGCCCCTCAACCTGCTGGCAACATTCCTCCTAAGGCAGCCATGGATATTATTTGCTGCCTTTGCATCACGGGCACATCACTGGCTTACATTCAATTTGGGTATTTGCCAGAACCCCAGGACTTAATTCCTGCAGAGCTGCTGGCCAGCTGTGTGTCCCCAGCATGTCCTGGTACCTGGGGTTGCCTTCCTACTCGTGGGTTACATAGCCAGGAGAAATTAGTAATGTCACACAAAAGCCTTTTCAAAACATGACATGAGGTAACAGAAGTTGTTTTCTGGCAATAACTGTGGAGTGGTGATGCAGAGCTTAAGTTCATTGTACTTGCTTAGCTTCTCAGCTTCTGTTATAGTCCAGCAACTCCTGCTTCATTTTCACCTACTAAATATGCTGCCTACAGCCATGAAAACTTGGTAGCCCTGCCTATACATTCCTCATTGGTTTATATTCAGGAATTAAAGGGCTCTTTATTCATCATGCAACTACAGCTGAAGTGTTGCTAGTACAGGCTTTTCTGTCATGTCATACTAATCTATGTACCCCTAAAGGTGGGATGATCATAAATTCTCTCTGCGCTAAAGCACTCTGGACCATGATATTAAGTGGGGGGAGAAATGCATGTCCTATTTCTGAGAGATGAGACAAAAATACCAGTATTTTGCATTGTCCACTGGATAATCATATATCAGTAAAAGCACCTAGAACCTGACTCAGTATCCATAGAAGACAAAGGAAATATTTCAGTTAACATCAGCTGGGTCCTTTGTCCTCTTGGGCTAGATTTTATCAACAGAAAACCACAAGAGAGATATTTGTGCTGCAATAGCTCCCTTCTGAAGCAACTACATAAAATCAACTGTTACATAAATATTTGAGTGAGACAACTATAACTGAATCTTTATGTTACAGTATTTGCTGTGTTCAAAGCCAATCTAAAATATACAGTATGCAAAATAGAGTTCCATATTTGCAAACATGGCAAGTGGCTTCTGGGGTGCTCTGTTTAGAGTGCTAAAAGATGCTGAAAATCTGAGATAATCAGACTCATAGGCACCTTTTGAAAATGCAAGACTTGTTAGAAAACACACATAACCATAGTTAGGAGTGAACCAAAGCTGCCCAGCCTTGTGGAAAAGTTAGGTTTTGTTGTTTTCATTATTCTCGATTCAAAGTCTATTTAAAATAGTGGAATGACTTCTTGTCAGCTTCTTAGATTAAGGATTGCAAAAAAATATTTAGGAATACCTAGAATTAAGTCTTCTGAATTAACCTTTCCAAAAGCAAATGTGTATACTTGAGTCAGTATTTTGTTCTTTACAATATTGGAAGTGCCAAGTATAGGGGAAAAGAGGCTTTTCTTCTTTTTTTTATCTTTTTATTTTTTTTTATTTGTTTAATATTTGAGCTCAGTTGTGAGAGTCTTGGCATTCTCACATCTGATTTTCACGGGATTTCTTATCTCATAGTGTAGAATCAGAAGGATTGAATAAGCATCTTAACATCTGAGATTTGCTAATTGACGGCTATAATGAGCACCTGATGCTCTAAGATAACAAGACCCCTTTTCACCCTTCCCTTGCAAGGGCATATTATGTTGTGTTTCTTCATGCTAAATAGAAGACAAAGAGTGACTACTGGTGCCAGAAGAAATAAAATCAAGATATCTCCCAATAACTTGAGAGCCAATATATGTCACTGCTCTAGCTCCCTCTGCTCTTGACATTGTTTAAGGAGTTCTGTGTGAACCCACCTGGGAATGACAGAGACAGACAGCAATCAAGGCAGTCCTTCTTGAAGAAGCAACTGTAAATCTGACAGAGAATGAGTTTATTTACTCCTTTGCTTCCTCAGACCTTCACAAAGCCATTGGGAATTATACCAGGACGGATATATGAATACGGCCACTGTGAACTCTATTTACTGGAAGGAATTTCTTATACTTCTTATTGCACACAACCAGGAAATGAAAATTCCTTGGGAACATGCAATATAGGATTTTACCCCTAGTCATCTTAAAATGTAATAAAACCAACACTTTATGATAAGAAGGAACTTACGTTTAGGCAATGAGTTTCACTTAGCACTGCTGACTGCATTTCTGCACATGGGATCTGAAAACAGCTGCTTTGTGAGGAAGCAAAGCCTGCAGCGGATACAAATTGTAAGGTCTTCTACGGGCTGCATTTTACCCCTTCTTAACTTGTTGGATCAGCTGTGCTTTACAGAGAGAATCCCTCCTGCCTTAACTCTGCATTAGTATTTGACAATAGAGGTCTTACTTTAAGAATTACCAGCACTGGAATGAATCTCATTGCTGTTCACAAATGCTGATAAGATTGCATATGTCTTTCACTTATTAACCTTTTCAAATGTGGCTGTATTCAGCAGCATTGAACATTGTCAGATGTAAACCATCAAGTAACTCATTATATTAGGCAATGACCAGCTGCAGATTCTGAGACTTCAAGCAACGGACATTAGATTTATACACGGGGATGTAGGCAGAGTAAACCCTCTTGCTTCCACACCAGCCTGCAGGAGCAATTCATTTCCAGTCTGGAAGCAGCAGAGCACAGTGCTAGGTCCATGCTGGCATATATTTATATATCATGGTGTTGACTCTGCCATTCTTTCTCCATTCAGTATTATATTTGCATGAAGACTGATCTCACAGTAAATCACTGCTTAGTCTGAGGATGGGTGGGATCATATACTTGCACGTTTAGCTCCAGAAAACTTGGCTTATTTATGCCTTTGCCTCTGGATATTGGGTTAACTTTCCTTTTTTTTTTTGGTGAAGTTATTCTTTGTGCTGCTTAGCATACAGGTATTTTCTGCCCCTTGTTGTATTGATGGGAGGACGCTTTCTTTTTTCAGCAATTTTTGAACTGTATTTCCATTCATATTTTAGTGTACAACACTTGGATGGAAAGCACTTAAAAATGTGGTATGGATATTACTGTGTGGCTTTGGTTTCTACATATTTGAGCCTCAGTTAAGACTGTTCATATGAGCTGCTGAAACAGTTTACAATTGCTCCTTTGGGTTTGGCCATTGACTTCTGTATGTCAAGCTTTCAACTCATGTGCAAAGTGAAATTCATTACAAATTTATCGATACTGTCACAATTTTAAAATTTCAATGACTTTTAGCAAAAGCAGTGTGCTCAAGCAGCATCAATGTTGGTGAATTTCTGGGACAGAAGAAAGGATAAGTTCATACATTCAATGCAATAACTACTATAGATCTTAAAAACTTGGTATCAGTAAAAACTGAAATGCTTCCAACAAGATAATATTCAATTTCTTCCATTCCTAAAAACCCAGGCAAATCCCATGCTAAGTATTTTTTCTCTCAGGTCAGTGCTTCTTTCTTTCTCTGGTTCTTCTCTTAACTCTCTTTTTACTCTTTCAGTATCCTTCTACCTTTACACAGGCTCCTGTCCTTAATCCCTTTTATGCTTATTTCTGAATACTGTCAGCACAAGCACAAACTCAACTTTTGCTCTGCTACTGACTCCCATCACTTCCTTGCTTCTTTAGACCTGCCTCCTTCTACCCTAAAATATCAGTTCCCCTCACTCTCTGCTGCCTCTGAAGTGTCTCAGATCTGCTCTGAAGACCACACAGCTTGCAGTCTCTTCATTTTCCCTGTGCAACCTCTCCCTCCTCTGCCTCACAACACCATTGCCTGGCCTCCAGGGCAGTGTGTCTCTCCCACATGAGCCTTGCAGCTAAGTCACAACCCTGCCTTTACAGCTCTTCATCTCGTTGAGAATGAGCCAGCTTCTCAGAGCCCTTCCAAAGTGACCCAACCGCCTTGGTAAACTGCTGGAAGGCCATCCCAAAGAGAAGTCTGTTTGTCCGTTGCTTTAACTCCCCTCAGTCTTCTGGAGCAAGCAGTTGTGTTGGCTTCCACATACCACAATCCCTTTTTTTGCACTGCTTGAAAGCCCCGATGCTTTTGTCACAATTCCTTCACAACTCTGCCTCATGACTCTCCTTTCAATTCCTAAATCAAGCTCCACTTTTACTGTGCTTAAAAAAAATCTGCTGGGGTCTACAAAGTGCTCAGCAAGAGTCTGACATGAATTTACTGTTGTTTTGCAAAAACAAAAATAAAATAAAAATAAAAAATCTCTGTTCTCCCCAGTCTGCCTGCCTGTCTGACCTTATCTCTTGTGCCTACCAGTTACAATCAGAGCGCACATGTAAGTTTTCTGAGGCAGAAGCCATAAGGCTGTACCATTTTCCTATGAATGCATGTCCTCCAGCAGAAAAGTCTGATCCTGGGAAATGCTGAGCCAGCAGCAGAAGGTGCTTGGTTTGGACAAAGATCTTTGCTGTTCTGTCATTTCTGGAGAGTTTTATGGTTTTTCTTCTTTCCTTTACATTGTTTTCATTTACTCATGTGGGTAAGAATGGGTTTAAACAGCAGTGATGGATCCTACTCTAGCTCTTGATACATAGGTGTCTGTAGATAGGTTAATGAGAAAGGAAAGTAGGGTGCTACACAGCAGAGATAATCCTAATGTTGACATCACTGAGTGCCTCTTAGCTGGCATAATAAACCCTAACAATACTCCCATGCAATATTTACGTTTAAATCTAAATCAGGACATACATATGGAAAAACTATATATGATGACATTGCAGATTGCTGTTTTTTCAAATAGGTCCTTCAGGGTAGCAGCTGGATTGGTTTTAAGATAGGAGCTTCTTAATCCAGGCAGATGTAGCTCTCATCAGAAGTTAATTTGCAGAGATATTCACATATGCAAATCATGTCACAATGCTGAAATGCAGCCACGTAATGACTGGAAAATGTTATACCCATAAATCATACTACCACGATCATCAAAATTTCCACTCAGCCAGGACAAATTCAACAGCATTTATGTCTTTCCAGCTTTTAGCCCATAAAAAATCTGTGTTTTTGGAGAGTGTGTTACACTGGTGATCTTAAAACTCCCAAGTCTGGTATAATGAGTCCTCAAGTGCATTATAACTTACCAGTAATTACATTTCAACATTTCTGCTTTCAGCAGTTAGTGTTTTATTCATAAACATTTAAACACTGAATTAGGCATAAAATAAGAATGTTGGCAACAACCTGGCTTATTTTCATTAACTATTAGGTAAATGTAGTGCTGCTTCTTCAAATAATCCTTGGTTTGAATGCTAAAGATGTAATGAACTTCATGGTTCATAGCATCTGACATTGCTTAATTAATGGGTGCATTTATAGTACATAGGCCTCAGTAATTGATTTATATGCATGATTTGCACATACAGCTGTTAGTTCCTGTAGGAAAGTCATAATTCAAATGTGTGCATATTTTCTAGATATAGGGAAAGGGGGGAAAAAACACCTCTCAAACTTGTCGAGTTCCCAAAAAACATGATAGCAAATAAATAACACAGGAAAAATAAATAGAACCGGAAAAAATTTACCAGAAGCAACATTAATGTTACAGCTTTGAGTTTCCACAGCTCACACACTTGAAATGGAAAACATGACAAAATGCTTCTCAGCATTTTTTTCCCTCTTTACAGTAGATGTGGTTAAGTCTATATATGCTCACACACCTCTGTGAGTCTGTTCATATTACAGTGTATGCAGGGTGAATGGAGTCCACATTTTCCATGCCTGTTTGAGTTTTTCTCCCTCACTCACATACACATAAACATACACAAGGTTTACATAATTTAGATTTAGGAGCAAGTACAATAAAGCTAAGAAAAGGTTATGCTTAATATTACACATGTTTAGTCTTGGGGCAAATCTTCTCCTAACCAAAGCCAAACATTGGAGACAAGGGAATTCAGCACAGGTTTTCTAGCCTGTCCAGCAGATTACTTGTGAAAGCCAAACTGGTGTGTTGAGAAGTCGATGCTGAAGAATAACTGAGCTCTGAGTGGAAAGAGGTCTCCTGTGGCAGTTTAAAAAAGGTTGAGGAAGAGAAACAGCTATTCTGGATTATCCATTACCTTGGAGCTAAGACTGCATCCTTCCTAGTCCTTTTCTTGCTGTTTGGTGTATCCCAAGCAACAGTCCCACGTGCTGAAGCAAGCATCCCCGTTCCAGCACACAGAGTTCCAGTTCCCCATCTTTTTTCCTCACACTGACGACTACCCCGCGTTGGCAGCAAACCTTGTTTCAAGGGCTCTTGCAGGAAGCTTTTGTCATTTTGGTTTCTTTTATCAAAGCGTTTCATTGTACATTAAGGAATGCAGAGTGCAGGCAGCTTGATGGCTTTCACAACCCTGGCTCCATTTCCTGGTGCTCTAAGGCAACACTTAGCTTTTCACTCTCCAGCCCCTTATACACTCTACATCTGCTATTCTAATGCCTACATTCATCAGTAGACTGGCAATAATAAATTTTCTTCTTTCCTTTCTCCTTTCTTTCTAAAGGCTCTCCCTTGTGCACACGTTTGTCATTTCTTCACTATTGACTGCTGACTGGCCAAACCTCCATGAACAATAATTCCATTATAATGTAAGCCAGGGGCATGTTTGGCTTTATAGTTTGACTGGAGGCAGGTGAAAGGGTGGGAAGGAGATTATTTTAAACTCTTAATCATCACTCATCTTTTTTCAATATTCATTGACAAGCTGTAGTGGAAACTATATTCTTGTGAACCTGGGCACTCTTCCAGATTCTTATTCCTTGGTATTAGCTCAATGCTTTCCTTCTGATGGCGTTACTGTAGTCTTCTGAATGCAAGTATTTCCCATGGTGTTAGTAACTATGTCCATACAGTCCATCAAGGCCTTGCACTCAAATTGGTGGGCTAACATGCCTTACATAAAAATGTTGTTTACATCACCAAGACCTAAAAGGTGTGAAGAACAACAGCTGAGAGAGTGAACCATGAGTCTAGTCCCTCCACACTGTAGATAAGTTTACAGTGCTATGTGGATGGAAAGTCTAATACTTCAACTATCACTTGAGAAATGCTCAGTGATTCTGTTTGATTCAGAAGGCAGGTAGGTTAGTTAAGGTAGGTTGATTCAGAAGGTAGGTAGGTTAGATGTGAGGTAACATCTTCCTTTCTACTTGTGGTAGATACACATGTAGTGAAGTAGAGGCAGTTCATGAAGCCGTGGAGTGGTAAGGACCAACTCATCTCCAGTGCAGAGAGATGGGCATCATAGAGCTATCACAGAATGACTGAATCATAGAATCATTAGCTGAAGGAATAAGGTGCACTTCATGAATGAGCTTAGAGTGAAACTATATGACTAGATAAATCTACCAATGTTCACTTTAATGGTATGTCCATTTTCCAGTATCTACATGAAATTGCACACACTGTTCCAGCTTTCCTGGAAATGGGCAGGATTTACTCCATGAAGGAAATTGTTTTAGTTGCTATTATCTTTCATAGCGGAGGAAGCTGACAGGCAGAGAGTTAAGCTGCATTCAGAAGACATTCTATTGACTTTGATTGATTCATATACATTAAAAAAAAAGAAGTAATTCGACATCCTAAATTTAAAGAAGACTAAAACTGGGAGAAGAAAACAGAATGAGTGCATTCTCCTCTTGGACTCTTCAGACTGCTTTTACTGATCTGAAATACTGTTGCAAGTATTTTGATCATGGGCTTAGATTTTCAGGGGGTTTGGCCTCTGAAATGACCTTCAAATCATTATGTATTTTTTAGAACAACAGAATGAGTTTCTTGAAAGATATAAGCAGAAATAGTGATTACCAAAGGTAACAAATACCCAGTAATATAAACATTTTCTGCTAAAGCTTCCTCCTCTGCAGCACATAATCCAGTTCTCATTGATTTCAAAAGCAGTTGGGTTTCATCTGATCGCTAGTTATTAAATGGCTTCTGAAGTTATAAAAAAAACCCAAAGCTTTGCTAGAAATAATCTTTGTTTCCTTGGCAGACTGTAACAATAATAACAATTATATATAAACGTGCACATACACACATTTCCCTTCCATTTTTATATCTTCAATCATCTGGAGTTCTTCAAGCATTTTATGCAGGTGAGTAAAAAACAATTATATTTGTTTTGCAGACACAGAGGGAAGGTGTGGTTAAAGTTGGCAGAAAAAGGAAGAATATTGTGAGTTTTCCACTGAGATTAAAAAAAAATCAGAATTATATGAAAACTGGTCTGGGTTTGTTTGACCAAAGCACACTCTGTTCAGCATTTTTACCCTCTCCTTTATTCTTCCCATCCTCTCAGGTCTCCTTGAGACAAAGTTGGAACTCTCATGGCACCCTGAGTATTGTTCTTGATGTTAAATCAGATAACTGGTGGAGAATATCTAGTAAGCATGTGTTATCTCTGTTCAGATAGGACTGTTTTAAGGTCTACCATTTCTAAGAGTCCAATTCTGATCTACTTGCTTGCATCTAGTGTGCTTTTTCAGTACTGTGCTGGCACTGCTGTCAGGGGCTGGTCCCTCACTGCCCCATGTCTGTGTCCATGCTGTGCAGACAGGCAGCAAAGGTAGTTAGGCAGAAGTGGAGCACTGGGGCATGCCATGCCCAGGAGCTCCTCTGTTTGGCTCCAAGCAGTTCCCTGCCATTTATCCACAGGGCACATCTTTCTCATCATGCTGCTGGGCAGAAACTACACTTCCACAGCAACGTGGCTACAAGTCCTTCCCCTCCCCGAATCTGTCCTTACCCATGCAGAACTAGTAGTATCTGCAGGGATAATGGTAAATAAGGGAACAGACAAGACTGAAGGCATTAGCTGGTTTATTAATGTGGCAGGATTCCTGTTATATGCATCACATAGCACTAGAAACCTGATTTTTCAATCGGTGTTGATGTTTCTTACTTGCATGGTACATTTTGCCCTACACCATGTCCTCTTGACTGGTCCTAGACCTTGCTCTTTCTCATGCAATGGTTCCCAATTTTGTGGCTGTTTGCACAGCAGGGAAATATGCTGAAAGCTGCTGTGGTCTCCTTTGGACTATTTAAAAGCATATGGATGTGATCTTGTGATTAAAAATAAAGTTTCCTGTAAACAGGTTCCTGGGAGGTATTCGGCTGCTCTGCAAAGGGATTACAGCTAATTCTAACTAAGGAACACTTTAAAACTATTAGGAGAGAGTAATTTTAGCAGTTCTACAGATGATTAAAAAGTCATTTTCTAAAATATTCTCACTGGAGGGTTTTTTCTTTTCTTAAAGAAAACATTTAATTGCTCCAATCAACCATAACTACTTTCTGTTTATGATGTAATTTGTATACCCTGATCACAAGGTATATGGCTATTTTTCATATTTGCTTATGACTGTATTGCTTTAATTGACTGTAACTCACTGCCATTAAAGAAGGAAGGACTAAGTGAGAGAAAAAGGGGTTTTACGTTACCATGACCTGACTCACTTTATAATGCCCCTCTAACAGATACAGTTTGTATTATTTTTCACCTCATATGACACCAGCAGCTGAAGTCCCACCTCACAGATAGGTGAACCTGGCTTTTATTTTAGCTCAAGAATTTGCTGTGGCATCACCCACCTGTGTACTACTGGTACAGGTTTAGTCTCTCTTACAGATGCACAAGACTTGGAAAGGTGTTTAGTCTCTGTATCACTTGTCAACACTTGAAAAGGTAAATAGCTCAAGTGATCACAGAGTGGGAGTCCTCCTCCCATCCTGGATGCTGAAGGATGCCAAAGTTAGAGAGCTCCTTTACCACGTGGCAAAGAATGCTGTTTCCCACACACCACTTCTTGAGGATGTGGCATGGTAAGTAACAATACTGTCCACATATTTTACTGTGTTGTTGACATTCTGTTCAAGCTCTCAGTTTTTCCTGATAAAATATTTGCAGGTCTTGGCTGAACAGTAGCACAGGTAAATCAGGCACATTGGCAGTCTCACCTGCTTTTAGATCCTGCCTGTGTAATAAATGCAGCACAACTAAATTTCAAAATCACCGTGTTGCATATGGCGAAGTGCTATTGATACTGCCTTTAAGTTGCTATTGCAGCCTTTTTATTTTGCAGGACTCAGAAGCAGGCAAATTAAACAATTTCACATGGCAACTCAGATTTGGCAAGCATTTTGACCATAGTATTTGGTGAGCAATATGCACAGAAGGGCAGCTAGGCTATCACTTAGTTGTGGTTTCCTCTTGGAATAAACAGCTCCATTTCATTATGAAAACAAATCATGGCAAGTGAGTGCCATTACAGAGCTATGAAATTCATTCAGTATATGGAGTCTGCGTTATCTCATGCCTCATCCATGAGATACTATTAAGCAGTGTCTTAACATCCACTGCTTTATGCTTTATGTTTTCTTATAGATTTGTTTCCTGACTAGAACAGACCCAGAAAACACCAAGTGCATTTTCTGTGATATAACTCTCAATAATATTTTGGTTTTTTGTTTTTTTTAGGGAATTGTTTTTTGCTAAAGGTCATTGCAGCAGCACAGCAGCACAGCAACATTGAGCTTTTGCCCATGATGGAGCAGCTCCCTAAATGAGCCTTTGGCATGGTACCTGGCGCATCTGTTACAATAAGAAAATAGCTGCCAATGGTTTAATCACTAGGACCACTCTAAAATTTGTGAGGGACCATAAACCTAATATTCTCTCAGCATTTTGAAAATTCAGGCCTTTCACGAGAACCCACTGAACCCCAAAACTTCAGTATGTTTTCCCCAAGAGTTCTCATGGATGTTTTGAAAGTTGGAATATTTTTACTTGCTTTATAATAGCTCCCAGGAGCACCTGCCAAGGACTGGATACCCCGGTGTCATAAAACCATGAAACAACAGAGTGCCTGTAAGTGAAAAGCAGCCGTGGTTCAGAGCAGCAGAATGCTGGCAGCAACTTGTTGGGCTCTCCCTGCTCATGCTCATGGTGCCCAGAATGCCTTGGTTAGGCCTTTGAACTAGTTAAAAAAGACCTGGTGCTGCCCAGGCTTTTCCACAACATGCCTGGCCCTGCCAAGTACAGAGTGTGGCTTCCCCTTCACTTGTAACCTTGGGCTGGAAGCGGTCACAGCGCTCATGCTGACACACCAACCTGCATCCACCTTCCCAGATTTCTTGAACTCCTTCCTTACATGCGGCACCCTGTCTAGGCTCCAGGTGGTTCACTAGCAGAAGCAGTGCCCACACCTGCGTGGCTGTGACCATAGCTAAGCTTTTGCTGACACAAAAACATCACCCTATTGAGTCACCATGAAAAATTGACCTCACCCAGGATGACTTGTACCTTTAACAGCTAGAGGACTCATTGCTAATGTGAGATTTGTCCTTTTCTTAACCTTCTGGCTTAGCACACTGGAGTCTGATGGTCTACAGGAAAGGAGGGGGGGGATAATAAGGTCATCTTATTAGCTCTTTGCCCACTCTTTGCCTTTCTATGCTCCAGAGCTGCCCTTTTCCCATGACACAGTAGCTTTCAGGATGTTATAAAAGAGAATACTACACTGTGTAGTCCCTCCCTGTTCTGTATTAAAACCTTGTAACAATTAAATACCATATTTGTATAACTACTTAGTACATCCATTTTTCTCCCTGAAGATCAAATAATTAATTATGTGTTCCCCTAATCCCTGCATTTGGCGTGAACTGTTGTATCTACACCAACCTCCAAACTTTCATCAAGTTATGCTCCCTTTGGCATAGTCTCTTCCTTCTGACCTCACCAAAAAAATTATGCCTTTCCCTTACCCCTAGGCCTCTGCCTTTCCCTAAATCAGTTAATTTTGGCCTCACAGCCGCTGTGTGCACCTCCCTGACTAATAGGATAAGACACATCTATGGGAAATAAAGAGTAGGATTTAACAGGGTGATAGATAGTTGCTTGCAACACACGGTAGATGAACTTCGGACTTGGCTGAAATTTGCGGCAAAACATAATGAAGGCAGGATTTCTGTTTACAGTGTTGAAAGAATAATACCGTGCATTATACAGGGTTCTTAACTCTTCCCATACACTTCCCTACCAGGCTTGTAATTTGCTATTAAAATTTACAGGATGCTTCAAAAAAAGCCAAACAAACTTTAAAAAGAATAATTGTTGATCCTTTATGGTAATAGTTTTTCCATGAAATAATACTGGAGTCTTCAACTCATGATTTCACAGTTCCTTTCAAACACTGCATTTGAATAATGTTGACTTACTTAAAAAAAAACCAAAACCAAATAAAACCAAACAAACAAGAAAAAAAAAAACCAAACCAAAAAACAAATAAAACCAAAACCAAAGAAAGAAGTAAACTCTTATTTCCATTCCTATTAGAGAAGTTTGCACGTTGGCTAGGTGAATCTATTAAAAGGATATAATTCTTGAGTAAGTTCTACATCTGAAATCTCATTAAAGCAACCACAAACCTTGTCATTTGTTTTGATGTAAAGAAGATTTCAGGGTACAGGTGTCTTGAGTCAGATGTATAGGAATTCATGGGTGCCATTGTGCCCCACAGTTAGTGATTTAGGAGTTCTGGCAGTTTTGGTATTGCCAAAAGTCCAGATCAGCTTAGAGTCTGGTCCAGCTCATGTAGATGCATATTTTTTCTGCCTTCTATGAGGTCTTTAGGAGAAAGGAATTAGCAAATGCCCAAATATAGCTAATCTCTGTACAAAAACAGCTGCGAAGAGAATCACAGTCCTTCTTCCTCTGTTTTTTTTTGTGTCAGACATCTTTAGTTTCACCTTCATGAACAAACCTAAGTCCAGCTAAATAGCTCAGAGTTCCAGCTTTCATAGTGAATGATCCATGCAGCTTAAATACTATCCTCAGGCACAAATAACAGAAAGCTAAACTTGTTCTTGAGAAGTGGTAGATCTTGGACCTGTATATTCAGAGCCCTCTACCCAAAAATTGTAGCCCACCATGTTATCAGCTTCATGGCCATCATCCAAGATGGCAGTAGCACATTTTCAGTACTTGTAGATTCCATGGTATCTGTATTTGTAACAAGAATCACCAAATCCTTTTTCTTTATTTTAAATCAGACTGTGTACCAGTAAAGATATAATTGACCAAAATGTGCCTGTCCAGTACCCACTCATCCCAACCATTCTTGCCCAAAGATGATCAAAGACAATAACTAAAGCTAGGTTAAATCCTCAATCTGCATCATCTGTTGGTGACTAAGGCTTATGGAGAAAGCCTGAGGCAAACCCACCAGAATATGCAACACTGTGCCATCCATGGCTCTGGAAAATTACCCTGAGACAGTAATTTTTCTGCCTCTGTTTTCTCACCTCTGAAATCTCTTTTGCAGAAACTCTTTGAGTCTTTTAGCTGAGTAAACTTTCCTGAAAGCTCAGCATTATAGTAATTAACAACAGCATCTCTGTTACCTCCTTCAAGGTAAGGAGGGCTGCCTGGCCCATGTGAAATAAGTCCTGAAAGAGCACTGCAGAGGGGTGAGGAGAAAGGAGGGATGCCCCATCTCTGTGTGTTGCACTGAAGGTACAATCATAGAATCATGGAATAGTATGGGTTGGAAGGGACCTTCGATGCAGAGCCTCTGTTGACAGTTGTCACCTGCCTACTAGATGGCACCATGAGTAAACAAGGAGGGACATATAAATGGAGATTTGTAACCATTGTCTCCACTTTTTGCATTTTCACACACATGTTTATAAGTGCTCTTGTGGTTACTGCCAAAAGGTGACTAAATGGGAGGGTCGCTAAAAACCCTCCAGAGCAGAGGTCAGTATATAATTCATATAGTCATTCACAAACAGGCCTCCAAAGATGTACTTTGCTATGCAGGATTTTACAGTTCCTGGCATGTTTAGAGTAACTCTTGCTAGAACACCTAGACTTTTGCTTGATCAGGAACGTCAGATAAATGTTTCAAGAACATTTACAGCTGTTTCCTACACTGTTTCCTACAAACAACTCTTAGACTAACCTGGTAAAACCCATCCTGGGGAAATGTGCTAAACCAACCTTGCATTTAAAAGAAAGCATCTGATATCAAAATGTTACAGGTTATTTATGTGTATTGACTTATTCCTGTGCCAGGAATGGAGGCAGAAGTTTGTTTATTTATGTGAAAATCAAAATTTTGCAGAGCTGTTCCAAACTATAAACTTCTAAATTCTCTGATCCTAGCACTCAGCGCCATGTCCAACAAAGATTGTATGCATCCAGAGACCACTGTGATTTTGCAGTTGTTGGCTTTGGTTGTCTTTATGGTTGTTTACATAAGTGCAGACCTGGGAGCAGTGACATTATGCCAGCTGGATGGTCTCCCTTTCCCAGAATGGGTGAGGGATGACACAGCTTCTGATATTAAAAGATCTCAGATGATGCCATCACTGAGACCACACATAAGGCAGCTATGTCCTGGCAGTGCCCCCTTGCCATGCCCTAAACCAATGCTGGGGTCCTCTCTTGATGGAGAAAAAGAATCAAACTAGAAAGCTTTTGGCCATCTTGGGATGCCTATTCACACTAAGTCTCCTGGTAACAGAGATGTGGCTCTCTGTGAATTTTTATTGTACTTTCCTGAAAACATCAGGTTCTACTAAGAAACAAGCAGTATTATAGCAAGGGAGGAAAAAAAGGGAAATGGATAATGAAACATCAATAAAATTGAAAGCAAATTCAGTTTAAAAAGTTTAAATGCTTCCACACATCTCAGCTTCACTGTGGGAAACTCGACAGTCAAATATTAAACATTACACCATCTCACTGAATTTTATATCATTATAGTAACAACATTATTAAGCTTAATATGGTTTTATTTTTAATTTCAATGAAACATATTTCCTGATCTTTTCATAAGAATGACCTTTGGGAACCATAGCAATCTAGAAATTTCTTTATTTATCCTGCTGCATCAGCTAATACTTCCAGTCAGAAGCTATATTGAAAAGCATATGAAAGCCCTTACAGGGTACTGTAATGTTAAGAGCTAAATGTTTTATTAGAACATTTTAAATGAGCAAGCTGAGATCTCTCTTTTACGAAATTACTTTATGTGTTACCATGAAAAAGATAGTGTCAATGGATCTGCAGTCTGCTTTTGCAAAGATCGCTCTATAATCTTCTGAAATCTGATACCTGTTTTTTTTCTGTCTTGCAAACTTTTGTTTTATAATACATCCTTTTCACTAAGTAAAAAAGGGCAAATATGTAAATATATGTACATATTATTTAAGCTAGCCATTTTTCATCTTCAGAAAATTTTTTTGGATGGTTTTCCATTATACGGAGAGAATATTGCTAACAGTTTCCTCTGTTGGTTGAATTTCATAGTTGGTTATAGTTGCTGAAAACTGCCCAATAAGCAAAACACCTTGCAAGAATCAGGAAAACTTGAAGCTTGGGCTCAACCTAGTCTTCCCACTGATTTTCTGCATAAGACTGTGGAATTCATTGAAGAAAAGAGTGTTTGAAAATCAGAGCTTTCCAAAATATCTCAGTTTGGGGTTAATGAAGAGAATAAGCCTAAAAGACCTAAAGGGCACTGAAAGCCTTGTTTGTGCTTCAACAGGCTTTCTGAGCATTCTGAATATTTGAAAATCCAGCAGTTGTCTAAACTGGACCCAAAAACTGCCAAGTCTCCAAAACTTACAAGCAGCTTCTAAATATGAACTTTTAAATGCAAATCCTTAAATCTTCATTAAACAATGTCTCAAAAGAAACCCACTTCAGTATTCAGAAAGTTAGAAACATGGAAAATGATCAGGAAGAATTGGTCTCATTTTTGAGCATTCATAAAGTCAGAAGAAGAGCATTAGAAAACAGAAAAGAAATTGTCCCATCCACACAGCTTTCAAAGCAAGTCAGGAGTAAAAAGGGGATTGCATTCCACAAGAAACATTGCAATATGGATTGGAAACAGGATTATATTTTCCCCAGAATTGATCCATTAATTGGGAAAAATATGCATTAGAGAAGTTGCTTCCTAGCTTACCAAGTGACAGAACAACTAAATTTAACGTATGACTCTTCTGTTTCTCTGTTGCAATTTAGGATTTAGTGGAATTTAGTATCAAGCTCACATTTCTGATAGAAACAAAGAAATAATTGACTTGATGCTGGAATTTTTCTGTGCAGTTGTCTTGAATTGTCTGGGTGACCACAAATGGAATTTACTCTACTGCAGTTCTCACTAGAAAAATAAATTTCTTGAGAGAAGACAGAATAGAACAATTTTTTCCTTCACTTATAACATTACCTAGAAGCCTATTTCTGTGTTTACAATCTTGGTGGTGTCAGTCTAATAAAAGGAAGAGTTAGACCTATACCATTTTCCATAATATATTTTGACATCATTATATAATTTTTGGCCTGGATCTTTGTTAGCACAAAAAGCTAATTCATTTCACTGACCACAGCATTATGTTTTGATTAGATCTTATTTAACAGCAAGTCTGCTGGCCTAATATCATTCAGCCAGTCAGGTCAAGTGAGGAATTTGGAAATCTGAGGTATCAAAATAGTTGTAAATACTGTTCTGCAGAAATGTATATGAAGATGCAAACCAAAACTAGGCCTAAACCCAATGTGATTTTCAGATAACACTGTGCACAAATCACTGTATGCCATATCCATCCAAAAGTAAGTCCATTAATTTAACAGGTTTGCACCTGCTTATCTTGGGATGAAGTTTATCTGAGGACATCAATTAGAGTAGGCAAAGTGACAAAATGAAATGCTGTGAATCAGCCCATTTTTTTTAACAGAACAGGCCAAATGTTACCCTTAGTTACATTCCCAGGCCTCAGATAACATGAGTATAATTGAAAGAAGTTTTGGTTCAATATTTCTTGTATTTTAGAAGCTCTGGAGCAATCAAGCAATATGACCTTCAGTGGTCCACCAAAGAATCAAGGTCTGCTCTGTATGGGATCCAGACTAATCAATATCCTATTACAAGCACAGCCTGTTTTTTTACAACTAAGACATACTGGATATAGTCTGGACAAAGCATTTCTCCCTGCAATGGCTGAGATGCAGCAGATTCACAAACTATTAGCTTGTTAAATCTATGCTTTTCAATAAAATGACATAGAAGTTTAAGCTGTAGTGTATGATATGGTGCAAACATATCCAATCTTAAGTCACTTAAGCACTCCTTATAAAGCCAAATCTCCAAATAACATTTACGAAGACTTTCTGAGTTTGTAATGCTACATCAGTCCATATAAACAAACAAATAAGTAAATAAATAGAAATAACAATCTCAAGTTATTTTGTCAGGTGTAATAGGGGTATAACAATCAGAAGCATGGGATAAAGTCAGTATTGGTACAAGGTCTAATTTCTCTCTTGGATGATAGAAGACAGAATTCACTGAAGGAAATCTGAACCCCACAGGGAGCCAAGGAATTTCTAGGAGACAGCATATCATCCACCAGCTTCAAGCAGCATGGGGGATTGATAGCATCTTTGACTTGAAGAAATATAGGGTGAAATCCTGCCATTGAAGTCAATAGCATTTCTCCAGCTCACTTCAGAGTGGTTAGACTTTCACTTGTGAGATCAGTGCAAAATAAGGATGGCAGCTCAGGTGTGCCTGAGCACACATTTTGACAAGTAGAGGGGAAGAAAGCACTGGGCCTGTTCTCATTATCACAAGACCATCTTCAAGGAAGCAAAGTTAGCATGACTCCATATGCATTAAGCTGTGCTTTAATTCAGGAATAAGGAGGAAAGAGCACAAACCCTACTTTCCATTCATAATAGACTTGTTTTTTTTTTAAATATGAGATATCCAACAGCCCTGTTACTATAAATAATAATGACCTAAACTCAGATCAGAGTTGTCCTTTTATTTTTAAGATGCCTCCTTCAATGGTGTCGTGGTTTAAGTCCAGACCATAACCCAGAGCCACGCAGCCGCTCTCCCACTCCCGGAAGGATGGGAAGGAGAATCAAAAGAATGTAACTCCCATGGGTTGAGATAAGAGCAGTCCAGTAACTAAGGTATAACACAAATCACTACTGCTGCTACCAATAATAATAATGACAAGGGAAATAACAAGGGAAGAGAATACAACCGCTCACCACCCGTCAACCAATACCCAGCCCAACCTGAGAAGTGATCTAGCCCTTCCGGGTAACTGCCCCCAGTTTATATACTGGGCATGACGTGTTGTGGTATGGAATACCTCTTTGGCTAGTTTGGGTCAGGTGTCCTGGCTCTGCTTCCTCTCAGCTTCCCCTCCTCCCTGGCGAGCATGAGACTCAGAAAGTCCTTGGTCAGAGTAAACATTACTTGGCAACAACTAAAAACATCGGTGTTATCAGCACTGTTCCCAGGCTGAAAGTCAAAAACACAGCACTGCACCAGCTACTAAGAAGGAGAAAAATGACTGCTACTGCTGAACCCGGGACAAATGAACAGGACCTTTAACTAAATCATTGAAGAACAAATTCAGTGAATTTGTAGGTCAGATTTACAAAACAGATGCACTTGTTCTCCCAGTAAGGCTTGTCCTTATGCATTTTGCCACTTAGATTACACGAGCTAGCATGGCAACACTGGAATGAAGGTTAAAAACGCTACACCCCTCACATTAAGTGTTTTGCAGCGAGTTGGGCCCATGAATTGGGGTTGAGCAGGGGTCCCGCAGTGCCGCAATCAGGCCGCAGCACGGTGCGGTGCTGTGCAGGGGAATAACCTGACCAGCGGGGAGTCGGCGAGGCTCCCTGGCGGCAGACTCGGGGGCGTCTCCCTCCTGACATCTAGACAAAAGCCATTCCTCTTGTGGGTAAACTGTTCCTTCTTCTCGTGGTAGGTGTGGTTTCTGTTGCCCTTGCTACCTGTGGTCAGGGTGAGGAAGAAGGTGGAAAAGTTTGCTGCTCTGGATGTAAAGATTTCAGCTCTCTCCAGAGCTCATGTTAGGTTTTGGGAAGGAAATTTGTTATAACAAGAATCATTTAGAACAATACAGTTCTTCAGAGCATCCATCCCTCTTGGGCTTGGGTTTCTCTGTAGTGGCTACAGCAGACCATGAAGGAAAACTTGTAGAGGGAAAGACTTTTTATTTAAGCTTCATAGTACACTGTATGTAGTGCGCACTTCCCTGAATACTTGTTTGAGTTAGGAGTAGCTATAAGGACAGTGAGAGAAGAAAGAAAGGAAAAAAGAAGAAAAAAAGCTTCTGGAGGCTTTCAGATTCCTATTTGAACTTGGCAATGTGCTAAAGAATCTGTATGAAGCAATATTTTTAGATTATTCCTTTATTTTAAAACACACCTTCCTCCTTCCCCACCACAGCAGGCTAGGGGATCAGTAGTACATCACTCTGTATTCTGCTTCTACTTAATCACTTTTTGCTATGCTAATGAAAGTCTAGCAATACTCGCCTTTTTGAGGGAGACAGGAGTACTTCTGTAAGAGTGAGTGGAATTTTTCAACAGTATTTGAAGATCTACTGGAGTGAAAACCATGTGTCCCTGAGGCCAGGGCTGGAGACCTTGTAAGTCATGAGCTAACACTGTATGCATCCTGAAAACTGAAATAATGGGAGGTCCATAACTGTTGTGGCATAGACACATTTGCTCTAAGTATCTGAATGAAGCTGACCTTTTACATACTAATGTTCCATTGCTGCTAATAAAAAGAAAAAAAAGGCATTTTTTTTTTCAGAGATGGGAGTAGAAAGAAATATTACTAATACTTTAGTAAGATCTATGTATTCTACTTGCAATGAAATGAGAAAGGTCAAATTTTTCTCTCCTATCTCTTTTTTTTTTTTCTGTGTTCTCTAACTTCTCACCCATCTTTGTTGTACTAATGAAATTAAGATATCCTTCATGATATAACTGTGAGCTAGGGGGATCTAAATTACCTTCATCTGGCATCATTCCAGTATACTATAAATGAAGTAATTGTCCTTGACAATAAAATTTGCATTTTCAAGACTTAATTGCTATCATTACATCTTTTTGTAATTCTATTAATTTAACTGAATGGAGCATTTGGTTTTATGGTGAAAATTTGCATTAAAACATTGTACATCTAAATAGAATTTTAATATTTGCGTCAAAAGCTCAGTACAGTTGTCCCACAGGACCTAAATAATTTCACGAGAAGAGAATAGGCAACAGTCACACTTTAGGTCAACAAACAGGTTTTCCTTTGGTGAATATTGATAGAACTTGCTGTGATAGATTTCATGTGCTAAAAATCACTCCTGCCTGAGCTTTGCAAGAGTCTTATTAATCTATGAAATGTATCTGCTCAGATGCAGCCTAGGTAGGATGTGTGTTTGCTCTGTCTGAGAAGGATGCATGTCCAAGAATTCTATCATCTCATAAGGAATCACTCTTTCCCAGAGTCCTTCTACCCTTTGTAGGTTATATGCTTTACTACTGCTTGAGAAAGCTCTGAATATGCAAGCAACACTACCTCTACAGTCTTACTTGTGCATATAGTCCTCTAGTCAAGTTCCCCCCATGCTATGAAATGAATTAATTAGTATGTGAATATCTCTCCGGAAAATATTTGTCTTTGCACTGGACCCCCTTCACTCATTACACCTGCTGCAACAGGACCTCATGTCAGGTCTTTGGAGGTAGCTACGCCACTAGATCCCTTGGGGAATAGGTCTCTTGTGGGTCTGGGGTCCCACGCTTGGGTGTGCTATGCAGGTAATGACTGATACATGAATCAGCAGACAGTATTCCACTTTGGTCAGAAAAGTCTATGCTATTTTCCATGCAGTGTGAATAAATATCATTGAGTTGTGTAACATATTATTTATGGAAGTAATCAAGCTGGATTTGTTTTATATTGAATATGTCTGTGCTTTTCTTTCAAAAACATTTTTTTTTTTGCAACATGTGAGTAATATTTCACAAGAGATAGAGTCTGCTTGTGACAGAAATCTCATTAACCACTCTTAATATATGTTGTATTTACTGGGCTTCATAATCATCATGTAATTAAGCTTCACAACTGGCTTGTGAAGCAGAAAAGATGAAGGATGTCTCCATTAAAGAGATTTATGGGATGGTAAAATTAAAGACAGATTTCTGAAAGTGTATAGGTACAACTTCTCATTGGTTTCAGTGTTTAAATATCTCTGAGGGCCTGAAGCTCTTGCACAGCTGTGTAGTGAGACACTGGTGCCAGGCTAGACCAAAAACTGGGAGCAAAGGGTGAAGCTTCTATGCAAGATCAAGACTTTTGGGCAAGTGCCACAGTCATTTTGCCTTCTGCCCTTGTCTCTTGAATGTGAATCATGCTTTTTCCCTTTGGGGATTGTGTGATGGTTCAGGGTATGCTGGAAATGCAATATAAAAATGATACAAGCAGGTAACATTTTCCATTTCTTATACAGCCCTCTACATATGCAGCGTTTCTGTAGGGGTCTGGGCCTTTACTGGAAAAACTTCAGTGTCACAGACAGGGGAGAAAGGGCTGCTAAAAGAGCTATAGTTCAGTGCTGTCTCCCAGTCCTACAGGCATCAGCTTTATTATGCCGTTTGAGTCTGCTGTTATTCTAGGCATGTGCACAGAGTAAGAAGGCTCACAGGGGATCTTTTCTACACAAAGACTGCAGTTTTTCCACTTCAGAGAGGACCCTGTGTATGTTCTTTCTTAATGGGTAAATTTCATTTGATGTGAACATTATGCTAAGGCTGAATTTCTAGGCAGTTTATATGATAGTGCATTCAAAGAAGAAGAAAAAAAACCAAACTACCACCAACAAAAAAATCCAAATCCAAAATAAAACACACATTCTTTTGAAAAATCCAGGTCTAGCTGTTAGCATCAATTATTTCAAACACCTACTGACTTTTCTGGCACATCTATCTCCTTGAATCTTGGAAGTGATTTTATGTGCTTTAAGCATTTGATCACATAATCAGCTTCTGCGAAGCAATGCAAAGGATCCTGAGCATTGTCCTGGCAGATAGTCACGTCAAACCTGACACAGAAACAAACATGAGAGAACAATCGCTGTCAAAACGCATCACATCACTTTGCATACTAAAACATTTGCTCGGTAATCCACCATGCTGACGTGTCCCTCTGCTGATGTCATTTGAACAGGGACTGTATCCTTAAGGCTGACATGTGCATCACATTATAGCAGTGATTTTGTTGTAGATCATTGGCATAATGGATATTCAGAAGAGATTCATAATCTTGAAAGGTGGCTTGAATCCACAGATTTCAGCTATATTCTGGTGACTCAGAGCATTTTGGAAACTCATTTTATAACATCTCAAGCTGGCTTGGGCAAAGGCAAAGTAAACAGTTGCCTAGGGCAGCAGACTTGGGAGAGAAGCAGTCCAAGTCTTGTTTCCTACTTGCTCTCTGTTGACAAGAACAGGAATATCATCCTTTAACCTGCCTTTCTGCCATCCCTCCTGCTCTCGTTTTTCCAGTTTAATTCTTGTGGAAACCTAAAGACATCTTTCTGCCTTCTCCCAGTTGCTTTTTCCCATTTGTCCCTCCCTTTAAAACTCCTGCCAGTTTCTCCTAGCTTTTCTCCTCCAGCAATACTCCACTGCTTCTTACTTAGGCTGTTGTAGGAGTGAGGGATTCGTTGTCCTCTCCCAGCCTCACATTTTTCTGCAAATAACCACCACCACCCCCCCCCCCCCCCCATTTTTTGCCACCTTTGCTGAAGAGCCTCAGCCAGTCTCGGTTTATGGTAGAATGAGTTATGTGAGAAATACACATTCCTGTGCAAAAGTATATGAGGTCATTTGCCGGTTGCTAGCCGTTGCTTTACAAGAACTTCTTCATATTGGAGAAAAAAGCAGACAGATGTAGAAATCTTTGTTTTCTTGCTTATGATTCATGAGATTAAACGAGACAAAAGTGAGATGGTGTCAGCATGTTACTGAATCACTGTAAAGGTGTGGCTTTCTCTGTTGGTAATACTGTTCATGCAATGTAAAGTCAGATTGCAGAATTCATTGCCATGGGATGTTATAGAAGCCAAAAGACATAAAAGACTTCAAAAGGGAATTAGGCAAATTGTTCCATTAGTGACTGTTGAACGCAGTTATCTAGATGTAGCATCAAGATCAGGAAACCTCTAAAACAGTGGTAGCTGGAAGCTATTTGACTATACCAGTACAAGGATCACCCTCTCCACTGACCAAGAGTTCCTGCTCTAGCTGCGTTAAGAATGGGTTTTCGGTCTCCCTTACTAACATGTGCCTTGTGGTTAAGGTGCACTATTACTGATTTAGTCATCCATAAAGTTATGTCATTTGAAAGTGAAGTTATTCCAAGGGGCAGTTCCTCCTGTCTGTGTTGAAAACACTTTAGGATGAGATAAATTACCTAGATTAAGCATCCTATACTTCTCTTATGACTTGCACTTTTGTCCAATGAGCTTTGTGGCTTTGGCTGTAAAAATGAGCAGAGTTCAGAAAGGAGTTTGTTCTTCCAAGCAAGAAAGCAAGACCTCAGTCTGTGTGGGTGTTGGTTATATACGTACTGTGTCCTGCATGGCTTTATGTTTACACTCTTTCAAAGATTTGGATTGCCTTAACTTGGCCAATTCCACCTCCTTCTGGCAAATGTGATACTCACTCATTCCCTCAACCTGCACTGAAAGAAGCTGCAGAGGTGTGCCACCCTTTTTAGAATGACAAAACGGCAACCTTCCCTTGAGAGTATTGCAAGTTCCTGAAACTTGTAGACTGACAATTTGAATTATCACTTACCCAAGCGATGACAGAAGTCTCTGTAAGGCTTCTTACACATTGGTGCATGTATAACATACATAACAGAGCAGCAGATCCTTCTCTTTTTGACTCATTATTTTGGCCTAAGGAAGTGGAGTTCACATATATAGGCATTAGTTTATTTATTTATTTGCTGCACCCAGATTGTCTCAGTTCCCTGCTGGCAATGGTTGTTATCGAGACAATCTTCTGAAGGAAAGCAGGGAACTGTAATCTGCCAAGTGTGAGGTCAAGCACAATGTTTTTACTTACTGCTCTTGAAATCTTCATTAGTGCAATGCCTCCACTAAGCGTTGGAATCCCTTCAGGAGTCAATAAGGTGGTGCCAGTGGTGCCCTGGCAGAGGTTTAAAAAAAGATAGGGAGAAAGCGGCAAATAATACACTGATAATTGGCACTGATCTTGCTCTGTGTTCTTTTAATGCTCAAGGGGGCTCTGTAAGCATGACTGAGGATAAGTTTGTGGCCTGGTGTGAATGAAGTTAATAACAGCTTGCTGGTGCCTTCTGGGTGCAAGGTAGATTAGGGGCTACATGTGCCAGTGGGGTTCTAGCAGACCTTTGCCTGGGGCTCAGGGAGGTTCAACAAGGATTCAAGGTTTGAACAAGCAGAGTGGTCAAGACCACTTAAGTGGTCCAAGGAAGCATTGCCTAGTTTTGACATCCAGAACGTAACAATACTTGCTCTTTCTGGGAAGGACGTGTTATTTCTTCTGTTGAGCCTGAGACATCAGTGGGATTGGTATCTCATATTGTTCTTTCTTAGACTATCTTCTGCTCAATCAAGTAAAAATTGGACTCCATATCTCTTCTTCCTTTAAGAAATACGTATCTGTAGATACACATCTCTAAAATAAACCTCCAAACGTTTGGAGGCTTATCTTTCATTAATTGTATATGGCTATCTTTTCTCTGTTACTTTCTAATCTCTTAAACATTTTACTTATAGAAAAGTGATAGGGTTTTAACAGGTAATTGTGCAGGTAATGAGTTGGACTTTGACAGACACTCAGCAAAGAACTTCTGGAGGTAAAAATGAAACTGCGGGTGTGAAAGAATTATCTGTACTAACCACTGGAAGCAAGCTGCAAAAATCCAGGTTGCTGAGCAACGCCTGTGTTGCAAAGTAAGAACATGGTCAAGTACAACAAAACGTGTGGTCCATACGCTGCCTCTCCCCGCTGGAGTCTGTTAACCCCTGTAGCCGAGATCTAGATCAATTACAGTATGTATTGTTAAGATCATGTTTCTGCTGACAGGCTCATATCCTACTCCCTCGCACACATCTCAGCCATGCTAGCAGCTTCAAGGCCATTAAGGAGTGATTAACCCTGACTGTCTTCTCAGCCCCATGTGAGCTTGGAGAAAGTTGTTTTTTTCCCCCCTGTGCGTGTGTGGACAACACAGATAGCAGGTTAGCCTATGTAGACACTATGAGTAAAGCTGGATTTCCTTGGGTGCCATGTGAGGGTTGATATGTAGGCAACGCCACAATGGGCTACGCACCGAGGCATACTGAATGACTAAGTAGAAGTTTTGAGAAGGTGTAGTGCAGTCTTCAGTCCTTGATACTGATCTGTAGAGTTAAGCTCCTCATGAGTCAGTTTAAGGTTTGTGGAAATAGTTATGCTTAAACAGCATGAATGTTTTTTTTTTCTTTTAGCCACTTGATATGAAACTGTTTAACAAAAAAATGATATTAAATATAATTTTCTTGAATATTCTTGCCTCATAACATTCCAGTCTAACAGCTAAGGCAGAAAAATGCACAACCTTTTTACAGCATTTAATGTTGTTACTTTAAGGAAAAAAAAAGAAAGGCACTTTGCTCCTGTAAAGGTCTGTTGCTTCATTATAAGTTGTGATGAAACACCAAACAGTTATTTGTGTAACCACTTGTGGCTTAGCCCCACTTCCTGAAGTTTTCTTTCCATGTATGGGTTCTTTTTTTTTTCCTCGTCACCCAGTGCTCTGTTTATGATTCTACAGCTTAAAGTTTTCTTCTTTCCTAGCCATCAGTTTGTCAGTTATGATCAAGTGTCAAAATGAAAGCAAACATAAGCATCAATTATCAAAAAATTACATGGTCTGTTTACATATTCCTTAGCAGAAAGAATTTCTCTCTCGGTGCATACTGGATGTGAATTGTAACTAGACACGTGAGTTGTCTACATCCTCATTTTCACATCTGAAATCTAGCAGCTAGGATGGGTAATCCAGAATTTACCTGCCAGGCATGGAGTCCTTGCAATATATGAGCAACACTTTAAAATGTTTTAATACTGAAGGCTATTCACATATATTTCAAATATCATCTTTTCTGTAGGAAGAATTGTTTAGTCTCTTCTCCATAACAAGGCTGTAATAGCATCTCAGGTTACACAATCTTCCTACTTTAAATTCTTTTGCAATTTTTTTCTCTCTCCCTCCAACATCTTTTTTTGCTGAACAAAATTATATGCACCAGGAAAAATTGCCCTGGTCATGCAAGCTTTACTCCTTTATCTGTCAGTTGCAAAGCATTCTTAACCCACTCTAGAAATGCAAAACGTTTGTTCTGCATTGAAATGTGCCAGCCTATTTGATGCCTACTGGATCTGCCCAATTCACATCAGCCTGCCCAGATGGAAGAAAATCAAGCAAAAGCCCAGCTAAGTGTTCCCATGGGTTGTCCATTTCCACCTTGGCTTCTGTGACAGTCTTAACTGTTTATTGTGTGAGCTGAAGTAGATCCCTGAGTTCACAGCAAAACTTTGGAAAGGCCTTTGTGGCTGTTTCAGCATAACAACACAGCTCCATGGATTGGATGGCAGGAATGTGGATTTAGACTGTAAACTGGTTTAGGCAACGATGCCATTATTCTTTTACTCAGTGAATGGTGGTTCAAATCATAAGCTAATGCTTTCCACGTAGATGGTAGGGAGAACAGCTGCTGCCTTGAGGAAAAATGAAAACATTCCACTTTTAAAATATCTTTATAAAGCCATATATATACGTTTTTCATTTTGTGTCTCTGCAAATGTTTAAGCCCAAGCAGGGTTAGGAGCAGAGTTGCTGAAATATTGCAGTGAGAGCTGTCAGCAAGCCCTTCCTAGTGTTTGGGTCACTTTGGCACCTGCAGTCTTGAGATTTTGAAGCTTGCAAACTCAACTCAACCTTAGTGTGAATGCAGTCTGTGCTACTCCTTCAGAGATTTGCACCTCTGACAGGCAGTTTTGTTGAGACTGGCAGCAAGCCTGCTAATTTTTGACAGTCATGCCACAGACTGTTTCAATGTTTATTACCCTTAATATAAAGACGGTTTACTGGAATTCATGGATTTTTCTGTTTGAAGCCATTAAACCTTTCTTCACTGGTAAAATCATGTATCCACTCTGTTTTTTCTTGTAGCTTCCAGGTTATCTGTACACATGGCTGTGCTGCAGGTCTGTACGGATTCCTAATTTCCTGAAAGCCTTTGAAATGTCCCTTTTCCCTGTCACTGAAATATCTAGAGCACTGCTTGACACCATGAGTGGGCTATACATGGAGCTGGGCTCCATTTGTTATGTCTCTGCTAGTGTAAAAGGATTGCAGAAATGTCTAGGTGTGGATGAGCAGGAGCACAGAGCCATGGCAATCCCTGGCTGGCCAGTGGCCCCTCAGGGTACCGTTTCCATCCAGCGTAATGCAGAGCAGCCTGTAATAACTCGTGTCTGTTTTGGGTATGGAGGCAGAAGAAAGGGAACATATGACTTTCTTCAATGACTTGCTGCTCTGTAAAAGGATTTTAAAGAATCTTTGGGGAAAAATTTAGGCCTCAGATGCAGACATGTGGATCTCATTGATTTCATAGGAGGCCATGTGAGTGTGTACATTAACAGACAGAATATGGCTTTTGATCTTTAAGAGCAATTAATATAAAATATGGAATTACACTACTGTGTAATAGGATACTTTTTACTACTTTATTAAAAGTACTCCCCGAACTCACATACAAAACAGCATAGCTTCCCAGGCCATGGTCTTATAACGGCTTATCTTTGCCAATGCTTATCACCTTCTGATGCTGTTTGCAAATGCGTTTGGCTGTTACGCTTTGAACTTCTGTAGAACATTTGTACTTAATAAAAAACCAAGACCAAACACTTTCCTATCCTCACATCTGTCTATGCTTGAGAATGACATTATAATTGGAAGAAAAGGGAGAAATAGTTGTCATGAATATCTGCAGGGACTCCCTGTGACCATTCTTTCCTGCTACCATGCAAGACAGAACCATGATGACTAAGCCATTCTTCCATAAACCTGTGAGCATAGAGCGTTTTAGCATGTGCTTACAGATATGAGCCTGTAGATTGCCAAGTACCTCTTGTAGCTAATATCTGAAGGAGTGCAATGGATTACAGACCTCTGCTGGCATAGACCTGACACCTTGAAGGTGACTCCCCAGGGTCTGCACCTTGGAAGTGCTGCAGCCACATCTACTTGTCTGTGGGTGGTAATAAAATGTGATGAACCTCAACTGGAGGCATCTTTGCTTTCATTTTACCTACCTGAAATTCTCAGTGTGTTAGGCTGACAGATGTATTCACTGTGAAGTCCAAAGCAGCTTCTGCCTGGAAAGGTTCCATAGGGAAACAAGTCCAGAAGTGATTAAGAGGCATTGAACAGGGTACGCCTGCAACAGGTTCTTAGGGAGAACAGCAAACTCTTCTCAAATTGCTTCTTCATCAGGAAAATGGCACAATATGCCTCTCACAGAAGAAACTAATTTAAGGAGTTTTTAAGTCTCTTTATTAAACTGTTGAGTTGCAAATAAAAGGGAGCTAAACTGTAGAAGTCACTCTGTCAAGGTAACAGTCTGGGGGAGGCAGGGGTACGAAAGAGGGATTGTTGTATCATCTCAGAACAAGAATTTACATGTTCCTGTTTGGAATGAGCTGTGGTCTTGTTTCCTGTTCCTGGGTCTGTCAATTACACAAGAGGCCTTTCTCCTGAAAGGTTTCTTCAAGTCTCCCCAGCCATAAGACTCTTTTTGTTACTGCTTTAGTACTTGAGTCTTTCAGTTTTTTTGGCTGAAGTGTTCGGTATTTATTCACCTTCAGGCAGAAACTAAATCTAGAAAATTTCCATCTGTTGCTCTAAGTGAGATTTTGGGACACTGTGAACAATGGAAAGGAGGGTAATAACAGAAGTGTGCATGCAGACTTAGCCATAAATGGCACTTGCATTTTACCAATAGTAAATATGTATCTATTACATATTTCTATTTTGCTGAATCTCTAAGTCCAATAGACTGAATATTTTTTTGCTATTAAGCTTCATAGATTACAGCTGAAGTCATAATATTCTATGAAAAGCCACCTAGCTCAGTGAGTTTAGTTGTTTCTAGTTTTATTGTTTAGTTGATTTTATCAGATACTATTTATTCCACCCAGATCCACACCTATAAACCATTTAATATTATTGTTGATGAAACTAATGTGTTGTATAAAATGACTTTTTTGTTCTCATCCCTTCAAACAACACTTCCTGTAATATGTTGCTGAGACAAATAAAGCTGTGTAGAGCTTAACCCCCTGCCAAAAGAAACCAAAACCCAAAAAAGACAACCCACCGAAAAAAACCCCACCCATGCCCTGTACAACTGCTAGAAAGTAGTTCTTTTGCAGCAAATTACTATAATTGTATAAGTATGGAACAGAATACTATTGCTGATAGTAAAGTATTGACATAGCTGGAGACCATGTAATATGGATCACTTACCTGTTTGTAGTGGGAAGATATGCTTGCAGTGCTTTGGAGAAAGCAGCCAAAACCGAAAGACACTCTACATAATGCTGTATTACAGTGAACCTTTTCAGTGTATACTACAGTAAAATCCCTGTTATCTGAATTCCATATTCTTCAATTACAGTATCTTGTGATTCAGATAAATGGGAATCACCAAGATAGATGGAAACTTGCAGAGTTTATTAACTCTCTGGATATTAATCTCTTCCTAGTATTATTTATATAATCTGCAGCATGATCTAGCACATAAACACAGAAGGCTTAGTTTATTTTATCAATCCAGTACAAAATACCTCTTGCACCAAGAAATGCATTCAAGTTAGATCTTAGTTAATCTGAATTCTTCTGAATTTATGTTAACCGGACTTCATATGTTCAAGGTTTTTGGTATACCCTAACAAATTCATCCAAAAGAAGGATAGTTAGTACAGAAGCAAACTAAGAAATTGCTATCTGTGTTGTAGCATGTGTAGAAGTGGAGATAGGATCTCCTTTCATTCTTTTCCAGCTCCAGGAAGATTCTAGATAGTAGTTTGGATTGGTTCTTTTTCTATTTATGTTAGCAGAATGGAATAGAGAAAGTCTTGGGGCAACTGAAGCCCTGTGGAAAATTGACTGAAGTAGATGCAGATGAATTTGTGAATTTTGTTCCTGGCACTGGAAGTAAGTAAGGATGCTGAAGGTAGCTTTTTTCAACATCAAAGGTGCAGATAAAGTTTATTCTGTGGGTGTTCTGTGGGATACCTTAGTTGAATGTAGAGCTGCTCCTTAAAGATTAGGCCACCATAATTAAAAATGGATGTACATTAAACACTTAAATCTACAGCTTCTGTCTGCCTTTATGCTTAGCATTTGGTTGGTGCTGAATGTTTATTTCATTTTGGGGTTTAGCTTGTTAATGCAGTTAAAGTTTTTCTCTGGAGGAAAATGTGTACACTGTCATCCAGAATGCCTTACCTTCTTTTTGGTGTTGTGCTACCACCTTGCTGATGGGCAAGGAAGGGTCATCATTATTGTCTCTCACAGAACGAGTGAATCAGGTATATTTGGTTTTGAGGTGGGAAGTGTCACCCAATCCTGGTTTTCATTTTGGTACTCAAAGATGACATAGAAACTGTGTGCCAGGGACGAATATCCACTGGGGGGACAGAAACCAGCTCAGCACTCCTCTGTGATTGGGACTGACTGTGTTGCTGGGTGGAACAGCATAATGCTCTTGCAGCTCCTGTTCCAGCACAGTGATGTTTCTGTTCCAGATTGTGCTGACTCACATTCAAGAAAACATGACACACAGACACAATGCACTGTAACTCTTTTCCTTTCCCCCAGTAACCTCGGTAAGTGTTTGGTTTCTTTTTCCTGTCTATGGCTAGCATGGTGCTAATATATAGCTTTACTTGTTAGAATTAATAGGAGGGGGAAAGGCAACATTGTAAACAAACTGATAGCAGACAGATCAATTTTGGAGAGGGCATTTAAAAGCAACCTGCTGTTTGTGGTACATCCGCCTCCCTTTAAAGCTGATCAATCCCAATAACTTGCCCGTCTCTACAAACGACACTTGTTAGAGCTGTGTTCTTGAATGGGAGAAGTGCTTACAATGCCCATTTACAACTGTATTCTGTTTAATTAGTCAGCACAGCCAGTGCTGCAGGGATAGATCACTTGCCTTTAAAGATTTGAGAATGTTAATAGTACAGTATATCATCTTAATTATTATTGGATTAATGTTGTGTCTTGACGACCATCTAATGCAAATCACAAGAAATGGCCTGAAGTGACCCAAGGGTTGTGCTTTATTAGAAAAGTAATATATATAAATATAAAGAGAGGTTCTTTCTTCAAATGTCACTCTGCACTGGGCTTCTCTGTGTGTGTATGTGGAAATGAAATCCTCTTGCTTCCACTTTGTCCACAGAAAGTTTCTGTAGCTCATACAATAAATGGCTGAGACAATAAGTGTAATACCAAGAGATGAAGAGGAGATCCAAAATATCACTGATGATGAAGACCCATTTCTGAATCGTGATGCTGTAATGTCATCCCCCAGTTCCTCTGCCAGCCCTTTGTTAACCAGCCTTAATGATGACAAAGGAAGCTCAGCAGTGCCAGAAAGACTATCCATCCTCTCCAGCAAGGCCGTGGCCCAGGCAAAAGTCCTGAATGGCCCAGAAATGGTTAGTGATGACATGGCACAGAGGACAGCCTCTGGGTTGACTGACCATCCTCTGACAGCTGGAAACGCATCGTTAGGGAGCTCATCATACTCTGTGGCAGTCAGTAGCCTGCAGCCTGTGGACATTGCCTCCCTGTGCTCTGAAAGCCCCTGCTGTGATGATGACCAGAGCTCGAAAGTGCTTCAGGTGACAAGGGTGCCCAGTGGGGCTGGTGAGCCCAGGCAGGTTGTTGGTGACCTACCTGGGACTGACCCCAGGGGCTGCCACATGCAGTGGGCAGGGAGCTATGCCAAGGGCAATATGGCCCCTCTTTGTCTGGGCCAGGTGATTCGGACAAAGACTGCAAAAGTAATGGAGACCTTAGAAAATAAGAAAAAGGAGGAAAAGGAGAAGTACCGGCTCCAGCTAGCTATGTACCGACGGCTTCTGCTCTTGCGCTCAATCAGGAGCTTGCATAAGCAGCTGGAGCAGCAGCAGGCCAGATTGCAGGAATGCTACGGCACAGTGATAAATACCAAGAAAGAAGTGTTGAAACACATTCGCTCAACCTCGCCCTCACCTTTGCCGTAATCATGTTGCTGCATGCAGAAATGAGCTTTGTAATGCCACGAGAGCCATCAGTAAGTTTGCATGCTATAGAGGTGGTGTCTTCATACCGAAAAGTACGTGCCCGTGTGTGCCGAGAGTAGAGGAAAGAGCAGCAGCAGAGCAAGAAGAAAAGGGAAGGTAAAGTGTTGGCCCCTGAATTTATCTGGAGGAAACCAGACCAAGATTGTACCTGTGCAAGAAGCTGACTCCTGACCCGCGTTCAAAGCCTCAAGCTGAAATAGGATTTTTGGCATATAAGTTTGTAAAAAAAAAAAAATACCCATGAATTGGGAAACTAGTCTGACATTTGATCTGTAAAGGTGGTCACATGCAAGAGGTGCTGCCTGCTGAATATGTGATATAACACTCCCTTCTAGTTTCAGCACGAAAAAAACTTCAGCAGAGCTAATTTGTCTGCAAGAATATCTGAATCTAGAAAGCCAGGATATTTGAAACACTTAAGCTCAGGCTTGGTTATATCTACCTAGTTGTCTGTTTTTCACAACACTGCCAAGGCCATTGTATGTTTATGACCCCTAACCTCCCATAAAATTTATTCAGATTGACTAGAAATTTTGGGAAGGCAGGACAGCCAAGTACATGCACAGGGAGGCAGTGCAACTGCCTAAGCCTTATTTCCTTAGGAAAGCAAGCTAAAAACATAGGTCTCATAATCTGTCACTGCATCGGAAACTCACCCTGGCAGTGCCAGGGGAATGTTTGAGGTCTTCACAATTATTAATCTGCTGGTAACTCCCAGTGGCACTAACATCTGCAAATCAAGCACATTTTGTGCCTTACTGCTGTCATTAAATGGAAGTTGGTGGCAATTAGCACTTTTTATCCAGGTGTATTAGACATGTGGAAAACCCTAGAGCACTGTTTCTCCAATTGCAAGGTTAGGATGCCTTCAGGGAATTTGATGTCAGTATGCAACAAAAACACAGGAAAAATGAAAGCAAAGAAAGAGATGCAACTCTCTTGTATGCATTTAAAAGGCAATGTGAGTCCCTATTATTGAACAGCAAAAGAATACTTGAATATGCTGGTTTAGGATCTGAAGCAAAAAGTGATTAAAGAAGATACTGAAAAGCTTCCTTTTCTATGATTTAAAGTGATACCAAAAATCTGATTTCCTTCAGATATTTATTTCTGATCACGTCACCTTTCCTTTTCATCCTAATTGGTTTTTTTTAGGTATAAACTTTTAGGTAGATGAACAATCAATCAGGGTTTTGGTGTGTTTTTTTCCACACAAAAAGACAAGTCTGTTATTAGAAGTCATGTCTTCCTGAGAATAATGTGCTACATATATATAGGAATTTTTTTGGTGTGTATATAGAGAGGCTGTGTTTGCGTACGCAGGCACATACAGTTCCCTGTATACAAGAGGTTATGAAAAGCTGGTGCTTCTTTTTCTATAGCAGAAGCAGGACTAATCTCTCAAAATAATCTCTGCTGTCTGAGAGGAGTTTGGTTGATTAGATTCACATGCACACATCTGTGAGCAAGGTATTGAAGTAATTCAACAATTGAAGTGCAGCACAACATTGTCATTATTCCGTCTCTGTATCTCTGTGCACCCAAAATTATGGAAGGCCCCTGGGTATGCACAACCTTAGATAGGTTCATTCATCTCCTTGGGCCCTGGTGTAGCCTCTCACAGCATGAACCTATGACTTTGAATGCAGAATTACCATAGAAACATCCTTGGCATCAAGGAGATATTTGAAGAAGCATCTTCTATTGCCTCATTTGGGGGATTCAGGTTGCCAGGGGCCTTTAGTGGGCTGCAGAAGAGACCTGGGGATCACATATAACTGGGAGACATTACTTCTGAGCTCTTATCCCATCAAGCTCTCTGCACAGCCTTAGGAAAGCTGTTCTCTGTCAGTACTGCAGGTTTCCCAAAGAATGCTTAAATACTAAATTCACCTCAGAGGTAACTTGTTCTGTCTTAATCTGCCTCCCAGGAAGGAAAGTTGATCATAGCCAGTAGGGCTATGCAAAGATTTATTTGTTTATTTATTTCCCCCTACTTCATGAGCAAGAAAAGCCTTTTTTTTTTCATTAAGAGTGAGAGTAAGTTTCTGTTAAACCAAATGCAAGCAAACCACTATTATGTCATCTTTCTTGGGGAAAGAAGTTTGGGAAAAGAATACATCTCAAAAATATAACAATTTTGAAATCAAATATCAAATTGTTCCCAGTAGGAAAGCAATCACAATGTATAGTTCTGTTAATTTGACCAACCTTTTATTTATATTATTATTATTATTTTAAAAAGAATTATCTTCTAAATTAGATTCAGTTTGACTGATATTATCATCATTGAATTTTCCACTAAAATAAAATATATGCACAAAAATATATATTAAAATGCCCCTGGTAACACGAAGTATTTTGCCTCAGTAGCTGTTGAAGTATTATCCTGTATTTGTTGAACTAGAATAACATTAAAAGATACTTCTCACAATACACAGTGCAGTAATAGTTGAGTTGTCCAACCGTAAGTGCTTTGCGGCAGAACTGTGACAATCTTTGTTTTGTGCAATGCATAAAATGTCTTGATTCTAATTGGGATCAGTAGATGCTTCTGCACTATTAATATTAAATACCAAAAGTCTTGTGCATAAGCAATGCTGTCTGATGCCTAGCAACAAAATAAAGCCAAAACTACTTCTGTGTGTGTGCATTCTTTCCATGTAGTGCTTTTATGCAAAATAAATATTAACTGAGGAAATAACTTCAGCCTTTGCAACCATTTGCTATTTACCTGGTAGTACAATTTGCTATGAACTGGGGGTTCTAGTGTGGCTACTGATAACTGGAGTTGGGCAAACCAATTAAAAGCTATATGATTTTTAAAATTAGTTTATTTTACAAGCTTGGAAAATGTGGCTAAACAGCTATTTTTTTATCATATGTTTTAGCAGTTGAAGGCCAGTGGTAAAGTGTCAGAATGCTGCAAGTAACCCAGGGAAGAGTTTTCAGGCATGCCAGAAAAAGCAACAGTCTCAGGCTTAATAAAAGTGTGTTCTCTCAAATCGTTCCATCTCTTCATGTGTTTAAAAGGTAGGGAGGTTTGGATGACATTCAACTGAATTTCTTAATATCTGGTTTTTTATCTGAACTAAACCCACATGAATTTATTGCTAGCAAGAGGTGCAGGCTTGAATTGCTGGAATTTCATATATGTACGTAAGAACTCACAGGTCTTGGGTAATGGCGGCAAAATATGTAGCTTTGGTAGGGTGTTCTTCCCTATTATCGTACTGCCTGCTAGAACCTGTTAAGCTAAAGATGTCCAGGAGAAATCTCTGATCCCACTGCTTATATTGCCTACTTTGACATCAAAGGTTGAAGTCAAGTTATGCTGCCTGAACCTTAAGGTCCTGCTGCTCACCTAATTGCGTAGCCAGCCTGAAATGATGGAAATAATCATGAGTCCACCATGGAAGACTTAAAACATGTGATGTTTAAAAAGTGCCAGCTCCCTTGGAGTCGTTGCTATCACTAAAAAAGGTGTATCTTGTGCCTACCTAAAACCAGTAGTCTTTAAGAACAAACTGGAGTTATAAACAATTGTGTGACAAAATGCATTCCTGAGATGTTCTCTAACACAAGGGTTTTTCTTCTGCACCTCCAGCATTTCAGTTAGCTAAACTGCTGCCCTCAGACTGGTCAGAACTGTGTTTTTGCTGTTTCTGTTGTTGATGGATTCAAGACCCCTCTCTAGTTTGATGCATTTCTATCTCCCTGCCTTCAATAAATTATAAATGTCTTGGTACTAATCTTTTTCTTTCTGGCAAAACATTTGGAAGTTTTGGGAGAAGAGGAAAAAAAGCCTTCCTCTCAAGTCTGTTGTGCCATTGAAGAAAGGGGGAGATGGTGGTTTGGTTTTGTTTAAAAGTTGTAGCAGGGAAGATGGCCATGTGAAAACACTCTGGAGGGTTTACTTAAGTGTCTTGAAAATAACAGCAGTTCCTGCAAGATTAAAACTACAGCTGCAAACAAGTTTTTTTTAATTGTATTGATCATCATCTCACACAATTTCAGCTAAGTCTCCAAAACAAACAAAAAAGTTGCCTCGATCTTTGACAAATCAAGTCTCTAAGCCCAAAGTGACTTCTGTGTGCATGAGAGGCAAGGAATTCTTGAGAATCTCAATAAAAGTAACATTTTCGCTTTGATGGGTGGGGGTTGGAAAGGAAGGGGAATGTGTGACCATTCATCACAGCTCCAGGCTCATTAGTACCCAGGAACTTTCTACTCTAAATGACAAAGAGTTTCACTGTCGCCAAAGAGAAATTGCTGCTGACCTTAGACCTCTTTTTGGAAAGTAAAATAATGGAGCACAGGAGCAGAGTTTGATATTTGACCGAATTCTACACAATTATCATGCATGTGTATATAATAAAATTAATTCTGTGTCTCTGCATTGTAGCCTCGGGCAAGCAGCGTACAATCAGTTTTGTATGTATAATAGATCACAGAGTTGTTCATGAATAATACAAATGCATTGAGCAGATACTAGTGAGTGAGGATGTTTGTCTTTGCATGGAATCGAAGTGAACATGTAATATTGTGATAATATATATTTGATGAATTCAGGTCTGACTTGCCTTTGCCATAGCCTGCTAATTCCCCGACAAGGGTTGCCACAATAATTGAGTTTCCAATAACATTATGATTATTTCCACATGATAATTTAATTGTAGGTATTTTTAATATTGTAATAATGTAGATTTGTGATTATTATGCATTTGCATGCAGATTTTAGTGGTGACTTGGAGCACATCCCTACTTTATAACTTAATTTCCTATATTATTGCATATATATTTTGGGATGAGCTCATTAATGCAAACTAAAAAAAAAGTAGGCTTTTTTAGTCATTTTGCTTTTATTATAAATAGCTGAAAGATTTGCTCATCTTTTTAGACCAGTCTAAGCAAGTGAATAAACAAAAGACAACTGTAATTCACGGATGGATTAATTTAAAATAATGTAATTACGAATCATGGCAGATTTGTCTGAGGTAATTGGGATGTAGACTGGTACAAATTTTGCTTTACTGAAACAAAACTTATTTAGATGAATCACCAAGTTTAGTAGGGGTTGTTTTCCATTCTTCCAGTTCCCCTATATAACCTGTTGGCAAAGTAACATTGGCTCAAAATTAATGGGTGCCTATACAAATGGGTATAACAGCAGGGAAACCTGAACATCTGGACCTAACTAGATCTAACTAGATGTTATTTTGGTAAGCAGTATGCCCAGTAAGAATAGAATTGTGCATACAAATTCATGATACTATCAGAGCTTTTAATCAGTTAATTTGACCACTCTGGAATGAGGCTGGTTGCTTGCCTGATAACAACCTTCAAACTGCATTAGAAAACCTCACCTGATACATAGTGAGGCAAAGGGAGGTAGGCCTTTCCCCAGAAATAAACTGTTCTCATTAACTGAAGCAGACATTTGTATGATCCTGTGAGTATCCCACTTCAAATGGGAGAGCTCTCTTCCAGAGCTATCAAATATTTGAAGAGGAGGAAATGTGTTTAGCTAAATATTTGTTTTTAAAAGAAACTTTGCAGAGAAAGTGATACGGGGTTTGTGTGTGTTCACTTTTCTGGTTTGTCTCAAGTAGATGTAGTTGGAGGAATATCTCCTCCACTTTTTATCTGTAAAATCTCATCTTCTCAAGCCCAGCTGAGGTCACAACAGAGATCTTGGTCTTCTCCAGGTTACCCGTAGCTGGCAGGTTGGATTTCCACTGCTGCATGGCAGACGCTTGCAATAGAAGCTAGGAGGACAGTCATGGTCCAAACCTTCAGACATGGAAGTCTAAAACTAAGGACTGGCATACATAACTTACTGCTGTCCATTCACATTGTTGCTCAGTGCATGTGGATGTCATTGCTTTCAGTGTATTTTGGTGCCTGCTTCTACTCTCAGAAGTATTTCTGTTAATTAACAACATACAAGACACAATGAAATTAAGTCCTTCTCTTTCATCTTCTGTTGCTCTGTGGACCTAAGAGTTGCATGGACAAATGAAAGCTTGATTTAGACAGTAAAGAGAGCAGCTGTGATTCTGTGGTATAGGATGGTCTTTCTAGGTTTTGCAGCAGAATGAGTTTGTCTATGTAAATTAGTTTCTTTCTTGAAAAGCAATGAAACCATTTTGATCCGTTGTAAATCCAGTCTCCAGCTAAGAAGCACTTTGGCAGCTCACTCCACTAGAAGCAGTAAAAGTGCAAAAACACAAATGAAGTTCCACTGGCAGGAGAAGTTCACAAATCTGTACCTGTGCCTTGCTGAGAGCTCAACACAGGGGACCTGGAAGGTTGGTCTAGCTGTTGTTTTGTTTTACAGTGAGCCACTAGCATAAAATTAAAAATGTGTTTTAAGCTGCAGCATTAGATCTTAAATGATTTCAGGCATTGTTTTATACACAGCAAGCACCATAGAATATAAAGATATTATCTCAGTAGGTCCTGGATGCAACATGTAATTCCTGCTTGTTGTGAAGGCACCTAAAGTTATTTCAGATACCAGATGATTTGTAATCAGATGACTGTTTCATTACTATATGTTCCTGGTGTTACTTATACAAATAGAATAGGTGATTGTACATAAAATTAGAAGCAAGTCTGCTGAAAAACCACTGATTTGTGTTACATTTATGAGTAGCTCACATTCATGAGTAATTTTCTCTGACAAAAGAAATTGAGACTAAGCTTTTGTAATGTAGAGGGTGAAGCTGCCCCGGCCTCTCAGCTTTTCCAGCATTGCAGACCTTAGGACTTGGAGGAAAGAGGTCAGTTCCTTTCCTACCTTTACTTGATGGGATTTGATCTGAAGTCACCTATTTGCCCAGAGAACATCATAATTGCTATAATAACTAAAATAATTTAAACTAGGGGAAGTGGTGCAGTGTCCCTCAGCCTCTCCTATTAGTGCTGTTCCTCATTCTGTGAAAAAGTTGAAGCTGGCTCAGCGGCACGGCAGGACTCCAGCTGGGTGGCTGCTGTGCTCTCTGTGGCAATACATGACAGTGTTTCTACAGGAGAAATTAGGAAAACACTCCCTTCCCCTGATCTCATACACTGAGGCAAAAATACACAATTGCCTGGGGGTCAGCATCCTTTCCAGAACAGGGCAGGGAGCGTTTAGTTCAACTTCATTCAGCAGGAAGGAGATGAGTTTGCATCAAGGTGTCAGTCAGTAGGGTGAGAGGTAAAAATGCCTCTCCTAGCTCCTGTGTCGCAACTTCAGTTCATCATGTCCTTTGCTTTGCTTGCAGTACATGAGAAGGAAGTGTTTAATTTCAGGTCACTTGGAAGGCTTCTTTTGACACAAAATCATTTGTTGTTGCTGCTTTGTTCCTTCAGCTGAAGGAAAAAAAACCAACAAAAAATAATCTTCAGTGTTCTTGCAATCGTTTTTTTCATTTGTAATTGTCTGTGAAGCGGTGGGACTGTGTAATTTCTGCGCAAAGCAGGGGTTTGTTCACTTGTGCACAGACCAACATTTGCCAGCATTAATGCTTAAGGAGAGCATTCCTCAAAAATTGTTTAAGTAGGAAGGTATTCATGTATTGCTTGAAAATGCATAATTCATGGCCACTAGTTGTTCTCATAGTGGAAGAGGTTTATTGGCCATAATCCTGGAAGTCCCCTGTGTATCAAATGACCACTGATTGTATTGGAAAAGGATGCCTCAGTGACAGCAGGCAGCCCCTGGGTGGAAAGAGGTGTCCCTTGTCCCTGAGCAATAACCTGTACGGATGATTGAGACTTGCTGATAGACCTCCATAGAAGTCTTAACAAGTAGTCAGAGTTTAGAAGCATCTGACTCGGTGAAGGATTCTTCAGTACAGGATGCTTGAACTTGATTTGTTACTCTCATCAAGGAGGGCATAAAGGTAAGTAAAACCTGAACATGCCTTGAGGCCCAGGCAGATGAAGTTTTACCACAAGCTCTGTCTTATGGTGGGGATAAGGGGGCAGGAGTGAGAAAGAAAAGGCTACTAAAACTTACAAAATATAATTATAGACTAATTTCTTCATCAGCGAGACCTGTAAGAAATCAGTACTGTTTCTCCTGAGAGATCAGTGGTGTCATCTCAAGTGTCCTCAGAGTGCCAAATGGTATAAAACACTTGCTTTGAAAGCACCACACCATGATAAGCTTCAACTCCCAGGGGATGCATTGTGTGTGCATTTTGTTATATGTAATGACACACTGAAAGGGCAGTGAAGCTGTTAAGGGAATGCAGCATAGCTAAAAAGAAGTTATTTTTCTTTCAACCAATAAAAGAAAGAAAGAGTCTTTCAGAAGAGCATTAAAATAATATCATTTAAGTGAAACAACTGATAAAATAACAGCCAGAATTCATCTGTCAAGTTAAGAAATCTAAAACATTAAATCTGTGTAGCATATGTATTTCAAATTGGACCGTTTTCCTGGTAAAGAAATAGACGACCTCTTCAAAAGCTTTTAAAACAGTTGATATATGTACAAAATGTTGAGGCTGACATAACCAGTGTAATGGCAACAATTATTCAAAACAGTAGATTTGAAAAATAAAGCATAAAATGTAGTCATTTCATGTAGCTGTTCTAGAGAACATATGAGAAGCTGTGAGAATCAGCAAGACCAGAGTTGGTTGTGAGACTCTGGCAGTTTTTTGGGGAAAGTGATTTTGTAGTAAAACAGTCTAGTGCATACAGAAAAATACCCCTAGAGATGTCTACAATGCTAACAACAATATTTTGAAATTAAGCTAAAGACTCATGTTCCCTTCAGAAAAATTCCACCTGGGCATATTCAAAAATTCTGTATGGCCTCAGTCTGCTAGGGCCATTTTCTAGTAGAAATATTTTTTTAGCTACAAAACATATAGAAAAGTATGTGAATGTTTTCTTCTATTTCTAATGCAAAAGTAGTTGTCTTCTTTAAACTTGACAGAGAATGAAATTTGAGGATATGAAATCCCAGACAGCAAGGTAACAATTGGGAAAATGTGTTCTTGAAGAACTTTAAAGGCAAAATTCAAATTGCAGAAATAATTCATTTGACACTAAATAAACAAGGACTCAAATAAAGAAAAGTGAATTGTTCAGAATGGTCCTGTTGTATCTTCTATTACCTAAGTACTGGCCATCAATCACTGTCAGTTAATTATCATTAAGATTGCATTAAAAAAGCCCCCTGTGGGAGCTGGATAGTCTGTGAGCTTTGTTCTGTCCTTAAAATGAACATAAACTGTAAGTTCTCTTGTTGGTTTTGTTAGGGTTTTTTGTTTATTTGTTTTTATTTGGGTCCTTTTGTATACAAGCAAGTTGTGTGAAAAGATGAATCTGGAAATGCGTAATTGTACTGAGAGTTACCATATGTATCACAGAGAGAGGGCAATAGAACAAGGACTTAAAAATTTAAAGTTGTTATTTCTCAGGAAGAGTTTAAAGGGTTTTTTTCCTTCCCCACAAAAACAACAAAAAAAAAACAACCCAGTAGGACTGCCAATGGCAGGGGGGTTGGAACTGAATGATCTTAAGGCCCTTTCCAACCCTAACTGTTCTGACTCTGTGATTCTATGATTGACGTTTCTAAGGTGCAAAACTGATGGGATTTATAAAAGAAATGCTTGCTTCTTAGTTAACTGTGCTGTTTTCAAGCCTCAAGGGTTTATATTTTTCTGTGCAGCATTCAGTTTTGGAAACTTTCATTTAAAAAAAAAAAAAGAATACAGGTTAAAGTCACGTGGCTCCAAAAGGTGATTCTCTGACAGAACATGAGCCAGCATGAAATTCAGTAGGACTTGTGAATACAAAAATTTTCAGAGCTTATGAGCTGATCTGAGGGCTCTTGAGCACTTAGCTAATGACAGAAGCAGGAATGCAACAGCTATTTTTATTTCCAGGGTGCTTCCCTGAACTGCTTAGTAGCAGTTCCCACTCTTAAAAATACTGAGGTTTATTGGTAGCTCTCATCAGCATCACAAACAGGAGCTGGTACCTGAGCTCTCTGCAATTTATGCCTTTGATATAAAATTGGTTCTGAGTCAGCTGGTGCTTGTTCATCCTGAGGATCACAAGAGTCTCCTGGCAGAGCTCTCTCTCTGCAGTATGTGGCTGCGGAGATTAGAGTAAACCCTTATGAATTTTTCACATCTCTAAATACTTATTTATTGTGGGAATATGTATGTGTTACAGACAGATTTTGTTTGTTTGTTGGGATTTGGGTTTGTTTCTTAAAATGAGGCTTCCTTGTTAACCTTTTCTGCCCTGAAATGACTTAAGTGAGAGTGCCTTATGAACAAGACCAGTTTAAAGGCTGAAGCTTTCAAGACCAAAGGCCTCTCTGTTCAGCAAATTAACAATAATACTAATTAAAAAAAAATTACATTTTAATTAACCATGTTTTGGCCAATTGCTCAAATAAACCTCAGAGCTGGAATCATGTAAATGCAAGTGCTCCTACTGAGATGTCAAAGAATCATAGAATAGTTAGGGTTGGAAAGGACCTTAAGATCAGCTAATTCCAACCCCCCCGCCATGAGCAGGGACAACTCACACTAAACCATGTTGCCCAAGGCACTGTCCAACCTGGCCTTGAGCACTGCCAGGGATGGAGCCTTTACCACTTCCTTGGGCAACCTGTTCAGTGCCTCACCACCCTCACAGTAAAGAACTTCTTCCTTATATCCAATCTAAACTTCCCCTGTTTAAGTTTGAACCCATTACCCCTTGTCCTATCACTACAGTCCCTAATGAAAAGTCTCTCTCCAGTATCCTTGTAGGTCCCCTTCAGATACCAGAAGGCTGCGATGAGGTCTCCATGCAGCCTTCTCTTCTCCTGAACAGGGGCTGAACAGCCCCAACTTTCTCAGCCTGTCTTCATATGGGAGGTGCTCCAGTCCCCTGATCATCCTCGTGGCCCTCCTCTGGACTTGATCCAACACCTGCATGTTCTTCTTAGGCTGAGGACACCAGGTCCGTACACAATACTCCAAGTGGGGTCTCACGAGAGCAGAGTAGAGGGGCAGGATCACCTCATTCCACCTGCTGGTCACGCTCCTTTTGATGCAGCCCAGGATACGGTTGGCTTTCTGGGCTGCAAGCACACACTGAAGCCAGCTCATGTTCATTTTCTCATCAACCAACACCCCCAAGTCCTTCTCCTCAGGGCTGCTCTGAATCTCTTCTCTGCCCAACCTGTAGCTGTGCCTGGGATTGCTCCGACCCAGGTGTAGGACCTTGCACTTGTCATGATTAAACTTAATGAGGTTGGCATCAGCCCACCTCACAAGCATGTCAAGGTCCCTCTGGATGGCATTCCTTCCCTCCAGGGCATCAACCGAATCACACAGCTTGGTGTCATCGGCAAACTTGCTGAGGATGGTTTCATGTGCTCCTTGTCAACCTCCTCCTCCTGTGAAAGCCTCTTTGCCTGCACATATCTAGACTGCAGGCAGCACTTACTGTGTGATGGGCAGCCAGGTGGTCATAAGGTAGAGAGACCTGTATTCAGGTCAGGTAACTCACACTGTCAGTGCATACTGTTTTTCTTTTTTGGGTATCTTCTGATGTGTCAGGAAAGATTACATCTCATTTCTACTCTCATATCTTTTCTCCCTCTGCCGTATGTTCAGTTTCTTCATTCTTACTTAGCTATTGGAGAAGGAAAATCCCCCAGTCCTGATTTTATTTTACAATGTTGGGCCAATTTTAGCATGTCTGTAAGCCAGTAGAAGGAGGAATTAGGCCACAGCAGAAAGGGACAGTGCATGTTGAAAGAAAACTAAGAGGGAAACCCTAACCTCTTCTAATTTACATATGGTGACATTTTGCAGAAATATTGTAACATTAGCAGTGGCATAATGAAATTCTGCCTATCAGCAGTGGAAGGAATAATGTTACTGTAAAGGTAACCTGTCCACAGTTTGTTATCAAGAAAATATTCATGGCGAGAAACATACATTTACCAATGAGTGTTAAGAACAGTATTTTTTCCTTATATTTTTTTCCTCATATGCTATCCATCTTCCTCTCCAGATTTACTGCATGATCACTCCCTTTACATGCTAATTATGTGCAGCTTTGGTGAATTTGTTAGTAGTGACACTTCGGGCACCCAGTGGGACTGCAACTCATTATGTGGCAATGTCCAGATATATCAGATATTATTAGCTGTCATTAATCTGCTGTGGAAACATTGAGTGCACAGCCAGGAGAGAGACCAGGAAATAGAGTAAAAATGAAGTCTGCAGCCACCCTGGCCCCGAGAAGGTCAGAGGGCAGATCAGCAGGGGAGAAGAATACACCTTAAAATGGCCAGTGCTTAGCAGCAGATTTTTAACCCATTGTAACCCAACATTGTTAAGAAGAAGAAAGACAAAAAGAAATGATATTGTTTGTAATGTCTGTACAGCTACGCTTTGCTGGAGGAAACAGGGGTACAGACTGTCAAACTACTGCTTTCTAAAGCTATTTTGTAGAACTGCTTCTCAGTGATTAAAATGTGAAGAAATTGAGTGAGCAATATTCAGTATCTGTCCCAATGTGGATAGTGCCCAAGCATAAAGCTTTGAAATTAGGCACATGTAACTCAGAATAGGATTACTGCCCCTACCTTCCACTTGAAGGTCATATTTCATAGAACCAGACCTGGTAGTAGAAGACACCCTGAAGGAGTGAAGAGCTTGCTCTCGTTCATCCAGACCTGTAATTCCTTTATAAACACAGGAATTTGCCTCTAGATTGCAGATACAGTGCTGATCAGCCTCTGCTGTGCAGCTTAAAAACACAAATCACAATAGGTTGCATTTTCTTCTCAAAATAGGCACTTGTAGGAGTTATGCATATCTGTGCTTGTGCAGTATTAATTACACGGTTTGGACTGCAGAAATAAAAACAAAATAACATTCTTCCCAGAAAGCTCCAAGGTCTTTCCTGTCTCCAAGATGACTTGCAGAGTACTGCTCAGGACTGTAGGGAGTTGCATCTTCTTTCTTTGTATCAGCTAATCGTATGGAAGAAACCAAGCAGGTTTTCAAGCAAAGAGGGTCTTCTCTGTACTGAAATAGAAACAGAAAACACTGAAGCAGAGGCTAGGAATCTCTGAGTTTAGTGGTGATATGTTAACTAGACAATTTTCAGAGCAGGGGAAAAGTAATAGGTTGGCTAGTCTGCCTGTGTTGGTTATTTGTGTGTGACTTTTGCTGCTGTTAAGGGGCAACCTGAAAATTCAGGGACCTTAAAATTAATGTAAATAATGAGATAAGAGACAAGAAAAACTAGATTTGATCAAAGGAAGTAAGAATAATCTTCTGTTTCCAAGTTTTCAAGGACCTATGCTCCTTTATCTAGAAATTGCATTGCTCTAATATAGGAGGTATATACAAAAACTTAAAAGGAAGAAAATCACTCTAAAATTCTTCAACAGATGCAGCTTATACTTGTTAGGGGAAGCTGAGATTAAGTTCTTCAGCCAGTTGTTTGGAAATTTCCAAGTGAGGCACTCATCTGAGTTTCCTGAAGGAATCTGTGAAGAATTGATTTTATTCCCACTAAAGGGATCTAATCAAATGCTTTACAATTTTTCACATATTATGACAAAAAAAAAAACCCAAAACAGAAGGCCTGAAGTCTTATTTATAGACCTATCTTCAATTAGTCAAACTGCGATAAACCCATGCAAAACAACAACTGTGAGCTCAGTTTTAGGTTGTTTAAATTCTTCACAATGCCGTAAAAGAGAAAGCAATGTTAGTATTTGGTGAAATGACCCCCATTAATACTTCCTAAACTAACCACTACTCATGAACTCAGGTTCTAAGAGAAGATTTAGAAGTCATTTTGGTGGCATTGTGGGATTTGCAGAAATACCCAGAAGTGTTACAGAGTACAGTGCTAGCCATGGGGCAGGTGGCAAGTACCCAGGGAAATAAAGAAGCAGCAGTTTTATCATTGGTCTTGGACCTTTGTAATTTTGGTGTTACAAGAGGGTTTGTTTATTTTTATATGAGAGCAATGCAATATCAAAGAAGAGTTACAGTCTAATGGCATTAATGTTGACAAAAAAGTCAAGAAAGCCATTCTGAGTGCCGTATGAATACATTCAATAGGTCAGTTGTAGATTCTTTTATAGTCTTCTTTTAGTGTATGTGAAATTTTACAAATATGGCACATCTTGCCCTTTTTCCAGGGGAGAGGAATAAAAATTCATTCTAGTTTCTTTTTGCTTTGAGTGCTTCGAAGAACTGAATATGAGACGAATACTGTTTAAGTAAGTGGTACATAAATAAGTTATAGGTTAGGCTTATAGTGCAAAAATTGCAGTCAGCCTCCATGATGCTGTGTTTGCCAAATTTGCACTGATGAAGCTATTATGGCAGGGTTACTTTTTTTTTTCCTTCATGGAGGAACATGTTTGTTAGTTGCCCATCAAGATTATGCTGTCTTTTCAGTGCCTGAGTTGCTCATTACGATCCTGCAGGCACTTATTTTCACATTTAACATGATACGCATGAGTAACCCTCTCTTAACTGGTGCAACTAGTCAGGTGTAAAATTCTGATGTATGTACTCTGTAATCCTAGGGCCTGAGTAAACTCTGCAGAACTCAAAAGTGTTACAGTTTACAGAAGTCTGCATCATTTCTTATTCCATTGTTCATAGCAAGTTGAATAGTTAAGTTTTATCCAGATAAACCTGTATCAGCAATGCTATCAAGGATATCTGCACAGCTGCCTTTGATCTTAATGTACTGAAAATGGTGTGTTGAATATTAACTTCAGTCTTTTAAAAGGTGGCTCTTCAATATATATGCTTGGAATTGTTTTCAAAGTAAATTCCTAGGGATAGGCTTAAAATGACTGTAAGTTGTAACAGAATGCGGCAGGAGAGGTCATCACCTTGAATTTGGAGTGTGGAGAGAACCAATAAACAGAAAGTGCTGGATTGCTCTTTTCCTTGTGACTCAGAAAATTAAGAAGTATAGGGTAAAATCCCTAATAGTAATTTTTACCTTACTGAACAAGCATGAATACCTTTAGGAATATCCTAATACATTTGCTCTTTATTTTGTCATCTGCTTTGTAAAAGCTAATCATAGTTACAAATTTATAAAATGTGCAGAGTTAGTTGTAATTAAGGCTATATTGAGCATTCTGAAAGTTAAGAAGCAACTTCAGCTCTGAACTGATGTGTTTACGCAGGAGTTGCTTTGGTGTGTGACCCATTAATTGCAATATTCTCAGAGGCTGTGGGAGGGCCTTGCCTACCAAACTTTCGGGTCATAACATAAGGGTTTGATTCTGCAGTTCCTCTGTAAAAGGTAAGTGGCAGAGCTCTATCACAGCTCTGCTCTTTTTCATACAGTACTTTCTATCATATGACATTGCCAGCAGAGTAAGTGGTGCCATAGATCACCCTATCTGATGTAAAGGGTAATCAATATTTACTGTGATTCACTGTTTTTGTGATGTTTACTGGGAAAAAAAAATACAAGGACAGAGAAGTTTTAAATTCATCACAGCTTTCCTGATGTTTTCTGTCATTTATTCATTAACATCACTCAATTAGGTGACTTATGCTCTTGCAGAATGAGATATTAGTTAGCATGAGTGAAGGGTTGTCAAGCACTGGAACAGGCTGCCCAAGAACCTGGTTGAGCCACCATCCCTGGAGGTGTTTTAAAGTCATATAAATGGGCTACTTAGGGACACAGTGGGGTGGTAGACATGCCAGCTAGGTTAACGGTTGGACTCAAGGATCTTAAGGGTCTTTTACAACTTAAACGATTCTATGATTCTAAGCAGGAAAAATCCAACCAGAAATTTCCAAGCTGTGAGTTGTCATTAAACGTTTTATTTAAAAGGATTCTGGTGCAGCTGAGACAGGAACAAGAAAATGCAACCAGAACAATAACACCACCAAAACTCAGGGCAGTGTTTCAAGACCATTTCTTGAAATATCTGAAGATTTTTACTGTCTTTTCCAAAGTTACAGATGTTGTTTTTTTTTTTTTATAATTACTAGTATTTTTATTTCATTAGCACTAAAAAATGGAAATTAGAACCCTTTTGCTGCTCTATCTAGAAAAAAGGTAGGAGTTTTCTGAACTCCAGAAAACATATCATCTAAATGGATAAAATAGCTTAAAGAAGGGCATTTTAAAGTGCTTGGAATGATGAACATTAAATAATTCATGTTTTACTTCAAAAAACAGTTGCAGAAATTGGCTTGTACATACCTATCTATGTGTCTCTGTGTTGGTATGGGCTGAAAGTGCATATTGTTGTATCAGGGGTAACAATTCCACAAGTCTCCAATAGGTAGTCCTAACTGCTCATTTCAGATGCAAATTATTTCACAACAAAATACAGATAAAAAAACCTTAAATTCACTTGAGTTTCTTTTAATGAGAAGTTACATTATGGAGTACCAAAACATGGTTTCCTAGATTTATTTTAATCTGTTTCTAAACATATCATATGTTTACTGGGGTTTTGTTTCCTTGAAAGCATTGTGGCTATACGTTCAACTTTTGAACCTCATTCTGCAGTGTTGTAGAGCGAACTAACTCTGGAAAAAACAAACCTCCCCCAGCACCCTTCCCCCCCCCCAAAAAAAAAAAAAAGAAACACCCAATAACAAACAAAGAAAACAACCCCAAAAGAGTGCTGTTTTCTCAGTGGGGGGTGTGGGAAGTCAGAGGCTTATGTAGTAATTTTGCTATTCCCCTTAACAAAACCAAGGTCCTACTCTGGCAGCATGGACCTGGGTCTAGCATAACACAGCTTTAGGCAGATGCTTCTTTGGGATGTGTTAAAGATCTTAGAGATCTCTCTCACTTTCTTCCTCCTCTATGCACCTGAATCTACCCTTGATAGCAAATTTTGTCAGCGTCCCATTTGAACAGCTTTATACGATTGCTTCCCTCCACAGGTTACTTTATTCAAGTGGATTTGCCACAGAGCATTTGCCCATTAGCAATCTCTTCCGCAGCCTGTTTTAAAATCTGCTTGTGGTTATGGCCAGATAAAAGCATGTGAGGTCAGTTTGGCAGAGCGGAGACAAATACTTTAACATAAGGTTTTCTATTCTGTGCAGGCAGCTAATAAAAGTGCCCGCAGGTGTTGAGAATTATCCTTGTCTTGGAGATTTCTTTACAATCTGAACCTAATCTTGGCAAAAGCTTTGGCAAGGATATCTGGCACATTAATTAAATGACTTTCCCTCCCCCACAGGTCTTATGCTGTAACTTTGATTAACCGCCTCTGTGCCCAGGAAAGGAACTGCTGGATAGGCATTATCAGTTTTGCAGGTGTATGGATGTTAGAGATAACATGGGATTCCTCCTTTATCTGGACGGATGCTCCTTACTGTTTCAACACTACACAGCTTTTCCCCTAGCTACAGCTACAAGGATCCTGCAGGCATGTTATGAGATTTTAGTATGAGGACTTTTTATTCAATATGTATCTCTGGATGGCCTCTGCTGAGAAGGTTCAGATCTTTAGAGGAAAACTCCTGAATTCTCCAGAGCTCCCTCTCTGTTTAAATGGCTTTTCCTTGCTGCAGTATCACAGCTGTGACACATCAAAGCTAGTAGGTGGTGTGGCAGGACAAGCAGCCCCAAATCAGCCTCAGTGACGAAAGGCGATTTGCAGTGACAGGTTTCATATCTTACGGTGTCATTTTCATGAATGACTTGGCTAATTAAATTTAATGTGGAACAAGAGCTTGCTTACATTCTGCCAGGCTTAAGATGTTCTTACTCACACCTTACATAAGGAACAATTCCTACTGTTGAATAAGGGCTCCAGGATTTAGCCCTCTGTTAGCAGTCTTCCATAAACCCTTTGTTTTCCTAACATGTTAAAACCCAAGGCTTAATGGGTTCATGATGACATCAGTTATCAAGATTTGTGTGGTGTTGGCAGATGTTGAATTTTCAGTGGAAAACCATTAAACAGATTTGCGTCAGGGCAAGTTTCACAACATGCACATATTATACCGGTGGTTACATGTGTTGACTTCAGCTTTATTTATTACAAAGGAAAACAGGCCTGTACTTATACAACCACAGCAATGAGAAATTAATCTTCCTAATAGGAAAATCAGTCTTGTCTTGTTAAAGGTACTCAAAGTTACAGATTGAGTGTGCTGAGCTTGCAAAAACTATGTCTGCAACTTTCAGATTTAATAAATCTAAAATTAAATATTTAAAAAAAAAAGAAAAAAAAGAAAGAAACAGAAGATTTTTTGGGTACCTTTATTTTTGGATGACCAGAGTAAAGGAAGCAAAATTTCAGAAAGTGTTGAAAGTCCATTCTTTGACAAACATTCTTTCCAAAATGTCTCAAGTTAAGCACGTTTTTTTTCATACCTGATTAGATTCGTTACTTTTGAATGCTGATTACCCATCAGCTCAGAACACGTCAATTCTGTACTAGTTCTAATATTCTTTAACATTAAAAGGTTTCTTTTTGTCATATGACTGTGAAGTCTGTATTGTCTATACCAGTGATGGTACCCAGGCCTACATGTGATGTGATATGTGCATAAGAAACATATAACTTATGAAACCAAATACATGGGGAGAAATGATTTTTCAAATAAAATCTGTCCAATACAGCAAAACCATGAAACACCACAGCAATCCAAACTAATCACCACAAAAAATCAAAGGAAAATAGTTCCATTTTGTGTATATATATATATATATGTATGTATGCATGGTAACTTGAAAACAGAGGGTGTTAGTTGCTGCAGTGTTTGGTTCATACGTTAATTAGGACCTCACTTTGGAGATGAACTCAAATCCATTGCATCTCACTTTTATTCAACAGTAAACGTGTTGGAGAGTTTGTATTTTCTTGGAAACTAAACTTCACTCAGTTGTCATGAAATACTTCAGGTTCTCTTTATGCATCAGGAAGCATCCACTCTTGGTCCTTCCTGTTAAAAGGTACAAGTAAAAGTTGTTCTTATAATGCACCATTGCACCCCCAAAATAGTTGTCTGAGTCTTGTCAATGCTGCTGCTAAAGCATAAAGTTTTTTGAAAGTCAGAATTAATTCTGATAGTAACTGGAACGTTTCAAGGGGTAGACCTATTCTTTTTCAATCATGCAGTGCAGTACATAGAGGATCACTGGAATAAGTGGGGATATTGTACTTCTGCATGTTTAAAAGTAAATAATTAAAAAATTAATTAAAACCCCTAACATTCTGACTTTTTTTATAAAGAAGCATTTAATTTTCTATTGTTTTTCTTTCAAACACTTAAAACTTTGCTTTTGAAATATGCCGATTTGTAAAAAATGCTTTATTAAAAAAATAAAAATAATTTAATATTGAAATATTGGCTTTATATTTTGGGATTCAAACAGATTTTTAATTTTTGACAGCCTTTCACTTTATTTTCTTTCTGTTTGTCTTTTTAATGTAGCTGCACAAAACAAGATTAACATGATTTGAACAAGTAATGGAATTTTCCTTTAGAGTCAAGTTCACTACTTTAGTTTTTCTCCAGTGTGGAACGGGGCAAATTTTTCTGTCTTGCAGTCCTGCATAAAACAAAACTGTGACTTCAAGAGAGCTCTATTTTTCATCAGGCAATCAGACAAAAGAAATTCCTTTACTGAGTGCATGCAAAACCATTGTTTCTTCATCAGCAGAACTTTTCCAGTACCTGAAACCAACCACTTGATAAAAAGGATATGATAAACTTTGAATTAGGACCTTAGTTTTCACCGGCTAAAGAACAAATGATCATCCACAGATGTGAGTGTGCAAAAGCAAAACATACCCTCCCAAACTTTTCAAGTGAAAAACAAATGATTAAATAAACATTGGATAATTATGATTTCATGAGTTACGTGATCTCCTAATAATTACAAATGGGCAAATAGAAAGACTTTGATTATTTACACTGCTGTCTTGCCATTCATTATAGTCGGTAATGTTTACAGCAAATTTTTTCCTAACAATAACATTTATAATATTTTAATGTGTGTGTATGGAGGGAAATAGCACATAAAAGAATTTCAGCACAAATAAATGTCAACTGTTTTACATTTGGAACTCCACTGTATTATTTTAGGACCCTACTGCTCAAAACACTTATGGTTAACTTTATTCACACAATTCCAATGGGACAACTCATATGTAGAAGGCTAAGTCTTTTCTTAAGGGTTTTCTTCTACTCTTTCCTACCCCACCCTTCACTTCCTGACGTGCACATGCACAGGATGGGGTAGATGCATCTGAGCGGTTTCCTGAGCAGACTGAACTGTCTCTTCGTTCTCTGTGGTCCTCTCTGGAATCATTCTAATGAAACAACTATGCAGGAGTTTGTGTATGGATGAATATACATTTACTTGCACAAGTATTAATTAATTTATTCTGTGGGTACCAAATAATTATCTGTTTTGCTGCAAGGGCAATTTGCTGCCATACTAAGCAGAAGGCATTCTTTTATCAAAAAAACAAGCATAGCAGCATTTTCAGCCATGTGCTGAAATGTGTGATTAGTACTAAAATGTGTTAAGCATGGCATCATTATTCTAAAACCAGACACAGAGATATAAAATGCACTGTGATGTTGCAAACTGAGCACAGTGTGATTGTAGGACACCCCGGCAGAGGGTTTTGCATTAGAATATACATTGTGTTTATAATGCCTTCTTCTCTAAAATGTAATTAGTTTTTTTTTATGAACTGGTAAAATATAGTATATAAAGGACTTGGGGGATTTCCATAGAGCCACATTTATTCCCACACATCTTTCCAAATCATAAATGGTTGTCTTCCTTGGAAATGGATTAGGACAAATTGCATTAGGACACGATTGTGAATCTGATTAAGGTGGAACCATGATCAGGTTTTTTCTTTTGGCCAACCATGTTTTCTTATAACAACCAGAAGACAAAAAAGCCTTTGGCAAGATGTTTCAAAGGCCGTTCTCATATGCACATAAAAGCAGTTTTCATGCTAATTCAAAAATTGGTCCACACCTATAATTTCTTTATATAGCCAAGACAAAGCTTTGGGCAAAATTTTGCAGTAGTATATTTTTCAGATACAGACTTGTGGTTTCAGTAAAAGCTCATAAAAAGGAATTTCCATGCATAATTTCCTTAAGGAGAAGACTCTGAAGGCAAGCTGCAAGAGAGTTGAAAGATCAGGCGTTGATTCCGAATTGGTTCAGTGAGAGAACGCTGAGAATAAAACCATCCCCAGTGGAAAACTGATTAATATACAGAATAAATACCTTTTCAAATTAACAAACTCTTAGAAAGGCCCCAGCCCCTCCTTTTTTTGTGTTAGCATCTGACCCAAACTGAACACATTGTGTGACATTTGACATGGAAGGGAACTAACACATATGTCTGTTGATGGGCAGAACTGCAAATGTCTGGAAAAAAAAAATTGCCAAAAATGGTTGTCACTTTCTTCTCTACTCCTCCCCTAATTTTTTAAACAGTATTCTCAAATCCATAAAGCTAAAGGGAACCAAATTACAGCGCTGTTATTTCTGTGTTGTAGTCAAATCTGTTGGTGCTCTGTTGCTAAGTAGTAGAAAACAAGACTGGAAGAGGCTGAGAAACTCATCTTTCTTTGCCTCCTTCTGGCTGCACTGCATATGAGTGTTTTGATCTCCCAAACTAACATGTAGGATTCAGCTGAGAAGCAGGACTCCACTGTGTTAGGAACAGAAAGTCTGTATAAAGAAAGAAGGTTCCTGTCTCTAAAGGCTAGGATTTGGCATATGAAAAAAGAGAGAACAGGTGGGTCTAACGAATAAATTCTGAAAGCCTGAGGAGCTCTATAACCTTTGTGCTTAGTATATTAAGTATCAGTGATATTACACTGCCCAAGTAACTGCAGCCATCTGCTTTATTGCTAGCTTTGCTGGCTTTTACTCTTTTTTTTTTTTCTTTCCAGTTTAGACCAAGATTCGGTGATGTTTATTTTAAATCGTTTGTTTGACTTGATATTGACATTGTTTTGGGAAATACAAGTAAGAAACTGAATTCTTCATGTGTCTCACGCAGGCAGAGACTAGACAAAATAGGAACAGATCTGAACTGTGATCTAAATTTCAGGGTGTACCCATCTGAAGTACATTCTTCCTGAGGCTGGAAAACGTCTAGTTATCTCTTGTCTGTTGTTGTTGGCATCTTACTCTGGCTTCATCCAGAAGCTGAGGGCCCAACACGAATGTGGTTGGAAGCTTAACCTAGTGGCACAGCAAGTGAATCTTCACCATTTTCCAGGCTGACAATCCTTGGGTACCCCTCCAGACTTAGCATGTTTATATAAACTGAGTGTCTAAAAGAGTTATGAATCAGAAACATTCATTTATAGCCAAATTTCTGTAAGTGATAATGACCAAACGAATGCAAAAATATGTGGGTGGTGGTATTTGTGGTTTTGTTGTTTTTTTTTTTTAACTCCCTTTTCTTCCTCTGGCACTTCCAAATGTATTTTCTCACACCTGAGATTGTCACATCTAGAGGAAGATGCCATTCAGAGAGACTGAAAAACAGTAGTGGTGGGGCAGATGTCTGGATTTCTTACCCAAGCTGGGAATCAGTCCTGAAATACAAGCATGCATGTTCTCCCTTGGACACTTCAAAGTAGAAGTTCAGCTACATTTCACAACAGTAATTTTTGGCTGAAGCAACGAAGGTGCCAAACACCTACCTACCCTTGTGTTCCCAGACCTCCTCTTTTACAATACCCTTTACAAGAGAACATGTTGGCCCATGCCAATACAGTCATGGTTTGTTGTAGATCTCAGGTCTTACTACCATTGTTTAGAAACTGCAAAGTCCAAAATAATTATAGTGAATTGGGAAATAATTGTGTTAATAAAAAATAAAATAAGTTAAGAAGGAGAAAGAAAAAGTTAGCCAAAACTGTCACACAATTTTTGTTTTACCTATTAGAGTTTGTCTTAGGTTTGTTCATCAGGTTTATACGTGTGTATATATATATATATCTAAACAGAGAGTGAGCAAGATGTATACACACACACATGTATGTATGTAGAGAAGAAAATGTTAAGATCAGAAATCCAGAATCTAAAATTAAATTATTGCAAGATATAAGAATCAGAATCTCTTTGGTAAATTCATGAGCTAGATAATCTATCTGTAATAGCAGCTTATTATTTGCAGAAAATTTAGTCTTCTTTTTCTCAGTAATAATTAGTCTTTTCAGTGCAAATTTTATTGGTTTAGGTGCATAAACATTTCTGTGAAAATTAGATCTGGCTGGGAAGTCAGGTGTTGAAAAATATCTATGAAAACAATTTTTTAATGTGTATTTCTGATTATTTTTCCCAAGGATGTGATGGAATCACGGTGCCTGGAAATGTTCAAAGCCCATGTAGATGAGACCCTTAGTGACATGGTTTAGTGGTAGACTTGGAAGTCCCAGGGTAAAGGTTGAACTTCATGATCTTAAAGGTCTTTTCCAAAGTAGCTGATTCTATGATTCTGTGATTTAGAAGTATATCTAGAGGTTTCCAGAAACTTCCCAGATCAAAAGCTGAGCTATGTACTAAAATGGGGAAAAAATTTACTTTGTGTTTTTGCCACTTATTTTTCATGACCATTTTAGCTTTTATTTCAAATTGATGATGAAGCACTTCAGTAGAACCAATTTTTTTTTCTTTTTTAATGGAATTTTTGTCTTAAAATATCAAATGAAAAAAATTTCAATTATGTGGCATGTAAACAGTATATATATTTGATTTTCCCACAGATCCTCTGTTTGGAATGTTCTTTAGAGAATTAAATAGTTCATACAATCAGAGTGGTTATCTAAATCATGCAGTTTTCTTATTTTCTCTGTTTGGGTAAGGTTTTATAAATTGCTTTCACTTCTGCCTGAATAAGGCTTATTTTTTTCACAAAATTATTCTTATTTCACGACTGAGTCTCAGCTCCAGTCATAATTATGCATTCTCTTGACACTGTGCTCACATTAATATTTGTTAGAAGTAACAAAAATGAAGCAAAATTCAGTGTTTCTTAGAAGGGTCATGTTTGAGCGTTTCACTGTTCATTCACTGGTTCCTTGCATCTTGGCCATTGCTGCAAGTCTGTTCTTATATTTCTCTACAAAAAGCGGCGAATTAGTCAACAGGAGGCCCTGCAATTCAAAGTATGTATGGAGAGAGACTGGAAAACCTGACTCCTGTTTGTAATTATTGAAATGATTTACCTGCAATCATGTCACTTTTATGACACTTAAAAATATGCTACATCTATTTATGCAGCTAATTTCTATGACAAATGTAATTAAATTAATAGGGTAGGGTGCTAAATTCTTAGGTACCTTAAAGCTTTATGGAGTGATATCAGGTGGAAGATCTGGACAAGGAGGGGTTTGAAATGGAGCAGAGCGGTATGATCCTCAAGACCATTTTCCACTTTTATTGTTCTGGTTATATTCTAAATGATTTCTAGTGAGGAGAAGTACCAGAAAGGTTGACAGAGTCATGGAATAATTCAGGCTGAAAAGGACTTGAGGAGGTCATGCAGTCCAACTCCTGCATACAGCTCCAGTCCTTGACCTATCCAGATTGTCTTTAGAAAGTCTCTCCTCTTTTATACTGTTCTTGTATCGAAGGGCCTAAAAGTAGGCACAGTAAGGGATCTGCCTTTTCACGGTCATTATTTCCTATCTCTAACAACTACAGTAACAAAAAGATATTTTTGTTAGGCTTGTTTCATAGTACTGACTTCAGACCATCTGAACTTCTTGCCATTGGAAAAATTTCCAAAGTTTTCTTTAATTTCTAGCTGAACATCAATAATTCCTGACATTGGAGAGCTCTTCATCCATAGATATATATTTGCATAAACATGTATAGTTGCCATATCCCCCCCAGATACTCCAGACATGCACAATCCCACCTATCTGAGTCAAAGAGATCACAGGAAGACATAACTCTGTTAAAGGAGGCTGTGAAGAATGTCTTGGAACAAGATGACTAGGGAGGCGGTTTCTTTCCTGCTCCAAGTTAGTGATGGGTATGGCCTATCTGACCAGATGCACAAGCCAATGTGTAAGTTCATGAAATTGCCATCCACCATTCCTTTTTGCTGCCAGGTCAGCCTCTTCACTAAGGAATTCTTACCCCCCTGTCATCATCTCAGGCTCGAAATTAATTTTGTGGCAATCTCCAATATGAATATCTGCACAATGGTAGATCTAGTACATCCGCTGGAATTGGGAATAGACCAAGAGAAAACATCTTGAAAAGAAAACTGAAGTCCTGGATGAAATGCCTCAGAAGTTGACTTTAAAACTTTGAAAGTGACTGGGAAGAAATCATTCTGCTCAATGACTGAGTGAAGGCAAATCAGAAGTATGCATTAAATATAAGTGTGAATGTACACGTGTATATGCATATATATGAATGCACACATAACATTTGATTTTTTCTTCAATATTTTATCAGTTTATTTCAAAAAACACAGAAATTTGGATGAAATGCACTTTATTTAGTCACCTTGCAATTACAAGGTTAGATATCTTAAAAATGAATAGATAAGTCATTAATGTGGGACAGGCTGATAATATTAAACGCAAGAATTTAACTGATATGGTTCATATTATGTCTTACAGCTATAAATTGTTAGAAGCAGTGGAGTTTTCTGACAATACTGTTGTGGAATAATTATGGGATTAAAAAGCTGGAATAAGGTTATTTGAAAACTGGTGTAAGGTAATGTGAGCCAGAACTCTCAAAGTCCCTTAATAGGTGTTCTTAACTCAGCATTAATACCTTATTTAACGTAACGTGCTGTGCACTCTTTAAATTGTTAGCTTGGAACAGATTATTTATGTTGCTCTTGCATCCAAACAAGAATTAATGCCCTTATCCTATTTGACCAGAATTGTTAAGCACTTTTGTTCTTAGGCTTGTATCAGAATGATAACAAAAACATAAAATCAGCAAGCTTTTTAATGAACATGGGGTTAACTTGAAGTGCCCTGATTTACAGATATTAAAGTAATAGTCTCTTTCAAGTTATTTACTGAGGTGTTAGAAAGTTTGTGTTCCCATTCAGCTCAAACAGTTACTTTGAGAAACTGCAGTTTCTTTGTTTCCAAAGTATTAGAAAGGGGCGGTTAAGAAAGCTATTGGAACTAAATCCCTTTTTAATATTTTCTTTTTTTTTTTTTTTTTACAAACAATGATATCTTTCATTATGTTTTGAGGAAATCTGAAGTGAACGCCACAGCTAATTCACCTGATCCTACTCAGATCTTGGTTTTGCAAGTTTCTGTTGTTTTCCAGGTGTTGCCTTTATTTTTTCTCTCACAATAGTTTAGCTTACTTTTGTATATTTCATACCTGCATGACAATTCACTTGTCTGCTTTTATTACGTTTATTGGATATCCATGGTACAACTGCATTTTGCTAGCATAAAAGGAAGTCAGTACAAGTGCAGTGACTGACGCAGTTACTTGTTAGTATTTTGCTAACATGTATTATGGTCACCTGTACAGAAGACTTTCACTCCATTTTGGTTTAACTACTGGAACAAATGCATGCACTTTCTTTTCTGCTTATTCTCAGCCTAGGTTTTGCTGGTAAGAGCAACAGATACTACTGTCTGCTGTCCTGCTGCTGGTAGTTAGAGCTGTTTGAAGAAGCTAAAGAATAGGTTCATCAGGACTTACTAAAATTTTCAATCTTTATGAACAAATCTTATGTGCAGAATTTTAAGACAAGCTAAACTGTTTTTATGATTGACTTAATGGCATATCTATTAAGAACTACGTAAAGCATCTAAGTGATGACATGCTTAGATATATTCTTAAATAAAGAAGAGGAGAAGAAATGTTGGCCAGTGAAAGCTTCATGTGCATTCAAGTGAAAGGAGGAAAGGAGAAATGAAAGTTCGAGTCATGACAATGAGAAATTGCATTTCCTATGAGCACAATAAAAATGTAGAACACATACATGGAAAAATTCAGAGAGAACTGTAAGATGGCATCACTGAAATTGTCCTGAGATGAAAATTTGACAGTATTTAAGGCCGGTGGGATGAACACCAGCAGAGAGTCTGATGTTTTTCCAAGCCCTATTAGAGTACTTCAGCTTCAAATGCTCTACCGAACTTGCCTGAATATTCATAAGAATGTGATTTCTGACGATTGTTATGTTTGATAGCCCACCTCAGTCTGAATTCTAACAGGAAAGAGATTGGTGAAGATAAAGAGGAAGTATATCAGTGTATTTGAGTCTCCTACACTAGCTAATTTAACAGTTTTTATTTATAGTCTGATGTGGTCTTTCCTTGCTGGCTTGATTCTTTCAGTCCTAAAGTATGTACTGTTTATTTAATACTGCAGCAGGGTGAGATTGCCATTACTAATGTAACCTGAATGTCTGGGTTTGGGAGGATATTTCTTATAAATCAATGCAAGCTGCTAGCACTTTATATAAAAAGCATATTACTTCACTTCCTCCAAGTATAAAGGTCTTCAACTTGTTCGGTGGTTGTCTCCTTACTTCTTCTGCCTCAAGAATTATAAAATACCTAAACCCCCAGTCTGACAGCTGAGAAATAAGGGAGAGATAAATCACACACTTCTCAGGTTTGTGTCCTTCAGTTGTTGAATTCATCATTTCATGTGCCTGGTAAGAAAAGAATTTGGAAAAAAAAAAGGTATTTCAGAACTACTGTATCTCCTATATCTAATTTCAACTGGATGACATAGCTGTCTGAAACTGGGCTTGCAAAACTGTGGCAGTCCATATAGATTTCCTCTAAACCCCGAAGTTTTGTGCGGTAAGTCCTGGGACAAACTAACAAATCATGCCATATATATGTTATATCAAACAGCTTTGAAGCTCTGAAAGGATCAAGATCCAGAGATTCCATGAAGTCCCTTGAGACATTTATTTTTGCCACTGGTTGTACATGCAAAACAGTTAGATCTCTGGAGATAAGAAGTAGAATGAAAGCCTGAGGAAATAGCATCCATTTCTGAAAATGTTACAAAAAGTGACTTTGCCAAGGTCGTGCAGTAAATGGGAGTCAGACTCTATAAATCCAAAGTTTTTAGTCATGCTAGACCTCCAAAAGCAGCTCTTTCTTTCAGCTGGAGCTGCCACAAGCCACATTTGTATTCTAGATGTTGTCCAAAAGAAAGAAGAAATGAATTTTCAAATGTTTATTTTGTTGCTTTGTCTGTTTACTACACAAAATGTTGTTGCACATACGGCCCGGATGTAAAATGAGGCAGGGACTAATGTCTTCAGTCATAATGTGAGAAAACAGAGAAATAGTTGGACAGTAATTTCTCACACAGTTCTGCCATGGCAGTTCTTTCTGCTATGATTTAAGAAACTACAGGCAATGGAAAAGGTTCCCTTTGAAAGTGTTTTATATGTCAAATATAAGATTCATTTCTATACTGCTTTAATCCAAATGCCAGAGTTCTGAGCTAAACTATCAATCTGATGAGGACTCCATGAGCTTTGCCTGTCTAAACAGCTATCTCATGAACTGGAATCCCACTAACACCAATGTATAATATCAACATATTTTTCAGGAAAAGTCGACCTTAATTTCTTTGTGATCATGTGCTACAGTATTCTTTGACTTGCTTACTAGGGCTGTTTGTGAGAGGTGCATAGTATCTGCATTGTGCCTAGGTGTTATATGCTAGAACAACAGGCTGGGAAGCCAATGCTATGGGAGGGAAGAAACCCTGGAATTATTGAAGGAGAAAATTGATAGGGTCAGGGATATTTTGTGTAGAGATGCTAAGTCTAGAACTGATCACTGCTATCATCAGATATGATACTAGATCTTTTCCTCCATGAGAAATTTACTGCCTTCTTCCTTTTTTCCTTTTTTTCTTTTTTTTTTGTCATATATTTAATTCCTTTAACTTTGATGATCTCTTGCTTCTTAGATTTTAGTGGAGTGGAAACTTTGACAAGAGGACAATACCTTTCTGATCTGTGAGTAGTCCTGAAGCAAAAAGTTCAACACCATGAAGTGGCTTGACCACAGAAATTGCTGTCTGATGCTTACTTCTACTGAAACTTGAAGGTCTGCCAAGCAGCAGAGTCCATGTTTTCTAATGTTAAATGGAAAAATCTTAAATCATTGGAAAGTCTGTGCAGACAAGCAGAGATCATGTACCTGAAATATTTATCTTTTTAAACAAAAAAATCTACCTAACCTTGTGATTTACCTAAATCATGAGTAGATTATGGTTAGTCATCCATTCTCCTTCCAGGAAGGGCTTCTCACTAGCTTTCTGTTACAGGAAGGCAATTATATTCTGTGGGAACCAAATTTTTAATCATTAGAGTGCCAATGGTTAGGAAACAGCTCAACCACATCTTACTGCACCAGTTTGTCTCAATGACTTTACAGTGTCATCTGTTTCTCAGTAACCTTTTTTTAGCATGAATGTCTAAGTATGATTGTTTCCAGAAATACTGCCAGATAACGATTATTTCCTAAGGCTAATTTTGTTAGAGGAGGCCGTGTAAAGCAAGCATAGACATTTGTTTCAGAAGTGACCTCAATAGTGTTCATCAGCTCCCATTTCCAGGTACATTCTGTCTCCCAACTATCTTGCCCATCAACCTAGTAACTCTTGTAGTCAGTATGGGTATTATTTTCACACAGGCCAATTTGTCTCGGGTAAGCCAAGCTGTTTAGGTACTGATTAATCAAAACTGAGGTGAGTCACCCAGACTGAAATTACATTGACCACCCATGGGCCTTGCCTTAGTTAAATTAAGTATTTTGAAACCCACACCAGTGAAGTTAAAGCAGCTACAGTGTAAAATAGGGTCTGTGGAGATTTCCAGCAAAATACCAGGGAGAATCTCTTTTTGCAGAAGACAGTGGGACCAGAAGACCAAACAACACTTTAGGCAGGAGCAGATGTGCTTTGTATTAACCTGTAGAGGTAAAGTGCAAGAACCTTTGCTTTTCTTGAACAGCACTATGCATGTACAACTATCTATAAAAATGCAGTCATACTCTTAGACAACTAATACCATAGGTGTTTGCTATTTTTCTCTAGTGAAATCAAATAAAATAATAATTAAAGGTTCCCATCCTCTTCAAGCTTTTTTTTTAATATGCAAACAAAATGTCTTTGCAAAAATTCTACATAGGCATGGTTAAAAGAGGAAGGGAGGGATAGATTATTGCACAAGCTGTTTGAAGTTTTCTTTTGACCACAATTAAATTCAAAGATCCAATCACTGAATCTTATGCAGCAGCTTTTCTTCATGGGAAATGTTTCCTCCTTGAAAATTAGGATATGAAACACTGATCCTGGAAAATAATGCTGAACACTTCAGATGACTCAGGAAGTTCAAATATTCATCCTAAGTAGCTGGATTATAATGTATGCCTCCGGTGCACAAATCAAGACTAGGCATTTGTTAAATTTCTTAATTTTTTGCTGATTTGGATTTAGCACTTGGTTTTGGAATGAAGTGTAATCCAGAAACTGATTTTTATGTGGATTTTGGAAAAGGAACAGGAGATCTGAGAGTTGTTTTCTTTTTGTTGTACTTGTTATTTTTTGGATCAATGTCAATAAAAGTGAACAGACAGCTAACAGAGATCTGCATTCATAGTATCTTGCTGCTAAGCATGATCCCTTATATATATGTTCAGTCTGGTATGAAATAAAAACACCAGCAATGCAGAAATTTTTGTTGTTGAGGAAGTATGACAGCACATTTATGCTGTGCGGATTTTTTTGCTCTCCTAGGTGTTTAGTTTGAAAAGGTTTGGTTTTTTTTTTCTTTTGGTGTTTTTTTTTTTTTTTTTTTGTCTGCCCTCTTTAAGCAGGCAGTTCTATAAAACTAAATACTAAGTGTACTACTCTGCTGCTGGCAGATGTGCCCTGTATGACCCAATGTTCAATTCTTGTGGTTAACAGCAGTTAGGACTTGAAGCATGTGAACTTTAGCAAGACACATAAGTTTAATTGTTTTTATTGGCTTATCATAGTGTGTAATTTAAATGCAATATGATATTTGGAGAGGCAGCATATCCTGTAGGGAATCCATTCAGATGGTGAGCACAGCCATGTCTAAAATGGGATTTTTGAACACCCCCCCCCCCCCCCCCCCCCCCCAAATCCTATTCATGCCTTTGGGAAGGAAAAGAAACAACCAGGATAGATAAACAAAATATAATGGGAGGGTTAAAGGGCCCACCTTGTTGATTTTATTCACATAAATATTTCCACTGAGTTAGTGAATATACCATATCTAAATGAGCCCATTGCAAGGGGCAGGAGGGAAAGTTGTTAGATGGTCCTACTGGAAAACAGTGTAATCTTTCGCAATGGCAGAAGGAGTCCAAATTTCCTTTCTAACAGACAGGCTAATCAGTAGCAATTAAGAGGCAAAGTAGAAGACTAATAAAGTACACTTGCCACCAGTTGTCATCTTAGTGATCAATTCACACCTCCACAGCAATAACATCGACCCTTCAAGTGCTCTAATGACCCTGAATCCCTAAAGTGACGGGAGGATTAGGGCAAAGATAATGTGCTGGAAAGGTGCTAATGAAGTGGTGGGATTACAAGATGAGCTCCATCCTTGATAGACAGCAAAAGGGAGTGTTCAATCCCACTCCAGCAATGAGGTTCACATGGGTAGTCTCATTGACTTCCACATCCAGTCAGGATCAGGACCTTAATTTAATTAATTAGGGTTTTTAATTTCTTAGTTAAATCTGAAATATACAAGTGTGGCAGCTCCATTTCACGAAAGTAGCAGATACTAGGTAATTAAGTTTATTCTCCTGTGTTATTTTTCTCTCCGCAAATTGTATTTTGCAGACATTGATTGCTTGTATCATTTTAATTTTGTGCAATTAGTTTTAGAGATATTTAATTTTTTGAGTAAAATGTACACAACTCCTTTCCCATGCACATGCACTGCTTGTTTTAAGAAATGAGAAACTGCGTATGTAATTAGAATGAAATGTCATATGTTCGGTAACAAAAAGGTGTCGTCTTCTTGCTCGGCATTACAAGTGTAAATGTATATTTATAGATACTGTATGACAGGAGTGGTTTGAAGTGCTAATATGGAACTAGTATTCTTGTAGATATTATTGAATATGCATATTTTAAAATGTCCAGCGTGTTTACCAGATAATCAAAACAATCATTAAAAGCTTTCTATCTATTGTTAAATTACACTTGAACCATATCTGTAGCACATTTCAAAAGAGTATGTCAATATCAGAGTGGGGAGAAAGGGTACAACAGGCCACTTCTGGTATTTTAAGCCCCGGTCTTCATTAGATATTACTCTGCTGCTTCATTGTAGCTAATTAACTTGTATATTGAAAACCCTTTAGAATGATTTGATGTAGGGAGATTTGGGAATACATTGTGCTGGGTTTAGCACATTTATATTGCTGTAGCTGCGTCCCTGCTGTTTGGGTGCTGGAGGAGGTAACCATTTACAAATTTAGCTATATTAGAATCATTTTCAAGTGGTATAAATTCTACTGACAGCAATTTCAACAAAATTTGCTTTACTTCAGTGAAAGATGTACAGATAGATTTTTTGCTGCTTCGCACAAGAATGTCAGAGGCTGCCCTGAAAGATTAGTCTTGAGAAGGTTTATTTATTTCTGTTATTTTGTGACTTTGAGAAGTAAAAAAGTAGAGGCTTCAAAATACTGACATTAAAAAGTGGGATTTTGAAACAAGAATATTACAACTTCTTTGATCATCAAAATGAAATTTTAGATACATCTGTGTCATGCCCTCTGTTCTCCTCAAGAATGTGAATTTCCTGGTTTTTGGCTTTGCACTTAAGCACTCAAATACCTAGGTGAGCATGCTGTACAAGTTTATTCTTTTCCATATTTTATGCAATGCAGTACTATTTATAAGCCTGTAAAATATTGCACGTGTGCTAATTAACTGACTTTTCATAGAAAGCTTAACTTTCTGTGGAAAACTTGCTCTCAAGACTGAGACTGAAAACTTATTTTTCCCCAATATTAGAGAAAAAAATGAAAATTTATTGTAATACAGAGCGCAGGTGTGAAAATCCAAACACCAAATTTAAGCCAAAGAACACATCTCAGCATTTCTAAGAGAAAAGTTACAAGCAACGTGCCTGAGTACCAGTGGTACACCCATGGGGTAGCATGGACTTGAACCAGGAATGAATGGTATTTTCCAGCTTGTTAATAAATGCGTCTTTTTAATTACGTGAATTAGATTATAGTGCATTTAGGGTTATTCTTTAAAAAAAAAAAAGTAATTTCTGTTCCAGAACTTAACCTTAGCTTGCAATAGTAATTTTGAGGGAGTTGCTGTGATGTGTCATTTCTTTACATGTCAGAGGAGAAATGTTTTTCTCCTGTTTCATAAAAACTACAGAAGAATTTTGGGAGGAAACTGACATTTTGTCATTCATTGCCAGCCAGGAACAGAAGAGTCTAGCAGATGAAAGCAATACCTCCATGCCAATTCCAATCCACAGATTAAACACACCCTATGAGGAGTAAATCCTAAACTGCAGGTTTTTGCTGTGGGTATTTTTGCCTTTGGTTTGTACAGAGATCAGATTCTAGCACTTCTGTAATGTTGCTGAATTTGGTACCTCCCAAACGTGAGAGGGGTGAATATGCAATAGCAATCTTTATTGCAGGACTGTGGCCTAAAATTAATATTCAATATGCATACGTGTGAACTCTGTAATTTAAAGTTACAGACCAAGTTCTGATCTTTCTTTATGGTTGCAGCACATTGGGGTAGAGGCACTTTTATTTTACTTTGATATAGCACAGTGAGCCATTTTTGAAACAATACATGAAGTCAGTCTTTTATTTATGATTTCCTTTTGTGCTCAACAGATTGCCCATTCAAAATGGAAGAGCACGAACACTGTTGCCTCCTCAGTCACCTTGCTGTGAAGTTGTAATATAGCAAATGGTAAATGTATGCATACATGCGGGGACTGTTTTAACCCACATTTCACACTGCCATAATTGATTCATTGGTTTTGAAGAACAAAACAAAAACAACAGTCCTTGTCCAGCTGCAGCAGGCAAGAGGTAGGACATATGCTGGTGTAAAAGAGGGGGTAGGGCAGGAGACCCCTGCCCAAAACATTGGAACAAAGGGAGTGCAATTGCCTTGGCAAGGCATGGGATGACTTAAATACTCTATTGTATGAAATATGAATGGGTTGGCATTGTGAATTGCGGCATGGGGGGCTCCTCTGCATTGCCGATTAGCCACACAATTACCCAGATTACATGGGGAAATGACTAAGGTAAATAAGGCCAGCCTTCTGCCATCTCTTCCCCAGGGACAGGAGCGGGCTGCCCCAACCCCTTCCCTGATACTGGGAGCTGAAAGGGAAAGGGGTTCAGAGGAAGGGGAGCAAAGCCATAAGCCCTGTGGTTAACAAAAATAAAGATTTCAAGGGCGAAAGCGTGAAAACGTCTTTCTGGTCAAGTGATGTATGGGTATTGTTCCCTGTTACCACACAATGTGGAAATAAATTGCTGGGCCAAAAAAGATCTCTTATCCTCTCTGTCCTCCCACATTAAGGGAAACCCATGGTGATGATCACAAAAGCGTGTGGTTGGTGCAGTCTGAGTCCTGAAATCTTCTTTCTCCTCCATATTCTTGCACACAGATGAGTTCTTCTTTCCCTCTTAACCATGCAGCTCTTATGGCCATGGGTAACACTGTGAAAACTATGTTTACCCAGCCCAGGGCAGCTCAATAGTGTAAGGATAGATTATTTCCCTGTGCTGGAGTCTTAAGGCGCATATCATCAGCTGTGATCCAAAATAAACTCATGTCTGTATTGTGGAAGATCAGGCTGGAGAGACTGCACTGCCACTGCCTCAGAGTTTTCAGTCTTAAAAATTTCTCTGTTTACTTTGCCTAGAAAATCAGCAGTAAACTGAACTAATCTGCAGTGTTGACACTGCCGAAGTCTCAGCTTCTGTGGGATTTTCTCAAAAGAAGCTGTATCAGAAGTGATACAGCTATGCATATGTATGTGTTCATAGTATGAAATGTATAATGTGAAATACATATGTATACGTTATACATATTGACTTAAGCTGAGCTGTCTCAAAAGGGGAGACTTTCGTATCTTATACTAGCTTTTCAGTTGAAAAAGCTTCCGATATTTTAACATTTTGTAGCAACTTTTACAACCCCAAACTCAAGCTCTTTCTTCATGCGAAGAGTTAAACTGAAGGCACTGTGCAACATCCCATCTCATTGAAATAGTACTGTTGGTGCCTAAACTAAGATGTAGCGTCCTTGCAGGGAGGAGCCCTTATGCAAGGAGCTCTTTGATGCAAGGGATGTCCAACTCCAAGGCACTCAAAACCAGCTGGGGTCTCAAAGGAGACTACTGCTCCCTGGGTACTTTTAGAGAGATTTTGGTACCTAAAGTTGCAGTTGCTCAGAAAGTATTTAAGTGGGTTAAACTGAGACCTGATTTTCCCTGGAACAGAAAAGAAACAGTTCGAGACAATAACTGGAAGTATGGTTTGAAATGAGGGGAAAGGGGTAGTCTGACTTTTGTGAGCTTCTTCCTTTTTAGTTTTGGGTGACCTATTAACAAAATTCAGCACAAGTTTATGAATAGTTTGGCTTGGCCCAAATTTGCATTCTTCCCTAAATAAAATATTCAGCTGAAACTGTGCCTGAGACTAGCTTGGATGACTACGATGAGATTACCAATCAATAGCAAAACAGATGAAGAAATGGGCTAAGTGAATAAGAATGGTAAGCCCATTAATATTTCATGGATTTTTGTTCACAAGTATTCAAAGAGTGCTCTAGTTATGAAAATATTCACCAGTCTTAAGAGAACACAGAGAAAAAGGTGCGGCTTTCGCATTTGGTTTGATAAACAGTAAAATGTACTCCATATTCAGTGTCAGTGCTACAGACCAAATAATTGAAGGGGGGGGGGGGAAAGCCCAAATGCAAAGTGAAAAGATATTCAGAAGAACGTAAAAAATAAATAAATAAATAGGACCTGTTGCTTTTAGCAGTTCTTATTTTAAGTATTTACACTTCTAAACAGTGGAGAACCCCCTCAAAATATAATCTCACATTTACTTCTCAATTACCAGATGGAGCATTTAGTGCAGTTTGCCTAACTTCTGGTGGAAGTGAGCTCCCCTTGCCCTTTCTTTGCTGTGAGTACTGATGTCGGCATTGTAACCAATTTGGCTATTTGCATTATTTAGTATAATCTAAACTTCTCAATTTGTTCATTTCGTGCTCTAATCAGGTGAGCGTTGCTTGTTTGTCTAGTTATATGGTAATTGTATTTCACCCAGGGTTAGATGCTTGCCCATGCTGAAGGAGTCTGTGGGTTTGTGTCTGTGTGCGTGTTCTGTACAGAAGGTGCAGCCTCTTAAATAAGCTTGTGCTTTTCTAATATAATATTTCATTACATTTTTGATTTGCAAAGACATCTTAAGTGTACTGAACTTTATTGACGGTTTCTGGTTTACAGTCAAATGAAAAGTCCCTGGTTTACAGTCATTTTTGATTTCATAGAATCGTAGAATATTTTGGGGTGGAAGGGACCTTAATGATCATCCAGTTCCAACCCCCCTGCCATGGGCAGGGACACCTTCCACTAGACCAGGTTGCTCAAAGCCCTGTCCAACCTGGCCTTGAACACTGCCAGGGATGGGGCATTTGAATAATTTTTTTAAAACTCCTGCATAGCTGTCTCCATTTCCAATTTACGGGTGTCTAGAGCTTTGTGTATGGGCACAGCTTGTTACTTCTATCAAACCAAATCAGAATAGTTCAGTGGAATAGAATGGTTTGTACAAGCTGTATATTGTCTAAAAATAATGCAGTTTGCCACTGGAGTGAAATTTTGCATGCATTTCTGATTTAACATATAATTCCACTGCTTATCCAAACAGCTGCAATATTATTGGAGAGAAAAGTGCAGTTCAGATCTTTCTGTTGTTTTAAAATCCAATTCTCTACAGTATTGTTTTGAGTGCTTGCCATGCTTGTATGCTCAGGAAGTTCCTGGTTAGCCACTTGTACATATGTAGTATGCCAAATAAAAGAAGAGAAGCTTCCTAGGCCTGTTTGTTGTTTAGCAGATGCAGAGGAGGAGTATATTGATTGAGCAGGGAGAAGAAAGGGTGAATTGATCTGATAGTGAAGTGATGCATTTTTTGCTGAGAGGTGGATTTTTCTGATGGGGAAGGAACAGATTGACTTATTGGTTAATTGAAGGAGAGAATTGACTGGGAGAGCCAGTGAGAATGTGATGAATGTTAACTTCACGAAAGAAGGGTTTTGCAAATATATGCACAAATATTTATTTCTTTACTCATTTGTTTGCCTCTCTCTAAGAGGGTAAATGGAGATGGGCAGCTTCACTTTGACTCTTTTTGGAATGCTGCACATTTCTTGGACTTCTACACAATGGGTAGGCCTGGCTTTGTGTGAGACTTTTTCTCTTCTTAAACATGGCTGGAAATATTCCTGCATTAAAGTCTGCAAAAGTTTGTTGTGGTTTGGGGGTTTTCTTTTATTTATTTTTTTTTTTTTTTCCTTACTAAAGCTGTGCCTTATGCTTCAGTTTACTTACGCTGCCAGTGAATGTTCTTTGCTACTAGGTGCAACTGTTTAATCCAGGTTTGGATTTTAATGCATGTTGGGCACCTAACTCCCACTGAAAGCAATATGAACTAACTTTTTTTTTCATTTAAATAATCTTCTAAATAAACTAGATTTCAGTAGACAACTGTCTGCTTTGGTAGGACCAGAACCGCTTCCATAGGTACAGTAACTGCTCCTTAGTCCTCTGGAGAAGGGACCATGATTTGTTCTGTTTGGCTGGTGCAATGGTGGTTTTATCTGCGGCAAGGGCTTCTAAGTGCTACAGTAATAAAAACAATAATTAAAATAGTAAAAGTGACACCAACAACAGTAATAGTAGTAGTAATAAATAGTTACATATTGGTGCTATATCAATATTAATTACTCCAATACTTAATTTAATTTCTAATTAATTTATAATTAATTTCCTAATTTCTGTCTGGATGAGGCTGCCATAATTTTCATGTGGTGCCTTTAGGAGACCAGAAGTTTTCTCATTCACATTTTACATAAATGGCATAGGCCTCCAAACACTTTATTCTGAGGACCCTTACTCTTAGAGTGACCTCAAGGAAGTTTCTGTCTTCTCATTGGGAAAATTGTGATTTTAATGGGGTTAGGGAAGGAGCCTATTCAGGGAATTTTCCATGTTGTGGGACGGCAAACAGCGGAGTCCCTAGGGATCAGTGTGGTTATTGGAGCTCAGTGTTGTAATGTTACAATAATTTCCTTCTTGCAATGACATTACCCTGGGGACTGTGGGGAAACTGAATACTACAGACTCTTTGACTTGGAAGAAGCTGTCTGTCCCTTCTTCCCCTTGTACCCTTCCAGTCTGCTCTGACATGCTGCGGCCTTTTTGTGTCATCATTAGGTGAGATTCAGCTGTATTTACAGTAATGATATTGTAGGAGTGAGCTCTGAAAATAAATAATATCATAAATTTTAAACTCCTAAGGGGGGGTGGGAGGGAGGAAGGACCTTTACTTAGCAAACAATAGGCTTAGCCCATAAAAAAAAAAAAAGGAAATAAAAAAATGGCTATGCATTCAGCTAATTCACACATAACAAAGAATTCTTGGGTATGGATGGAGGGTTGCATCATTTTGAAATGCATTTAGTATTTTAAAAAGATAGGAACAGCTTTTCTTGAAGTCACTCCTTCCAGGCAGCCACATTTAAGTCTGTGTGTTGGTGAAGTAACACCAGCGGTTGGTGAGTGGGGTGAAAGGTATTTAGGGAAGTTTGTGCAGCTGGAAAAGATCTTTAAATTTGAATTCTTAATGGGAAACTTATGAACACACCAGACCTGAACAAATATTTCAGTGTGAATAATTTATATGACAATGCTACTAATAATAGCAGGCTGCTGCAATTCTACGGTATGGCTAGCAGTTTGGCTGACAGAAGAGGAGAGGTGTCACCATTGTACAATAGCCCTTGCTCTGTCTTGTACTGCCTGGGATTTCACCTTGGACTGAGCCAATCCATCATCCTGCTAAAGGAAAAATAACAGCTGGGTTTATCCATAAAAGAAAAGAGTGTGACTGAAAGATGTTTTTCTCCATTTTCCTCTGTAATAATTTACAAGTTTTCCCTTGTAGAATGTGGAACCTCAGGAAGTTTCTTCGAAAATCAAAAGCTTGCTCACAGATTGACTGTTAAATGTGCATTGTGCATTTGTCAGGGATGCTCTAAGTGGTACTGAAGCTGACAGAATACAAGCGGCAGCTGACACCGCCACTCCAGTTACAGCTGATTAAAGGATGCAGGGGTCTGGAGGCCCATCTCAAAAAAGAGGACCACTGCAAATTCACCAAAGCACTTCAAGTCTGTACGTTTTATATTGGCTGGCACAGAGTAGTCTAGCTATTGCACTTGGTAATTAACTTCTGCCTCCAATTTTGGAGTGTTTGACAATAGATACAGAAAAGAAGTTAAAAAATGCAAATGAGAATTACCTTACATTATGTATGTACATTTCATTACACACAAGTGACAGTGTAAAATGTAAGCATTATGTATGTTAAACCTCAGTGTATGTTTCAGAGCCATGTTTCAGTGGCTCTAAAGCATGACACAGAGCTTGAGATTGGGTGCACTCCCAGCCTTCTCCCTATTTCCACACCAAGCCACATACATTGAGTCCTTGCAGGCTGAGCATGCTGGCTGTTCAGCTTGGGAGCTCTTCCATAGGCCTGGTAGCCACAGCATTCAAGCACAGCTAGGGATCCAGTGTGACCTAACCAGACCCATTAAAAAAAATCTCAGTATCAAAGAGTGTTTGGCAGTGTCTGGAAACAAGACAGAGCACATCTCCTGCTCTTCTGGATGTTCTTATTTACAACTTCCAACAGCTAGCAAGTACGTATTGCCTGTGTATGCTGTACGTGCCTTGCGCCTTAGCCTATGCTGAGTAGACATATAATTGCGGAAATCTTCCTCTCTGTTCTGTCCCAGGTCAATTTTACATTGCAGGTATTTTTCATTCCTTCACTAATGTGAAGGGAACATCCCAAACAAATATCCCCTCCCAAACATGGGTAATAAGATATACCACTTTTGGTGGTTTTTTTTTAAGTTTTACTAAAATCAGTAGAGAATTTTCCTTGCATTATTTCTACCAGGAGCTTCCTATTAAGCAAAACAACTGCATTTCTCTCTTCTGCACTAAATTTCATTTTTGCTTTATTGGCACCAGAGGCCAGAATCTCAAAACTACTGGTTAAAGAAAATCCATGCAATCTTTAGAGCACTTTAGCAAGGTACTTTTAAAAAATACTTGAAAATGAATCACAGTGTGTGGCTGAGTAATCAGAACTGCAGGCACAAAATATAGTAAGTCAAGTAGTGGATGTTTGTTAGCATTTTTTTTTTCTACATTAATCCATGAATGTATTTTTAGAATTGCTAAATGTTTAAAGTTCCAGACTGAGAGCTATTCTTAGGGTGATATCCTCTCTTAAGTTCAGGTGATACTTTTGATCTCCATTCTCATTCACCTAACTGGAAAAAAGTTTTTTTTCAAAAATGGGTATTTGTTGAAAGGAAGACCCACAAGATGTGCCTACAAATAAAAGGAAGTAAGAAGACATATTTGTCCTGAACCCTTAGTGCTGGGAAGTTGTTTATAATTAATTTAGGCAAACTGTTGAGCAGTGTACCAGAGTATCAGCAGAATCTTTTCATAGTCCAAGTCCTCTTGCTTTGATTTTTAAAAGGCAGCCAGTGAGACCTGGGATCTTTTAAAGTGCAGAACTCAAGGAATTTGCTGATTTCCTTCCACTGGGCAACAAAACAAGAGCCCTACATAAGGGTATTACACTAGGTAAATATTTACATCCATCTATCCACATATTTAGGTATGTAGATGAATGTATGTGTCTGCATGTATTTTTTCAAGTACATACACTTATTAAGTGTATATATACATGTATATATAAGCTTATGTATATATGAAACATATACCATGAATACAAACATGCATACACATGTATACACTCCCTTTGCCTCCCGTTCTCGCAGTCTTCTTTGAAACGGTCTTTATTTGTTTTAAATCACTTTAAAGATCTGCTGGACCTATTAAATTCTGCCTCTGATGGTATTTCAAACTTAGCTTAAATTAAAGACAATACAAAAAAAAAATTAGAATGCTAGCAATAACAGGAGAATATAATCTCCACTACCGGAACAGTTATAATTTTTTATAAACACAAAATAAGAGATATAAATTAGAATCTACACATTAAAAATGGGCCCTCTCCGAAAGGGACACCATGATGTTTTGACTAGATAAGGACTGCCCAAATAAGAGAGGATAAAGAGAGTGCATGTGAGAGAGACTGGAAAAGAGAGAGTTTAGGAAAGCAACTGTGCTCTGCAGAAGTAGTTCAGTTTGCATAATTTATTTTAAATATGGATCCTCTCTGGTGTGTGAGTACTCCCTCCCTCAGCTTCCGTCTCCCCCCCCCCCTTTTCTTTTAAAAATAGGAATTTCTGTGCTGCTTGCATTCCAATCTTCCAGTTCAAACAGGGTGTCTGGCGGTAGTTCAGCACCTGTGTACTTGACTACTTACTGCTGATGAGCCTTGCTTGCCGGTAATCTAGATTTATGGTAAGTCTACCCTTTCCCTCCATCTACAAGGTCCAGGGACATTTGAGTAGCCAATCTGCCCTTAAATATGTCTCTGAGGAAATGGTGCTAATTAGTAGTGGAATTTACAGCCTTCCATTTTATTGACTTGTCCTACTTTCTTCGATAATTAACTAATGAGTAAAGTAATGAGCTATGTTAGTCAGTCATGATGTTCAATTAAACAGCAAATCAATTATTGAAAATAGTTTTGGACAGCTCTTGTGTCGTCACAGGGATTGTATGTGCGTATGCATGTGTGCATGTATGTTTCAAATGTGTGCCCTAGATACAGCAGCATTCCTCCCAGAGGGCACTTGGCAGAAAGGGAGCTGTGTGATCACAGCCAAACCCAAACAGCAGTCCCTCTTGCCGACGTTGTCCACCTTTATCTCCTCTTTGCTAAATAGTGCCCTGATGTTGCATCTTACTGAGCGGAGCCTATTTGCAGGGAGTCGGCAAACCTGAGAAAGACAAGACTGCTGTAAAACAGAGTGTTTTTCATGATGGGAAGGTTGGCAGAAGGAAGTTAGGAAGCAGGCATGCCCATTCATTCTGTGACCCCTCTGCCTCCTCTCTTGGCTCATGCAGCCTTTCCCACCAGTGAGCAGGGTCAACTATCCCAGAGCCTGGCATTTCAGCAGCGGGAGCTAATACACAAATATTAGTCCTCAGAGCCCTGTGTCTCTTCTGACCACAGCAATACCCAGGTGCAAGGGAGAGGATGGCAGGGAGTTAACAACTTTTCCCCTCAGGGCTTTGCATATCAGCTTGAGTAGCAATTGTCCTTAGGAAGAGGCTTTCTGGGCCGCAACAGGTCAGGTCACAGTTTGCCCGGGCAAAGCAGTGACTCTGGGTCTGCCCTCAGTCCTTACAGCATAGATGACTTTGTTTGGCTGAGGGAAGATCTTTTTTGTCAGGATGGGAAATAAACTTTCATTATCTCCCTAATGATGTGAATGCAATTTTGCCTAGGAAGTGTAGAGGGCAGTTCCAGCAAAGAAAGCTGTAGGTGACATAATTCGGTAACTTGCCAGCTCTTCAGGTTTAACTATTTGAACTTTTTATCCTTCCTGTTTCCTTCAGGTCTTTTGTTTCATCTTGTCTGCTGCACTAGCACTTCTATGCCTGCTGCCCATAACTGTGCATGCTTTCGAGCTCGTCCTCTGTAACAGCAACAGCTTGTTGCATTTGCTGCTACTTTCAGTACTTCTTTCGGCATTAAAGGGTACCATGGCATTATTCCCACATAAAACAAGCAAACCTGTCCTGAAAATTCAGCAGTCTAGGAACAACTTTTACAGTCCTACACTTTAGTCATACAAATAAGAAATTTTGACTCGACCTTCAAAAGACAGCTGTGCTTTGGGCAGCAGCGGTTTTTAGAGGTGCCAGTGATATTGCTTTAAGCAATAAAAATGTCAAGGTTATTAGAGGGAAAATTTGGGCTGGGCTTAAAAGTTTAACATAACATTATCACATACACTGAACCAGAAATAACACTCAGAGAGACTTGCTGTGCTCTCACTTAGTATTGTTTGGGTCACAAAGTTGCATAAATAGTGCCATGCTGTGCTAGTAGGCTCTGTAGTCATACAAACGAGCCACATAATCGTTTGCTGTTAATAATAGTCATCATATGATGATTTTTTTTCCAAAGGTAGGGAGCATGGAGAAAGCTCCCCCGTCATCTAAATTCAGAAGGAAAAGCAGGCCAGTGAGCAAGCTGCCTAAATATGGAGAGAGGAGCCTGAATATGTTGGCCTTAGCCATCCAATTGAGTTGCAATTCATTAGAGAAACAACAAGCCAAAACGAATCAAAGGCAGTTAAAAAAAAAGGCAACATAAAGTTTTCATTTCCAAACAGTTTTAATTCACTGTTTGTGCTCTTTACTGAGAATATACAAGAAGCACAAACATTCCCATATGAATTAAATTACAATTTACATATGAATTACATTAGAAATATGAGCTACACTAAAGAGATAATTAGTGCTGTCCTGGGTTATGTGAGCACAAACAAAATTAAATAAGAACAATTTCAAAGCCAAGTTTTGCTTTGCCTTTTCAACTAAGCTGGTTTAATCAGTGATAATGACTGAAATAAATCCACTACATATAAAACAACACACCATATCATGCTGTATGAAATGCTATTACTAAGTCCCGAGCCTTGGTAAACCACACAGTCTAACAGGAGTTCAATGTCACTGATATTATGCTATAGAAAATTTGCCACTTTTGGGTGCTCAGTGTGGAAGGTGGTAGTCTCTGGGGCTGGCAAGGAAGGAGGACCCACGACAGGCCAACGTCACTGTGCTGCTTCAGAAAGAGTAGGAGCAGGGGGATTGGAGGGCTATAACGGGGTGTGTAAGGTTTTTTAAACCTTACATATGAATGAGGGAGAGCTGCCACAGGAAAAAAACACCAGTGCTAGCAGAGAGCAGTGGGAGGGAGGGGAGCTGGAGGGGAAATTGGGGGGAGGAGGGACAGGAGAAAGTGAGAAAGATAAAAATATCAAGCAGAAACAGACTACCTATGCATCAGTGCTTCAGTCCCTAAATAGAGCTATGGTTTATGACTACCTTGCCTAATGAGCTAAACTCTGGTGACCATAAAACTGAAATATAATTATGACATTAAAGATGCCTATATTTGAACTTAATTATTAATTAATTTAATGAGAGAATAGGAGGTTGTAAAATTGCTAATTAAACGGCTCTGTAAAACTGCAGACGGCAGAGGATTTACCAAATGATGAATCCCACAACAGTATTTGGGCTATATCAATATTCTATTAATATACAGTATGCCAGAGGTACTGGCTAGTACGCTACTCACAGTTAAGCCGATGTGACAGGCATACGGAGTGAAAGAAAATGAAGGACATAAAATTCCAGATGACAGCAACCTTGAAGACGATCTCTGCCCCCACCTCTGTGGCAGTTTCTGAAATCAGTTAAATAAACTCAGAAATGCAGGATAAAAATCAATCTTACCATCACAAATGTGAATAAATTGGCTTGAAGAAAATGACCCACCTATGGTCTTAGGCACCGTGGTGTTGTCGCTCTCTGCTTGCATGTGGGAATGGTCAGAGCTAATCTGGACTTAAGTGCAAAAGAACGGGAGGGATGCAGCATGAGTGTGTGTGTGTGGTGTGTGTGCTCGCATGTGGAAGAGAAGCTGAGCAAGAGCAAAAAATAACTGTCCCCGTGTGATTAGTGATATTAAACTCAAGTGAACCTTCAGGGGCTGAATTTGAACCTACGGGGGACAATTTTAGAGCTTCCCACACTCCACTATCATCATGTGAGGAATTTCACTGTAATGTTTGAATGGCAATGCCACTTGGATGACATTCATTTAAAAATACAGAGGAAGAGTGCAGGAAAGTGTTTTCTCTTAGTACTGAGCCTAATTTGAGAAGCATGAAAAGAAAATGCAGGGTATCTCACTGTGCATGTCTTCAAATGTCAATCATGACTAATTACTGGGATAAAAGCAGAAGGAAAAAATTAAGTATCCCTTTGTAGTTTTGTAGGAAACAATGAAATAACCACTGGGCAGTGTAACAGAAAAACACCAGTAACACTAGGTTAAAATGCAGAAGGAATGTTTTAGTATTTGCACAAACCCTTGAAACTATTGCTGCCTTGTGGCATAGCTTTTTATTTACACATTTTGGTTTTTAAATGTCCTGTTGACAGCCGCAAGAAGCAATTTGGCAACAAAGATCAAAGACATGATATCGAGAAAGTAGGGTGGGAAGAGACTCACCCCCACTTTGAGGAAAACAACACAGTCATTACAGTAACATCTCCCATTTCTGGAAAATGGATGGAGGATCTTGAGGCTAAGGACAGGAGCTGTGTTCCCAAGTCCTTTGTGAGTTCTGAAGGAATTACATAAACTTTCAGTGCCTGAGTTTCTGCTTTCTAAGCTAGGAATAACAGCAGTTTCTTGCCACTTATAATTGATATTTCAGATCATTAAATAGAAGCTTGCAAGTAATTTCTGAGAAAGTGATCTTTAGAAGTCACTTTTTATTGACTGGTTTGGGACAAGACTTTAGAAAGCATCAGTTCTTGCTTGGGTTTGGTTTTTAATATCCATCCTGGGACATATGAACAAGGTAATTTTAAGGAGCTGTGGACTTCACATGATGGTCTTGTTTGCCTTATCTCAAATATTAATACAGTTTACAGTCTCTCGATACTCAGAAACCTCACTGGTGGGTTTTGTATGAGAATCTGCAGCTAAAATTGCTGCTGCTCTAAAAAATCTTGATCCCAATTTGGAAAAGTACTTTGGCTGGTTTCTATCTTATAATCGGTACAATTAATAAATATGAAAGCTTCTATGCATTTATTATTGTTGTATCATGCCCTGCAATTTTATAGATCCAGTTTCTCAAGAAGTGACTTCTTTTACCAGAAACAAAACCAGACAGATTTCTTCTCTTGTGCAAGCAGCTATCAAGCCTGCCCCTTGACTGTAGGCTTTTGTGAGATTTGATCTGTGTTTCACTCACTCAGGTTTCAGTCCCAGCAATTAAGTCAATGAGTTAAAAGTTGGAACTGGTGGGTTTTTAGTGAAAGTAAATGCCAAATGACTTGTCATCACCACGTTGCAGGTTACGCATGTCGAGCATCACAGAAATTGCCTCTTTACTTCCCCCAGAGCTAACACGGTAAACTTTATTTCTGGTAGGCTGCACTCTTTGCTAGAGAAATTCAACCTGCAGCACAGTGGATGGCTTAAACAGAAGAGAAAAAAGGACAGGAAATCTGGGAGTGCTTTTATCTCCAAACTTACTTTGATGCAGCCATTGCAGACAGCTCCCTGTGAGAAAGAAATATTTGAGAAAGGATAAGTACTGGTGAGAGTTATTGTCAAACCAAAAACCTATTGGTTGTTTTTGGTGATGCTTAACTGCCACGCAGTTATGAGGAGATCATGGGCAGCGACCTCCTCATTGCAAGGAATGTGAGAGATCCATCTGACAGCTCTGAACCTGAAGTTCATGGTCTTCTTTGTGAGACTGATCACTACAGACCCTGGGAGAAAATGATTTTGCTACCTTGCTCTGCTCTGAAGGAGGAGGCTGGTCACTCACCTGATGGTGATCATAGGGTGAGCAAGGCAGGTGTCTCTCGGTACCAGCCGCCATGGTAGCAGTGCTGCTCCCAGCCTTGTGTAGTAATCTGGTTGCCATTTATGTATGTCACAATTTGCAAACCTCTGAGATTCCTTAACGTTCCTTAAACATTATGGGTAAAATCCATCTCTGTCCCAGAGCTAAATGATGCAGTTGACAGGGTAAGATAAGGTGTGTTTAACTACTACTGGTGTTGCAGGTGTTTGCCAGGCCCTCACTTCAATATGTATGAAAAGTATGTACAAACCCAAAGCTTTCATTGATTTGATTTAACTCTAAAGTATGTAAACTGTTTGTTTCAGTCATGATTTAAATCATTAAGGAGGTTTACTTGGTTAAAGTTATCTGTTACTCTTGTTTGCATTTGTCCTTTTTTGTTTTTTTTTTTGGTGGGTTTTTTTACCCTTTGGAATTATTTCCCTTTTTCATTCAGTTGGTGAGCTGTAATATATGTGAGTTAATATATCCTACAAAGTAAGCTGCCCATTTCATGTATTTGTCACTGACCAGAAGGATACTTTATATCTTTGTCCATTCAGTAAACAAGCTTTTTAATTTAATATCATTTAACTTTTTAATTCTTTACATAATGTTAGAATATGGTGAATGCTGTACCTTCTTTTCATTGGGTGAAAACTATTTTTTCATTGGCATTTGCGTTAAAAGCTATTTATATAGAACTCTCAACATCACTACAACTGCAGGAAAAAACACTTTAAAATAGTTCTCAGTAAGTAAATAAAGCTATCTTAAACTTGATGGTTGTGCAGAAAGAAAACATATATTTACTTAAACATATTTTTCTCATTTATACTAAGCATGTTAGATAAAAGAAATAGTTGAACCAGGTGTTTCTGTTCATAATGTCCATCAAGGCCTTCAAAATGGTAAAGTTTAACCTGTTATATCTACTATATGCATAATAATTGAAAACCAAACCCAAGCTCTGTTTTACTGTTGTTTTCACTTCCAATTGGTTTCTAATGTAGATTGATAAGAACTAACTGAACACTTTGAAATGAAGAAAAATAAATTTTGTAATTCCTGAAAACAAAAATTCTGCAGTCAAAAATGCCAAACTGAAATAGAAATGCAGACATTATATTTTAATACTAATTTCCACAAGATCAATGTTTGACTTGTTTTCAAAACCTCAGAGTGATACTAGCACTGCTTAAAACAATGGGTCATTGCAATGCTAAAAGGATAGAGAAAAGACAAGGCACAGTAATAAAAACGTAAGTTTCTTTATAGAGCTGGAGGTCTGCAGATCTGAAAGTTATAGCCTGAAAATAGAGGATTGCTGTATTTATCAAAAGACAAGAAAATTTGCACTAGTACCTGTTATTGCAATCTTTCTTTAAATCAAAAAAATGACAGAGAATGAATATGGTAGGAAAAACATGGATTTTACTTTTCCCTCTTAGGAAAACATGCCAATTATGATATTTGGTTTGAAATCTGAAAGATGTTCTCCCAGGTATGTGCATCAGCAATATGGCATAAGTTTGAATTGGAATTAACAATTCTTTAGTTCCCCAGGGTGAAAATAATCAAGATAGCTCCACTAACAGAACCAGGTTAGCAGTGGTGAAATACATAGATATTTTTCAGTGCACAAGTATCAAATATATCTGTGCAGCAGTAGGATGCTATTTTTGTCAGATGGCTTATGATTACAGGACATGGGGAGAAGAAAGAAATCTTATTTTTTGTTAGTTATGCACAAGACCACAAGTTGTTCTGGAAGAAAGATAAAGGAGACAACTTTGGGGTTTGCAATCTAGAGAAAACTCATGCTTTTTATTTTGACAGTAGATTACACCTTTGTTTTAATCTCTCTTCTCGGCTCTCCTCACTGTTTATTTATGAACAGTTTATGAACTTCTCCATACCACAAATTAGATAATTATCATAAACCCTCCTCAAACGCAAGTGTGTAGAGAACCACAAACAGATTTCAGCTGCTGAAGCAAGCTGCCATGACCTCTGTGGATATTTTTCTGCAGGGAATTACACAGCTTTTCAGATGATGTCACAAGGAAGGTTGAAGCCTGGCAACCCTTCATGTTCTTCATGTACTAGAAAAATCTAGCTGGATACTTTTCTTTTGTTCCAAATCACAAACCAGGCAAGTATTATAAACAAGAATGAGTCAGTCTTTCTGCTCCCAAACTCCAAATGTGTTAATCTTTTCCTTACTTTGTCAGCTTTGATTTTGTTCTGGAGAAAAAAGAAGGTAAGAAAGCAGCCTGGCTCAGGTTGGCTGCACTCTCCTGCAAACCTAAAGAACCAAGATCTAATCTCTCCCTCCCTTTTCTAGCACTTCAAGTCTTCTCCACACAGGAAGCTAAGGCAGATAAGACTTTGCTCTAGCATTCAGGAATGGTTGTCCCACAAACCCTGGGTGCCTGGCAAGGCACTTCACAGCATGCTTTGCTGCATTAGCATGCTTTGGCTATGGTTTGTCCAACTGAGGGAAGCCATCAGAAATAAACTCACCCTACAGACAACCCAGGATAACACTTGAGCCTATTTTTTTATTCCTTCTCATGGTTGTTAATTGTGTTATGCTTGAAAGCAAAACTTGTTACAACCCCAGTTGGTCAGAAGAGTGTTTAAAAACTGTTCTAAATACAGTTCGCTGTCCTAGATTTCAGAGGGAATATTCATATAGCTAAAACTACATGCCTGTTTAAGTGCCAGACTGCATTTATAAGCAAATTTTAGTCTTTAACCCCACCTTAATCTTTAGGGCTTTTTCCTTTTATTTTGTGAAATTAGATAATTCTTATTTGCTGTATAAAAAGCTTGACTTCTATATTAAAGGCTTACAGAGGAAGCCATGGCCATGCATGACAAATGTTAAAAAACCCTAATAAAAAGAAACAGCAGTATAAAAACAATATGGAAAGATGTAAATCCTAGCTATAATTAAAAAAATAAATCTAGATATTACAAAATTGCCTTACCTGCACATACATACACTTTGAGGCAATGTTTTCTTCTGAAAGAAAAATCTGAATGTAGACTTCATGATGTAATTTAGGTAATATTGCCTGGAAAAATAACAACTGTCTGTTTTCAGCAGATCCATTTGAGGAACTAAGGGTAAAAAGGCTAGCAAAGCATCTCAGAAGTGCCGGTGTGACAGCACTAAAAAAAAAAAAAAAAGCACTGTGAAGAATTAAAGGAAGAGATCATAATGTCACCTTATTTCTTATAAGTACAGATGGCTTGAAGAAGGAGAGGAAGGTAAAGGTGCACATGTCTTCTGTGAAAGGTTTCTAATACCCGTGATATGATTGATTCATCTCTGGCTTCAGCTTTGTGGGGTCTGTCTTTGTGAGAGCAGTCATAACAACTGGGAGATAAGTCACTCTGTATTCTGGGATGAGGGGGGAGAACCCCCAAAATTCTCAAGTTCTTACCATTAGCAACAGAAGAGATGCCTGACATAGTAAATCAATTTGAAAGGATTAAATAACAATTTTGTCTTTGCATTATGAAAAGTAATATCCCATCTGGTATGAGTTTGCTTTTTGTTTACAAATGCCTTAGTTTGAATGAAGAATAGAAAAAAGAGTTACTGCTCATTCCCTCAAGCAAATGGGAAACCCAGCTGATGATAGTTCTCCATCACAGGCAGGGCAGCAGTATGTCACTTATAGCTGGCCATGGATGTCTCCTTAGATAGCTCCATGTATATGCATGCACTTGGCCATACCTAAGCTTTTCTGGTGACGTGCACTCCCTTCAAACATAATCTCATTTTGTTTTGATGTATCTTGTCACAGTAACATGGTCTGTCACTGCATCAGCAAATTATATTAAGACACATGACAACAGCCACCTAATATGACCTCACTCTTGCCCTACTTTGATTTAGTTCAATCATTTCTGGTGACTCGGGTGTATAAAAGAATTCCCAAGAAATGGCTGAAAAAAACCGCTGATCACGTGGGTTGCATACACATTTGGGAATATCAACTGCAGTGTACAACTGGGCAGCACAACTTCAAGTTACACAAAGGATTTAAGTCATGTATCAGAAAGTATATTTCCTGAGACCATACCAACCCTAACCACAGGTTTAAAGACTTATTTTTTAACATGTTGTCTTCCTAAGGGGTCAAGTTTCAAACTGCAACCCACAAACAAAACATTAAAGATAATAATGAGTCAATCTAACATCCTTGCTGTAATCAAGGAGAAGGAAATGTACATGTGTATACATGGTGAACAAACATAAATATTACGATTATAGTAATGCTAACACAGATTCTCCTGCTCCACCTATGCACTTGTGATGTCAATGCCATTTACACACACGTTTATATTCACATTAATAGGAACAAAATTTATTCTATTAAGACAAAGGAGATAACGAATCAGTAGTATCAGTTTCACATTCAGGTCTCAATTATTTAAGTCACCTTTGGGAGTAGTTTAAGAGCAGAGGGTCTAATTCTTATTTACACTAATAAAACAGGAATGTAAAATAAACAATTGTGTAAATTACATATAATCTGCCCAGCCTGATACAGAAGGGACAATACTATAAATTAGAAGGTGTCCCAGAAGCTCTCCCTCTGCAAATTAATTAATATATCAACATTAGCTGCAATCTAGTTATTCTCTAAACAAAAATGACCTAATGTTGTAAAAGAAAGGAAGTATCTTTCAAACTGCTTGGCTTAAATACAAGAAAAAAACAGTGCATCTATAGTTCCTCTTCTCTGTTTTTTTGCACTTATATCAGTTGGTCTAATTGAAAGGCATTGGCTTTCTCCACGTCTTCTTTCTCTCTTGTCTCTTTACATCAGCACAGCAACAAGAACATTGCTACCATAAAAGTATGTGTTACATTTCAAGAATGCAGCAAGAGAGAAAATTTTAACATTCATTTTTCCTTTCCTTCTCTCCCCATGCTCCTCAAGCTCTTTTGTATTGCCACTTTTTCCTGCCCTCCTTATAGTGAGGTTTATTTCTGCTCCAGCAATGCATTTTAGAGGTGGGTGGATCACAGTTGTGTGTTAAATCATGAACAAAAGCAATCTCTCTCCTTTTCCTTCTCTCCCCCTTTTGTGTTGTCTGTTCTTTTTACTTAAACATAGCTTCTAGGTTAATGATTCATTCTTCTAAGAGGCTGCTGTGCCTACCAGATTATACTGTAAAATCTGCCATTCTGTTTATGTTTAAAATACAAGATTAAAGCAGTGGTCATGCTGAGGGAAATGGTTCTCACACATAACAAGAAAGGATCAATCCATGTCTGCTGAATCCAAGCTGTTTTAACAGAGGCTGCTGTTTTGGTGTGCTGCCAGACCCTGAAGAAATACTTTCGAGCTTTGAAACTTGGTAGCCATTCTTGCACTGAGCAGAGCAAGGACCAGAAATAGGGCTTATCACACACTAATGTACCTTTGAAAGTTACAGCAGCCTAGCTGTCTGTGAATTGCAGGGAAAGCACTTGAGAAATAAATTACTCAGTCCTAATGGGAAGTGAAAAGGTGAAAAAAATTATTATAAAGTAGCCTGTATGGTGCCTTTAAAAGTATCTGGGGCTAGGAACTGACAACTGGTACTGTGGATCCGATATCCAGGTCATGTACAGACAAATTATCTATGGCAATAACGCCTTTTTTTTTTTTTTTGGTGTTGTGCATTAGCATAAAGGCAGATCAGAGCCAGCATTAGTATATTCTTTTTGTTACTATAGTGTGACTTGCTCACCGGATCAAATAGGTTGATCCATAAAAAGTAGTTGAGTGTGTAATGCCAGCCAGGTTTTAGATTTGAGACTTGTATACACTTGAAAATTTGCAAAAATAGCTCCTTTGAAATAATTGCTCTGGAACAGCTATTTGGGCAGAAAGCTGTAGGGATATTTCTCAACCATTTTAGATTAGTTATCTCAGTAAATTTCTAAGTATAGACAAGCCCTCTTGATGTGTCCTGCCAGATGAAGATTGTTCTACTCAATTAGCTCTCATTAAGGAAAGCAGAGAGGGATAAAAGTAGATTCTCATTAAGTATAAATTTTCATATTTATTAAGCAGAGGTGAGAACATACAAATTCAATTTCACATGTATTTTTTACTCACTGAGTGAAGCAGGCCTCCTAAAGAAGCCATGAGCCTACTCACTGGAGACTTAAGCCTGTCTGAAAAAGGCTGGTGTTTGAGGGACCCAGGCTGATGAGGACACTGCCATTCTAGGTGAGGGTCTGAGTTATTATTATGAATCACTATTGCAAATTTATGATGATTCCAAGGAAAGGTCATTGTGGAAGCATATTTGTTGTTTTTTTGGTTTGTTTTTTATTTTTTCTCCCCGAAATTTCTAAGTTTGGATTTTAAGCAGGACAGGAAGAAATTTAAAATAAAAGGCAATACTTTCAGAGGCAGGGAGCGAAAATGCCCTAAATCTGATGTCAGCTTCTCCATAAAAGTCAGAGTTGCACAAAAAAGCTGACATCTCCTTCAACTGCAGTGTTTCAAGCAGTAGTGCATTTAAGTACCAAGAAATCAGAGTTTGAGTAGGAAAACCAGACCTTCACCCGCTGTATCTGTGAATAGAAAACGCTATTTGGTACTCGGTACAGTCCTTGGCAGTGCTGTGCTGAAGTTGCTCTCCATGCTTGCACTGCTGCCGTGACCTTCCCCTGTTCCAGAATACCGTGTCTTAGAAAAAAAAATTCATAATTATTTCTAAAACCCCATGACCAAAGAAATTGCTACATGCATATGGATTAAAAGCTAGACTGTTTATTATACATATTCAGATCCTAATTGGACATAGATTACAATCCAGGCCAGACTAAACACTTATAATTTACCAAACCAGTGCTGGCTATAAAGAGAGAGTGAAATAAATGTTTAATATATCCTATATCATCTTTCTCAAAATGGTTTCTATTTGTCATCTGAGTACCTAATCAATGCAACTACACATAAAATCCACAGATTTTATAGTCCAGTAATAAGTACATGCAAATTATGTTGTCATATAAGCATAGTGGCTCAAAAAGATGTATAATACCTATCAGACTAGTTAGCCGTTATCTTAATTATGAAAGGATTATCCCTGTAAAGGCAAGGTCGTAATATAATAGGAGTTGTGAAATATGAACAATCTCTAGCTATGTTTATCATTAATTCAGACTGCACTTATATTCCCATTTCCCCTTTTCTACTGTTTATTTTTGTTAATGTTTATGTGTCCCTTTGTAAGCAGCAATATGGTACAGCATCCCATCAAATGCACTATGAAAGCTCCAAAGAGCCATCCTAAGTATATTAATCCTCCATAAAAATAAATAAGCTATATGAGAGAGAGCATTTCTATAAGGCTTGAGTGTTAGTAGTGGCAGCTGGAGCATGATGTGGTGACAATGTGTGCGCCAACTTTGAGATTCATGCGTGAAAAAGCTCTTTGTAGTAATTTTTTTGTGAGATGGCTTTTGTTGGTGGATTTTTTTTTCCTCTCCTAATAAAGATTTTTCTGTAATAAAGACACTGTGAAAGTCAAAAATGCCTTCTGAAGGGTCGGCAACAGATAGGGGAGCCTGAAAGAGATCAGGTCACACACAAAAGATGTTTCACAGTTTTAACTTTGCAAATACAATATAGAAAAAACAACAAATAGAAGTAAAACCCCATCTCTTCCTAACATTACATTTGCTCTGATGTATTTTCTGAAAGCCGCCCAAGTATAACTATTTATTTTAACTAAAGTAATCAAGATTAATGTCAGCAGTTATGACACACGCTGTTTGCTAAAGAACACATAGAACAATTGCTCAAGGCAAGCTTCATTAAGAAATCAGATAAAATTAGTAAAACTGATTATATTTCAAAACTCAGCAGTGGCAGCAGCTCAAATTGCCATTCAGGAGTCTCCAATTAACACAATTGGTCTTGTTCACAATCAGCTTTGTAATCTCATTAGCCTATTATATTTTAATCATTGGGATAACTGCACAACAAAACTTATTTTATTTTTGCACTGACTGTTGAAGGCAGAAGTAAACATACAGCATACTTTTTCTTTCTCTTTTTCTTTCCTTTCCTTTTATTTTTTTCCGTTACAGAGAACAATGCAGACTCCTTAGAGCATTATCCTGGTTACACGTTATTACCACACACTCCGTCAGTGTTGGGGAACGCTGACAGCAGGCATCTAATTTGGCATTAATTGGCAGGGGACTAATTGTATAACTGACATTGTTAGTGAAACTTAAGAGAGTGTAAGGTAGGGACAGTACAAAGCATCAGAAAAGAGAGGGAGTGGAGAAAGAGCAAACAAACGCCTGCAGACGGCTCTGTGGACACACGCATATAACTCGTTTGCCTCCTTGGTGTGCTGCCTTGTTTCATAAATGTGTTCCAGAGATATTGGCCCTTGTAAAAACACAAAGTCTTTCTGTCCTTTAGGTACTGGCAGTCTGCAAATACCTACAATACCAGTGTTTCATTGATATTGAGTATTGCCTGCTGCAATGAGATTATGTTCTATTGATGGGAACTGGGGTGTAACATAGCCATCTACAGAAAGCAATAGGTTGCCCTATTTTCAAGCTGAAAATGCTATGTATTTTATGAACTGCCTCTATCTTGCACACCAGGGATGTCTCTGTGGCTAAAGCCATAATAGGATTTTCCTAAATGATACAGAAATACAAATATTCTGACTGAGCACTTTTCTGGGCTCGTCTTATTTACCAGCAAGCTTTGATACAGCATTTTGCTTCCATCTTTTAAAGGACATTTTCAATTTCCCATTTCCCTTATGAGTGCTTCCTGTAAAGGTGTCAATAACCACTAATTGCGTTCTGCTTGGCCAGTCTGCAAATCAAAACAGCAGAGGCAGCAAGCCAATATGCATTCAAATCCCGTTACTTGGCTGCCTCATTCTCAACTGGAAAGATACGAAAAGGCAAATATTCATACAATTGTATGCTGGGAAATTCAGATCTCCAAAGATACCTATGTGGCTACTGTTAATTCCCAGACTTTTATTTTAAGAGGGTTACTGCTGAGGTATTTCAATGCTCTTTCTTTTATCCTCAGTCTAGGAAATGGTGTGTCTGAGATCAGAGCAAATGTAAAAGGAAAGAGCTCTGCAGTAAGAGCAGAGGGTATGCAATAATTAAATTAGGAGCTTGTTTCCATAGGCAGGCAAGTGACAGAACATGGTGATTTTACAGTATTGGTGGCCTGAGCAAGTGATGGGTGGGATTTAACTGCACTGAATATCATACAGTGAAAGAAGTAATTGATTTGATTAATTTTGCTCCTGTTTCATGACTTACATGTCAGCAGAGTGTTGATTTTCTTAAATCGATTGGTCATGCCAATGTGTTAGTTGCCTAATTTCTGCTTGTAATATTCAGCCTGGAGTTTGGTTGAGAGCAGTTTGTTGTCAGCATTTGCTACTGCAGCTCAAACTGCTTTGATTTCACACTCTCACGTGGGTCATTTTCCTTTTCTGGTTTGAGGAACAAGATTTTCAGGGTGGCTGTTCACCTACAGAGGTTCCAAAACCACTTTTCATGAACATTGTCCAATTTCACTTCAGTCTTCAGCTTGGGCAAAATTTTTTGCCAGAGAAATTCACATACAGAGAAAACTCTTACAGGAAGGACCTCCAGAGGTGTCAATAGAGCCAGCTCAAATCAACTGAAAACACCACGTGCCTGTGTGCAGGACATTTCCAAGCCCATTTGGTTCTGTTCTGACATGGAAGGGGAACAGAAGTGTCATCCCTGATGTTTCTCCCCACTACGGTCCATTTTGAACCACACTTATCCTGGCTACTAGGGAACCATGGGTCTTGTATTTCTGGTGACTTGCAGGGATAACCCTTTCCAATAATGCTGGAGGATTGCTGAGCCGCAGGCTTTTTCACTCGTGCCTATGGATCCAAAGGCAACAATTTATTCCTCTTCTACAAATCGTTTGAGCAGGTGCATAGTCAGCTGCTGGAAGATAGCGTTGAAAGAGATCATAGAAAGAGGGGAGATTTTTATTTTCTTTCTGCTAACTAGCATATCTGACTGCATTTATAATAATCAGACATTTAGAAAAAGTTAAAAAGTTACTCCCATCATTTTTTTTGGGGAAATAGTTTGAACAGATGATGGATTTTATCATAATTTTGCCTAAATAACTTCTAATATTCATTGCTTTTAGTTTAGTAATGCACTTATCACCTTCTACCCTGTTCTGCTAGTTTCCTATGGAAGACATTTAAGAGACTAAACAAGCAAGTGATATGATGCTTGTTCTTAAACTGAATATGGTAAGGAGGGGGAAATTAAGACAACAACTCAAGCTCTTGCTTTTGACTTCTGGAACTCAGTTGTAGTATGGTGACATGAGCTGCTAAAAGTGAGGCAAATCTGTCATACTTTGTTCTTGTGAGATATTCAGTGATGTTTCTTTTGTTGTTTCCCCAGACTGAAGAGCTGCTGTTTGCTCCTTTCTTCACACTGTGTTTTGCTTAGCTCTTTGAATGAAATAAGGCTCGAAAGGGCACTGGTCTCTAGATTGATGTGCCTAAACACATAGATGTACCTGCTGCCAGCTCTCCTCCCCATACCTGGGTTTTTTTGCCTTATCACTTCATTGCATGAGTTGGTTGGCGAGAATTTCTACTTTCCTGTAAAGGTTTACTGGAATGGGAGCTGAGGCCAGCTTATTCTTAGTATCAGGTGATGCTGTGCTATGTAGATATCGCAGAGTGTCAGCCAAACCAAACTGATGCTATTTAATGCTATAAGTCATGGTTTCTGACATCCGCTGGCTTATTGGTGCATTTTTTTCACCAAGCATATTTTGCATGAGTTGCAGAGGTGATGCTATCAGTGGAAGTAAGTGGAATCATGATGGCAGTCAGAAATGCACAGGCAGCACTGGAGCAGCAGAAAGGGTTGAGGGGGGAAGGCTGTTATGTGTTTAAATGGAGCTGAATTCTGCTTCAGAATCTATGGTTATTTCAGACCCGTAAAAGAGAACCTTTGTTTCTGTCACTCACGCTGACCATACTCTTATCTTTTTCTTTACTCCTAAGGCTTAGCTCTGTTGACTTCAGTGTGCCTTGGAGCAAACTGCTTGCCAGCAGCTGCAGTCAGAGTATGTATGAATATGCTCCCTCACTGAATCTGCAGGGTGTATTGGAAAGAAAGTCGATGGGGTTAAGCTGCCACATCCTACAGTTACCCATGAGACAAGCAAGCTACTCCCAGGCAGTAGACTAAAGTACTTGAAGGCATGGTACTGCCTCCATACAAATACACACACTGGGCCAGCTGGGATGCAATTATATCATCTTGATGTGAAACACCACTACTATATTATGTCACCAGTCACTGTGGTCTTAAAAGTTAACAAGCGTTCACTACCTGTGTATTTTCTTAAGAAAATACTTGTGGCAACTATGAAAGGCTAGTGCAGTTTCATAAATGCTATTAAAAACAATCATTTATGATGATGTAAAAAGAAGTGGCTTTTTCCTTCCTAATTGAGACCAGCCTATTTATTAAATTATTTCTTTGCCCTGTACCAAGTGCCAAGGTAGTTAGCATTTTCTTTATGTCAAGTTCTTTACAGCACCAGTCAGTCATTTTAAGCCTGGGAACACAGGAATGTAGACATGGGCTTTTAAAAGGCTGCCCATACCTTAATATCATCAAGTTTTTCCCTTGCAGAGCAGCTTCTCCTTTCAGACCTGGCCTGGTGGGATATGGCTCCCTTGAACACACAACCAACCATGTGTGTCATCTGCTGCATGTGCCTGGTTCTCCCACTGCTTTTGAGCAGCGCGTGCTATTCTTTGTTTCTGCCATTTTCCAGCCTCTCCTTACCAATCTGGACATACAATGACTCCAGAAGATCATAAGCAGAGCAAATTAAAATGATGTGCCTTGGCTTTTGCACCAGTGAGCCTCAGTTCAGCTTCGGAAATTCATTGTTAGCCTTTTGGTATGATAGTGGCTCCCTCAGTAGCTCAGACAGCAGCAGCAGATGGGCCTAAGAGTTATGTTTCTGAGCATGCCTGCCCCTCCTTGCTCTTCCTGTCTGTCTGTGTGCTCGCATTTTGTGTTGTAAAATCACACAGCATGTACCCTGATGCCACCTCAGCAGCAACAGAAAAACCCTGGGACTAGCATAAAATGTATCTGTGGGACTGAAAGATACCTCAGGATCCCAGGATCCTGCTTTCTGCAGTCCCAGGTTGCATTCCCTAGTTAAGCACCATCAATATCAATACTTAATGGTATTCTCTAAGCTCAGGCAGTGAAGAAAATAGGGTTGTTATCTATCAAAGCACATTTTAGTTTTTGACAAGTAAAAAGCAGCATGGGGAATGCAGTAAGTCTGAAATGAAAGCCTAAAAGAAAACTCATATAACATCTGGTGTCATTTATCCCCTGTTGGCCTTCCATAGTGTGATATGATGAGCTTGTTCTGATTTAAGATCAGATGATTTGGTTTGAAAGAGGGGAGTGGGGGATGCAGCCAGTCTGGCAGCAAATTGGGATACAAAATCTACTCAAATAATTGGAAACACGACAGATTTTCCTTAACTGATGCCACTGGCATCTTAGTTTATCCATCTCCCTCAGCTGAATTTGTTAAGTGCATTATCTTATTGGTTTTAAAGTTTTCATCTCACTTATTTGCAGGGGAAAATGTGAGCAAATCAGTCATGATGGATTGCCTAATTTTCTGGGCTGAATAAACCGGTTTTATAAGACTGTTGATTCCTGGGTTATTAGTTAATAGAAACATTTATCAATTTCTTTATAGGGATGGGAAAAAAAACTTTAACCAATGATTGCATTTAAAAACTTTCATTAATGTTTCCACATAATGCTTAGTGTTGGACATGAATATGGTAATCACAGATTCAGGGTTGGCTGTAAGCAGATTTTCTTTTTGTCCTTCTTCCCGTCTCTTTTTTTTCCATAGATATTTAAAAAAGTCCAAGCAAAAGGATGTAATTGGATTGGTAATTATATTGAGTGTTCTTTGATCAAGAAAAGGGGCAAAGGAAGAGAAAGATAATTTTCTATCTAGCAAATGTGATGCCTGTTTCTATTACCAATGCTCTTTATACAAATGCAGCCTGATTCTGTGAGCTTGAACTCTAATGACTTAGCAACTGTCTTCTTCTTGGTATGCTCAAGTGCCAGTCATATATTAAATCTGACTTGTGTGTGACTTAAGCACATTGTTAAAGTTTCCTACTATTCCATTAATCCCTTGAGGTTCTTTGGCCCTAAATAAATACACAGCTTCTTGTGTGGTTCACAAAGGAACCTCTGAAAATGTTGGTTTGTTGATAGAGATCCAAGTGATGTAACCTCTGAAGTGACCTTATTTAATTAAAAAAAAGAAAAAAGAACGAAAGTTTAATTTCTTTAAGAAAAGTGTCAGGTCTGCATGTTGCCAAAATTAATTTTTAAATTCAACGTCTTCCAGGAAATGAAGACTTGGTGTAAACAGAGCAGTCATGTAGTCAGTTGACTGCATTAGATATGGAACTACACACTGTCCCAGCTGATGCACACAGGAAAAAAGAAGGTCCTCTTGCCCTCATTCAGGGTGTAGCGTATCCTCACCCAGTGTGTAACTGGTTGTTACCTACACATTATTAGGCCCTTTGCATAAGGGCCTTTGATATAACTACTAATCTTTGCACATTGATCAAACTGAAGTATCATTTAAAAAGGCATCAAGTTCAGAGCAAGAATACATCATGTGTGGACTGGTGAATAATGAACTCATGGTCTAAATGAGATGCAGTATGTCCATTGCATTTTTTAACACCTCTATGTCAATCTTCATCTCCTTTTTATCAGATACCTGTGTTGAGCCTTGGTTCCAGAAGTGCAAAAGACACTTCCTTGAGAATAAGAATGAAGGGAGTTAAAAAACTTTTATGCAAGTAGACTTTGCTGTGAAATGTTATCTTTTGTTAGTTCAAAGGTTTCTGAAGATATAAATTCTTCACAACTGCCCTGAGGTACTGAGAATGTAAATTGAATACTTCTACAATTTGTAGACTGTTCCTGCAGTAATGTGTATCTCCTCTGTGAGTGAGTGTTTAGGGATTTTTCAATTACTGTAGTCTGAAAACTCTCTGAGACTCTTTAGGGCAAAAAAAGGCTTCCTTCTCAAAGTTGAGTCACTGATGTTCAAATTAGCTGCCAAAAGCATTCTAATGATCTGTGTTCCAGATTTTGCTAAACAGGGAAAGAAATTGGCCCATTTCACCAGGGGAAAGTAAAAAAAAAACCAACCAAAACCCAAAGCCTTTCCTCTCCCACCATAAGTATTCAAGGGTTAGGTATTTTGCTAGGGTCAAGAGTGAGATGGATTGTTGACAATAAGTACACCTTGTTCGATAGGTCAAGGTCATTATTAAGGGATTCAAATGAACATCTTTACATTTCCTGGGCTGTAGCATATGTGTGGCCTCCAGGCTCACAGTGCTGTTTAATAGCTTTTGCAAAGCCGTAAGTTAAATGATAAATTGGTTGAATATGTCTTTAAACTCAGTACATTTCAAAATCATATACAGTACTCTCACATTTTTATATACTGTGACCAAGTGCAAATAGTCAGAAATATCACATTGTGCCAGCTGATTATGATTTAGTGGTGTTTACTGTAGACTACTCTTAATACAATTTATTGCTGCTAAGGTCAATAACTAATACAATTTAACAGCTATTGCATTTCTAATAAGTAAAAGATTCTAGTGTACTTCTAAACTCAATGTGCATTGAAAATAGTGCAGCTAAAAACACCCAGATATTGAGGGTAATGGAACTTTACAAGATTAAGTAACTCCTTAGGCTATCGGGAAGACCTTCTGTGACAGGCAGTGAAGATGACCATCTTCATCCACCCAATTGTCTAGGGTTGAGGTGCTTCCTGGCTTGAGAGTGGGTGGGTGGACTACTGCATCAGGCTGGCTCGTCTGTGGGGTCTTTCATAAACCTGTGCATTGGCCAAGTCTTTAGATGCAACACTAACATAATTAGCCTCCAGATGAGTTGATCAGCTTGCCAAGATTTGAGTTGCTCTGCTCATGTGGTTTCTCCACTGTGACTGGTCATTTGGAGACACTTCTGACTCAAAAATTGGGGAATGTTATCTGACATTAAAAGGCAGCAGATTAAATTGTGATGCGAGGAAGTATTTCTTGCTTAGTGCAAGAGGTAGCTGGTAGAATTCATTGCCATGAGTGATGTTCTGAGAGCTAGAAAGTTAGAAATGAGAAACCCAGTGGTACTGGAAAACTGTTTCATTCTGGTAGCCTGAGTATGTTTAGCCTTCATCTGCTACCCTGACTTTGTTCAAAATGTTTAGCAAGTTTTTCAAGCCTTCTTTTGTGGTTTTTTTCCTTCTCTTGAGCCAGTTGCTCTCTTGGCTATGTTTCTCTATTACCAAAACTTTTTTCACACTGAGGTCCCACCTGTTACAATCCTTGTAGTCCTTGGAAGAGGAAATCTAGCAAAGATTCACCCTTTCTTATTTCTTTGCCCCCTTATCCACCAGTGTTAGTTTGCTCCACTGCTTGCTTTACCATTTACCTTTGTGTGACTTTCTAGCTGTCCCAGAGACTTTCCTGCCAGTTTGTAAAATCATGTTATTCTAAATGAGATCCACATCTTTACAGTGAGTAAATTCTGTCACAGTTACTGGGGAACTTCTCTTTCCTGCCTCCAGCTCTGCCAACAGCCCCTTTCTGCACCCACGGTCAGCTGGCATGTTTTTGGCCATGACAGCCTGACACCCACTCGTCTCTGCAGATCTGCCAGGGGTCAAAAGTCCTGCAATGTGTTCTTCATAGACCATCTTTACTACTCCTGGTTTTCAAGTGTGTGATCCAGCAGGGAGATTTGTCTGCATAGGAATTCTTAAGACAGTGAATAAATAAAGAAGATTTTGATGCAAAGAAATATCAGAAACATAATTTTGACCATCATGTCAGGGCTTTGGCATCTCAGAAGCTTTTCTGTGACTTTGAAGAAAAAAACCCTCATAACTGATGAGCCTTCCTTAGATGATCACTTCTTAAACAAAAAGTCCTGCAATTATTCTCCATTGGTAACATGGCTTTAAAACAGGGAAATGAGGACACTGACTATTAGTTTATATGCCGTAGTTAAATCCTGTGAGACCCAGGAAATAAAGAGTCAAGACTGGTTTGCTGAACGCACAGCAGGCACAAGGGTATTTTCCACTCTGAAATGGAACTTTTTAACCCTGGGTCTTTGGCTTTTCTCTAGCACTGTTTGGTTGCACAGATTATCCAAGATAAACTGAGTAACTGGGCCAGATTATTCATTTTGATGTGTTTATTTCTGGGTGAGCAGTTTCTGGGATCTGTTGATGTTCCTTGGTCGGATTATGGAAGTGTTGACTTCCTCCTTTTCCTGAATGTGTCAGTGTTTTTACCCATTGGTCCCTTGCTGGCAAGGATGACATAAGCTGCCGTCAGGCCTGTTCCCTGGCAACCGTCCCATTTCTTGGCTCTTTCAGCTCCAGCTGAAAGCCAGTCCGAGTCACCCTGCACATTTCCAGTGTATCAAACAGACATAGGCTCAAGTTAATCTTGTTAGCACAATGAGGCAGTTTTCAAACATTGCAGCAAATCAAATCATCCCTAAGGACCAGGAGGGAGGGAGGGAGGAGAGGGTGGAGGGAGGATTGGGAAGAAGGAGGCAAAGGCTAACCATCAAAGGTAGAATTAACACAGAGGGAGCCTGGCTGTTACCTGGCCGCTGTTCGGGAGCTCCTTCATGTAGGCACCACTGGGTCCTGGTCTTCCCAGTGCCACCTCCTTCCCTGCCAGTCACCGCATCTGCACCATGCTCAGAGCAAAGGCAGCAATGGGCAGCGACAGCGAGGGAGCTCATCTATCTGCGAGAAAAGAAGCAGCTTTGATGGTTCCCCGGTGGATGTAATTGTGCTCGTTACTGCCCATTTACATTTCATCACTCGATTATCACAAATGCCTCATTACTGTTGATAAGGGTTTGCTGCTGAACTGCTCACTATTCATTCCTGAGCTTTGGTGTCATCAGGCAGACCCGTGCAAGATAGGAGGGGACTGGGGAGGGCTGAAGTAGAGGGGAGGGCACGGAGAAGGCATGGGGTGGAAGAGAAGAGACAGGAGGTGAGAAAGGTCTTCTATCAGATTTGATTAAAGGCTGTGATTTAAATCGATATTTAATAAAGTGGCTGCTGCCACATAACGCGTGCAATTCCCCATGCAGGCAGAATCATGAATCCAAGGGCCTTGCTGCCTGCTACATAACTCAATTGGGTTTTGTGCACTGGTCTGGCACCTGTGTCCCTGAGCACAGCGCCTCCGAGGTAATGGGTTTATGAGCCGATGAACAGAGCTGATAGGTTCTAAATGGATTAACTAGGTGTCTGCAGCCTAGTGATGAATACATCAGGAAAAAAAAAAGGAGGGAGAGAAAGGAAAAAGGAAAAAAAGTCTGCATAAGCAGAGAGTGATAGAATGTGTTGACAGACATTGTGACTGTCATGAGCCCTACAGGGCGAAACACTGCTCAGGTCCTGTCAGTCAAGTGCTCTCAAATAATGGGTGAAGACACCAGGCAGCGAGGCTTCACAAGCCTGCAGGTGCCCAGGTAGCATCACCCTGCTGCTCCAACAACTGCTGCAAAAGGCTTAAGTGGAGCATGACTTATTTCACAGGGATGGTGGGCTTTTGAGTTCATCACAGGCACTGCGTATGCTTCTTCAGCTGATGGGCCTGCCTTTCACAACAGCTTAAGTGCATGCTCAAGTCAACCTGCATCACTGGAAATAGGTTATGTTGCTATTATTGTGTTCTCGCAGTGGTTCCTCAAGCAGGGCTGGATTTCTGCAGTGCTGAGCCCTGCACACAAACATCTGCTGTAGGACAGTTCCTGCCCTTGAGTGCTTTTAAAGTGAATAAATCACAAGAGTGACGAAAGAAGTATTATGATCTTCCCAGATGGGGGATAGGAATTGACGGATTAAATAATTTGCCCAAGATTCCATAAGAGAGATGGAAATGGAACCCAAATCTCTTAAACTCAAGTTCTAATGGCCTGACTATGAAGACATCCTTCCTCCTGTAGAAGGGGCCATGGAGTCTGGTAGTCTATGATTGATCTACAGAATATGTGGTAAGTGGAAAATGAAATCAGATACACTTTAATGCTGACCTCTGTTTACTACTATTAACCTACCAACAGAACAGTACTAGGTTGGACAATGTGGTAGTTTTATATTCTTCCTACCATGTTTTATACCAGCTAACAAGATACATGTATTTTAAGTGCCATAACCTGCCACAGCACTGCACAAAAGAAAATACAAGTCATGTTAGTATATACAAAAGTTATACAGATAAATGAGCCAGTCCCTTTATCTATTGTCACAGTTACACGGGAGTTAACCAGGCTGGAGTGAAGTAAGCAGCTGTTCTTTAGAATATGTTGTGTTTTCACCAAAAATTGGGAACTGATCATTTTTATTTGAAAAACACTTCCACAGTGCTCATGGGATTTATGTTTTGGATCTTTGTCCCACCATTGTTCTAGCTGTGTGATTCTCCCTAAACGGATTACATTGCATATAGTTTTCACCTCTTGCTGAGCTGCTGCAATGAATTATGGAATCCACTGGTTTCCCGTGGGAAATGAAGTCTGAAATATTAGTACCCCAGATATTTCCAAATTCTCTATTTTAAGACAGAAAAAAAAAAAAAAAAAGTAATGAGGAACCTTTTGGAAGAAATAGGAGTTGGCTTGTTTGTTTTGTTTTTTTTTTAATTAAAAAATCAAGTACTTTTTAGCCTTAAATATGAATAACATAGAACAGGACAGACACACCAGATAGCTGTTTACTATGTTGTTGCACATAAACCACAATTTAAAACCACTGTCTGATCATGTCAGGATGCACAGTCATGACCTCCAGGAGAACAGATTCCCTGAGGATGCTGAACACCACTTCTTTATTTGAGGTACTGATGTGCGCCCATATTTACTGGTCACTTTTGAAAGTCTTGTCCCTATTTTTACTAAGTCTGTTTTTGAAAGGAAATGTCATGGGTTTATCTGTAACAGTTATTTTTCTCCTTCTTAGCTGGTTCAGTGTTGTGTTTTCGACTTTAGTCTGAGAACAACGCTGATAAACACCGATATTTGAGTTGTTGCTAAGTAATGCTTACACTGATCAAAGACTTTTCAGTCTCTCATGCTCTGCCAGTGAGGAGGGGCACGGGAAGCTGGGAGGAAGCAGGGAGAGGACATCTGACCCAAACTAGCCAAAGGGGTATTCCATACTGCAGCATGTCATGCCCAGTATAGAAAATGGGGGGAGCTACCAAGGAGGCCCAGAGCTCTTCTTGGGTCAGGCTGGGTATCGGTCAGAGAGTGGTGAGAAATTGCATTGAGCATCACTTGTGTTTATTGTTGTTTTTTTTCCCTTCCCTTTTTAGTTTTATATTCTCTTCCCTTGTTATTTCCCTTATCATTATTATTTTTGGTGGTTGCAGTAGTGGTTTTGTGTTATACCTTTGTTACTGGACTGTTCTTGTCTCAACCTGAGAGGTTTACGTTCTTTAGATTCTCCTCCCCATCCCACTGGGAGCTGGGGTGGAAGAAGGGGGAGAGTGAGCAAGTGACTGTGTGGTTCTGATTTACCAGCTGGGCTTAAACCATGACAGGAAAAAAAAAAACACAAAAAAACACCCAGTGGTGTGAGTTACTTTTGCTTTTCCTTACAAAACAACTTCTGCAGGAAAATTATATGCAATTAGAGTGGCTGGAATGATTCAGTACTATTTAGACCATCTGGGTAAACTATATAATGCCATCCTGGCTGTAATAAACTGCATTCAAACTATTAGGAGAAGAAGCAGGCTTTTCTGTAAAGGTGCATTTTGGAAAAGGAAAAGAAAGTTATGGATATGAAGGCAGAAATAACCACTGGTGGATTATCAGAATGGTTTCCTCTGTGCAAGGTAATGCAAAGAAGCTCCTTCTTTCCAATTGTAACATTTGTCTAGCACACTGAATTTGTGAGGGATTACTTTCTTATTACAAGTTCACTTTGTGTAATCCAGCCAGATCTCAGCCACACAGGTCGCTGAAGACCCTGAATGCAAATGTTCTTTCTGAGTTCTGAAGTCTCTAAACGATGCTTGTGACTATTAAAGACACAATAGATGCCATTAAATGAACAGCCGTTAGTAACAACCAAAGTGCATCTTATTATGTCTGTATTCATTAGAAGTTCCTTCCTGTTAGTTACTTCATTGTTATGAAAACAGATTAGATTATGGAATTTCCAATTACTGCTTTGGCATTTTCCCCATGAAAGTTGAGAGAAAAAAAAAAACACAACAACAGAAGGTGAACTATCCACTGAAAACAAAAGTGTAAAAGTACTTTAATCTGGAAATACCATCACGACAAATATCCAGTGCACCACTGGTGGACTCACCATAGAGGGATATGGTACGCTACAGCACATTGGCTGGGGTGCGAAGCCAGCAGGCAAGCATGAAAGCCTGAGATTAACTGAGCATTTACAGCTCTTATCAGGGAAAGACTTAATACTGAAAGAAAGAGCAACTGTGCCTGGCTACAAGGCCACCTTTTATTTGCACCTTCCTGAGAAAAAAATTACAGGATAATTTTTAATGCACATTTTCAGTTCTGGTGAAATTCTGGTTCTTTTGCTCAAAATTTGACTTCGTAGTTGTTGTTATTCTCCCTCTTACTAATGAAGATTCCTGTTTAATAATTCTCTTAAGGTGTGATTTAATTTTAAATTTGTTCCAGCCTTAAAAATATGACTGTTACCAGCACTCCTGACATCAGTTCCTCAGTAGGAACTCCAGTGCAGATAGACTAGGAAAGAGGTATGCACCCAGGTCGGTGTACTCAGCACAGGAAGAAAGAACATGTAGCTTTTTCTACTTGGCTAATCAGGAAATACCAACATGAAATAAAACATGTATCTTTCTATTTCCTGGTGCAATGTGAAAAATGTACAAAAATACATTCCTAATGTTTTCATATCAGAGTGATTATTTTTATTTAAAATAACAATTAAATATTCCTGCCCTGCCTCCCTCCACCTGCCCTTCAAAATAAAAAGATCGTTATGGGGGAAGAGTAGTGACCTGGCATTAAAACACTGGCTTCTTGCATCCATCTGTTCAATGGAAACAATAGACACTTAAGTCACATGAAAGAGTTACTCAGAATCAGAGTAAGATGACCTTGAGATGCTCTCTGACAAGCCAGGTCTGATATTTTTTTGTCATTTGTGATCCCTGATGCCACATTGCCTTGCCTCCTGAAGGGCTTAATCTTTGTCCTCTGGAAAATGGAGATGCAGCCAGAAATAATTAGTTTAGGCTTACCAGGAAGTAATATGTCATAAGGTGCCCTTTGATTCTCCTTAGTAAAGGTTCCCCTCCTTCTGGTTGCTGCTGTTTGTGGAGAGGTGAGGGCCCTTGGTCACCCTACTACCACGATCCCTCCACTTCAGGCCTTCAAAGTCCTCTCAGATGTTTTAGCCAGCACTTGCTTCCTCTTGCTTATCCCTTTCTGCAAGGAGCATTAAGGAGCATCATGTCCCTTCTGGTCTCACCACATGAAAGACTGAGGGTATACGTATGTATGTATATATGTGTGCTGAGGAGTGATCCACAAGCAGTCTCTTCTGTTGAGAAATTGTACAACACTGATATATGCAAAACTGCTAATAAAGTGGTTTAGGGTGCTGAGCACTCACAACTTTTACTGCAGGAAGGGCAGTGCGGGTGTTCAGCTCCTCTGGATCTTGGCCATGGGGTCAAATCATAGGAAGGATTTAGTCATACCTCAGCTGAGAAATATTTAGCAGATGCAACTCAATGAAGGCATCTGGACCAAGGAAGATAATTAAACCAGGACTGAAACAAAGACAAACTCCTTTCATAACTTAAAGAAGATTTGACCAATTGAGTCCCTTTGTTTGCATCAGCTAAACACTCATGCACGGAAATCCAATGGTTAGAATAAATATTTGGTGCCTACTTGGTAATATTCATGAAATGCATTTACTTGTTTAGATTTTTTCCAAATCTGCATACCTAAACTTTAAGCATATGTGCAATCAGCTTCAAATTTTCCAAACAAAAATAGATCAAGAAAGGGGTTTGGAAATAGCATCTGCTCCTCAGCTAATCAAACCACCCAGGGAGATTGTCCGTAAACACTGCAACGACCAGGTCCTCATGCTGCTCTTTATTCTTTACATGTCGTATTGCGTTAACTGAAAGCAGATCATTGGAAATCGCTAAAAAATGGTTTTCAAGCCTGGTACAGCAATCCCAGGTTTTGCTGTAGAGTGTCATACAACTTAATCTTCCAACTAAGATGATTCGGACGGCAGGTGAAATCCACGTGAATGAGTTTAGCCTTGGAAATTGTTGAAGGCATGGCCAGTTGGTGCAGGTGAGGTGAGAACAGTGCTCATTTACACCAGCTGAGCACTGGCTCAGAAGTAGTTGTCCTCTCCCTTCCCCAAAGCACCCCACCTTGTCTGCACAGAGGCAACTACCCTGCAGTCTCTCTGTTCAGTTGTCTCTAGATTTCTGTTGCTACAGTCAAGAGAAATGGGGCTTCAAGATGCCCACAGACTGGCAGTGGGGGCTTCAGGGTGGCCACTGTGAGAAGAGGCTGGTGTTGCTCCATGTCAGATATAGATGGTTCCAGCTGACTCCAAGGGACCCACCACAAAGCATATCTGAGCCCCTTAGCCACGGACAGGGTGCCTCTGGGGAAGCCTGTTTAAGAAAGGGCAAAACACAGCTGAATGGAAGATACTGGCAAAATATTGCAGTGAGAAAGAAAAGTGTGAGGGGCAGCTTTCTGAGTACCAAGGTGATGAAACAGGGGGGAAAAGGTGTGCAGGTGTGAGACCAGACTCCTCTGCGGCCCCTGGAGAGCCCCTGGTGGAGCTGGAAATGAAGGTAGGAAGATGAAGGTGTTTTACTTTATTTGTTTTTGTATCTTACCATCCAATTCTATTTGGTGATAAATAAAATTAATTTTCCCCAAGTTAAATCTGCTTTGCCCATGAAGGTAATGGGTGAGTGATGTCCTCATCTTTACCTTGACCCATGAGCTTTTTCCATCTTATTTTCTCTCCTCTGTCCTCTTAAGTAAAAGAGCAGACAAGTGAACGTCTGGCCAAGGCCAGCCCTCCACAGAAGGGAAGTCACAATAGCAGGAAAAAAGAAGATTCTCTTCACAAAAACAATCATAATATTTATTCTTTATATATGAAGAGAAAATTTATGGCTGGAATCCGTTACAGTTGCATGCCAACAACAGCCACTATGCTCACTGTTCATTTTTAGCGGTTTGCCTCTTATTTTTTACTCAGGAAAGGGTGCTGTCATGGTCTCATACAATGCATAATGGTCTGTCAGGTGCATGTTATGTTTTCCATTTGAGTGGTCTTTCTGGCAGACATGGTGTCATGTTAGAACTGGTAGAAGGAAAGGAATAGTCATATCTCACAATGAAAGAGTGTGAGCAGGATGGAAAATGGTTGTGGTAGGGCTAATGTGTATTTCCCCAGTATAAGTATGGCTGGATCTGCTAGTCAGAAGAGAGTCTGTGCCAGTAAGGAAATGGTGACATAAAAACCAAATCACTGCTAACTCAGGAGGTGAGGAGTTGCTTTCATTTATTGTACCCAGAGTATCTGGTGCCAGCAGCATTGCAACAGCTCCGTATCTAAATGTGACCTCTGCTGAGTGCATGGGAGTACCTCTGTGTCCCTTCACAATCCCATCTCCACCAGACCAGGGTCTGCCATTCTGCACTTTTTAACATGTGAGCTGGAAGGGGAGTTTGTGCCTAAACAAGGTGTTTCAGAGTTCAGCCATCAAATCACTCTTTCCTTGAGTTGCAACATGCTATAACACACTGAGGAGATTTTTGTGTCAGTCTGCTTCCCTCTGCCTCTCTCTCTGCTAATATCATGCCACCTCCTGACTCTAAGCAAGCTTATAGCAGTGGCTAAGATGTACAGAGAAGTTACTTCAGATTTATTTACAAGACTCATTTGTGTTGAACTAGCAGTTTTCTTTTGTGTCAGCAATTCTCTATTGCGTTTATTTGCTGTTGTGACATTAGGCAATAGTACAATCCTATTAAACCTGTACATTATGTTCCACAGAATTGTAAGCCTTTTCTGATTCAGAGACTGAGAATAAATATGAATTCTTATTGCTGAAAATTCCTGATACGGCAGTAAAAAATAAAAATACTGTCACTATCAGAGTAAGAGTTTGATTTTTCTTTTTTTTTTTTTAATTAAAAAAACTATGTGTTTTATAACAACTTGATTTCTAAAATAAAATGTACTGATTTGTTCCATTCACCTGGAAGATAAGGAAGACAGTGAGACTGCTATTGGTGAAGAACTGGAGAGTGAGTTTATTAGTCTTTTCTCTCCAGTCAGCATCATGCTTCACAAGAAGTTTCTTTGTTTGTTTACCCTCTATTTTGTAGTTAGACCACTGATACAGTTTTAAAAAATACCTGTTAAAACCCCCAGCTTGAAATCACAGTTCTTTCTGAGCACATGACATACAAGACTGTCTGGGTAAGTAGATGGTTGCAGAAGAACGATGGCCTTAGGATTCCCCACATACTCTCTGGGCTAGCTGGGTGGCTTGCTCTCACTGATCCTGCAAAAACCCTGACTAGGCAGATTACCCGGAGCATCCTCAGGTAGCAGGAAGGCTTGGAAGAATGGTTCAGTTTTCTTCATGGATAGTCAACATTTGCAGCAGCAATGCAGGCCCTTTGAATGAATGACCACATAGCACAGACTAACTTGCTTCTCTTAGTTCTTTGTGAGCACATTAGGGCATAGGCAGCAGATCATGAGGTGAAAGCCAGTGCTTGGTGAGCAGGTATTTAGTCTTGTCACACTTCACTAAGAATGTAAATGGAGAAAAACCTAGTATTAGTTTGTGCAAATTCCTTCCAAAAAGGGAAAGGATGTGGAATGAGCTGTGAAAGTCACCACCACTGTGGTGAGAGTGCATGAGGTCAGGGCCTGTATATATGCAGGTTTTGCTTTGCTAATTTGATTAATAATCTTAGTTAATATGACAGATTCACTGGAAATGAAAAGGAAATGAGAACTGGACTTTCACTGAAGAGAAAGAGCCCCTGTTTTGGACTCAGGGTGGGATCCCAACTAATTCTAATTCATTTCTTGTTTATGCCTCACCTTTCCTATCACCTTGTACAAATCGCTGTCTTTGTACATGTGCTTTATTTCTCTTAATAACTCAGAGGTGTTTTGGTTTGTGAAGCTTTTCGGTATTAATGTTAATTTAATTTCTGTGGATGAAAAGCCTGTTTGCACAAGGTTATAAGGCCTGTTCAAATATTTCTTTACTGATTAATTTATCTGCTACAATATGAAAGTTGTTAATAGTTTCACTCTACCAACAATTTCTGTCCTACCTGTAATACGTCCCAGTGAATAGTTAAGTTGTGACAAATTTTAGTGTTAAAAAGTGATTGTTCTAAATTTTTGGTTGAACTTCTCAATTTAAGATTATCTACAGCAATATGAATATTCTGGAGCAAACTTTCATCTGTCATAGAACTATATACTTCTGTGGGACCATACCAATTTATAACAGGTGAAGTTTTGGCCTGTGGTGTGTAAGTTACCTTAAGTTACATGAATTTTAATTAACGGTGAAGTTATTTATTTATTGCTATGCATTTATTTATCCATACCTGAATATTTACATCTTTCTTTTGAGGTGTTTATTGTGACAAAGTAATGTTTGCACAGAACTGTTAACTCAGTTTGGTTATCTTTTTTTTTTTTTTTTATGGGTGAATCATTATGCAAACTCAAATGACCAAACGTGTGTTCCCTATTATTTTAATCCTTTTCGAATGCTTAGTTTCAAATTTTAAATCCCATATGGAATAAATAGTTATATCATCATATAGGTTATTTGCAAACATATATGCTGTGAATCATAAGTGCTAACATGATAACTGTTTCCATATCTTTGAATGGTTGGGGTATTAGATGATCTTTGAAATCTTACCTGGTGATGAAATTGGAAGTATGGGGAGTTCTGAAAAACTAAAATGACATATATTTATTTTTTGTGGTACTTCTTGAGATGGTTGGCAATTTTTTTTGTCATAAAAACATACTTTCTTTTTTGCTTATAAGGGAAGAATTTTATCTATCCTAACTCTGTCACGCAATATATAAACATCTGGGTAGCACCAGGGTCTAATTCTGGATTGTCTTGGATAAAAGTTCCTGGTGAAAGCATGAGTGTAGAGGCCCCTGGAAAGGAGGGGTGTAGGGAGAAATGGGGTCCTCAGGGCTGGCCTACCAGCGTCAGGGATGCAGCAACCCAGGCAATTCTCTGGCAGCCTGATGGGGCTTGCACAGCTGAGACACGATGAAGAGACTTGTCTAGTGTACAGGCAGGACTTTTCAAGCTCTTAAGCAATTCAGTGAATGATTGACTGCTTTCTCTCAGCTGAGTGAAAAAAGATACGGCAGGGTTCTCTGCTAGTACTCCAGAGCTCAGGCTGAGGGTGGAAAGTGCTTTCCCATCCCAGCCTGTTTTTACAAAAGTGAGTCATAGTTGCACATGCACAGCATGAGACACCTTAAAGATGCCAGATGCACCAAGACCGAGTGTTTGACCTCTTCAACTTCAGCCATCTCAAGCAGGACAAGAAACTTGGAGCTGGGAAAGTACTCAGAATTTCTGCTCATGTTCGAAACGGTAAAAATCATGACCTATACTGTCTGGTTTTCTAACTCATGCGATACATTGGTTATACATTGGTTATACATTGTCATCCCCAGTTCCTCGCATGAAGAAATGGGTTATTATGCACAGGTATGTCCTCTCTTGAAGGAGGATACATTTAACAGGGGGCATCATTGTAGGTTTCATTTAATTAAGAAATGTTTTTTGTCATTCACTTTCTTTATTTTAAGGTATATGTTTACCTGTTTAACATATTTGAAGTTTATGTTGCATTGCAGTATTTACCACAGGTATCCTACATATTAGTGCAAGTTACTCTATTTGTGTCTGAATGCAAGGCTGTATCACAGCAGTGTATTTTCCCTTCTGAGTAGTAGCTTATATGAATGTCTGCATCAGTATTGGGACACCATCTGTAGATGACTGCTCACAAGAATTAGACACTCTAATATGGCCCTTAGTGAAATGAATCTTTAATATTTATTTTTATGATTTGGCATCATTAAACACTTTTATACGTAGAGCATTTATTGGATATGTATAGAGCAAGTTCATTGAATTCTGTGGATGGTAAGTCAGGAAGATACAGTGAAAGTCACATCTAGCATAAATGTATCAATATTTAAAACATTGTATAAAGCGCCTATACGGAGTTAAGAGAACAGAAGCAAATTTGCCTTTGCTTAATCTGTGATATACCTCGCCCCACCAAACACTGGGTTTATGTTTTTAATGCTTTCTGATCTGTTTTGGGTGGGTTTGTTTGTTTTTTTTTGTTGTTGTGGTTTTTTTTTTTCTTTTTGTGTTGGTTCTTTTTCTTTTTTTTTTGGGGGGGGGGAGGGGTGGGTTTCTTTTTGGATTTTTTGCTTTTTTTGTTTTCTTTTTTTTACTTGTTTTTGTTTGTTTCTGATCATGGCTTTTTTTTTTTGTTTGTTTAATGGACATTATAAATTAAAAGCTAAATGTGATTCTGTGTAACTGAGAGAAAATGCATGAAAAAGTGTCTGTTACTTTTCAAGGAAAACCTTGTATTTTCTACAAACTTAATGCCACTATTTAAATGTTGATGAATAAAGGAACATAATGCAAAGTTTAGGGGTCCTTTGGTAGACTGAGATGGCTGTACTCTTAAGATTTTATATAATAATCAGTGTAACATTATTCTAAAATGTTTAGAGGAATTTCTTAGCTGAGAGTTAAATAACCCAGAGCTTGGGGAAGACAGAAAATATCTTGCAGTACATCAGTTCAGTAAAGCCAGTTAATACATGTGAATGTTAAAAAGTGCTGTTAACATGTATTTTGTTTCCATTGCTTAAAAAAGAATAGCAGATGAGTTTCCTGAGATTTATAATGTAAAAATATGTTCATTTAGTACAAAATGATCTGTTTAAAAGAAAAGTTAGTATTAAAAAGTCTCAAAGTTTTGTCTGATTATTTGCACATATTGGACATGTGTAATAAATCAGCTTTTGCTAGTATTTTTTGTGCAATCGCACTTGAGATCCGGCAATAATGCTACAGGCCAAAAACTTGAGGTGGCAGCTGGCAAACACCTTCTTTCTTAGTGTCAGTCCCAGTGATACACTTGGAACATGTGCTGGAAGATGAAACAAATACTCTGTGGACAGCTAGGAAAACTCCCAGTTTGTAATTTATTCTTCAAGATGAATTCAATTTGTTTGCTACATAAAAACCACCACCAAAAAGAATAGCATGAAACATAAAAGAAATGGCCAACAATTGCAATTTGGAAACAGCTTAATTCCCCTGTGTTGTGCACTGAAAATTGTTAAGAATAAGTGTTGTATCAGCAGTCTCTAAGACATCACTGTAAAGTTTTGAGACAAATGGGGTCTAAGTGACCATAGTTCAAAAGAGAATGAACTAGGTTAGCGTAATGGTGAGGTGGCATCCAAAAAGCCCATTAGACTACAAAAGTTAAAATGACCTGTCATACAATCACAGATCAGCTCACCCTAAATTCTCATCCTTATGGATTCTAAAAAGCCAGGTGGAAATTTTGTAAACTTTAACACATATTAGAGCTTTTAAAATCATCCCTGTTACATAACTATCACGTAACAAGGAACGTATATAGCTAATAAACGGAGTAATTTCTGTGCCACAGACAGTATATCTCTCTCTCTTTCTCATGTCCTGTGGGCCCACACCAAGGACATCAGAGCATTTCCTACCCTAACCACTTTTGTCCAGAGATATTTATTTTTAAGGTACGTTGGTCTAACTTTCAAGATCTGTGTTAACTGATGTGTGATTCTAAGATGTGGTATCCCTCCTTCATTCATTTTAATCCAAAACACATACATAAATGCGTATATATGTGAGTGTATAAAAAAAAATTATTAATTATAAAATACACTTTGCAGATGTGTTTTGAAGTTCAGAATTCCCAAATAAAGCAATATTCTCAACAGCATTTTCCTCATTTAAAATTATTCATTTGCATTCCCCAGAGTACTGGGAAAGGAGATAGCAGAGTTTTTTTTATATGCAGAGTATAATTGACAAAAGCAGGTTCCTGCTGTACAGATGAAAAGGTGTCCCACTTCTGCTAGATGCACTTTTTGAAAACTTGTGAGGTGTTCTTTTGTTCACTGAGGGGAATGCCTTGGGAAGAGCTGGGGTAATTTTGGAGAGGGAAGAGACTGGTGTTTCAGGAAAAGTGATTACTCAGTATCCAGAGATCATCTGGGAACCAAGTGAAGAAGTATGTGTGTGGTCTGAGGTGAAGTGTTCTCATTGTTCAATTTAGTCTGTGTTTCAATAATGAACTAGTCATTCTGCCTTTGAAATAGAGCCAAGAATAGAGGAAGGTTTTAAACGAGCATCTTGCTGATGCTCACATTTGCCCCTGCTGAATTTCATGGATACTTAAGTATTGTTTCTGAAAACACTGCCTACTTTTTCTTACCTATTCTGCCCCCTGAGGGACAGGGAAACCAGGGCTCCATCTCACATGAAGGGGGGATGAGTCCTTTGCTGCATAAGTGTTGGCAGATCCAGATCTTCAAACTGAAGGAAGGTTTAGACTGGAGCCTGGCTTGCATGGTGCTGTAGCTATCAACAGCTAGTTTTGCCTCTGAGGCAATAGCCACTATACTTGGGGCTGAATTAGGCTATGCTTAAGCTATTTTGAGCTTCAAAAAGATATTCCTAGACTTCTCTCTTCTGACACTGTGTCTTTTGTTTTGGAGACAGTGAGCTATGAGTAGAACGATTTAATAGTTTTTGTCAAAATTTGGAACCACAATAGCTATTTGACTTAAATCAACATTTCCTGTAGCAATAAGATCCATATTTTAATTATATGTTAAATGAGAAAGTATTTATTTCTGTTAAACATGCCATAAAAACTTCTTGTTTTTACAGAATGAGAAATGATGGTGATTGTTATTCTCTCTCTCCATGTCATTTGTGGTATGCTTTACTTTTCTAATATTCTCATTTATTTCTTTCTGAATTGGTAGAGTCCTTATTTGTTCTGACGTGGAAGGTCTATTACGTTGCTGATTAGCTACATCATCCCTCTCTTTCTTGGAGAGAGAATGCCACAAGGAAGCCTGTTAACAAGAACCTCACATTGTCCTGGTCTGTGCTAAGCTTGAAATGGGGAGTAAAACCAACTCATCTGATTTCAAATGCTTTGATGAAATGTAAGAATGAGGATAGTCCTGTGTGTACTTTTTTCTTACCTTTTAAGTTTTAATTAAATTTTAATTTTTAGTGGAGCAGAATATTTGTGGTTGTCCAAAAAAGAGTGCAGGTCTGATTCACACACACTTGTCTGAGCATTGAGGGAGCAGCCAACTTCTGCAGCCACAGCAGCTTTCCACCCAACTTCAAGGGAATCCAGCGATGACCAAATTGCAATAATTTAGTCTGTGGTGAATGTGCATAGGTTTATATTGAATAATTTATGTCAGATTCTGCTTAGTTTTAAGATGACGTTTGAGTAAAAGTGTGTGAAAGGAGAGGAAGATCATTATCAAGGAAGAGTGAGAACCTTGAAGAGCTCTCTCTGTGCCATATTTCACTGTGCAAAGGCTTGGCTAGAGGTCTGGTTGGGTCAGACTGCCTGCTAGAGTACCCAGCCTGCAGTCACACACCCCTAGTGCACTGGACCTCAATGACACTTCACACTGAGCAAAGTAAAAGAGCTGATGAGAGTTGACTAATGAGCAGTAGGCTTCAACAGCAAGAACAACAGCAAAAAACCCCAACAACCAAACAAAAACACCAACACCCCCCACCCCCCCCAAAAAAAAAAAAAAAAAAACAAACCAAGAGAAGGCCTGACAAACACTTCAAGATTTCACTACCAGCATAGCCTGCTTCAGACCAGAACTTCTGCTTGTTTTAAAGCAAAAGAAATGGTATATTTTTATCATAATTGTAAGTTTGAGACAGAAGGTAAAAATGCTTGGAAGCTAAGCTGAAGAAGTGCTTCTTAAGAGGTGTCGTTAAGAACTCATTCATGGAGATGTTATTCTCTAGTTGTATTGAAACTAGCATTTTTCTCTCCTAAGGTTTAGGTTTCATTCGGGGCAGGCCTTTTGTCTTGAGCTACAGCAGTGAAATGGACCTTGTTCACATCCCCTTCCTTGACCTTACTGATCATTAGGAAGATGGAAAAATGTAATTGCCTGAAAACTTTGACTGACTAAACAGGTAAAGAACTGAGTCCATGGATGGGGACAACTGCCTAAGTATTTTCCAGAGTTGTGGTTGTTGGTATTTTAGCATTGAATTTAATTTCTCCAGCCCCCATATCAGACTAGACAGACAAAAGAAAAGGAAGTAGATCTGCAAGAATGCCACTGTCTAAGGAAAAATACTGTAGGTCTGCCCTCTTCTGGGCAATAGAACTCCAGAGCCTGCTGTGAGAACACGTTTTTGGTTTCCTTCACATATTTTTACAGCCAGCTGTGTAACATTTGAGGGTATGTTAAGAGAGCTCCTCCTGTCTAGTCTTCCCTGTTATCTCAAACTGTAAGTCTGTCCTTCCCAAATCCACTAGAAAATAACAAAAGTCAGCAATTGGAGATATAAGGTCACCACCTCCTAAGCTTTCTGAGAAAAGATTTGCTCTGCCATCCTTCCTTGCGTGAACTCCTGTGGTACTTGGAGTGCTTCTCAGGAAATGCTTCAGGACATGGCTAACACAAATCTCAATCTCTCCATGTGTTACATGTCCTACACAGTAAACCTGATCTTGAATGTCATAATACAGATGTCTTCTCACAGGTAACATGGATATCTATGTTAAGCCTGGATCAGGATGAGGAGAAAAACTAAGACAACACCACAAAGAAGGAAATCTCCATTTAAATAAAGACTTAGCATAAGGAAATAATCTCTCTAATTATGATGTGAAGTTTCACCAGGCTATACACAACTGCATCCTGAAAAACAGAATGAGCGTTTCCTCAGAGCAAATAAAAGTTAACTCTTCCTGTCTCTTCCATGGGTAAGTAAACATGAAAGCATTTCACTGTCTTGTTATTTTGGGATTTCTTATTCAGCTGCTTTACCCACTCGGATTCTCAGTTGCAGCCATTTTAAATCCTCAGTGGTTTAGTAAATATAAAAGGCTCTTTTGTGAACATTTCCTGCTTGAGACCACAAGGGACTGGGACCACCTGGACCCAGAGTCACATTTGCTTGGCTCTGCAGTAGATTTAGGGTGCAGCCTGTGCTGTGAAATGGCATGGCCGGCCTGCCTGGGTTTGCTTGGAGGGACATTGTTTAGGGCCTGATTGCTGGATTATCCCAATGTCTGTGAGGGATGTTTGCCATTCCAAATCATGGTCTTGCATCTTGTTATAATCTACCTTACTTCTCCATGTGTTCTGAAGACTTGGCAGTTTTTTTCTGAGACGATGTTTGTGTATCGGACCTTTGACTACGGATGTGAATGTCTGGAACTAAGAACATTCCCACCTCTCATTTTGCTTTTGTGAGGCTCAGTTTTCATGGTTGCTTTCCAAAAAGGCAATTTGCATATTTCATCCATGGTTAGTAAACAGATTATAAGGCACTCATTTGTGTGCTAAATCACAGCAAACTGCGTTTTGCGAATCTGATTCTCATCTCCATTCGAACCTGGCTTAACTCCATTTATTTCAGTGGAATTACTGCTGATTTATGCTGCGAAAGTGAGAGAAGAATCCAACGTGCAAATTTCCCTTTTGCACGTGAGCATGCCAAAAGAAGTCCCGATTTACTGTTGTGAATCTCTTCCAATATAATGCTGGCTTAACTTCGTTTGAATTACTTCACTGGAATGCTACTGCAGTGAATCAGACCCAGGATCCATATAATTATCTTTGTGTGCTTCTTTCTCTTTTTTTTTTCTCCATGTATATTTCCCCACATTAAAGACTGAACTTTACTGTCTGCTTTGCAGGTGTCCTGCATATGACTCTATATGAAAATATTTTTTATTTTTTTTTTAAACACAAGACTGATTCAACAGAAAATGGCTCCTATAAATAAAAATTCCAGCATAACAAATCTTTGTTTCTGGTTATGTCATTATACTATCAAAAGAACCTATAATTTCTCCCCAGTCTTTTTACAGTAGTATCTCAGTGTGCTCTATAATTACTGAATATTTTTGCTGTAACATAGCTTTGGAAATGACGTGAAAATGCTGCTCTGCCTGTCTTTTTATCTTGAGACGATAGCACAATATAGCCAAATATGAGATAATTGCTTACTCACCTGATCTAACATGAAAGTTTTTTCTTTTCCATTTTTCAGATATCTATTTTAAACCCAGTCTGGAAATGAATATACTTAGGCATTTAAAAATCAAATACTATAAAAATCAGTTCATTTTTTTTTAAATCCAAGTGAAATATACACGCATACTGATTAATGCCATACTGAAATCAGTACAAGAAACTGGCAGGACTAAGTGAAAGATCCATGTGTTACGAATCCTTGGCAGAATACAGAATATTTGATTGTACGAACAAATTACACAGTTTTGTATCATGCTGTTTGCACTTACTCCAGGCAACTTACAAAAATAATATTGATGAGGAAAATCTCTGCCATGATCCAGGTTTCTTAAATTTAGTATTGGTTTTTGCACATTTGGAAAATCAGCTGGACTTACACTCCTAAGTTACTGAAATGTTTTTAAACACTTGTCCTCCCATCTCTGTTTGCCATATCACCTATATATATAAAATGTAAGATTAAAATTAGCTTGATGGTTGTGTTTCTGAAGCTGACTTAGGTAGAAAGTAGATTGTCTCAGGTAAAAAGTTACTTCAGTTTCTCCTCTGCTAGGAAAAGTCTTTGTGAAGAGGATAAGAAATGGTGGCTGACAAGGTGTAATGATGGGTAATTTCAATGCACTATAATTGTAGTCACAATCACATGGGGCAAAATGTTGTTCCACACACTGTTACCTGGATATGGCTGTAAGGCAGAGTTACCTGCATCTGTGATTTAAGAATTCATACAACAGCTGCTCTCCAGATCCCTCCTTCCTATGAAGGACTAGCTAAAGCATAAGAAGTTAAAATGAGATCTCATTAACTTTCCCCTTAACAGCACATGCACTAATAATTAGAAGAAAATCTGGAAGCAGGGAAAGACTTAAGAGCACGTTCAGTACAAAAAGAAAAAGACCCAAATCATTTATAATTAACCCATTAAGACACCAGTTCTGTAGAATATCAATGCTAACAGTACTATAATGAAAAAGAGAGTGACTTGAAAACAACATTAACATTCTGCCTGAACAGTGTTTATTGCCGCTTCTTAGTCAAGCTCCACACTACAGAGCTATTGAAAATAGTTTTCATGCAGCCCAGTGTAAGAGCCACTGCACTTAACCCCCCAAACATGCTTCACAGGAGACGGCAATGTGAACACCTTTAAGTTTTTTGAATCTGTAATTTCATAGGCTAAGTAGGGAAAATAAAGATATATCTGATACATTAAATACTTTTAAGCATTTCTTAATTGAACATGTCAGCAGTGTTTTAAATACTGCATCACATTTTCAAAGAAGAAATGTGGTTTTTTGAGCTACACATAACTTTGTACATTATTTTCTCTCTTATGTGCTCATAAACACATCTGAATTTGAACATTCAAACCATGTTTGTACAGAAATGTGGATGGGTGGATGTCTGGCTCCCTAAAAGGCTTGTATAAATAGTCTGTTTGTGAAAGGAGTGGAGAAGCATGATTAAAATGAAGACCCAATTGTTCCTAAAGAACATAAAACACTTTCTGGTAGACTTATAGTACCAGTTACAACATGCTGTTAACTGCACGTGTCTGATGCCTGAGAAAAATAAATAACAAAAACAACATAAGAAAGAGAAGTAATCTATCAGCAACATTTGGAAAAGTCTGGCCTGTCTTTTTGGTTCATTCCTAGAAGATGTAGGGCAATGCTGTTTAATTTTTGTCTGCTCCAGGATGGCATCTGCCATATTATAGGACTGGACCATCAGTGCATGCAGAGGATAAGCAAGAAGCAGTCCAAGAGAAATGAAGTTGGTCTAATGCCAGTTTTGCAATGACTGAAAGGAATGAGCTACAGTGCAAATATAAAATCAAATGCTGGGAGCTGCCATGGGACAACATGGAAAGTGGAGGGTCAACTTTTTTACTCCCTCTTTACTAGCAGAACTAATGGTATAGATGCAGAACAGGCTGTTTATTTAATGTGGTCAGTTTCTACTTGATATATTTACTAGGAGGAATATCAAATTATATTGTCCCCTAAAGTGTTCACTGTACAACCCCTTGTGCTCCCTCTAGTTCAAGAACAGTCATAATCAATCAGACCAATGAAAGCAATCATCTTTTCTTACAGCATCTAAGGTTTTACTGAGAATTTACAAAGGAAAACAAAGTATGTAACAATAGGAAACAAATGACAGCACAGTAAATAGGCAGTGGCACAGCAGGGTATTCATACCATCAACTCCAGACACATACTAAGTTAGGTAGTGAGGAGACCCAGGCTCTTTATCTAGTCAGTGAGGAGGGAGAGATCTGCTGTAGGGCAGTTCAGAAAAGCAAAGAAAGTCTCCTCATCTACTACTGCATGTACTAGATAAACTGATTTGGGTATTATGGATACTCCCTATAAAGCAGCAATAGGACAACCGCTGTAATGCCTGGAATAGGCATCACAGCCCCATGTCCCATTGTTTTCCTTCTGAATTGTGGCAGAATTTTAATTTGGAGAGTGGTCCTAGTTACAGAAGAAAATTCTGGGAAAAACCTCCCTGCTAATGCTGTGGTGGATTCAAAAATACTAGGCAAGCACAAGAAGTCCTCAAAAAGTTTAGTAATGATATTTTTAGGTGGAAGAGAAGTTATGTCTACAGGAAGCTGGTGTTATAACCAGAGCTCTGTGATGGTTCTAAGAGCCCAGGATTTATATCATGAAGCCAAATATCTTTGTAACTTGGATCACTAGTTTATGCTACATTGAGACAGAAGGAGCCAGTTTTGCATTGGACCAGAAGTAAAAATTTTAGGTTGTGCTCATTAAATTCTGTCTTTGTCAGACTGTCAGTAATATTCTGACATGATGTAAGGGAAACAAACAGATAAAAACATTGGATTTGAAGTAAATAAGGGCAAGACTGTAAGAGCACAGATGTTGGCCTCAAAATATGACTGAGGGAATTTTCTCCAGCACTCGTGATTGGGATGTCACCTATGTAATAAAAGAGTGAAGAAACTGCAGAAAGTGTTTTGTGGAGAGTCTAACTTGAGGGTGCAGCAGAAATTATGCAAGAAACAGTTTCAGTTTTCATTGTCGATAACCAATATCAGGAATAATCCAGTGAGAATCTATGTGACTGCCTATTTCTGCCAACCCTGCTTTCCATCCAGGCTACAATACTGGCCAGTGCTTTAATGGCACAATCTGGCCCAAGATGGGCGGTGATTCAAAACAGCCAACTCAGAAATGAAATTCATGGAAAGGGAAAAAGCAAAACAAACTCCATGTGAAAGGAAAAAGATCCAAACAACTGATGGTCTTTCTGATCCCTGAATGGACGCCAGTTGTCCTGAGGCAATGAAGTAGCCAACAGACAAATCCAAACTTTGAAAGGCATCCATATCACCACTTGGTCAGGCAAGGGAAAAGAAACAGCCTATTAAAAAAAACCAAAACCACAAGAGCTAACAAAACCAAACCAACCAAACAAACAAAAAAAGGAGGGTAAACAGAAATACCCCAGCTTTCTGTCAAAGGCCTTTATAAAAAATATCTCTTAAAATAAAATGGATGTAAGGATAGATTTCCATCTGGTCTGCCAAAACTGCATTTACCTACCAGGTCTGTTCCCTCCTCAGCTGAAGTTTACCATCCTACAGCAATCCTCAAGACTCAGGAGAGCCAACAGCAAAAACTAATGAAATTGCACTTAGGTAAACTGTGACAATGAACATGTGCGGTATACTCCATAGAGGAATAAGTGGGAAATTTGTACTTGGCCACCTTGTGTTTGTGTGCTTGTGGGGAAAAGAGGCACAATCATTCACATTTGCAGTGGGAGTGAGCGAGCTTTCCAGATCAACTGGCTCCTTCATGACAAGAGCAGGACACGAGCCAGACATGTCATTCTCACTTTCTGCCTCTTTTATCTCTTGCCACAACTAGGGACTGCAGAGGGAAGATTGTTCTGGCTGGAAGCTGAGGGACACAGGTGGTACCAGCAGCTGCAAGCTCTTTAGCTCTCATTGGCTCCACTTATTAGAACATGCATTCTATGTTTAATACATTGCATGTCATTGTGCGGGAACAAGAGTTGGAGGCTGGTGGTGCTGTACGATGGACTCTTGTATTGCTGGGAAAGGAAGACAAGGTGGAGGCTGCTCCTAGTTAGAGATAATTAGAAGCTGGGGCTCCTGAAGAGGATTTGGTAACTCCACAAGAAAACCAGCTGTCCTTTATTACAGTGATATATTAGTCACTCTAAGATAGCTGTGCCAGTCAGCATTTTGCAAAAGGCAAATAATGAAGTGATATTTTCAAGATAGAAAGATGGGGAGACAAAGCTTTATGCATGACTTAGCTCTGAATAGTGTTGGTTGGTTTGTTGTTTTGGTTGATTTGTTGGTTTGGTTATTTTTTAATCACTGAACATAAAAAACAAAGGATTTTGGGAGGTCCACGTTAGGTATCTTCCTTTTATTTGTTTTTTACATGTAAGTATTACCACGTTTTCACTCTTCTCAAACTTATTCTGTGTGTGACAATGGTGTTCACCTGTTACGCATATGGAGGATGTTCTTCCAGGAATAGTATGATTTGGTTTAGTTTAAGTTATCACATGCTCTGATAATTAAGTATAGCTGAGTTATTGACACCTGTGGGAAACTGTTTTCTATGCTGCTTATTTCTGGAACTATTAAATGGAAAATATTGTTTACTCTAAATGGATTCCTTATAATCTTCATTTTATAAACTAGGGGTTCATGATTTGTTACTTTTGTTCAAGAAAGGCTTTAAACCAAGAATCTGTGTAAGTACAGGTCAGGTTTTAGTTTGGAGTGTGCAAGTTTCTGAAATGTGTTTTTTTTTTGAGAAAAGAATAATAAAGTGTGGAAGCAAATGGAAAAGGGAAGAAAAACACACCACAGGTTTGTCAGTGGAGATTTTTTTACACGAAACTGATATTGCTCTTTGGTAAGATTTTCATAGACAGATGAAGTGCAGGTAATTTTATTTCCTGGAGTTTCACACTGATGGAAAATTGCTGAGGTATAAAGGGAGAATTTGGTCAAGAACCTTGAGGTGTGGCAGAACAGGTTAAAGGGAATATGACAGTACTTTGTGCTGAAAGGTTAGGTATTGCAGTTACAGGTTCCTGCAGGCTCAGTCTTAGGACAGGCTTTACTTAATACTTTCACGGCTGACCATGTCATTAAAAGCAGGAGAGTGCTAATGAAATTTGCTGAGGTTTCCCTAACATTGAGAAACCTTGTCAAGGCTGGGGAGAAATAGTGTACACACCAGACAGGCAGTATGAGAGTCTTAAGCAATGGGGAGGGAATGTTACACAAGAGATGAACATAAAATTCATGGTCATTCACCCAGGAATCAAAAGTAATTTCAGATGTTTGTTTTTTTTTTTAAATTTGTTTTTTTTTAATTTTTTTAGAGCTCAACATCTAGGAACAAGACAGAAGTGAAAGAATTGGGTGTACAATCCGTCAGTCACATTGATGACTGAGACCCATCCGGCTGATCCTGTGGAAAAAGCAAATGTAGTCCTAGGATGCGCTGATGGCTGAATACAATCCAGAATTCTCAGTAGAAAGCCCATACCTATGTCAACTATTTGAGAATAATTCTGACCTATAGAAACATGTTAAGCTTTGCTGACAACAAATGAAATAGCTTCCAGGGCTCTGAAATATATGAAAATGGGTACTGAAGCACCTGTCAAAATAATCACTGACAATTTATTTGGATGATTCTCCAGATAGCCAGATTTTACCTATAATTCTGTTGTTCTGTTAAACCTAAGTATAGTTTAAGCCTTTCTTCATTTATCTTGCATAATAAGCACGAATTTTCCCCAAACTTCTTTCTCTCTCCCTTCCCAAGCTCTTTGTGTGTCTAACTGACAGCAGTGGGAAACCAGTGGACAGTTGCGAAAAGGAAAGATATTCATAGAGACCAGGAAGAAACTGATATTTGATATCAAATAAAAATATATTAGCAAAATGCAGTCAAACTCTGGATGGGGACTGGGAGAGTTTGTGCAGTGCCCCAGTACTTTCCTGTCACATAAACAAGACAGCACACATCCCATGAGCTTCTTTAGTCTCCCCACATCTCCCACTCCCAATCAAACTGCTTCAGGACTATACAGCTTATTTTATTTTTGAATGCAATGTGCAATTGTGTAATTCACTGTGGCATAATTAACAGTCCTGAGATCTAATACAAGTCCTTCTGTAGGAGATCTTGAGGAAACTTGGAAACTTACAGTTTATCTAAACTGTCACCATTATGATCCACCCTCATTATTATAGTCCTTCCACTACATTGTGTGATCCTCAGCAAGAGAAGTATTTTTCTAGTTCACTGAACTCTGAAGTATACTAAATTATCTGCTGTCAGGTTAGGGTACTTTAAGTCCAGTGCAAAAAAACTCTCTCGTATAAGTGACACCAAGCTTCTCTGACTGGTTTCTGTGTTTGTTTTTGTTTGTTTAGCACTGTTACCATACTGACCCAGAAGATTAAAATGTTCATTTACTGACCAGCATTTCCATTATCTCTGTTAGCCCACCCTGAACATGAGACAACCATTAAAAAAAGAAGCAGCATGAAGCATTGTAACTTTTTACCCAGTGTCAGTGGATCATTTTGTCTCTAAAACCAAGATTTCCATGTGCAGATTAACGTTTCCTGAGACATTAAGTCAAGTAATTCTGAACACAGCTTGATTGCTAGATGTAATCAAAGCCATGCTTGCTGTTTGGGACCAGTTTTTTCCAGGCAGGGTAAGCACTGTTATTACCAAGTCTTGCTTTTCCTGGTTTTCATCTCGTTTACAGACTGGAAAAACAGAAATGTCATAAGCAACTGAGGGAAAACTAGGCTAAGTAGAAACTTGTCGTGGACTTGGCCTCATTTCACTCACACCCTTTCCCAATATTGCAAATAGACTCCTGAGAGCAAGCATCAATGCCATGCAAATCTAATTGGGAAAGTAATAAACAGAAACCTACTTGGATGGTTTTCTTGCTGCTTATAACTCAGGAAGCCACCTAGAAATTGAATCTATTTCACTGAATCTGTTGACATGTTGTGAAATTGGAAATGAGGAAAAAAATAAAAGTAGAATCATGCATTTTCTGATGCCCCCAATATTCATATTTCCTGCCATATACAGTAGTCATTAAAGAAGCGTTAGCTGCTGTCTGTAACTTCTCTGCATTTCCCTGTGTCCTACTCCTGTGCTATTTTATTCCTATGGAAGATAAAAAATTAGCAGTCTGCCGATCAAGTAATTATAATCATGAGGCCACAGGTTGATAGAGCCTATGGAGAAATGCCTACCTTTAAAAATGTAAGTATAATTACTATATTATGCCTTAGAATAAATGGGAGAGAGGGGGAGCTATGGACTTCTGTCATGGCCATTGAATCAAAGGGAGGAGGAAAGAAAATGTCATCAGTTAGGGCAGGAATTAAGCAAAAAGAAGGCTTAAAATAACTGTGGGCCAGATCCCTGATCAGTTTTGTTTCGTTACTTACCTCCTTTAGTATTACTGCTAACATTTCTATTTTGTAGAGTTTTGTAAGGTGTGCAAGGCTAATTGATTTGGCATCTCCATGTCATTCCCAGGGAAGAAGCATTACCTGTGCTGCTAGCATAATAGTGCAGCACCTTGCCCACAGATATAAATAAGTCACCACTGGGGTGAAAGCTTGTCTCCCTCTTCCATTACACTACAGCAGACTGGAGCCGCTTGAGGTCTGAGCAAAAGGTTTACATTTGATCCCTAAAAGTCCAGTCTGTAAAGGAAGGATGGTTGGTTTTCTTTCCTCTGTACTTAATAGTTGCCTATCCTAACTTTCCTTATGTGCGTGAAGCTTGATTTCTTCTATTTTTTCTAGGGAGGGATTGAGAAAACTTTACATTAAGTTGGTCTATTTGGAAACCAACACTTGTTTGTATCCTTCTGTGCAATGACTTCCCTGAATCTGACGATCCCAAAAGGTGACTGTGTAGATTGAGCATGTAAAATGCATATAGAAGTTTCCTTGCTATAGATGCTGCAGTTACAAACTTGCTGAAAGGCAGTTGACAATGTGTTGACATATTTTGAGGCATTAAATGAATCCCTGCACCTCCAAAAAGGTATCCTCACTTGAAAATGACTCCTCTGATATCTGCAGCATTCTCTACCTGCTCAGAAGTGAGGAGGGTACTGAGGAAGACAGAGCAGAGCAGAGAGAAGTGAATCAGTGGCACAAGTAAAGAAAAGCGTAAACATGGAATAAATGCCCTTAGACACAAGTACAACCTGAGCTTTTCCTAAATCATGGCAAAAAGATGGAAAGATGGTTAATCCATGGGTTATATATATAAAAATGCCATAATTTGGGAAGTACAGTGGTGCTAGCTGTTGAAAATAGAGAAGAGAATTTGCATGATGTCATACTAGAAATGTTTAATGCTGCTGTTAATTTCATTACTTTCCTTCCCTTTCTTCTGACTTGTTGAGTAACTTTAGACAAGGCTTGTAATATGCCAAGGCTTCTGTTTACTCATTAGTGAAGTGGGTATAGTAATATTACCTACCTCAGAGGTTAAATGATTGAAGCTTAATTAATGCTTTCTTTTAGAAACTCTGTTGAAAGATGCTACACAACTGCAGTACTCCTCCTGTATCATTACAGCTTTTAAAATTTATTATACCTTCCTAACCTTTAGACTTTGTTGTCATTATGCTCTCTTAGTGTTTATTTTGCAAAAGCAACTTGAGAACTCTTCCAAAATGGGAGAAGAAAGTCATGTAGTAATAGAGAGGCAATAGCACTGTAACAGAAACATTCTTCTGCAGTGAATTCTAGCCAGATATGGAGCCCTTCAAGGTGGGGCTTATGTGGGATGTGAGCAGTACATAGCTCCTAGAGATGAGAATCTCTCCTGCTGTGCTGCCTGTTTGTGCAAACATAAGTCTGCTGAACACGCCAGAAACTTAAATCTCATCTTTGTCTTGAATGTAAATGCTCACAAGAAGGCTTGTCTTTGGATACTCCCAGAAAATCCCAAGCCATTGATGTTCCCAGTTAGCATCTTCAGACCTGCGCTCATTTTATTTTCTTTGCTACTTGGAAAACAGAGCAGTGCAACAAAGAAATCAAGCATGTGTTTTGGGGAGAAAATAAAGAACACAGTAAGTGGCTGGACTCAGGGGGATGAAATCTTGGCCCAGTTTGTGTATAAGGAGCAAAATCCTGGGAGTTTCTTTTAAAATCTGAAAAAGGGAGAGGGCTTTATACTACATGATCGTTTTCTTTCCTGATGGGACTGGAGGCCTACCAGTGCTGGATCAGCTAAACCTGGGTTTGATCAAGTATTTCACTGCCAGAAGCCATGTTCTTAGCAGCATCGCACCCTTTTGCCTCCTCCCTTTGGGGAAAAGGCCGTTCCAGCAGGCATGGGATGATGGGCTGAGTGAGGTGAATGCCAGTGAATGCTAGACAGAGTCACCTACTGCAGCTGTGTTTGTGGAGAGAGGTTTTCACAAGCCTCACTCTTCAGCCTCCATCTGTGCTTGAGCAGAGTTGCACTTTTGCCTGTCCGACGCCTGAAGGACAGCAGACTGCAACTTAGTGAAAGTTTGTGATCAAGAGGATCCATCACATCAGGAGAGGTGAAGGGGGAAACTGAAATCCTTCTTCTCTATCGGGATTAATGAAATTAAATAATTGCTTAAAACCAAGTGGAAAGGAACATTATTATTCTATTAGCAGTATTAATATTTATGTATTATAGAAGGTAACTCCATCTTAGAAATTAGATAGCTTGGATTGAACTGAAAGAATTTTCTCTTTAATTTCAGAGCAAGTTTGGAAGAAATTAGGCCTCTACATTTTGGGCAGTGTTCTGTCACCAGTAGGAGCACATGAAATTCAAGCAAATGTCTGCTTTATTATATTCCAAAATATTTCTGGAATATTTTTGAAAATGTTTTTGATATAGTATAGGGAAACCCCTCTTCTACAGTTAAGTATTCAATCTTCTGATGATTACTTCATGATTAAGGCATTGCTTTGACACATGAGGGATCTATGTCAAATTTCTGGCCAGGCCACAGTCTTCCTTTGTGATGCGGGACAAACCAATTAATGCATCTGTTATTTCATTCCCCGACTGTAAAATGGAGGTGGCACTGACCTTGCCTCTCTACAGGTGTGGATTGCCAAGTGTCTTTTTTCAGCAGCATGGTAAAATATTGGAAGAAACTTACTCCCTCTGTGCTGCTTTTCATCTTCCAGCCCTTTAGCTTTGTTATTACAAGTGTTTGAAGGACTGGGGCAGGGCAGGAAAGGCAAGGGCATTTAGCTTGGATTAGATTGAGAAATTGATAGAACAATTGTCCTGAACATCTACTGTAGGATTAGATTCGCTGATCAAAGAAAGTATCGTTCTTTTTTCCCAACTGGGAGAGTGAGTACAGGCTAATGAAGTAGTTTGTTGACAGTTGAAATTGCAGCAACAGGAAGAACTGAAGCCAGTTCCCTGAAGTCCCTGTTGAGTGTTTTTCTCATAGGACTGTCCTTCCTCCCCACTAACTTAAAGATTGTACACATACTTTAGAAGGGATCAAACTATACCTATGGTAGAATTAATGGGTGTTTCTGCCAGAAAAATATTAATCACCAGGAATTCTGTTTTGGACAGGGCTTCATAGTATCCTACCAATGCAAATAATAGTCCAAGTGTAGGAGGAAATAAATCTGTCTTAACCCCCAAAATGGAAGGAAACATTTCCACTCTGCAGGCCAACACTGCAGTTTCCAAAACAAGACAATAGGCAGAGTTGGCTTTATCAAGGTGAAAGTTTATGTGTTAAGCAGTCAACAGCATCCTCCAAACAGGGTCCCATGCTTCAAAACACGTCTCTGCCACTGTTTCTTCATTCACACCTGGGTTGTTTCAGTCCCTTTTGCTGCGCTGCTTGAGGAAGCTCCAGGGTTTCTACAGTGGCAGAAGTGCCACATGTTGCCATGTGCTCCCCTTGGTGCTCATGGCCCTACAATTTTCCAGGCAACAGTTGTACAGTCCTGCAGGCAAGATCTGCCCTTCTACCCTCTGAGCGTAGCCATAACTTTTCTAAGGTAGATTGGCAGAGCTGAGGAGTGGGAGATGGGCACCTTGTCTCAGACATGCACATGAAGTGAATATCTTTGCTTGTTGCCATCTGTGACTGAAGAAATAGCTTTGTCAGTTGATTCCTGGTATAAAAATAGAGCAAGAGCATGGCACCTTCGCCTCTGGTGGAGCACTAGAACCTGTTTTCAGTGTTATTATCTGTGTATGGTTGGTTGCTGTCTGCTGGGGCAATCATCTTGCTTTAATTTAGGACACTAATGATATTATAAGAGTTTAATTATGGTGTTCCTTTGATCTTTGCTTTTACTGGATAAATCAGCTGGTTTTGATACCATAAACCACAATATTTCATCTCCTCTCAGGGAGGGGAAAGGAGAAGAAAGAGAGTAGTAGCAAGGAAGCAGGCAGAGGAGGAAGAGAGAAGAGCAAAAAGAAGTCATTCAGCACACACCCAATCTGCTACTTGGAGTGAAGGATAATTTCTTAGTACAGCAAAGCTGGCAGCAGTGCTTTTGCTATCATGGTTTTTACGGTGCTGCTCTGCTTATCTCTCAGTATGACCACTGAAATCTGTGAGATCACACTACGAGCCATGGTATCCTGTCAGGTTTGAAATTATTTCCGACAGGCTACAAAAACAATTGGGCCCTCACTTTGGCTGCTTTTACACTAGTTGAAGTCTAATTTATAAGATAGATCATTCGCTTCACTGGTTCTGTCCTTGATACTTTTCAAGCTATGGCTGGTGTTGGTGACTTTTGTTTTGTGATTCTTGCATCTTCTGTGTTGTTTTTTTTTTTTGTTTTGTTTGTTGGTGTTTTTTTTCCAGTTTGTCTCCGTATTTGATAGGCGCAACTTCTTTATCCAAATGCATTATTTCTATGCAAGTAGCTAGTTCATTGTTCATATAAACTTTGACCTTCACAATGCCTGCCTGAGCTGAGATTTATTTAATACTATCTAGAAAGCTCTTGAGTTAGATTTTAATAGTATTTGTTCTACCTTTGTGCATGAAAGAAGAGAAAGCTTGTTTTCCCTTTAGACCACAGGGCAATGCACAATTAATGCAAGGGGCTGTTAAAGCATTAGACATTAGTCATTTAAAGCTACAGTATTGCTGAGCTCTATTAGACCTGTCTAGTTTAAGCCCACTCTCGGTTATGTAAAACTGTGTATTAAATTAAATTGAAATCATACTTAATTTCTGGAGAAATAAATAGTGAGACTGTGCTTAAGTAAATTAACTGAGGTACTCTGTTCCCACCAAAATTGGGAAATCTTTGAAAATCTATCCCCTGACTGTGGGATGGGGCATAAGAATTAGATATTCTTTGTGATCTTTCTATCTCTAGTGTAGAAAATGGTGATGTTTTCAGTAGTATATAAGAAATTAAAACTTGCACCCTATTCGCATTCCTTTGTGAATTGAAAATGGGTTGTAATTTTATGACTAGTAGGAATATACCTATACTTGGAAAATGTTCTCACCACGGCATACAGTATTGTTTTCCTGGTGGTATTATGAATACTTGGCATGTCAGGTTCTTGGAGAGTGGCACAGATGTAGGTAAAGATCTTTGTTGAAATTCATAGTCCATCCTCTTCATACCTTTACTCCTCTACTTTCTGAAAATCCAAGGGCCCATTCAAAATCCACAGGGTTTAATTCTTCATACTTTACATCTTTCAGATATTATGGAGTCATAACATCATATTGGCTTCTGATCCTGCAACACTGAAATTTAAATGAAACATCCCAGCAGCCTTCATGCAGCTCTTGGTATGTGGCACACTCAGTGGAAAGAGCGTTCTGGTCAAACTCAGAAGATGAAGGTTTCATCCGTCTTCCAATATTTGCTTAGTGGTTTTTCAGGACATAGGACTTAGCTTCAAAACCTGCCTTGTTATGTTTGATGAATTACTGCTATAGGTTGATACTGCTCTACAGTTTCTGTTTCCCCATCCATAAAACAAGGACTATGTTACCTAGCATTTTAAAGTGCATGGACAATTTTTATAATGAAAAGTGTCATATAACATGTGGCTGTTATTAAATGCTGGCCAGATCATTGTTTGCTTTTTACAGTGTTCTTGGCCTGGCTCTAAAACTAATGAGAAGACACAGGAGCTTGAATTTATTCTGTGCTAAAGGACTTTTTTGTAACATGGCCATAGCTTTTAGTGTTTAATTGGAGGAAACCCAATGCATAGGGCATGCCATGAAGATACTGCTGTTTGTTATTTTTTTCAAGTTTGATGTGCCATGCTAAGAACATTCCTCTCAAAGGCAAAATTGTTTAGCATGAGAGATGTGAAATTTTTATTTCCAGACTTCACTGTGATCTCTCTGACTGATTCCAAGGTGACAGACGACTGGGTGGCAGAATGCATGATGGATAGCTTGATTATTTTAACAATTAAATATGTAATGAAGAGCTGGAAAGATTCCATGTAAGTCTCATTTTCACCCTGGTGAAATATGGTGTGCATAATTAATTTGCAAATACAAAAGGGCTCCAGCAAGAAAAGAAATGAAAAAAAGTTGAGGAGATAGTGAATATTTTATTAAACGTCAGTCATTCAAAACTCATTAATATACATAGTCCAGGAGTAGTCATCTCATATAAAGTTAAATGCAGTAGTTCTTATTTTCTTGGCAGATTTTCTGGTTTATTGTTGAATGTAATAGTTTAATATTGTCTGTGGAGCAAACCCAAGCTTGTCTGCCTCTCAGAGAGGCCATCAGAAGGTGAAAAGTCATGACTTTCTGTGTGGAGGTCAAAAGTAGCACAAATTTGGAAGAAAGGAGACTTTGTTCTTTGAGTCAATACAGAAGTTTCTTTAACAGTAAAGCCATATTAGTCACTTTTCCTCAGCCAGAAGGGATTAAGCCTGTCTACCTAGAGCCACATCAGAGCTCTGACCTGACAAAAACAGCTTCTTCAGCACTTAGTGGAGTGAAACAGACACCTCTGGGGAGATTTTGACCTGCCTGTGTAAGTCATGCATCTTGTGCACAGTCAACCTCCTTCTCCCTCTATGCCCAGTGGCAACCAAGGATGAGTGAATACCCTTGTGATCCTGTGCTGGAAAAGTACTTGTATGCAGCTGAAGTTTGGGGACATGAATCCCAGCATTAGCTGTTTCCTGTTTAAGAACACTATTTTCTGTGCTTGGTCTCCAGCTGGAGACAGTGATTTCCTCGTTTTCTTTCTGAGACCATGGTTCACACAGCAACTGGTGAGAGGGAGAGGGGAATGGCACCATGCTCTGTCACAGTTTTGGATTTAACAAAGCTTATGAAAACTTGGACATTCATCTTGAAGGAAATTCCATTCCTAAAATTTTTATGTGTTCTAGATTACAATATTAAAAATATCTCTTTGTGCAATTCTTTTTCTTCTTTTCTTCAAAATTGTCAAACTGTTTTTAATAATAAACAACTAAATATTCCATTTCATTTTGTTGAACCAAATCTACATATTGCTTTATGACTGTGTTCAATAGTCATCTGAACTGTTTGAATTCCACAGATGGACATGTCGTGGTCCTTGTCTTTTCCCAAAGGAATCAGACTACTTTGTCAGACTGAATCCTCCAGATACATAGATTCAAATGCGAGCTAATAGGAACTAAACGTCTCCATATCATTAAATTAGGACTTTCAAAACCTGGTTTTCTTTCAAAAAATTAGTAGGGATATCCTGGCTAGTTCTATAACTTAACTAGTGAGCAATATGATTCATAGTTAGAGAATGCTTTGAGCATGCAAAGTACTATGTAAATGCTAAGAAATAAGAATTATTATAATTAGAATATTATTAACTATGGAAAGAGACAATTAAACAACAGGCTTCCTTATGAAATCCATTCATATGAACAAAGGCCGACAACATTTATTAAATGCAGTGCCAGTCCACTGCAAAAGAAGCATCCTTGCTCCTGCATGCTGCTTTCTGATCTTAGTGCACATCCTTACTCTTTCAGCATGAATCAGATATGAGCAAGAAGCCCTTAATAAGGAGAAAAAAAGTGAGTGTAGTGACACAAGCACTATTGTATTCTTGCTGCCAAGAAGAGACTGCTTTTATTCTCAATTAACCAACCATGGCTGGTCACCAACTTTCTAGATATGTAATCCAAGAGATTTGAGCTCAGTGAAGTTGAAAGCAGCATCTTGGTCCATTTAAGAAGTAGAAGTGTAACTCTGCATGTTGAATTTTCTCTGTTATTTCTTCTCACCGAATACCATGGACATCAAGTTCAGTTTTTCAAGAACTTCTTTCTTCTTTGCTTTTCTGAATATTCTCTCTTTTAAGAAGCACCACTGGTGCTGTGATTATTATTTACTAATTTTATTTGCTGTTGTCCCTAGAAGCTCTAATCAAACTCAGAACACCACTGTGCTGTGTGCTGGTAGGTTTTAATTTTGCATTTCACCAAAGTCCAGATTAATTGAGAATTATCTTCCAGATAGCATGAAACCCGATCTTTATTACCTTGTTAAAATGAGGTTTCATTTTAAAGTAAGGGGAAGCAGTAATATCTCATTCCTTTGCAATCACTATTAGCCTATCTGTTATGCACTTTCTAACACTGACTGTTAACCACAGCTGTATGAAGTTCCTGGTTGGATTAGGGTTTCTTCCGCATCTCTGGACACAGCTGCCAGAAGAAGGCAGCTGCCATAAAAAGTGTGTGCTAGAAAATATTTCACTGGGCCCCATCAGTTCCACTTTACCCCAAAGTGTACTGCTGCAGAGACAGGAATTGGAAGAGTGAAGAAGGCAGCCTAAAAATCTGTGTAGACAACTGTGACTGCATGAAATATGGCCCCTGTGATAGTCAATGGCAGCCTTAACATTAACTTCAATGGGCTATGATTTCGCCACAGATGCCTATTGTGTCATATAGCCCAGACAGTCATTGTCTGTGGCTGATGGACAGAGATCCAGGCTGGGTGTGGTGGGCCCAAAGGAGACAAAACTGGAACACAGTGTGTCCAATGGCTGGCATGGCCTTATAGCTCTTTCTTTAGCAAGTGTTTTTGGTTTATGATGATCTGTGGCTTCATACATCATGACAGTAACTGCAACCAGGAAACCAAATTGAGGCTTGGGGTTCTTCTGAAGCTATGTTATTTGTGTGATAATGTAGATGGGTGGTTTCTCTGGTGTATGTGTGACAGGTTAAGCTTTCGTTTTGTTTCTTCTCTGCCTTTGCCAGCCTTTTTCTGCTCCTGTTGAAGTCAATGGTGTATCTTCTGTTGACTTCACAGACTGCACAAGTGTTGTAGTTTAAACTCAGTCAGCCATAAATCACGCAGTCGCTGTCTTACTCCCCCTCCTTCTCATCCTCCCCCTGCTCCTGGAGGGATGGGGAGGAGAATCAAAAGAATGCAACTCCCACGGGTTGAGATAAGAACAGTTTAGTAACTAAGGTATAACACAAACCACTGCTGCTGCCACCAATAATAATAATGATAAGAGAATTAACAAGGGAAGAGAATACAACGCCTCAACACTTGCCCCCCCCCCCCCCAGCCTGATCGAGCACCGCCCAACACCTAGTCAAACCCCACAGTCCACTAGCCCTTTTGGGTAACTCTCAGTTACATCCTGGGCATGACGTGCTGTGGTATGGAATACCTCTTTGGTCAGTTTGGGTCAGGTGTCCTGTCTCTGCTTCCTTCTGGCTTCCCCTCCTCCCTGGCAGAGCATGAGACTCACAAAGTCCTTGGTCAGTCTAGACATTTGAGCAGTAACTAAAAACATCAGTGTTATCAGCACTGTTCCGAGGCCGAAAGTCAAAAACACAGCACTGCACCAGCTACTAAGAAGGAGAAAAATGACTGCTACTGCTGAACCCAGGACAACAGGCAAAGTCCCATCTTCTAGATGAGCATCATACATTAGAAATTTTGGTTCGTTTCAGTCTAATTGTGTTATGCCACGAATATTTGGTAGTGTTAGTAATTCCTGCTAAGGCATCCGCATTATCACTTTGTATCTCCACATATTACTGAATCATCAAATATCAAGCATTTGTTGATCTTCTACACATTTATCTAGCATTTCTGATGTGCTTCTTTATAAAAGATTTTATCAGTAAATTTTGTCTAAAATTATGCTTTTAGTATTTGGCGCATTGGTCTTCTGTAAGGAAAAAAATCTTTAAATGTATTCTTTGTGGTCATTTGCTTTTAATTCCCATTTCTTCAGTTCCAAGAACTCTTCTGTTCATTAAATTCCCTAGAGTCAATTGACCACAAACACTTTATCCACTTTCCCATGATTCTGTTGACTGGGGGTAATCACCAAATCCAGCTTGTTCTCCTAGAACTACGCAGGCTTTCTCATTAAAAAAAAAAAATAAAAAATCTCAGTTGCTAGTAGATAAAACAACCTGTGAAAGAGATAATTTCTCAAGAAGTGAGTGCCATTTTCTAAGCAGTACCATGTGCAGACATATCAGCAAGAGACTCTGCAGCCACTGGCTGTTGATAAAATGGAGATCAGTGACTCCCTGAGTCAAGGGCACAGATGACAAAATGCCAAAGGCTCAGAAGCAGGGGCAGACGACCTAAACATCAGATCAATTTTTGTGTCTTTCGATAGCACAATAATTTCAATATTTAACTTCCTTTTCTGCTGTAGCCTTTATGTCCACAGAGGGTTAGAAGTCACTAAGTTGTCATCTTTGTCAGTTTTAAATCATTCCAAGAGATGCAAATCGCTTCCTAACAGGGACCCCTCCTGAGCTTTGTTTGCATTTTGCAGAATAATAACTTTTTAAAGCTTTCCACTTGGCAAGGGGGTTAACATCTTCTGTTCTCTTTGTCGAGTGACTTTTGAAAGAGTATGTGGTACTGTACCTTTGAAACATTAAAATGAAAGAGATAATCACTTATTCTGCAGGGATTTTGAAACCAAGATATGGCAGATTAAAAAGAGCATCTTGAAGAGATTTGCTGATGTGAGTCTATTACGAAACATCATTTTTACAGACCTTGGCTTATGTCAGGAACAGTTTCTTTACAATTATTGATCAATTCTAACAATGCTTCTGGTTTGTTTGGTGGTTTGCTGTCATTATTTTGAAAATAATCAGACCGCCCAGTCCTGACTGGATGCTCTTTGAGAATTCAGTTGGTATTTTTGACTAAATATGCATTTTGGACTGTGCCAGATAACAAGAGGCAAATATTTGTGCCAAGGAAAGAAGTATACCTAGTGGTATAATGTATGATGTATCTGCTCTAGATTGCATTTAAATAACTATGTGTTTAATCACAATGACAAAATCCCAAATGTGTACTGCTTACATTTCTTCTTAACTGAAACTGGCAGTAGAGGGATAGAATCCAATTAGCCAGAGTTTTCTTGTCTGTTGGAATAACATAAAAATTCCAATAAAGAGTTTATTTTCCATCAGCATTTATACTGATCATAACAGGCCTCTTCCAACTACATCCCAAAGACAAGATGGTTTGCCAAGCAGATGGTAGGGAAAAGTTAGGCTCTCCAAAACCCAACAAATTCTATTTAATGACAGATTCTGAGGTTTCAAGATCTGTTTTCATTCCAATGCAGAATGAAACCAAAACCTTCAGGAATTTTTCACACCCACACACACGAGCAATGACTTCACAGTGGTCTCTGCATGTTAGGATGCTCACCTGAAGTGAGAAACAAAAAATACAATGTTAAAGAAAAAAGGAGAAAACAGTGCGGAGGTACCATGAAGAAGCAGGCAGTAGTGTCCCTCCCTATCCTATCCATCACTCTGAGATTTGGTAGTGTGGGATGACATCTGAAAACATTCTGGTTCCATACTGTTGTTATGAGCCTGAGAGTTAGTTTTCAATAACTTTGTCCAGAATTGAATTTGTATGATTGTAATACCTAAGCAAACACATCTGGCTTCAGGATCTGGGTCTGTGATGGTATTTTACCAACAGTTCAATTAAGTTAATATTTTTTATATGCAGGTCTTCAGGACATATCTGGGTGGCACCTTAGAGCACATTTTGTGATCTGTGGTCTGCAGACTGACTGTAAACATCAAGTCATATTTTCAGATAGTCCTGACGATGAGCATCCTCAGAGATTCAAACAAAATTTTGAGAGTTGCTGGTGGATTAATGAACTATTGACTGAAATTTTTAAGTTCTGTTATGTATTTGTGCTTTCTTGACAACAGGTAAGAAAAGAATTTTCAACGTAGGCCTAGAAAAATGCATCCTCTAACTAAACAATAAAAGGTTTCTTCCTCCGTCCATTACCTTATCCACTATTTTTATTTTACTCTATGTAGGCTGTAGGTACTTTGACATAGAGATTGTTTTTCCTCTGATCTCTATATAATGCTCAGCAGAATGTAATCTTCATTGGAGACTAATGCAATAACTGAGACCAACTGTGTGCATATAGATTTCTTGCATGAATGAAAATTGCCAAGGGAACATCCTGATCCCACAGTAAGTTGTATGTATGTATCTATATAAAAATACAAATATGTGATTTAATATGTACCTGTTTGTACCTGCATGCACATTGGAGATTTTCTGTATATATTTTGTGAAACAGTTATGTAAAAACAAATATAGCTACATGCAGTTGTCTCTGGTGGGGAAACACACTGAGAACTTACAGGAGAGAAAGGCAGGCACTTGAGTATCTTGCCTAGCTTAGAAGACAGAAAACATTCAGAATAATCCATTGGCTCTGGGAGACTCAAAGGCCTGCTGCAAGTCAGAGGAAGAAAGAGGATTTTGGAACATCTCTATTTTCATCCAGTTAAAAGGTTCCTTCTGGCTACCTATCATGCAGACACAGCTGACTCTGGGGGAGAGTATCTTTCCATCTCATTTGGGACAGCAGTTGTAAAGTACAGTTTGCCTGGTCACTCTGGTTGCCCCATAAACTGGGAGAGCAGAGGGGTGGAGGAAGGTGAAGGACAGAGCTTTGGCTAAGTAGAATCAAAGGGGAAAAAAATAATTGAATCAAGTAGCTGACCAGCTGTCTTGACAGCATCTCTGCTTCTGATGGCCGTGGTAGAGTTAGGATGTTGCAGTACTCTACAAAACACACCCTCATCTCAGTTTTAAAAGGCCTCATTGCGCCTTATCACATCAAAGCAAAGCATCTGCATGTTTCAGTTGTGGGGAATCATGTGTCTGGCTCCCCTCTGGCTCTCACTAATCCCCTGGATTATCACAGCTCTCTAAAGCGGCTCTTAAAACCCCTGTGAAAATAGGACTCCAAGTGGGTGTGTGAGAAGCGGGGACTGAAGCAATAAGGCTGACTGCGCCTACGGAATTCATATAATCACAGCCTGTTACCCAAAAAAAGGTGCTGAAAAGTCTGCTTTTGCACCACCTGATTCCAGACAATATTGGCTCTCAGTGAGGCAAAACAAGATCGAGTCTCCTTCATTCATTTGCTGTGGCACATCCGGATGGCTAGAAGAGTTATAGCTCATGCTGAGCACACCCATGCGTCGCTCCTGAAAAATCTTTCATCAGTCAGGTCTTTTGCTCTTTTCTGAAATCATCATCCATGAGTCAGGGAGCTCTGCAAGGTGGTGTACCAGAGGGCTGCTGTGATTTATGCAGGGTGGGCTTGGCATGGGCTGCAGAGAGGGGAGGGGAAACAGGAAGCTTTTTCCCATGGAGGTGGCATCTGACTCTGTTGTGGGTGGCTGTCTTTTTAGGTCTGTAGGGAGGAGAGAGTCTCATAGGGCTATTATTTCAGCAGCTCAGGTGTGAAAAACAGAGGGCTCCAGTCTGTACTGTCAGTCCAGCACCTTCCGTAAGCCGTAAGTCCACTTCAGAGGAAAGAAGCATAGTAATGAACACAGAAGATGAAGGTTTCAGTATGTAAAGGAGACATGATGTTTATGCAGACAGCATGGTTCTTCTCGACTTAGCTCTGTTGGCTGCTTGTTCCCAAAGGAAAGTATAATAATCCCCGTGAAAGTCATGGTGTTGAGAATTAAATGATAGTAAACCCTAAAGTCTTCAGTAGTCCATAAGATTATTTTTTCCCCTTTCTTTCGTTTAAAAATAAAAAAGATTATGTATGTCTGACACTGACATAAAGTCGGGAGAACTGACCCATAAAGTAATTAGAAGAGGAATTCACCCTCTTCTCTGGCCCCCTCCCCAACCTTTCCCATCTCAAAGCCAGACCAGATGAAAGGCGAGCTCTGTTTACTTCCTGATCTGTCTAATTTCAGTAACGAGGACCATCCCAACTTCATCTTCCTGCAGCTGCTAGAAGTGAAACTCAAGAGGCTGCCCGAGGCACTGCAGCACCTTCTCAGAACTGCTTGACCTTAATGGATTAGCTTTTCCCTGAGCAGGTGGCAATTTAACAAGAGGAGACAAACTTTTTACACTTCGGAGACCTCTGGTGAATGGCATCAAATATCAGAAGGTTGAAACAGAGCAAAGAGACTTCCCACCTTAACCCTGTGCCACCTTAACCCCCTTTCTATGCACATAAGTTACAGCTTTCCAGTTAGGATCCTAAGTCTGTTTATTAAGGAATCAAAGTAAAAATTGCCTTATATTCTTAACATGTCGTACCCTCTCAAATCCTTTTGAATTAACGGAGAGGAATTGGTGCTTTGATTTCAGTCTGCTTATGTCTGAGTGTCTGAATAGGGTGTTAGGAGTATTAGTTTAGGCTCTTCATTTTGCAAGTATGTGACACAGTAAATATATCATTCTAAAAGCAATCACAATTTCTTTTGCTTTGAAGATGCAGTTCTACCAAATAATCCACATTTTAAACTGACAGTGCCAAATGCATTGTACTTTATACTTTCAGTAGGTAGAAAAGTAGAACAAATTGCTAGTTTATTAAAAAAATACAACTGACCATTATTGTTTGTTGATCCCTCTTACACACACCAACTCTAGCAAAAGACCAGGTTCTACATTGTTCAAGTGTGTTTTTCACTGTCTACTATGATCTGTTTGTTTAAGGATCCATCATAATAATTACAAGTCCAAACTGTCAAAGAGATGTCCAAAATCAAACAGCCGGGTGCCAGATACCATATCAAAACCTAAAGATAAAGGTGCCTCTACTTAGGCTTCTTTACACTAGGTCTGCATTTCCAGAGGAGCTCAGCACTTGCAGCTCTCACCATGACAGCACACAAAATCAGATCGTGTATGTTTTGAAGCAGAACAGCGTTGTGTATTACCAGATTTTCCAATCAGCATCTAACAAATGTGAAATTGGTTTTTACCACAATATGAAGGAATGTTTAAAGGAGACAGGCAAGAGGGTAGAAAAAAGCAAGTAAAATGCAATGATAAAATTTCTTACTTGTTATAAGTAAACCTGCTGCCTTCTCAATAGTTTGTTTTTGTCAACAATCCATATGAATATTGTGTTAATATGCATATAGATATGTTTATATATTTTTATATATGCATTTGTGCATCATTTTACATGTACATGTGTGTGTGTGTGGTGCATGTATATAACTCGCATATAGTGCTACAAGATGCTTATTTACCAGGTATTTATTTTAGGGCTTCAGTAATTTATGTATTTTTTAATCAGTAGAATATGTTTTGTGTATTTTAAAGTTGTTATGTCAAATGATTTGAGTGGAAAGTATTGACATAATATTACCCTGTATTTACTTAAAACCTGCAGTCATTCAAGATCAAGTATGTTACCCCTATAAAAAAAATAATGTCCTGAGAAACATTGCTTCTGGGATTACATCCATGTGTTTGTCCAGTAACATCCAACTTTTCTGGGCATATCTGTCTCTATGTTGTCTTATCCCTACAGAGCTGCATAGCCATATCTAACTATTCATGAATATTAAAAGCATGATTATACTTTTCACCTCAGCATAGTTCATCTGTCTTTCCAGATATGTATGTCAGCTATTTAACTGAAACTGTCTCCCTGACTAGTGCCTCACATACTCATCTAGTATTTGCATGGCTTTCTGAATGCATCAGAATGGTACGCTGTGTGTCCTACATGCACATTTCTGAAGTTTTTTAGTAAGGGTAAATTTCCCAGGGTGTGCACAAAGCATGAGCAGAAGCAACCGGCAGAAAGAAAGATCAGTGAAGATGAGATCGGTGGATTTCTCTTCCAGTTTGGCGGACCCCCTTAGTCAGCACTTGCTGATAGTGTGGCCATGCTGGCTTTGTGGGCAGCAATGCTTAGCTTTGCAAATATGCCCACATAAAAAACCCTCTGATCCTCTACAGGAGAAAAACTGCTGTAGAGCCTAGCAATAGAGGTCATTGGCTTTCAGCCCTGCTTTCCCTCTCTGCATGGTGGATGTATGCTTGAGGGCTCCATGCCCTCAGAGGCATCTTTTGTGGACAGTGCAGTTGGTGCATATCCTGCCCAATGTATTCTGGTTCTTTTTCAGCGATAGGCAGTAAAGCTACTACATAGCGCAGAATATCACAGATACTGCATGTTGGGGAAAGGAACAAAGAAGAAAACAACTCCACACACACATGCTCGGCCAGCAAACAGCACAATTTCTCTTTCAAAATAAAGAGAAATTCAAAATATCTCTTTCCCTGAGTCCAATCAAATTTGTGACCAAGCAGTGGTTTCCTATAAAATGGGCAAGTTTCAAAATGATACATAGTGTAACAGAGTAATAAAGACCAAGGTTATTCAGTCACCCTGAATAGTAACCAAAATTAATATGTTGAAATTACCCTGGAATAAAATACTATTTTAGGAAAGTAAGGTAATATACATACGATATATATGTTATTCCAGAATAATTTTACCCATAAATTTCATCTGCGCCTATGAAACTGGATAAACCTCAGTGATGTCAGACTAAAAAGCAACAGTCTTAACTTCTAATCCGTCAGTTTGCTTCTATTCTTCAAAATGTGAAATCAGGCAAATTCTCACGCCTTAAGAATTTTCAAGGATTAATCTCAAAGACATACATGATGTGAACCAGTAGTTTATTTTTATTCATTTTAACCATGCAGTGATTGGAAAGAGGAAGAGATTACAGTGTAGTAAAGGGAGAAGCATTCAATCTAACACACAGCACATATCTTTCAATAGCATCAGAAATTTCATATATGTTCTAGTAAGATGGATTTAGGGAAACCCTGGAAATTTTTGACACTCTCTTAAGTTTCAGGGTATATAAACTAATTAATGGACGGCATCGTCTATACAATACAAGGTAGATTTTTTATTTGTGGCAGATACAATAATGATAGTTTCTTTCATTAACTTTTAGTAATAATCTTTATTTAATAATTAATACAAGTATAATTTAATGCAGTGCAAATTAAAAGTATTCTTCATTTCTTTGTAATGTTTCGGAAAGCCCTGTCAGAGGACAAGCAATAGTAATTGCTTACAAAATACATACATTAGTCAGATTATATGTAGACATTTTCTTTGCAATACTTAAAGGCCTGATCCTGCTGACAGTTTACGACAGTTTACAACAGTTTACTATTCCAAATAGCAAACTTTTGATTTGTCAAAAGAAACTAGTCAGATTTAGCCTGTATCTTTGCATATTACAGCCTTACACATGTGCAATTACTTTTAGTTGAAAACTGAACTTCATGCTTTGAGAATGAAGACCTTGCGCCCACTGAAGGAGAGGATCTGGTTCGAGACCATCTTAAAAATCTGAATGTGCACAAGTCCATGGGTCCTGATGAAATTCATCTGCAGGTCCTGAAGGAGCTGGCAAATGAAGTTGCGAAGCCGCTGGCCATCATATTTGAGAAATCATGGCAGTCAGGTGAAGTTCCCGACGACTGGAAAAAGGGAAATATAACCCCCATTTTCAGGAAGGGGAAAATGGATGACCCGGGGAATTACAGACCAGTCAGCCTCACCTCTGTGCCTGGCAAAATCCTGGAGCAGATTCTCCTGGAAGGCATGCAAAGGCACATGAAAATCAGCAAGGTGCTTGGCACCAGCCAGCATGGCTTCACTAAGGGGAAATCCTGCCTGACCAATTTGGTGGCCTTCTATGATGGGGCTACAGAACTGATGGACAGGGGTAGAGCAGCTGATGTCACCTACCTGGACTTGTGCAAAACTTTCGACACTGTCCCACACGACATCCTTGTCTCTAAATTGGAGAGACATCAATTTGATGGATGGACCACTCGGTGGATAAAGAACTGGCTGGATGGCCACACACAAAGGGTTGTGGTCAATGGCTCAATGTCCGGCGGGAGACCGGTAATGAGTGGCGTCCCTCAGGGATCGGTGTTGGGACCGGTCTTGTTCAACATCTTCATTGCTGACAGGGACAGTGGGATTGAGTGCGCCCTCAGCAAGTTTGCCGATGACACCAAGCTGTGTGGTTCAGTTGATACGCTGGAGGGAAGGAATGCCATCCAGAGGGACCTCAACACACTTGTGAGGTGGGTTGATGCCAACCTGATGAAGTTTAACCATGCCAAGTGCAAGGTCCTACACCTGGGTCGGAGCAATCCCAGGCACAGCTACAGGTTGGGCAGAGAAGAGATTCAGAGCAGCCCTGCGGAGAAGGACTTGGGGGTGCTGGTTGATGAGAAAATGAACATGAGCCGGCTTCAGTGTGCGCTCACAGCCCAGAAAGCCAACCGTATCCTGGGCTGCATCAAAAGGAGCGTGACCAGCAGGTCGAAGGAGGTGATCCTGCCCCTCTACTCTGCTCTTGTGAGACCTCACCTGGAGTACTGTGTGCAGTTCTGGTGTCCTCAACATAAAAATGACACAGAACTGTTGGAACAAGTTCAGAGAAGGGCCACGAGGATGATCAGGGGACTGGAGCACCTCCCGTATGAAGACAGGCTGAGGAAGTTGGGGCTGTTCAGCCTGCAGAAGAGAAGGCTGCGTGGAGACCTCATAGCAGCCTTCCAGTATCTGAAGGGGGGCTATAGGGATGCTGGGGAGGGACTCTTCATTAGGGACTGTAGTGACAGGACAAGGTGTAATGGGTTAAAACTTAAACAGGGGAAGCTTAGGTTGGATATAAGAAGGAAATTCTTTCCTGTTAGGGTGGTGAGGCACTGGAATAGGTTGCCCAGGGAGGTTGTGAATACTCCATCCCTGGCAGTGTTCAAGACCAGGTTGGACGAGGCCTTGGGTGATATGATTTAGTGTGAGGTGTCCCTGCCCATGCAGGGGGGTTGGAACTAGATGATCTTAAGGTCCTTTCCAACCGTAATGATTCTATGATTCTGTGCTAACTGCTGGTCAGATTTCACCCAGAAATCCTTAAAGAGTCACCATTTAAGTTATGGTATCAGTCTTACAGAATAAAATAATATCTCAATCTTCCATAGTTAGATAAACAATAAGACCTTTCCAATGAAGAGCTATACAGACACTTCCCACCAGCAAAAGTGCTGTCAACCAATGTCACTTTATTAAGTGGGGCAGATGTTATTTGCCAAGTATCCCCACCGTTGTATCACATTGACGTGTCACAGTCTTGAGGTATTAGTTCTGCAGGTAAGTTACTTTTCTGCTGGGAAATTGCTGCATCTTTAAGAGGTCATCCCTATGCCAAAATGAAGCTTCCACCTTCAACCAAAGCTTTCAATTAAGCCAGAAGCCTGTCACCATAAACAGTAAAACTCTCCTGACCTGATTAGCTAAGAAGACCTATATACCCTTCTGTAAACTACGGTTTGGTTCTTAAGTCATCTTCCAAAATCATCATGTAAAAGCAGTTATGCCTTCTCAGCAGTGTATGATTTTGGGAGAGGAAGGATAGAATCATTTCATATAGCCAAATCTTAGCATAAGGAAAATTAAACATTGTTTTACATTCATTCCAGAAGTTAAAAGGGAAAATATTAGTACTTTTACAGTCTGAATTTAAAATTCCCATTGTTCTGTCTCATACAGTAGTCTCAAGAATACAGTGTGTGACTACATATATAATATTAGGATGGGTCTTCCACTGCAAGTGAGTACTTGCTGTCTTTAAAGAACTAATTATTAGCATGCCTGTATACTGAAATATTTGTTTTTCCATGTAACCATTGGAGACTATGGCATTTTCAGTTCAGATGCTTCCTACCCACAGATAGGATCTTAGTTTTGGCTTGCTTTTCAGTTAAAAAACAGGAGAGGAGTGGCAAAGATCACTGAATTTTTAATACAAAAATACCAGCTTTTCATCTTCCTTACTCAAGAGTTGCAAGAGACTGAAACATCAAAGTAGTATAGGAAAAAAATGAAGAATGTTTAGTGGGGGGAGGAGGTAGGGGAGGAGAATTCTCCTGGCCATCCCTTTAGAAGTGTTCTTTTTTCCAGCTTCAGATCCAAATCCGCAAGTGGTCACTGAGATGCAGATTTGGTATGAGAATGGCGGACCTTCTGCTGAAAGACCATTTACCAATGGATGTAAACTTCTCAGATCCTTTGGATTTCAGCCCACAGGTTTTCCGCAGTTCTCATACTGTAACTCTTGCTCTTTGGAGCAAAAGAGAAAAATACAAAAAAGACTGGGAGCCCACTATAAAGAAGTGTCCATTCTGGAAAATGGAAATGGAAAACAGATTGGTTATCACTGAGGGATTTTTTTCAGGACACTCGACTACATTATGTAAACTTCAAAGGCTGCAAACTGGCTGCTGAAATGTCTGTAGGGAAAAGACCTGACTTGGCAGTGGCGCGAAATAAGTGAGCGAGTGAAAGCTTTGTGAAAGAAACCTCTTCCCTCACCTTGGGAAAGACGCTTATTGTGACAACAGCTGGAGTTTGGAGCTCTGGTGTGTTGCACCATATTTGCGCACCTGTCCCCTTGGAAAAAAGTAATCCATTTGCATGATGTTGCTAAGGAACATTGTCCCAGGCCTAATGAATTTAGAAAAATAGTTCCTTCGCTTACTGTGAATACAATTGCAGGGCCTCTGTGCCCTGTGGGTCCAGATGATCAAACTTGTAGATACAATTCTGTGAGTATAAAAATACAACATTACTCCAGAAATTTTTAATCCTAGAGATCTTTACTTGTGTTGGCAAGAACGTGAGTACTTGTATAAGGGCTTAGGTCTTCAGACATTGAAGAAGACACCTAGATGAATTTCAGAACTAGAGATTTTACAAAACTTGATTATTTGCTATTTCTCCAAAGTAAACACAAACATTAAAGTATTTATCATTGGTGTGTGTATGACACCTTAAAATACTACATCTAAAAGTACTGTCTTCTGTAAGCCTTAGGACATTTTTGGTTGTTTGACATGTTTAGAGAACTACAATACTTACTTGTGGTGGGGTTTTTCTATTCTTTTATTCTGCTGTTTCTGGAAAACATTCGAATACCTCTATGACTGTCTACCTCCCAAAAATTCCCTCCAAATTTCCAATTGGCTGCAATATGCTGCTCTACTTCCTGTCCTAAATTACTGTATAATGGCATGCCATGCTCTGTTAAACAGCTGCTGAACTTGTCCTTGTTTCTGTTTACTGATAGAAATTGTCAGTATTCTGCAGTAGGTCTGTCCTGCAGGGTGCTGATTGCATCCTCACATGAAAACAGAGGGATCGGGATTCTCATTGCCAAAACTTCAGCTGGGAAATTCATACTGCCTAAAGATCTGGGTTTATCGCATCTAGAATTTTATTTGGAAAGCTTTAGGGGAAAAAAGTCACTGAGAACCTGTCACCAAGCCAATGGACTGAAACATCCTCAAGACTCTTCCCCCCCCCCCCCCCTTTAAGAGAACCTTTCAATCTGTTGATTTAAATTCAACATGTCTAAGGCTTCTGAGCACATGGTGAAACTTCCTTTAAAAAGATTTTGTTTGCCTTGGGTTTCTCAAACTCTTCACTCCATCTCTGACTCATTCCATGTGGGAGTATTTGCAAAATTCCTTGGCTTACCCAGTCTTTGATTGACGTCACCATTGTTTCCTTGCTATTTTTATCCACCTTGTCAGGGCTAGCAGCATGTTGATTCTGAGTCAATTTTTCATCAATGTTATGCAGCTTGAAGGTTTTAGTGATGTTTTTAAAGCTGCTTAGTTGATCCTTATGTGGAAGCTTAAATAAATGCTGTTTACATTAGAACTGGTAAATCTGAAAGATTTCTGTTCCTCATTCTTTGCCACCTCACCAGCAGTAAGGTGCTTTGCAGAATTTCAGCCAGTGCCTACATGTCATTTATACTTATTTATGTATTGATACATAAATATGATTCATAATTCATTGTAGAAGAGGGAGGGTGCAGAGAATTTGTGAGAAAAGAGAGGGATGAAATAGAATATAACTTCACCTTGCCACAGTTTTCATGTATAACTTTCAGCAATTCACTCAGTATTTCCATCCCTGCAGTCCATGTCTGTAGCTGGAGATTCAGTATGCATTTCTAACTTGCAGAGTTCAGTTTATATCTGATGTGGAGGTGGAAAAAGAGCAAAGTTAGAACAAATCCTGAGGGAGAACCTGAAAAGTGGGGTTAGCCTCTATTCAGTTGCTGTCATCAAAAAGAGACCTGTAAATATATAGATTACTATTATGCTTAATTAACTCTTGAAGGCTCCAGGTACCATGGCCCAAATCCAGCTTCCACTTCTGCAGGCTTTGAAGTGCTAGAGGAATCGTGTCCTATGGTAGCATAATCAATTTTATTCTCTCAAGGTGAGAGGACTTTAATGAAGGAAAGGATGAACAATGGATGCTTGCCAGCATGCTTGGCTTTGCTTCACAAATGTTCTCATTGCTGGCATTAAACCAAGCTAAAGGATCCACTCACCCGTCCGAATTCTTCTTACTCATGGTGGTAGTCAGAAGATGGCAGAATGAGCAGCAAAGAACATTTCCTCAGTTTTATTTTCCCACTAAGTTATACCCCATTCCATTTCCCAGTGTACAGGTCTCATCAAAATTTCACCATTTTTAGTTAGGACAATGAATTCTCATTGTTGTTTGTTCTGCCTTCAGAAGTACTTGCACTGTGGTCCTTGTACAGCCTTGCAAGTAGTTGCAGGATTTTGCCCAAAGGATAGAACTACTATCAGAGACCATGGGATCTGATGCATGGACTAGTCTAAAACAGCTCAGCAACCACTTGCTGAAATTCCTACAGCTTAGTGTGGTCAGATAGCCTCAATCAGCTGCTGATTGCTACTTCAGCTCTATTCCCTGCTCATATGTGGAGGACTTCCTATTCGACAGTTTTATGTTCTTGGCACGAGCACCAAATGCTGGAGCAAACCTCTTCCAACCGATCATACTACACTTAACAACTTCCGCTCCTTGATTACTGAGGAAATTATTATTAGAAGAAAGTGTGTAGATCTTTCATCGTGCCTGCCTTAACTTAAGGGAGGTCAGGAATGGTAAGAGGAGGAGAGGTTTGAGTAGTCATTTAACTTTCTCAAAAGCTCGTATTGCACTGTTTTCCTTATCTCACTTATTGTCTGCTACCTAATTACTTCCATATCAAGTTCTTTAATTCAGCATGCAACCTCCCACAGGCTTTTAAAACTTCATATAAGTCTTCATCTAGAAGTTGCAGTTGTGAGTCCTTGTTTTCTCCTTTCACAAACATGGAGTATGTCACTTTCAAAAACAGATGCATTACTGTGCAGACTTTCATCCACACTTGATATATTCTACTCTTGTCCCCCTGATGTTAATGAAACTGCACAGTATGCTCGGGTTCACTACAAACAGGAGTCTTTTCTGAAGCTGGTCCATAATGTGCTTGTTTGTGATCCTCAGTAAAACATTTGAAACTACAAGAACCAGAAAAGGTTTAGGTACTTTCAGGTAGTTATTACTGTGACTTTGGCATTTGTAGCATATGAGGTGAGAATCCCATTAAAAAATAGTGGTAGATGCAGAATGAAGAAAGCCCTCAACAAAAGCAGCAAAAATGCCTTAATTATACCTGCAATACCACATGTTCTTTCTGTTCTTTGGAGCAGATTTCTCAAGCAGAGAAATACAAGTTGCAGTTACTATATTTTAACTCATACAGAAGAATGGCTTAGTAAGGAAAATGTATAGACAGTGAGAATTTCTGTTATTGTGGGTATTACAATGACTTTTAAACTGCACTCAGTGGGAAGAAAATCTCTTTGACAGGGACTCAGTCTTTTATGGGGTGCTGAATTTAGACATCCTATTGGTCAAAGAGGCAAATGCGGTAACAGTTAAAATCAGTGCCCACTTCTAATAAAGCTAACATGTCAGATAACAGCATTTATTGGGCCAAATAAATAGGACTTATTTTAAAATCTATAGGACTCTATTTTAAAATCTATTTCTTTTCATCTTCCAGTACCTTTTACTTCAACTTGTCTATGTAGGCAAAGGCTGTTTCCTGAAGGCCATCTAAGTTATCAGAGCCTAATGTTGTATGTGCAGTTTTGTGCTCAGTATTCAATTCAGGCAACACCATGAGATCTAATATGTGGAGACTGAAATAGTCTTTATACATGCAAATCAAGTAGTTTGTTAGTTAAATGTCAACAACTGTATTTGTAAGTGATGACACATTTCTTTAGGCTAAGACAGACAGGTCAAGCCTTTAGGCTACAATTTTCAAAAGCTTAGGAATTTATATACATAATTCCCAGTAACAGAAAAGTAAACTGGACACCCAGATCCAATAGTCTACCTTAAAGGTATTAGCTCTTCCCCAAATCCACTCAACTTCTGTACCAGTGCAGAGAATGAGTGGGCACTTTTGGTAACAATACCACTAAGAAAATTAACATTTTGACTAAACAGTGTGCTTGGATGAATGAACCATGCTGGCCAGCAAAAGAGGCAAAAGTTATTCTCTGATCTTAAAAGTAAGGAGAAAGACTGATCCTGAGGAAGAAGAAATGACAGGATAAGGGAGTTTTTTTCTAACTCCCACATACCAGCTAAGTCTGATGATCTGCCTCACGGCCCTACAGGACTTCCAGTAATTTCAGGGAGAAGGTATCTTCTGTTTCTTTTCTGCACAGATAAGTTTTCCAATAGCATAGATAATGCCCTACCATTCAGGGTTTTTTTTCTGACTATTGGCTACTGCAATATTCCATTTTATTTCATATTTTCTATGCCATGTAATTTGGACCTTGTACACCATGTTAATACATGCAATAATTATAATTCTCCTTGACTGCATCATATTTAAAGGTGTAAGCTTCTCAATCATTCTCCTTGAGGCAGATTACCCAAGAGACAACCCACATGTTACAGATGGAGCTACTCTGATCCCATTAACTGAACAGTGAGGAGAGTGTTTGAATCACAGACTCTAGAGCTTACTGAAACCCTGATCTCATTAAAAGCAAAGCTGGCAAGACTGTACAACTGGGGTGCCACTTTGGGTGTACCTTTGAACTAAGGGTTGCATCCAAGGGGCAAGTGTGGAATGGAGATGGGACTGAGACATCAGGATGAGGTCCCTTATACGGTATCTACCTGTGCCTGTGAACTTCTGATCCTCCCTGCCAGACACCTCTTGGCAATCTCTGAAGGTGCCAAGGGGCTCAAATCACCAAAGTGAGGCACAGAAGGAAAATAAAAGAGCAGACAACTTAAAACCAAGTGGATTAATTAAATAATCTATATATTTACCAGTGATAATTCTACAGTAAAAAGCCTCCGGGGTTAGTCATTTTATAGGGATTTTAATTCCTTAATTTGGAAGGTTTGGAGCCCTGAGAATTGTTACTCTTTTTGGTTTTTAAGTGATTTTGTGGAATTGTCATGGTGCAGGCTTTGTCTTTTGGGCTGTTTGCTGTTAATACAAACATCTGTCAAGGACAAGCTGTAAGACAGTTCCGCTGCCATGTTACATCGTGTAGTTCACTGACTTCTGTAGTGCTTAATGGTCTAAAGGTACACACACTGATTTGGAGAACTAGAAAATCTGGATTATATTTGCTGTTTTACCAACAAAACCTCCCTTTTCCATAACTAAGTTAAGAGACCTGTTTAGCAAACTTTGCAATTTGTTGTGTGATCTAATTCTATAGGGAAAACTATTCTGTGCAAGAATTAATTACTGAATATTAGTAGGGTCATGTATTAATTCTGGATGTTGGTAAATATGTGCATCTGTACACTGAGTAGCACTAATTCTGACAACGAACAAGAAAACAAGACCGATATAGATCTCCCTTACCCTTACCCTCCCTTCTTCTTTGTTCCAAATGATCCCTTTCAAAAAATAACTCCTGCCCCAAACTTTACACATTTATCATCAGGAAACAAAAACTCAAATGTAAATTTTCCTTTTTCCCTTCTCTTTCTTTTCCCATTGACAGCCTCCATATCCCCTCTCTACTTCCCCCCCCCCCCTTTTTTTTTTTTTTTACTGTACTGTGAAATGAGGGCCTAATATCCTAATATCCTATTTGCCTGGTAGAATTTACCAAACCAAGGGTTACTGGAATCATAACATGATGAGAACACATACAGAGACATAAAACTACTCATTCTCTTGCAAGGGACACGGAAAGATTCAAGGTGAAAATATCAGTGAATTAGCTGTTTAAGTAGATCTGTAAAATGTGTTCAAATTCCAGCTGGATGTTTTTGTATAGTAAAGTTAGCAGCAAGGTTAAAGACATGGTCACATTGAAGTGTATCTTGAGGAAGTTCAGGTTTTCCTTATTATGCCATCCTTGCTAGCTGTCCACTCAAACAAGGTTTGAGTCTTCCAGCACAACAGAGATCACAAATCCTACCAAGAAAATCACCCAGTTTTTCATTTCTCTCCTTTCTGGGTGAAAATGCAGAGATCTTTCTGTACTGAAAGGAAGCCGGTACACATCATTATTTTTCTCTTTTGGTCACCATTAGGGAAGGAAAAAAGCAAAGGCAAACTAAATGCCTAAACTAAGTGAGAGTTAAAGTTACCTGAGGGAAAAAGGGAATCAGAAGCTAGAAACAATATTTGCTCTAAGCTGTGACGTGCTACAGATAAGACTGCTTTGTCCCAGCCTCTGATAAGTCCTCTGTCCTTGAGTGCTCCTGCAGGAGAGAAGGAGAAATCAGCCAAATAAGTAACATCTCCTGCTGTTTAAGTCATAAAAATTTTGTATAGCGAAGGTAAGGTGAAAACGCTGTTTAGAAAGCAAGCAATAGTATGTTGCTGTGAAAGGGAGTATCTTTTTTGATTTATCTGTACTAAGTTATCATATATTCTTATAAGAATAGATCAGATGGGCTCCAGGTGGGTGGGGGAAATGGCTCTTTTCTGAAATGAGCTGCTGAGCCTGCTCAGAGTAGCAGGATAGCTGCGGGGCACATGGGAGCTGGCTGCCTCAGAGGTGACAGGAAGGCTTGCTCAGGAGATGGGACAGGTTTAGCTGCTGGACAGTGAGTCACTGTAATCCAAAGAAACCGAAAGGACAGAGTGGACAAGACCAGAGCTGGATTTCAACCTTTTCTGTTTCGTTGTGGGTTTTGTGAGGGGTTTTTTGTGTGCTTTTATTTGTTTGTTTTGGATCGGAATGGGGGGGGGGGGGGGGGTGTGGAGGCATGTTTTGCTTGTTCAGAGGTTTTTTGTGGTTTTTTTTTGTTTGTTTGTTGGTTTTTATGATGCTGCGTTTTGTTGAGGTTTTGTTTTTTTTTTAATGTTATCTATTTAGCATATCTGATTTCAAAAGCTTCTTGTTTTTATCAGTTATGATTTTTTCTATACAAAGAACAAACAGAGCAACCTCAGCTGCAGCTAAGTTGTGTTTCTCTCACAGTTGCACTTTCCTGGAAATAGGTACTTTTTCCTTAAAATGTACTCTTGTTTGGCAGGAACAACACAGCATCATTGTACTAGGAAGGTTAGAGCTAGCCGACCCTGCCAAACGTGTCCGTATGCCTGCATACTTTAAAAATACCTGTCATTTGATTAAATTCAGTTCATTGCAGGGGAAATAATTATTCTTATGGAGGAGTATTTTGAAAAAGTAAGGATAAGTCATAGCTCACAGCAACGTTTTAGCCTTTATCCAGAGAGTCAATGTGTGTGGGAGAGATATGAGGCCAAAAACCCATCTCAAATTTCCCTCTACTCTGGTTCCAAAGTTTTAGAAAGAGTCTGCCTAGATTCACCCTTAGCATGTCAGGAGCCTTGAAATGTCCATATCTGCATAATGGGTTGGTTTATTCATTTTATTGGGGGAAGTACTACAGAGCTGGAAGAGAACAACAAATTCTACTGCTCCTCCCAATATCCCAAGCAGTCTCTCAGTATAGAGACAGTCCCAGTGTCTCCCCTGAGGTCTTCAAAAGGCACAGAGCAGAGCTGCTGTGGAGCTGACACCTGTGTGTGGTAGGGTTGAGTTTTGTAGAAAGATGCTACTTCCCTTTATGCAGCAGAATGGACCATACGAGCCAATAATAGCATGTATCCATTGTGCACCATGAAAGAGGCTTCTCTGCAAAGAGTATTGCTTGTTTTCCTTTGTGTCTTCCCAGCTACCAAATGCAGACTTCTTCTGCCCCTTCTCTCTCATTACCAGCTCCCACTCGGTGTGCCTTCTTAGCACGCTCTGTGATGGTGACACACACTCCATTGAACCCTGCTGGAGTCTGAAATTCCCCAGCATGACACAAATAAACAACCCTTTTTTTGTTTGTTTTTTTTGGTCCAACTTCCCAGACTGACATGCTGTAAAATAAAATAAACAAGAATTTTGAAACCTATGCTGATCAACACTGGTGTGGTATACAGAAAATATGTTGTGAAACAAATGCTTTGAATTAGGACAAACTCAAGGCTTAGGGTTGATTAATAGCTACTGCAGTCAAAGACTTCTCATATATATGTGTATATGCATATATTTTTTTTTCTTTAACACTGTGGGCCAGGATAGAATTTCAAACATATTAATTGGCAATAGTGCGCATGTTTGCTGCTGAACCATTAAGCAAAGGAAAGTAAGTGCTAGAACAAGCCAAGAAATATTTTTGGATACTCTGTCACAAAGAAATCAAAGCAAGAGTACCACTGTCAGCCTCTGGATTAATTGGTCTGTAGGAGCAGGTAACTTTGAAGATAGGGAGGAATGAATGACTGACAGACTGATAGATTTCACTTGCTAGTCATGCGCAAATATTTGACTGATGGATTGATTCAGTTTGACTGATGAAAAGTTCTATCAGTTGCATCAAGATACAAACATGTCCAATCAGGTAAAAATGTCCATCTGCACAAAATTATTAACATAGAGGTGTATGAATAGGATCTCTGGGAGAATCCCTCATGGTACAAATAATTTCTTCTTTGAGTCAGTGAATTTTTGCATATATATTTGAGAAACACATATTTTCTTTATTAAACTATCCATGAGGAATGGGTTGGACAGATACCCTTTTCACTATCTTCTTGGACTGGAATTCTACACATTGAAGACAAAGGTAACAACAGAAAGTTGCTAAGCCTCTTTTATAATTTCTTCTCACGGAGTTGCTTGTAGGTGAGGAATTGACTGCCACCCAGAAAAATCACCTGCCCTCATGAGCTGGTGTCTAAGTAACTGGTTATATGAAAAAGAAATCTGATGATTATGAAGAAAAAGGTCTCCTGTCATCTCGTTTATTGAGAAGTGCTCAGCTACATCAGTGGCTGCAGAAGTAAGATGGGATAGCAGGTGGTTAAGGGAAATCCATGTAAGTGTATATGTCAGGGGAAAGGCAAGATCATGAAAACCTTGAAAGACTCAGATGAACACTCAAGAATGGGGAGAAAACTCATATGAGTGAGTGCATATGCTTATTTCTGTATTTCCTTTGGCTCCATTTATCTTTTCTCCTAAACTGTGGGCTAATGAAAAAAACTCTTTGAGAAGCTGTTGTGTTACACACTTCACAGCATCTGTGAAGAGGTGAAATACAAACCAGAGCCTTTACAAAGCTGGTGAAAAATGATAACTTAGCAACTGGGTTACTCTGTGGGAGCAGTACTGATCCCACTACCTCACTTTACCTTGTATATGCCAAAAGAATAGGACCGAAGACCTCAAACTGAAAGAGTACTGAAGCATGTTTCAGTCATGAGAAGAGCCTGCTAGTCCAACATGGTGAGACTGTCCTGTTTGCCAAGGGAAAGTTATTAAGCCTCTTATGTCCCTAAGCTTGACACCACCAAGGAGTTTCCCTATATGAATTCTCTCCAATATGGAGCAGAAGCAGATATTTAGATGTCCTTTGGAATTTCTTGAGGTGTAATTCAGGGCACGAGATCCATGCAGGGAGGCAAAAATATGCCAGTGAAACTGTTGTCCAAGGCAGTCATGTCTGAGAAGTACCTTCAGTTCTGTCAACAGCGTGTTCCTTGGTCTGCACAGCTCTCTATCCATTCACAGCTGTAAAAAGCATATCTTTTGCCTCTCTGAGTAGAAGAGAGTCTAGGAACACAGCTACTGCCTGTTTTGAGCCAAGGGTAGTGGGAGAGGCAGAAGTTACTACAGATCCACCCAGAAATTGTATTGTTAAAGCTCCATCTCCTGGAGTCATGTGATTATGCAAAACATTAATGGTTTCATGGTTTATTCTTTCAAAGCATTACATTATCATAGTTGGAAAGACAAGTTGGAAATGGGAACAGAAGGCTGTAAAGCACAAGGCAAGCAAAGGGAACTCTGGGGTTCATTGACTGGTTGGTTTTCAATCACTTGATTTGGGTAAGGGTGTAGGGAAGTCAGGAGTGCTTTTCCTCAGAAGTAGTGAGAGCTTTCTCTAGAGAACTTCTGTAACAAATACTAGCAGCAACTCTGGTGATGTCTACAGCAGTTCCCTTGCTACTGTGATGCTATTTTGCTTCATGCCAATACTGTGTGAATGACTAAGATGTTCAGAGATGTTCCAAAGCCAGAAGGGTCCTGTGGTGCAGGACTAAATGTTATGAAATAATTTTAAGTGCTGAGCAACTACGACCTGAGGATCCGCCTCTTCACTTCCAGTACCTTCTCGAAACCAGAAGTCAAGGCCTTTTAAAGCACAACCTGCTCCTGGAAAACAGCCATGCAGCATACACGTCCACCCCACCACCAGCATGACACTTTCACATAGGCCAGACCTTCTGGCTCTACATCCCAAGCACTGTGGATGCATTTTGCACCAGTTAACACTACACCTGTCAGGGAAATGGAAGACAACCTGTGATTACTCCAGTGTTTAGAAGATCACACTGGGACTCTGTAAGTAATGACATCAAAGTGGTAATGAAATCACAAGTGGCACCTGAGGGAGTTACAATTTTATCATAACACTGGAGGTTTCTCATATTCTCTGTTTTAACCGGTATGCACCATACATCTGGCTGATGGCTCTGGATTTCTTTATAAACAGATTACATGGTGCATTTTTTTTGTTGTGAAAACTGACTTTCCTAATTCTGATGTTTTCTTCCATGAACCTTTCCTGCAATTACTGAAATTACTAACTAAACTGATTTTTCCAGTAACAATTTGTAATCAAGATGCAAGATATTAGAATCCTAAGCAGGTCTCTCCACACACACCGATTCTCCACTGCTTTTGAAGCGTGCCTGTAAATAGTGTTTTTGCTTTCTAAGCTATAAAAGCATTTCTAAAAGTTCAAATATACTTAATCCATAAAACTAATTTATGGCTGTGCAAGTAGTAGAAACAAAGGTTACCAATTAACGGTCTGAGTTATTTAAAAATTACTGAGGTAGGCACTTTTCCTCCTGATTTTTGATGACTTTTCACATGCAAATGTTGGCCTACATTTTACACAAGCTTACAAAATGTAGACTTATGCAGATATGGAAATCCTTGCCCAGCACTGTAAAGAGAAATTTACTGTGCACTCTGACTAGACTGTAATACTGTGGTAGTGTAAAGTACATCTGTTATGCACGTGCATTACTTTAAGCACATGAAAGGCTGAGAAAAGTCTTGAGAAGAGTCTGGGCGCAGTAGAGTAAATGCCAAAAATTCACATTGACTTTGGATGAGAAGCAGGATTCTGCTTCCTTACAATATTTAATGACTGGCACTCCCAATGTTAGATAGATCAAGATCTGTGTTATTTAAGCAGTAGTGTTACTTTAGACATCTGAAGTGGTACTTTGATTCTAAAAAGAAAACAAAGTTACTTTTCTCCTGCAATACTGATTAAATATATTGTTCATTTATGGGACCCAATTTAGTAAATCACCTACATGCATGTTTAATATCAAAGCCCTCTACCGCCTTACCTACCATAACAGTGATAAGGCATAGCAATGTCTTCTTTGGTTAAGTTTCTTGATGAAATTTCAGAATTTCACTTCAGAAATTTGTCTGAATAGCCTGAGTCTCCTGAGGTGTTACAAAAGAATTATCTTGGGAAGCATGCATTTTGATACAAAAAAAACTCTCAGGGAGGGAGGGAGGGTAGTGGTGGGAAGTTTGTGTTGCCTATTCCCTTCTGCAGGTTCTTTTATTTTTAGAAGCAGGACAGTTCGGCTGAAGAGTAGTCAAAACTAGGGCATGTCATGAAATGGGAAAATAAATGCCTGCTAACAGGTTTCCCTAGACATACTCAAGAGGAAGATTAGTGGCCCCAGAGAGTGGTTTAAGCCTTCCCTAAGTGTGACATTTTATGTGAATAATGTTTATTCATGCAAATACCGTTGGTGTATTAGGTACACTTAACTTTATATCACAGCTCACGAAAAGGAGAAAGTCGTGGAAAACTACGCTTATTCACAGCTTTAAAGGAAGTCTTTCAGGCATTATGTTCAGGGAGGTAAAATTACCTGTTCCCCAAAAGTTTCAATGCAGACTAGCTGAGCTTTTTTAACTGGTTGAAATACCTAATTTCTGGGTTTCTCTCCTCTCCCTCTCCCTCTTCTCCTTTCTCTTTTTCCTCTTTTTTTTTTCTCTTTAGCTTTTTCTTTCTATTTATTTAGGTTTTTTCCTTTTAATAGCTTTCCTTTTTATTCCTTTCCTTTTCTCTCTTTCTCTCAGGTTTTTGTTTTGTTTTTTTTTCCCTTCTACACACACAACTAAAAAAAATCTCAAAAGATTCTGGATGGACTGAAGCTTTGCAAGGAGAATAATAGGCATAATAACTATCATACAGTTAGAGAGGAAAAGAGGCATTCTGGGTATATCTGTCTCCCTATAGATGCCATTCCATTTTTATTCAAGTGAAAATTGCAAGAACTGTGTAGATGGGTCCTCTGAAGATCTCTGAATCAAGCCAGTTTTAATTAATCTTATCAATCATTTCAGAATAATCAAATTAATGAAAAAAATGTGGTTGACTCTTTGATTCCAGCAGCAGCTACATTTTATCATATGAAAAAATGGCTTTTCCCTTTGTATTTTAAATGACTGAAATTTGAAAAATAGATTTGTTAACTTCATAAAGGGCAGTAAATGTTATTACAAAAGTGGTTGGTTAACTTGTCACTGTTCTGTTCTGAGGTTTGGAGTAACACCCGCAATGGGATTATTGATATAAATAGCGTCTTTTTAGGAAGAGGAAGGCAACATGCTCCTTTGCAGTGGTTCATTTATTAAAACCTCAGGTAATCTTCACCCTTTCAAAAGATGGGAGCTCCCTGAAAATAAAGGGTATATTAATGAGGGGCATATAACTCATTGAGCTTGGAGATATTATATCACTCTTTAGGACATAACTATGGATTTTTGATAGAGTCAGGTGCATGATGAAGAGCTCTGGTAGCTGTGTGGTACTCTACAAAAGCAATGGGAGTACCTAGCCCATCTGCTAACTGCAATTTAATAGCTTGACTTCTGGCACATTGCTGGCAGAAAAATTGACAAGCACTGCTTTATACACTGAGCAATGTGCACTCTACACTAGTTCCATTTTATTTAGATAGTAAACTCCTTGGGGCAAGGTATCTTTCTGTGCTGTGTTTGTCAAGTACTTTGCACGGTAGGGTTCTGGTTTGTGACTAGATGTTTTTACACTGTGCAGAGATGCTCAGGCCAGCAGCACCTGAGCTCCTGCTGGGAGCAGAGGCAGCTCAGCTACGGCAGCATGGTGCTGTGCTTTGATCACTGAAAAAGAAACAGCCTCTTGCATGTCTCTGACATGCTTGGTGCTGTGCCATGCCAGTGCCACCATGCTGCTTTGGGATCCATATTGATGGAGCTGTATGGCACGGAGTTGTGCTACATGAATGTGCCAGCTTGGGTTTCCACTAGCTCAGGCAACTTTTTGTCATGGCTTGTAGTACAGGTCAGAATGGCACTTAACTTCCAAGGCTCCAAGGCAAGTAATTCTGGTAATAGACACAGCCCTGCAGACACTTCACTGTCTGCACAAGTGGGTCCATCTGCCAGACTTATCCAAACCATTCCAGATCTCCTATCTATACTGAACTTGGTTCCACCATATGCCTGATCCTACTAAACTATTATGAATGGAAGTAACAATAGGGTTTTCACCAGGCTAGCTCACCTATCTAATCTTTTTAAACTAGATTATAGTACAGTCTTACTTGCAGGACTGGTTACTCTGTGCTTTTACAGGGTGTTGCTCAAATTTGTTTCAGTGGGACTGAAGGGCTTTTAGAAGTTGTTACTATATGAATTTGACCCATTTTTTTTTAGGTGCTTTACAATCTACAGTGGTCATAAGAGTTTATTGATGTCCTGCAGATCCAGGGAGTGCTGTTTACCTTCTCTGACCTTATGTTTCAGGGTTGACCTGCATGTTTCCAATGGCACATTCTGGATTTCAATTTTTGGCTCCACAGTGAGGGTGCTTCCATCTGAAGATTTCACTATAAAGCAATGTATCATGATGCCATTAAGCAGCACTCTGTTCTGTGCCCTTGGGCAGTAAGACTGCAGTGCACTGTGTGGGGAAAGACTTCCTTCTCTGCTTCATCCCCTACTTACCTGCTCCTGCTGGAGCCAGGACCTGTTGCTGGTGCATATCACCATGTGCACTATTGCATACACTGCAGTCATGCAAGATGCCACAGGGCTTTCAGCATGTTTCCTCCTTTTAGCTGTATATTTCAGTTTTGTTCTACAGAGTGAAATGTTGCACATTGTCAACATGGGTGGAGAATTTCAAAGTAAAGGGGTACTCAGAGGGTTAAACACCACTGACTTTTATCATAACAAGAACTATCATAGACCTCGTCTTTCAAAGCATTGAAGTAATCCCAGCAATTAGTGCATAAAGATGTAATATGTCTTTACAGATCACGTGGTTTTCTGCTCAGCATTTTTTTCTGGACATTGCAACTCATCTTTTGTTTGGGAACATCTGGCAGCTTGGGCAATTCGGTAATGACAGATGACAGTGATGTCTCTTTCTTGATTCTAAGTGTTGATGCTAATATTATATTGTACTAATACTACACTCACAGCATTAGTCTTGCATCCTGCTCCTTTTCTGGACTTAATGTTTTGTCATCACTGATTCTCACCATTCACATTATCTTTCTGTGTGTTACCTTGGAGCTGGGAGTCTGCTGCCTGCACTTGTCTCAGATGAGAAAAGGGAGAGACTGGAGACAAGCACATGCCCTTTCACTCTGCATGGTTCTGCAGCTGTGCCAAGTATGAGCTGCCAACAGGTTGTAGAAAGAGAGCTGGAGAGGAAAGAGGGCCCTCCTATGGTGGGAAGCTCTGTGTCACAGGAACTTGGGTAGAAAAGAGGGTCCAAGTACCTCTGGTAACACCTTGCTAACATCCTTTCCAGTGTTGAATGCACGAACTCACTATCTAAGTTGAATTATTTTTAATTTTCTAAAAGACTCTAATATAGCTTAGAAGGAGAGTGTCCCACAAATATAAAACAAAAGTAAAATAAATATTTTCACCATTTCAAATCATCCTAATTGAATGTGAAGGCTGTGTATAGAACTGTAATTCTGTCCAGAGACTGCTTGTCAAGACATGTTTTTATTGTAATTACCTGATTTGTTCAGCTTTAATCGTATTTACCTTTGAAGGTCAGCTGTCCTGCTCTGAAATGGTTAGTGAAGGCTATGAGAGTATGTAACACCCATAGGGAGAAAAGCAAAGAGCACATAAGCTCTTTTAATTTGGACTTCACAGCAGAAGTAGTAGTATTTTCCTTCACTGCCTAGCAGTCCATATTTCTTCATCAATACTATTTATTTGTTCCATAATAATTCTTAGAAGTGCTGCTTGTGACTGAACTCTTGTGCACACTGTATACGGCCATAATCGGCATTAACCCACATATTGGAGACCTTGTAACCTAAAAAGGCAAAACAAAGCATGAGAAAAACAGTTTCATGCCACTGATGCATCAGCAAACGCACAGAATTTTGTGATTTAACCTCCCAACTTAGTTTGGGAGGCTAAAGCACAACACCATAATCACAGAGTTGTCCTTTCTTCATCACAGCAGTGTGTAGGTGAACAAATCATATTCCATCCTCCTGTCCTGGTGAGACATGTACATTAAAATGCTTAGTCTCCTTGACCCAAAATCTTTTCTATACACTGTAAGAAGACCAGTAAGCCTTAAAAGGGCACTGTAGGAAGAATCCAGATATACAGCATGGGTTTCCAAAGTTGCTTTAAGATTCTCTCAGTTGTTTACAGTTTGATAATGTCATGAAGTTACCTGTCTTAAAAAGCACATTAATTTTTTTCATGAAGAAAATAAACCTGTTTTCCTGGGAAAATGAGAGGTATTAGTATTACGCCTCCACCTCAAAAAGTTTCAGGTTTAGAGCTAAACTTTGGTGCTCAAACCATTAGCATTGGTGATGCCTTGCAAGGCAGACCTTTAAGATTCAACTTCCACACATTATGAAGGAGACAGAGCAGCTTCAATCTTTCTTTTTAAAATAAACAAAAAAAGTCCAGCTCATATTCTTTGTTCAGTAGTCCTCAGTTCAGTTTATTAGTTTAGTCCTCAGTTTCATTTCTAAACTTTGGGCATGCAATGGAAGACCACAACTGCAAGGAGGGCTCAATGGCACCCAACTCACAGATTTTTCCGTGCAACAGCCATTTTGTGTGCAGCCTGCTGATTAACTTTGCTACAGTGTAAATCCATCAGAGGAAAATCCCCAAATAACAAAGTAACCTAACAAATAAAAAAGGTTGTAGACTTTTAAATACACCTAATTATTTTTGAAGTCCTTGTGTTCCTTACAGTTTGAAAGGAACGTTAATATATTCATAAGCACTAACCTTAAGTCAGTGCTGCGTGCTCAAGCATAAATTCTATTATCAGTGGATCTACTGCAATTCTCAGAAGAGGGGAAGTTGCTGAGTACTAACGTTGTTGGCAGCTTCTTGTAAATATAAGCACTTTCCTAGTGCTCACCTGAAGGGAAAGGCTTTTGCAATTCTTTTCTCATCTTCATCTTCTGGATTACCCTTTCCCATATCCTAACCATATTGAATAGCTGCTTTTAAGTTAAAACTAAAAATGTTAGATTTCTATATTAAATTTATCTGTAAGGTTTGAGCACAGTTATTTTCCCAAGTAAATAATCTATACTGTTTCAGTTTTGTAGTAAGCTTTCTTTCCCACCAAAGTATGTTGGATTAGAATAAAATTTCTAGCTGGCCATTCAGCTCATGTAGCTGAACACTGTGCTACTCAGTAGTACAGTGGCAAACAAGGAAATGGGAAAACTCGCCAATTTGTTTTTCTAAAGTGGGTGACATGGGATTAATGACTCTTCTACCCATCTTAGAAGCTGAATTAAATTTCCCAGTGTTTACCTATGGCTGCACTACTCAGGTGAGAGGTCATTTCTGAAAACTTAAAAAATACTACTGTAGTATCTCCATTTTTGGGCTTGCATCAGCCTCATGGACACTCCATTCAAAGAGATACGTTTCCAGTTTCTTTTCTAATGAGATTCTTACAAGACTAGAATAAGGATTTTGTACTTTCAATTTGCATTAGCAAAACTGGGCAGAGGAAATGGCACCGCACCCGCTTATGCAAAGCATATTATATATCCATAGGCACACCTTAACGGCATCAAAGCATAATCTGAAGAAATGAGAGGAAGTGTGGAATGGGGAGAATTAGATCCAACAAAGGGCTTATCCTGGTTCCCCCTGGTCCTGACAGTAACTCCCTGGAGCACCTCGAGGTCTATCAGCAGAGTGATTCCTGCAGCACAGGCCTTCCCACCTACTGCTGGCTCAAAATGTGACTAAAACAGCGTAAAGGAGGCAGTAACAAGGCAAACCATGTAAATAAGGTTACACTGATTCATCTTGGCTGTGGTCTTTCCTGCACATGCAAAATGCACCCTGCTGAACCACTGGACTCTTTCACCTTTCGTTAAGTGTTGCACATGTCAAAGGACTATTTACATAAAACGGGCTATTCTGTTAACTAGAATATCAAAGAGATGCACACGGAACTCCTTTGCTTAGTGGCATTTTCTTATCAGCCTAAGGTATACAGGAAGATGGTACCAGTAGGTGATTCCATAATAGAGAGAGCTCATCTCTAGGAATAAGGGCTTTTCCTTTCCCCTCTATAAGATAGTAATGCTGGAACTACACTTAAACAACTGTATACAGTAATAGTGCAAGTAGTGACAGTGCTGGCAACACTCCACTTTCTGACAGACATAATTTCATCCCCAAATCTGACCCAATTCTGCAAAAGGGGCTTTTTTCACATAAACTGCTCCACTGTTCATCCATCTTCAGCACTGTTTTCTTAGAAAGGATACTGTGCAATGATGCACTCACATATGGGATTATGGGGTTAAATTAGGCAATCTCTTAAAAAAAATCTATTGCAACAACTCCACACTTTGTTATTGTCCTTCCAAATTCTAACTCTATCTTCTGTTTCCAAACTTGGAACTCTTACTGTATGGTTAACAATTGCAGATCCTACCATGTCTCCTCCCTCATTTAGAAAGCTTTTGTTCACTGCTTCATCACTATCTGCATGTAGAGACAGGCAATCATAGTCTGTAGGCTACAGTAATAATAGCATACTAGATACTATCACCAAATTGGCTACATGCTACATACACATCTGAATTTTTCCATGCTTCAGTACTATAAGGAGTTTAGGTAATATTATGAGATATTAATTCTTCTTTGTTACAATGGATCTAGTTACATCAAGGAGAAAAAAAGCCTGTCATGGAGAGCTTGACACCTAACATACAAAAAATGGAACCAGGAAGGTAAAATAAGCAGAAGATAAAAATGGCAACGTTAAAAAAAAAAAAAGATAATTAAGTGTACAGTCATACTGTTGATCACTTCAGAAGGAAGCATTTCACCAAACCCTGACTTTTGTAGATCCAGGATTTCTGTTGGAAACTTCCCTAACCTGCATTTTAAGACATTCATTTTACACAGCATTTGTGGGGCACAGGGGATGGGAAGAGGAGGAGTGTCTTTTAAAAGTAAGAGATAACAGTAGCTAATGGCACAGTAATTTCCCTTCTCAGCTTGTTTTTAAGAGGCTCTTACCTCTCATGGTTGATTATTTCTTCAAAGGTGTGAGACTGTTTGCATAAAATAAGAGACTTTTTACATAAAGTAAGAATGGAACCAAATCAGAATACAAATTCATAGAAAGGCACAAGAAAATAAATTTTTGAGCTCTTATGTCATGTATTTATTGAGTGCAAAGTCAGACAGGCCACTAGAAATCTGAGCCTCATTTCTTACACATCCTAAGCCCTTGCAATCCACATGCACTACCCATTTCAGGATCAATTACTTGTGTTTGATTAAAGAACATCTTCAAGAAAGACATAAAGTCTTGATTTGAAGATCCACAAAATGGTGCTTTGTCGGGGCAATTCATCCCTTCCCACCACTACCGTTTAGGATGTGCATCTGATTTTCTATCTGAATGGGTCTAGTTTCAGCCTTTGGCCATGGTTATGCTTTTTTTCCTTTAATTAAGTAGTCCTGTAATAACAACCATTTCTTCACCACAGCTGATCAAATCACATCTTATCATTCTGACCAAGTAGAGAGACTGTTCTCCCTAAATGTCTCACTTTCGCACTCAGATAATTTTTGTGATTCTGCACTTTTCCCAATATTTCAGCAGCCTTTCTATGATTTTTTTTTTTTTTACTTTTTTTTAGCAAAGAAGCATGTTCAGGAGAACTCAAGGTGTTTCTACACCCATTTGCCAAGGCCACATGTAAACATAAGATCACTTTCCCATTCACATTCACTGTTCTCTTCACTTACACAGGTATGTCAGGAGTTCTCTTCAGCCTTTCAGTTGTTCTGAAAGTTTACTGGGAGCTACTTGTCTCATGTGCTCTATTTCAGTTCCGTTCTTTCAGGCTATGGACTTCAGCTGCTCTCATCCTTGTCTTGTCATGAGCTCTATTTTTCTTCCTAGATACCACTAATTAGCTGTATTCCAAAATTCACATGAATAAGCTTAGCTATAGCTGATCCAGATCACTTTGGTGTGCCTGCCTCCAGGAAGTCTCAGTCACCTAGAACATTCCACAGCCTGCAATTCATTATTTCCCAATCACTGATTCCCAGCACTGAAAATGCTGAACAATACTGGCCTGGCATGATCCTTATGGTGACCTCCCACCACTAGGACAACTACTGAACAACAATTCAGCATTGACCATTGGCCACTGATGGCTGCAATTTTGAGAGCTGTCATGTGGCCAATTTTTAATCTGTTTAACACATTTTTTAATGATATTGCATATCTCTGACTCTATAATCAGAAAATTATGCACCACTGATTCAAAGCTCTTGCAAAAGTCTATTACATTTGTAGAATATCCTGTCAATTAAACCTCAAAATTGAACAGTAAAATCATTCTTTCTCCCCCACATTTATAAAAAAATAAAAACCTAATTTCTAGGTTTTTGCTATTCCATTAGCAATGAAGAATGTTGCTAATATACCTCATCATCCTCAACAAACAGGAGGGTATCACTCCCTTATGTCCAAATGCAGGGACTGAAGTATTTACTGAACATTTCTGTCCTCTTTGCATCCTGAATAATACTGCCATCTCCCATCTAATGTGTTTTGTTGTCAACTTGATGGGAGAAACCTTCTCAACTTCACCAGACGTGCTTTTCTTTCCAGTGTTTTTAGCCATCAAGCTTCTATTTTTGTGACTTCTGTTTTAGATCATCCAATATCAATTTGTCGTTTATTCTAACATATGTTTGCCTTATTTGTAATGACAAACTTAGATTACTACACTTTTTATTCCTTCTCTTGTATCAAAAAAATAAAATTAAAAAAAAAATCAAAAAATAATTTCTGGCCATGGATTTTTTCAAAGAATTCCAAATTTTCATTCATATGTTTCTTTCTAGATTTTGTGTGGGATTTTACCAGCTTTATTCTCCTTTAAATCATGGTGTATTTTTGCACATATATACATCATTATCATCAGTCATTGTCAATGTGAGAGTTAGTGGCATGATAAACCAAATCTCTTTCTTTTGTTTCTTATTAATCTTATTACTTGATTGACTGAATATTGGAAAAAATGATATGACCAGAGACCCTAAAATATAGAGAATGTAGTTAAAATGACAGTCCCACAGAAGACAGTCATTGAGGATATATGAAAGGAAAAGAGAGAATGTGTATGAACTTGGGACACAGAGGAATTAACAGAACTGAGTATCATTGTGGCTCTTGCTTGCTACTCTGAAGATGGAACTTTGAAAGTCCAGAGTTTTCTCCCAGATCCTACTCTTACCTTTGTAAACGGCTATTCTCCACACAATTTTCTTCAGAAAAGTGATTTTTTTTCCTTATTTGCTTTCAAGCTGAGCTTCTAGTTCGTAATAAGTCTTGATTTATAATGAATTTCCCTGATAGTTCTGTCTTCTGAAAATCTTTTTCATGTGAATTATCTTGACCAAGACTTACGCATAAATGAGCTCTTCAGTTGAAGCTTTCATTCCTGCTAGAACTCTTTGTGTTGTTCTGCCCCTCTCAGAGATACAGTCCCCTGCCCCAAGCCTGTAATTTCTCTGTGAATGGGGCAATCAATACTTTTCCCTAAATTATTAATAAACCTGTTTTGATTTCACTTTCTAGGATCTCTTTATAGTCATCCGTGGTATGCTAAAGAGAGCACACCTGCTACCTTATCCCTTTCTAGACTACAAATCACTTTTATAGTATTTTTTCACAGTGACATGTCATGTAAGCGTGCCATGTGTCAACTAAACACAGTGGATATCCCATCTTCTAGTCAAAACTTTCTTTCCTCCTAATCAAATGCTTTAAAAACAGCTAAGAAAACATACAGTTGGCACTAGTCTCACATCTCTCAATCTCCTGTGCACCTTCTAGGTCTGACCAGGATGTGTTTGCCAGATGTTTATAATTCTGTTTATCTTTGGCATACACCAGTCTTTCTTTTGTATGTGACAACTGAAGGAACTCTTGTCACCCCTCCTAGCTGGTACCTGTGGTACCAGAATGTGGAATGATCCTACCTAATAATCTCATTTCATCATATATAAGTATGCTTTGGACTGAGGCTACTCTATACCCACTGTAATCAAATCATATTCATTGATCATTAGACAACCACTTGTAGTTCCAGTCAGAAAGGAATTTATTTTTTTTTATTTGTTACAATGAAGTCTAGTAAGTCTATATATTTGAATTATCGTTCAAAACAAAACCATTTGGAAATATTTGTAATTAACATCCTTTGACTACAATGGGACCAAGATTTTTTCTCTGACCAACTTTTTTGTTTCCATTTTGAAATGCTGAAGAATGGATAATCCATCAGTACTGTCTACACAGTTCAAGAACTATTGTCAGGATATATAAAAAATGTCTGAAATGTGAAGGCCTGACACAATGCACATTCATGTCAATAACAGCACATTTTTCTACAGAAGTCATGGACTTTGGATCAGTTTTCATCACAAAGGAAATGATAAAATGGTTGAGAACTCAACTCCTGTTCTGTTAAATTAAATGAAATTGCTATAGATCAAAGGAAAGACCAAAATAGTTAGTATGAGAAACAATAGGATCGTGCATTCTTAAAGAAAATGGAAAATAGTAATCATATTCAGAAGAAAAATGCAATAAAAAAACCAATTTGACGTAGTATTCTGTTGGCAAAAAGATATCTCATTTTCAATTTAATATTAAAAAATTGCTCACATTAATTCTCTTCAGTTTTCCAATATACATGTATGAGCTGCAGATTGAGCTGTGCAATTCATCATAAGTGTTATTTGCCAATATAATGTCCAGACTACTGACTCTGACAAGAGGGAACAACTTACTTGATACTTTACATCCTTCATATTCTCAGTTCCTTACTCGCTATGTGTGTTACAGTGTAGTAGTGTTTAGTTCTTTTTTTTTTTTTAAATTAAAAGGTATGTAGAACTGTTTATAGTGCCTGCCAGTATCTTTTATAAGCAGTAGTGGAAAGAGTATCTGAAGTCAAAAGTGATGGAATAGAGGAGACTTGGAGTAATGAAAATACATGTTACACTATGGATGAATGTCAGTCCATGAAATATGCATGCTATTTGTTTTTTAATGTTAATTTCACTTCTTTATTCAAGTAGTCTTAGTATCTTGTAGGTAGAGCTGAAAAATTGAAATATCACTTTGAAACAGAATATACTAACATGTCAGGAATGGTTTAGGTAAACCCCATCCTCTGCCTAAATGGAAGAACATGGACAAAATGAACTCTTAATCAACTGTAGCTATCCAGAATGTCTTTTATCTTCATTTTTTTTCATGGAGAATCTGTACTCCCATAATCCTAGCTCAATTCTTGATTCTGCTGTCTGTACTTGTAGATTTTGGGGAAAATTTGAATAGAACATGCATATTAAGAGCTCACTCTGCAGAGTGCCCAGATCCAGTTTCTCTGAGACTTCCTGCATGTTGCCATAATACAAACATATATTATCTTTTATAATAGTAATGGCAGATGCAACACAGACCACACTGGAATGAAAAGAATAATTTTCTCTTGGAATTACACTGTGTATTTGCTTTTCCACAGCCTGGTTGCCTCATATGTGCCTTCCCTGTGTGTTCTTTAGGTTAATGTGCTCACAAACATTGATGGAAATTTGGCTTACGATACTGTAGATGAACAAAATTTTTTAAAAACAGTACTTTTATTAAAGTGGGAAAAATATTCAAGGTTACAATTTTGGTGTAGAATAATGTACAGTAGATTTCAAGCTCTACAGAATGCAAAGTAAGTGTAGGATTGGGTTTGATTTGTTTTGTTTTCCACTCCAGTTCAGTCCCTGGCTGGGAGAACCATGGTTTGAACTTGGGCCTCCTATTATCACAGGCAATATTGTAGCAACCCAAATACTGCCCTGCTGTGGTAAATACCACAAATACAGCACTTAACTCGGTTACAGAAATCTGTTCAGTCAGGAAGGAAGACATGTTCCAGACATAGGCAAAAAAGGCAGTTTCGTAGGGTAGCAGGCTGCTATAGACACAGCAAAATGACAGAAGTGCCACTGCCTATTTTCACCTGTGAGTGTGGAAAGCCAGGTTGGCTGCAGCTGCCCACTGAGAAGCAGATAACTTTATGGAGGGGCACTCTAATCTGATCCACCTACCTCCTTCGCTCACCCAGGTCCAGGTTTTCCTTCCTTACAGACACAGTGATTCTTCCTACCCCTCACTTCTGGATCAATAAAACTAATTTTCTGCCTACTCTACTGGGGAGCCTTGAGCTGGCTCTGCCACCAGCTTAGCTCTTACCACTTCAAAACCATTATGAATAGATGGGCATACAACTCAGGCTACAGCCTGAGTAGCAATTTGCTTCATTTATTCTTTTTTTAGAAATAAATACCAAAGAGACTTCTTTTCTGTCCCTGTTTGCAACTTATGCTGGCTATGCACAAAGCTATTCAGTGGAAATAGTATTAACCTCTTTTTTTCTTTCTTTTTTTTTTTTTAAGTACTTTCATTCTTTACAATAATCAGAAGTCAAACAGAGTAAGTGGGAATATCCTACATATCCAGAATAGCCCCAGAAAGCATTCGATGAGCACGATTTATACTGGTATTCTTCCCTGAAAGGTTGCCACTGCAAGGGAGCATTTTCTTCTTCTAATTCTTCTTTTTTATTTTTTTTAACCAGATTGTTTCTGAGGTCATTTTAGGCATCCAACACTATGTGAGAGAAGAATGAGAAGCTCAGAATCATCATAATAATACCAAAATAGGCCAATTTTCACATTACGTAACTAAGTGAGAAAGGAAGGAAATGAAGATAGCATTGGATGAAATTGATGTAGCTGCAGCCCACTGTAGTCAGAGTAATTTATCTGCCCTCATCTTGTGTATGATCTAAAAGGGAGAGGGTGCTGTTTTGTTTTTTCTTTTTTTTTGTTAATGGATCCAGCTGTAAGTAATTGTGAAGGAGATAAGTAGAGTCTTCAATGATGGTCTAGGAAAGAAGTAGATGTTGGTTGATTGTTTCTTTCTGAGAAGAAATAACCAAACAGAATTTAAGACAGACTCCGTAAACAGAGCACTCTTGCCATGCATTTGCTAGAATGCCACAACCCAAAGGGCCAGTTCTCCATGAGATTACTGAGAAGGGGGGTACATGGAAAGATTAATATCCAGCATATACAACTACCTCCAGCATCCCCCAAGTCAGTGGGAAAAGACAGCTTCTTTCAGAGGTCAATTCAGAACAGTGGGTTTATCTGCCTTCTGTGATTCACATCCTTAGGCATCCTGTATCTCTCCACTTCTGGCATTCCCCCCAGTAGGTGATAGAAATTAATCCTGATGAACCTGGCATAAACTTTCCAGCTTATGAATAAAACCACTCATAACTTTTAAAAAGGACAAATAATAAAGTCAGGTAGGAACTAAAAGCAACAGCCAAGAAGGCCCAAATTAAAGAACAAAAGCATCTCCTGGTCAAACTCGCAAACATGTAAAGGGCTGAAATATCCTGCTTGTCTAACAGAAATCCCTGTCTGTTCAGGCAACTGGTCTCCAGTATATCACTTTTTTTATACCAAAGTCTTGCTGCAATCAACAAACCAGGCAATTATCTCCACTCTTGCCTGCAGTGTATGAATACACTTACCCAGCCCTCTTACAACCTACTGACATAGAGGGGGTAAGTGAGAAGAGGAAGGGGAGGAGTTGATTAATTCTTCACAATAGCTGTAGGACATGATTCCTTTTACCCCTCAATTGAAACAATTTCAACCTCCATGGAGGGACTTACTGCATCAACCCATCCTTAAGGACTACAGTAATCCCGCTGTTCTTTAGTAACATAGAATTGTCACTTTTCCTCTACTGTCTTGTAATACAGAACTATGTAAACCCATAAATCCTTTAAGGCTGTGAAACTCCTCATGCTGCAGCATTAGCTGTCTAGCTCTCAGTTAGTTAAATAGTTAAATGTCTCTTTCCTCCCTCAACATACAGGTTATCTCAAAACATTTCTTAATTGTCCCTTACCCTTCTTGTTGCAAAGCACTTATGTGACTTTCAGAATGAGTAATCCCACCAATAATAGCAGAACAGTTCAACTACTTTTTACAATATGGGCTTTTGGCTTTGCCAAATCCCCATACATTAGAGCTACCACACAGTTTAGAGCCACAACTCGCTTTCTGAAGTGCAAAAGGAGAGAGGGAAAGGGAGAGAGAGGAATGACAGACTAATTTCTTATCAAAGAAGACAGACTATAACTGGTAATGCTTCTTGGACCTTTGCAAACGGACTGCTTTGTAGGAGTCTGAATGTAAACTGATACAAAATATTGCATGAAGTTGTGCCGTTTGGCTTGCTTGTTCAGTGCTCACATTTTGTTCTTTAAGGGCAAAAGTTGATTGTTTGCCTTGAAGGATTATTCATTTTACTTTTAAATGTGAAAATTAGTAATAATGTCACAAAATACTCCTATCTGGGTTTTGTAAATATTAAACTGCTTGTACTCAGAGTGCTTGTCACTTCTCCAAACTAATCTGCACCTATAAGCACTTCTTAGAAGGATGCATTGTATTGATTCTCAGCACTGCTGACAGTTTAAATGGCACCCTGCGATAGCACTCATCAGCATAGGTATCATATCTATTGGCTCATTTTAATCCGTAATAATTCATTTAAACAAATAAATCATGCAACAGTTGTGTATAACCACATAGAAACTAAATGTGGAGAAAACCATAAGTGATTCAACTGGAATATGTTATGAGTATCTCTACTTTTTACAATCATGTTCTTTTTAGCAGTTAAATCAACTTTTCTCTAAACAATACCGTATTGACAACAGTGCATTGTCAATAGGTTGTTCTGCTGCGTTGCTGAGATAACCAGCATGAATTTTGTTGTACTAAATTCAGTATCCAAATATGAAAAATACAATGATTGTCCAAACAATTTGAAAGTGATTTGTTCTATGAATTGCAACTCTGTGTGTTAAGTGTTGACTACCGGAATATTGCTTTTTCTTTTATATACTACCTGTTGAAAATATTCCCATGTTTTAAAAATCATTCTTAGTCTGCCATTAGCTCAAGATTAATTAATTGCAAATGAATTAAATTAGAATGGATTTTGTTGAACTTTGGCTCATATTTCATGTTTCTGTACAGTAACAGGTTGATCCTGAGTTTAGTTATGGTTTATAGTACAGATTTTTATTATTAGAAATGTAGATTAATGGTAGGTTTCAATTATTTATTTTTTTTTCAAATTACCTGAACCTTAAAATCTTTCATTTGAGTAAACATTCCTGCAAATAAATCATTTACTAGCATGATCAGATAGTGTAAATGAAATATGTATGAACAGAGTTGAAATGAGTTTATTTAAGAACTGAAGTGAGTATTTGTAGACAGCTTTCTAAAGCATTCATCCAGCACTACTGAACATGGCATCATTACTGAATAAAAAGAAATGACACCTGGTTAAGTACAGGGCTGACAGCACACTGGAAACAAACTATAGAAGATATTACTGGGATGGCAAAACTTTCTATGGAATAAAACCACACCAAACAATGAAATCATTGCATATCCCACCCTGAGAATGTTCCTACTTGTCTGGGCAAACACAAACTTGTGTTTTTTAAAGGGGGAATTAAAATGGGAAGGAAAAACACATGGTGGAGTCGTCATAAATGCCAGTAATTCAAAATGGGGAGATGGAAGACTGTTTGATAGAATTGGAATTACCAGGGTGTGTTCCAAAGCAGATTTATTCAGTCATTGGTTCATTATACTCTCCAGCAGCACTGATTTCACATTCAACTTGTTTGCTCTTGGGTTGGGGGGGGGGGGGGGGGGGGTGGAGAAGGGGAAGGAGGGAAGAAAGGGAAGGAGGGAGGTGAGAAAAAAGAAAAGACTGTTTTATATATTTAGATTATTTACATATTTCTACCCTGGATTTGTCATATTCATCCTAAAAATAACTCAAACAAACAAATACACCCCCCCCCCCAAAAAAAAAAACAAACAAAAGCAAACAACCCACCCCCCCAAAAAAAAACTAAAAAAACCCAAAACCAAAAATACCCCCACCAAAAACCAACCCCCCCTAAAAAAATCAACACTGATGACTTCTGATTTTGTTAGGCTTCAAAGCATTTTACAGACATTAAGTAGTTAAATTTCACAACACTTCTCTGAGACAGAAAATTAAGTATCGAAATTCCCATTTGTTGAATAAGGAAACTTAGGGACAAAGGTTAAGTGATTTACTGAGGCCACAGGAAACAGTATAACCAGTGGAATAAGGAGCCCTTCCAACCCATTCCTGTGGCTGGTAACATACAAAGCGGCAAAATTTCACAGTCTTCATCCATAGTCTGGCCTGTTACTCCTTCCCACCCAGATAAAAAACATTTTCAGTGAAGCATTATTCTGTATAAAGTAGTGAGCTTTCTATTCTGTTATCTCTTTATTTCAAACAAACTGATTTTTTACTCTTTTAAAAAGCTGTATTATCTCACAGACAAGCTAATCTTACTCTCAGGAATATAAAGTGTCAATGGATACTGAAAATGTGGCTAACACTGAAGTGTCCAGGAGCCACACGAACACAGACCAAAAACGATGACTTAACAGCTCCCTTGGAGCTTTTGGACCAAGTAGACCACGTCATAAGTCAAACCAAACAGCTTTTTTTGAATGTAAAATGTCAATTCCATTGAAAACAGCTTCTGAAACAAAATTAGTTTGAGAGTTTTTTCTAATTATTTTTGACTGGAAATTTTGAAATCAGATTAATTTTCTGTTTTCTAACTGAAATGTTTTCTTAAGGATTTAAAAGAACAATATTAATATATTAAATCAGATTCCTTACTTCCGCACTTATTTCTTCCTCTTATCTTTGCCAGGATAGCAATAAAATTTTTAAGCAGAAATAGTATTTCTGTTACACTCTCTATTGTAACCTGTCTCCCTCCCCTCTTCCTTTTATGTTACTCCATTTAATTTTCAAGCCTTCCTTGACTTTTAAAGACAGAAAGGAAAAGCCAAATAGTGTGGATATGCTACCACATATCCAGAAAAAGTGAGAAAACTGTGAAACAGTTACAGAGGTAGAGAGAAGACAAAAAGCTGACATTTCATACATTAAAGAATGTTTTGAGTTAAAGTGAGTTAAAGTGACTCAGAACAAAATTTTTTCATTACAAGCACATTTGAAATGAATCTTTTTCCTTGTTTGTTTGTTTTTTTATGGTATTCCTCTTGAAACTCTTTTGAATGGGAGAAGGTGAAGGATATTTTGGACAGTTTTTCCATACAGAAACCTGTGATTTTAGGTGAATAGGATAAACTTCACAACACCTTTTAGGGTACTTTTGTTACGTTCCCTAATGATCACTTTCATTTTTCTGTATTTGGGTAGCTTAGATCGTTTATGTAGGGCACATCGAGTAAAAGCAGTTGTCAAGAAGTTAATTGTCCTATAGGATCTTAAGGTCCTTTCCAACCCTAACGATTCTATGATTCTATGATTCTATATAAACATGCTCTAACAGGCCAAGCTTACTTGAAAAATTTCCCTTTCTGCAAGCATCTTTAAAACACACAGTTTGTGTAAGCAGAGTGCTTTGTTAGGTAGTTACTATAAGCAGCTCTTTTCTGAGCAGGAGCTGGAAACAGACTGTAACCTCTTAACTGCATGCAACCTGCACCAAGACACTTGAACCATTCTGTGAGGCAGTGCCACGTGATAAAGCACAGCAAATGTGGGCCTATATTGAGAGGAGCTTGTAGCAGACAACCTGGCAATCCCCAGAACTTCAGCTGGGCTTGCACGCATTTCAGTAGTGGTCAGGACTGCCCTCACACAGGCAGGGACTAGTTGGGGCTGACTTCTCTGAGAACATCTCATAGGGTGCACAGCTTCTCTCATACCTTCTAAGAGGTACTGAATGGCAGCCATAACATTTCTTCAGTTTGAACTGGACATATGTATATAATTCAACAGCAAATTAAAAGTATTTACCAGGAAAAATGTTTTCATGGAAAATTGCTTTTTATTTCGGTTCATTTGAAAAGTGTATTCCTTGAATACGCTATCACAACAAGAAGATCTATGGGACATAATGCTTTCGGTATTTGGTGGAGCTTCCCTGACATGTGATTGACAACAGTATATTTTAAATAGTAAAAAATTCTTTAAAAAAAACAAAATTATTCATTTAGATTATACTACCAGCAGAATCACCTGAAGCTCACATGAAGCACTTGCTAACGCATGTGTTGATTTAATCCAAAGATTTAGGTTAATTTTAAAAGGTAATTGGAACAATTTGCAACATGTGCCAGAAAAGTGTACCAGGCTTCCATCTGTACTTTGTTTCGATCTGATGCTATTAAATAGACATTCATGTGACCACCCCGACCTATCCAGAACTCCCACTGGCTTTCAAGATTGACAGTAACGCCAGGGAGAAGCTTATGAATCAGGGCAAATCTGCTAAGGCACATAACTCCCTTTTTCAATAGTGCCTCAAGCATTTAGGCACAGATCTTGGAATGAATCTTAGCAGTAATAAATTTCCTAAAGACCATGGCCTTAATGCCTTAGTTGCCCAATCTTTGACATAACCTACCCTGCCAGGGGTGTTAAGAGTCTAAATGATAAACAGCCTTAAAGTGCTTTGAGATCTACAGACAGCATACGGCATAGAAGTATAAACTACAAGTATGTATTTCCTTGAAAGATCCCAAAAGCATACTAAAATTCTGACTCAGGACTACTGAGAAGAGCTTTTAACTTTTAGAAAATGGATGGTGATCACAATAGTAAGGCTGTGTTTTGGCTTGTTGGGTTTGTTTTGTTTTGCTTTGCTTTCTTATAATGTTACAGATGATGGCCTTCCATTGAACTGCTTTGTGTCCTTACAGGCAAAAATGCCAGCCTAGTTCAGTAGAAGGGAATTATTATTCCCAGGGTACCGTGGAGTTAGTGTGGTCAGTCAAGAGGAGTGTGTGCTGCCCAAGCCTTAATGCAGTCTCTGGGCTGTCCTGTAATTGAAGGTCTCTAAGAAAAGCCTTATGTGTTTTTGACCTGCCCTGAATGCATCTCAAGGGCAGAGTTACTATGCTTTAACTAAACATTTCACTTATGAATGCCTCTGCTGTTATCTAAGTTGTTGGTATCGTGTTGAGGAGGGAACCCAGGGGAATGAAGTGAGAAGTGAACAAGACAAGAATGTGGAAATAATGGTGAGAAATAAAAAGTATGTTAAAACACAACACAGAAATTGAATGGCAAGAAATGAAGAGGCATAAAACATGCCTCGGAAGGGTCAAGTCGCACAAGGTATGAAGAGGGAGGTTATTTTGGAAAATGCATTGAAACTACCTCCATTTCTATTTACAAGCTGATTGCTGATTCAGCAGTACCTGTCGTAAAGATCATGTCTCAACAGCAAAGGAATTGTTGTGAGAAGCAAATCATAAAACCAACAGGTGCAGAGAACAAGCTGCTGCTGCTGCTATGCTTGGGAAAAAAAAAAAAAGTAAATTACAGGTCTCACATTTAACGCCAACTACAAAAAGTTGAGGTGGAAGAAAACATTGTAAGAATAAGAGTGTGTGAGCAAGCACCTATCCCTACCGTGGTTTGTTGGTGGCTCATTTTTCTCAGCACGTTTTCCGTACAGGATCTCTCTCTATATGTATGCGCATGCATGCAAGTATGTGTGCATTTGCCATTTGTTGTTTTTTGTTTTTGTTTTTTTTTTTTAATCTACCTCTCTCCACCCTATTTCTCACTGGTTTCTCTAATGAAAGTTCTACTACTGAAAGATAGAATCTACCTTCTTTCTCTCATTATTTTAAATTATATTTTGTGAGCTGCATAGGGACTTCCTGGACACAACTGTCCTATTAATTAAATTATTGGTATTGTTAATATTATTATTTACATTAATAAAACTGTGAATGCTGTGACTGGAAATACAGAATGTCTCAGCCTGCACATTCAGGGCAACTAAGCGTGCCTGCTTGTGTGGGAGTGCAGCTAGCCTTACCGCTAGCATGTCTTTAGCCTTTTCTACCGCAAACCAGTACGGATTTTATGTGAGCTGTGCTTCTCCAGCAGCAGTAACAATAGTCACCAGGTGCCAAAATAATACTGTCCCCCAACTCTCTCTTTTGCTGTGCTACCCAGCAAGCACCCATGCACCCGCACACCCCTCAGGCAGCAAGCAGAGGGCTCTCAGTCGAGTCCACCAGCCAACTCCAGAGGTAATGCGGCTAGAGGAAACCTCACAAGAGCTGCAGTTAGCCAACTGCCATATGCCCTGACAAAGCTACCGACAGCAGCAGAGAGCCCAGGGAGTGCTTTTATCATTAGCCCCTCACCCAGCAGTGGAGGAAACTCATTTAGCCCCATGCTGGACTTTCATTAGGAGCGACTTGCATCAGATGGTCGCAGCGTTCTGGCACTGGTGTTGCCTGGTCCGTTGCTGGAGACATGGCCATATCTCACCCCAGCAGGGATCCCAGATTGGAGCAGCTCTTCATTGACAGATGCCAAGACAGCAGCAGTAGCAGCGACAAAGGCAGCTTGGCTTAGTGCTATCTTTTATGCTGCCATGATGCAGCCCTAAACTTTTCAGAGGCAGCTTTTTATAAACTACTTTTTCCTGTTAAATCTAAGACAGAAATGCAGGGAGTCTGCATAGATAGGGAGAAATAAACTAAAATAAAATATGCCTGAAATTATCACTTGAAGCTAAAGCAAGCAGGAAAGAAACCATCACTGACAATCATTATTTCTAACCTTGGGACTGTAATAAAAAATCAATGAAGCAAGAGATGTCAATATTCTAGTAACAATGATGTTATACCACTGCCCTTCCCTCCCAACATCCTAGGAGCTTATGTTGAAAATATACATAAATGGAAGTGAGGGTGTCAGAACAGAAACACTTTTCTCTTTCCAGAAATATCCCACCATTTTGGGACCACTATTTGTATTTACTGGCAGGTGAGGATTTTCAAGGAGAGGTTAACCAAAACAGTATTTTTTGATACTGAGCTGTGAGTTCTTTAAAGTCCATAGTGACTCTGTCAAATGTGACTAAAAAAAACCCCAATAAACCCCCAAAAGAACCAACAAAGGCAGCAGAGCATCTTGACTGTCTTCACTGCCTTCCTGCCAGCTTCCCAAACATGGATATTCAGTATTTAAATCACTCATAATTTTTGCAGTCGACTACCTCACCGTGCAGGTACTTTATAAATTGATATGGGCTAACAAAGAAACCCCTAAATAAATCTCTTGATTTTATCAGTGGTTTTTAATGAACTTCTGTGTTTAACCAAAAACAAACACACCCAAAGCAGAAAACTAGCTTTTAAAAATCTATTATTGCTCTCCCTTACTTTTCCCATCAGCATAGTAAGGGGCTGTCCCACACTGTTTAATGGGTTTGCCTTTGGGGAAGGCAAAACATCAGTAGGTCCTTTTTACAGCTAGGAAAAAAACAGTAAGAGAGATAGAGGGTCCCAGCTTCCTGAGTGGAAACTACAGCCATGACTTATACGCACAGGGTTGGATGTAGTGTGTGTGAAAGTCTGGTACTGCAAGGCAGGCGACAAGTCGGGAGGCTGAGGTGGGAGCCTGGGGGAGAGGCAGCAAGCCTCACCTTAACTAAACCTGGTGCCTAGCTCTTCTCTTCAGGTGGGGATCCAGGGCCCAGCAACCTCCCCTGACAATGCAGCTCTTCATTCCCCAGAGGGAATGATTCACCTTTCCATTAACCAGTTTTATGCCTGTATAGCCCAACTGCACCCTCCGTGTGAGCCCTGTGGGTGTGAAAGTGCACCCTGTTTGCAAAGGCACCTCTAATGCCCGCACACATACCATGACCACTGCCTTCAGCCATCACCAGTGCCTGCAGCTGAGTGGACTGTCAGGCACTGCTGACAAAAGAGGCAGGTATTTTTAATTCACTTTTTTATTTTGCTCTATAAACCAAAAACCCATTAGGGTGGACAGCAGGGCAGGTTGCACCGTGGCACAGGTGACTTAGTGCCAGCAGCCACGTGCCCTATGGCTGCTTGTCACAGGCCTCACAGGCTGTCACTTGTCTCTTCACAGCATATGATGCTGAGGAAGATACCAGCAGTTTTTTTATTATGTATTATGTATTATTTTATTTTATTTTATTTTATTTTATTTTATTTTAATTTATTTTATTTTTATTTTATTTTACTTTATTTTAATTTTTTAATTATTTTTTTCAAGTGCACCCGCTGCCAAAGGCTTGTGGAAAGCAAGCACATGACAGCCTTGCCTCCCCGTCTTTTGTGTGACCGGACAGGCTGCCTCCTCTCCCTTCCCCCGCTGGCGGGACAGAAGCCCAAAACGAAGGACTAACGCCGCGGCAGCCCCACAGAACGAAGGCACAGGGCTCGGGCTGCGGCTGGCCGTGCTTCCCGCCGGCCCTGCCGCCAACCTCGCGCCTGGCCTGGCCCGCCCGGGCAGCGCCAGCGCTGTCGCCGGCCCCGAGCAGGTGGGCGGTGTTGAGGCGCCACCTACCGGGAGGCGGTGGCAGCGGCCCCCGGCCGATCGGGAAAGGGGCGGGGGGGCTCCGAGTGTGTTTTTGCGGGGGGGGAGGTATATATATGCGTACATGTATGTGCCCATACACACGTACATATACATATACACATACACATGTATTCATTTTAAAAATAAAGCGCTTATTCCAGCAGAAAGTCCCCGAGCACCTCCACTGCAGCTAGCGAGAGAGCCGGGCCCCGGCCTCCAGAGGACTCGGCGCTGCCGGTCTGTGTTGTGCCTGACCCGCAGGGCCAGGCTAGGGGAGAGCAGGCACCGGCCTGGGGAACGGCAAAGGTCGGGGAGGGGGTTTGTGTGTGTGTGCAAAAAAGCAGTCTCCGCCGCGTTAGGGGCTGGGCAGCAGGGGGTGAGGTGGGGGGACAGCATGGTTCCTGGTTTTAATTGCTTCCATTTGGCCACTGCCTGGGTTGGGAGCGACATGTATGTAAGAGAATGTGTCCTGACCACAGGAAGGAACAATGTTAAACATTTTAATTATATGGGGAGTGAAACAAAGTAAAAGCAGAACAATGAGGGCAAAATATAAGGAAGGCTAATTAATGGAACATTAACAGAAGAATTTAATGCAACCAGGCTGAATCTGCTTTGCAGCATGAAAAGAAGGAAAACAGCTCTATTGTCCTCAACAGAAGTGAGCACAACCCAGTGCCCGGCATGTCATACGTGGCACTGCTGCTGTGGCCTTGAGCGGGTTGCTTCTCCTGGAAAGATGCTTCTAAGACTCAACATCTTTAGGAAGCTGTGAACCAGCCTATCCAGGCTTGAAATCTGTACAAATGCCAAGCATGCTGTTGCTCATATAATCATTAACAATCATAGGTAAAGTATATCTTCAAAACTACTCTTTAAATAAAAACACTTCCCACAGACTGTATGAAATACGATATGCTTTGAAAAGGGCCATCCAGTTGCCATGACACAGTTTGTCACACATACTGTAGCTGGTTATTCCTACACTCCAAATGTGGGCATTTCATGCAGCCTGAGGGTCAAGTTGGACCAGCAACCTCAGTAGTCAGTGGGAAGGTGAAAAAGAGGATGCTAATGCCAAAATTTGCCTTCTTGTGTTCTGTGGAGAAGATCCACCCTCTGACAGTGACACACTAACTACAGAGGAAGCCCAGGAAGCCCACCTGGCTGGTTTGGTTGGTCAATGGTGGGCTGCAGAGCTGCCATGAGCAACTAATTTCCCTTCAAGGACCTCCCCTAAGGTCTGTCCATAGTAACAGGGAGGTCCCTCTCTCTGCAGCTCCAGTTGATAGGAGATTGAAGTACAAACCAAATTAACTAGAGGAATATTTTTCAGGTAAACTCTTCTGTTCCAAGAATAATGTGTCTTTGGCCTTTCCTCACTATCATGAGGCATTACAGCATGTGTGCATGAGCAGGGGCGACGGAGGTCGGGTTAAGGATCCTTTGTTTAATTTGGCCCAAGTGCTGTCTCAGCTTGTGTGACAGTTGGTGCTCTAATGAACTTATCCATTACATTCCCTGAACTTTAGCGAGGTTTGCAGACCTGTTGATGACACTTAAGTAAATGCAAATAAATCGAAGCGTTTTCAGGGGAAGCATTCACATATTGTGAGATACATATTTTAATCAGAAACTTGCAATTCTTAGTAGACTGTGACTGGCTCAGTTAACTTTATATAAATCAAAGCAAAATGCAGAGAGTATGAACATCAAAAACATATCAGAATCCCACAGACAGGTATGCCAGCACCTGGCAGTGCTGGCCAAAATTTGCAAAAAGGTGTCAAAGAGCCTCACCAGGCATTTAGGACTTAATGTAAATCGTAGTCATCCTAGTGGGGGTTTTGCCATTGCCTTTGCTAGAAGACAAAGGCATCCTTTCTCTCAGGAGGCAGGAAACAAGAAAAGTCACCATTAGTATTTGGTGACTACAGGGTTTCCTAGTACATGTTGCAGTCTCTTGAGCAAGCAGTTGTTTTGTGTGCTGTTTTTTAATCATCTTATTTTGTATTTTATGTTATGTATGTACATAGCAAATGCACTGCAGATTAGAGAAAGTACTGCTAGTGAATGGTGAGATGGTAAATCACAGTAAAGTATATCTGTTGAAAGTTGTATCATGCTTTTCCAAATTTCATGGTGATGTTTAGACCTTAATGTTTTCCCCTGAATAATAGGACCTTTTCCTAATGGCGCTTGAAGAATAAGTGTTTGGATGTTTCTGCAACAGATGGACTGAAATTTGAAGTTGTAAATGGTTTGGATGAATCTGAGTCGTACCTGACTTCTGGCTGATATTAGGCCAGGTTTAAACTAATCTTTCCCCAAATCTACAGAACTTGTCACTTAAAAGCTGACTATCACCGAATGTTATAAAATTTTAAATCCAGAAACATATGTAGTTCTAATTCTTTCAACGTTATGATCCTAAAGCACTGTGTCTAGATATGAGTCTTTAAGCATTTGGAGACCAATTTCATTAACTTTTTTGTGTCGCCCACCTTATGGTTTATTGCATCATAAATATCTACGTTGTATAATATTCTATGTAAAACTTCATAAAACTTACTTAAAAGAAGCTATTGATCAAGGAAACCAGAGTGGATACAGATGGCCAGATTTTTTCTGTTTCTACTGGAAATCTCAGTCCACCAAAATTAATGCCCTATCATGGAAGGCCTGCATTTACTCTGCTACTCCACATCTTCCAGCCGTATCTAAAGGCCATTTCAGAAATGAGACAAATTAAGACAGCCCTTGTCTTTTCCTATCCATCATCTGAATGAATGAAGGAGGGTGTGCAAAACTATTTGGAATTATGGCCTTGTCAGGCACATTTCTTATGCGTCAGTGTTAGAGGCTATGCTAGTGAAAACAGCTTTCAGATGAGCAGAGCTTGGAAACTCATTCTTCAGAAGTTTGCCAACTCAACTTTCTGCTGTTCTAGTAGTCATGAACGCTCTCCTGAAGCCACCCAGTGGAAGATTGCTTTGAGCATCACTCTATTCCAGGAACACTTGAGAATGTTGCAGAAGGCCTGATTGCAACAGGAGAAAACCCCCTGTGCTTCTCAGAGGAGCTGGGGCTACTGCATGTGAGCAGATGGCTGATATAAGACAAGTTCCTTTTGGCTGCCACTTCTACAATCAGATGACAGCAGAGGCCAATTGCAAGTAGTTTTTTTATTTTTTTCTTACCCATTAGAGGAAAATTATCTGTCTGCTAGATATTATTCTTCCTGGTATAGAAGATCAGACCAAGAAACAGACCATGCCAGGGTGGCCAGAAGAGACAACACATCGGTGTGGCAAATTTAAATATGATATTCACTGAAGTCCAAATGGGACCATATCTGAAATCCAAAGTGCATTGCACCTGTGGTCTCTTCTGGTGCTGGGTTAAAGCTTTTGGGACCAGATAGTCTTTTGTATGCAAATATAAAAGTGCTAGTAAAAATCAAAGGGGACCAAGCCATCTTCCTAGAGCTGGTCATGTTTGTAAGCAGTAATTCAAATAGTTTCTGGAGCCCCTCTGGTACTAAAACTTTCCTTTTCTATGAGATCATACCCTTACTATTTTCTCCACTGAGGATCATCATAACAGTTTTCAGGTACAAGTATACCTGGTAAGGCAGAGAGCTTGACATCACTCCAGTCAACCCAGCTCTAATGGGAGGCTCTTCCAGGCCCCATTACAAGCAAACTGTTTTGGTACTTGTTTTGTATTTTCTGTAGCATGTACTCTGCACTATAATGTTTTCACAACCTCAAGGTACAAAAATACAGCAACAATGGAGGATCTGCAGTGGCTCCATGGAGGGTAATAAAATGCCAGCAGTAAGAAATGGGAAATATGCATGGCAGTACTCATCTCTGGACAATTCTATTGACCTGCAGTAGGACTGATGCGTGAGCACAGAAGATGAGTGACATATGCAGGCAAGGGACCAGCAAGTATATCATTAATAGCAGGTATATGTGTCAGCTTCTCTTAGAAGACAGATGAGCAAAAGGGCTCAGAAACTATAGCAAACTAAACATGCAAACAGTAGTGGTTAATCTTTGTGCAAGTCAAGAAAAGGTAGAAAGACTATAGGGAATGTTATGCATGGGAAAGCAGGTCTGTGGTCTTCGAAGTTTTCTCTCAAATGGGTTCATTGACCCTTGACCATTAGAAAATGCCTTTCACTTCTTCAGCCTAGCTCTGCTTCTGAAACTCATACTAGGCATTGAAGAGAAATACTGAGGAGAAATAACATATTTGCTAATCCATTTTACCATCTCACACTTTTTAATGATGAGGAGCAAGGGATGCAGTGAAGGCTAACATATTGTTAATACTCTCTATTAAAGTGCCACCATCATTTTTATGAATGAAATGTAGCAATGAGGCATGCGTGTATGTCTTTCTGTGTGTGTATTTGCATGGGGTATCTATAAATATTCCTTCAGGAAGGGCTTTCCAAGATGCTGAAATAATTCAATATGGTATTAACTAGTCCCCAAAACGCGAAGTGATCACCACAGATTCCAGCCTCTTGCTTTTTTAGTGCATTAGAAGCTATTTTGACAGTAAGTATGCTTTCTTTACAGTTTCCTAATAGAATAATTAAATTTGCATATTTTACAGAAAAATAAGAATGTAAAAAGACCTGCCTTGAATGGTTCTAATTTAACAGCTTCTGGAATTTATTTATAGAGATCTGGAAGGATTTTGAATGCAATGTGGTTTTGTCAGAGCAAATAAAGGTACCTCTTAAATGATATTTGGCAGCTAGCATCACCCAGACTTGCTTGTCATTCATGATTCTGAGCAGCTGGATGGATGAACCCTAGGATTCTTCTCACTGCCTTCCTGTCTCCTCTTCATCCTTCATCTTTCCTATTCCCTCCTGAAAACCAGCATTTGTCAGACTGGAGATGTAGGTATGGTTATGGAAGTATGGACTTTTTGTGCTCTACAGCTAGAGCCAAGCTCACAGTCTTAGGACTGCATGATTTTACTGTGAGGTTGAACAATCTTTAGCTTGCCATACATTAAAATCAGCTGGTGTGTTACATGCTTGTAGAGCTATGCATTTAAATGGGAACTGCATCTGCTTCTACAGGAATCAGCAAACAGCTTAGGGAAGGGGAACACTTTAATTTCAGGGTACAAGGAAAGCCAGGGGAGATGATCATTGCTGATATGAATGCTAGGATCCTACAGGATGTGGGCTAATAGTGAACTGTGAGATACCTAAATGAATTTCTGCTTTCCCAGAAAGCATGAGCAACCAGAAGTTCCCATATGTAATTTCTCCAAGACTCCACAAGGCACCTCAAAGAGAATAACCTATAATCTGCAAAATGCAAAAACTCTTGTTTGCCAAGTACCAAGTATCTTAGTGAGGTTTCATGCAGAGCTGAAAGCCTACTTCTGGGAAACAAAACAAATCAAAAAAAAACCAACCACCCCAAAACCACCCCCCCCAAAAAAAAAAAAAGCCAAAAAAAACAAACCCAAAACAACAATAACAACAAACACCAGAAAAAGAAAAAAAGGTGAAACCTGCAAAATTCAAAAATTAGGGTTTAGTTGGAGTTACTCCTGTAGCTTAAAAGCTGTAGCAATGGTAGAAATAACCTGGGGAAAAAACAGATGTATAGCTAGCGTGTAAATTCAGGACATAGCGATGAAAGCATCTCTGCATGTTTTTATATGGTTCTAATGAAAAACAATTGCTAATAAGAAGTGACTGGTTAAATTGTGTCAATGACCAGTCCTATTCTGCATGTTCTGCTGAAGCCAGGCACTCTCTGAAGACAGCTGGAGCTCAGCCAGAATGTCATGACCATAGTCAAGGTCATAGGTCCTCATGTGCCAAGTAATGCAGTTTGGTTCCTGATCTTTACAAAATCTTTCTCCATAGGGAAGCAAACTGGAATATACTCAGTTGGACATGTTAGTATTTTTAATCCTTATGTCTTTTGATATAAAAAATAAAGCTACCAGTTAGTTTTTTGTTTCATTATTAAGCCCTTGGTTTTACAAGGATTTCAGAACTTGGCCTAGATTAGAAACAAAAATAGTAAGAACTCCTTTTCACAAGAAATAAGATTTAAAGGTATTAGGGGGTATATGCCCTCCTTTTTGGCAACCAACACAGGGAGTTCTTTTTTTCTGACCCTGAAAAAAAAAATCATCTAGAGTAGCTCAAAAAAAGCATTTTTGTAAATGCTATTTGTAGTAATATTCTACTAACACTCACAGAAGAGTCTTTTCACAACCCTTTTCTTGCTAAAATTGCACTTGCTATGAATAGTTAGTATGAGGCACAGTGCGAAGGGATTGGACTGAATGTTGAGACAGGTGTATTTTTGGCTCAGCCACAGCCCCAGTATGTAATTGTGGTCTCTGCATCAGTTTTCCTTAGTACCATAACTTGTCTGTTCTACCTAAACAAGAGTGTTTAAAGACATTGTGTCTTACTATGTATTTGGAAGTAACTGTACCCAAAACAATGGTTTGTACTTGAATCCTTATGCTCCTTTACTATTGAAATAACAGCAGCCTTTCAATGGTTGCATCTTCAGAAGAGTTGAGCAGCTTTGACATCATACTTTAATCTTAAATTGGGCTTTGTTTGGAACTGTAGCAGTCAGGAACAAGCTACTATGTGTGGGCATGTGAATGCAGGAACAAACAGAAATGGTTGCATCCAGGAGTCTGGAAATCATTATGTTGCTGCCATAACAGGCAGCCACATTGTACAGTTCTTTCCAGAATCACAACCTCAGTTTGAAAGGCCACTATACTTCCCAGATTTTGCAGCAAAGAAAACCTGGCTGTTTTTTTTGAGATTCCTGATAGTTGTGATTCCACATCCTGAGCTGGTGCCACTGCTGGCTGCTAAGTGGCCTCATCAGTCTCCAATACTGCTGCCAGCCAGTTTCCCTTCCATTCTTTGGTGCTGGCAACCACATTCTGATGCAAGACTAATTCTCTCTCCTCAGTGACAATGTTTTTTTGGAAACAGTTTATCTGTTGTGCCAGACAATATCAGACCTGCGGTTCAACTACTGTAGCACCTGCTCTCTGGCATTCTGTCGTGGAAGTAGCTCTCATCTTGGTCTCTAAGTTAGAAGAATTCAATGTTCATGCCCAGTTTTGATCAATTTCATCTGTCTCAGAAGAAAAGTGCAAGAATTTTCATATTCTTATTACAGTTCAAAGAAATTTCCTCTTCAGATTCTGTCTTCTATGTCTCATTGCGTAGGCATGTTTCAGTCTGAGCTGCATTTGTTATCTTGTTCAACCAAAGGTTCCCTTCTTCTTGCACTATGAGACACCCAATCTAACTCCTCCCAGCCTTTCTCTAGTGTTATGAATATACACTATGTTCCCTAGTCTATTTCCTCATTAGATGTTTGAATTTCCTGAGACTTGTCCGTACTATAGCTGTGCCATGCATTTGCAAAAAACCATCCCTTTCAGATGAGCTGGCCAAGTGACCTGTGGCAATACTCGTCATGACCAAATTTCATGGCTCTAAATCACATCATAATTTTGCTGTCCCTCCCCATCGGTATCCCTTAGAAAAATATGTCTTATTTTTAATGAACTCAGCCAATATGGCAAATAAGTTTTCTTTTCATCCATTCTCATAACGAGATGATAGCTGATTCACAAGTAAATAATCCCAGCTAAAATTGCTACTGCCATCTGCTCTTTCATTCCTAGATTTTTAGAACTGAAAGGGTCATTTGCTCACCTTACCTGAAAATGAAAAATGCCAGGCAAATTGCCTCCAATCAACAAAATGCAGCAAATAAGTGAAAGACCAACAGAAAAACTGGTTGATCAGTATGTTAGAAAAGGCAGCAACTTTCTTTTTATACTGAAAAAATGTATGTGCTGTTAAATGTGCAATTTAACCTGCTCTTTTTTATTTAAAATATCAGAAATCTTCACACACCCTGCATCCACATATGAAAGATCCTGGTTGCTTCATATTTGAATTCCTGAATTTAAACTTTGGTGTTCCAGGACAACTGGGCTCAAGGCCAAGAGCCTGGCATTCTCTCTCTTCCCACATCCACATAAAAAGTAACTGGGACTCTGGTCTTGCACTGGAGACTCTTAACTGTTCTGCATATATGGAAAAGTGAGTCTCAGAAGACAAGCTAATGAAAATAAACTATTCTGCCAACTGTGCATAAGAATTCTGTGCACAATCACCTGTGTGGTGTGGATGCATGCCTGCCTAAAGAACATAAGCTTGAGAGCTGTAGACCTACCTAGCCAGTAAAAGGGAAAAGTCAAACAGGAAAAGTGTTTAAGGCCTCACTTTTTCTTTCTTCGATAATCATAACATTGTTGGTTTCTCTAGAGAAGTTGAAGTATCTTAGTTTTTTTCCTCAATGGTTAAAACTACATTTCTTGGGAAACACTAATAAATTGAACAATAGCACACTGGAGCCTGCAGAGATTGGGTCCAGTTTGTACACAGAAAAAAACAAAAAAATCCCCAAAACAACCCCCCAAAAAAGCCCTCTTCTTAAATTTGTCACAACAACCTCATGCCTAGAACCACAGGAGGAGGCCCACACATAGTTTGGCCATTTATTATGATTTTTGCATCCTTTTGGTGGTATTTTTTGATGACAGGAGCAACTGGAGAAAATCAGAAAACAGAGCTGGAGACGATTCTGAGTCTCTTCTTGCTTTCCCTGTCTCTCTCAGGGGTTGGCAGCCCCTGAAACTATTTCAGAAATTTCCTGAGCTTTTTCCATGAAGTGCTGACTTGCAGTCGGCAGTCTGTATCACTTAGAGCAATATTCAGCATCACAAAGGATCAGATCCCATAGCTGAATCCAGCCAAGCTGGACTTACAACTTGTCAGTAGTAATCCACTGTGAGCAAGATGACAGAGTACCAAAGATCAGCATGGCTGGATGGTTGGCACATGTGCCCCACATTTTTGGGGCACATGTGTGACTGTGTGTTACGTTAATACACTCTGACTTAGTCTTATGGTAAAGAACTATCAACCTCATTCAATCTATTCATTGTGGTTGAGTGCTCACAGATTATCTGTAGGAGTGCAAATACAGCTGTTTGTTAGACAAGAAACATTCATTTAGCTCTCTGCATTGTCAAATACATTATTAGCTAATTTATAACAGGAGACTCTTTACCTCCAGTATTTGTGATGAACCTCATTTGAACCTATTTTGTACCTATTCCATGCCTCAGCTTGCTCTGGGTAATGGGTAGTGATATGTCCTAGCCAAAAAGTACTGAATTGACTTTCATAAACATGCTGAGCTTCCAAGAGTGGCAATTAAAAAAACAAATATGCATTAATTAATTTCCAATTTCTTACCTGCAAATACAATATATTTCATGTTGATTAACAAAGAGACAATGCCCACGAAACCCACAAGATCATTTTTTTCCTCATTGTGTTTCAGAAAATAAATTTGGTTTAATACTTATTGTTAGGAACAGCACAAAATGAGATATGACAATTCTGGAAATCCTAAAGCACCAAATCTGAATTTGTCTGAAGATATTTCATCTCAGTTTCACATTCAGCATTATTTCTCATTGGTTTATTTTGTGAATATAAAAGTATTAATTCATTGCTGTGCTTAATGAGAGAAAGTTCTTAGGAGAATTCTGAGTAGCTGAATTTTAAACTAACTCGTCATTGCTGAAAATGCCAGGCCATTTCTTCAGTAGCCATTGAAATCCTTAGTTAAACAATGACATATAGCAAACAAGCAGTCGAAGAAAACCATGCCTTATTTCGATGAAACAGTAGACAACCTCACGTCCCTGTGAGGATAGTACTTATCTCCCATAAAGAAGTCACTCAGATATTTCAGGTTTAAATAGAAGATGTGTGAAAGACCATATCTTTCCTTTTCCATCTGGGTGCCACAGGATATGGGAACCTACTCAAGCCTCATAGGTAGGGAAATATTCAGATCGGCTGGAGAGAGGCCAGGAGAAAGCAATGAGAATTACAAGAAACCCAGAGCACATAGACTGTACGAAAAGACTCGAAGTCTGGTGGTGGTTGAAAGCAAAAGCTAAAGAAATGTAGGGGGGAAACATGATAACAGTCTGGCTAGTTACAAGGGAGTGCAAAACACCTTTTCATGTCCATTGAGGATAAAGGAATAATTCATTTTCAGTAAGAGAGACTTAGGTTTAGACTTCAGGGGAAAAAAATCTTGTGATAAAAGTAATGAAACACTGGGATTTGTTGCTAAGGGAAGCTGCTGAATTTCACCCCACAGTAGAGATTTTTTAGAAGGTGTTGTGAAGATGCTTTGATGTAGATATAGCTGTTCCCATCAGAAAGGTGGAAGGACAGACCAGGTGCTCTTCTGAAATACAGGATCCTGAGATGCAGCCTATTTTCTGTGTTTCTGTTATAGTCACCATTTTTATTGTCTGGGAGTAAATTAACCAGATTTAAACAGGAAGATTTTAGAGGAGAAAAAAAATCTTACTTTTTCACATTTATTTTCCCCATTACTTTTAAATGTTTCTCCTCTCCTCTGTTTTTTCCTTCTGGATCCCACGAAAAGGAAACACTCTGTGTCTCACTGCTAGATTAACCCTCCATAATCCTTATTCCATATCTATGGAATGCTTTTTTCTTGTGTGTTTTCCGAATATGTCCCTGCAAATTTACACTAAACCCTTAATGATTGTGCATTGGAATTACCCAGTTTGCAATGACAGAAGGAATTCTGTTCGTGCAGATGTCAAGGTTTGTTCTGAGCTTCTGACTCCCAGATTAGCAAAAGCAAAACTTTTATTATATGCCGCCTCAGCCACCATCAGCCTGGCAGGTAAAGAGGATTCTCACTCACTGAACTGCTCTGGATTCTTTTAAAAATCAGGCCTATGCAAAAGCTTGAAGTCATCTGCTGCTCTTCCAAAAGACTACAGAAGTTTTGTTGTACATTTCAATAGCAGTAGGAGTACTGGGAAAAGATAATTTTACCTCCTCCTCCCCCTTTTTTTTTTCCACAACAGTTCTCATAGAATACTAACTAATGCCAGCAGGATTTAAAATTGAATTCAGAATTATTTTAATTACCTTAAATGTTTTATTTTTTTTTAACTAAATGCATAAATAGGATCTGCTCAGACATGCCTAGCAGGATGCATTTAAATGCTTCATGCATATAGGCTCTTCCCTGCTTCCTTGTTTGGTTTAGTTTTCCCTTTCTTGTTTAAAAAAAAATCTAGTAGTGAGTGAATGAAACGTAATTATGCAAATATCCTAAATCCAGTTGACAGGCAGGATGCAGGCAATGCTAAAGCAAAGCTGGTAAGCTGAGGGCAACATCTACGTTTCATTATTTATTAGGGGACAGATATGAAAAGGCATTTGAGCACCCAGAGAGACAGCCAGTCAGTAATATTTACAAAAACACCTAAGAACCTAAGGTGCATTATTCCTCTACAGTTTTACTAATGTAATATGGGTAAATTAGTGGGCAAAATTAGTAAGCAGTGGCACTCCAAACTATATCTGATGATTCAGCAATCCAATGCATTTCTCTGAACGCAAATCCCAAGTGCAAAACAAGTATCATAGGTATGCATACATCTACACTGTCATTTTTTAAAACTACTGTATGCTATATGTAAGGAAGGAACATTTTGTACAATATATAGAAACTCTGCTAGTGACAGTTTTACCTGTTCATATTGAAATGCTATAGGAAATTATGGATCGTGAGCTATAATTTCAGTGGTAAAACCAAAAGTTATTTCCAAGCCTCTCTGCAAAGGTGTGTCATAAATCAGGGCAAAGGGAACATGACAAAGGACTTATGTAGTTAGCATTTTTCTCCTGGAAGTGATTGCAGAAAAACAGAAAAAAAAAACCAAAACCCAAAAAACAATGGCACTATTTTTTATATGTGCAATTTATGAAACACGTGTTGTTTTTGACAAAGCTACTTATGGATGCTGACATAAGTTAAAGGATTTAATCATAAGAACTGCATCATAAGAATGCAAGCCTTCATGTGTTGGGCTAGGTTGGTAGTTATGAACAAATGAAGTGAGTGAAGGATTCCAATCAAGATAAACCCTAAACTTTCATATTTTTAGCAGCTTGCTACAAAACTCACAGAACAAATCTGTGCTGGGTTCAGTCTACTGAACACTTATGTTACTGACTTGGACAATGGGTTAAAGAGTACACATAAAACTGGCAGATGGCATCTTTCTAGGAGGGATTCTAAGCACTTAGGAGGACAAGATTAGTACTCACAGAGATCCTAAAATGTTGCTGAAATAATCCAAAACCAACAGTATGAAATTCTAAGGACAGCTGTGCTTGGGAGGGAAGAAAACCAACTGAAAATGTAAGATGGCTAAGCAGAAAAAACTCTGGCCTTAATGGTGAATTAAAAAAATCTAATAAATTTGAATATTATGCTGAGTAAAAAGGCCAGCATCATTCTGGAATGTGTAAAGTGGTGTGCCATAAGTAAGAGATGGAGCTCTTTATTCTGACCTATGTAGCAGCCTTCAGCTAAAATATGCAGCCTGGTTTTGAGCATGGCACTTTAAGAAAAGATGCAGACAAACTAGAGTACAGGCAGGAGCAGCAACACTGCTAAGAGGTCTAAAAACATGACAGAAGGTTGAAAGAAACAGGGTAGGTGAGTTTGGAAGAGAGAAGTCTGAGGAGCAATTCAGTAATAATCTCCTAATATGTAAAATGTTTTTATAAAGATCATGGTCATCAGTTACTCTCCATGTTCACCCACCGTAGGAAAGAAATAAGTGGTTTAATATATCAAAAGGGAGAAAGAGGTTAGATTATATTAGATTAAATAAGATTATATTAAATCAGACAATAAAGAAAAACTTTCCACTTGCAAGGCTTGTTAAAGACTGGAAGAGGCTGCCTACAGAGCTGCTTTAACTTCAGAATTGAGGACTTCTATGAGACGATTAGACAAAGATCAGATAGATGGTCTGACTACATTTGACCTTCTCTCAGAGCAGGGAGATTGACTAGTTGACTTCCAAGATGCCTTTTGTCCCTACATTTCTATGATGCTACTGCTAAAACACTTCGTAAAAATTGTTCTTAAATTATCCTAAGTCCATAGTTATTTTTTAAGTAACTCACTTTTTAAAAACTAGATTCAATGCATTCAGCAGCTCTTATTGATCATGTCAGTGTTGGATAGCTCATTTGGGATTTGCATTCCAGTTTGGAAGGCCCCTTTTAGAATAAAAGGCATGATTTGTACTGATTACAGGAGAAGGTTCTGTGTTCTTCAGGACTGAGATCTGTTATGTTTCATCACAGAGATGTGCAGTTGTATTGTTATCAGGTTTGTAAAAATTGCAAGTCAAAGTTAGAGGGATTGGCCCAGGAAATACATATTAAATACGTAAACCACTATCTGTCTGTCAATTAAACGTTTATTTTAAATATCGTAACACACAGGTGGAATGCTATAAAATAAATTTGTTCGCATGTAGAATTTTCAGAGGTATTTTGAAAGGGGCTATATAGAACCTTGCCACTGAAGCATTGCTTCCTCTTAAACTCATGCAGTGGAATAGCATTTTCAGCCAAGAAGATTTTTTAATTTGAACTCTTTCTGATTGCCAGTGCCAAAAATCCTGGGAATAAAGTAGCCTTATCTGAACCCTCAAATCATGACAGATGCTTTGCAAAGATTAACATGTCTGTAATCTACAAAAAAATCCCATGCAAGTCATTCAGTTTTAAAACAGTAGGACCTGTAGGAGAAAATTTTTCCCAGGTGACAGTGTGCTTTAAATAGACATCAGTAGGCAACATGTTGTAAATATTACAATTACACACATTTCAAAGGGAGTCAAATAGCCTTTCCTTTCAACAATGAGCCAAGTTAATTCTTCCTGAAATTAAAGACAAATCTTCTGGCTGATCTTCAGACATTGAAGTGATCTGCCACGTAGATACCAATAGGCAGTTACAAGTGGGTAACAGTACCATGCAGATACATGGCAAGCAATACAGCAGCCTTCTAAAAATTGTATGTCTACGGCTTTATCCAGTCAAGAGCCACCTCTCCCACTTTTCTTCCTGTCTTCTCCTTCTCATAGTTGCTGCATTCAGATCACTTTTGCAATAACAATGTTCTCATTGTGAGCATGTTTTTGAGACCTTATGTATACTTTATAGGCTAATGACTGGCTTTGCCCCTCCGAACATGGAGGTGTCAGTGGGTATTAATAATACTGTGAAAGAGATAACAGTATTTCCATAAATTGACCTTCTCTGATGATGACTTCACCCCATTTTCTTCAGTTCAGTTTAATGACTTGAAGTGTGCTCGGTGATGAAACCATTCCCAAACATAAATTATTCACCACAGGAAAAAAAGAAGTTCCATTTTGCAATTTTCCATCAGTAACTGAGCCTCTGTAGGTGAATTGTCTGCAGAGGCAGAACAATACTTGTGACCCTCATAAACTTATTTACAGCCTTTTTAAAACAAAGTAACAAAAAGAAAAATTAAATAATAAGTAGAATAAACCTTTTCTTCAAAATAAAGGTTCACCCATTCATTTCTGCTCTTAAAAAAATATATGCATAACACGTAGTAGAAACCCCATCTTTTAAAATACTTTTACTGTAACTTATTAACAAGGTATTTCATTTAAAAGATACAAATAGGAAAGATCAAAGGGCTGGACTAGAACCAACATCACCATAAATATTTTAAATGCTTGACATTACATACCAGACACAAATAAACAAAGAAGCAAATTATAGCTAGTATTTCTAAATATAAAAATATACCCCATCTACATGTTAATATTTACATATTTTGTACTACCTCTTAAACTAGGTTTGTGAAAGGATGATTTTTCTAGTACCTCCTCCATTTCTTGTTGTATCACACCGCCACATTAACTAGAATTCAATGTAGAGAAAAAAAACTCAGCCTTGTTGCAGGAAGAATTTTTCCAGGTGGGATGTGCAGATGTTGCTGCCCTTTCCCGGTGTTGTTTCTGACCTGCTTCCTCAGCTTAGATCTGCTGGAAATTGGAGGTGAAGCCAGCCTACTGCTGGACAGCACTGTCTGCTGCAGTCTTCAAGAAATGTTCTCAGTGATGTGCCATAAATTCTTAGCTAGCTAATGAGAATGGAAACCATACAGGGGAGCCTGTTTGCAGCTCCAAGCAAGCGTCAAGAAGATGCCCATGTTCTGGTTTTGGGGTTATTTTTTTGCATGTTACAGCCTTAGCAGATTAAAAGTGTGGACATTTGGGGTACAGCAAGGTCTGTTTAAACATATACAGTGTCATGAATGAAAACTAAGATTGAATTCCTGCTCTGAATAAGGTCAGAGAGCAGTGTTTTCATTCTGTAAACGCAACTTCATCTCATGAAAATAAGGCAGTACAGGATGGAAATTTTGCAGAGATTTTTGTAAATTACTTTTCCATTAGTCACATTAAAACACCAAAATATTTCCTTTCCTTTCAAGATGTGTTCTTTCATAGATACCCCTTTCCCTAATGCTATTGGGAAGCTCACTCTTAAGCCACAAGACAGAAGGTGTGATATGAGGAAATAAAAGAAAAGCTGTTGTATATATGCATCATAATCTTCTGATATTCAAGGGAATGTAATCTTATATTAGGAACTACCTGGCTGTTCCAAGAAGTCCCACATTATGAAGATCTAAATCAAATCTGGTAGACCATCATATTTTAGCAATCTGATGGATTTCCTCTTGCCTTTTACCCTTATTACTGTATAACTATACCAAATTTGTAATTCCTGAAGAGTCCCAGAATGGTAAATGCAGTTCAGGTCTGGGCACTTGCTGGTTTCTGCACTTTGAAAGGTAATTGAATAGGAACAAGTACAAGTGCAATTGAATATGTAGGCTAGAGGCACTAAGTTGCAGCCTCAAAGAGGTCATGCTGAAATGAATTTTTAAAAAGGACTATAAAATTGCATCTAAGATAGATGGGGTGCAAAAGCAATATTTAAATGAAATTGTTATGGATATAAGTCACTTGCCAGGCATTCTAACTATTTCCAACATAAAATATGTTTTCACTTCATATATAAAACATTGTTATTATTCACATCCTGTGTCATGTTAACATATTAAAACTTAAATGTTTAATGCATATATTAAAATTTTGTGTCATCATTAACACTGCTGATGAATACCCTTTAACAAAAATAATGGAAAAGATATGTCAAGGCAGATAATTTTTACAATTAGAATAAAAATATGTAACTTAAAGTGTGATAAGATAAAACCGTTTAATTCAAAGTTTCACAATCCCCTCTCCTTGCTCATGGGAATTCAACTGCCATTTGTTTTCCTATTAAATGACATTTCAAATACTTTATTATAAACATAAATCGCATCTCCTTTTGAGAAGGCAAATGACAAACTAAATTTGAGGTCTGACTTGCATTTCTATGCTCTACCCAAGACTAAATAGATGAGCAGTTGCTTTATAGATTGTATTTGATAGATAAACAAAGAGAGGCAGTAGGTTATGGAAAACATGTCACTTGGAACTGACATCTGCCCTCATAATTAGTGGGTGTCTTACCCTGCCATGTCACCTCCACAGGCATCAGTTCCCCATCCTGGTTCACAACATCCAGGGGAAGAGATTTGGTCTCTTTTAAAGTAAAGCTGCCTCTTGTAAAACGCATACTTTTCTTTAATGGGGGATGTTGTGTTCCATGTGGTCAGATAGGCAATGAGAAACATCCTTAGTAGCAGGATAGCGTGTGCAGAATGATGGGTAGCTGCATGGGAGCAGGAGGGTGTTGGCACAGAGATATGATCACAGCAAGCATTCTTAGACTGACCCTTGTACGGGAATGACACAGTACAGGTGAGACTACTCCTGTGAGCAAGATACCACTTGCTGTGAGATCATGTTGCAGGTCAGACCTCAGAGAGCTGTCATGTGCTGGCTTTGCGATCCCTTTGACCCGCCGTTGGTTGTGCTGGACACTTTCCTAACCAGGAGTTGATCAAGCATGGGTGAAACACCACCAGCCATACAACAATCACACCACACAGTCCCAGGTTTGTGATTGTTGGGCGTGTTTAAATTGAACCTTCCAGAGAAACTTCTCTCCATCAACAATGATGTCCTTCCCAGACAAAGCGCACCTGCCAGACACACAGGAGGTATTGGTGATTGCAGTCCATCAACACTTCTCCCAAAGACCCGCACAGAGCTAATGCACACACAGGTGCCACCAATGCAAAAATCTGTTTGATCATCACCAGCAGGGTGGTAAATCTGGGCTACATATTTTAACATTGTGAAATGTTTAGGTTTGTACCACTTCTAGGGATACTCTTGGACCACAGAATTTACCTGAATTCACAGAACAGGGGTTCACAAATTAAGGCTTTATAAGTGGAGAGAGAAGATCAATTATTATAATAAAAGATCAGGATGTTTGAGTATTTTTTTCTTAAAAGAAATTCTTACAGTTTGGTGGTTAAAAGATAATCTCTGCATTCATTAAATGCAATGTATTAACCATTCAGCTGCAGAGAAAAAATTAAGGATGTTACTCTTCAGGGTCCACAATCAAAAGGACTTCTTGGGGCTTATTCTACTTTTAATATTTTGTGACCTGACTCAAGATTTTTGAGAGCCTGACATTGGCAGTATCAATGCTCTTGTCATGCAGACAGGCATATTGTCAGCACATATTTGGAATGGCCTACATAATTCATTCATGAGGAATACATTCAGCCCAAACACATACTGAAAAAATCCTTTACCACGTAATTAATTTTTATTTAGTTGATGTGTGTTTATGAAGTATAATGAAGAAACACTAGCCTCTCTCCATCTTGCAAGAACATAGCATCTTTTTGTGTTTCACCTGTAACTGTGGGTGAGAAAATTAGTTTAGCTTGATTATTAGGCATACTAATTGTAATTGGGAACAGTGTCCCACTAGAACAGCAAGAACAAACTTAATCTCACTATTTTTTTGTGATACAAATCGTTAAAAAGGTTTAAATATTTGCATTCTCCCTACTATTTTGCTGTCTACTACTAGCACAAAATGATTTAGGAATAGCTATTTAATGATATTTATTTCAGATAGATAGATTAATCAGTTTTGTTTCAGAGAGAAGGAGCTTTGTGAAGCTTTAAAAATTCTTGTGACTAACTCACATTTTAGGAGTTCACTTTTAAAAAACTGTCCCTTATGACGTTTGACTCTTTCCTTTGTCTCTTAAAGAACTTTTCCAGTTGGTTCTTTTTTTGAAAAGTCAAATCTTGGAATGTTTTTGTTATTATTTTAGGAACATCAGGAAAATTAAATTTGGCTCAGTCTGTCTTAAAAAATAGGTATCTGAAGTCAGCTAATGTGATGCTAACGTTCATAATATTGTAAAAAAATAAAAGAAAAAAAGTACAGCAACAACCAAACAAAATGTATGTAGGTTTTTCCTCATCTTTTTGAGGATCGGTTGGCTTAATGTTAGTCAATTTGAATTTGAAAATAAAAAAGCATTTTTTTAATGATCAGAGGATGGAAGCAATTTTGAAAGAAGGTTGTTACTGAAGGAATTCTGTGACACAGAAAACAATCTACTGGTAGGTAAGAAAAGAAGAATATTCAGTTCTAATAACTAACGATGAAAATGCCAGGTAATATTTTAAATATTACATGTAGGTAAAATCATCTGATTCAGGCGAATTCAAGGAATCGGTTTACTGATTGTATTTACTGTTTAATATATCATTTTCTGACACTGAAATAACAAAGGAAAAAAGGCTGCTTTCTATTAAAACCTCTACATATTTTAAATATGTGTTTTAATAAATTATGTGTAAATTAATAATTTCTTAAAAATTAAATCTTCAGAAAATATATCTTTAGTTTTTGCAATTCAAATGTTACTTCCATAACAATTTCTCTGGATATAAGTTAAATTGCAATTGTCTGTAATATGTCTAAAAAGGCACATCTAAAATATAAGGTAAATGTCTAAATAATGGAAAAATAATACCTGAAGAAATTATGGTGAATTAAAGTTATGTTCATACAAAAGTAAATGCAGAAAATTCAATTGTAATTTTCACCTAAGTCTTAAATATTTTTGAAACATAAATAAGCATTAGAATGCTGAATTCAAACAAAAAAAAAAACAAACAGACAAAACCACAACTCCATGATGGAGCTTATTTATAATAATGGTATCATCATGAAAATGGGGTGAATAAGTCAGGAAAAAAGTTAACCGTTACAGAATTTCACATACTCATGTCTATTCAGGAAAAAGATAACTGTCATTTGAAATACAGTAGGTGCACATCATGGATGACTGAATAATCATGCATATGCATGAAGATATAGTGCAATTTCAACTTTATAAAGTTTTGTCCTGAGTTGCTAATAGGGTAGCTTTAAAGAGAAATCAAGCAGCCTTTGACTATGAATATTTTTTTCTGGAGCATTTATATACTAAAAACATAATATTCTGAAAGTGGAGCTCAGAGGATGGTAAGGAAGATACATTCACCATATCTTATTGAATTGGGGTATGTATTCCCTTATAGATTATCTTGGAAAATCCCAGTGTACATGACAATACAAATTAAAACAACTGCTGTTTTATCCATTGCACTGTGAATGGATACCGACTGCAGTCAGTGCTGACTACCAAAGTTGTCAGATTAACACACCAGGGTAACTCAGTGAGGGTGATAATTTCCTCTTCACAGCGTGCAGCTTTACAGTGTTTCACAAGTCACTGCTCTGTAATTGTTTTCTACTGCTGAATTTCAAAACTGCCTTCTGATTTGTCTGTATATATCTTTATGGAACCAGATACATATAAATTAACGTTTTATAAATCTCAGCTTCTTAAATACAGTCGTGCACGTCTGGCCTGATGACAACAGCTCTGAGCACCTGGCAGCTTTCACTGCTGCCAGCGACAGCAGCTGAATCATCAATGCAGCTTTGGAGTCAGATCAGGTACCAACATGGGCAGTCTCTGCACAGGCAAGTTGGGCAGATGGGGCAATGCTCTGGCAATGACACCAGCTAACGCAAAACACTCTGTATTACATTAAATGACACCTAACTCTCTTACCCTCTAAAACAGAAGATCTGCATACAGACAGCCCACTGGAAATGGTCTGTGCCCCCCAGAATCTTAAACATGCCTAGGAATTGCTTGGGGTGATATTGACTTGTGTTGCTAGCAAGTCCAAAGCAATGGAAGAGCCCATGCTAACAATCTGATAGCACAGAGGATCAAGGTCCAGTGCTGAGGAATATTCCCTTGAAGGTTTTAGCTCAGTAGTATGAATCTGGAAAGTGAAGAAATCACCTTTACTTTCCTATTATTAAAGTATTAGAGACATAGCTTTTCCTCAGTAGCCACGGGAAAACAAAACCAGAGAGAGAGTATTCAGGGAAGACGAAAAGCTGTGTTTCAGTCGCTAATGTTAATAGACAAACAGATCATCTCAAAATTTTTTTTCCAGACACTATATATTTTACTCTCACTTTAGGCAGGCTAGTGTTTCTGTGGCTAAGCTCTAAACAAACATCACAGTTTAGCCTCAGAATAAATGAGTGTTTGGTTAAAAACTGTCACATATAGCCAAGTTTGGGTTTATTTTTATATGAACTCAGCTAATGCACCACAAATTAGCATTTAATGATGGAAGTGTCACACAAAGTTCTGAATGCTGACAAAACAGAAAATAAAGGAAGAAAACTCACAAAATGCTATTTCTAATGAGACAAAAAGCTAGATGCATAGTGATTTCAGCTAGTCATTCACTTGTGAGTTCAGCTAGTCACAGGCTGAACTGCTTTAAATACCTATGAACAGGAGTGGGAAATGTATGTGACCTTTTCATACTCCTGAAGCTTCTTTACCAAGCTTCTCATGAGCTTGATGGAATTGTTGTTTTAAAAAGCTGAGGTCAAATAATCTTTTTCAAAGTCCATCTTGTTTCCCCCTTTCCAGAAGAGCAGTTGCTCCCCATTATTTTCTTTGTGGCACATTCCATGCCCATCTCAGCAGGGCAGGCTGTCCTCTCTAAAAGGCTTTCCCAGGGAAAGGTAGTCTGACCACCCTAATGATGATAGCTGCCACTTCCACTGTATGCAGTGAGGAAATTCAGCTTGACTCAGGGTAGCAGGCCCTCTCCCGATTTCCGTCAACAGCGATTGCAGTAGTAAGCAATAAAGAAATTGGGGGAAGCAGAAGACATTCTGGAGTGCCAAGGGGAAAGTACTCTGAGAGTGATTGAAGAGGGTTGAAGGGATGGGTCTAAAGGGACTGTGAGAATAGGGTGCATGAACATGAGGCACAGGGGAAGGGTGTCAGGAAACAGTCAGCAGACATGTAAGTGTAGGGGAAAAGAGAGTGTGAGGTGTCCGGACAGAATGGGGAATGCAGTCTGTAGACTACAAAATAATTGCACTGTAAAGCCTCTGATAATCATTAGGTGCTAATATGTATTAATTGCTAATATGTACAGATATATATAGGCATTCTTGTAAAACATGCTTATCACTGCTATATTAGCAGGTAATACATATATACTATAAAATACATAACTACTTATATATATTTATATTTCATGATTTTCAGGGTTTCAGCAGTAGGAGGGAGTTAGGGCAGTATAGCTGATCCACTCTTTCTCCATTGCCCCCTAAACATGCAGAAAACAAAACTCTGTGCTCCATTTAACCATCAATACAATGAAAAATGGAGCTACAATGGGGTTAGGAAAGCGTGTCTTTGATAAGCCAAATGGAAATTAAAGGCTGTTTTGAGAACCTTCTGAGGACCTCAGAGGCTAATGGTAAAAGGTAGAAGACACCTGTAGCTTTAAAAAAGCTGCCCAGCCTGGTGAGACGGTATATATTTCACCACCCAATACACATGAATATAGTACTAATGGCTTTTCTACATAATGGAGTGTAAATTTTCCAGACAACCCAAAATGTAAAATGCAATGTGTGGTTGTAGCTCTTTTCCTTGTGTCCATAGGCACTTCATCCAGTTGTCTACCTGTGTGTGGGGACATAACCACATACAATATATAAACGCATATAGCTAGCTTAATGCCTGACAAACTTCAATACACACACATATAGAAATTATATTAAGGGGACTATTGCCTCTTCATCTCCTTTTGCATTTTAATAAAACCAGCCTTTCTGAAGTAGCTAATTACATAGAACATAGTAAGTCTCACCAATCTTCCTCTAAATTCACAAACTGGAATACAGTTCACCATTCAACTGCTCTGACCAGGAAGACCTTAAGAGTGTTTCCCCCACCCAACATCATTTCAATTCATATTTATTTTACTTTGCTAGAAAGTGTGTCTTTGTAACTCGCGGTGCTGGGCGACGTACCCTGCTGTGACATGAGACGTCGGGTTCTGTCAGTCACATCAACTGATGTGATGTGACGGACCCTAATGTGATGGGACCACTGCCCTGCCGAATGTATACTATGTCACTGTGGCATTCAGAGGCTGGTTTCTCTGAGAAGAAATGCAGTGAAGGAAGCCAGGCTTCCCATGGCAACTAAGGCTAAATGGCTAAACGATTTTGTAAATGTAAATGCAGTCAGGTGTTTGCTGCATATGCATGTATGAGTAGCATATTGGGTTTATTTTTCTTTTCTATTTGTTAGCAAAGGTACTTTGATGATACTAACTGATGAATTTCACACAAGCTTTCTGTCCCTTCTATTAAGTCCCTCCTAGGGTCTATCTGAGCGGAGGACTGGTGTGCTGCCTCTTGGACTGCTGCTCTCTTTGAGACAAACACTGTTTCTGGAAGACCCATGAAGTACTTCCTGGTGGGTGCCACAGTGCAAATAAGTTCTCCTGTAGTCCCTCCATGTTCAGAGCCAATAGCCATTGTTTCTGCTAGCAGCTTTTCACATCAAGCATATCCCATGTCCCTGAACCTCAGAAACAAAACAGCTTGAGGTGGCTTGTCCTAGTAATAGTTCTTTTTCAGAATGCAGATTAGTCTGTGCAAAAGCACCAAAAAGTTTACTCAGATCTTAAAAATATCTCCAAAAGACTTCCAAGGAAATAAACCTAGTAATCACCTATTAAAACATTACATTTAGCAGAAATGTTGGCTTTTAAGGATATAGCTTTCTCTACTTTTTTTAGCAGTCCCAGCCCTCAGATCTCTGTACCTTGTTCCCACTAGCAATCTTCGCACATGAGGTAGCCACATGAGCTGGTGAAGCCCAAGAAAGAAAGCAAGTCAGTCCTGTCCTTATAATCGGCCGGTGGTACAGCTCCCAGTGAAACTGGATGGGTAATGAGGGTAGATTATCTCTTTCTCAAGACAGCTCCAGGTGAGAGCTCAAGCAAGTATTATTTATATCTTCTAAGAGCACCACTCTATAAAATATTGACCATCTCAACATTGCATTATCAGTAGTTTCATAGTAGTGATCTTAAAGAATTCCTGTGGCACTAAGCAACTTTTTCAACTTAAGATAAAGCTTATTTTATGACATTTTTTAAAATGTCTTTGTTTACATGGGTCACCTAAATCATAGTAAAATTGCTGATCTGCATTTCACTCCAAACACCTCAGTTTCTGTACATACTGGTTATGGTAGAAATGCACCACTGTTTGTGTTATTATGAAGTACTCCAATAAATAGCATGCAGCGACATTGCAGGAACAGGGAAAGCCTTTTGGGTTACATAGATGTCTTGTCTCAGAACCCACAGAAATGTATAAGAATGATGGTAAATATCCTGTGGCACAATTACTCAGGAATATGTCAGACTCACTCCCATTACACAAAAGCTCATATAAAAAAAAAACAAAACCAAAGCCAAACAAAAACCACACAAAACCTAAACCATTAATTTTTACATGGCTAAATTATCTGTTTATGTTCCTGATTACAGTTAAGAATCTCACAGGTACATTCCATGACTATAAAAACTTCTTTGTTTTTATTTTACTTTTGAAACTAGTGACTTGGAGCAATGTTGATAAAGCATATCAGAAGAAAAAAGGAACCCAAAAGAGTTTGCTTGTAAAGAAAGCAGCATCAGGATTGTTTGTTGCTAGTACAAAAGGTGCTATCTTGATAGAAAACAGAAAGAGCTGCTGGAGAAGCAGGAAGAGACAGAGAGCAAACCTAAGAACTGAAGCTTAAAAGAGTCTTAGAAGGTATCCATTTCCACAAGAAAAATTCACAAAGCTAAATCACATTCTACACAAAACAAACAGGAGAAGTTGTGTGTCACAGTTGTCCCAACATTGAGCGCAGTGGCAGAGGGGTTACCAAAATGAGCAAATGCTGCATAGAGCGTATGCATGAAACCTTCTTTCACTGCCATATGTAGCTGCCAACCTGCAACTTTGAGTCAAGCAGCTTTTAAAAACTCTTCCTTGGAGCCAAGAAATATTTTTCATGTACTTAGGACCATAAATTGGTCTTTTGAATGTAGATAACTGTCTCGTTCCTCCTGATGGGAAGATGAGCCAGCGGGAATGGCATTCCTCCTGGGAAGTAAGTTCAAACACTTTCAATCAGGAAACAAGGTTTAGGTTTCCCAGTCATGTGCGAGAACTCCAACCTACTAATCAAATCCTATTTTCCAAAAGGCAGACTTTCCTATTTGACTCCACCACACCCTTTTCCCCTCAGGCCTTCACACCGTGTCTCAGAATGACAGTGACTGTGCACTGGGGTAATGACAGTGCTGCTGGGTGCACACCTACTTCCCCAGGCCCATCATGAGGTTCAGGTGTTGGTGTGGCAAGGCAGCAAAGCCCTAGAGGGCTTAGGCTCCATGATGCTCTATCTAAGTAAGATAAGAGCAACTCTGCATGCATGTGATAACATCACTTTAAGGCTAATATAAGCTTTGTGGTGTAAATATAGGTTCCTGGATAGCGTCTCCTGCCCGTAATAGTTAGGCATGGTAATTGTTATTTATTTTTTAATCATTCTCTTTGATTGAATTGCATATATGCTCCACAGGGTGCATTTTAATTACCAAACTGCTACTTTGGATCCTGGCTAAGTACTAGCATAAAAGGGAGTCTTCAGATTCAGGGAAAGATGAGTTCCTCATTGCTGGACAACAGTTGGCTGTGGTCCATAATTTACAATCCAGGATTTACAAGGTACAGGTGAAATCCTCTCATTCATGACATGAGTGGAGACAGCTTCCAGGGAGGAGTTTAAGAGGGCTACTAACATCCACCTATTTCCTTCTTCCCTGTCAATATGCACAGATAGATGTTGTGGCCATGCTCCAGCATGTGTGATGCGGGACAATCATGATGCACCAGAAGTGCTGTGTCCCACCTGCATTTCTATACCAGTTGCTGGAAAGAGAATAACTCACAGGCAGGAATTTCCAGGAAAGGGCTGTCTCTGCCAGCACAGCTCCACTGGGACTGAGGCCGGTAGAATGCCATCAGAGCATCATCAGGCTGACTCTGGAGAACGAAGAAATATTTCTGCTATGGACATTGTCTCTGACAGAGCGCAATGAAATCACTGCCATATGAGATGGCTGAAGTAGCTTTGGGAGATGGCTAGGAGGAGGGTCACTGGAGGGAATGGATGTGCCTTGGCAAGGAGATGAATTGCATGATCTAATAGGTGTCTTCCACCTCCAGTATTTATGACTCCTTGATTATTAGTAAGGAATGAGTTAGAGACAGCAGTTGATGGATTAAGATGCTACCTAATTTTCACTGCATGTCTCTTCAGCTGGAAAATTAGGCCTTTAACCATCCCCACGTAAGCTCCCCACTAGAACATCCATTGCAGGTTTTTCAGTAAAAATGATGTTGTTTAGACACTTAAGCAGGCTTCCTTACACTTTGTGCAAGTGGCAGTTAAATGGTGCTATTATGTTTATATCTAGCAGTTAGAAACTTGCGTTCCTTTTATGTGAAAAGATCAGTAACCCCAATGTGATAGGCAGTACTGTGGGGAACAGTAAAGTTGTTTCTCTTGGGTTAGCTTGATTGGTCTTTGTTCATAGCAGGATAGCAATTATAACCACAGCATTTGAGAGGCAAATATAAAAAATAAAGGGTCGGTTACATTTTTGCAAGGGAAATGGAAATTCTGTAGCTTCATTTGGTTTGAGGCCTTCTTAGACAAAATTATTTTTTCTTTCTACTATTGCTTTTAACACACTTGACTCTTGGTTACAACAGCTTCAGGTCTTGCTATGATATCCATTCATTCTGAATAGCTTTTCCTTGTCTCTTCCTATATGTGATTCTTCCATTAGTTTTAATCTTGAAGCAATATCATGTAATAATAGAATAAAACTTTCTTTTGTCTTTCTGTATGCATATAGAATGCATCTAGAATGCTTGGAGGAGGAAGGGAAAATATTATTTTGTCTGGGACTTTTAACAGGCAAAAGAAAAAGTGTCAGCAATTATATTTGGAGTGTGGACATAGTACATAAAATAATTACATTTCATGGCTTTTCCTTTTGGGGAAAAAAATTGCCGCTGTAAAAGTAGTTTCCATGGGGTGAAACTTTCAAAAGAACCAAGCATCCACAATTGGGACCAGACTTCTAGAAGGCTTTAGCTCTGGCATAGAAATAAGTGGCCAGATGTCCAAAGAGCTCTAGACATTAGATTGTGTACATTTATAAAAATCTGGCCTGTATTTAAGTGCATGAATGGGAGCTGAGCTCTGGAAAAATTTAGCCCCCATGCTGGGTGTTGAGCTGGCTTGGAAAAAAAAAAAGTTGGGGTGTGATGTTGTTTTGGTGGGGGATAGTTTCTTTGTTTTGGGGGGTTTGGTTTTGTTTAGGATTTTTTCCTGTTGTTTTTAGAAGAACACTGATCTTGTATGTCATTAAGTTGTTTATTGGTTTTGTGTAACTTTTCGCTTCTAAGCACATATTTCGGTTTTGGCATCCAAATAGTCCAGTTGCCTTTAAGCAATACTGACGTGCTCAAAATTAAGTATGTGCTTTGTTGGGTTGAAGATTGAATTTACAATCTGAAATACCACCCCCTTTAGCTGTGAAATATGTACTGTCTTTATCAACAGGCCACACGTGTGGAGGAGGTGTGATTGAATGATGGCCTATCACAGTAAAGCAAAGCTTATCTCAATGGCTGGGGCTGCCTGACTGACATTGTCCTCACAATAAGCTCTCCTCATAACTTCTAAAAGTTGCAGCTGAGCCATAAATAACATGACGCAGTTCTTTTAGATAAAATATTGACAGCATTTCTTCTGGAACTGGACAACAAGAGTCAAATAGGCTAGCAATGGAAATTCAGATCTATTGAACTTACTATTTTCCAAACTTTTAAGGAGCATTTCAAGTAGTGGGGTCAGACAGGAGCTCCAGGCAGTTTTTAGTTTCTCTGAACAAGACTTTTTGTCACCCGAGATTAGAGTTCAGTGGCAAGCTAGGCTGCATAACCATAGGCTGCATTTTGAGGCCTACAGAAGAACTCCAAATTGTTTCATCCCCAAATAAAGATTCAGCATTTTGCCCCACACCTCCTTGGAATAGCTATGTGGCTCTGACTGTTATCATGTGTCTGGTAAGTATGGTATTTTTCACAATATAAGGAAACAGTTCATATATGCAGCTGTAGCACTGCATTGCTTCAAAGGACATTGGGATGAGACAGTACTGTATAATAAAGAGGAAACCCCTTTTAAAGACAGGGAGATGAATGCAATCCTTTCGTTAACCATATGTGGTAAATGTGTATCCTGAATATTTGGTCCCAGCACCAGGTTTTACCTACAGGAGAACTTCATTATATATAAAGAGGAGGTGCCTATTACTACTTTTTAATCCCTGAATATATTCTGAAAACAATCATAATATAATTGGAATAATATATTGTCTTGTGAGTTACAGACTTTCATTTCATTTAACCTGTGGAGTCCAGCTAATGTCAGGGTTTGGCCCAAGTCAGGGCTTCAAGAAGGTTTCTGTGTCAACCCAGAGAATTGTTCTAATGAGCACTAAAAATAGGCAGCCTTCATTCCCTCTGAAGCCCAAGTGCTGGTTAAAGCATTGAAGGGTAAAGTAGTATATCTATTATTTCCTTCTGGAAAGGGCCCACATTATCCCTATCCCACACTATCTGTTTTTTTTGTTTTCAACATAGCTATAGAAGCCTTTCCTGTTATCTTTGACATCCCTAACCAGACTCAATTCTAACTGGGCCTTATCTTTACTGACCTGATCCCTAGCTTCCTGGACAATGTCCCTGTATACTTCCCAGGCTACCTGTCTTTGCTGCCACTTTCTATAAGTTTCCTTTTTCCTTTTGAGTTTTCTCAGCAGCTCCTTGTCTATCCATGGAAGCCTCCTGGCCTTCTTGCTCCATTTTCCTCTTGTCAGGATTCAATGCTCCTGAGCTTGGAGCAGGTGATCCTTAATATCAATCAGCAGTCTTGCTGGTTGCCCTCTAGGACTTTTTCCCATGGAAGCTTACTGAGCAGTTTCCTGAAGAGGGCAAAGTCTGCTCTCTTGAAGTCTAGGGCAGGGAGCTTGCTGCACGCTCTTCTCACTGTCCTGATGATCTCAAACCCCACTGTCTCATGCTCAGATCAGCCAAGGCTGCCCTGGAGCATCACATTCCCAACCAGCCCCTCCTTGTTGATAAGCATGAGGTCAAGCATGGCACCTCTCCTTGTTGGCTCCTCTATTACTTGCAAGAGGAAGTTGTCTTCCACATAATCGAGAAACCTCCTGGATTGCTTGTGCAGGGCAATACCGTTGCTCCAACGGATATCAGGGTGGTTGAAGTCACCGATGAGGGTAAGAGCCTGCAAGCATGAGGCTGCTCCTATCTGTCTATAGAGCGCTTCGTCCACACAGTCCTCCTGATTGGGTGGCTTGTAGCAGACCCCCACAGTAAGGACACTCAACACAGTTTTCCCTTTGACCCTGACCCACAAACTCAGTTTGCCCATCACCCATCCCCAAGCAGAGTTCCATAACCCCCAGCCTTTCATTGACTTAAATAGCTACATGCCCTCCCTGTCTGCCAAGCCTGTAACCCTCCATTCCAACACTCCAGTCACAGGAGCCATCCCACCATGTTTCCATGATAACAATGATATCATATACCCATAGACGTGCACACCTCTAATTCCTCTTGTTTATTCTAGTATACTATGGGTGTTTGTATAGAGGCATCTGAACCAAGCTCCAAATGAAGCCGACTCATTGGCTGGAGCAGATGAAGTAGCTCTTCATTGGTCTGAGCATTCATTATAAGTGCTGGCATCTGACTGGGAGTGTTGGGTTGGACTGATACCACCCTCCCCCAACACATCCAGTTTAAAGCTGCCCTGACCAGCCTGACAAGTCTCCTTACCAGAGCAGCTCTGCCCATCAGCGTCCAGTAGACCAATAAAAAAAGTCATCAGATGACAGCATAGCATTGACTTATGGAAAACTAAGACATACTTGCTCTTGTTAAAAATGTTAACCCTTTTCCAGGACTTGTGGATGCCAGGAATCTGCTACAAGTTGCCATGAATGTGTGGGGAGATAGGAACACATCACTGTCTACATGATAGGCAGTTCTTTCAGAAAATCAAAGCAAAGCTTGCCTTGAATATTGCATTCTATGTAGAAGCCTAAAACTGTTATTAGATACTGTAAAGCCAGGAACAACTGCTAGTGTACCAGAGTGAATGTATTTCAGGTCAGAGGCTCTCAAGGTTAGCTGATGGATGAGATAAACACCTCTCATTACTATGCTGGATCAATCCTTAGTTAAGTGCTAGATTTATGACTGCCTCTCCCATCCATTTTCAGATTCTCTCATTGTTTCTGCCTTGGCTCAGGGCCAGATTAAGTTGTTCTACTATAAGTCAATGTTTAGAGCCCCGGGTCCTGGAATGGAAAGCGATTTCACAACCTCTTCTTTCAATTAAAAAAAATACTAATTTTGTGAATTCAGTGTTTGTCAGCATCTAGCACGTACTGCCTTCACATGTCCAGCCCCTTTCTCATGGCTTTTAAACAACGGATCACTGCATCATATGACCCTGAGTGGCATATTTTCTGGAGTTGACATGGCCTGATTTTTAATTCCTAATTCCCCTGATCCCAGCTTGTGGGAACAGAAAGGTAAGAAAGGAAGAAGTGTGGTTCTGTCATAGGTATTCTATTCTGCTCTACAGCTGAAGCCACCACATCTCACAGCTCCTAAAATGTTTTGAAGGTGTTTGAATTCCACAGAAAACCTGAAATTTTATGGGGTGCCAAGAATCTGAACCACTAGGCAGCTACTGTGTTGAAATGCCACCCAGCTGTGGGTGTGACCAAGATGTAACCAATAGGTCAGCACCTTCCAACATCACCATGCCTGCCAAGCTCAAAACTGGAGAAACCCACAGAGAACAATTTTTCATCTTCTGCTTAACCTTCTGTTGGGAGCAGATTTTTCCAACAGGAAATTGTTACACATTTCCATACAGCTTCATTTTCTGTCCATCAGTGGTACTGTGCAATCAAGATGCTGTGTCAGGCAGCCTCCATGATCATGTGTCTTGGAGCTCCACCAAGGCTTTTTCTCATAGAGAGATTGTTCAGTTCTGCTAGAGGCACTGAACAACACAGTATCTCTTCCCAAAACATTTCCTTGTGCATTTATTTAGCGATGTTATCTACGCCTATTCAGAATATTACTTTTTTTTTAAGAAATATATTGTCAACTGTGAATTAAAATGACTAAAAGTGTTGTCTAGTCCAGCTATGATAGAACAGCATGAAGCAGAAAGCATATGCAAAACTAATCCAGCCCAGCATTGACAGCTGGACTCATCGTAAAGGTACTGAGAACACAGGTCTTTTAGTAGATGGGTCAATAAAACATCTAGGCACACTTCTTTAATGCTGTGTACCACAGAAGTTAGTTACATTTCTGCTGACCTTCTGTGGGCTGGCAAGAAAAAACCTGGGTGGAGCAGCAAGACTCCCTAAGCCAATGACCCCTCATCACAAACTCCCTCTAGTTAGACAGGGCAACCGTTAACTGTAAACTCAGACAGAAGCAGAAGCTTTTCAAGTTTTGCAACTCCAAAGCGTGCTTTTAAGTAGGAGGAGCAGCCTTTTCTGCCTCTCTTACTTAATTCCTTGCACAAAACAATTACTGTGGGCAAACTGTGCTGCAATCGTGAGTTCTGAATTCAATAGAATTTCAAAATCCAGAGCAAAGTATTTCTGCTTGTGGCTTAAGAGCCTGGTAAACTTCACTAAAGAAAAATCTTGATCCTTCAAAGGCCTGTGAATAGTACCACAGCTGAAAATTTTCCAGGGCTGTTAGTTTTCTATCTGAAACATAGATTCAGGGATGTAAAAATATCTTGAAAGACAACAAGGTGATATGTCAAGGCAATTGGCTTTTATCAACATAAGGCAATTTGATAGAGTCAAATAAGTTTCCAAAATGACATTTACTGGAGTTTTCAGAGTGGGATTTTAATTTATTTGAGATTTATCTGTGATTTCAATCAGTGTCCCAGAATGAGCTGAAAGAAAATTTCAAACAATTAGACTTTTGCATGGAATCTGGAGACTAAATTCTCAACACTAAGAATTACTGATGTAAATTGAGTTATTCCTGTCTGTAACTGTGCATCACTGGGGCCTTCTGGAAACCAACAGAAGTGAAACACTTAAATACTGTTGTACATTAGTCTTTTTAGAAAGGGGAACTCACCTGCTTCTCCTGTGCCTTAATCTTCCACTGGCTTTAAAGGACTGAATACATAAATAATGATCATGTAATGCACTGAATAGGCAGGCACTTACTGGGTGCAGTTTATCTATACAGACACTTCTAGCTGGGATGCCAGTCCTGAGTATTTAAATTCCCTCTTTTGCCTTTCATCCCCTTCTTGTCTGCCAGATTGTAATTTCCATACCGAGTTGTATCAACAGTGGTGGGAATAATGCTTCTAACTGCATCTCCACTTCTATTAAAAAAAAGCGTTTCCACATAAATCTGCTATTGTAAGGCATAGTATTCCTTACGATATTTTCCCTGTTAATGATGAAAACAAATGAGTAAGATTTATCTCCTTGACAAGTCATGTGGGTGTGAATCTTTAATTAGCATATAACAGGTTTAGACTTCAAGTCCCTATAGGCGTGGGAATCACTTAAAGAAGAAAATCCCACTTGGTAAATCTCTGGCTTAGGAAGCCAAGAATGTTATTTTAAGAGATACCTGTAAAGATGAAGATTGCAATCTTCATACATGTCAAGGTAAAAAAGCAAGCTATTTCATCTCCCAGAAACTCAGTGACCATACTTTGATGACAAGCCAGATGGCAGCTGTTCCCCAAGCCTGGTGCCAAGAAAGATGATTGGAGTTGCAATTTACCTTCCGTGGTGAAGCTCAATACTGGAGCATACCACAGCTGCGAATTTGGCTGCTGCCAGTAGGTGTGTGCACAGTTGGTTTCCTCCCAATTTGGATTCATCAGGTAAGAGGCTGTATCAGTACCCAGCAATTATGAAATTGGCATGCTTTGGATTGTTTACTCACAGTAATATTCCTACTGGACTTTATTAAAACACCATCTGTTGTCAGTGCAGACAAAGAATCAAACCAGAAATATCCATGGAGGGAGAAAGAGTGTGTGCATGTGCATGCACGTGTGTATGTTCAGCTGTGTTGCAGGATCAGGTCACAAATTCATACTCTCTTTTCTTCCTTCCTGTTCCTTTACAAGTAACTTTTCATAATATGCCTACATTCCTAATCAATATTTGCCCTCTCTTAATTCCACCTGGAAAAAAATAATTATATTGGAGAAAAAAAAGGAAATTGTGGTCAAAGTGAAGTTGTATTTCTACGAGTTATGCTGGAATGGAAACAAATGAGTCTTTACATATGGGTGGAACTCGACAGCATTAGCTTTACTACAAAATAAAGCTGAAATGGTTGAAGAAAAAGTCATCTGACTGAATGATGTTCAGTTAGAACAAACTTCTAAGTTAATGCGTAGTATATAGGGTGAGTAATAAAAGATATCTGCCAATAATAATATCTTTAGGGCTTGAGAAAAAAACAGGACTAGCTTTTACTATCAGCTGTTTTTTCTTGCCTTTTTTTTTTTAAATCTTTCAGATGGGGATCAGCTATACCTAATACACAGCTGGTCTCCACAAATGGCCAAGTATAATTTTTCATATACCAGCATATAATTCCAGGTGAAATTAATTAGTTGAAACTCTTCATCAGGTAGCACACTAATAAAATATGATGCAAGTAATTAAAAATGCAAATACAGAGAAGAGAGCAGTAAAACTTAGATATGTCATTTCAGTCCTACAAAAAGGCATCTGTCAATTTAAATCTTTAGTGCATGCACTCATATACACAAAAAAAGCCTTTAAAAATAAAAATGTAAACAAGTCCCAGTTCACATTGTAAGATTAAAGCTGTAATAAAGGGAGAGAACACAAGCCAAGAACACCCCCTGGGAGAAGGAGGAAAGTGTGTTAAAATGCTTGGGTTGTTTATGAACTAAGTGTTTGGAGAGATCTCAATGCTGAATGAAGGGGTTGGGGTACTTTAGAGGACCCACAGGGAGGTTGTTTACTACTATAGGGAGTCACTAAAGCCTGTTTTGTTCAGTATACCCAACCATCAGAAGGAAACATTAGTCCTGATATAAGTGAGCACAATCTACCACCTGCAATGGGATCCTATACAGTAGAAAGGGAAAGGGTTTGCCCCCAGTATGAGCCCGTTTTTGTTGCACTATTTGATTTCATCTCAACATGGGCCCAAGTTCTTCCCTAAGTTAAAGCTACAAAACCTGGCATGGCAGAAGTTTGACTCTGGCCACAGTAGACCGTAATTTCCATGACTAAGGTATAATTCCTTTTCCTCTGTTTTCCTCCTCATTGTCACTGCTCCTCTACCAAAGTACTTAAGCCTTGAGCCGTGCATATTATACCCTGCCAAGAGTAGGATGAAGCCAGGTCATTAAAGCAGCAATTTCTCCGACAATATGTGCCCCCACAATCTAGACCTTTGTTTTTTGCAACCCACAGAGGATTGGTCTCCTCAAGCTCATAAATGTTCCTCAGATCAGGAGTTTACAGCACTTTGCCTTTATGCTTTAGCTTTATTTCTTTGTTTATACTCTTAATGGAAGGAACATAACATTTTGCCTTGGTTTATGTCTTTCAAAGAATTATTTATTATTTTTTTTTAATCATCTTGTCCATTGCATCCTTCAGCACATCCAAGGAGCAGGTTCATCTTTTTAACCATGCACATTTCTGCCGGTGCAACTAAGATATGAGCTTTTTCTCTCATTCCTCCTCTGGTAATTTTGGACAAAATAGGGTGCTACGCACCACTCTCAAAAACAATTCTGCCATATGACCTGTAGCCATGGAGTTCAGCCTCACATAAAGGCTAGACCAGCTCCTGAGGCAGCAGGACCAGGCAGGTTAGAAGATAACACAGACATAAACTGTCTCCTAGGGACCAGCCCCTGTAAAATCAAAGCTTCCCTCCCATGGAGGAGGCCTCCCAGAGAGGCAGAGACCAGAATGATCTTACATTTGTTCAAGCTGAACCACAAACCAAAGCCATGATTTAGGTTTTGCAGCCCAGGGGAATGCTTGAAAAGAATACCAAATAATGACTCACATCAGACTTCAACCAGGTGAAATGAGGAAAAGTAGCAGGATTCATACCTGTCCCCAACACCTAACCCTTTTCAGCCCCAGACATTCAAGATTTATGAAATTGCAGTGCTCAGAAAAAGAAGGCTCTTGGATCAGTACTGTACTAGTTTAGACTAGGTGGACTCCCACCGTTCACTATATCATGAAACATATCGTTAAGCTACTTAAGTTGAATCACTTAGAGGTAATACAGCTCTCACAATCTGACCTTCCAATGGCTTATTCTTCCATAATGCTAACATATGAAATGTGGACTTAAATGATTTGGAGGTCTTCAATTCCTCTGATAATACTTAAAAGCAAAAAAGCAAACTTCCCAGTAATGTCAGCCTCTCTGTAGAAAGAGAAAGACAGTTCCCATTGAAAAGTATGTTTTTATTCTGTACATACATTCAGCCCCAAAGCCTCCTCTATGGGGGTGGCATACAGGGGAGAGGAGAAGAAAAATAAGTAAATACAGAAAATGAAGCTGCCTACTGTTCTACAACAGAAAGGTTTTTATGATCTGCAAGTCCATTATGAATTCAACAGAAGCAACTAATTACGAGAAAAAACGAATCCTCCTCCCTAAAATGCAGCGTGCAGAAATGACCTGTTGGAAAGATGGATGCCAAATCTGTTTGCCAGCAGCCAGGCCAGGGTTCATCCCGTGCTGGAGCTGGAAGGCCACCGCTGGCACATGCACAGCCTTCCACTCTACCTGTGTATTGACACTTCCAGAATAGTCTGCCACGCTGTGCAATGCAACCATGCTGAGGCTGTATAACATCTGTGCCAGTACTTCTGCATCCTTATAAATCATTTCCCAGCTCTTGCTAGGGCAACAAGAAAGAAAATGTTGGCTTATAAATGTAAATCACTGTATATCCTCTGGAATAGGATAATAATTGTGTTGATTTACCAGCCATGCACTGTTCCCAGGGATGGATGGGAAGTATTGGCAAAAAAAGGTCTCTACTTACTGCAAAAGAGCAGATTTGCTGAACTATACAAAAGGTTTGGAATAATTAGAGATGCTTCTGCCTATGCAATTTGTTTCCTGTTAGACTGAGCATGAGGGCTTCACCTCATTGCAGGTTGAAATGTAATTACTTCACCTCTGGTCATGTCTAAAATAAAAGTGTACAGGAGAGTTATTGAGTCAGTGAGCACATAAGGGCAATTTTTTCCTTCCTGTGTGGTTTACAGGTAACTCTGAATTCACTGGCTGCTTGCATTCCCAGGCAGAACTGAGGCATTCTGGGGTAACTGAAGTAAATATGCGAATGATCCAAAATTTCAAAAGTATTGCCTCAAGATAAGGAATTTACCAGATGATAGATAGAATAAATTACCAGTTACTTTTCTTGCTTGAATAGGAAAATTTTGCTCAATTGAGGTCAATGATAAAACTCCTACTGGGACCAAAGTGTCACCCATCAAATCTAGTGTCACTTTGTGACTACAGCTGTGATGCCTATGACTCACTTTGCAGGGGTTTGTGCTTTTTGCTTTCCTCAAATTTTTGTTTAAAACAAACTCGAAATCATGTTTAATATCTCACAACCTACAAATTTGTTACAAAAAGAACATGATTACTCTAAAACGCAGGAAGAGTGCCAACCTCAAGCCACACCAGTGGAATGAAACACACACTAGTAAATACATAATTTCTCATTACCTTCCAGCAAGAACGTTTTATTTAGTTTTCCATACCATATTGGCCACAATAAAATATGTAAAGCAATTCTACAAATGTGTCAGAATTTTGTGGGAGACTGCTTTTCTTATATGACAGTTCCATAATGCTAACAAATGCTATCAAGACACACACTGAGGGCTGAATTCACAGTCTGTACACTTCTGAGCACAAGCAGAACCATATAAAACATCATGCAATAGAGAAGTTTTGTTCTAGGGCATCTATACTACAGTTTAAAGAAAAGGGTATATAAGTACTTCCTGTGAAAGAGCATGTTGTATTTCACATACTGCACTGTTAGTCTGAATACTTTAGAAGTGTTTTTACTGGTTTTACCTGTATGTGTATGCCAGATAGTTTTGTGGACTTTTCTTAGGTCCCAGTATTGGTTTCCATTTATATTACTCTTTTATTGTGAAAAATCAAGCACTTCATAATTTTTGTGTGTGTGCATGGCAGAAGACAGTGGTGTCTCAGATCAAAATTCCAAATGATATAAAAATCTTTTTTTGTCAAGCTTAGGTCAAACAAAAGTTGTGATAGCAGATACTGTGTTTTGTAACAGAATTTCCAGAATGATATACACAGAACAATGTATATTATATACTACTTCATTATTATTATATACTTAATACTTCTACATTATACATTTTTTACCACATAATTATATATTTCATTATTATCTAATTGTTATATACTATTTAATGATCAATCAGTACCTTATTGTGTGCCCACAAAAGACTAAACAAAGCAAGACAAAAAGCAGAGAAAGCCAAATATCAGAATCTATCTTTGAAAGGAAAAGAGTGCCAGTGTAACTCAAATGCATAGCACCTTTATTTTTAATGCCTCAAGTGAACAATACCACACAGTAAATTCCACAGCAGTCAGGGTATCTATAATGACAAAAAGATCATATAATATTTCAGTAAGTTAGACTTTGGCTTTCCAATGCATCTCAGACCTAAAAAAATTCTTCTTACTTAACATAAGTTACTTGAATGCCCATCAACTAATCTAAGCAATTTACACAAGATGCATTTCATGATGTCATGAGTCATCATCTGTCAGTGCCAGCTTTGTCTTTAGGAGAACCGAGAACGTTGTTTAGGCTAGAAACTAGTACAACCAACTTTACTTCATCAGGCAGCTAGGATGAGGGCAGAATGTATTTGGGGACATAAGTAAAGAGTTCCACAGAAGTAACCTTGCTGTTCACTGGAGACCCAACCAAGCATGAAAAAATAATGCTCTCAGAAAGCCTACTCCGCAATGCCAAGCTCTACACAGCTTGGGGCTTGGGATTCATATTTCCAAATTAAACAATTAAAAAAAAATGTCTGCCAGGTAAATGCGTTCATGACCTCGGAGTCCATGCCCAAGAATGAAGTAAGCACAGTTGGAAAAATGGAAGCTAGGTGTATGGGTCTTGATTCTTACTGCATCACAGAAACCTGACTAACACCAATCTTGACCCACCTACTAACAGCTTTACATATTCTGTGCAACTCATTTAATGCTTCATATTATCTAACAATCTTCTGCATCCAAAAGAAAATTTTTGGCTAACAGGTTGCGAACTGAAATTAACTTTATCTCAGGTCTTTCTTCCCATATCAGACTCACCAGCATTCCAAAGTCAGACAGGTCTCAATCGCCAAGGGAGCACTCACCAAATTTTCAGCTGAGTCTTTCCTCAATACCTTCTTACTCTTTCATGTCTGACTTGAAATCATGAAATGAGAGGGTGAGGTAACATATGCAGAAGTTCTAGCAGTACATTGTCTTTGTTTCGGATGCAGATAACATCATCTCCCAGTATTCACTTAAAACCATAGCAAAACAATGCCTAGATAAAGGCCAGCTGGTTAAAGCAATTCTCATATCCACAAAAAAATAAACCAAACTCTATAAATACTCATTAAGATGCTTCTCCCAAACTCCATAAAAAAATTAGGGATTGATATTTATTTATTATTACATTGTTATTTTATCTATATAAAAAATCTTGAGATACACTCAGAAAAGGTGTTAGGGGACACAAAAAGAGAGGAGAAGAGACAGAGAGAGAGAGAAAGAAAATACCATCTTTTTGGAAATAAGAGTCACTTTATTGAAGAAATAAAAGTTTCCTATATAAAGTAAAATACTAATCACTGCAGTTTGCATAAAACCTCTGCCTATGGAGTCTGAATAAGAGATGCTTCTCTAACTTCTGTGTTTCACTTGCTCATTCTTTTTATTTGTCATTTATTTGTTCTTCTGTTTTCCTAATAGAAATAAGAAAGAAAGAAAGAAAGAAACAAACAAACAAAGGCAGGTAGTCAGGCAGCTACAAATTGTAAGCTAAGAAAACAAGCTTTTACTGCATTAGAAAGAGAAATGGCATTCTAAGGAAATCCCACAACTAGCCCACCCATGACCTTGAACACGCTCACAGCCGTTATAAATGAATTTGTCTCTGTGGGTGAAGCTGTGCCTTGTCCTGAGATCTCTCAGTAGAAGACCTAATTCTGAAGTTTGATACTCAGATTTGCTGCAATTCACCGTGGCATTCTGATATGTGTGCCTGCTTGTTACGTGTTCCACCTCTAGGCATAATGCAAGTACACAACCCTAATTAACAATAAACCAAAGCACTATACCAAAATCAAAATGCATTTAGATTCATTTTTTTTTTGGTGTTTAGATTTTTGTATTGATTTTAAATAGAGAAATTACAATAAAAGACAATTTTGGGATTTAAAAAATGGTTTTACAAACCCCTTTTTTCTTCTATTGACCCTTGATTCCTTGTTTTAATAATTTATATCTTGCCTGATACACTAAGTCTCAGCAGTAGAGGTATTTCTAGTTTGGACACTCCTCAGAAAAATGGGACCCCAAGCTTGTTTTGCTTTTCTAATTTAGAATTATTTAGACAATTATTGCAACAAAATGTGGCTATATAATATGGCTCAATGAATATTGGAAATATGGTAGAGGTGTGCAAGTACTGCACATTCATTCATGGATTATCTGCTAAAATCTAGAAACTTTCTAATGAAAATATAATAGATCAAGGACAGTTACATGGCTTGATGCTTTCTATTCTTCAGCAACTTCAATTTTAATGAAAAGTTTTTTAATATAGAATAAATCCTGGCTGGCAACAGAAAAATGCTGCTTCACAGATTATTTATTTTACTTCTGCTACCCTCAACCACCAGTCTTAATTCTGAATTACAACTGAGTTTAGCAGTACTACAGGGATTCATTTACTTTGAGGACAACAAAACATCCTGAAGAGAAACCAATAGCTGTGCTATATTGCTGCTTTGTACCAAGCAGATATCAAAGTTCATGACTTCTGGTGTATAACTAGTATTTATCTGTGCTGTGTGGATTCAGTATAATGATCAGGCAACAGATTTTCACCAGTATATAGGAAAGCAGTTATACTGACATGAGCCTATGGTCATTGGTCAGAGGCATAGCAAGGCTGCTCAGATTGTTTAATGATAGGCCCTTTGCCTTGAATAATTACAAATCTTATATGCTGACACACCTTAATTCATGAGATCCTGGTATGTATAATTGGATAGAAGTATGAACTTGATTACACTAGTGAACTTGCTTTCCAGAGCAAAAAAAAAAGGGTGATAACAGGCTTCTTTGTCATGAAAGGGTAAAGAAATGTGACAATCTGGGAACCAGTTTTAGGACCCCATCTGCTAAACCAGAGAGAAATCAAGATTTTACAGTTCTATAAATATTTTAGTGTATGCCATCATTTATGAACTCTGGCAGCTATCATAAAATCTCTCTGACTTTTGTTACAACTGCATATAAGGCCAGAAAATTGCATCTCATGGTAAACCATAAAAACCTAAGTAAAAGCACCATTCCTTTCAGTATATTCTAAAAATATACAACCTCCCTGTCAGTACATGGCAGGGTAGTTACCATCCCAAGATGCCTGTTTCTCTCTCTTTTTTTTTTTTTTATCTGATCTTACCCTGGTCTTTTCAAACCCTTTTGTATTTCAGTATCCTTTTATGTTCCATAAATAACAGCCATCACAATATAACAACTGAAATAGCTTTTACTTTGTCACAACGTACTGTAAGCAAGAGACACTTGGGTGATGCTAATGCCATGGATACAGGAAGAATTTATGCTGACCTTTTCTCTAATTGTTCCTGAAATGATTCTCATCCAGTGGTGAGCTTCTTTAGAGCTCTGAAAGGGATCTAGCTTCAGAGCACTTTCTGCTGCTTTAATCACCCGCAGAAAAAAAAAGAAAAAAGAAAAAGAAAGAGTTTTCCTGAGATTAAAAATGTTCCTTTTAAACTTAAACCTGCAGTCCTGCCCTGTGTTACAAAGTGTCCCTAGAAGACATAGAAATCACATATCAGCAAGTTTATCATCACAGAGCATAGTCTGACATTCCAGGTAGGATCTGCACAGCTTCAATTATAAGAGAACACTGGCTAAAGACCCTAAATTCTGGAGAGAAGTTTACCAAATTTAAGACCAAATTTCAGAAGGTGTCTTGACAGCGCAAGATGTAAAACCTCATTTGAGCAGCCAAACCAGAAAGCTGAATATTGAAGCAACTGCACATAGAATCATAGAATCATAGAATCATAGAATAGTTAGGGTTGGAAAGGACCTTAAGATCATCTAGTTCCAACCCCCCTGCCATGGGCAGGGACACCTTACGTTAAATCATATCACCCACGGCCTCGTCCAACCTGGTCTTGAACACTGCCAGGGATGGAGCATTCACAGCCTCCCTGGGCAAACCATTCCAGTGCCTCACCACCCTAACAGGAAAGAATTTCCTTCTTATATCCAATCTAAACTTCCCCTGTTTAAGTTTTAACCCGTTACCCCTCGTCCTATCTCTACAGTCCCTAAAGAAGAGTCTTTCCCCAGCATCCCTATAGGCCCCCTTCAGATACTGGAAGGCTGCTATGAGGTCTCCACGCAGCCTTTTCTTATCCAGGCTGAACAGCCCCAACTTCTTCAGCCTGTCTTCATACGGGAGGTGCTCCAGTCCCCTGATCATCCTCGTGGCCCTTCTCTGGACTTGTTCCAACAGTTCCATGTCCTTTTGATGTTGAGGACACCAGAACCACACGCAATGCTCCAGGTGAAGTCTCACAAGAGCAGAGTAGGGGGCAGGATCACCTCCTTCGACCTGCTGGTCACACTCCTTTTGATGCAGCCCAGGATACAGTTGGCTTTCTGGGCTGTGAGCACACACTGAAGCCAGCTCATGTTCATTTTCTCATCAACCAACACCCCCAAGTCCTTCTCTTCAGGGCTGCTCTGAATCTCTTCTCTGCCCAACCTGTAGCTGTGCCTGGGATTGCTCCGACCCAGGTGTAGGACCTTGCACTTGGCATGGTTAAACTTCATCAGGTTGGCATCAACCCACCTCACAAGTGTGTTGAGGTCCCTCTGGATGGCATTCCTTCCCTCCAGGGTATCTACTGAACCACACAGCTTGGTGTCATCGGCAAACTTGCTGAAGGTGCACTCAATCCCACTGTCCATGTCAGCAACGAAGATGTTGAACAAGACCGGTCCCAACACCGATCCCTGAGGGACGCCACTCGTTACTGGTCTCCCGCCGGACATTGAGCCATTGACCACAACTCTTTGTGTGTGGCCATCCAGCCAGTTCTTTATCCACCGAGTGGTCCATCCATCAAATTGATGTCTCTCCAATTTAGCGACAAGGATGTCGTGTGGGACAGTGTCGAATACTTTACACAAGTCCAGGTAGATGACATCAACTGCTCTGCCCCTGTCCATCAGTTCTGTAGCCCCATCATAGAAGGCCACCAAATTGGTCAGCCAGGATTTCTCCTTAGTGAAGCCATGCTGGCTGTCACCAAGCACCTTGCTGATTTTCATGTGCCTTTGCATGACTTCCAGGAGAATCTGCTCCAAGATTTTGCCAGGCACAGAGGTGAGACTGACAGGTCTGTAATTCCCCAGGTCATCCATTTTCCCCTTCTTGAAAATGGGGGTTATATTTCCCTTTTCCCAGTCATCAGGAACTTCATCTGACTGCCATAATTTCTAAAATATGGTGGCCAGCGGCTTAGCAACTTCATTTGCCAGCTCCTTCAGGACCCGCGGATGGATTTCATCAGGACCCATGGACTTGTGCACGTTCAGATTTTTAAGATGGTCTCGAACCAGATCCTCTCCTGCAGTGGGCACAAGGTCTTCATTCTCACAGTCCCTGCATCTGCCTTCCAAGACTTGGGTGGTTTGGTCAGAGCCTTTGGCAGTGAAGACCGAGGCAAAGAAGTCATTCAGAACCTCAGCCTTCTCCAAATCCTGCGTAGCCAGTTCTCCCAAGAGCTTCCTGAGGGGGCCTACATTCTCCCCTGTCTGTTTTTTATTTGCTATGTACTTGTAGAATCCCTTCCTGTTATCTTTAATACCTCTAGCTAAGTTTAATTCTAACTGGGCCTTAGGTTTCCTAACCTGGTCCCTAGCTTCATGCAACTATTTGCAAAATAAATGTGCTAATCAAGTTTCCAACATACTCTACACACATGCCTCTGCATAGACAATCAGCTTAAATACTAGACAAGTTGCTTCTCCTTTTTGCATCCAAATTAAGACTTTGTGTAGCTCCTAGAATTGCTGTGTCTTAGCCCTGCACTTGTTTTAACCAAACTTATGGTTTGATCTTTCATATAAAAGTACAGAATTGTTTCATGTTTGTCTCTTAGTGTACATATATGTGCACATCACATACTATGTAAATCAACATATATGAGATATTTATGGATAGTAAAATAATAAATATTTAATACTTCTTTCTATTTTTCTTTCTTTTCTAGTACATTCAATCTGTTGTTAATTAATTTGTTGTGTCCTCTTTTAGAAATATTGAATGCTTGGTCAATATCTGGAAAAATTATTATGGAAATTTATCCTTCAGATAACAACTCAATTGACCTCATCGTAGTTACCAGAGAGGTTAATTTAGTGACTGGTGTCTGAGTAAATGTAAGAGAGATTTCAGCAATTTTTGAAAGGTCATGCACTGTTAAATAGTAGCTGTGTTTCTTTCTCAAGAAGAATTACTCTTCCATGATGAGCACACTGACTCCTCTGTGTGCACACACAGTGCAATCGTTTAGGACAACTTTAAAGCATTTCAGGGTCACAATAAAAAATATCTCCTATCAGTTGTAGAAACGTTTTTGCTGTTTGCATTACTTCTTCTCCTCTAGTCTGAGCTCCACTAGTTTATCTAGGTGATGGAAGACAAGAAATTGTTTCCCACACAGAAATCTCCATCACTGTACTCTCCTTCACACAAGCACAATTCTGCTATTTTTTTTCAGCCTTTAGGTCTTCTAAAACAAACTGAGAAAGGATACACATGGGTTCTGATTTGCACTATGAATCAAGTTGAATCCTTCATGATTTTTTGATCTGTTCAAGCTACTGCCCATTTCCTGAAAATTTATTAATTTCATTTTAGGCAGGATTTCCCTCAGAATCCACATGTTGGTCCACACCTAGAAAAGATTTGATTTCTAAAATTCTGAAACCACCACATAATAATGTTTTCAGGAAAATATTTTTATTTCTTCTTTTACTGTCCATGATATCTCATGGCCTGAAAAGCAAGAAAATTTCTGCTACAATAAAATAATTAAGCAATAAACATAGTCCACGTGGGATGTGTAGCTAAATTCTTACTATATTACAGTCTTCCAGATGTTGCACCATGAGACAAACATACCGTCTTTCTTCCTTTTGTAGCTTGTAGTTGTTGTCCCAAAATGTCCCAAAACATTCTTTTGTTATATTCTATAAAACTAGCTTTTCTAGGTTTAACATAACTCTTTTTCCCTGTGTCAAATCCTAAGAATAAAGAACAACTCTATGACATACCCCACCTTCCATTTAGACCAGTGAAAATGTAGTGCTTCACCTAATTTATGACAGGAGGAGAATGAAGCCCAGAGTCTCTCAGACTTTCCAGAAACAGGATTTGAACAAAACCCCATGAAGTTACTGGGATATTTTCCATGGATTTCAGAGATCTCTGCATCAGGATCATAACGAGGACTCTGATGGTCTAGATACTGGCAGCAGCTGTTTTCAGAAGAGGCTACAAAGCGCTGAGAAAGAGTGAGCTCAATGGAAGCTGATGGATTTTCTCCCTGAAATTCACTGGATGAAAACCCATCTCAAAAAAAACAGAGACAGGACAACTCCTAACATCTGCATAACTGGAATGCTTCCCACCATCTAAATACAAATACACCCCTTAAGTTTCATTTATTATAAGCGTGGGTACCAGCAAAAGGCAGTGACTTTGAGGAACCCAGGAAAGGAGCTCGAAAACTGTCAGGCTGTACCCCTTTTGTCGCATATTTTTTTAATACAACACACAATTCTAATCAACTGAAAGAGAAAGAGGCAAAACCTAAAGGAAGGGCTAAAAAGAATGACCAAAAGGTTAAGAGGTAAGAACTTAACCTTTAATTGAGGAAGGTGTAACATATTACAACCTGTGGGATTGCAGCATCCTCTCTCCCTTTAGCAAACTGCTCTGGACTATATCCATTTTCAGGACATATTGTTACAGAGTGCATGAAGTACACTGACAGTAAAGACAAGTGGTGATGATAAATAGCTTCACTTCACACTTTCAAGCTTTCTATATATGCTGCTAAAGAAAAAATACTGACTTCTTTAAATGCAAAAAAATATCTAAAAAAAAATAAATAAAGAATTCAATCTTGCCTATCACCTCAATTTTTAACTGGAACAGGCTTCCTAGAAATGTGACCAATGCCCTATGTCCGTCAGTGTTTCAGAGGCATGGACAACACCCTTAATAACATGCTTTAACTTTTGGCCAGCACCAAAGTGGGCCAGCAGCTGGACTTGGTGATCACTGTAGGTCTCTTCCAACTCCCAATTTTTTACGCCCTACTCCCTTCCTACCCAAACAGAGCATGCTGAGGAAATGCTGGATGCCATTTTTTCCCAGCCCTGCACTAGCAGAAGGGATTCAGTGAGTAATCATGTCCAGTCACAGGCATTGGCTCTGTCACTCTGTGGGAAGGAGGCCTGTGCCTTCTGATGGAGGTGAGAGACGGTGATTGTCTCTGGATGATTTGAGGCATCTGAACAGATTTGCAAAAAATACGTGTGAACTGGATTTTGAAACTCTTCTTTGTTCATCCAGTTTAGTTGGGTTTCGCAGCATAGCAAAAGACCCCGTCTCTGATATCTGTGGGGCTCAAAGATCAAGCCCTCAGCCTGAAGCAGGATGTGCTCCTGAACTCCATTGGTTGCAAACCTCGTTTATGTGGGCAGTACCTGCTCATGTCCTTGTGATTCCCCCCACTCCCAACCCCACCCCTCCCCCAAATGCTAGTGTTTAAAAATGCCCGAGTTTTTTCTTTTGGAGAAACAGAACAAAAGACAAGAGCCTGGGAACAACAATGCTCCATCAGGAGTCCATCTGGCCCAATGCTCTCCCTGCAGTGGCACCCCATATGTGTCTAAAGGAGAGTAGATGAGGAGTGCAGGTCTACTTCTGTCAGGGTCCAGGGGCTGTTTATAGGCCTCAGTGCTTGGGACTGGCCCCCCCTTTCGGACCTGCATGGCACATAGCCCCTCAGACCTACATCAGACCTTGTCATGCAGAACTAGATGCATGACATAGCATAGCTGTTCTGTTCTATTCTGTTCCGTTCCATTCCATTCCATTCCATTCCATTCCATTCCATTCCATTCCCTTCCCTGCACTCTTGATGATTTGTATAATGATGTGACCATTATTTACCTAAAATGCCAAGGACTTTCAACACCAGAAACACTTTCAAAGACACAAAGCAGACACAAGCCAGGTTACAGGTGGTAAGTGCATTTCATTTATTCCTAAATCAAGTGTTTATATTTACCTTAGTTTAGTTTAGTTAATTTTAGTCTGGCTTAGTTTAGATTAGGTTTTCTTTTTCTAAGTCCTTCGAAGCCGATGCCCAGAAGCCTTAACCTGATGCACAAGCGTAGCCAGCAGCGGGCTGATGCATCCTTCAGTTGAGCTGGAAAACACCCTCCCTCGCAGCCTGAGAAGGGAAAGCCGGGGCAGGAGCATTTCCATGGTGGGGCGAGAGCAGTGGAAGAGCCCAGCCAGAAGGGGCCAGGGAAAACCTGACTCGGGGTGGTGCTCAATGCTACAGAGGACAGCAGCAAGTCCCCGGGGCCACGCAGGGGCCACCCTGGGAATGCTGAAGGCTGCCTCCCCCCGGATGCGGGGCACGAGGGCCAGCTGCGTGGAGCACGAGCCGCTGCCTTTGGGCCACAATGACCCAAAGGAGACCCGTGAAGGGGCTGTGCTGGGCTGCAGAGGCGGCAAAAAACCCCGGGGACACTTGCTAGTCCAGCCTGGGGGCAAAAAAGCCTTCCCCCCCCCCAGCTGTAGGACACGAGGGGCCACCTTTGTGGTGCATGAGCACCAGGCGATAACCCAGAGCACCAGGACCACAGGAGCCCTGGCAAGTGGTGGTGCTCAGTGCTCAGAGGAAGGCAAAAAACCCCCGTGGACCGGTGCCAATCTGCCCCGGGGGGAAATTCCTTCCTGACCCCAGGGCTGGCGATCGGCTACTCCCTGAGCACGTGAGCAAGACCTGCTCCTGGTCCACGGGCTGGTTATGCCTCTAAGGGGACACTGAACCTGCTTTATGCCTCCACCTGCAGTCATCTCAGGGGCTTCCCACAACAGCAAAATGCCGCTGGCCTCATTTAGCCTGGGAGCAAGAACCCTTGCAGTGCCTGGCACCGCAGCTCAAAGGAATGCACTGCCGGAGGGCACTGGCCTTATACTGCCCCAGGGCATTGTGACGCTGTGTTGGCGGGTGCTGGCACTATGACACAGGGGTGCTGGGGCCCCTGCAGCCCTGCCCACCGCAGCGCTGCTGCTGCTGCTGCCCCTTTGCCCAGCGTGCCTTGGAGAAAGGCCTTTGGGGTGCTGGCCCTGAGGCAGTGCCTGTGCCCAGGAGGCCCAGGGGGATGTGTCCCTGCCCATGGCAGCCACACGCTGGGCACCGCTGCTGCGTGTCCCCGCAAATTAATCCCTGCGTTCGGACTGTATCAATAAATGCGTTTATATCATAAACAGTCATTTGAGTGTGGCAATCCAAGAGGTGGGCCAATGCCAACGTTATGAATTTCAAGCAAGCCAAATGCAAGGTCTTACACCTGTGTCAGAGCAATCCCAGCCACAGCCACATGTTGGGCAGAGAAGAGATTCGGAGCAGTCCTGAAGAGAAGGACTTGGGGGTGTTGGTTGACGAGAAACTGAACATGAGCTGGCTTCGGTGTGCGCTTGCAGCCCAGAAAGCCAACCATATCCTGGGCTGCATCAAAAGGAGCGTGACCAGCAGGTTGAAGGCGGTGATCCTGCCCCTCTACTCTGCTCTTGTGAGACCTCACCTGGAGTACTGTGTGCAGTTCTGGTGTCCTCAACATAAAAAGGACACAGAACTGTTGGAACAAGTCCAGAGAAGGGCCACGAGGGCGATCAGGGGACTGGAGCACCTCCCGTATGAAGACAGGCTGAGAAAGTTGGGGCTGTTCAGCCTGGAGAAGAGAAGGCTGCGTGGAGACCTCATAGCAGCCTTCCAGTATCTGAAGGGGGCCTATGGGGATACTGGGGAGGGACTCTTCATTAGGGACTGTAGTGACAGGACAAGGGTGATGCCTTCAAACTCAAACAGGGGAATTTCAAGTTCGATATAAGGAGGAAATTCTTTCCTGTTAGAGTGGTGAGGCCCTGGAATGGGTTGCCCAAGGTTGTTGTGAATCCTCCATCCCTGGCAGCGTTCAAGGCCAGGTTGGATAAAATCTTTGTTGACATGGTTTATTAGGAGGTGTCCCTGCCCATGGCAGGGGGGGTTGGAACTGGGTGATCTTAAGGTCCTTTCCAACTCTAAATATTCTATGATTCCGTAATTTGTGAATAAGATGAAAAGGTCTCTCTGCTCACCTGCTAATGTACATGGGATTTCTGAGGACACATCAGGACATTTATTCAGGCTTGACCTTATAACACTCCTCCTTATCCCTTCTAGATTTCTGCTTCAACTTCTTTCATCAATGTCAGCTTCTGCATTATTTTGTAAGAGATGGCATATAAGTCCCCTATGAGAGTTCCATATAAGACAGACACTAGTTAACAGTCAACAGATACTCTGAGAGCACAAACAAGCTCTCAAATGTACTTCAAGTAAGAAAAAAAAAAGAATTATGACGACAAAAAAAAAAAAAACCAGTCCCCAAAAAATTCCAACCAACCAAGATAAAAAAAAAAATAAAAAATATAAAAAAAACACAAAAAAACAAACTCAGCCAAAGCAACACAAGCAAAGAAGCAACAGGTGGAAGTGGGATTTGCAGTTTCCCGAATTGTCTACTTATTTGGATTCTGCAGAGTACATTTGGGGAAAGCCATGAACAGTTTATTCCCCCAGGATAGTGGTTTTAGCTTAATTGATTTTAGCTTAATTGGCTTAAAGGGATTTCAGTTTATTTACTTAAGGGTATAGATTTGTCATACTTAGTTCTATATATCTTTTGAAAAAGAAACAAGAGCACCTTTGGATGAGGAGAAGTTTGTTCAGTCTTACCTTAGCAAGATTCTTGACCCCACGTCTCTTCCATTCTGCAATGTCACATCTCTGTGGAAATAACATGGAAACATCTTGGAAGAATATAAGAAACAGTAGGGCACATACAAGCTCCCAGTGATCACTTTAAAGTGACACATATTGTCAGTGTGTGTTGGATGGTGGGAGCTCAAGCTCTTGCTACTTCCAAAAGTCAGTGCTGATTTACAGCCAGCAAGGTGTTCTATGATTTTCATCCCTGTGTCTGACGCTACTCCTACACGTTTCGTTCCAGCCCATGATTAAGTTGTACAGAGCTCACTCAAGCAATTGTTTAAAATTACAGTGCTTGACTTCCTATGGTGAACTGTTTTGTAGGCATTTGTAAATGAAAGATAAAATTAATCTAGTGGCTTTCTTGCCACACTACTGAACTTAAAGATCTGAAGGTAAGATCTGAATATTCCCAAAAGGGACCACAGTTTTCAGTAAAGGCAGTGGATGAAGACTTAGGACAGCTGGGTCCTCTGCTCAGCTGCACTGTGGGTTCTCTGAGAAAGGTGGCAAGCAGATCAGCACAGGTCCTTACAGCTCTGCTGTCCCACAGATACCAGCACCTACTCATCTTGGGGGCATAACGTAAAAAGATATCTTAGGTCTGTGGTAAATCACCCCCTCACTTGGGGTGTTTAGATGCATTCATATGTTTGCATCATTCTGATAGTGCACAGCCACGGGAGTGGTCAAGCTTTTAAGTTATCATGTGTCAACTCTAAAGGTGACTAAAAACAGAAAGAAGTAAAAAGATGGAAGTTTCACCAATATGCTAGTAAAAAAGGTAGATGGTACACAAAAGTACATCTAAAAATGGCAAGCATCACTTAAAAAGATAGAAATAAAAACCAGAGGTCCTTCTATATTGACATCAGAGACAAAACTGGGAGAACCCTTCCCAAAGAGCAGACCCCTCAATCTCTCCTGTTCATACAATGGCATGTCAGAAAACGGGCAAAGAGCATTTAGCAACTGGCTGTGAAATAGGCATTGGTACCACCAGAAGGCAAACTGGAGGTCTGCAGAAAGTGTGCTAGAGTCTTTAATGACAGGCCAGACAACATGTGGCTCATTATAGGTATTACTAACATGCTGGCTGGGTACAGCACCAGTACTCCCTAGGCCGGACAATTCTGGGTGCTGTATGGAGGCACCTAATTCATGAGGTTTTGCTGGAGAATGAGATGTGACTTCACAGTGTTTTGTTGTTTCTTTGGGTGATAATCTCTCAAGTACAGTGTAACTATACTTGATGATCTTTTGCTGGAATGGATGCTTGTACTGAAATTTCAAAAAGATGTGCATCGCTGTAAGCCATATTTCAAACTCACAGACTTTCAAGAGGTTTGCTGCTTAATTTACATAATTCTTTTCAGTTATTATCTCCAAGGCTGTTGACACCAATGTACTTTTTAAAAGCTCAATGAAATTTCCCAGTTTTGGTTTATTTTTTTACTTTTGATGTATTATTAGTTTATTTCCAGATTTTTAGGGACAGATTGCTACTGGCTTTAACTTGGGATGTAGAGAAACTAACCCCTTCCCATAGAAATTAATTCAGTTTTATGCTTTTCAGAATCCAAGTGGTTGATGGCAAAATTCAATATAAAACTCTCAGATTTTTCATCTTTCCATAGAGACTGTATTTATGGACATGAAGAGCAGTCAGCTGATTGCTGTAGCAAGCTCTTTCATATGAAAAGTCTGAGATTACAAAATTCAAGCCAGAAGAATTTCCCCCTTTGTATTACTAAACCAATAACAGAACTTTTTTTTTAACAGATTCTGTTTAGCCATAATTGTTGCATATACATTTAGCAAATTTTCAGGACACCAGTTTTTATAGTAGAAATTGTTCCAGGAAGTAATCTTTTAAACTAAATATTTATCAAAACACTACCGTAAGAAGATAAACATTTCAGCCAGCATAATGAAATCATTCAACCAGGACAAAGAAAATGTAATATTTAAGGTAGAGAAAATTAATATAGCATGTCATCCCATTAATTACAGCTGTTCACATTTTCTTATAAAGCAATCAAGAATGTCAGCAATCCACATTTCTTCATCTTGAAGTATAGATATAAAAGGTAAACTCTTACCCTGAAGTTCAAGAAGACCTTCTAATAAAACTACAAAAACTGATAAAAATCAAAGACATGTTGCCTTTTACAGAATTATTCACGATGATCTTCCTGAAATAGACAAAAAAAAAACAACCCATAAATTACTATTCTTCAAGTCAAGCAGAATTTTCCAAGCCTGACCCCTGTTGACTGAAAATAATGCGAGCCTTCTCTCTGGTGTGTGACAGTAGTGGATCAAATCCTCACTTAGTCAAGTTTGTTTCTCAAAACCAGCCCAGCAATCCAACCAGGGCATAGATAGAATAAATTAAATTATAGCTATCTGCTTGATACTTATCTGCTTGATACTGGGCATATATGCTTCCATTAATACATATTGTCAGTCTTAAACTACTGGGAACTGTATAAGCGAAAAATAGTTTGAAAAAGAGTGCACAGAAAATACTCAAAGTCCATGAAAAAAAAAGTCCTTCACTGTGTAAAACCACAGAGGCCTTGAAACAATTAAAAAAAAAAAAAAATCTGACTTCTCTTATTAAATGTAACATTTGGAAGGTACAAAAATACGGCAGCAATGTAACTTTACTTAGTGACAGCTGAAAATGACAAACACAGGCTTACAAATACTCCCAGCAGGAAGAAATCGTTGTATGTATATGATAATGAAGCAACACCTGGCTGAAACAGGGCATCTGCGTTTCTTAGTGGTATTTAAATCCTTTCATCCACTCTCCACCTCTATCTCACCCATGGGACTTGGTTTTTGTTCATTAGGTTTTTTTTTCATTTTCTTTTTTTCTGAAATATCTGGTCACAGTTGGTCTTTAGCCGAGCCTTCAGCTACACATACATAGACTCATCATGTGCCCTCAATGCTTAGTCAACTTGGAGCTGTACTCCCACCACAGCTGTTAGTTCACATGAGTCATGAGTTTTGTTTCATTTTGTTTTGTTTCTTGCTCCAGAGAAAGTAGTGTGCTCTGCCATATAAGCACTGCCAAGTGACAAGTTGCATGTTTCAGTGCTGTAGCTCCCTTTCACTTCAGTGCATCAGTAGTCTTTCTGCTACTCATTTCCTCTTGCACTTTTAGTATTTCCAGACCCTCATCATACTCTACAGTTGAAATATCATTATTATTTCCAAATTGTGTTCACATATTTTCTATTCCATCTTTCAGATTGTTAGAAGAGTTTCTGTAGAAAACCAGGCCATATGCCAATTCCTGCAAAAACTCAAACTCCCACATCAGAAACCTGTTGTCATTTGTCTCAAGTTTTCCTTTAGAAAAATTTAGCCTTTTTCAGCTACTGCAACAGTGTTCCCATCCCTGCCAATTGGCATTGTTTTCCAAAGGAAATTTTGCAAAGCATATGACCTAATGTTTTCTTAAGATCCAGAAATATTACCTCTGTCCTCTTCCCTTCATCTGCTCTTTCTGTCATTCAGCTGAGAGCAGCCACAGTACACAAGTTGCTGTGGCACAGTTTGGAGTAGGCACTTGCTACTTTTGTAGTACCCTTCTTTGCTACTGATTTTCAGATTTTCCATCCTAGTAGCTCCACCATTTTACTGGGCAGACACATTACATTTACTAGATGCTAAATGACCAATTTCTCTTTCCTCCCACTAACTTCTCCCGTAGTTTACCCTCTGTGTTTTACATACTCTTTTTTTATTCCAGGGGCCAGTGGTTTAGCTTTTAAAAGTAGCTCTGAATGAGTTGGTATATTCACAAATTTTCTTAAGATGAAGGAACCATCATTACTGTGTTCTGCTCAGTTGTGCATTTAATTTTCTCAGGTATTTACTTACCTGCATTTATCAAGAACCATGCCAACTATGTACTTCATTGCTTCTTAATTGCCCGTGCTCTTTTATTTCCCTTTAAATGATAGATTTAAAAAAAAGCACTTAGTGGTTCAGTCATATTAAAATCATAATTGATTTTGCCTCACTCCTCATTTATTAATGGACTTACAGTACCTTCTCACTAATAAACCTCCCAGTAATGAGTTTAATCCACTGAGGATACTTTTCTACCTCAACAAACCACCAAGCAATTTAGGACAGTTGGTAGTCTCTGCTTAAGGGAGTCCAAAAACTGGAGTAGAAATTTATGCAGGCCATAATTAAAGTACTTTTGGAGAGCTGTGTGGGGAGTTTACTGATATTCTTTGCATCATGCCCATCTGTGGTCAGTGTAATTAATCCTTCACTCTCAATCCGGTTAAGAACTGATCTTCAGTGACACTTTTTGGTAAAGGGGAAGCTTAAACTAGCTACGTAGCAAACAAACTCTGGTCATTTTCTTCCTCTGAACAGCAAAAGTTTGTGAAGTTGATGAGAACAGATCTTTTTGGAGCTGCTCAGTGCTGGGGAAGGTGTGCAGACAGCAGAAAAGCCAGACACTGGGATGACGGCTGTTGCAGATGTGTGGAAAGCCCAGTACACCCAGAAGAATCACAAGCAGGACTTTGCTGGTTCATAGTTAGTAGTGGGAGAAGATTACCTCATGGAAGTAAAATATAATCAGTAGTTTCTACTGGAATTACTTAAGTGAAAGCACAGTTATACACTTGAGGGAGGGAAGGACTTTGGGCTGAGCAGCTCTTAGATTGCAAAGGTTTAATTGTGTACCTTTCTGCATTTAATGACAAATCCCTGTGACTTCCTTTCCTTCCAGGATTGTAAGATTTTAGGAGCAAGAAACTTATTTGTTCAACACCTAAAACACTGGAGTTATTGTACAGGAGGGGGTTTCTCATAAATCTAAGCTTGTATTGCTACTTAACAGGAAATTCCTGTAAAAGTGCTATTCTGTCCTGTCCTCACACACAATTACTTAAAGACAAGTGAAAGAGGACAGTGAGAGGAGTCTTCCTCCCTGCTGGCCTGTGGGAGTTCCATGGCAGATCCTTTGATGACTGATAGGATGCTGAGGGGAAGAAAATGAGCTTAACCTGGGGAAGCTAGTTGTGCTGGGCTCAGCCCTCCAGCTGATGCAGTGGCCTTGTCAGAGTGCCTCTTGACTGGGAGTTATATGCTCCCTGTTTTTTATCTTATCGGAAGGATGGTGCTGATGTCTTGCCTTTTTGATTTGCTGGCACTTAATGTTAATTTGCAAAGGCATAAATACTTCCTAATGCATAACAGAGGATCAGGTCTAGAAAGATTAACCTTCGTACAGAAATCCCTTACTTTCTTCTGGATCTTTCCTTTTGGGATTTTTGGAGATATAATGATTAATAATTTTGGTGATCTCTGGGATGGACAGCATATGTTTTGCTTTTTGCCATGTTCTTACTGTTTGCCCGTTTGCCACATCCATACATACATAAATGCTAAAGTGAGATCTGTCCAAGATTTTACATTCCTCTATATGCAATTAACCCATGTAGAGTTTTATCCATGGTAATCCATCACTGATAAATAATTAACACACACAGAAATGCTGGTGCCACCCAATCAGAATAACAGCAAAGTAGATTCCCTTTGTATTGAGATAAACAATTCTACTAAGTGAAGAAGAATGGAAAATCTGGGAGGGGATGCAGAGAGAACATGGGAGAGTGCATCTTGTCTAATAGTGTTTTTAGTTGTCATTAAACACAGTCAGGGTTTTCAAAGCTAACGTACATGTTAACACAATCCAAAACACTTCTATTAAATTATTTTTTCAGAACTCCAGTACAGCAAATGATGCAAAGCCAAAATTCCCCAGACAATGCACAGAACATTAAAGAATTAGTTTAACATTCTGACAACCCTGCAATTTTATTTAAACAAGTTCTTCCCTATCCAATTCCCTGCAGAGAAGTATTGTACCCTTTTGTTGATTGTAGTGGACATATTGCAGATCTCCAATTACCTTCCCAAAGGACCACCCACTACAAGAAGTTTTTTTGTATTGCAAGCACAGCGTAGCTTATTCCTCCCCAGCTCTTATTCACCTTCTTTTTTCTTTCTTTTTGTTTTTTTCCTTTTTCTTCCCATCCCTTTTAATTTTCTTAGTATTCTCATATGCTGTGGATGAGCTGACAGACTAGCCTGCCATCTGTTCTTTCATGACATGGTGCAACCTAATCAATTATCCTCAAACCACTTTGGAGTAAATAAAATGTCTACAATAATAATAATTAGCCAGTTAAAGAGAAAACAGAATCATGCAACTCCTGGTGGGAATTAGATAGATTTCAGAACAGAACATTTTATTAACTAAGATTATTAGACTAGGAGAAGACAACTTTGGGAGGGAAAAAAGTCACCTACAGTAATTTATTCTGAGGCATGAATATAAGACAGCATCCCTAGATTCTGGATAGCTTCGATCCTTTGTAACCAATGATGCCAGATGCAAGTATATTTCCTGCTCATGAGTTTCTAATATTTTCCTATTATTAGATGTGTTATCATAAACATGAGAATTTGTATTAGAATTAGCACTATTTTAAAATAACAACAAATATAAAGAAAAAAAAGAAAGGAAAAACAATGACCAGCAGATGACATTTAGATAGCGTGAAGAGACAATATACATTTTTCCAAACATATGAATAAGTCCTGATGTCTTCAGGGAGAGATTTGTTCAGAACAACCAGTTTAAGTAAAGATCCTGTGAGTAAGAAGAGTACATTACACATGCACCCACTTCAACAACAGGCAAAAAGCAGAAACACAAACTGCTACAAACAGAAATCAGGTTTGTAATGTGATATTAGGAATTAAGAAAATCAGGAAGATAGCAACTGATATCAGTGGACACCCAAGATCTCACAAATCAGGTCTTTATGAAGTTAATCTGAACATTGTTTTTTTCACAATGCAAGCAAATGCTTACTATTTTAACTCTCTGACATTGATTTAGGCAGAATACAGTAGCAACATAGTCAATTGCTGAGCATTCAAAATATATCTTAGCACTCGAGTGTTTAGCACATTTTCAGTATTTTCACTTTTGCGGCATGAATTTTTCAGATAAATCAGAAAAATTCAGTGTTCCAGTCAGATCATGAGCAAATTGCCAACCAAGATTTCGGTCAAGGAACTGATACAGTCTCCATGCATAGAGCACGCTGATGGATCACAGGGAAGAATTTCCTCATTACAGTCCTCATTTTGAGTGTGAATGGATGTCATGTACATTCTAATTTTTGTGCCCTGAAAGAATCCAACATGTGTATCTGTGCTAACACATGGTATTTTTGATCAGTAAGTTGTAAAACCAAGGTTTTTTCTGCCATGTTTCTGAGTATTAAAGACATGAAAATAAGTAAAATAGCTTTATATGTACAGGTGCTGTCCCCAGCACTTCACATACTTCAATTATCAAACTCTACAGAACCAGTTTTATAACAATGTGTGTCTGAACTTTCAACCCAAAGCTGCCTGATCAGCTTCAGATAATATAGACTATCTCCTGCAAAGTAAAGACCATAAAAAAATGAAATTGTATGAAACATCACCATAAAGGCTGTACAACTACAGGCTACAACTTTGCCATATATAGATATAAGACCACCTACTGTAGTATTCCAAAATCTTAGTAGCTCTAAAATGAAAATACACTAACTATGTGTGTTCGCTCTCATGCTGTCACATCTTAACTGGTGGGAGACTGAGGCAATTGCCCATAAAACACAATGCGTGGTGGCAAGGAATTTGTGGTGAAGTATGTGGCAGACTCAAGCTTATCATTGCAAGCCCATTGCAACTACTGACAAGAACACAAACAATCAGGTAGGAACATGTAGAGAGTGGGTGGGGAAAAATCCCCACCATGATATAGGCCAGTGAAGATAGATACAGCAATGAATCACATAAGATCTTCATCAGCCCCTCAATGACTGCTCCACTGTGATTTCTGTGACATGCATGTATCAATGTATTTGCCTGTTTAGGTTCTCATACCACTTCTCCTCCTGCAGTAGACAAATAATTCTGGCATAGTGACAATATGCTTCATTTCCAATTTTCTAGGTACTTCAAAGGAGGATTCACCTTTCTGTTGCAGCTGCTAACTTCTTGCTTCTACATGTTTCTCTATGTTTTACCCTTCACTTCAGAAAAGGGCTAACAATTATGTGCCTGATGTTTCTCTAACTTTGACCACCTTGAAATGTGATTTTGTGATTTTTGTTGAAATGTAGGACATGGATCCCTTGCAGGCTTTTACAAACATGAGAGTTCCCATGTGTCATTGACACTGATGAATTGCTAGATCACTACAGAAGAACTTGTAAATGGCAACAGATCTGGCTCCTCTGTAGCTAACTTCAGCTCCTGAGAGGGAGCGGGGGGGTGAGGGGGTGGGTATGATTCTTTTTATTATATTTATTTATATTTATATATTTATTATATATGATATATATGTATCAATTAAGCACTTAACAAGCTACAATAAAAAGCAACCTTCCAATGGAATTTTTAATGCAATGGAAACAAGTTACCTTTGAGGTGGTTATCATTTGGAATATTGACTAGAATGAAAATAAGGCAAATGACAACAAATATTCATCCAGATTGCCCATAACTTGCCAGGCATCTATGTTTCAAATCAAGTAAATATGTGTGGCTTCTCTTTGACAGCAACACAAAATGCCATGTGAAACACATTGAATGGCACAGCTAATGCAGAATGCAAGCAGAAGATACTGCAGCTTTTGTTTTGGAGTACCTGTTATGCAGTTCTCTTAGAATGTGCTTCTGTCAAAGAATGAAAGAAAAGAAGCCTCAGCAAACAAAATCCACAATTCCCAAACATTTCTCAACTCAGAGGATACTGCCACACTTGGACACAGCCTATTCACAGCAATTCTAAAATTCTGGTGTTGGCACAGATACTATATTTGTAGTACTCAGCTGACGTAAAGGATTAAATGGTGCATGAGGGTTGAGATGAAGGTGTTTAGTGGAATTGAGAGGCTTCAACTCTCTAAACAAGATGAAGTTATAAACAAAAAATTGCTGTGGCATTCAATAATATCAGCAATGTGCTGATTAGGCGCATAAGAAGCTTTCAACAGCTCCCTACTATTTTGAGAACTATGATGAACAGGACTTAGCTTTTGACATGCAAACATTAATTCACAAGCTTAAGATCTTGTCTATGTAATTCTGCATATGTCTGAGAAGATAAAAGCTGAAGTTAATATTAAAAACTCTGACCATTCACCACAGACTCATTTGAGTGACAGCTATGAGCGAGAATGCAAGTGGTCACCTTTCCATTACACTTCTCACACAAAGTCAGCCACAAATGTGCTCTCAGGCTATAGGGATGAGTGACACACTTTGCCCTCTCTCTGCTTCTTTGCCCTTGGGAGAAGTGGGGAGGGGTGCAGTGGAGAGAAGATGAGGTGTTGACTGTGTTTTCTGTCCATGGAGACACACAAAGCAAAACAGAGTATGTGTGAAGGCATGGACAGCACTGCTCTGAAGAGTGGTATGAGCTCTGCAGGCCACCTGTTCAGAAGAGAGAAATTGTCTCTTACTGAACTCTCCCACATTTGTACAACATCTGACACTATTCCTTTGTAACCTCACTCTACATATGTTTTCTCACCAGTGTACACAATGTTACAGGCACCATTCCTCCTCCCCCAAGCAAGAGGATCCTTTAATTTCAGTACAGCACATTGTCTTGTGTGATGTCCATATGCACAGCACTTCTAGAGATGTGTGGTTGTCTCCGCGGTACAGACAGAGAGAATATCATCTTTGTCATGGCCAATGCTCTCTCAACGCTGCACATTTGTTAAAGCTTACTTATTTTCTTGGTCATTCTCTCTATTCCCTACAGTGCTTGCAGAATGTATTCAACATGTCACAGAGCAAGCATACAGCTGGTGCTTCCCCAGGCATATTAGTAAATTTAATATCTTTCAACTTCTTAGATGTTTTCAGTGATGTTCTCAGTACCTTAAAAACTCTCATGACAATATGAAAAAAAAAACAACTTTCAGTGCTACACACACACGTGTGGACTTTCTCAGGTGCTGTACACAAGTTCAGTTAGATGCTCTCCATCCAGCCTTTGATCTTTAGTCAGAAGAAGAAGTCGGCTAAGGAAGGAGGATATGAACTTTCTTTCATGCTTGTTCTATTTCTTAGGTCCAATAAAAAGGACAGCACAAGGATGCCTGGGGAATTAAGTGCAAGATAATCAAAGAAATGACTGAGAGGAGTTTGCACCCTGCCAGCTATCCTGAGCTTTGCCCCTCACTGATGTGGCTAAGCTGTGGGGAAGGAGGGCTTCCATGATAACAGGGGTTAGTGTCTTTTCTGACACACACACCCCCCTCCCAACCCCGACCCCTTCTCTACCACCTCATGCTCATCTTTATTAGCTTTTTCACACTACACAGTACTCTCATCGATTACAAGGGCTAACACAAAGCAGCCTAATGATGGGTCAGTCTTAATGAGAAAAGCGGCTGCTCTTGAAGTGGTGTGGCTTCGTCTTGCACCCTGCTGAGTCCTGGCATGTAGAGCTTTGCCTCCTTTTATAGAGCAGAGCCATGGAAAATCAACAGTGAACAGCCTGGTGCCTCTGAACAGAAAGGGCCATGTGCATGGCTATTTAGTGCTGTAAAAGAGAGAGCATTTGCACAAATGGAAGTGAACATAAGGAGGCCTTCAGAGAAGAATGGGGCCTTGGCAAATTTATAGACTCCCCTGAAAGAAAGTGATTACAGATCATTATCCAATTGAGGCAGATTGATGGGTTAGGGTCAAAGTAATACTGCAGAGCTCACTGGAGGGACAATGCCTGCTTGTCAGTTCTGTCCAGAAAAAGAAAGAAAAGGGAAACTACCACACAGAGAGGAAAGATTTAAGCTTTTCCAGCCTCTATCTGAAAAATCGTTACTTATCTTGAACATGTGCTCTTTTAAAAAAAAAGAAAAAAAAAAACAAAGCTAAATTGCAGGAACAGTATCACCGAGTTAAAACTGGGCATCCACAATTACAAATAGTTGTGTAAATACCAAGCAAGCAGCATGCACACAAAGCCTTGCGACTGTTACTCCCGGAGATCACAAAGAGTATTGGCACTAGTAATGGATAAATCGCATCTTCATTTCATTATTAAAAAACAAAAACCAAAAAAACAAAAACAACAACAAAAAATGTCTTATAAAATGAATGTGTACATTTTTTTGATTTTGGTGAAAGAAGGACGGTTTTGTTAACAGCTATGGTTGAACAGATTTGAAACTCTGCAACATCTGGCCAGGCAAAACTCAGCAATACTAACACTGAATAAAAGGAGAATAAATGTTCTTCTATTGTTTCTTCTGAATTGATTTTTAGAGTGTTTAAAAGTGCTTTGCATTCATGCACTTTTCAAATAGCCATAGAAATGGAAACAGCATGGCCCAAAAAGCAGCTCACAGCATTTATTGTGCATTTGCCTCCCATTTTCCAATATGATTTCGGAATGCAAAGAATTTGAGCAAAGAGAGAAGACAATGCATTCATGAGAGACCTGATTTGGTTTTTAATTGTGTTTATTTATTAACTTCTCTGTTGTTTCCCATGTCTCAGAAGCAGAACACCACACACACTTTAATGGATGTGTCCCTGTGTCCCAGGAGATAGCAGAGTAGTACTGGCCCCATTTCAAACAAAGGCTCAGCGGGGAAGCTTGCCTTGGGGCCACTGACTTGAGAGTTTGCAAGGGTTCCCTCAAGTTCCATTACAAAACCTACACAGGCATGGAAGTTACAGCCCTGGCACTCACCGTGGTACTCACAGCACCTTGTGTGCTCTTGCAAAGGGCATGCAGACATAAAAGGACCCATTCCGAGTCCATTGAAAAAGAACACAGCAGTGTGCTGCTATGGACTTTGACTCAGGCAGGAAACAGTCCTGATAGAGCAACCTAAAAAATCTGTAGGAATACCAGGTCCAGGTATGAGTACCCAAACAGCCATCTGTTGCAGTGATAGAAATGACCTTTCGTGCATCCCTTAGATAAATTCTGGCTCATCCTTGCAAATAACTCCGCATACTCCAGGACTTGCTTGGTCTCACTTAATGATAACAAAGGAAATATAAACACCGCTGGCTCATACACATCTGCAATTTGGGAAAGTGTTAAAAGCATCAGGAGAGACTCACAGACTCTCACTTCAGTACCTCTCTTGTACAGCACATGTGTTTCTTTATGTTCATTTGGTAGCATCCCAGCTGCAGGATGGTCATGTTCCCTCCACAGTTTCAAAAAGAGGATCTTTAATACCTTCTCTGGAAGCAAAGTGATCACTCATCAAACTCCTGTTTCTTTCTTTTTACTGTGTAACCTAGACTCTAGGCACCAGCATTTTTTCTTTTCTCTTATGATTCTCAAAACAACTAAATTTTCTGTGTAACCAGCAACCCTTCTCCACTGCCCTGAAGATAATTCGTCATCTCATCTTTTAGCTACAAACCAGAAAGGATCACAAATTGTATTCATCCCAGAAAAAATTCCTAGAAAGAGCTATGGAGGGTCCGTGCAATGCCATTCCACACAAGGCATCTTCCCCCACCTGGGCAGCTGGTGAAACCAGGGACAGGTTACATGGTAGGCTGGATATGTTTGCTAGGCTGGAGTTTTAATTTACACCTATATTCCTTAAACTAAGCTTGACACTTTGAATCTTTTCCCATTTTCCTCATTCATCATTTTTGGTTGTGATGTAGGCTCCTCCATGCTATACATTCTTGAATCTTTTAGTGTATAATGGAGTTGTAACTGAGGCAGGATACAACATATGACAAAGCATACACTGTATTAAGATTTTTTTTCTTTCCTTCCAACTTTTCTCTGCTTTGGCCCAACAGTATTCTTTCTTGCTGTGCCTGGTTTAGGAAAAACTTGCAGTTACTCCTTTCCTGCAGTGCTGCTGGCATTTGTTTCCACTTGCTTCCTCCAGTTTGGCAGGAGACATGTATATGCGCAGGACTCCATATGTTTCCAGAGATAATCTGCTTTTTACTACCAGTAAGAATAACCTTGAGTACATATTGCACTGTCACAACATATTTTCTATATGAATCAGAAAGTAAAACCAGTGCATTGGAAAAGCAGACCATACTTTTAACAGGCAAATTCATAAGCCAGGCTTTTATGAATAGAGCAAACTGAGTGGTGGGGGCAGGGGATATCACAGGGAAACAGATGTGTGCTTATGAGCCAAGCTCCCTGTCCTACCGACATCAAGTTACATTGGAGCTGATCCACAGAGAAGTATCCCTGTAAATGGAGGCTAGGTGCTGGACTGTTCATACCATTTCAGTGAAATCAGTGTGAGCACACCAAGTGGAAATCAGCACAGAACAGGGTCAAGGGAGCAAAATGGCTGTTCCCTTCCACTCCAATCAAGAAAACTATCATCTATTCAGGTTAAAAAAAAAAAAAAAAAGAAGCCAAGACAGGAAAAAGCTCCAACAAACTCCAAACCACAAATCCTAGACTCAGTTGGGAATAAGGGAGGGAAAAGAACATTTCTCTTAAGGACACTTTCCGCTCTATTTATAGCTATAGTTTGTATGGCGTTTAACTCCTGACCCATAGGGTTCTTAGGTAAGTAAGAAGTGTACAGACGTGTATTCTAAGAGCTGTATTTCATCCATATGCGCAAAACAGTCACAGGAGAGCTGCAGAAAACTACACACTTGGGGTAGCAACCTTCGTAGTCCAGGAACAACCTTTGAATCACACTAAGTCTATCCTCTGGCAAATATTGAGCTTCAAAGACAATTCTGCTTGAGTAAAAACTCAGAGAAAAATCCTGAGGCATTCAGTCTTCATGGAAGTTTTGTCACTTTCTTCATAGGATCTAGGAGTTTAACATGAGCAAGCCTTGCTTTTAATTGCTTTCATTGCATAATGCTTATAATACTATAGTGGCAAAAATGATGAAATTTTCTCTCTGAGAGGAAAGCATCTTGACTGTGTGGGTGAATTAGGCTCACTAAAACAAGTTTCTACCTGCTCAGTCTTATCATAACAGTATATGGTGGTTTTTTGTGTTGATACAACATCTCCTCTATACAGAGCTGGCAGAGTACTGACAGCTATTTCAGATATATAATTTGTTTAAGAAAAAATGCCAAAATTGGACTGTATTATCCATTGCCAGTTTCTCAATTCCACCTACAAACAGCTTGAATTACAAAATAACTTTTATAGTTTAGTGCCTTTCTTCACAGTGAAGAACATCTTAGGGGGGATGGTTAAGTTAGGGGACTCTCAGGGATGTTGGCATAAAGAATATCTACAGTCATTGTGTACATGGGGATTCCTACACAATGCAAAGCTCCCTAAGGACCTACTGAAGCCTCGTCTTTACCAACAGAGCTATCTCTGCCTCTGATTTATCAACAGATGTATCCTAGTGTTGCATTGCATATAGGCAGCAATACTATTGCATCTGTATAGCCTAAGAACATAAGTAGCATCAGGTTTATATGATTTATATGTAAATTCTATTTAGAACAACATAAGCAAGTCCAATATTTTAGGAGATTCTGATCAAATTGAAGGTATTACCCTTCTATACTTTTATTTACGCATTAAGCCATGAGTAAAAAGATATTTAATTTTACCAGTGAAGGGATCATGAAGACCCTTTTCTATCTAAAAATGCCTTCACATTCTCTATTGTTTTTCTGTCCCTAAAGACATGTTTCGCCACTGAAATCATGACTTTACATACAATGAAAAGCTGAAGAACCTCTCTGCCCCAGGTCATTCCGTCTGATCAAACCCAGGTCCATAAGGGGGCTGAAAGTTGTTATCACATGCCTGCTCTTTACAGGCCTGAGTAAAGGACAAGGTTGGACAAACTATAGCAGGTAGACAGGCTGTAACAGCATGAGAAAAATACCAAGGAAGCAAATTCAGTGAAAGAGGACTAAACATGATGGATTAATTATATCCTGTAACCTTCCAAGTGGTCCTGCCTTACTGAGACTAAGGTACTTGAGTGATGATGATGTGGAAGCCTGTACTTTTGAGCATGTGAAAACTAGTCTAGAAGAAGAGTTATATATTTTCAAAGTCAGTTCAATAAGGCAAACCTTCAGTCCCGATTCCTTGGACCCACCGATTAAACTGCAGTCAAAAATGTTGCTCATTTGCCCCACAGAGGACATACTGTATATGTAGTTCCCCAAATGCATAAGGTCTAATCAAAACTGCTACATAACAAGAAGCCAGCCAAGAAACCCAGACAGTTTGGTTAATCAGACAAAGAGCAGCTTCATGTTCATTCCGTCTTAAATGAAGATCTGAGGAATGGTTATGGACTGGGGAAGGAAAGAGAGAGTACAAGAAGTACAGCAGGCCCAAAGAGAAGGGCACATGCAGACAGTCAATTAGGTAATGCATCCAAGCCTGATCTGAAGACCTATTGCAAACAGAGCAGCCATTCATGCACTATGACATGCAGGTCAATAGAAGCAATCATATGCTTGCCTGGTACTTATGGTTATGTTTGTGAAACATCACATGGCAACATATGATGAAACTCAACCCCGATCAAAAATTACAGTGACAAATTAAAAAGTCTTTGATTTTTTTCCCATAAAAAAAGAAAAAAACACGCATCATTATTTTTTAAATACAAAATACATCTTTTTTCCCCACTGAATTCTCACCATTCATTGAAGTGAATTTTAAGGAACTCACCATATCTCATGCTCCATTTCTGAGTTATTTCTCTTTCTGATTATCTGAAGAGCATTATTATTATTTATCTTCCAGGGAAATATATCAAGCTCCTCTGCAAAAACACAGAAGACACTATTCTTAAACACAAGAAAATTGCATTGTTTGTTTCAAGGCACACATTGATCAAAACAAATGTCAGAAAATAATTTTCCTTCCTATTGGGTGCTACTTCCTGTTTGGCCAGATGCAGTATGTTGTTTGCCTTTTCTGTTTCTGAAGCATCTGCTAGCAGTTACTGCCAGAAATGTGATAATGACCATGGTCGACCAGTAGCTTGAACTGGTGGATCCTGTGTTCTGAGCCTCGGACTACACAAATTGCAGATACTGGTTTTACTAACTCAAGCCACACATTCCAGCAAGCACAGTGGAAGAGTTTGGCTTCTGTTTTCCACAAGGACAGGACCAAGCCCATCTACAGCATACTGGAAAGCCACAAAATGGAAGCAATCCAGGCTAAAGATTTTCCAGTAAATAATCATGCTCTGAGCTCCTAGGAGGGCTTGTATCTTTTTATTAGAGAGCTGACTTAAGCTGTTTAGCTCACTAGCAAGTTTGGGCAAAAAGATGGCTCACAGGCCAAGCCCTAAGAGCTTGCAAACAATTCTGCAACCTTGAGCTTGTCTGGAAAGCTGCATTAAAAAAAAAAAAAAAAAAAAAAAAAAAAAGATAAGTTAGCACTCTCCTGGCAAGGTTTCGGAAGTATTTTTAATGTTGGCAGAGCAAGAAGTTGTTGAGTTGTACTGTTCTCTTAACGAGGTGAGTCTAATGTACAGACCTTCCATGTAGAAAGGGATTTCTTCCCTTTCTTTTGTCCTCTCCCTTCCTTCTGGCGTGTGGTATGTATCTGACATCAAGAAACAAAGCTAAGAAAATGAGAAGAAACAGCAGCATGAAGCATCAGTTTTAAGAAGCTTTTCTCTTATGTTTTTCCTAGTGATGCCTTGGAGGAAAAGCAGTCAAAACTCCAATGGACTCCAAGAACCATATTTTCTGCCAATAGATTATGGAGGCAAGAAGAGTAAACATTCTTGAACATGATGAGCATAAATGTGCTGGTTGCAAAAATGTCACAAAGCACTGTGTTAATAGGGGAAAAAGAGGGAAAGGATACAGTGCACCTAATTTGTTAAATCTGTGAAGACTTCACATTGGAAACAATTCCGTTATATTTGCCTGGTAATCTCTGAAGAATAAAAGGGCTAACACAGTAAATTTTAGGATTGCTTGTACAAAAAGTCTGACTTATAGAATATGATCAACTGTGCCTTTCATCTGGTCTGAAGGAGCCCTCAAAAGCTGTAAAAAAATTTGTGTGAGGCTCTTATCATCCTGGAATACATGTGACTAGAAATCCGCTAGAATTAAGCTGCCAGAGGCAGCAGTCCTGTTACATACTGTTGGCCTGTATGTCTGACACGTGACGTTTTTTTAAATCCTGTCAGGGATAATCTATCACATAACCATCTTTTGGATTATACTTTGAGACTGTGGCCTTTTAGCACAAATAAAAGTATGCTTCAAATTATGATGCTTTCTATTAGAAAGACGATCACTGTGTTTGTACAGAGGAAAATCTTACCAGATAACCAAATACAGAGTAAAGACCAATGCAAAGTATCAGGAGTAAACAGAAGCACAAACCAGCCCTAAGACTGAGACACAGTAGTGACTATTGTCTAAGAAAAATTTGTCTTCTCTGCTAGTGCTCAAGAAATGCAGGTTTGCATTTCCACCTATTCTGAAATCCATAGATCTGATGGAAGGGCAGCACCCTCGACTGTATATGCCACAAACTGATCTCCAGGAAATAGCAAGATGACATTTTTTTTTCTTCTGGATTCATAGAATACTCTAGAATTCTGTTATTTCCTCTTATATCAAATGAGAAGGCCTTTCAATGAGTTCCTTTTCAACACCTCCATCACTTTCTGCCCCAAATCAACTAATCTTCTTTGAGTTTTGTATAGTACCACATATAGGTGGAATTTGTCTTGCTTCAGTCTGAAGTACAAAGTCTTCTGGTTTTGAATTTTTCTGTAAGAAAAAAAATAGCAAGCAATGAACATATGGTAGGTAGACATCTGGGCTTGGCATGCAAGAAACTGTTCACTAGGAATGTTGCCTCATATTAACGGATTAGGAAAATATATTGAATAGTGTATCATTCAATCTTTCTTGGAATTGAAGAGAGTTGCTCTGGAAGAACCAGATGAATAGATGTCATTAAACCTACTACAAGGATAGCTGTCAGCACTAGCAAAAAGATGTGGACTGTGGAAAGGGATGAGCTTAGACACAACACAGGATGAACAAATAATTAACAAAATAGTTCAAAGGCTAGCAACTTTCAGATTAGACCATTATGACAATGATGAGCAATTCACATGTTCTATAGTGAATTAATAATATTCATAGTAAAATTAGTGGTTTTCAGTAGTATGAAAGCATTATGTGGGACAAGCAGGAGTGGAACACATGAGGATTCCACTGAACCTATTCTGGAACGCCAGTTGTTCAACCTAGTCATGAATGATTTGGAGGACAGGGTCAACAATGAGGTGACTAAGTTTGGTGTTGATACAACATGATCTGTTGTTATCAAACTGACTGTGAACAGCTGCAGAAGCATATCATGGTATTGAGTAACTGGGGAAAAATATGTCAGATGGAATACCTTGGTGATAAGGCCAAAATAATGCATATGGGAAAAACATATGTCACTATATAACTGTGCCATGTCCAATACTGCATTTGATTCTGGATACCTGACATCTCAGAAGGGATGTAGAAAAGTTGGAATGGTAGCAAGCAGAGCAGTGGAGATGATCAGAAGTATGAAATTGCTTCCGTATGTGGAAGGACTAAATAATGGGAGTCGCTTTCCCTGTGAAAGAATCAACTAAAATGCTAGAATGTGGTTGAAGTTCATAAAATCATGAAGGTCATGAAGAAAAATAATATAGATTATTTTCCTTTTATGTTAAGTTATAGGTATATCATGTGTGTGCATGTGATTTTCCATGATCCAAAAAGTACAGACCAAAACTGAAAGCAACAGGAAACAGGTTTAGATCAAATGAAAGAAAGTGCTTGTTCTCAAGAGACATGGTTTATCAATAGGATGTCAAAAGTATAAATGAGTTCAAAACATCCTTTGACATGCTCGTGAAAGAAAGATCCATTGGGACATCTTGAACACAAAGACAGAAATAAAACACCCAGCTCAGGCAGGGCAGATTTTCAGGCCTGGAAGGCTACACCAGAAGCTTTGTGCTCATTACGTTGTCACCCTCACTCCACAGGCTCCTCTTACTAACCACAGCCAGAGACACTTGTGCTTATATTGCACCAGAGAGAAAAGTCTGGGCTGCATTAATATGCCTCTGAGGAACTTATAAAAATTCTAAGACAGTGAAACTAAAAAGCTAGGTTGTTTTGTTTTTTTTTAGGAGATCAAATCAGGATTTCTTATTGTAATGACAATTTTGTTTATCCACTGCTTTCAATAATTATCTTTGTAGTTTAATCCCCTGCTTTAGTAGACCCTCCCAAGCACTTCAGGTCCTTGAATGCAAAACAAGTTATATGCAAGTAAGCCAGAAGTGGACATGCTTGGTTGCCTGGTTGTTTAATTAGAAACTGAAGCAAAAGGCATCCTGCCGCAGGGAGACAACCAGGCTGCAGACTGTGATACTGCCATAGCCTTGCTCTGTCTCTCTTTAGCCTTAAGCGAATCTGATCTTGGGCATCCTGACCCTGACTAATTGCATACTGTTTCCTGTGACGCTGAGAAGCTCCTTCCACCCATTGCTGGACTATTAAGCTTCTCTGCTCTGTCGGCTAATTAAGCAGCAGAATGACGAACTTTTTTGTTGCTGCTGTTTTGGTTTTTTCTTGGGGGGGGGGGAGAGGGTTCTGTTTTGTACCCTCCTTTCCTCCTCGTTTCCAGCCCCCGATATACAGAGGTCAGCTGGATGCTTGCTTTGTCACTTTGTCACACTGTTGAGAGGTAGAGATGTCATATCACCTTTCAGAAGACAAGGAAGGTGATAAATGCACTAGCTTGAGAGGATAATAATGAAAATCTCTAGTGACTAGACAGCAAAGAGAATCTCACTTTAAAAGTCCCTGTAAAGGAAAGATAACTTCATCAGCTATACAAATGTCAAGTCTAAAGTACACTGCTTTAACGCAGCAACATATTTTTCTGTCAGGAAGAAAAGTATATAGAGAATTATTTGCAAATAACTATGTAAGCAAGTTTAAATGTCATGCATAAAATAAGTGAGATATCAGTCTCTTCTAGATGTTATCTTGATATTTAGATTTACAAAAATATAATGTGGCCTAGATTAGAGGACTTGTTTTTCAGATACTTTTTTTTTTTTCCAATTGAATAGGAATTGTGCAGGAAAATGACATGTTTTTTTGTTGTGTTTTTTTTTTTTTAATATCCTAATGAAAATAGTGACTAAAATAAATCATCAAAGTTTTACCAGCCATAAAAGCATCACTGAGCCATTATATTAGTTTATTAGGTAAAATTAAATAGAGACTTTAAATTAATTATAACCAGCTTGCAAAATAACAAATATATTGCGTATGCAAAAAGTAGCTCCATCTGATGTGCACCAGCCACCATATGTAAAATGCCTATTATTTATCCTGTCCCTTTGAAAATCATTTCATTGGAATGTACCAGTTAAACAAAAACACATGACCCTTCTTCTTGTGACATGAACAAAATCACTGAAAAGAAGTCTCTTTTTTTTTTTTTATTTTTCCCCTCCCTTCTACTCATGTGAACTTTCTGGGAAAAAAGCAGCTTCAAGGATTTTTATCAGCATCTGTATAATGGCAAGTGCATCACATGCATCCTGAACCATTAGCTGCCTACATTTGAAAGAATTTGGTCAACGTTTAGGAATTCACTTAATGAAGGGCTGGCCTATTAAAGCTCTGGTAGCTTTGGAAGTTGATTGAGCTTTTCTTTTCAACTTCCTGCATCATTGTAAATGATGCTATGCAGTGCCCTCATGTGATATAGTCTAGACAACAAGCTTGCATTGTAACACTTAAAAAATTCAAGTACCAGGTAATATATTTCTGCAGTACAAAGCTCTTTAGAAATCTCAGTGTGAAATCACAGATTCAAAAAACAACAGCTCCAAAAAAAAACTATTTATATTCTGGAAAGATAAAGGAACAACACTTCAATCGTACATCCACAATACTTGAATAAACAAGTAGAAAACCCAAGAGTCAACAGACAACATTTCTTCTCTCAGACCACTCAAAGTAATAGAGACCAGAATTAGGCCCCCTAATTTTTTAATTTTTGGCTGAAACATGAAATCACAGCTACATTGCTGCGTTTATGTGATGAGCAAGACATGTTTTCTCAGAATTGCAGAGAAAAATGTTTCCTTTATATGATCTATTTTCTCTTCATGGCTTGGGTAAGTGTAAACGCTACAAAACAGTGTCAGATGGGTGGCACTGGAGACTGGCATCATTAACCAAAAGAAGTTTAATCTCATTTGGGGATTTGCAAGCAGAATGCCTGTGAATGAGAATAGGACTGGGCTCCATTTCCATGGGATAAGTCAAGCATAGGGAACAACATGTAACAATTATTCCCCTTCCAAGGCTTGGAAAGAGAGTTGTGTCACATGAGCTTGGCACAGGGTCCCTCTACAAGACATTTCATAAATAGGTTTCAAAATTAAATTTATGAAATTAAATTTAATTTTAGAACAAATCTACAGACAGAGCGCATTCCAACTCATTTTTCTTCAGGCTTCAAGGACTAAGGGTTTGGGGATTTTTTTTTTTGTTTTCTGTTTCCCAAACTGATTACCTACTTAACCCCTCAAATAATTACCCCTGTTGACTTTGATCTGTAGTTACTGTGGAATAACACCTTCTCCTAGGGAGGCAGAATGCCAGCTTCCTTCAAATGAAAGGCCTGGGCTTATGAAGTCATTTTATGATGATCTCACCAATTATCTTCTTGTCTGTGATCTTCCCTTTTGAGTAAGGTTGTTGGGAAAGCTGAGTAAGGTAACTGTAGTCTCAGGACAAATTTATCCTTGTCTATTGTAACTTGCCTTAAAGACTGGATGCAGCACAATTACTCCCTGTAGGGAAGAACTCAACATAATGACACACAGGAGACTGTGCAGACATAGATGTTTAAACACAGGCAAACAACACCTTTTATACCAACAATCAGGAGATTTTTCTTTCAGTTTGTATGTGAATTTTGTGTGGTCTTAAAGTCATTCTGCTTTTGACTTCTTCTGCTCCTTTTATTCAAAAGAAGTCAATGAAGTAACTATTGGCAGCTGTCCCAGCATCACCAGAAGGAAGGCTTCTCCAATATGGATTTCATTCAGGGTACACAAGGACAATGACAACAGAAATAAGGATGTATATCATGTTCATAGTACTGTGCCTGTATTACCAGAGTCTGGCTGACAGTGAAATGCAGAAGTTTCTTCTCATTGAATCCATTTTTCATGACTTCTGCCCTCACCAGATGTAAGCAAACACCCAGACAACGGAAAAATCAGTGGCTAAAAATAGTGCAAGTTGTAATAATGGCTGGAATCAGACACTGGAGGGAGACACAGCTGCGCACACTAATCAAGACACTTTCTTGTCCCTTCTTGCACAAGTATTGAGTGTATGCACTAAAGCCCCACTTGACCTACCTCCATTCCTCATTCATCACATCAGCAAGGAAGGAAAGAGAAAAAGAATGCCTGGGCCAGTTAATGAACCATAAAGCCCTACACTTTGTTGCTGGTGGAGGAGAAGCGCGCAATTCCCAAATAAAGCCTGCAGAAATTCAGCAGCAATGGTGTGGAACTGTTTTTCGAATCAAGCCCTGAGAACCCATCATGATTTGCATTCATGTAAACACCTACATTTTTTTGTTAACTGAACTGATTTAACTGCTAATTAAAACTAGTCAGTAAGCACAACGCAAAATTAATTAAACCATTTAGCTGGTAGATGCAAATGAGGCAAAGTTATGGCTTGGACACAACCAAAATAAGTACAAGTACTACTCATCATCTGGCAAAATAGTTCCTGAGGTAAATACTTTCCCCAGAGATGATGTAAAGCAATAAAAAAAAATAAAATATAAAAAGCAAAACATACTGCTGACTACATATGATCTTTTATTGATAAAATGTGCTGGAATCCAGGTTCTCCTCTTTGAAACAGTGACAAACTGGGCTCAGTGGATTTTAAAAATGTTCTCCCATACAAGAAATCTTTCAAAGTAATTTCTGGATCCCAACTTGCTCTTCTCAAGCATGCGAAGTTACTACTGTCTGTCACTGGCAAGAATTTTACCTCAATCTGGACTTTGTATTTTTGATGACTATTTTTATAGCTTTACATTTTCTCAGGGGGAAAGTATCTGCTTGGCAAACTATATTGTCTGATGTTAAGTGGAACTAGTGTTTTCTGAGAGCAAGGCCAGAAATGTGTGTGGCTCTGTGGTATCGCTGCGCTCTACCTCCTCTTTCCACAGGACCCATGTGCCTCACAACCTCTAACTGTACTTATTCTACTAAGACCCCCTAGGACAGGGACACACAGAGTTATTCACATTGTATAAAATGTGAACAAAAATGGGTTAAATAAGCACTAGATGAAAGAAAGCAAAAAAAAACCACCAAAAAAAACCACAACCCGACCCCTCCCCCCCACCCCCCACAAAAAAAAACACCAAAACCTCTAAGATCCCCATAGGTGTAGTTCAGCAGCAGCCGGACGCAGGGACAAGTCCAGTCTTCGTGAAACACCTAGGCTCCTTGTGTGGTGTGTGGTAGTACTCAGGAAAGTTTCCTTAGGCAAGTTCAGATATCTAACAGGTATTTTACCACGGCGTAATTCAGAGCTGTGAGATGCCTACAACTAGACAGTGTAAACTGTCCTTCCACCTTTTCCCTTATTTCAGGTTTTGCAGAACGGCACTGAAAACAAGAGCACATGGAAGGAAAGATGCCTGCACTCAAGAGACTCAGCCTAGCAAGAAGAGCTGAGGGCAGAGTTAGAATTTAAATCTCTCCCTCCCTGGCTTTCTGTAGCAGTGTCCCACCTCTTCTGGCTCCCGAGCTCACAGCTCATGCCTCACTCAGAAACAGAACAGGGTTCAAGCTTTAATTTTTATGACACACAGTTGTCATCACAGAGGCTTTACACATTTCTGCAATTGTCAAAACACTCATCCAGAATGCAAGAGACCTTGCTTCGTTTTCCCCCACTGCCTGAGGGAATGCAAGCTTGCACACCCTGCTTCTGGGTGTCTAAGCCAGTGGCCCAATGGCAATGCTGGCAGGCACATGAGAGCACATGTTGCTCCACAGAAACGTGCTCAAAGACCCTTGGACAGAAGACAACATCGCAGAGCACTGGCTGGGGAAGGATTGGCTGCTCACAGGACTGCATCCTGTACCTGTTTCACAGACATCTACCAGGCTGATCTCCAGGGGAACTTCCTGGATGTGTAATTCCTGACTTCCTGGTGGGGTTGGGAACGGGTTTACCAGGAAGGCTGAGGCATTTCTAGCAATGAACAAAGTGTGACCTGTCAGCACTGGAGATGAGATAGCGTAAAGCACCCATGTTTAGATACTGTATAAGCAGAAAGCTTGGACTTTGGCTAGGTCTAAAGCAACATGCCTGAGGCACCCAGTGAAGTAGGCAACAGCCCCCAGACCTTTTTCCTTACTCATAATCCCCAAAATGCTCTGCTGCCTTCCTGATCTCTCCTGAACAGCAAGACCCAGCCAAGTGCAGGAGGGGCTGCCTATGCTACTGGGATGCAGGGCTGCACATGCTCCCCACAGCAGCTGGGAAGTGACTCTGGCTGGGTCCTCCATGGACCAGCCTGGCAGCCAGGAATCCTGACTGTCGGCTTTCAAGTGCCATGCAGAGCATCATCCGTTTTGTCAGAACAATGCTTCATTTTTCTATCTGTGCTAATAAATTGTTTGAATCTAGTTGGAAAACCTAAAAACAACAGCTTGCTTATTTTAACAAAGTAAAGAAGTCTTCCAGCCCTACTTCCAACCCTTGCTGGTTGGTTTACATTTAATAATAGACTTCTGTTTGAGAGCCTACCATATCTTTTCTCATTACCATTGCTGTTATGGCAATCTAAAAAGTCTTTGTTTCTCTAATATTTTTCTCAGGCACCTTTAGATGCATTTCTGCCTTTAGGTGCTTCCTTCTAACACAGAAAACACATGGTGGGTACTTCTCTTAACGGTAACAATACCCCAACTCCTCAAGTATTACAGTTAGTGAGATGCTTATCATGCTTTCTCTCCCACTTTCAGGTAGATCATCATGAGCTGTGGGAGAAAATATGCTGTAAGTGTGCATAGCTCCTGCTAGAATAGCATCTCTCACACATGGCACCTGTTATGGTTGTTGTGCACTAGGCTTGCTGACTGTTAGCTTTGAGGCAAACCTAATGTAGTTACACTGTCAAAGGTATGGTACTTATCTGCATACCACAAAGACGGAGCTAATGCAGGCTAAAATAATTTCTTTTTTCTCTTTGTAAGTACCATTACTAATATATTTAACATAGTTAAAAATGCGCTATATCTAGGACTCTTTTTAAATGTGTGTGCATAAATTAACTTGGATACCGTTAAATATAATTTCAAGCAGCAGAAACAAAACAGCATTTTGCAAAAAAGCATTTAAGCAGAAATAAATGCATTACAGTTAAAGTTTCATGAACACTGATAAGATTGCTGAGTAAAACAGCTTAGTAAAAACAAAACAGAAACAAAAGACTATATACCTCTCTTCAGGCAGTGGGAAGCAGCTTCAGCTCCAAAATTCCCACTTGCAGGGAATATTTGACTGACCAAGAACTGTCCCTTTTGAATGGAGAGGAACACAAGGCAGGCTTTACTGAGCAGACCTTTGAGCTATAGAGGCAAAAGGAGTTGGGCTAAGGGTCCTGAGGTACAGCTGGTACTTCAGCTGTGTCACAATGCACTGCTTTCCAGTTACTTGGAGAACAAGTGCTGAAGAAAGCAGCTCAAATATGAAAAACAGCTCTCGGCTTGGACTGCTTCCTCCTGGCCCTGCTGCAACAGCAAAGCACGTAGCTGTGTGAGGCAGCAGGCTGCTGCAGCCAGCACAGTAGCTGCGTATTTAGCCTGTTTTCCCAGTCCCTGGAAACCCAGAATTTCTGCCACCAGCGAAGGCAGAGTCAGGATGCATGGGATTTCCAGGACACCAAGACAAACATCTGGGTAGCAATTGTAATTTTCTTCACTCTTCCCAACCTATCACACATCCCATAGGATGATATAGAAGCAGCAAGGCTGACTCAGTAGGCTTGTCCACCCTGGCTCTGCTACTTTTCCTGTCCCATCCCTCATCAGTTGCCTCCTGCTCCTGCTCAGTTCTGCCTACGCAGGTGAGCTGGATCTCGGAAGCTGAAGATATTAACTCTAGCTAGGTACCTTGATAGTTTGGTTGTTCTAGAGTTCAAGTTGGCCCAACAGGGTTGCACATCACTGTACTGTGCTGTGCTGTGTAGGTGTATGCGCTGAATTAGCTATCTCATTGTCTGCACAGCACAGGCTTGTGACAGCCTGAGAAACTGCCCTTCTACTAATCCAGAAAATTTATTATTTAGTTCAAAGGTCCTTTGGAGTAAGGATTGTCTTTTGTCATATACCTGCATGGTGCCCTGTTGAATATAGACCAGCTTTTGATCAGTGCCGCAAGGTAGTTCTGTAACCCAAATGATTACTCGTAATAAAATAAATATAATGGCTCACATCAAATGTCTAATTCAAGGGATCCTGGGGACGTTCCTAGAATGTGTTTTCATCATACTAAAAATGTAGGATCTGGGTATAATTCTATTCCCTTTTACAGTATTTTAGATAACCGAGAGGCTATTTTCAACTCGTTTCATCCACTTATAACGTTATGAGTATTGCACAGGGAAAAAATAGGGACTAGAAACCATACATGTGATTATAAGAATCTATGTTCTATTACAAACAGCCCTATCTCCCTCCCTCTTCCTGTGCCAGAACAGTACAACTTGGATTACAAAATCAAGCATTCAAAAATTAGGAAGTTCAGATTTTCTCTGCAGATCTAATTCAGCCACACTGTTTGTATGTGTTACAACAGCATGTGAGTAATTAAAGACTATTATTGTCAAGTGAATTTCACCTTTTCCAGAGCAGACTGGATGGTGCGTGTTTAATGAGTGACTTTGCAATACTCTTTCTCCTTATTACTCAGTGTGTGGTCCCAATTGTACAGTTGGCACCCTATCTAGATCTTAAAATACTTTTTCACAATCTTTCTTGTGCCTTCATCACTGTTGTACCCCAATGCTTTATGGGTATTAATAATATCCTCATGAGATGATAGCAATTTATTGTCTCTGTTTTACAAATGAAGAAGTGGGACACAGAAAGACTGAGGTCTAAAGTGCAACTTCATTTTGGATGCCCAACTTGAGATGCCACTGGGTTTTATAGATCTTTTAAAGTGCAGAGTACTACCGTTTACATCTCTAAGCATGACATATTTCTTCTGAACTTATTCTAACCTCTCATCTTGGGTAGACAAAAGAAGCAAGATACCACAATCAGAAATCATCGCTGAAAACAAGTTGCCTGAGAACCTGATGGTAAGGACATAAAAAGAATCCTACTGATCTGGGCAATGTTTAAATGCTTTTACTATTAATCTCTTTTACACGCAATCCTCTGCTCTATGCACCTGCATCTTTCAGATCTCTCAGACAATCAAGAAAGGGTCACCCAGACAACTGTCTCCTTCATTACACAACCTTGATTCAGTCGCAGAACAGGCCCATCCCATGCACTGAGTAGCCTAAATAATAAGGAGCCCTCCAGCCCCACCTATAATTATGAGGTGAGCTTCCAAATATAATATCAAACAAAGATGCTTAAGGAATGTTCACTGCAGCATAGAAAACAAGCTCAAGTTAAAGTACTGACAGATTTACTTGCTCCTGCACAAAAAACAAACAATGTTCCCTAAATTTAGTGCAAGATATTATCAAAAAGAAAGATTGCTACGGAGCACATAAAACATCACTGTGTGAGGTTTTCTTGATGGCCACGTTCCATGGAGAACAGAAGACCTGCATTGGAGACAGCAGATGCAGAATGTCACTAGTTTTCTCATTGTATGTGTCAATAAAGGCATTTACGCCAAAATCAGTTAGCATGTAATTCATGGCAAAGCCACGACGTGTCTTTCTGCTATACTATGTTTCTACGTTTGCTATTTCTTAAACAGCAGAACATCTCATCTGATACCTGTCACAGAGCCCTCATGCTGCCAGGGGTGCCTGGAGCCACAGCTGGGGGCAAGAAGGATACCCAGGAGGGTGCTAAATGCACCTGGACTGTGCCATCTGATGCCAACACTGCCACCCAGGTCTGTGGTGGAAGACTGTCTTCACTATCAGTGCTAAACTACACTAGCAAATTTAATTACCTGTAGATTGGGTGGGAGTGTGTGTGGGAGTTGCTATCTTGTAGAATAAGTCATCACCTCCCTTCCCTTTTTCCATTATGCAATAGAAGACACCAAGTCTGCCTACTGACAACAATAGGACCAAGATTTCCTCAGCCTACTATGGGGGGTCTAGCCCTGAAAATGAAGCAATATTTTGATAGTATTTTGAATAGAGTTCTTCCAGCTGAAAACCTGAAATTTTGATCAAATGTTCTATATGCATTGTCTCAATGGAAAACATGAAACTGATGTAGGATCAGACCTGTCTCTAAGAGCCACAATGGTTTTCTTCTTCTGCCTGCTCAACAACATAGTTTTGTTTAGTCTGATACCATCAGGCACTTTGAAAAGAAGCTAACCTCCTACTTGAGGCAATGAAAGGGAAGTAATGCAAAAGTGCACTAGGAATGATGAAGTTCTGCGAAAGAAAAAAATAGCACCCACAATATTCTTATTTTTAAATACTTTAAATAATTAATTAGTTGCAATAGTTAATATTGAGCACTGAAGCACTATTTCAGAAAGAACTGAAGTCAGTATCTCTGCTTTCTCATAAGGAGACTCAGTAATTCTAAAAAATCAGGATCCCTCCAAGATATGCTGTCATACATGTTTCTCATTTCTGGATAAGTCTGAACAGCTAATCGTTAAAAAAAGGTTGCTAGCTTGCACGATAACAAGGAAACTCGTGTTCAATCTTTTTAGTATTATTCTAGGACCATTAATTTCTAGTCTGCATTCAAAATTTCTCTTTATGAAGCAAGAGTTTATTATACAAACACTGAAATTCATGAAACAGTTCCTCAAGGTTATTTCCACTATACTCCTAACCACTAAAATCCCAGCTCTGCCCCTTACCTTTTATACACCCTACAATCAACATGCGTGTCTAACTTTATAAAGGAATAGAGTTTTATACCCATCTTCAGCATATATTTCTCTCTCTTTTTCCATATCTTCACTCAGGTTTATCAACTTTTTCAGCTAAGCAGATGGTACATATGGACCATCCACTGTAAATTTTCCCAGCTACCTACTTACATGGCAGCTGGCTATCCAGTCTCTGCTTCTCAGCTGCTGGGTCAGCCATAGAATCATAGAATTGCTTAAGTTGGAAAAGACCTTTAAGATCATTGAGTCCAACCATTAACCTAGCACTGCCAGGTCCACCACTAAACCATGTCCCTGAGCACATCTGCATGTCTTTTAAATACCTCCAGGGATGGTGATTCCATCACTTCCCTAAGCAACTGTTCCAACGATTGACAACTCTTTTGATGAAGAATTTTTCCGAATACCCATTTTAAACCTCCCCTGGCACAACTTAGGAAAAGGACACAGCTTTTTGTGGGTAGAGGAGATGACAGGGTTTTTCTTCACTACCTAGCCTCAGTTTTCATGAGGCATCAGCTCCCCTCAGCAATTTGGCTGATGTTCTGAATCCTAGGTTCAAAGGTTTCTAGAAGAGGAGTAACTGATGGACACAGAAGATCTGCAGCCCCTCCAGGACTCAAGCCACTACATAATCTGCCAGAAAAACTATTTGTTGATTAAAAGTTTTATGGTTAAAAACCCATGCATATCTGAAACTTGGGGAAATATGTGTCAAAACCCACAGAAGAGAAAGTATACAGAAACAACATGTGCAATTGCTTAGGTATATACCAAAAGGAGAGAATTTTGTATAACATTTAGGGCATAACATATTGTTATTAAAAAAAAAAAAATTCCTTTTCATTTCCATCACACTAAAAATTTGCCATCTGTTATATGGAAGTTTGTTTTTCCCTTTCATTCTAATTAACTTTCTATTGAATTAATTACTCCAGGTGAGCTGAAAGCAGCTGTTCTATCTCACCTGGTGTGGCTGACTGTACCCACGCCCAGCCTTGCCATTCACCATTCAGATGCAAATTGTCCCGCTCACCACACGAGATCACTGGCACTCACCCAAAAAGCCTGCTAGCGACAAAAACAATAACATGGCAGGCAGCTGCTGCTGCACAGAAGGGAAAAAAGTTTTAGAAAAAAGGACATATATTCCCTGCTTGTCCATTTAAAAATGTGTATTCTACTGAATAAAGCAGGTGAGAAAATACTAGAGATAAACACTGAGTGAATTCTAAATAACTTACATATGGCACCTACAGGTCACTGACCGTTTTTCTACATGAGAATGAATATTTTGGCTAACTCAAACCATTTTGTATGTGTGCATATGTCTGTAGAAGTGTACACAAACATGCACAACCAGTAAATGGAACCTGTGAAGAAATTAGAATAAAGCAGTTAGCTGAATTGGATTAAGAAGGAATTCTGTTAATTGCAATAACATTGTAATCAAACATATAAAAAAAAGTAGGAGTCCTCATCTGAAGATCATCCATCTGGAGATAATTAATTAATTCCATGCACATTTATAAAATAAGGGCACAAAAGACATAAATGAAAGCTTCTTAAAATAAGATTGCATACACTTTTTTTCCACCTATGAGAGAGCAAAAATAACCTGTTGTTACATTTTCACTATTTAACTGTTTATTAAGTGTTCCAAAGGTGACCAAAACAGAATAGAACAGAATAGAATAACATTATAGCAGAAGCCAGACCCTTATGGACTGATGATTGCTATACCATGTGTCATAATACATGTTTTAAGAGCATACTGAGGAACTGGGATGACTTGTCACAGCAAAGATGGCCTCCACCCTGCAATGGTGGATACATATGGCCTATATTATCCTTGAGACAGCATATGCCGTTCTTTTTTCTGCAATATCTACCAAGTCAGTACCTGTTCATGTGTTTTTCCTTTTTGTTGCTTTGATGTATTTTTCCCTTTCCTCTTCAAAACCTGCTCAAAGCTCATCCTGCTGAGAGACAGATGCAGGGATGAGTTCCCTATTATCTAAAGTACTGAACTGTTCATAGCCAACAACAGAAGCAACAAAATAGGATCACGCAGAACAGGCATACATGTCATCACTGTTAGTAAAGTAATTACAGATTTGGCACTAGTGCAGGCTTTCTGCTTGCCAAAGCTCTGGATGGAAGTTTAAGAAGCAAATGATTATCCCTATTCAGGGCAAAGCTGGTCAATCAATCCTGTATCAATTCCCCTGGTGCAGCAGCGTGAGACTGTGGTTGACTTATGAGGGAGCACATAGGATGTCTTCACTCAGCTGAAACTCACTTCTGAGGGTATCTATCCTGAAACTGCATGATCCTTGAAAGCAAAGAGCTCCAGTGACTCAGTAGAAACAGTAATTCCATAACAAGATTCTTTTCTGGTCTCAATGTAACACTGCAAAAAATGCAAAACTGCAGTCAGGAGAAACCCTAATTCAAACACTCCACTTAACAGTATTAGGATTGCCAACCACACTTCTGGCTAACTTTTATGCTTTTCCAAGTACTGGTGTGGAGCTCAGGTTTTGCTACTCATTGTCTCAGTAACTATTTCCTTTAGCTTGTACTTTGACATTGATGTTAGAATAACAGCTGGCCTGAATTTGTCTTTGGGAAAAGAATTATATATTGATCCCATTGCATTTCAGAACATCAGTAAATTCACACATAGTAATAAGCTGTAGGTTTTATTGTTACTATGATTTGTCTTATTGTAGGACTGGAGAGAGTCACAGTCCAGCAGTCAGTCATACTCAGTAGTCTTTGAACAAGAAAATATGATCTTACATGCAAAAACTTACAATCCTTCTAATTTTCTTCATGTGGCACAAATACCAAAGTGTATTTTGAAAGTTCTTGTCCTGTCTCCAACTGAGACTTTTTAAAATTTTTGAAACTTTTAGCATGTCTCATGAAGTTCTAATTTTGTCACAACTAAAATGAAGTTATACGCTGAAATAATCAATAACTAGAAACGTGAATAATGAAGACTAGATCTATAACAGAAAATACAGAGAAGAGGTCTCAGAGCTAGTGAAGAACTGTAGACAGCTTGGTCATAGAATAGCACCATTGCAATAGACTGTAGATGGGACTCAGTATCTCCACGTTACACTGCAATACACAGTGTGGACATAACAGCTCAGGGCACATTTAAACCTGATGCCCTTGCACCACATCATTTCACATCACAGACATGCCAACAAAGTCACTGTGGGGCAAGTTGGCACAGCGCTGAATAGAAAGACACTTTTACATGGCTGAGAAGCCCTCAGCAGCAGTGCAAGGGAAAAGCATGTCATAAGGGATGATGAACCCCATCATGAGCACAATCAAACCACATATCAAAGCTCATGAAAACTCTTGCATCTCTTATATTTGTCCTTTATTGCCCAAGCCTACCTATATCAGTTATTTGTTACTTCATTTATTTTAAGAAGATTCATCCTCTGAATCAGTTGCTAGACTAAAGGTGATGAAGCAACTCCTCAGGTGAAGAATAGGGTAAGTAGGATTGCAGATCGAGTTGAAGTGAGCTACCAGGAGCTGCAGTGTCTAGGTCGCTTGGGCATCCAGCTTCATGCCCAGCTGGGCATCACCATAAAAGGAATGGTAACTGGTGGAAATCTATGTCATCTCTTTCTTGCTCATGAAGCACATCAGGAAATTTCTCTCAGGCACGACTCGTGATCCCAGCCACAGAAATATCAACTCCTGGGTTGAGAAAGTAGGCAACTCTGGATTAAATCTTTATTTTGGATAGGAACTAACACATGAAAAGTAAACTTATCATATTTTAAAACTACTTACATTTACAGATTTTATTTACATGCTATTAAGCATGCTATTAACTTGCAATAAGGAAAGTATGAATATAATTACATTTTTATTACAGAAATGTGTCGAAGGACAGCTAGAGCATTCATCACATCAAAAATTAGATGTGATATTTATTTCTATGTACATGTTTTGTATGACTATAGAAATTAGTATACATATCTATATACATGCATTATATATGTTTAAATATCTTAATAAATACATATCTCTATCTCTATAGACAGTCTCTGTATTTATTTACGTATATATCTGACCTATCTGATTTTTGCTCCATCTTTCTAGGTCTTAACATGAAACAAAGTACTAGGATGTGCCAAAGTTAAGGATAAATATAGTTTTCATATCATCATCAATAATCAAAAAAATATTTGGTGTGAATGTAATAATAAAGCCTTCAGTGACTTTGAAAGACAAGATTTTTCCAGCTGTTTATTAAAATTAATTAATTGATGAAATTTTCATTTGCCTCAAATAGGCTTAACTCTGTCAACTTCAACAGAAATAAGGAGGTCCACAGTCACGAAGCCCTTCTTCCTGGAAGAGTATTGCGTACTCTAAATACCAATACCAGAATGCATTCAGCAGCAAAGCAGTACCAATAAGGCACAGATGCAGGAGCAGCTGATTGGAAGCTCTTCAGCTGGATCCAGTGAAGACTTTCACATGAACCACGTGAGCTACTGGATCAGACCCACATACTCCTGATTTCAGTGAAAATTTTAAGCCTGATTTGAATCCTGAAAGCTCTGTCCTAGGCAAGGGACCCTTATTCCTTGATCCAGCTAGTATCCACTACTCACATGACCAAAAATTACTCATCTGAGCAATCCCTTGGCTACTGTCTATTACTAGATGCAATTTAACAAAGTGCAGGGTTCTTTGGTAAGGTTCATATTGCTCATAAATTATATCACAGTGAAAAATTTAATGCACACATGCTGCAAGGATAACTGAAGTGTGAAGATTTCCTTTTTTGAAGAGGAAAATGGAGAAACTATAAAGATACATTGTTTTAAAATCTTCACTTCCAAAAGTTTGTTTTAATTTTAGCTACTATCTCTAGCTAGAAAGCAGAGAGGAAAGAGGACCAGGGCCATGATGAGTACAGCTGCAGCTCTAAATGAGCATTATTTATTTTCAGTTACTAAAAAATATATATATAGCAAATATAAGCAAAAAAAAAGCTTACAGTCCTCTTCATTCACATAGAGGGCTCTCAATGAAATATGTTTACATATTATTTCCCTAGTGACATGATTCAAAAGAAACCAAAACACAGCAATGATCCTGTAAGTAAATTAAATTATTTAACTGCACATGAATGGTGTTATTAGTGTGGCAAAATCCACTGATCCTTGGAAACCCACTGGAGATGATTTCCAGTATGCAGGATTTATCGGAGTAGATGCAGGCATATCCCAGTAGGTTGCTAAGGAACTAGCAGATACATGCATTTTCCGCAGATCTGACATGTAAAATATATCCCTGTTTCTTGGATTAGCCAAACTGAGAAAGCTATGCGAAACGAGATATTCACATCAAATTCTCCTTATTTTCCTTAATCAAGAAACCCCTGAGAACTGTAACTATGAATAATTCAATCTTTCACTAACATTTGGCGCAATTAATAACAGTACTTTAAAGCTGCTGGCTTTGTTTATCTTTTTATGCATAATTAAAGGGTGTTGATATTTAAGTTTTCAGCCAAGGAGCAAGCTAGGTTTGATTTCACTGGCAGCAGCTGCAACTGGCTTAACTACAATATGATAACCTGATATTGCCCCATCTCAATGCACGTAGTGCAGTTAGCTTAATTCTCTGCCACCACTCCTTTCTTAATTGTGCTGGAATTTTGTGCTCTCTCTGAATCAGCAGCTGCTTGTCTGCTTCCTTCTCCCCTCTCCTCTGCCACACGCATTAGTATTTTGAAGCTGTGATCAGAACTTGTCTGATTTTCACATGGGTACTAGTCACTGAAGGCATGGGTTTTGCAACACAATTTTCTGGCTCATCCTTTCAAACAATTTCAAATGTAAATTTGAAATAAATAAATCTAAAACCCAGAGAGCTACCAGTGCATTACATTCTCTGCTCCTGTGATTAGATGGATCCCTGGCTTTGAAGTCATAAGAGAAGTCCAGAGATATTCCCTTTTTAAAAACATGCTCCAAATTTCTGTGGTGGCACTATATGCTTTGTCATTTCAGTTTCCTTTTGCCTCATCAGAGAATTCCTCCAGCAGATTACTTTATTACTTTTGCTGAAAAGAAACCAACAAGGTCTCTTATTAGAGATTTCACATAATTTTCCACTTTTCCCAAAGTTTTTATTAATAATTAAATAAAAAAGAGGCAATTTAATTTCCAGCACTTTCAGGTAATTAGGAAATTTTTTAAATTCGGAACCAAAAGCAATGTATGAATGACTTGTATTCCTCCTTTAGGTCAGAACTTAAACTGCTGAACTCCAGATTTAAAAAGACTACAAAGGCTTTTCTTTTATATTTTCTGTAACTTTGCTAGCATTGCCCACAAGGCCCTTTACATATTTTGAAGTGGCACATGTGGATGTATTAGCATCACCATTTTAAGTTCTATCTATGTATATGAAAGCAATTATCAATTTTCAGACTTTTGAGTTCAGCTGAACAAAGAGAAGAGTTAAAATATGGCCATTTTTTCATCAAATTAAACAAACAGTCGATGGTTACTACCACCTCACAGCCTCAAAACAAGCTCTACTCCCAGAGCAAGAGCAAGAAGAAACTTCCTAGGTGTAGTCTCAGCCAACTTTCTCTTGTAGGATCAAACTTCACTCTAGGGTAAATTGGTGAACTGTGTTCAGTAATTACCCATTTTCTTGTGAGAGCATGATTGTAAATGAAAAGTGATTACAGGTAGTATGGGTATCAGGTTAAGAAATACAGCACATGGTTACATGCATTCGCATTCTCTGGTTCACAACTTTTCCTCTTTTTCTGGTGACCATATAGCCCATGTTCCTGCAGCCCTTTAAAGCATTTTCAGAGGTGTGTGGAGCACTGAGTAGTCCTTGTTAATTTGAAAATGACTTTCTCATATTAATGATGGAACAAGCTGTAGAAGGGAACACAGTATTCTCTGCTGGGTCAGTCTGGATTTATGCCTGAAGACAGCTCACTAACAAGGAAAATAACACGTTTTGTTTTCATTCATTATGTTCATACCTTGACTTAAGCTTGGAGAGAGAAGTCTATTCAACCACTTAAATTCATAGTTACATACTTTAAAAGGTCATTAAAGGTCCAAATACCTGTGAAATCAACTGAGCCCAGCTGGAGCTTTGGGCATAGAAAATTAAGGTTAGTATTTTCAAACACGACAATGTCATGCAGACGCCAAAGTATGAGTTAAAAAAATGGCATAGGACCAGAAAAAAAAAAAAATCCCAAAACATTTAGGGACCAAAACACCTTTACAACTCTGAGCCCTTAGAAGGGTTAAGATGATGGACTTTACAGGGTGCCCTGGTTTCTAAATCACCGAGTAAATTTAAAATAGATTTCAGTTCTAGAGGTCACTTAGCCACCTTGGAATATTTTCCTCCCAGATACTAAATATGTGATTAAAGAGTCAGCTGCCTGTAAGGCTATTGGCTTGTTTCCCCAACCCAGGAAGGACTAACATCATGCCAAAATCTTTTTCAGGCTCTTCCCTCAGGCTCACTCTATTAATTCAAGGAAAAAAAAAGAAAAAAAAAAAAAAAGAAACAAAAGGAAAAGAAAAAATCTCTCACAAAACATGGGCTGCAGGGGCCATTTTCCCATGCTGCAGCGCCCCTTGCTCTAAAGCCAACATTTCTCTTGTAGTTCCTCACCTTAATGAGCTTTCTCAACTCTTGGTAAGCACTGTTTTACCCAGATGAGTCAGGAACAGGCAGAAGTTTCTGCCTCCTGGGGGCCTTGACCCTCAATGTGGCTGCCTTTCCTGCTGTCATGCCTGAGCTCAAACTTCAGGGCTGGCGGCTAGCATTAAATTCTAGGAAATTAGCACAGTGCACATACAGTTAAATACCTACTTGGATACCCGCTGTCTAGCTTCTGGTTTTGGAAACGTGCGTGCTGTTTTGAACGCCCTCTGCTGAAGGGAAAAAGTGAGTGAGGCACCACGCATAGTGGAAGCGAAGAGTTCATATGGAGCTGCTAGCTTGCTGAGGAAGCTAGAGCGGTATTGGGATCAACAAGTGCTTTACAGTATTGCTGCTGCCTCTGTTGTAGTATTTCTGCCAATTCTCCCTAAATAGAGTAATTGGCAAATTTGCTCAAAACAAGGCCCCAGACTCTAAAGGGCAGGTAGAACAAAGACCACTTCATCACACTGAGCCACAGTCCAGCGCTGTCATTTAAATGTCATGAGGCACAAAGATGGTAGGCAAAGTGTAGGCAAAGAAAAGGGCTCATTCTATAGATGGCCAATAGTGTACACAGTTTAAAGAGAAATGCTCTGAATCACTATAAAGTGTGGAGGAGAAAAGAATAAAGAAAGGAATTTTGCCCTCTAAACCACTGCCAGTTATTTCCCAGGCACACACAAGCAGGTACCACCCCCACCGGTATCAGCCTTCAGAGCACTACCCTTTTCCCATCACAGATTTAGTTATCTCCTACCTTGGCATGATGAAATCTCCTTTTGAAGGTCCTTTCTCTGCAGCCAATATGTTCACAGATTTAGATACCCAATATTTCCTTCCCAGTACCTATTATGCCTATATCACACCTCAAAAGCATGGCCAGCCACTGGTTTCTTCTTTTTGTTGTGCAAGAAGGATATCTACAGTCCCAAGACTGAGAATCTCTTGGTTTAGGTTGTATTAAAGAGCAGATGAGCAGCAGTTATGCTCACTGAAATTGCAGAAGGATCATGCAAGAAAGTATTTAAAGTTAAATGAACCTCTATGTATTTTAATGCTGGAGAAGATTTTTCCTTTTGTTTTTGTTTTAATCTGGTTTGCTGCCACTGAAGTCAATGGGAGGTAAAAATTCAATGCAATTCAAAGCAGGTCTTTTTTAAAGTAGGTATAAGAGCACAGAAAATGTAGCTTATGTAGGCATTAGCCGTTAGCTAGAATAAGTGGGAAGGTTTGATCCAATTCTAATTCTCCCAGTGGAGGTAAATAGAGAAGGGAGACAGACAAATGAGGGGGAAAAGGGATTTATTTTTAAAAGTATTGCTTTAATTCCTTCCTACATGCATCTCCACAACTGCAGTGAAAGAAAATGGCTACTCTATTTTCTCTGCTCCCACCACAAATTTGAGGTTTTGTGTCATCTGACAAGTGTTGCTGTCACTTAATAATTTCTAAGGTACTTTAGGTGAAAATGGCACTTTACAAACCGTTTGAAAAGATAGACTCCACCTGTCCCAAATGTTCTATAATCTAGGGCCAAATCTTTATAAATCCAGTGGATCTGCAACTCGCATTTATTCCGCAAGGGCTCAGGAGCTCTCAGAGTTCAGCACTGTTCAGCTGAATGAAGTCAATGGGAATTTTGCCAACAACTTCATTAGTTGAAGGTGTAAGCTATAACTCAGAGGAGGAGGATGTCAGAGCCAGCAGATCAAGCTCAGAAGGGAGACAGCAACTCAGGAAATGGAAAAACTGGCAGCGTGCGTAACTCTCCTGTTTGAGGTAGGACTTCAGCAGTTTGGGAGATAATAACCAGAGGAAGGGAAGACTGTAGAAACAAATCCATCTTGTGATACGTCCTTGACTGTCTTCATTGACTGTGGTGAGAGTTACTGGCCTGAGTAAGGTGAGGATTTAGAGGTGCATGTTCCTACATAGTACAGTCCATGAACTGTAGACATTTACAAGCATTTCAGGACTAACACCCAGCCTGTTAAACCCAGAAAACTAGCCACTTGGGATTAACCCTGCAGTATGATATTCATTATTCACAAGCATGGCAATCCAACAGAGACTAACTATGAAGTCTGATATTCATTAAACTGCAGCACAGCATCTCTGAGGTGGCCTGTGGTGCAGCTCTGTGTGTGCATTTCTCTGTGTGCACTTACGTACACGCACTACAAAATATGAAGGCAAGAGGGAGGGCATATATTTCAGAAAGGACACAAATTCAGCACAAGCAGTGGCTGGCCTCACAGGGATCTCTCGTAAAGATGCCAAGTAATGTTTGGCTTCCAGGTCAGACAATTTTTTTTATCCTAAATCTACTCATGCAAAGACACAGCTTATAGCTTGCAGATGGCTCATTCTGCTGATCTGCCAGTATTCACACTCAGAGTGTGGAATTATATCACATGAGCAAGGGGATTGCTGTCTTTTTTCATGGCTTTGTTATTGCAGGCAAAAAAAAAATATAGCTAACCAGAAAATAAGAAAAAGGAGGATACTGAATCCACATTTTTTGATGAGATTCTTTAAATTTAATTTAAGAAGATGAGAATAAAGGCAAACATGAGCTTCCCATCAAACATGATCTCTTACTCGTATGTTTATTGAGGCAGCAAGAAACTGAGGATGGGGCGCATATTTTAATTAAAAGATGCACCAACATTAGTGAGCTAAAGTTTTTTCTCTTCCTATGGTGCTTATTTGCATTTTCCATGCTTTACAAAATCATAATGCTTTTTCCTCAACAGTGCTAATAATTAATAGTAATTATTAATATTATAAATACTAGGAGCCTCAAATTCATTAATGACACCAAGAAAAATAAATTATTATGAGAGCTTAAATTCAATTCCAGATAAGAAGAAACCCAATCTATTTACATGATAATATAATAAACTTTAAAATCTCAGTAGATTTGTACTTCTGTAAACCCGGAGTGATTGTATTAATTTATCGAAGTTATCTAAGGATCTTACCAGTATATCACAAAAAGGCTGACCTGTGAAATCTTCAGTCTGTAAAAAACAAATAAAAAATCCACTGATGTAATTTGAACTATAAAAAAAAAAAAACCAAAATCAATATTTTGTCATTTGGAAAATTATTTGAGTTGACAAAAGCTATTTACACATTTGTGATGAAGTAGTCAGATGTTTTCATCTGGAAATATATTTTTTAAAAGAGGAAAGGCTAAGTGTTTCACAACAGTTCCAGGACAGTGGAGATATGGAGCCAACCAGAGAGAGTCTGGCAAAGGGCCACTGAAATTATGACTGGACTAACACATCTCTCCTATGAGGAAAGGCTGAGACAGCTAGGGCTGTTTTTATCTGGAGCACAGAAGACTCAGGGGGGTATTACGTAAATACCTGAAGGGAAGGTATAAAGAAGATGAAGCCAGGCTCTTTTCAGTGGTGCCCAATGACAGGACCAGAGGAAACGGTACAAACTGAAACACAGGAGATTCCCTCTGAAGAGCAGGAAACAGTTTCATTGCGGGGGTGACCAAGCACTGGCACAGGTCACCCAGAGAGGTGGTGGAGTCTCCATTCTTGGAGATATTCAAAAGCCTGTGAACATGGTTCTGGGCAGCTTGTTCTGTATGACCCTACTTAAGCAGAGGGGCTGAAACAGATGATCTTCAGAGATCTCTTCCAACCTCCACCAGTATGTAATTCTGTGATTCAGCATTTGAAAGATGTCATTAAAATAAAATAAAATATCTTTTGTTTGAGTGAGGAAACATTTTTTCATTTGGGTTGACCTGAGTCATTTTCCCCTCTTTCCTGGGAAAAAGACTGTAATCTGGTTACCAGACTGTAATCTGGTTCCATTCCTGGTTTGGTTTTCCTTTTGAAATGTTCCCTAAAATAATTGAAATTAGTGAACCCCCTATTTGACCCATTGTCCTCTTTTCTGCCTGCCCTTCCATGTCTTCATCCTTGAATATATACATAAAGCAATTCATTTACCTGAGCTTTAGTATATGTGACTTGGCAGCACAGAGTGGCCTAAAATGAATGACAGGAACCAGTGATCACTGTGGTGCTGTATTCCCTTCACCCTGCTCCTCACACATACAATCCTCAGAATCATTATGAATTATTTGCCAGGGACCTTTGCATGTAAAAGTTATAATAAATGTAAAGTGTTAGCTTAACTAAGTAAGACTGCAGTTTATTTAGACAACCTTGCATGGCTCTGTCATGCTGCAAGTGAGGAGTAAAAAGTAGTTAAACAAACTCTATAATGAGGTTTCTGGATATGCAGATATTTGGTTCCAGATCATGAGAACTGCAGCAAAGAATAACAGACACAGTGGCATTAACATTTTACTTGTGTTACCATGATGTTTGACAGCCAGTTTGGGACTGAGATCTCCATGGCATTCAGCATCATACAAAGATTAATATGATGGTTAAAACTGCAATATAAAGAAAAAAAATTCAATATAAAGAAAGTTATTAATGGTTAGCAAGTGGATATTAAATGGATAACAAATGGTTAACAAATGGACCTCACCTGCAGTATTGTGTGCAGTTCTGGTGTCCTCAACATAAAAAGGACATGGAACTGTTGGAACAAGTCCAGAGAAGGGCCACAAGGATGATCAGGGGACTGGAGCACCTCCCGTATGAAGACAGGCTGAGGAAGTTGGGGCTGTTCAGCCTGGAGAAGAGAAGGCTGCATGGAGACCTCATAGCAGCCTTCCAGTATCTGAAGGGGGGCTATAGGGATGCTGGGGAGGGACTCTTCATTGGGGACTGTAGTGACAGGACAAGGGGTAACGGGTAAAACTTGAACAGGGGAAGTTTAGATTGGATATAAGGAAGAAGTTGTTTACTTTGAGGGTGGTGAGGCACTGGAATGGGTTGCCGAGGGAAGCTGTGAATGCAGTGTTCAAGGCCTTTCCAACCCTAACTATTATTCTATGATTCTATGAATCTATATCCAGAAAGTAAAAGGAAATAAGGACAAAATATTAGTAAGAAGGATCGCAGTGGACAATAGACTTATGTATGTGAAACTTGGGGAAATATAGAAAGGCAAGGAGAATTTTAAAGGATGCTTCGAAAGGTAGGAAATGGGCTGGCCCTGAAAGTTTCTTTGAATTATTCCTCCAGAGGAAGGGAGAGCTAAAGAAGGTATAGGAATAGTTTGAAAATTAGCATAAAAGCAGTGGAACTTAAGTTAAGAAACCTTGACAGTGAACATACTTGTTCAAGCAATGCAAATAAAAGGGGTGCCATGGTTTAACTGAATTGATAGAAAATCAGTATTTGCAGCATTATCTTGAAAAGTTGTAGCAGCACAGAAGCATATTTATCCAGAAGCAAAAAGAGAAAAAGCTACTGAATCATCACATGATGACAGCACAGACAAGAGTTAATAGCTTCACAAAAGGAAAGCACATGATTTTGAGCTGTTATATTGAGAAAATTAGCAAACTTATATCTTTGAGGAGGACCTTGGAGAGAGAAAATCAAGTGAAAGAAGATGACCATGCGGTGAATCTGCTTACAAAGGAGTAAGCCAAAGAAAGGAATGATACAGCTGAATACAGAATATTCAGCTAAGAGAAAAAGAATTGAATGAGGTTTCAGGAAGTGTGTGCTCAGGGAAGAAGAAGATGACTAGGGAGCAAGGGGAATGGAGAACAGCTAGTAGGAGAGAAATAGAAAAGGCAACAAGGAATTCATGTAGACGGTAAACACACTACATCAAAGCAAATCAAATACAGAAAGTATTTTTCTAATACTACTTTCTTCAAAAGCTGTGGTTGCTTTTACCACAACCTTTCTGTTAGATCTTAAATAGTGAGAAGGTGGTAATACATATGCCTGTAAAACTCTGTTAAAATGCTATCTAGTATAGGAAGGTACCACAGCATTTGTGCTCTAAGAGAAGAAAATTAAGCTCTGCGATTTGTAAGAACAAACTACCTGGAAAACATTTTGATACATCACTTGTCTAGGAAGGAAAGCAGCAGCAACAGTACAATCATTTTCAAATCCCATTAAAAAAAACGTTAAATAAAAATATCAGTGCATATTTTAAGAGAGCATTGGGTCTTTTTTTCCCCCTACTTTTATCTATGCCAGGTTACCAATCCCTAAAGAGGGTAATAGTTTCTGCAGCACTCCTTTGGGAGATTTCAGCTAGGTGTGGCCTAATTGTGAGATGTGCCGCCACATGAAATCTTCTGCAGGGCAAGGAACGGAGATTATGTTCACTTTTAAATCATTCCATGGTAGGAAAAACAGCAGGATTTGTAACCTGTAATGGCTGCAGCACCCTTCCAATTAGGGTTTAAGTGACAAAATCAAGTCAGGATATGTAGAGTGAGGAAAATGCACTGAATAATCCATGTGGAAAATCATGTCCAAACACCGTCAATTCCAGTTACGAAAACTCTTGAGAAGCGTAATGAGAGAGCGGGGATCTTACAGAGCTATGAAAAATAATCAAGACAATGGAGCAGCCTGCTCTAGAGTCAGATTTCTCATCTGTAGCTCTTGTCATCCCTGATTCATGACCCTCTTTGCCCATCTGTAAAAGAGGAACAGTATTATTTTACAGGGTGGGGGTTGTGAACCTTAATTTGTTAACATTTCCAAAAGAATTGTGAGATCCTGAGATGAAGGGACCAAATTTAATGCTCATTGTTTAGGCTTTAGCCTGTCTGTGCTCAGACAGAACTCCCACTGAGACTGGGAGCTGAACAACAATTCCAGAATTTGGTCCATTTTTCCTAGGAAAAAGAGACAGTTGCGAAGTACAGTTTGTTTGCCGCATTCATTCAGTACCCTGGAGATACAGCATTATGGTTAGCTACACATCTCAGAAAGCTTCTTCAGCAATATTGCAATGGCTTTGAATTCTTACAAGGCTATGCAGGCCAAGTAAAACAAAGCTGCCGGCAAAAGTAACAAGCCGGCAGTCCACACCTGATTAAACAGCATTATTTTTTAGTCTAGCACCACGCCAAGTTCTCATGTCAAAGTGGATGCACAGTATCTGAGAACTGCATAAACTGCAGGCTTTACCACTGCCGCAGTGAGCAACTTGCTTTGCAAGAAAGTATGCCTAACACTGGGTTTTAATTCGGCAGTTTTCAGAAATCAACCTTGTCTCCCCACAAAAGCAATGCAACCCGTACTCAAATCCCAGAGGTGCTGGAATGTAAATAAGGTAAACTGAGCCTTTAAATCATCTGCACATGCATACACTACCTACAGTATTTTTGGTTGTTAACTGTAAGCAGCTGCCAATTTCCCTCTAATGCTCAGATGACTTGCTAACTGATCTGCAAGTCCCAAAAGTGTGTTATCTTTAATGTGCCTCTAATTTTGCTAAGAGCCTACTATTTATAGTGTGCCATTTATTTACTTATTTACCTTCAAGTAATTAAAGCTATCATTAAAAAAAAAATGCAGGAAACCCCCCCCCCCCCACAAATGTATGCATCCTTGGTGAGAGAAGAAAACCCAATCTGTTCACTTAAGTGGATGAACGTTACAAAAGTTCTGTTTTGTTTGGAAAAGCAATGCATGAGTAAAAGCTCCAAAACCTAGCATTATTATCTCTAATTACAATTGGCAATATGTGGCAATCATAATTATTCATTTATGCAAAATAGCTTACAGTGTGTCTCATTTTTTATTCCCTGTTAAAGGATGGCTTGACAAAAGAAGAAAAAAAAAAAGATTATAGCGCTGAACATAATTGTGCTAAATGCTCAGTCATTTTGTTTAAAAAATACTACAAAACTAAACTGCTATTTCTGCAGAGACAGAAAATAATTTAACAAAGATGTATAGTATACTCTGCAGGTGGCAATCCATCCAGAAAACATATTTCCATGAAAAGGAGAGATATTTCACAACGAAATTGAAGAGCATAATTTTTGCCATTTCTGTTTTTTCTTTTTAAAAAAAGTAAAAAGAAAAACCCTCCCTGTTTTAATCTAGCATATGTTTCCCCTGTTAGTAAAATGCTAATTTGCAAATAGTCAGAGGAGAGATCGTGACCATAATACCTTGCTATGATTCTGCAATGACACTCTATTCTATTTCAATTCTACCACAGTACGCTAGGCAATTGAATAAGATCAAGTGTTCTTCCTGACAAAAAAAAAAAGGAAAAGCCAGTTCACACTACTCACATAAGTAATCTCTATTTATGCATGTGTTTCTAGTGGAATATCCCTCTAATTTAGGCCTATTGAATTGATTCGATAAAATGCCACAGCTCATGAGAGTTGCCAGTCATCCTTAATCAGGTACTGATGTTTTGGCACTTCACAGGACCCCTTCCCAAATAAAAAGGACTTGTATTCAGGATACTAAAGTCCAGAGATCAGATCTCAAGAAAATAAACGCTACTTATTTAGAAAAACCTGACTGAAACTCATAGGGGTGCTTTAACCCTGACATGCTGCACCAGATGAGCAACTCTTGGGTCTGATCTCACTCTTGGGTTTGATCTGACTCTTGCTGATGGAACAATTTCCGCCCCTCCATCACACTTATTCCCATCTCAGAGCAAAACTCAATTCAATGGAACAATTTCTCTGAAAAGGCTCATCCACAGAACCAAAGGTTTGTTTGATGGCTGGGCATTAAAAAACTGCTTTCAAAGTGTTTTAGATATATAAAAATGTAGACTTTAAAACCAAATAGGAAGCAGATTCTTTTTTCCTCTGCTGATGGTGTTGATTAGAGCAGAGGAAATGGAGATCACCATTGGAATGCATGGGAAAAGCTCAGCTTCCAGAATAGTATGATAAGTTGCACTATGTCTTTTAAAAATTCGTCAGCTTCATAAAGTAGTTAAAAGAGTGGAATTTGTCTCCTAACTTAGTAAATGATGGCAGAACATGAGGAAAATGGAGGCGATAGCGTAAATAGAAACTTTACAGAAAAGGGAAGAAATCATAAATCTGGAAGAAATACAGTATTGCCAGTACTTTCCGCTTTGCTTTTGCCATCAGACACAATAAATGATTAACATGCAAGTTTGTCTCTTTCTCTTGAGAGTGCATGGTTAGGATGCAGAAGATACTAACTAGGCCCAGCAGTGATTTCTTACTATAATTAATTCATTGTGTCTTGGTCCATTACCACTAAAAGTCTTTTTCCACCCTTCACACAGCGCCAGGAAGAAAGACCTTGCTCCCATTACAGTCAATGGCAAAATTTTGCTTTTTTTAATGGGAAAACAGGGTTGGGTTCTGTCTGCTGTGCATATTCTAACAGACAGCTCATGCATGCTCAGATATCTGAGTTTGCTAATACAGTCAGCATTTGCTTAACACACTGCATTACACACTTACATGAGATGTCTTGATTATAAAAAAATGGATTGTTAAATTGTTTCACTCTACAGATTGCAATCATATGGTATTGAACACAAAGAGACTGAATGTACCTTTAGAGCAATGCTGTGAAAAGAAAAGCACTATTATCCTGTGTAGCAGATGAAAAAAACAAATAGGGGTCATTGGTCTAGATCTACAAAGGTATACTTCAATGAGGAAGGGTTTCAGTTGGGATAGCTGAAGCTGCAGTCCAGTCCCTTCTCTATTGACAACCCAATATAAAATAGCAAAGTGTGCAGACAACCAGGGATGAAAAGACCATCCTTCCCATTTAAACACAGCTAAGCCTCTAGCACACTTCTAGCAACTCATGTAGATGTCAAAGTCAAACATTATCACTAATCTGGAGGCTTGGCTGGATTGTGGATAGAGTATTTATCACCCAGTCAATCGCCACAGGAGTCAGTAAGGACTGCTTACATTATATGAAGCAATATGTGGAGGACTACAAACTTTTTTGTAGAAAAGGTGTGCAAAATGCAGAATTCAGAGCATGATCAACTGCAATTTCTACATCTTTCTTCTCATTTTAGCTGGAAGTGGCAAACTTTCAGAAATTAAGAGTTACAAACCATGGAACATAAGTCAAGAAAAAAGATTTGGAAAGAGCAGTAACATCCATTTCGATATTTCTTTTTAACTTAAAGCAATCATTTGAGCATTTCTTCTACCCAAGCATGTCATGCATTTTAAGGAATCAATCTGAAGTGCTTCACTGGTGGCCAGCTCTGAAACTAAAACTCATTGCATTCTCATGGGTTATTTCATAGCAGTTAGAGTTAGATGTGTAACATATTCATTCTCTCCTATAGACCTGGTTTCCTGTCCAGGGTATATGTTCTTCTTGGCTTTCAGAGTTGTGACACTCATGACGTATAACTGAACGAAGTAAAAAAGAATCATGATTGAACTATAGGAAGAGCAGGGCAGTCTCCAAAAACAAGTCTATGGGACAAACTGCAGACCTAATTTACAATTCTTATCAAGAATGTAGCTTAATACTTAATTAACTTGGGTCAAATTTACAACTAAAATGAAAATGGTTAGATAAAAAATATTCTGGCATCAGAAAAATTTTCCTGAAAGTTTCCTAAATGAAATTTCAGGCTTGCAAGTCAGTGAGCTATCCAACAGAACATCATATTGTTCAGCATTTCCAGGCAGGTTTCTAATATAAGGCATGTTCCCTTTATAACATAATGATTGGCTATTACAGAAGGTGAAGATTCACTGTAATATGGATAATAAAGAAGATAAACCCCAATACTTTAAAAATTTAAAGGCCAAAATAATTGCATTTTTACATTTTTCAAAATCACTCTGCCGACTTCCTGAAAAGTTTAGTCCATCATATCTCTCTGATTTCACATGCCACATTCTTTCTGCCAATACTATCATGGCTAGTAATGGCCTACAAATACTAGTCCTTCTCATTTTATCCAAGACACAAAATATTCTAATCTTAGAACTATTATCTTCAGTTATTCACAAAGTTAACTTTTACATCATAAAAAATACAGTAAGTTTAGTTTGGTTTTGTTCCTATATGTCTTGAAATAGTTCTCCACATCAAGCAGATGTTTTTTAGGTTCTTAAATTGTATTTATCCATACTTTTCCATGGTATTATACTCAGTATTTGCAAAATGTAATTTGAATATTAACTAATCCATCCTCTGGCTGGGAATTAACTTATCTCAATTTTTCATATGCAGAAAAGAATACAAAAGGGCTAATATCAGAAATGAGGACTAGAAGATGAAATTCATAGGGGCTTGGTGTAATGAATTAGGTAAAGCATATGGGTTATGTCAACTTTAAAGTGATTCCAAAGCCTAGGCTCAGGGGTGATCTGTAGTTTTACCCGTAGTGGCAGTACAACCCAAGCCTGAGCTGTCTGCAGCATTTTCAGGCCTAACACCTACTTCATTCACACTTCTTTCCTAGCTTTTCAAGAAACTATTTAGATCCTCTTGGAAATAAGCAGTCTTTGGTAATGCAAGTGTAGGAAACCTTCAAAACTGCTTACAAACACTGAGCAGCATTATCAAGCAATAACGAATTAAAGAAAGGCTGGGAACTCTCCCAAAATATAGTTTACATATACTTTTCCAGCACATAATGAAGTAATATCTGATTTACTGATTAGTTTCCAGAAATGTTTTACCCTGGTAGAAAATCCTGCCAATGGAATAGCTAGTAGCTTGATTTAATTGTGCAAAAATCAGCTGGTGGACAGTAAAGTTTTAAGGTAGATAACTCATAAAAACACATGCACCTCAATGACAGAGGTTTTTTTTGATCTTTCCATCATAATTTACTTCTTCTCATCCTTCAAAATCTTACTTCAAAAGGGAAAACGGGCACATTTAGGGACTGGGACTCTCAGTGTGTGATGTCTTGATATCCTCAGCCCTAATGTCCTGCTTCCAGCAAGTGGTGCAGTGAACTGGCACTGTCCAGAAATGGATATATAAGCCAGGTGGATGTAACTGTGTTCCACTAAGTCAGGGGCAAACCTTCCACTGACTGTAATGGAGTCACCCTTTCTATCACTCATTGTCCCATTCAATAAGAAAGTATGCCTTTTTCTCTAAAGGGAAACAGATTCCCTTCAGGATCAGTAGTTTTAAGATGATATAAGAATGGGTATGTTTGTAATTATTTGCCTTGAACTGTACACTGAGAATTAATAAACAATTACTAGCTTGGCTTAACAGTTTTCTAAATCACATAAATAGGTTCTGAAGAATCATAGGTTACCCAGGGAAACCTGACTGTAATTCACTGGGAAGTGTACAATTTCTTTGGTTTCAAGTTTGAAAACAAAGCAAAACAAAGATTTGTCATGTTTCATATTCCCAAACCAATATGCCTACACTCATGTGGTTTCCATCTTAGGCAGAGTGTAAAGAGGAAGTAAAATGTCAAGTTGTTTATTTCTGTGCAATTTTCTTATCTCAAAATAACACAGAGTTAGCTAAATCCGATCTGTCTTTAATAACAGTCAGAGGAATTCCTTTGCTGGGCACTCTTGCTTTTACAGAAATCTTATGATCTGGAAACAGAGGAGTTAAATCCCTTTTGACAATTTTGTCAAAACTAAAAATGTCATCCTAAGCAGCAGCCTTATTTTCTAAGGAAATAAATAAATTGGTTTCCTTTAGTTCAATCCGTGTACCATCTTTTCTTATTCTTTTCTCTTTTTTTCATATTGTTTTACAGCAGATGAAAAAGAAGGGAAGAGACAAAGGACACCTAGAAATTCACTCTTCATGATTATAAGATTACACTTAACGATATGAGAAAAATGAATACACTTAAATCAGCAAATTGTTCTTTACCTCCACAGAACGATCTTCATTGTCAAGCATGTGATCAAAGTGCCCCATCTAAAAGTTGAGAAACCAAGTGTTTTTATTAGACACTTTAGGCCTGATTTCAGCTACATCTTTCTTTTTGAAAATAAATATATAATTCAGCATCTAAGCCAGCTCTTCTTCTTTATGCCCTTTTTAACTGTCCATTTCAGAGATGAATGAAATGGATGAATATGGAAAAGTTCTCCATGCTTCTGTATCCTTTAACATCATAGTGCAGATAAAAGTGACATCCCGTTTATGAAAAAGACTATTTTAAAACATATTTACGTGCAATTTGATTCATTTATATGTTCTTGTCTGTCCACACTGTGTTTATTTTCAATGCACAAAGACGTATCTACTTCCCCAATCCTCTATACTCAGCAAGAAAGATTTAGCAGAAAAACACGTTCCCTCTATTGTTCCATTTTGCTCTCAGATTCTGTATCCAGGGCACTCTACCCATATCATGCAAATGGAAAAAGAGAGGAATAAGTGTCTGTGGCTCTTCGTGCAATCATATTCGAACCTAAGGGTAACGTTGCCTTTCTGACTATTATATAGGGTAGCCTCAGATTATGGTACTAGACTGTAGCATGAAAATATATAGTTTATTGTCTCTCTTGCACTGACAGACATACCTCTTCCAATGGAATGTAACTCCCTCGGATCCAGCAGCAGCTGATCTCTTACAGTTGTTCCACACACTCGTTTTACAGTGCAGGACACTCCGAACTGTGATTCAGTACATTGTGGGTCTAGCCAGGTACCAGCTTGTGCCTGATTCAAAGATCAGATTCAAAGTTTCAGGTCAGTCTTCATGTATTCACCATACTGTCAAATAGATGTCTTTTTTTTTTTTTTTTAACTTAATGAGGGTGAAGAAATTAAACAGAAAATGTTGCGTTTATAACCAAATTATGGCTGCTGCTGGGCAGCTATGCCATCGTACTTATTGGCTGACATACACATGTCTAAAAGTGCTGACTAATAGAGAGGAGTAAACCATCCTAAGGTAGATGGTAACAAATATAAAACTGCAAGATGAAGTAAAAACTTCATAGATCAACATAGAACTTCCTTTTTTCTTTATGTTTCTTGCAGGTGCATAATTAAACGATTCAGGATTGGTTTGTTTGCAGAAAAGAGTTGATCACAAATGCCAGTGCTCACATTTAGTGTCATTTAACATTTAGTCCAAAGATAAAGATTCTGTGCAGATCACTGATTTCTTCAAACACATTCACAACCAACAAGAATATTTTAGATTAAATACATGTATACGTTTCATTCTCATCTGTATCTTGACCTGTAGAGCTAACAGAAAGTGAGGATGCGTCCCCTTGCGTACATGAGATATACTTTGATATCTGAAGTTCAAATTATCTGTTTGGCTCCTGAAAACTTGTGAAGTTGGCAAACCAAGTTTTGCAAACCACCCACAACCACCTTGCCCATATGTGTCTGTATTCTCATCCCTCACGTATGGGCTGAATTCTATTCAGTGCACACAGGCAAATGAGGCACAAAAATACGCATAGTTAAATGGTTTTTACCTTTATTTAGCTACTTAATAGTTAACCAGTTTAGACTAGACATCCAGGCTCCCTCCGTATCAATGGCTGCAGAGACAGGCACCTGCAGGGGGTGATTCATCTTCTTCAGAGATAGGGGTCTAAAATAGGACTTATGAGTTGCCTTCTGGAGGTGCCTATCTCTCACCATTGACTATAGAGGGAGCCTAGATGACTAGCTGAGATTAGGTACCTAATTTTTAGTCAGATAAATTGTCTTGCCTGAGGTTACATGAGAAATTTGTGGCAGCAGTAGGATCTGAACCCACGCATTTTGCATATAGCTGGTAACGAATTATTTAGTCAAATCTAGCACTTTTATTACAAAGGTTTTGCATGTCCACAATAGGTTATTAGACAAGAGACACACATACATCAAAAAGTCTAATAAATTGGTGATTACTCACCAATTTCCCACATACCTGAGTGTATGAAAGATCTTTTTTAAATTTCTAAAATAGGTAATTATACCTGTGGCCTGCCACCTTCCCACTGAATATCCTAAACACAGATACTCTCAGGGATCTTCTGAGAATTCTGCAATAGAGTCTGGATAGTTTATAAGATGACGAGAGATAGAACTTTGACAAGACTCAAGAATACAGTGATAACAAATCTTTAGGGAGGAATTGCATGGAATATGTCGAAGTTCTTGCTGAGCAAAAAAGCCATCCCACATAAATGGTGCCTTTTTAGATTAAGCAAACTCAGAAATATCCAGCTACTTCATAAGGAACCACTTCACAAATATTTAATACTCCACTAAAATTTCTCTTTTTTTTTTTTTGCCAACATAGGATGCAAAGTATTACACTGAAGACAAGACTGAGTGGAAAGATAGCCACATGCTTGATTGAATTCCTGTGGCTTGAAGAATTCAGTAGAATCCACAAGGATTAGTATAAATACAACCATCCAGACTCCAAACCCAATTGGATTATGGGCAAATAGCCAGAGACCAAAATATTTGTTCACATAAGCTGAAATCCTCTGTAAAAGCAAATAAATAGTAGCATTTGTCAAATGCTTATGTTACTGGGGAATTATAGATTTTATACCAGATGCATATATTCTGTTTTCTACATTTCTGCATCTTGGTTCTCAGCTACTTTTCCCATCTGATCAAAATAGGCTGTCCTCTTGGAGAACGAATTATGTCATAAAATGGTTCATTTTATAATTCCAATATTCAATTATGACTCAACAATATTTTACTGCTCATATACCGCCTTCTTCATGTATGTGTAACTCAAAATTAAGTCCATTGTTCTCTCTTCAGGTTCAAAGAAATGCAAAAAATACTGAGAATAAGAAGATATACTTCAGTCTAAATGTTAATTTTGGGGAAAACTTACAACTCTTTCAGAACAAATCGTCACAGAATGAAAGGACATTTTCATATGTAACCAGAATTTTAAGGCTTTTGTCATGAAGCAATGCAGACATTTTATGATATATTAATAAAATAGAAATATTACAGAACTTGGAATAATTCACTTGGATCAATTTAGTTGATACTTTCTCCTTTTGATATTTTCTACCCTGAGATACCCTGACGCTCTACATTTCAGAAAAAAAAAATATACAATCATATAAGATCATTCTCTTGAAGTCTAGCCCCATCACACTAGGATCTGACAAAACACTTTGAAAGTGGGTTATGTAAACGGTCTGCTCTCAAGAGTCCAGTTCACACCAATCTGAGGTAATGTTTTAAATGCTACAAATGTCCATTTGATAAATTTTCTTTAGTATAAGCATTTTGTAACCTCTCTGATATACTTCAGAGGTTTCCAAAATGCAAAAGTATTTATTTGGTTCCTTTAAAACACAGGAATTCTTAATTCTGTCCACAGATAAAGGAACTGGTTAAGGAGGGGAAGGGAAAGGAAAGGAAGGGAAGTTAAGGAAGGGAATTTAAGGAAGGGAAGTTAGGGAAGAGAACTTGGGAAGGGAAGGGAAGTTGGGAAGGGAAGTTGAGAAAGGAAGGGAAAGAAAGGGAAAGAAAGGGAAGGGAAGTTGGGAAGGGAAGGGAAGTTGGGAAGGGAAGTTGAGAAAGGAAGGGAAAGAAAGGGAAAGAAAGGGAAGGGAAGTTGGGAAGGGAAGGGAAGTTGGGAAGGGAAGTTGAGAAAGAAAGGGAAAGAAGGGAAGGGAAGGGAAGGGAAGGGAAGGGGGAAGGGAAGGGAAGGGAAGGGAAGGGAAGGGAAGGGAAGGGAAGGGAAGGGAAGGGAAGGGAAGGGAAGGGAAGGGAAGGGGGAAGGGAAGGGAAGGGAAGGGAAGGGAAGGGAAGGGAAGGGAAGGGAAGGGAAGGGAAGGGAGAAGAAGGGAAGGGAGAAGAAGGGAAGGGAAAGGAAGGCAAGGCAAGGCAAGGGAAAGGAAGGGAAGGGAAAAGATGCAAGAAGAAAGAACACAAATTAAATAAAAAAGAAAAAAGAAATAAAAAGAAAAAGTACAAGAGTAAAAAAAGAAAATAAAAAAGATAAAAGAAAAGAGAATTAAAAGAAAAATAAAGAAAAAGAAATAATTAAAGAAAGGATTTGTTCGAGTTCTTTGTGAAATGCTGCCATCTATGGAGTTTCAGTAGATATTGCTTTGTACAGTGATGTCAAGGAAAACCACAGGGCTTATTAACTCACAAAGTGGTTTCTTCCGTAAATTAATCAGTTTTTTTTCAGCAATAAACAAGAATAGAAATTATAGCTTTAGCTATAACATTAAGTTGGCACTAGCTTCTACCACAACTATTTCTTGGTATTATAAGCAGCATCAGTAGTTATCTACTGCAATATTTGATCAAGGCTTTCTTGTGTTTTGTTGGGGGAATGTATTCATTTTGGTGATTTGTGTTGCCTTGTTTTCATCGGCACTGGTTTCCTAAATTTCAGGGCACGCAAACACAAATTCTTTGTGTCATTCCCTGTGTACATACACCCAAGCATACTACTACCTGCATACTCAAAAGGGCCAAATAAGTAAGTAGCTAATTACAGTTATCTCATTTTAGCTCTATCATCCCAAAAAATTAAGGTATTTGAAGCTTTAAAAATGCTATACACAAACACATCGCTCCTTCTTCCTTAGCTTTTCTGCTAGTGATAAGCAAGAGCTGCATGTGTGGGTAATATAAGCAGCTCAGAAAGATGGTAACTTTGAAGAGACAGAAGTATTAGAAATATTTATCACCTGTACCAAATAATAGCCATTTTAAAAATCCCAGTTTGGAAACTGTCTAGATCTTCAGGAAGAAATCGTCTTTGTCCAGTACCACAAGGATCCAGTAATGTCTTTATCATACTCACTAGAGAACTAAATGCAAATTAAAAGCAGGGGACATGCTTACTTACATTGTGATTAAGTGAAATATTTAATCATTAAGGTAGGCATAAGCACAAACAACAGTAATTCTTGGGGTAATAAAAATCTGGATCCCTAAAGCTATCTTGTATATAAGGGCTGGTATTTAAGGACAGAAGAAAAACAGTACGTAGGATTTCTGAAAGATGCCGCAGATCTGTTTTCCAAAATTGTCCATCCCTTGCCTCAGCCTTCCCATGCCACCAGCTCCCTAAAGTGAAGTGTAACCAGTAGAGGTACTTCCCATTGCAGGAAAGGTGTGGTAGGAATAACTCTTATATCACACCTGCTCAGAAGGATAGTTCCAGTTCAGCTCTCATCCATAGGGATCGGCCATATCAAAGAGAAGCAGAGCAGTGGAATGAAAAATAAAGTCAGCTCTACACTCCCTGACAAACAGCAACAATGTAACTAGGAAAATGCCTGCTTTCGCATTCCCTTATTCTACCCAAAGAGCTCAGTACCCAGAAATCTACAGGAAGGAAAACTAACTATTGCTTTTCCCACTTTGATTTCCTCCAAGTCACTTACTTTTGCAAGTGTTTCTCATCTTTATACACCACATTGACTTCAGAGGGTGAGACTTGCCTAGCAAGCAGCAACAGAATAATCACCCCTTGAGCATAAGCATCAACGGAACAAGTTACTAAACATCTCTCCCCTCTGCAGGTCATTCGACAGGAAGATGCTGAAATCAGTTGAGCTGCATTAACAATGAATTGCATTATAAGCAAAATAAGACTAAACGAAGTTAAAATTTACCTCCTAGAGAAACCTTTCCAGAGGTCAAAGATGAGACACTTGTGAAGAATGCCCAGAGGCAACGGCTGTTTTAAGAAATTCATCTCCCCTGTTTGACTTCAATTCCCAAACACATACCCTGCCCCTTTTCTTTAGAAGGGGGACAGTGGCCAAAGGTCTATTAACAGCAGCCGCAGCAAACATCTAAATGTTTCCTTCATTGCACAGCTGGTGAGGCAGCCAAATCTACCTATAATGCTTAATAAGGAGTGGCAGTTCTACTTGTTTGGCTTTGGGTGATAGAAATTCTAAAAGATGGGCCTTCTGGGTTTTCCTATTTGCCAGCTAACAGCATAATCGTGTGACAATGACCTCTTACTGCTTTCAGAATGAACTTGTCTGCATTTAATTCAAACTCATCTAAAGAACATTGGCTCTGATAATGCTGCCCACATTGCAGTAAGTGTTTCACCAGGAGGCTTGGAAAAGGCCCAGTTTGTTGCACATCGCTAAAAGAACGGCTTTATCACTGCATCCCAGCATGGATGCAATGCTGGAGCGTAAGGCTACAGCCGCAGTGCGAGGTTGGATGGCAGACCTACCAGTCTCAGTGCACGCTCTGGGGAGGGGCCATGAGCCCTGGGGCTTTGTGGCCATTGGACTGAAGGCCATGCTAAGCGACAGATTCTCCAATCACTCTCCCATTTCCTGCATGCAGAAATGACAGCTGATCGGTGGAGAGCACAGGTCGCAAGCACTAGAAGAGGATGAGGAGTGAGGCAGTGATCTCCTTCACTGAGATGTAGCATTGGTTCAGGTTTATGGCTGGGTTCATAAGCACAGCTGGTCGAATGCAGTCGAGACTTTGCTTGTGAACACTAGATACAACCACCTCCTTCATTATTCTCCGCTCAGCTAAAATCAATCCCTGTGCTGAGGGGTGCAGACCATACGTACACCATATATTGCCATGAAGGTGCAAAGGCCATGTTCTCACCCACCACCTTGAAATGGAACATAGAATCATAGAATCAGAATAGTTAGGGTTGGAAAGGACCTTAAGAGCATCTAGTTCCAACCCCCCTGCCATGGGCAGGGACACCTCACACTAAACCATCTCACCCAAGGCTCTGTCCAACCTGGCCTTGAGCATCGCCAGGGATGGAGCATTCACAGCTTCTTTGGGCAACCCACTCTAGTGCCTCACCACCCTTACAGTAAAGAATTTCTTCCTTATATCCAATCTAAACTTCCCCTGTTAAAGTTTTAACCCATTACCCCTTGTCCTATCACTGCAGTCCCTAATGAATAGTCCATCCCCAGCATCCCTATAGGCCCCCTTCAGATACTGGAAGGCTGCTATGAGGTCTCCACGCAGCCTTCTCTTCTCCAGGCTGAACAGCCCCAACTTTCTCCACCTGTCTTCATATGGGAGTTGCTCCAGTCCCCTATCATCCTCGTGGCCCTCCTCTGGACTTGTTCCAACAACATCACCTGTAATAATTTGTAGGGGCAGAGGAACAGATCCCATTGCACTCACCAGCAAATAGGGATATCTGTTCATAAACATGCACTATTCATGTCACACTATTCCTCATTGTTGCATCAATTATTTGTTTTTTTCAAAATGTTCTGTTACCAGAGCAGACATCCAGAACAAACTGGTACTGAGGAACCCAATCATCACAATTAAGGCAAAATGAACAGATCACTAAAATCTTGCAGGTCAGAGGAGAGCATCTATGTATCTATTGAATGCTTGTATATAATGAATTATGGATCACTATTATCTCACCAGGGAGAAAAATGCCATATTTATCAGCCAACGCAGTAGGAAAATTATTTGGCTGTTCTGATGAACCTGTGACACATGCCTTTAATTAAATGCATCCTTCGAACACCCTATTTCTCCTGTACTGCATAACAAGCACCATTCCCCTGCTCTGCTGGACAAATTCAGGTTTGCATTTGTATATAAGTGGTTTTTTTTAGCTGACAAACTTCTAATTTGCTGAGAATAACTCCACATTTTCAGACTGAACCATTGAAGTTCCCATTGCTGAAGGTACTGTACCCTACAGTATATGTCTTACTCAAGAATTTGTATGTCACCCACCTGCTATTGGGTACAATACACACCTTTTTATAGCCAGCACAGCTGCCTGGAAGGCAGAACAAGAGATGAATAACCATTTCCTAGTCCATTTTATTCAGCTGTGAGTCTTCAACATTGCCGAATTGCTTCAGATATTAAGATAGAATAACTAAGACTGGCTCATATATATGAAATGGCATCAAGCAGAAATACTAAGTAGTAACATACGTGAATAAAAAGTGATTACAATAAGTATGAGTCAAATAAATTAATATTTTTCCTTAGATGGGATTCTTTATGTTTGGTAACTATTGCTCCTGCTGATGATATAACACATGCTGACACCAAATATCAATTCTAGGTAAATCCAATTAAGCCCAGAAGCAAAACAGCTGGATTAGCAGTTCACTGCATAAATTATTTTTCTTCCATTTACTTTGTCTTTTTGCAAATGAGCCTTTTAACATAAAAAAATTTAGCACTCAAGTTCCCATTTGCTTATTAATCCCAGAAGCCTAAAATGAAGAAGAAGAAATAGATTTTCTTCCTTTGTTGTTTGCGTGCATATGCTGTTCAGCTCCCTTCTGTAGCACCACAACCACCCCTCTCCCCCCCCCTCCCAGGTTGCAGGTAGTATTCCTTCTTTTTTGAATAAGTTACTCACATTGGGCTTACTATGGCATCAGACCAAGCAACTTGGAGTTTTTTTTTTTAATTTCAAGATGATGTCATAATGCATAATTATTTCACATTTTCTATTTTTCTTTATTTCCTGTTACTAAACAAAATTAATATAAAATTGGTAAGGCTGGCGTTCAGCATGTTCATCACTGCTTTAATTCAGTTAGAACAACATAAACTATACAGGAGCTGGTTTATCTCCTTTTTTCTTTTCTTTTTCCTTATTGTTTTTCTTCATTATATGGCTGCCAGCATAAAGGTCAATGTAGAGATTGGGAATCGATAACATGCTACTCGTATAGATATGCAAATAATCACAAATTGTAATCACTGATTGATTTTCAGCATTCTGGTAGTGACACGTTGGGTGGAAGGGACTCTGATCTCAGTTGTGCTAGGCAAATCTAGAGCAGAGATTCACAGCTGGAATTATAATGAAGGACTGCCTCAGAAATGCGATTTCAGTCAATGAAACATGTAACGCATTGTTGGTGAAAATTACTTTTCCCTTCTGCTCATGCTCAGGGTTGACAACAGCAAATGTGCAAGGAGCAGAGCTGTGCATAAGCCTCCAAGGCTGAATGCCACTAGCCCCGAGGGTGGGAGGAGGTGGTGACAAATACCATAAGGTGCCAGAATAGCAGGGCTCAATTCATGATTTACCCCAGAGCTCATATCAAACACACTGGTCTTGGCATTTTGCCCATATACGTTCCTTCTTCCAGTCCCCTGAAAACATACCAGTTTGAGATAACCCTTCCTCTAAATCCATATTTTCCCATAAACCCTTCACATTATCCTTGCACAGGAGCCTCATGACCACCTTTCCTGGTAAGCAGGTCACACATGGGTATCTGCAAAAACCATCCAGACTAGAAGGTCACAGTCCAAAAAAATGGCTCCCACATACCAGATGCCAGACCAGCGGCTGGTTCATAATCTAGATAATTATATCTATATCTATCTCTCTCTATATCTACATGTATTTATATATAAAATGCTGAAAATAAGAAAGTTATATTACTCTTGCTGGTGTGACATGATTTTTTTTAGAAAAATATTTCTAACACTTGTCTTTGCACACGTTAATGACCTTTAAAGAAAAATATCCATCCTTTTTCCTTAACTGGAGCCAAAGACAATGGAATATTTTGGCTTTGTTACAAATGCAAGAGAATTAAATGCAGAAGGTTAAAAATGCTGAAAGGGGACAGACTACTGACTCAAATGTCTCATCTTGAACTTTGAACCAAATAATTAATTTTGTATTACCCATACGAACTCGCATACCTTCATGACACTCATTAAATAAATAGTATAATCTGGATAAGACACCTTCAGTAATAATTTCAACTTTTATCTTTTTTTTTTAAATGTTTTTAAGGATTTTATTTTTTTTTTTTTTTAATCTTTGATTATCAAAATCATTCAGTTTATGTCACTGAAGTTCCTGACTCATAGATTAAATCAGATTCTATGATGGCATGTGAGCTAAACACAGCCCTGTTGGGGACGTTCTGGTGACTCTGCTTAATGACTTGGTGGGCCCACCCTGGACTGGGTATTGGTACACTGAGTACATCTGAACATGTATATTTAACCTGTCATTATTCTATACCACTGATTGATTACTATAGTAAGTGACCTGAAACAGCCTCTCATCAAATAATCCCACTAATTTTGCTACCAACTACTCAACTTTGCTGTCTAGCCTTAAAGTTTTGTCAGTTAATATCCCCCAACTTTTCTTTAAAAGCAACATCATTCCTAGAAAGCTTTGCTCAAGAAAAAGCAGCTGAAAATGTTCAATTTTCAATGGAAAAGCATCCAATCATCTGTTCATAAGGTCTCAAAGCATAACTAAAAGCAATGGGTTAGATATTTCTCTAGAATCCGTGTACTCATAATGCAGATACAGGAAGAAAATTGTAAAGATAGCAAGTGCTCTACAATATCTTTCACAAAATACCAGAAAAAAAATGAAAGTCTCTTCACTAAATGTGCAAGAAGCTGTTTAGAGAAATGTGGTACTTATCAGTGCCATAGGACACTGATAACAATACTACTTCTAAACTGCACATCTTATAAGAAGCCGGATCTGGCAACTGAAAAACAGATCTAGAGAGACAATGACATCTGTTCTTGCAATGGTTGCAAAGAGCTGCAGTTTGAGAGGTGATTATCAATGTTGAATGTTCTTCTGTTCTATACTCAGTTCCAACACTGTCAATCTGCATACAACTGTAATGGACCAAACAGTTGTGCTAATGTATGATTGGCATAAGTATCGTGTCCTGGGAGCTCAGCACCACCAAACAGGGATCTCAGATGTAGATATATAGTATTTTTCTCCACCATCCGTTCCAAACACTCAAAAATATTTACACTACACATTAACCACTGCTGTGTGTTCATTTCATCTATAAGAACCATGAAGCTTCTTCAATGCAGGCTCCAACATAGTACTTCTCAGCTTTTACAGTCTTCAAAAGAGACCTCTCCTTGAAGAATGAGGGATTTATTTCATAGCTGTGATTTAGCCCATCATGAAATATATATCCCTATTGTTTCCTGTCTTAATTTCTTAAGAATACTCCTACTCTAAGCTGCATTAATCACTCATTTTTGTATTTCAATAAATCTTACATGATGAACAGCTGTTGATCTTTGATTTATTTTAAAACATCTTCTTGATTACTTTCTCAAAGTATCAGTACTTGATGCTTTTACAACTGGGGTTGGCAACTATTACTTTACTCAGACATCATTAAGAGACATATTGTGATTTGTTTCCAGGGTCACCATTGCAAGTGGAATGGACTTTTTTTGGATCTGCAGGGCAAACTTAGGGCTGTGCAATTTGCTAACTGTGTCAACCAGAAAGGATAACAAGAAGAAGATTGGTAATGAATGATGATACCAATCTCTGTTGTGTTAATTACTCATGAAAAAAACTTTCACTGGCAATGTTAAGTAATTGTAATGCTACCTATTTTTAAGAAGAAGCTTGAATGTCCGTTTATCACACACATAAGCCAGCAGATATTTTAACTCACAATTCTGATAATATTGCAAAGGACCTTTTATTTTTAATGCATAAACAAGCAAAATGCATTTGAATGATTGACACAGTGAAAAGTAGCACTTTTCTGTATTAAAAAAAAAATAATTCATGATTAAATAGAATTTTCTCCAAATCTCACTTGGTTAAATTGCAATATTTGAAAAATACTACATAACCTCATGTGTTATGCAAGCCTAACACATGAGGTAATGGTCCATGGTGGCTTCTCCCTGGTGAGTCCTGCTTTGGCTGCTCCCCAGAAAGTCCAGCCTTGGTTCCTCCCTGGAAAGTTCCGCTTTAGAACTCCCTGGAAAAGTCCCGACCCTTGGAGACCTTTCTAGATATTGCTAGCTACTTCTTCCAGCGTAGGCTGCCCCCCTGCATCAGAATGAGTGTGCATTTTTGTCAGTATAAAAGCCCGAGCCTCATGCAATGGGGAGAGGCAGAACCTCATACCACCCAGGTCAACATTGCCTCTGTGGGGACGCCCACTATGGTAGAGCCTGCCACCTCGCACTGCAATGATGATTCTCGGAGCTGGTTTCCTGATTGTCCTCACAGAGTCCTTGGGGCTGGTAAGATATCCACTCTTCAGAAATATCTTTTACTGTATCTATCTTTATATTTTCCTATATTAATAAACTAGTTGTGAGTTCTTTATTAGTGTCTCGTTTCTCTCACCCGGAATGACTCCAGAACATCACATTACGTTTCAGCAAAGATTTAAAACCTGTGAGATACTAATGAAAATACAGTTTGCCAGGTTTTTCTGTCATCAGTGCTACAACTCACAAATGGAATATCATGAACTATATTTAATAGTAATTTAAACAAAACCACTTAAGACCTTTTTTTGAAAGTTGGTAACCTACATAACCCACACTCTAAATCAGTCACAAGGTCCCATCATTATGCAACTAGGCATTAAAATATTACAGTAATCACAAACAAAATTATGAAATGGTGCCATGTCCATGGTTCTTTAAGCTTGCTTTATGCATAAATAGAATCTTGAGGTCCTACACCAGTTGGGTTTAATGACTTGCTTTTCAAAGTCAAGTTATACAGGCCAGAATTTTACCTATTGCATTGAATACATACTTGGAGGCAAAGCACAGCTCAAATTACTGAGCTCACCAGAATTTGTCTCCTTTTTAAAGTTTGGAACAATGAAAAGGATCATAACCAATTGCCTACATCATGCAGCTAGCATCACATCTAGCCTCTGAAAAGTATATTGCAAAATAAAGTCGGAGAATGTGATTAACAGAAAACAGAAAAGGCCTTCATGCTTTTAGGAAAAAAAAAGGAAAATGAAAGTTATCTTTAGAAAGACTCAGTACTGTAAGTAGTTTTCCGAGGCTTTTTTTCAATAGAAAAAGAAAGAAACAATCCAAGGAAGAGTGGCTAAGTTTTCACTGCTCTATTAACAACTTTTCTTTATATTTTATTTACCTAGAATATATTTTATTTAGCCAGAATCATACTATTTTTATGCCCCAATGCCAAGAAATCTGGTTAGTAAAGTGCCAGATTCTTTTATTTGATTTTATTTGATTTCATTAGGGACCATCAGCCTAGCTGCTTAAGTGCCCGACTACTGTTTGCAGTTAAACATTCATTAGGGAATCCCCAGTGGGTTCATTCATTTCACTGAGGTCCAATTACAGTGCCACAAAAGCAGTTTTTGCAGCAATTAGCTGATTTTTCCTGTTTATGTTCTGTCTCTTTAGGAAGAGGACTATTTTGTGGAGGTCAGATTTTTAATTAGGCGCAATTTAGGGCCAATAAGAAAACTGATAATTTACTAAATGGCTGTGGTGGACTTAACTGCTCAGAGCAGAGGTAAATAACACAACAGGGACACCAGGAATAAGCTCTCCTGGTGCGCATAGCTCAGAGCCCTATAGTGTGAGGAATAGATTACATGTTAAATGGCTGTCAGGGCCCTCGATGCATTGCTTGTATCACCAGCGTACCTAACCTCAAGAGCCACCTTGTTACTAGCAGCGGCTACAGAGAAGCCAATCTGAACAGGACCTGCAGAGAGGTCTTGGCTTCATGTAGCTGCAAAAAGATCTGAGAGTGAAAGAAAACAGCAAAAAATCAGGTTCTACTTCTTGAGGATCTTGCAGCACCTTTCTCAACTGCTGTGTTCTCTGAAGTCAACAATACTAAAGTGTGTGTGAAGTCCTCGCAGGCAATATGAGCATTTTTTTACCATAATGATTCATAGAATCATAGGATGTTTAGGGTTGGAAAGGACCTTAAGATCACCTAGTTCCAACCCCCCTGCCATGGACAGGGACTCCTTACACAGGACCGCGTTGCCCAAGGATCTGTCCAACCTGACCCTGAATACTGCCATTTACCACTTCTTTGGGCAACCCACTCCAATGCCTCACCACCCTTACAGTAAAGAACTTCCTCCTTATAGCCAATCTAAACTTTCCCTGTTTAAGTTTTAACCCATTTCCCCTTGTCCTATTGTTACATTTCCTAATGAAGAGTCCCTCCCCAGCATCCCTATAGGCCCCCTTCAGATACTGGAAGGCTGCTATGCGGTCTCCACGCAGCCTTCTCTTCTCCAGGCTGAACAGTCCCAACTTTCTCAGCCTATCTTCATACGGGAGGTGCTCCAGTCCCCTGATCATCCTCGTGGCCCTTCTCTGGACTTGTTCCAACAGTTCCATGTCCTTTAGATGTTGAGGACACCAGAACTGCACACAATACTGCAGGTGAGGTCTCGCGAGAACAGAGTAGAGGGGCAGGATCACCTCCTTCGACCTGCTGGTCATGCTCCTTTTGATGCAGCCCAGGATACGGTTGGCTTTCTGGGCTGCAAGTGCACAATGAAGCCGGCTTATGTTCATTTTCTCATTGACCAACACCCCCAAATCCTTCTCCGCAGAGCTGCTCTGAATCTCTTCTCTGCCCAACCTGTAGCTGTGCCTGGGATTGCTCCGACCCAGGTGTAGGACCTTCCAGTTGGTTTGCTTGAACTTCATAAGGTTGGCATCAGCCCACCTCACAAGCGTGTCAAGGTCCCTCTGGATGGCATTCCTTCCCTCCAGCGAAGCAACAGAACCACACAGCTTGGTGTCATCAGCAGACTTGGTGAGAGTGCACTCAATCCCACTATCCATGTCACAGACAAAGATGTTGAACATGATTATTTCCAGCATCGATCTCTGAGGGACACCACTCATTACTTGGTCTATTTCTGTGAAGGTCTATATTTTCTGCCCTTAAACGGGGCATTATGTTTTCTAAGCAATGCATGCAAGTTGCATTACAATTTGGGAAACTAAGAACTGTGATAGCTGATGAACAGGACACATGTAGAGGAAATAAGGTCTTTATCTTGTGACCTCACCTGAAAGAGTCCAAGCAGACTTGTCACCTCAAAATTTTCTCATCTACAGACTGTGATATTTGAATTTCAGGCATTGTATCACAACAAAATTTCTGAAAAGTCTCACAGCTGGCTTAAAGGTTGCTCTCTTACAGGAAATAAGTAAGGAAAGGCCAAAAGGCCACAGCATTTTTTCTTCAACCTTTGACCCAGCACTCAATTGCAGAGTCATAGCCAGACATATAAAAAAGCAATCCTAGTAGGAAGCATAAATTATGAACTTTGAAATTTCATTGCCAGCCACCATTTCTGGCAGCATTTCTAAAAAACACAACAAAGACTAAGGCAGACATGCCTGTACCTTCTAGGTCGAAGAGAAATGTTCAGTTAGGCTGTAAATATGCATAGAAAATTAGTCATGCAGAAATGCAACATCTGAATAATTTCAGAAAACCTGGTATTTTGATTAAAACACACTCTACATCATGATTCTTGTCCTTCCCATGAAAACTCTTTACCCTAGCATGCAGTTCATAAGCAGGCCTACAGATCTTAATATATAAAAAAAAAAACAAAACTGAAAAAAGTAAACTCTGGAGGAAACACAAGGTTTGAGGAATTGTTAAAACATTAAAAATCTACTATGAGGCAGTTAGTCCCTTCCTAACTAATTAAATAGCAAAAAAAAAAAGCATTACCTTTTTTGTTAATTCATCAGCTTTCCTTGAAGATAGAAACTGGATTGAAAGATGTTGGCTAAAACCAAAAATTGAGCAGTGACATTTTAAGAACCTGAAATCAAATTTCCAGATCAGCAGTGAACCAAAGAACATCTCTTTTAGACAGTGTGAAAGCAATCTATGCTGCAGGTGTATAGATGGTGACTCTATGGTTTATGCTACCTAATACAGTGCAAGTTCTGTTCAAACTTGCATTCTGCTTTTGGTTAGGGCTTTTATAACAACAAAGAAGCAGGAAAATGGGAATGACATTATGATTATTTTTTATTATTTCTTTAATCTAGCAAAAAATACATAATGGTTGCAGAAGGCCTTTCTTTTGTAATAAGTTTTAAAATATTTTCCATATTTTAGAGAAAAGTTTGGGGATTTTCAAGCAAACGAACAATTTGTTTTCAATGTTATTGCAAGAATACAGTATAACAGGCAACACACATTGCAACATTAACTCCTAATTACTTTGGATACCAAATTTCATTTGGAGTCCAGCTTGACTTGCAAAGAACTCTGGATGGTAATTAATAACAATCTGCCACTGAAGTAACTGTATAAATAATGTGCTGAACTATGTCCCAACAGGGCTAATACAAACACATGGACTTCAACATCAACTCAGACAAATAAAAAAAAAAACAAAGAAAAATCCTGCAAGTGACTACATTTCCTACTTTTTCTGCTTAGCTGTTCCCTCACTGTGTAACCCATCATATCTCATAGTCCAACTGTCATTAACATAAGCAGAAATGCAATTTTCTTAACACAAGTTATAAACAATGAGCAGCTAGGTGATGTGTCATCCACAGCAGGTAGTTCTGATGGAAACACAGATACAATTAAGTTGCAGGGAAGATTCACTATTATGGTGAGAATGACTTTCAAATGCGTGAGATAAAGAGACATTTTTGCATCTCAGAGAGGCATTTCATCTTATGCTGTCAAGTATTCTGTTGTTTCACCCGTTCACAGTTCTTTGCAGAAACAAGGGATAGAAACGTGCTGTTAGACCATATGATCATAGATCAGTTGAGGTCAGAGGGGATCGAATCCAACCTCCAGCTCAAAACAGGATCAGCCTCACTTCATTCTCTTGTGACAGCATATAAATGAACTAATTCAGCTAAAATAGCATATATATGTATCCTAATTATGATTATTGAAAAGTTAATCCTGGCTTCTTAAGGAAATTTAGCTAATGGGATCATGCTGCCTGTGCTTGTTCTCAAGTGTTGGCCCATTTTATCTATATTTAGCAGAAGGCTTAAAGGTGTGGAGGCTTAAGGTGATCCAAACAGAGGAAAGGTAGTGTCATGACCAGTCCAGCTGGAGGGAAAGCTTCAAACAAATATTACACCTTAGTAGAACCAGCATAAACCAAATACCAAATGTGAAGGCACTGAAAACCAGGCCACATATGTACTACTCAAACTGTTTCCTTGCTTCCTTTTAAATGCCCCATCCCTTCCTCAGATGCAAATAGAAAACAGAAGAGTACATGCAGAGGGCAAGCACTCAACATTTTCAACTTAACTAGAAGCCCAAAGCACTGGAAATCCCATGAGAGGGAGGATTTTTTGATATCTGCAACTTAGTCAGACAACTTGAGGTGGTCTCAATAAGGCTATATATTTAAGGACATTCTTGGGCCTCCAGACTGTCTTCCTCTTTGGATATCAATTTACAAATGAGTCTGGTGCTTAGTGGACACTCAAGAAGCCAAAGAAGGTTGCTTAACAAAAAGCTCCACTTCTCCCAGTGAAAATGAAGCATTCCCAAAGAATTCAGCCAGAAAGGGACCAAGCCCTGGAGAGCAGGACTGAAATGATTACATGGCCAGGTGGTTAACCATTTTTTTTTTTTTTTCAGGTATTTCTTTTGTGTTGCTGTACTGCTTTTGAGGACAACACAACAGCAAGGTAGCAATCTGACCTGCTGTGTTCACCTGTTCAGCTTCTTCCCCCAGACAGAATTTTAAAACCCATTAGGTGCCAATACTGCACAAAATCTCATCAGAAGAGTGTTCCGAAAAGCTTAAAATTATATTTGGCAGATTGTTAGATCAGAATGTTGGTTCAGATAGATTGACTGATATTTAAAGCTAAATGAAAATAGGCAATTGCCTTATTATTTTCACTATACCTCTCAAAACTGACTGTTAAGCATTCACGCACCCCAAGATATACAAGGTCTACATCTTTATTAGTGATGTGTCAGCAACCTTGTATATAAATACAAGAGAACAGGTACAGAATCATTATGAGGAAGGAAGGAAGGAAGGAAGGAAGGAAGGAAGGAAGGAAGGAAGGAAGGAAGGAAGGAAGGAAGGAAGGAAGGAAGGAAAGTAGAAATTGCTCTTTTCATGCCTTCCTACTATCATTGCATGAATTGTAGCTATTACATTCTTTTTATTGATATGAACATTAAAAAAAAAAATTGTCAAATATCCATGTACGCTCAAGTAGACAATTTGCAAATATGATTCATTTGTCTGATTTCATTTTCTAAAATTGCCAACTGACCTTAGTCCTCATTCTCAGCTAACAATCAGTATTTTTTTAATGAACCTGTTTTCAATAAAGGAAGAATTAAGGGGAAGGAGCAGAAGGGAATTGAAAAAATTAACAGTTTAGCTGATCTGGTAAATGTTGAAACAAAGAAAAGAAGTACAGTCCAAAGTATAATAACCTTTAGATACATACAAGCCAGAGCAGTATTTTGCACCTGAACCATAAAACCACATACTGAAAAAGAGCTTCAGTGCCAAGTTACATGCCAGGGAACTATTCCGCATTTAATGAAATCGCATGGGATGTAAGTCAGTCCAGAAATCTGACGTTGGTTTTAATTTGAAACTGACAAAAATCTAGCTGTAAAGAAGCACATCTGCTATTTAATATTGTGGATGCTGTGCATTTATTTAATTTTCATAATTATTATAATCCTCACCTGGACTTTGTTTCATTCCAGCCTCTTTTGCTGGAATTTTTTCATCTGTTACTTACAAACCTAAATGTGACAATGATTTCATATTCATCAACATAAGGCAATATAATATTCTTTGTCTAGAAAGTCTCCTTAAAAAAGAAATACAGGCCATAAAATTATTAAACAGCATCTAGATACCAGCAAGCCTCAGGAGGTTACGCTGTGCTCTTTATGAAATCCCAAGTGTAACAAAGTTGGCAGAGGAATCAATTATTCTGGTGGCTTCAGAATAAAACCTTTACCTGAACATTGCCTTTCATGTTCATTTTTCACTTCAAGGAAATAGGAAGAGGAGTTACTTACTCAACAGTCTGCTTACTCCCAAAGAAAGCTTTTGTTCACTGAAAGGACTGTGATTTTGCAAAATTTGTAACTGTTATTCTAACATATAACAGCAGTTGCACAGGCTGGATATGTGAAAGAGTACCTGCTGTGACACATGAATATTTGGATCTTTCTTGTAAAACTGTTCTCAAATAATAGCAACAGAAATAGAAGAGGATGAAAAGACAAGAATATGTGTAATATGTCATGATGTCTAGGAATTGCTTGTTCACTGGTTGTCTAGCAGACACACTCCCAAAGTCCACATTTCCATGTCATCTGCTGTGATAATATTTACTCTGTTGATTTGCTTTTAAAGCTAATGAAGACACTCTAGGCTGGAAAGCCTTGCATTAAATACTTCTACAGTGCCTAGATTGCATGCTCAGTGCACACCACCTTGAGCTTGGTACTGGTAAAACAAGAACATTCTCCAGAAAAGCACCTTTTAACAATGAGCTCATCACAGAAGCACTTGAATTGCACTTGAAATAGTGCTTCTCCTTCCATCACTAGCGGTGACCTCTCTGTGTCAACATACTGAGTCTGGGACATGTGAGGTTCCAGAAGAGTGAAAAAAGGGAAGGACAACAACCGATACAACAGTGCTGTGCACTCTTCACCTCAACGCAAGGTGACTTGTACCCAGAAAAGGCCCTCCTCTCTAATGTATCTAAACATATATGAGTTACTAGAAAGTATCAACCGTGATTTCATACCTCTCACATTCCCCTTACACAACCTACTGATGAGATCAAATGTGAATGACTAACATTTCTTCTGAGGACCTTTTTAAACACTGTCATCCTGATGAGGCACTGGTGAATGTAACTCCTTGTCACGACAGATTTCGTGAGTAAAGCTAGCTGTGCCAATATGGGCAAAGTCTTCCTTGTCCCCTTCCTCAAAGCAACATGACTGGTAACACCCATGCCTCAGCCAGACCCCTGTCTTTTTTGAATACCTACCTCTCTTTCCTCTTCCAAACAACTGCCTTCATTGCCTGTCCAAAGCATGTTTCGGTTGACAAAACTGCAGGCAATAGCAGAGTCATCAGCTGAGGTGGTAGACTCCTCTGAAGTTAGGTGGGAGGCCTACTTGGCAGCTCCTGGCTTCCAGCCAGAAGACCTAAACAATACAGACATCAATACAGTATTATTAGCTGGAAAATGGACTACTCAGGCATGCTGTCCTGGAGGCTGTAACACAGTAGAGTGGACCCAGCTAGTGAGAATAATGGTGTCGGTTCTGCCACTGAGCCTGACAGAAGTAACTTTACTTCCTTACTTTTTAGCAGAAAATTGTTTTTCCTGCCCTAGGAAGAGAGGGGAGGAGCAGCCATACTAATGCACTGTATTTATAACTAGATCATACTTTAATTTTTGTTTCTTATAGTGAGAAGAATAATGTCCTCATTACAGAACCGTCTTTCCTCTCCTGTCTCTCTCTTCCATCTGGTGGCCCAGTCTGAATACTCACGCTGTTTCTGAGACAGCAGCCAATCTAAAAGCAAAGGCCCTGAAAAGAGTCCTAAGAAGTAGTTTGCCTCACAGTATCCCCTTTTCACCCAATTTCAACTTTTTCAAATACAACAAAATGGCAAAGGAGGAAGAGTTCTGTCACTGAAAAATTATGCAGGTGTGTCCACCTCCTCAGTGGCAGTGGTTTTGCCACAAGGCAGCCACTCCATCCGATAAAGTGAAGTTCCTGTGGCAAACCCAGGTCCCACTTGAAGTGAATGCTAGATTCAAAGCTCTCCACCAGAGTACAGTACATACTAGTTTTATTGTAGAGTAGCCCCTAAATCTGCTAACTACCATTTTCTTAGCAACAGTTTCTTTTTCCTCCGTAAAGCCCTCAGCTATATTCTGCCCATCCGGAGATCTCTGTTTCTAGGGACATTCTGAAAACATGACCAGAGTTCAAAGGAAGGATCAGTGACAGGCTGCTCTTTCATAGGTTTTTCTTTACCTGGCTGTAATTGAGGATGATTCACTCTGTCCTTACATCTGGCCTTTCTCTTTTCCTCCTATTCTACCTTGCAGAAGCAGAAACTGATACAGTTGTGAAGAGTTTACTTGCTTCAGAATGTGGCTTGTTATCAATTACTGCAAGCACATTTGAGGGTTTCATTTCACAAGCCATTACACAAACTAACCCTGTAGTCTTTGAACAGTCCTAGTGACAAGTCACCGCTTCCCTCTGCATGCATGACATTAAATAAGACCAGTGCCTGCTAGAACCACATGAAAGAAATACACTGACCACTGAATACTCACTGGGGGCCATATATTAGGCCATAGAAGAGGCAATGCCTCCCAGACTGTAAGTCAATAGCAATTTATACCAATTAAGACTGAACTAGAGTACGTATGCTGGCAACTGTGCAAATCTTGGATGAATGTTTTATTCTGCTGCCACAGTAAGAGTGCTTGGCAAAAGAAACAATTAAAGAGTAATGAGACAGCTTTGGGAAACAGGCAATATGAATTGCTGTCAGCTCCCCACCCACTTCCTCCTTCTTTACCAAAGATTAGTGCTTCTTATTGCCTGCATGCAAATTCCAAACTGAAATTTAGTCATTTTGACAGTGAAAATAACACTGAAAGAAACACAAGGAGACAAGAATCTCATTATTTCAATATTGTGTACAGTACTGTTTATGTTCTTCAGATTGTTGTATTTCATCTGAGTCACCTATGTAGCAAGTACTTCAAATGACCTTGGCTACCAAAAAATATCCATGTAGAAAGTGACAACTGTCGGAATGAGGAGAAATAAAGCACAAGGAGGAGTAAAACCAAACAAAAATGAATCCCGCTGAATGAATGAAAATATGTACATCAATAAAAGCTTTCCAGTGAGCAGACAGACCCAGTAACCCGGACGCTGGCTTGCACCCTTTGACAAACAGTTCACCAAACGGCTTACATGCACATAAACTCCCAGAATAACAGTCTGCGTGAGGTTGGATCTCTCTCTGCAGATCACCTGGTCTAACCCACATGCCCATGCAGGGCCACTTAGCACTGGTTCCCCAGGACCATGTCCAGATGGCTTTTGAGTATCCCCAAGCCTGGAGACTACAGCTTCTTTGGACAACATGTGCCAGTGCTCAGTCACCCTCACAGCAAAAAAATGGATCATAAGATCAGTTGGAAATCATTCTTGAAAGCAGGGAGGCTGAGGGCATGACTGTATCATGAAATAGATATATGTATATGTGCACGTGTGCATGTGTGCACATGCGTGTTCATTTGCATGTGTGCGCGCAGCCCTGTTTGTGGAGTTTCTGGCTGAAGGCCAGGGACAAAGTCTGAGGAAACAGTGACTGCTGGCAGGTACTTTCTTTTGAAATGTTTGTTTTTCTTTCTCACTGGTTTCAAACATGCTCAACCTATCAGTGAAACAAGAGGTAAACATAGAGCCGTCTCAGATTACATCTGTTCCCCAGGCCATCTCCAAAGCAAACATTGGTCTCCCAAGCTAAAATACAACTATTACCCATTATTGGACATATCCAGTCACTGCCTGACCACCGACTTGCACAGTTAATGAATCTGCTCTTTTCTAATAAAAATAAACCAGACAAAGGAAGTGGTCAGCTAAAGCTGAACCTGAGGAGAAGAAGAAAAGGGATTTAATGAAAAATACTCAAGGTTGACATTTCCTTTTTATTTGAAACATGCATTTCCCGGGAATGACATGATCACATCGATACTATGTAAAGCCACACACTGGCGCCGGATTTTGAGATCTTTACCCATATGACTTAATTTGGGAAGCAGTAAAAACCAGAAGGGAAATTCCTCTGACCCTGTTATTTCACAGTTCAAGCTTCAAATTAAAGTATTTCAAAACAGAGCAAAAAGTATATCAGCCCAAATGAACCAGGCCACTTCTTCTAGCACTAGCAGAAACAATATCCTAAGATTATATCTGTATTCCCCAGTTCCCTTCCTGTCTATTCAAGTTAGTTCATATAAAGCAGTGATCAAGAAAAGCTCCAGCAGAAATAATCTGCAAACCACAGGTTTTTGAAAATATTTTACAGGATACATCTTTGATTTTTTTTTCAGAGAATAAGTCAGCTCACACACAGAAGATTCCCTCCAAATTGAAACATTTGTTCTTAATACTGGATCAACATTTCAACTGAATTTCAGTTCAGGTACTTTAAACTTTGAAGAATGTAGTTAAAAGACGCTTTAAATCTACACAAATTTATTTCCAAGTAAAAGTGTAAATCAAGGTCTTTGCTTCTGAATTGCTTGCTAAAATTCCCTAGAACTGTCAGTGACACCAACCTTTATTTTCTTGTGAATTTTGGTTATGCAAACTTATATTTTAGCAAAAATTTTCCAACAAGAAAAAAAAACAATTTCATGAAAGAGACTGCCCTGTCTTGCAAGAGGCATTGAGAAACAGAGGCATTATGCTTTCGTTGCATTTTTCTCCAAAGGAAAACCCCAAATACTTTCAGTTTAAATATTATTTTTTATTTACTTTAAGAAAAACAGGACAGGATCAGTAGAAAAGGAAAATTAAGACTGTAATTTTGCTATTCTTTCTGAAGTTTCTTATTTTGTATTCTTTAACAATTACTTTAATGTCCCATTAATGAATTTACCAAATGCAATCAAAACCTAGAACCGAGTTTTACCATTGAAGAAACTGTCATGTTCTGTGCCACAGGTCTGGCTTTGTACTGTGAAAACCTGCTAAGAGCTTTGAAGAGAAACCAGTACAGTGTCTTTAATTCAAGTTCCGGAATTCAGGGTTGCAAAATATCACACTTTGATTCTTTAATAGGAAAAAATTAAAAATGTTTCAGCTGACAGAAAACATCTTAGATATAAGGCAGTGGTTACTGACTGTGTTATCAGTTATCAGTGTGACAATCCTTTCTTGGCCAACCTAACTGCTCACTTAGTGAACAGACAATCCCCAATTCGCTACTGGAATGTTGGCCATCAAAAGTAGTTTTCACTGCTTAAAGAAAGCTGCTTTCACAGCTCAAAAAATGTTCTATGTCAGCTAATTACAAAACTGGTAATACAGAGAAAGAATGTAATTTCGAAGTGTCTGACCTTTACTAGCGTCTTCTCTCACTGATCATCTGGTCAGCCCTAAAAAAATAAATCAAGCCAGAGTTACCAGTATGGCTTTGAGTGTCCATTAATTTCTCAATGTGCAAATGAACAAACATTCCCCTTACAACTTCCCTATTTGGCCAGCATGAAATCCTGGTGCCTTTTATTCCATATCATTACATCTGAGCAAGGTGTGATTGGACTACAAGTACAGAGGAAATAAGGATATTCGGGGTTTCTTCTCCATGTCTCTCTTCTGATGCTCATATCTAATTTAGAGAAGCTGTGGGGGGAGGGAAGTGCCCCTTTCTCTATGGCTGTAATTCCAGTTTTAAATTGCAAGGAAAAGACAAGACACAAAATCACTGTACTCACAGAGAACAGTCCACACAGCCAGACTGAAACACAGAACTGGTTTTGTATGCAGCAGGCATGTGATTGTGCTCTTGCCCCTTATAGCCTACCAAGAAACCTGATGCATGCATTAGAGAAAAATTACTTTAGAGAAATGTGCATTTTTTTGAAAAGGCACAAGAATAAGAAGCAGAAGTAAGCCCTGTAAGTAACTAAGGAATAATGAGGAAGACAGGCACAAGACTTCTCAGGGGTGAGATAGGACACGATAAGCAGAAGCTGGATTTTTACTCCTGACTCTAGCACCATGTGCTGTGTGACATTCCTAAAGTCACTTTGGTGACAGGTCTATAAACATGAAGATTTCTGCCCAGTAGCAGAATCATCATTGTACTGAGCAATGAAGGCAAATGTGACAAAGAAACATGGTTTAGGGCCAATTTAGACCAAGCCTCACTTTAGTGGAACACACCATCCTGTTGCAGCAATGGGTGCTTTCCCTGGACGTGGAGTGATGGAGCTGCTCAGGGACAGATGCACCCCAGGCAGTATGCTGAGAGCTGCTCCCATACCCTATAGAAGCTGCAGGATAAGCTGGTTAACTCTAGTGTCAGAAAGTGACTGCTGTATCAGAACAGAGTCAATGCATTTTTTTTGTCAAAATATCATCTGTGTTGTCATATTTGCACAAAGGTAGTAAGTTCTTCCTCTTCTCTCTGTCTCTGTAGACGGTCCAGAATTCCATTTTATCTTCTCATAAGCACAAACTTTAAAAATATGACCCAAACATAGACTGCTATGGCCTCTTCAATTTCATTGGAACCACAAAGAGGCTGAGACCAAAAATGTGTTTATACAGTCAGCAGCAGCAAAGTATATTGCAGTTTTCATATCATTCTAATCTAACTCTCTTTTTGCCTTGTTATCTATTTCAGAAAATCAGTATATAAAACACGTAACTGATTGGCAAAAATTAACTGTACATTTCTGCTTTAACTAAACAATTTACGTGGCATTTGGGGGGGGGGGTGGGGAGGAAGATTAGTTTTTCAGGTTATAAACAAGCATTATTTTGCAATCTTTGGCCTGTAACTGAAAGATAATAGTTTTAATTTGCATTCAAATAAAGTAAATCTCTCAGTGTAAAAGACTTTTTATAGTTCCCATAAACCAGAAACAGATTAAAGTGTAGACAGTGTAGACAGTGTAAGGAGGACAGGAGGATAAATCAACCAAACAAGATGATTTAAAAAAAGAAAAAGGAAAAATAATCCTTTCTCAGTGTTCACTTAATTTCACAAATCTGATGAACTACACTAAAGTGCTTTACAGTCTCTCCACGTTTCTGCCGTTAAAGAATTGGCTTTAGCCAAGCAAAGACCCTTATTTAGTGATACCAAGCCTGTGAGCCCTGAAATACTGACTTTCTCTTGTCAATACCAAATCCTTGGGTTGGAGACACTGCCAGTCTACCAGGAAGGACTAAATATCATCACCTCCTCAGTCCAAGTGTTTTAGAAGTTTGCCAGTGTTGCACCTTTACTGTGGTGGCATACACAGCATGAAACAGATTATTTTCTTTTTGAAAGTGCAATGCGCCCATGGTTACCTCTGAAGGATTATCAATGTCCTGAAGCTCTGAAGAGACCTGCTAGTTTTCCCTCCAAGGGGAACACTGAAACAAAGTATGTGCCACTCTCAAAATTATTTTTGCTTTTCAGTTTGTTATAGTTTAATGTAAGGCATACAAAGAGCTCTGAGAACAGAGATCAAAAACCAGGACACCCATCTACAGTTCAGTAAACAAAGCATACAAGATAAATAAGCACAGACACATGACATGCTATCTATGAGCCAGACCCCTGAGATTTGTCCAGCTTCTGTTTGTTGCCCAATGCCATAACTGCACCTGAAAGGTTGAGCTGTTTTTCCCTCACAGCCTGGGATTACAGGTATTTGCACGGGAGATGTGCTTATGCAACTTCTTTGGGAGGGGTGGGTTACAGATCCTGTGTGTCTGGATGAGTAGATTAATCACAAGGTTAATTTACAAGAGGTTCATTTTACCTTCTGGCTATGCTTTATGAGAATTATCCCAGCTCAGACCTTTGAAAGAACCTCTTTTAGGCCCCTGCCCTCAGGAAAAGATGCCAGTTGATGGGTCCTGTAGAGGTGATACCAACAACCCATCTGTGCAATGAGAGTTAAAATCAATACTTCAATGTGAATTTTGTCCAGTTAGCTGCTGTTCTCTTTTTTTTTTTGGCTTTTCTTCTGCCCTTTCGAGGAGCCCCTCTTTTCTGAGGAAGTATATAGAGACAACAGATTGTCAGCCTGGGAATTCGGACTCCAGGTGGAACAGATGCTGCCCAGAAGTTTAACACTAGACCTAGCACTAAATGGGCATAGCATTGGGTTAGGTACAAATAGTTGTCTTTCAGTTTTCAAAATAAAGTGAAAGTCTTAAAGTGACAACTAATTTAAGAATTCTACTTAACATTATGTTACAGCACCACAAGTTTCAAAATTAGGGACCAGTTCCATAAACTTCTATTCTATTTATCAACATAAATGTATATACCTAATTAGGAAATAACTTACAGTAATGCAGTTATTGATTAAGCCTCATGTCTGCACATTCAAAAGTATACCCTTTCTCTTCAGGACTGTAATTTCACTATACTTTGAGTAGTGTGGAATTGATCTGCCCTGATGGAGCAAGGAACTCGGTAGGAACAGCATTCATATGGGTGGGGGTCTTCTACCAGCACAAATATGCTTCAGTACAATTGTTTTGAGTGAAATCATATAATAATACAGCTCAATTTATTTTGCCTGGCTTCCTATCCTAGCTGAATGGTCGGTCTCAAAAAGTTTTGAGAGATCCAAAACAGTTTTCCATAAGAAGGCATATACTCCCATCTCTCATTGTAAACAAGGACTGAATTTGGCCTCAGCAGTATCATCACCTGTGACAATAAAGGCTGAGAAAAGGTTGTGTCTTCTATACTGCATATTTCAAAACAATAAACAAAAACATAGCAGGTTTTTGGTTTTTTTTTGGAAAAGAATATCTCATTTTAGACTGTGTTAGAAACCTTTCTGAAGCAAAAATTAGAAAGCCTGGCGTATAGTTCTTAAAAACTGATTCCATAATAAAGTGTGTCTTTTAATTAAGAAGGAGAGGTTTGGTGGTTTTATGGTATTTTGTTCAATTGTAAGCCAGTAAGAGGCCGGAGCTTCGTGAAGACATAGAAGTAAAAAGAATTCTGCCCTGTCACTACCTGACTGATTATTTGCTTTAGAAAAGAGTATTTAAGAAGAGCTCTAACAATATTTAGCATTGTATTATTTGGACTAAAAATATTATGAAAATGCTGCTTTTCTGCTCTAGGAAAATGTCTCTCTCTCCACTGATTTAAGGTTGCTTCCAGAACTTGTTGCTTTTAAGAAACTAGAATAATAACAAAATTCTTCCCATTTCTGGAAGAGTCTGTTTTTAAGGACTGAATACTTAACTAACAAGATAAACTTCTTTGTCCCCATGGCTTTCCAAGTAAAATCTTCACTGACTTGAAGAAGAATTTTTAAAATGGAAAAAAACAGCAACCAAAGTGATTGAACGTTTATAGTAGCTAGTCTTCCTTCGTACGCTTACTACTAAGGACAATGTTATTATTCACATTCTTCAAGTTAACTGCTTTGGTGATCTTTGCCTACAAAGTACATCTTGATTCCCTGTAAGGAGCCTAGGATCCTGGTTCTTTACCAGAAGAAAAGTCCTTTACAACTACAGTGTCAGAAATTATGAAGAAAAAAAAAAGGGCAATATTAATACTCTAAAGCAAAGAACAGATGGTGGAGGCAGAAAGAGAAAAAGTGAAGCAGGCGTGGAAAAGGGAGCAAGTGGGTATCTTTGGGTGACGCAGAGGACTGTTCCTCTACTTAAGGTGGTATAAAACCACTCTAAACATTCCACCCAACCATGTTCACATGCATACTCAAGCAAGTGAATGCAACAAAATGGAATTAAAATAAATAAGTGTTCAGCCTCTTATTTGACTATGATTAAAGCTGCTCTGACATTGCGAACAGGATCGATGTTGGATTTCTCTTTTGGTAGATAAGGTGTTTCTCTACAGCCTATGCTGTACACATGTTGTACACCCTATGCTGGCACAATGGGTGGCAGGATATAGCTTACTGCAATTTCATGCATATGTGCATCTTGTTTGGAGGAAAAAAAACTTTCTTTATACAAGTGGAAAATCTAATCCTGTAAATGTGACTTTAAGGCTGGTGCCCATTATACTTTATTAAAATGTAGGAATGAAATACAATCCAAAAACCCAATTTACTTTAAAAAAATTTAGAGCAATGCAAAGTTAACTGTTACTTATGTTTCTAGACACAGAGCAATAAAGTTTTAAAGCCTCATCTGTCATTGCACCTGAGTGGCCTTCGCAGAACATGTGCACAACGACAGAGGGCTAAATTCAGCACTAATATAAGTGGAGGCAACTGCACTGAAACTGTTTGTCCAATGCCAGTGGCGAACTCAGCCCACAGTGCTCAAAAGGAAACAATAGAATCTGCTGATATGAGTCCCTTGAAAATTATTTAATGACTGGAAACCTTTGAGGGAACAGAACAGATGAAGTTCCTTAGTGGCCTTTTACAATAGCCACTCCACTAATGAACATCTGGAGTTCTCACTGCTCTCTTACTTTTATACAGTCTAATTCGTATTGCATTAGACCTTTATGTGTTCATGATAAACTGGCAGCAAAGGCTGCCTTAAATAGAAAGAGAGGATGAAGACAATTTTTCCATTAACAATACATTTCCCTTTGGAGTCTGAGGTACATTATTGGCTTGTTTCAAGAGCAGAAGGTAAACTGCCTCCTATTTGTGAAACATTATTATTATAGCTTCTACCTGGAGATGTTTCTTGAAACAAAAACCTCAAGACTATTCCTGTACACAAATCTAACTAAGACACCATGTACAAACACAGGACCACCATAAGCTACACTGGAAAAATTAATTCACATAAATTACTTGGTTTGACGTGTGCAGTTTCCACTGATATGTCAATCAGCTGCTCCTAAAAGCCGTGCTGTTTCAGTTCAGTCCTTCTGCAGGGTCTGAGGTATGAGAAAGCAGCCATCTGGCTCTGTATACTACTCCCTGTTGAGAGAAGGTAGTGATCACAAGCCACACTCCAAGCTGCTTACAGTGGCTGAAACACATAGTTCTTTGACTGTTACAGTCTCATTTAAAGCTCCAACTTGAAATATTTCTATTCAATTTATGAATTAATGCCACCTTGCAAGCATAGCCTGATTGCTAGGACATTCCTCAAAAAACACCACAGCAACACCTCAAAAATTGCTCCAAAACCACTCTTCACTTCCCTGTTGCCAGCCCCCAAACTCTGCCAGGGAGAAGGCAGGAGAGTCCTTCTCCTCCATTTCTTCATCCTCTCTCTGAATCACTGTTTATGCTCTTCCTTTCCAGCAAACATGGTATAATTAAAAGTCCGTTCAATGCTCATTAATAACAATAAAGGGCTTGTAAACCTGGTGACACCATGCTGAAGATTTTGTTTGTGAGGATGTCTGTGAAAACTTTCGTGCGCTGTTAAGACTCTCTGCTTATTGTTCTGTTTTAAATGCATCAGTATTCCTTCCAAAACTACTCTTAAATTACTTCAATTCTCATTTAATTGTTTAAGCATTTAATTTTTCTCTTCAGCTTTCCCTTCATGAGTTTCTCCACAGATTTTGAAATCTGTCCTTTTGAAGTTTGTCACCACCATGTTACCTGTTTGTTGCAGTCAGATCCTTCTTGCTCCTCTGACATCTCAGGTCCAGCTCTCAGAGTAGTGTAAGTGGTGTAGGACTGTCACGGACCTGTGTTCCTCCATCCCTCCCATGAGGCCCCAGGCTGTGCTTTTTCATTATAGATTTCTTCACTGTTTTCAATAATCAGGCTTCTTTGTGTTTCAGTAAGAGCCTAAAAAAGTCTCCTTCCTAACTTTCCAAAAGGTTTTTCCTTTTTCTTATTCCCTCCCCCCCCCCCCCCCCCCCCCCCCCCCCATATTATTTGGCAGGCTAGAATTGTTGTGAGTCCTCTATTCTGAAGCACAGAGGCAGAAAAACTTGCACTGCATGGGGTAATGCTGTGCTGGGCTTCAGCTCAGATCCTTAGTTCTGATGGGAAGGAAAAGAGCACATTAGTAGTGTATCTCTCTGCTCCTGCTTTTCTTTTTGGCAAGAACTGCTACTCTGAGCCAGCAGGTGTTTAATGCTATTAAATTTATGGGTACTGAAAGCTGTTGAATTTTAAAACATCTGGGTAACATAAATTATTGGAACTTTTTTCCAGTACAAGGCTGAAAAATGGTTTTGAAATCTGCAGAAAAGCATTAGCAGCATTGACAAATATGCATTTATTTTTGAACATTTGACCATATGACTCTGGGATCCCAAAAGTATCCTCATGTTTGTAGCTACAGTGCCTATAGTGTAAGCTAGGAAATGCCAGGAAGGCAGGCAGCAGCCAAATCTCACCAACATTTAACTTTTGGTGGGCTCCAGGTGGATCACCTAGTATGCCAGAAAGCATCTAAAGCCATTGCTGTTTCTCACATTGTGTGCAGTCTAATGGATTTCATTCTGCAAGGCTTGATCCATGTTGTTCTTCCCCACATAGGTCTGTCTGCTCTCAACTATAGTATCTCACAGAAAGAGTAATAGGGGAAGGGGCAAGGAAAAGGGGAGGAAAATCTCAAATTCGAAAAGTTCATTGACTCCCATGAATGTGAAAGAGCTAGAGTGAGCAAGTAACATGAAACATGCAAAATCCTTACAAGTGTATTTGCTTTGCAGCCAGCAGTTTTTGCTTGAGTAGCAGTGTGATTTTTGAGCCACTGAGGACCTGTGGCCAAACAGGAGAAAGGATGAAAGGCAGCCACTTGAATATAACCTTCAAATGCATTACATCTCTGGGAGTCCAACCCTAATTTAGATACCTGAAGGTTTCTGGAGCCTCACCTTAAACATCTGGGTTTCAAGTCTCTGAACTGCACTGTTGCAAGTTTAGTGTGAGAAACAAGCACTGATTCATCACAAACTTGTAGGCTGCCTGGGCCAAGCCATAGAACTATTACTATTCTCCCAGCACCCGGAGGCTGGCATCACTGGCTGTAGGCAACCTGCAGGCTGCAAACATACAGGTGTGACTTGACAGTTTCTGTTGGAGCAGAACCAGCTATTGCTGGCTAAGCTGCTCCCATCAGGAGCAGCTAAGCACATCCTCCCCACAGAGTAGCAGACAACAAATTTTCACCTATGTGAACAAGACAAACATGCCAAGAAGCAGCACAAGAGAGTAAACATGAGGTCCATGTCCAAGCTAGAAGCATAGCGCCTGTGGCCTGCCTCTTGATGCTGTGCTTTCTTCTGTAAGATACACTTCTGTCACCTACATCCTTTATGACCCTTATTCTCAGCACCATTTTTTATTCCCCTCCATCAAGATTTCCTAGAGCTTAGAACTGATCAGCTCTATGAGGAATTTCAAGCCCATGAATTTGATACACGGAAGAAATACTGCAGTGATTTGTTTAACAGCTATAATCATCAACGCTGAGAAATAGGAGCCAAGAATATAAAGTACTTCCCATAAATGTTTTTTTCTTCCAACAGCAGTTATTTTAAGCTTTCTCACACTAATGTGGCTCATATAAAAGAAAAAGATACATTTCTGTCATGGGTCTTCAGTGTTGTCTCTTAGCAGAAGCATAGGAGATAAGAGAAGGAAGAAGGAAGGCATAACTATCCTGTAGCACAGCACAATATTCATTAGGTAAACATTTCCATTAAAAGTACATACCACATGCACAACTAAATATTTTCTCTGTTATGATTGAGGATGGAACAGTGACCTATTTTCAAACATTCCTGATTCAGGGAAAGGTCAGATGCAAATAAAAATGTGATGTCTGGACTCTAGCTTTATAGTAAGCTGTATTTGTTTATGAAAAAATCGATGTTTGGGATAACATTAGCAACTCTGGACAAGGAGTGGACTGAGATACAGGCTAAGCACATTACCTACAGACCACCCTCAGTCAATTACAGCTCTGATCTCTTTTCCCCACAAAAGAGGAAAATAATAACAATAATAAAATCATAATAAAAATAATAAGCCAGGGACTTTCAAGGTCCCCTTCGTTTGAATGCCAATTAATGGACCTGAGTGTTTCCCTTCTGTGGCTTTGAAAATCTCAGCCAAGCACTTTCCCCACATGACCATGCTTTCCTCAATGAAGCAGCCCATTCTACCCACCCTGCTGCAGCTGTGGAACATCTGGGTGGGAAGATCCTTTGCCCCCAGTACTCCCCAGAGCGCAGTGTGGTTACTTGAGTGGTGCACAGGGAGTATGATTTGGCTCTCTACATTTCCTGTTATGAAATTTTAACTTACTCTGATTATTGTTTGTTTTTATATGACTGCCAAGCTATTGGAAGTTCTTTTCGTCCTACCCTCGCCTTCCCTGAATATCATGTATACACACACATACATATTTATATATACATTATTAGACTTATTATTTCAAACCATTAAAAAACATGCTTTACAATAAAAAACGTTTCCACTTTTCTCAAGACCTGTGGAAATTCTAAAGGTTTAGCTTCATACAGTATCAAAATTGCCAATCACGTACATTTTTACTTTTCCAGGTTAAAATGATTTTTAACTGAAAGCAAAACAAACACAATTACCACTGGCACATATCCTTGACTTTTTTTCATCAGGTTCTTTTTTTTTTACCAGCCATTCCTTGAAGCTACATTTCAAACCCAGAGCTTATTTTTCCTCCTGTACAAAAAAAAAAATAATTCTATATGTCATTTTTGCAGCTACATAAGGAGATCTATCATAATTTTTTCTACCAATCACTTCCCTTCATTCATCCCCGAATCTCTCTCTACTGTTAAATATAGTGTAATATTCAATAAACCCCTATACAATAGAGTGGCTACCTCATGTAAAAATCAGTTTTCTATGTTAACTAGTGATTTTCCACTACTTTCAGAGCCTGAATAATATCTTCAGACCTTAAGGCAAAAAAAAGCACTTAAAGCAGGATTCTACTCATTAAATACCAAACACTCCCAAATTATTCAGAGAACAAACTAGAAAAATGTTAGGTGACACACCATAAACTTACATTCTTTTACAATTCTTTACCCTCCAGATTTCAGAAATTATTTTGCAATACTAAAATTTAGTGAATGTTCACCATATAAAATGATGCTTAGGGAGGAATGAGCTGCTAGCAGCACATTAAGGCAGCAGACTGTGTCAGAGTGTCTTACTCTTCAAGTGCCTAGGCTGTAGCTTCACAGGACTACCACTATTTAGGACTCAGGACACTTCAAAAAAGTGTGATAAATACAAATTTTTCAGCCCTCCAAAGACACAAGAAGAGTACCAGCAACTCAGAAGTGAGGCTGAAAAGACTAATTTGTTTTCAAGGACCATTTTGGTGCAGCAAGATTTAGCAGTTGGGCTCGAGGGTTAATCTTAAATCAGCTCTTTAATCAGAGGCTCATACAGCTGGGAAACTGAGGCACAGATGCACAGGACACTAGAATAGATGCAATTCGACCTTATCACAGAGACAATTAAAGAGTAGGGAATTTAGGAATCTAATAACCCATATTGGAATTTAGCCAAGTTGCTGAAGCAGATGCACAAAGCTGTTGCAAGGATGCTTTGTGTATTCTTTATCATTTTAATATCTTATGTTATACCATATGCTCCCACATTTCAATAATTGCAATACAAGCCACAAAAGAGGTAAAAGAAAATGTTGACAAAACATTTATAGAGATTAAATTCCCTTAGGATCTTTCGAGTCTGGGATTTTACAGGCCTTCCATTTCCAAAATGCTGCTAGACTTAAATAATCCTGGGGAAATATCCCTTTCTCCAGGGGATAGTTGGAAACACAAGCTATAGACTGTGCCCACTGATGGAGGAAAGTCCACAGACCAAAGAAAAATAGGAAAAGAAAAAAAAGAAAACAACACAAAATCACATGTGAAGGCCTGTGGCAGGAAAAAGAAATATCCTGAGCAGGGGACACCAGGCCAGGAAAGAGCATGGCCAGGAGAAGCAGTCAGGAGAGCTCCCACACAGCTGTTTCCTATTCTGCCCCCTCTTGTAGGGCTTTGTCCTTTAGCTGACTCTGGCTCTGTCTGCTTCAGCAGGCTTCCTGCTCTTTGTAGATTTAAACAATTCTTTGTTATTTGTTTATATGCTTTTGGCTGTTTGCTTTGCAAAATGCCTTTTAGTATCCTCACATTTCTGCCTCATATTTACCTGCCATTAATTATAATCATCTTCATAAGCTAAGTTCTTCCCTTCCTGTACAGAGGCATGTTCAGCTTTTCCAGAATTTGCCTTTACCTACACATATTAATTTACAATCCTGCTCTTTGAGTTTCTCTTTTTTTTCCTAGGGGTAGTCATTTATTACTCATTTTATGGGATGTTTAAGTAGTCTCCATGCTGAGCTGCAACACTTTAATTTCCTCACTTTTCACCTTAACATCTTTTTTACTAGCTTCCTCATTTTTAAGCCTTCAATTTAGTGCTCAATTTAGCATCAGTAAACTGGTTCTCAGTACAATTCATCCTCTGAGGACACTATTCAGAATTATACTATTACTTAAGTACCTCTATATTAATGCCACTTTTGTGTGACTATATCACAACACAGAGATACATGAGCTTGCAGTATGCCAGCCAGCTCAGGTCAAACTGCTGCTGCTGGGGCAACGGCAGCAAGCACTGAATGCAAAATTTGCCCTCGTTTATAGGCATCACTGGTTGCTTTGCCCCAAACCCAATGTGTCCCGTTACACACAATAGATTTGGAGGCTCCCAATACAGAAAACTTGTCCACCAGCGTTTCTGAAAGGGTGGTGGTGGTGCTGAAGTTTAAGAGTTTTGCTTGGGTTTTTTTTTTTTCAGTTTCATGACTGTATGTGGGCTCTGTTCAGTTCTCGTTTGCGCAAGTATAAATCTACAAGAACTCATAAGAAAGCAAAACCTGATCCCACTTTTTAAACTACAAGGTAAAATAAAAGGAAAGGGGAAGATGAGAAAGGCTTTGTATCTACCTCCTTTAAGAATACAGTCACATCAAGAAACAGTATGAAAAAAAAAAGAGCATCATGTTGGAATCCAGTAACTCTGGCTGAGGGTTTACCATACACCGCATGTGAATAAAATGTGAATAAAATGTCTCTTGACAGAAAATCCTGATAAAATTTAGTGTATTCTTTTACACAGAAAACATTGATTGCCTTAAAACCTGAATTTCTGGTCATTAATTTTAAATTATTTTAATTGTATGCACCTCTGTGCCCCCTTTAGTGGCATGGCCTTCCTCTGTGGGATTTTATGAAGTACCTGTTGTAAGATAACATTAGTCTTTGTTCAAATGTCTGAGCTTTATCCTAATTTCAGGTTTAAAGGAATCTCCTCTTTCAGTTTTATGTCTGTGTCTCATACTTTTGCATTCATATCTGGAGGATGAGTCACCTGAGCACTGAAAAATAAACAAAGAAAATGGGGTATCAGTACTTCTGATGACACAGATTGCTCCTCAGACCATAGAGTCACCCAGCAAGGCTGGTTACTTTTTGTTTTGAAGCCAAGAGCAGCTGAAAGTTCAGGTGTGCATTTATCACAACAATGGAAAATAAATTGGCTTCTTTTCCTTTCTATGAAGTCATTACCAAACATATTGACTTGGAACCCCAGGGATTTGGAAGCAGCCAGATTCAGAACAGGAATAAAAATACTAAGGTTTTTCAGCAATAATAAAGTTAACTTGAAGCTACAAAGGGAGAAAGAGAGAGTGCCAAAAGCAGTCATTGCATTGAGACCAATGATTTTGCAATTGGACATAATACAGTAATGAAATTAACAAGCTTGGTAAATGTTTTAGACTCACTAAGAACCTTGAAAGTTGGTTGTACTTCTTAGTTTCAATAGGGAACCACTATAAATTCATGTTTTCTTCAGCAGAAAATGGTCTAAATTATGTGATAGTGCAGAAAGAAAACAGTCAAAATTACAGCTTTGATCTAGCTTTTTCCTACCCCAAACATTGTACTCTGAGACATCTTATAAAGCTCACTGTATGGATAAAGTATATTTTTGCTTCTGTTGACATCAGAGCTGCCATTAACTATGGACTGGCCCACGTTGCCAAAAGCTATAGCAAAGGGAATTTATGTCTCTATACCCATCCTTCCTAGAGCAGCAAGAAGCCAGGGATGGGATAAAAAACACAGCAGTGACCCTACAGACTATACAAGAGGATTGAAACACTAAGAGAGAGTCTCCTGCCACCAACAGAGAAAGCATGTAGGGTGAGGCAATGCAGAACAGTGGGAAAGACAGCCTCCCCTGCTAGCTTTACCACCAGCATCAGCTGCCCCAAATGACTGCCAAGGCAGAAGGTGAGTGTTGAATTCTGCCTCTGCTCATCCATCCCCAACTGCTCCCTGGCTGCTGGGCAGCAGTTGACTTTCCAACTACATGTTGATAAGCTTTTCAGCTTCTGTAAGAAGGGAAAGATCATATTGCAGTAATGTAGACTTCTACAGCAATATCCTTTCTTGCTCAAAATATTCAACAGGAAGCTAGAAATGTTAAGCCATTCCCTACCCAATATTCTTCTTAAAAGGACATCGCAGATCCAGTTGCTTTATGATGCTTCTGGTAATGCACCTCAATAAATAGCTATACAGTTATGTACCAAGCCCTATCCAAAATGTTCCATAATCAATTTTTTTACCTCATAAGAGATTCAAAATTCAATCGACTGGAAGCCTAGGCAGGAGAAAGCTACGTTTAAACATCTTCCCCTGCGTGCCTGCAGAGTATAATACTTTTTAAAAGCTCATTTGACATACAGAAAGACATTTCACTATCCATAAACACAGTAGCTGTGTGTATAAAAGAGTAGGTAAATTAAACTATCTGAATGAAAAAAGAGCTGAACAACAGGAGCAGAAATCAGCTGAATTGAAATGAGCAAAGTTGAAGCTCTCTGTATCAAATATAAGGAGTGAGGCAGGAAAAAAATCCCATTGAAATATTCATGTTCTGAAAACATACCTTAAGTAAATATAAAAATGCCAGGTTTTCACTTTGATCAGGTCATGACTTAATCCCTGGATAGGCGCATTCTGACCCAATAGTTCTCATTGTGGGATGAGGGCTTAAATGACCTATTTGGATCTTAGATAGAGCAGCTGCTCTAGGGAGACCCAGGCTCTCTGCAGCATCTGTCTTCCTTAATGAAAAGCAGCTTTCTATTTGTTTACCTGCAAAAGGCTGCAAGTGCCATTACAAGAGTCTTCAGGCCAATTTCAGTGTCATGTCCTGAGATATAAAATTTTCTTTGATTTTCTACTTTTGTTTCAATCATCAGTTTTCAACCTACTTTCATTTTCCTGTATTCCTTGCACCAAACATTAACAGTAGGAAACCTGAAACATCCCCAGTGTTACTAGAGTTGTGAAAAAGGGAGATACCCGGCTTACTGAATTATTTCCAAATACTACTGTTGTGCTCTATGCATCTCTAGTATAAAGGGGAAGAAAGTGAAACCTAATCATTAAAAGAAAACCTGTTTGGACTGTTTGAAGTGTGAAGGTCTTGCATTTTGTAATTAGAAATTACACTTCCTTACATGCTTCTTAATCTGATGCAGGTTATTCTTTTTCTTTTCCTCTTGCTTTTAATTTGACATGCCAGTCAAAGTTAACGTTAGGAAAAACAGCAAATATAAACCTTGTAATTTATATGCATTCATGTTGTACACCATAATAGCTCTCATCTTGGCAAAAGTTAGCAGATTGTTCTCTGCTCTCAGGAGGAAATAGCATTCATTTTAGGTTTTAATGGAGCTTTAGGGTTATAGTAACTGAAATTAAACTAAATCATCATGAATTATTTCTGAATCCTATGTTATGCGTTCTCTTTTCCCCTTTGTTGGTTTATGACTGTGTGAGTTTCAGACACTGGCAACTGGAAACTTGTGCGCTAAATAACACATGCCCACTGTTTGGAGGGAAACAACAACAGTTCAGATTGTGTCTGCAGTGACAGGAATCCAGTCCAAGCACCAATGGCACATGAGAACTCATGTCTCTTATTGCCCAGGATGATATTATGGGCTAGAAGAACTATTTCATTACAGGAGCAACAGCTATAAGTGTGAATTCTTATGTACAGGTAATTCCACAAGAAAACAAATATATTGGCATTATGTCTCATAGGTAGACAAGAAACTGGATACAAGCATTGGGAGTATTGATTAACTGCTGTTATTTGGCCAAATGCAATGTAAAAATCCAAAATTATTTTAGAATAGCTTTTCTACAATTTAGAGTAAAACATCTCTCTATAGGAAATTTCAGGTCACATTTCTCCATTTAGATCCTGTTTAGATCCCATGTTTAGATCTGGAATGGGAATGAACAGACAGTCAAGCCTAATGGTATGACAGTACAAAAGTACATACACCAATATGAAAAGTTAGTTTTAAAACTTACATTTCTGTATTCTTAGGGGATATAGAAACTCTTATAAGCCATAGTCATGAAAACATAAACCATATTTTAATATTTTTCTCATGAGGTTGGTGTCCTTTCTAAAGTATCTTCCTGGCAGATTTGTGTGTACTTACCATTGTGCTCATGCATCTAAGAGGTGTACATATCGATAGTACTTTTTTATAAAGTTAGACAGACTTAGCTTGTCTAACATGATAGTAGATTAACTCTATAGCTTTAGGAAGAAGCACAGAACCTGATGATATGTTAGATGTTTTGGGAACTACATCTGATCCAGACAGTTCATAATTTCTGTATTATTTTCTTGCTACCTTTGTTCCAGGGCAAAATGTTACTGGACTTCATAGAATTATAGAATCATAGAATAGTTAGGGCTGAAAAGGACCTTAAGATCATCTAGTTCCAACCCCCCTGCCATGGGCAGGGACACCTCACACTAAACCATGCCACCCAAGGCTCTCTCCAGCCTGCCCTTGACCATTGCCAGGGATGGAGCATTCACAACCTCCCTGGGCAACCCATTCCAGTGCCTTACAGTAAAGAATTTCTTCTTTATATCCAACCTAAACTTCCCCTGTTCAAGTTTTAACCTGTTACCCCTTGTCCTATCACCACAGTCCCTAATGAAGAGTCCCTCCCCAGCATCTTTATAGCCCCCCTTCAGATACTGGAAGGCTGCTATGAGGTCTTCACACAGCCTTCTCTTCTGCAGGCTGAACAGCTCCAGCTTCCTCAGCCTGTCTTCATATGGGAGGTGCTCCAGTCCCCTGATCATCCTCGTGGCCCTTCTCTGGACTTGTTCCAACAGTTCCATGTCCTTTTGATGTTGAGGACACCAGAACTGCACACAATACTCCAGGTGAGATCTCACAAGAGCAGAGTAGAGGGGCAGGATCACCTCCTTCGACCTGCTGGTCACGCTCCTTTTGATGCAGCCCAGGATACGGTTGGCTTTCTGGGCTGTGAGCGCACACTGAAGCCTGCTCATGTTCATTTTCTCATCAACCAACACCCCCAAGTCCTTCTCCACAGGGCTGCTCTGAATCTCTTCTCTGCCCAACCTGTAGCTGTGCCTGGGATTGCTCCGACCCAGGTGTAGGACCTTGCACTTGCCATTGTTAAACTTCATGAGGTTGGCATCAGCCCACCTCACAAGCGTGTCTAGGTCCCTCTGGATGGCATTCCTTCCCTCCAGGGTATCAACCGAATCACACAGCTTGGTGTCATCAGCAAACTTGCTGAGGACGCACTCAATCCCACTGTCCATGTCAGCAACCAAGATGTTGAACAGAACCGGTCCCAGCACTGATCCCTGAGGGACACCACTCATTACTGGTCTCCAGCTGGACATTGAGCCATTGACCACAATTCTTTGTGTGCGGCCATCCAGCCGGTTCTTTATCCACCAAGTGGTCCATCCATCAAATTGATGTCTCTCCAATTTAGAGACAAGGATGTCATGTTGGACAGCATTGAACGCTTTGCACAAGTCCAGGTAGATGACATCAACTGATCTACCCCTGTCCATCAGTTCTGTAGCCCCATCATAGAAGGCCACCCAATTGGTCAGGCAGGATTTCCCCTTAGTGAAGCCATGCTGGCTGTCACCAAGTTCCTTGTTGTTTTTCATGTGCCTTAGAATGCTGTCCTGGGTTCAGCAGTAGCAGTCATTTTTCTCCTTCTTGGTAGCTGGTGCAGTGCAGTGTTTTGGCTTTCCAGGAGAATCTGCTCCAAGATTTTGCCAGGCACAGAGGTGAGACTGACTGGTCTGTAATTCCCCGGGTCATCCATTTTGCCCTTCTTGAAAATGGGGGTTATATTTCCCTTTTTCCAGTCGTTGGGAACTTCACCTGACTGCCATGATTTCTCAAATATGATGGACAGTGGCTTAGCAGCTTCATTCGCCAGCTTCATCAGGTCCCATGGACTTGTGCACATTCAGGTTCTTAAGATGGTCTCAAACCAGATCCTCTCCTACAGTGGACCTAGGGTCTTCATTCACACAGTCCCTGAGTCTGACTTCCCTGTGTCTGATTTCAACCACTGAAGTTCTTCTCTCTTTTGTGGCCCAATCAATCAGAAAGATTAAAATGTATTTTGGACTGTACTTGTTTAGAAATAATGAGAGGCTCAGACATTCTTTAGTTTTTGATGCTTAGGTAAGTGTGCAACAAAGCTATTAAAAGTCAGTGTAATTTCTTCCTTGTTAGTGGCTAAGCATCTATTTTCAAGTAGATCACGTATACTTGAAGGTTCAGGTTTTGCCACTTGTGGCTTGCAAGCATATTTTGTGAATGTATGTTCTTGGTTAAAAGTTATCCAGGGTGAATAAGAAAGAGGATAAATAGCTTCTATGTTATCTATATTTGACATGTTGTATTTGTTATATGTAATTAGCTATGGAAAAGCAGTCAAAGAACAAAATACATATAACTAGAAAGTTATTTATAGCTGTGGCTATTCAACTACTTGGCATTAACTACATATGTGATGAACCATTTATAGATAAGAAAGAACTGTTGGCTTCTTACCAGAAACAAGCTTTTCTGCACGCCATGTAGCATCTCACATGAAACAGACTCTTGCCAGAACAGCAGCATAGCTTCAGAAAAAGAAAATCCAGGCACTTTGGAAAGCCAGTGGGGAGGCATATGTGTCCATACTACATCCAGCATGGGGGCAACTGTAACTGCATAGACTAGAACCAGCTGAAAAAATGCAGTTTTAACAAACTGTATATAAATATGTGAATGTAACTTGACAAAAAGCGCTGCTACAATGGCAGTGACATTCCTAATTCTAGTTCACTCCTGATGCCCCGTACGTAGCTGTATTCTGCTGTCTAATGACATGAATATGTTTTTACCTTGCAGGATGTTGTGCCTGAGGTTACTTACCAGGGTCTGTTGCTATGAGAAAGAATGATATTATTGGAAGGAAAGGTGCACTGCATAATTTATCAATCACTGGCATCTAACAAAAGCTAAAGATACAAAAAGAATCCCAAACAAACTACAATCTATCTTTTGGCTTCTTTTTATGGTCTTGTTTTCTGAAAGAAACTAGCTTTATGTGATTCTAGACCTAAGAAGGGAAATCAAAATGAGGTATTGGGGGGGGAGGGGGGAAAGAAAAAAAAAGAAAAAAAAAAGAAGAAAAGCATATTCTGCATTTCTTCAGTGCTTACTTGCTTACAGACAAAATCTGGATGTTAATAGCTGTACATATAAGATGCTGGATAAAGGGAATATGGAAATTTGAGCGAGATCCTGAAATAAGGAGGCATATATAATGGAAATTGCTGTGCCATCTGTTTTTGGCTATGCCATCAACCACTCAAAATTGAGAGGCCAAATACATTCTTCTTGTCACTTTACACCCTTTGCACTACTTCTTTTCTCCTTTAAGCATGAACTCTTTTTACTTCCTTGTGCTTCAGTGTCATAACCATGGCTACCTCTTTTCTTTTTTCCTTGCACACTGACAAGGGCTTCTACTGCCTGTGATTCCTACTGGCTCTTTGTTTCTACACAGTATTTTCCAAGTCCACCCTTTTTCTTTCCTCCCAAGTTTAATCCATCCACAAAAGATTTAATTATCTAAACCAAGTATCTCAAATGATCCTCCCATAAGTCAAGACTGTAAAATGCAAGAATGGGCCCCATTATGTTTATTTTACACAGAGAGAGGAGAAAAGGAACCAGTATGATAGGAAAGATATAAAAAGGAAAAAAAAATTAAAACTAGCACTTGCAGTGATTTCAGCCCCAGTGGAAAACACACATTTATTGGGAAGAAATCTCAGCAGTAATGCTGGAAATCTAACATTTTCTAGTTCAATTACAACATTGGATCCTAGATATTGGTAAGAGGCTTGTTTCTCAGAACTTTGATACTGAATCAATATCAAGTTAACTTGTGATGCATTAAAAAAGTGAAGGAAATCTCCAAATGCTATTAATAGTTTCATAGCCTTCCCATATATTCTTCCAGACATACTTAGTTATTGTCTAAATTACTGTTTTATTGAAATAAAAACAAGCATGTTATGGGCTTACATACAGTTGCACTTTGAAAGACAGACTAGTGACTGCTAGGGAGTCTGGCTGTGCATTTAACGTTCTTCTTTCACTGGGCACCATGACTACAGAGTGCGAAGGTTCACTTTACCTGTGGTCTACTTTTGAACAACAGGAATGATGGTGGTCCAAAAACCACAGCTGCATTTAGGGGCTGGCTCAGGTTCAGTGACATTTAAGGACCAAGTACTTAGTCAAGTCCCCAGATATGACAGGCAACCATTTCAGCAATGGTATTCATCTTCTCTAATTTCACACATCTGCAGTGGAGGTGCCTACATCCCATCAGTTGATGCAGGCTCCCTTTCTAGTCAACAGAGAAAAACAAGCACTTGCACACCACAATTTATCTGCTGTGGCTTTAATGAGGAAAAACAGTATGAAGAAGTGCCTGGTTTTCATCACAGATTTGCAAAGAAAGCCAAGCAGATGGAGACATGGGCATTGTTTACTTCTGCATTTGGCCAAACAACTCCCAGCCATAGCGCATAAACTGAGTAATACAGATAGTCTCTTCAGCTTTATGTCCTGGAGCTATTCTGTTCCCCTTGATCCTCCTAGAAGCTGTATATGATGACTTTAATACTTTCTTTTTTTTTTCTTTTCATCAGTCTCTTAATTACTGTTTCATTGGACTGAATTTCAATACTTCTTTCCCATTTAGGCAGCTAATATATCCAATTCATTTCCCTCCTCATGTCTTCTAACTGATGAGTCCTGTTTTCACAGAAAGACAAGCTCGCTATTAGTCTTTTGATGGTTAGGTGATTTAGAAAATCCCATCTCACATCTTTTCTTTAAAAAATTGACCTTTGTTTCCCTGTCTATTCGATTCTATTTCCTCTGTTAGGAGCCTGCAACACTATAAATTAGAGTTTACTGTGATGATGGAGAATTTTTTGGTTTATTTTTATGAGATGGATTATTCTCAGCTGGGACCTAGATGTTGACCTCATTGATTCCCCCCCCCCGGCCCCTTCCCCCCATAGGCCACTAATGCAGCACTGGAATGTATCAAATTTGACTGGACAAAATCAAAGCCGCTGAACTTGCTTATATCCACTTTTGCGTGTAGTTGTTTTTAGGCTGAGAGTATCCGATGCACAAGACAAAGTTTCTTTAGATGCTGGTAGAACAAAAGGAATAAAGTATCAGAATTTTTTGCCAATTATATGATTAGAGGAAGGAATTTAATAATAAAAATACTGATCCAAGCAGAAATCTCTGATTTTTAAGGAAGGAAGAGCTATATAATCTTCATGTGGTTTAAACAAACACAAACAATTAGCCATTTTGCTCCTCTCCAAAGAACTAATAGATGACTACCATTCCCTTCTTTAGGGTTATTGATGCTGAAATTACATATTTAAAATCTAACCTATGTTTGCAAAAATTGCATTTCATTATGAAATAATCATTCATCTATGATGGTCATGAAAATTATTGAGGTTTTTCTTCTTTTCTCTTCCTTTCTTAATCCTTGGATTTTACCAATAGCCTGCATGCTAGTAATGCACATTAGCCAATCAATAGGCTGTTAAATGACAACAGTTCCAGGCAATTTAATTACTGTTGGTAAAATAAGAAATGAATTATTGCATGTCAGTAACTAATTTCAGCCCCTTTTCTTGGAACAAATCAACTTTTAATGCAATGGTTTATTCAGAAAAAACACACTATTGCTTCCTTGCAAATGTAAACTGCTGAGTCATTTTTTGGCAAAAACGTAAATGCTTCTTCAAAACCTTCTTCCCTTTCCTCATGGTGCTGGGCAAAGTTTATTTTAAAAGTATGTGACTGTTTCCACAACTAAATATATTAAAAAATAGAGTATGAATGTAGATAGAGAAAAAAAAATGCAACACAGAATGGTCTTCCTTCTACTTTAGACATTCTGTATGTTTATATAATAAAAATATTAAAATGAATGACCTTTAACCATCAATTAAAAAATGCAATTCTGTAGTGAAATAAACTTACTTGCTGTAGCTGATGATATTACAACATGTTTTGCACAAGCTATAGCAATGGCATTTTCTTAGTTGTGCATTAGTTTTCTGAAGTATCAAAAAATCATTTGGTATGGATAATAGCAGCTAGCAGAACAATTTATAATCCTAGATTTTAACATTTCTATAAAATAGAAGGACATGAGCAGAACACATTATTATGTGCTGGTCCCAAAAGACATCAGCATCACTTACAATCTGTTCTGACAGCCCCTTTTTAGAAAAATCTCATATTAATTTCATTATTTAATACCAGAAGGAAGCCACTCAGCAGCAGCCTAGTGGCTCTACCTCCCTGGTGCATGTTTCATCACATTTTTGGAGTGAGTTGGCTCCACCTCAACTGTATGACTAGAGGACACCTTTCTCAGAAATTTTATTTCACTGCTTTGTGACACAGAGAAGTAAATAATTGTTAATGCAAAAAGCTCTGAGAAGTTTTCATTTTTCTATGATCGCATACATGTGAACTGTTGAACAAATTACTAAAAGACTCTTGAATGAGTGCCTAGAAGCAATGGAAGAAAAATCACTGGAAATGTTGGTGGGTTTTTTTTTCATCCACAGCCCATTTTATTCCTTCTCACTGATGGGACTTTGTGCTTGACTGAGGGCTCCTCACCAAAAATAAAGATAGCACATATGAGTTTCAACAATCATTAGTCAATGCAAAGATTACCCAAATAAAAATTAAAATTACAAACGTTGGCATCACCAGGCACTTTTGCTTTTGCAAAATATTCCAGAAAAATACACTTGATTAAAAAGAAGTTGCACTGGTTTCTTGAAAATTTGAGAAAAGTTACATGATAATCAAAGTGCAGCAGTTCTTAAAGAATCCAGTCAGGTAGGTGAGTAAAAAAATACCCCCTCTAGATAAAAAGTTTAAAAACCGAGCCAGTCCAAATATCTTAAACAAAGCAGTTTTCACTTGAAAATCACTGCTTAAACTCATTTATAAACTCAAAGCTGTGAAAAAAATAAAGCAAACAAAAAAAGCCTCCGCCCCCATATATCTCAAGAAAAGTTAAGCTTTCACCTTTACAACTGTTTTTAATGATTTTCAGATATCACAGACCTCAACTGTGTCCAGAATGCTTACTGCATTCAGCTCTATGGGCTAAAACTCAGTGTATATTAGGGCATTCAAACCACGATTTCTGTTTCACCTCAATAGCTATACAGTGTTAGAAATGGGACAGCAAAGAACCCCCACTTTCATCCTCCCCATCACGCACTAATTCCTCACTGTGAAATTATATTAATCTTTTAATTATTAAATTGAATTTGACTCCCAAAAGGAACAAGCCAGATCTGAGCACTAGCACAGTTCATGAGATGAACAACCAGTTGAGTAAAAGCATCAGACAGATTTTCCTAACTAGTCAAGGATGAGATCCATGCCTCTTCTCTGTGTCTTCTACTGGAAAGACAATTCTTACAACTGAAAACTTATCAAACATGCCATCCTATGCCACTAGCCTCTGGGCTGACAGAAGTCCCAGAGTTACTGCAAACTTCAGAAATAGAAACACAGACTCATAAAATAGTTAGGGTTGGAAAGGACCAATACCAAGATGGAAATCAGTCTCTAGATCTTGCTCAGATGAAAACATTGGAGAGTATTCTGAGGTCAGACCTTTAATCCGCCTTTTCATTGCCCATATCTCAGACTCTAGGCTCTTCTTTTTCCTATTACCTGCCTCTCTCCATATTTTGTTACTGTAGCAACCATCTATTGCAGACTATCTATGAAGCACTGTCTTGTCATGCAAATCTGATGGACTACGAAATGGAAGAATGGCTGTGTTGTATGGTAAATCATGTCATACGCAAACTCAGGAAATCTGTCTGCTTTTATACTGATTTTACTGTAGTCTTTGGTACTATACTGTCCTTTATTATTTTATTGACACTCTTTTAAATGAAAATTAATATAAATTAAGTGCACAAAAATAATTAAACGCATAGTGACCAGTAATTACTGTTCATATATGACACATACCAATATTAGCTTTACTGCTGGTAAAGTCTAAGCAAGCTTTCTGAAAATAAAAATTGTGAGGTGAGAGAATCACTATATTCAACTTGCTGATCCAAAGACTACCCAAAACAGTGATTTCCTATGGTAAAAATCATCATTTCTGTCTACAGAATTACTCTACTAATAAAAAAGCCTGCATTTCCTCTCTGTAGTTTCTTGATGGCTCATCCCATGATGTAACAATCCACTGGTTGTGGCTAGATATTAGGCAGTCAAGAATAATTCCTCTGGACAAGAGTTGCTAGATTTATGTTCATGCCTTTGTGGACATAAATAGCCCTGGTTTAGATGCACAATGAAACAAAATAAATTTTATATGTTAGGATTCATCAGTATTAATGAGAGGTACATAATTAACAAGTCAGAAACATCAACTCTGTTGTACAAGTGCAGTGACTGTGTGATGCACACAGTTGCCCAATGCCTTCTAAGACTTATTGCACAAGGCTGTGCTGCAGAGTTCATGAACATTAGCCATAACTTGCTATGTTCATGTCCAAAATATTCACATAAACAGTATAACAGACAGAATCATCCTACCTGTTTGAGCAGACTACTTGAAAAACCTACAAAGTCCTGAAATTCAGCTTCAATCAGATCAATTCAGCTTCTCTACCCTAGGCTTAGATTAATCCCAGGTCGAGGCAACAGAATAGGTCATCTATTGCTTAAAGTCCATGCAGTTCATCAACTATACAAGCTCTTTTTCAGGTAATAGGATTCTCCACCATCACAATACAGAAATGTTAGTGTCATCATGGTCACTACCTAGCCAAAGGTACTGGTTTTGCTCTTTGTCAATGACACGGATCAATGTTGTCTATAAGTTAAAAAAGGAAAAAGAAAAAAAAAAAGAAAAAGTTGATGGCAAACAATAATGGCATTTGCAAACTTGTTCCAATACAGTGAACTCCTGAAAGCTCACATATTCCTTCAGAAGCAGAAGAAATCCAACTCTCCTCCACCCTGTCTACATTTATGTCACATTTAATGCAATTATTCTGTACACAAACATTCCTCATTAATCCTCAACAACTCCAGGAGTTGGAGCCTCATTTATGATATATGCTTTGACAGAGATAGCCTTATTGCATTTATTTCCTCTCACAGCTTCAGAAAGACACCAAGAATGTGATACTTTCCTTTTATGGTCTGAAGATTTTCCCCCTTTAACACTTCCATAAAGGAGCAAGAGCTTCTTTAAGAATGTTTTGCTAATGCTATGGATGATATCCTCCAATCCAGAAAGAAGAGTTCAGCCACCCTAGAGGACAGTTACATCCCTGTTTCTTAGGAATACACTTCCAGTTGCATAGCACGTTGTCTTGGGTTAGTAAGTCTATATATTTACATGGCAAATGATAACAGAAGCAATAACAAAGAAGGACAGCAGAAGTAACAACAGGAAAACTATGGCCATACAGTTTGACCCACAATGTATTGTTTACTTGTTTAAAACTACTTAGTAGTAAACAAGAACAACCAAAGGCTGATCAGCAATCTAGAGAACAAAAGCAAGAAATGTGGCATGACCTACCCCAAAAGGGTATTTCAGAGAACCCCTTCTTACGGGCGCTGTCCACAGCCCTTCCTCTTCTCTCACAAAATGCCGCATAATAGAAAGGACAGGTGGTAGGATGCAGGATTTCACAGGTGCATTAGCAAGTATAATTACCATCCTAGAAAGCACCTTGCACCTAAAAGGCCGAAGAATTTCAGGAAGTACCTGATTATCACTGTTCTTTGAAAATCCAGCTAAGTACCCTCAAGCATATCTACATGCCCCTCTTCTAATGTCAGACCCTTCATCCTCTCTCTAGCTAGCAATAGTCATAAAGTATTATTATATCAGAATGCTTTGAATATCAGACTTTACAAAAAAAGTCTATCAGGCATTTTATAATGCAAATACATCTTTCAGGATTTGCAGAGTGAATGAATCCAGGAGTTATTGTCCATTCATCCTTTGACCTCTCATCTTCCAAAGCCTCTGGCACATCTATCATTTTCTTTATGTATTAGCTATTAAAGTAGCAGACTTGAGAACTGCTTTCCAAGGAAACTCACATTCAATCCCCCACTTGTAATAGAGATTTACAATTTAGTTATCTATTATGAATAATTAGTCTCCTAGAAATTGCTTTCGTAACATTTAATGTGACATGGGTTCTCTGCCCTGCTCTTATTCCATATTTCAACGTTTTATATTGTAGCTCCCTTTTGACAAACCCTATTAACCAAACCTTCCAGGCCTTACTGAAAATGTCAGGGTATAGAAAACAGATAAGAATTGTCATTCTACAGTGCCAGCAGAGTCCTGCTGACCTGAATCTGGCAGTGCTTTACTAAAGCTGTAACTCACAGGGCAAGAGAAGCAATAGCATCAATTGCTAGGGCAATGGAAAAGCTAACATGGAAAGATGTTTTACAGTTTGCTGTGTTCTGCAGTTAGCTGCTATGTTCCTTTTCTCTGAAAACGTAGTGAAACTACAATCTTCAAACAAGACAGTGTTGAACTGAGTAAGACTAAAGAAGCATCTGGGTTGCAATGCAATTACCAGTGCATTTCAAAAAGGACACAGAATTTCAGAACACATTTGATTGCAGAATCACTTGCTAAACCAGCAGTTTTATGAAGCATTATTTGGAAGTGCTTGTAGTTTTATCAATAACCAAATCAAACTAGGGAATCTGGATGCATTTAATGTATATAATCTTACTGCAATATTTTAAGGACTCAACACCTAAGGAAGGGATACAAGATTTCTCTGTGTGTGATTTGAAAATTTGCAGTCCTCTTCAGAAAGAAAAATGCATTTTCTACCTGCAGATGAAGAATCAGCATTTAGCATTATTACCACTTGGATCAGCCACTATGTGTTTTTATGCTCACAGGACTGGATCTTGGAAACAGAGCTCCTGGAATACATTATTGCCCATTAGGAAGTCCCACACTAGGATCTTGAACAACAGTGGCCTTTTGTTTTGACTTTCTAAGTTTAGGAATTTCAAAAAGGCAGACAGCTAGTGTGCTAACTCACCACAGCTCTATCCTAAACATGTTGCAGGAAGAGTCTGTTGTCTCTAAACAGACACTATAGCAGACAGGCAGATAGAACCCTCATGGTTCACAGATGTTGATTTATGTCTTACTCTCACTTCCATTCATTTCACTTCTCTAAGTGCAAGGTCCCACACCTTGGTGAGAGCAATCCCAGGCACAGCTACAGGTTGGGCAGAGAAGAGATTCAGAGCAGCCCAGCAGAGAAGGACTTGGTGTTGGTTGATGAGAAACATAACATGAGCTGGCTTCAGTGTGCGCTCACAGCCCAGAAAGCCAACTGTATCCTGGGCTGCATCTAAAGCAGCGTGACCAGCAGGTCGAAGGAGGTGATCCTGTCCCTCTACTCTGCTCTTGTGAGACCTCACTTGGAGTACGGTGTACAGTTTTAGTGTCCTCAACACAAGAAGGACATGGAAATGCTGGAGCAAGTCCAGAGGAGGGCCACGAGGATGATCAGGGGACTGGAGCACCTCCTGTATGAAGACAGGCTGAGGAAGTTGGGGCTGTTCAGCCTGGAGAAGAGAAGGCTGCGTGGAGACCTCATAGCAGCCTTCCAGTATCTGAAGGGGGCCTATAGGGATGCTGGGGAGGGACTCTTCATTAGGAGCTGTAGTGATAGGACAAGGGGTAATGGGTTAAAACTTAAACAGGGAAAGTTTAGGTGGTGTATAAGGAGTAAGTTCTTTCCTGTTAGGGTGGAGAGGCACTGGAATGGGTTGTCCAGGGAAGCTGTGAATGCTCCACCCCTGGCGGTGTTCAAGGCCAGGCTGGAGAGAGCCTTGGGTAGCATGGTTTAGTGGGAGGTGTCCCTGCCCATGGCTGGGGGGTTGGAACTTGATGATCTTAAGGTCCTTTCCAACCCTAACTATTGTATGATTCTATGATTCTAATATGCTTTGATAAACCATAGGTATCTAAGCTTCATCCTCAGGTACCCAAAATAGGCTTTAGGAACAAATGACAAATGATGCATACCATCACCATCATCTGCTTTGTCCGTGCTGGAAATCCAAGCTGGCTCTCACTTCTGAGAGAGAGGTCAGAAGACAGAAAGTATTTCTGGGAGGAACCTGCAGTCGCTAGCAACTTTGCCTTCTTCTCAGCAGCATGAATAGCAAGTCTGTAGCAGCAGGTCTTTTGCTTCAGCTTTGTACCCCAGCTCTGATTCCCATAGAAGGTGTTTGCCATCCGTGGCCTAGCAGGCAACTGTTGTTGCCACTGTTGAAATGGCTCCTTGCACTTAAGCTCCATCACCTCATTTCTACCTGAAGTCCTCCTCTAAAGAAGCTGCCATTGAACAGAACTCATCAATTTTGGCCATATAATTTTCAGGATTTTAAAAGCCTGGACTTAAGCCTTAGTGACCTTTAGTTTCCCTGAGAAGCACAGCGTGTCTTGGGAAGCAGACCTAAAACAAGCAACAAGTCTTCCCCACCTACAATTTTTTCCTTGTTCATAACTACGTACATTAAGTCCATCTAATGAAGTCAAGAGACTAATGAAGTCAAGAAGCAAAAAAAACCCAGCAATTGCCATAAAAGTTGTTGCTCACACCACTAAGACATATAACCTTGTGACCTGATGAGAGAGGCCAGGTGATCAAAGCCAAAAGTCCTTATTTATCCTAAAAGGTAATGTTGGCAGCTGCACTCACCGATAAGGCCTGCCACCTATTGCTTGTGTGATGGTAAATGATTATAGGCAGACAAATCTGCTGCTTTGTTTTAATCAGTTACTTAATCAGCTTGCTTGGAATGAACTGGTTTGGCTCAACAGACTGAGTGACAAAACATGTCAAAGCGGAGGGTGTAATAAAAATGTACTGATAAATCATCGAAAAGTGATAGCATCATTCTTTTTCTTTACCCTTTTGTTTCTATCAGAGCAAGTTAACTTCAGCTCCTTTCATTCATCTTTTGTTGTTATTGCTGGGAAATTTAGTATTTAGCTCAAGATGTTTCGCATGATGAATTATTAAAAATCTTTAACTGTTGGACAACCTTCTAGAGGTATAAGATTTCTTTTTAAAAAAAATTATCCCTTGTTTTGCTGTGAGGGGAGACAGCTAATGAAAAATGGTCCAGAATTATTGTGAAACAATTGTCTGTAGTGTAATCAAGTCTGCTTCTGCCCTCCAACTACTCCAAGATATAATGATACATGTATCATTAAGCAGCTGCTATGGATGCCTGAGGAAACTGGTAGAAATTTGTACCTATTGTTTTTCTTTCTCCACTTCAATCTGCTCTGTTACACTCCTTCCATCCACTTCCCACTGCACTTTTTAAATGCTACAGGCTTCGGGAAGAGTGGCTGGGGAAAGCTGCAGGGCAGAAAAGGAAGCTGAGGTGTTTTTTGACAGCTATCTGAATATAAGCCAGCAGTGTGCTCAGGTGGCTGAGGCGGCCAGCAGCAGCCTGGCCTGTATCAGAAATAGTGTGACCAGCAGGACCAGAGCAGTGATCATCCCCCTGTACTGGGCACTGGTGAGGCTGCACCTCAAATCTTGTGTTCAGTTCTGGGCCTCTAACTACAAGAGAGACATTGAGGTGCTGGAGCAGGTCCAGAGAAGGGCAACAAAGCTGGTGAAGGGTCTGGAGCACAACTCTTATGAGGAATGGCTGAGGAACTGGAGTTGTTTAGTCTAGAGAAAAGGTTGCTCAGAGGAGACCTTATGATTTCCTACAGCTACCTGAAAGGAGGTTGTAGCAAGGAGGGTATTGGGTTTTTATTCCAAGTAGCAAGTGATAGGACAAGAGGAAATGGCCTCGAGCTGTGCCAGGGGAAGTTTAGACTGGATATTAGGAAAAATCTCTTCACCGAAAGGGTTGTCAAGCATTGGAACAGGCTGCCCAGGGAGGTGGTTCCTCCTCACCATCCCTGGAGGTATTTAAAAGACATGTAGAAGTGGTGTTTAGGGACATGGGTTTAGTGGTGGACTTGGCAGTGCTAGATTAATGGTTGGACTCTATGATCTTGAAGGCCTTTTCCAACCTAACCAATTCTATGATTCTATATACTTTTGTTTGGATTCTGCCACTGGCTACACTGGTGTAACTCTTCACCTGAAGGCACATCTGTTGTTCGTGGGAAAGGATTTTGAGTCTCCTGGACTAAGTGGCTGCTTGACTATGGAATCTTTCAAGTAAGCTCTTTTAGGGTTGTGATTTTTAACACAGCAAATAGGGGGCAAGGGAGAGTGTGTGAGTAATGTTCAATTAGAAGAGCTTTGAAATTAAACAATTATTTGTTTAATGGTTTTTAAATGCTGTGTAACAATAAAGGCTGTAATTAGGTGTGTGGGGTTCTCCTCCCCTGTCCCCAGCACCCAGGTGTATGGTCTCTAGATCGAAATCCAGAGCAGCCTCTGAGAGCCAGTGAAGCTCTGAAATAATTTCAACTAAGGAGATTTCTCCTAGATTTCGACTCTTTGTAAGAGCAGATACGACAGTATGCCTCCTATCCCACACCCAGTGGCCAGACACCTGATCAAGAGCCTCAGTGACTACAAGATTTGCTTTACTCTAAATCTGATACCTCTAGTTCAGGGATTGAAAGGTTTCAAAAAATTCCAGATCAAGGGATCTGGTTTTATGTTAACTGAAGAAAAATCTAGATCTCTCCACATCTAGAAAGACTAAGTAAATAAAAGGACAAGCATCCAGAAAATACAGGCAGATCTGCAGTAGCAAAAATCATTTTCCATAGACATTGCCTCAGGAAACTTCTGAAGGTTACTGCTTAAAGGGTTACCACATCCATCAGCCTACCTGGCTAAGTAGATTCCTTCCCCACTAGGACCTACTGTCCCAAGAGCTCAGGAAGAAAAGAATACGCTTATTCAGCTAATTTTTCTTAACATGGTGATGAAGATCGGACTGCATTATTGTAGCAGACTGAGAACAAGCCAGCTAGGAGGGCACTGATACTTGTGACCTTCTGCTTTTGCCTTCAGAGGGCATGGAGAAAAGCATGGGGAGACAGGAACAGCTGAGTCAGAAACTACTCAATGAGGTTCACCGCGAGATCTCAGAGCTCCTTGTCTCCTGTCACTGGCAATTCTGCTACTGAACAAAGAAGGAAGGCTGTACTTTTTATGTGTTCAAGGTATCAGAAAACCTTGTACTAGTCATGACACAAGAGAAGCCAGGTCTATTGTGATAGAAATGCTTGATTTCAGCTTTGAAAAATACCTGTTTGCCTACTAGATGTTAGCAAAAATATTTTCCAAAATATAATTAATTTTAAAAAACACAGCAATCTGTAAAACATCAATAGTGTGCAAGTCTTATGGTGCTCTTGTGGTTTTTTTTCATGAATTAGTAAAAGAAAAGGAAAAAAATTCCTCTTTTTAAAATTATTATTGATTTTGCTTGTCCATATCACTTCAACTTTGACCCATGAGATTTGTCTCTTCTGTAAGATCAATACAAAGCATTGGACCATATAGGATATAATTTTTCACATCCTTTAGATGACGTGCTATAGATTCATATTTTGGTCAGTACTTTCTCTTTAAAGCCAGGCAGTAATGAAAAAAAAAACCAACAAAACCAACTCATAATAATAAACAAAAAACAAACACAAAACCATAATTGAGACTAGGAAATGAATTATAACTGCACTTCTTATTGGTTGGGGAGGGAAAGAAGACACTGTGATTCTCTGTTCTGTGTAAATTAGACAATTTACATCCTGTTGTAAAATTTCTGAGAGATAACAAGAACCCCCTAACCCAGAAAGCACATCTCTTCAAGAAGGTCATCTACCATGCAGCTAAGGAAATCATGTAAGATTAAATGGTCACTTGTAAGTACAAAATAGGGGAAACAGAGGAATCAATAAGGTCTAACCTATCCCATCACAGGGATGATCTTCCAACAGCAAAGCATCACACAACACACCATATGATACAGTCTATCCTTCACCCGGTCCCTGAACTTTGAAGAACTTCTTGATGCCAATTCCCTATCAAATTCCCAGAAAAGAGACCTTTACTGTCTCACCTTTACAATAAGCACAGTAAGAGTCACCTATTCATAGTTACAAGTCAGCCTCAGAGCCAAAGGTGGAAGAAACTAAAAAGCTGCTGCTCCTTTCCTTTTGCCCATGTTGACCTTCTAGCCTGTTGAAGCCCCCAGGCAGCACAACTCTTCCGTTTGTGAATTCTGTACTTATTTTGAGAATTTGTTAGTAAACAACCCTAAAGTGATGACAGGAAGCTTTTAAACCTCTTGCCCCTCAAACAGAAACTAGTGAAAGAGCTCTCTTCCCAGACAAATTATTTTCCTCTCTTAAGAATGATTGTACCAGAATTTCAGTCCGATTTATAAAAGGAATCATAGTTGTTTGTTTGTTTGGGTTTTTTTTTGTTGTTTTTTTTTTTCACTTTCCAAATAATCAATGGAAGTTGTGGGAAGCATAACTTGGGACTGCATATTAATCTTGCATTCAGCCTTCCTTGCTAGTTTTCAACAGGACCTATTCATCTTGCTGAGTTTATGGTAGTGATTTGTTTCATCTATACACCCCATGCACCACTAAATATAAAATCAACTTCTGTTTAACAAAGTGGATAGCAGCATGAGGGCCCTTCTGATAGCGTGGACCCTGGTAAGAGTGTTGCAAATAGTGAGAAGTTAGCCTGGGAAAGTGACTAGTTTATGACACAAGACACACTGGTGAGCAGATCAGTTTTGACAAGAAACCCTGTTGGTTTCTTCCCTGAGCAACTCCACAGGTACCCTGTGGACTTTCCCTGGTTTAAGGTATTTGTATAAAAGCATGGCGAAACAAGAGCCTAAGAGCAGCTGGACTGGGACAGATCATGGGTGCGTTTAGCCCAGGGTCCTGTGTCTGACAATGGCCAAAAGTGGATACTGAGAAACTTGCAGTAGGAAAAGCAGTATGTAAAGCAGTATACAAAGGGACTTTCTTCAAATGTTCTCCCAGCTTTTATCATTCTGCAGTCCCACAGGTTTCTGTGTCTGCCAGGATCATCACGCTTTTCATCTACAAACTTACCCAGTTCTTGAACCCATGCTAACATTAGCATTTGCAGCACCCTGCAACAGGCAGTTTCAGTGAATTGCTGTGCCTTTTGTGAAAAAACACTGTTTTTTTTCTGAACCAGATATTCTGGCTTCACCTGATACATCGTAAAATTGCCATGAGCTAGGCAGACCTGTATTTCACCCCTGCTTCTCCTCACTGCCCTCTTCATCCTGGGCTGAAGAACCCTGGCTTATCTCAGTGTTCCTTGGACAAAAGTGTCTTCATACACTTGTCACCATTCCCTAAGTCTTTTTAGATGTGAGAAAAGAAACACCAAAGGACAACCAACACATCATCTCTGCAGAAGACAGGGGGAATAAGGAGTCCGTGCTCCAGTGAGCTGAAGGAGGAGGAGAGTTTCGATGCCTCCACCCAGGTTTCTGAGGAGACCATCTGCAAGAGCAGTCCTGTGGCTTTCCCTTGGTTCATTTTGGCTGTCATACAGGGCATCAGCAAGGAAAAAGACAGACCCACAGTTACAGCTCCCGAATGCTACCCATCCCTTGTTTGAAAGGTTTAAGAGCATTGCAGTACCTGCTTGTACTGTAACTCTTGCTGGTCAGCAGTGCTGTGAAAGATTTGGACATATTGTGCACATCTAGTTTCACCTGGGGCACTCCCCTTCTTACTGGGTGTTTGAATCATGACTATCACACAGAACTTCTTGAAGGCCTCAGTGTGCTGCTGCACCATAGTTATAACCATGAATTGCCACTAATACTAGCTGGAAGAGATATTGTGAAGGCCTCAGAGGTTTCCACTTGGAAATTTCATTTCTGAGAAGGACCCAGCAGTTCTGTTGCTCGGTCAGGCACAGAACCCAAACAGAACTACAGAAAATATCAACAGCAAAAGCGTTGCTGGTGTCACTGAACTGGAGTGAAGTTCAGGAGAAGTGAGAGGCAAAAGCTCCAGCTTGCTTTTTCCACTTGTTGCCAGTCAATACTAGGGGTAGAATTAGCCTAGACAAAGACAACAGGAATATAATTAGACTCAATGAACCACAAAAAACATGCACACGGAAAAGAAAACCTGAGAAACTAAAATCTTCTTTTTAATACAGTTCTAACATACATTATCTAAATTTGGGGGGAATCAGAGAACAAAAAATTTAATTCCTTACTTCTTCCTTCTGACTTCAAAGGAAAGACCTGATTTCTTATGCATAACATTAAAGGAGCATTTTATCAAGAATAGCTATATGTATCCCACAGAACAGAGGAATTTTAATGTCTTTTCTTACATAAGTTTCAGCAATACATAATACTCTCCAGAAGCTTTTTTAAACACTAAACAGAGCTACTATTGATCACCCAAGGTTTTCTGGTTTCTATGTTTTCTAATGTATATATTTCAGCAAAGAGAAAAAAATTGTCTCTGTGGTCTATATAATTAGCACTCACATTCTCAGGGTGCTTCCAGCCCTCCTTAGGAAGTTGAAAAAACCCAGTAATATTCACTTCATATATCATCAAGAATCACTGATGCATAGTAATATGTAACAATACAGATATCTGACTGCAGACCACAGTAATATTGACTGTCAGCACTATACTGGTGTAACAATTACAAAAGTAATTAGCATGTCATCTTTTTTTCTGGCAACCAACTAATCAAATAAAAGAAACAGAACATAACAAAAATACATAGGAAGGTAAATAGCTTTAAATAGTATTTTCTTGCTATTGGTGATATGCGTCCGCTGGTATTTTCCTTCAGGATCATTGATGAAAACCGCAGGAGAACAAGCAGATTCAGGAGCCTCTTGTTTAGATAAAAGGTTTTCTTTTCAAACCTGCCATACAGTCTGAGTCAGCTCCTAGTAGTGAGGTCTGGTCCAGGTGATACATGTTTATATTTATACCTTAAAATCAGGTCAGTAGTGGCAAGGACTTCTCAGAAAGGTGCCAGTCATGTCAGCATAAGGAACTGCACACCTCCTGAGTTAAAAAGCAGTCATTTTCTGTAGAAAAGATCATGCAGGGTGCTGAGCATTTTGTGCAAACTGGCCCAATACTTGCTGTTTTCACAGCTGAGACACAGTCACAGAGAATCAGTGGCAAAGTTCTGATTTACTTCAACAAAATACCAGCTTCTACTTTTGCAGACAGAACTCCAACTTGTTTCTATAACTTCTATACACTGAGATCTTGGGAAAGGACTGGCTTCTTTTTGAGGAGCATCTGAAGGCTCTGCACCCCAGCAACAGTAGGTGAGACATTCCTGTCTGATGCCACAGCTCTGATTCTCATGCCAGCCTGGGGAGATGCCCCCTAGACCAAAGGAAAGGAGTCTGACAGATTAAATAAGCAGTGATTTAATGTGGGCTACTTGTGCACTGTGAGGGGACTCTCACAGCTCCTTCCTGGAGATGGCTGCTGAGCTACACTGGGTGTTGGAGTAACTGACTGTGTTTCACTTCAACTACCATAGGACTTTTGGGGGGACTTCCAGATGTGCAGTCCCCATGCAGTCTCAGTAACATAATTAGACCTGGGATTTATTTAGCACTATCCAACATGTTTTCAGCAGGGCTGATTATGTGCTGTTCCCTTAGGAGTCCTGTTATAATTTGGAGCTTCCTCAGAGCTGCAGGGATTTGAAGGGGGGGAATTAAATAGCATTACATTCATACTGCTAAGGTATTCCCTTTCGGGCCAGAGGTAGCTTAGCTTCTTACCATGCCCACAAGATTTTCTTCCTGTCAGCACATCTACAGTTGATAATTTGAAGCATTTTCCAGAGAGCTGGATGGAGTTATGTCTCCCAACATTTGTTATTCAAACACGATACGGATATTTGGGCATTTTGGCAGAGAGTGGTTTGATGTAATTAGGATCAGTTTCTGGTTATGGCCATGCCAGGCCAGAGGCAGAGGGCACTTCTCAGAGTGGGAAGAGGAAAAGCCAAAGGCAACGATTAAAACAGATTATTATACACTTTTGAGCTAACATGTGGAATCAATAGCAAAACATTAGCAGCTGTGCTCAGCTGTAGAAAAGCCTGCAGTCTTACTGTAACCAATAAAAATAAATTATGGAACGAAAGGGAGGATGGAAAAAAAATGGTGGGGAAATCAGAGCAGCATTCAAAGAAAAAAATGCCATACAAACACTGAAAATAATTTCCAACCTGAAACAGTGGGTTTGTTTGGTTTGTCTTCTGTTTGTTTGTTTGTTTTTACATTACATTCATAAGTTGAAAGCATGCTCTAATTAGCAGGCTCCGTGATTGCCACTGCAATAATGGTAATATCCCGCAAGCTCTGAAGGTGAAAACAGGGAAAGCGATAATCAAGTTGGCAAATGTTAGATGTTGCACTGTGTTTTCCTAACAAAATTAAATGGAAGCTTATCCTGACTTTTAGCTTAGCAGAAATATGGGGAATGAACTGCCAGACCTGAGAAGTTTGCTTAGTTTAAAGGAACTGTACTGTAAGTAAGCTGATAAAGAGAAAGCATCTGGTCACCAGAAAGAAGGTACGGATCTCACTTACTGGTTACAAGCAAAAAACAAGATTATGATCTCTTTTGTTTAGGTACAGCATATGACTCAAGGTTAAGAACCAAGTGCAACTTTTAGTTCCAAAGTCAGGTAACTGAACTCATGCAATACAAAATGCTAATGCATGTGAAATGTGCAAAGTTTGGTAACGTGTTAACTGTTAGAGTTAAGAAATGATTGGAAAACAAATCTATTAATGCATACTATAACATAAAAAAGGCATGATTCTTTTGTGAAACTTACTACATTTCTGCCTCCTATCTACACTTGTAATCCTACCAAAATGATAAAGGATTAATGGATTTAAGATCTGAAAAATAAATAAAAATGTGATTTTAATAAAAATAAGAAAGCAAATGCTGCATCTTAATTTCTACTTGAATAAACTTGTGATAATTTCAGTGTGACTGGTCATAAAAAAGCTAACAAAAGTAACAAGTGTTAATTGACCCATATTTAATTTTAATCTAATCTGATGGTCAAGAGTGACTAATTAACTTTACAGACAAATGAAGACTTTGTTAAGTATCTAATTTCTTCATCCCTTCAGTTTTGATGTTAGAACCCATGAGAAAACATCTCAGATATTGTCAAGGCATCTCTAAACAAAATAGAGAACACCAGAATGCATATTCATAGACTTTATAAGGAAAGGAAGGAAAGCAAGAATAAAGGATTTACCAAGCAAAACAAAAATTAGGTGGTGATTACCTTTAACACTGGTCTGTGTTCAACATACAGTCAGGAATTTTTATAGGAATAGTGTCCATACAGATAATATGAGGCAGGAGAATAGCAACAGATCTTAGAAAAAGAATTAAAGCAGTGAGAGATGACTTGCTGACCATCACAAAGAATCTGAGAAAAAAAAAAAAAAAAGCTTATATCCTTAAGAAAACAAGGTCTTAGATATTTTTCCCATACTACAAAATGGGGATTTTTTGAGTCTTAAAAATTATTTCATTCTTTTTTGAGCAAAATATTTTGTAGACAAAGAGTCTACCAAAAATTCATGCAAGACAAGTGAAACACTAACTTCACTGCCCCAGAACAGCTACTAACCTGGAAGACAGGAGACCCACATTCTAGAACCCTTTCTGCTTGTTTCAGTGAACAGATACAAACATCATTGCATCCTAGTCTGCATTTAGGAGACAGTTTATGCATTGTTTCAGAATGAATGTATCTCAATATATATCTTAATACGTAGAATTTCTGCTTAAAATGAGACATTTTCAAACAAAACAGTGTCTTTATTATCCCAAATTTAGGGGTTTTGTTAACTTAAATTTTTCTTTTGAAAGATATGTTAGAAAATTTTGTATCTGCCAGTCACCACAGTCCAACTGTAGTATCAAAATCACATTATCATTCCTCTCTTTAGTTGCAATGATCTGTAAATTTTCTGATGTTTCGTTACCAGCCTGTTAGGATAAGTCATGTTTTAGTGAATTAGGATATTCTGTAATGACATTTTATATGTATAACTCTCCTCTTATCCAGCAGAACAATGATTATCAAATGCCCCCATCAGTGAATTGTACCACACTGTACACCAGCAAAATAATCTTCTGGGTAGAAGCAGATGCAACGTATGAGGTTGAAACTGTATTACAAAACTCAATGGAAGTCATTTTATAGCCACGCATATTGAAGATCGTTGCAGTTGCTCAGGCCTGAGCTGTCAGCTCCACCAAGCAGTCTGGGGGAAGCTGAGTTCATCGCAAGCTGGGAGGAATAAAGTAACTTTGCCTACCTTTGAAACTGTGGCTTTGGAGACAGTAAATATTTCAACTGGGAGGATAAGACCACGATGCGATCTCTCCCAGCAGAGGCTGAGAGCCTCATTAATACAGTTTTCTCACTTTCTTTCAAAAACAGTATCTCCATAGATATAGAAAAACCTCATGGTTTGCATTTTACACCCCAGATTCCTCCTGTTCCCCCTTATTTGCATATCCTGAGAATGTCTTGCTCTCCTCAGCCTCTCTGGAAGTGAGAAGCCTAGCACATGCAAAACAGAATTTCCCCTCATTCTCCATTATCAGCTATGCATATATGCATAGTTTTGTGTCTCCAGTTTGCACAGAGGACAGAGTAACTGATTCTTACAGGAAACTGTACAAAACCTCTTGTTTAATTCTCACAGGGAGCATGCAAATAAATGCCAGTATCTCCATTCTAGCATGACTCCTAAGGGATTTGGTTAAAGTCTTACAGTAAATGAACAGTCTAGCTCAAGGAACAAACTCATGGATCCTTCTTGACCTGCCTTAGAACGTAATTCACTCTACCTCATTGTCTCAGTTTTCTTCCCTGAAAAACGGTCTCGATAACATGCTGCATGTATTTAGTTGAGTTTTAGACTGCAGTTTACAGTGCCTAACTGCATGAGTAGTCACACTGAGATAATATAATTCATCTATGATACCTGAAAATCTGTTCTCCACCTGTCCAACCCAAAACTGTTTGTTTTATCTGTTTTTAATTAACCATCCAAGGCTGTAGCTCTCCAACTCTATCTATCATCATGTTAGTTGAATTGAAAAAAGCTAGCTTTCTCTGTCTGCAGAAATAGAGTGATGTCTTTCATCATAGAAGCATAGAATCAGCTAGGTTGGAAAAGACCTTGAAGATCGTCAAGTCCAACCATTACTGCAGGACTGGCAAGTTCACCACTAAATCTTGTCAATAAGGGCCTCATCTACACAGTTTTTGAGCACTTCCAGGGATGGTGATTTCACCGCTTTCCTGGGCAGCCTATTCCAAAGCCTGACTACCCTTCTGGTGAAGAAATTTTTCCTAATATCCAGTCTAAACCTCCCCTGGCACAGCTTGAGTCATTACCTCTTGTCCTATCACTTGTTACTTCGGAGAAAGCAATCAGACACCTCCTCACTGTATCTTCCTTTCAGGTAGTAGTACAGAGTGATAAGGTCCCCCTTTCTCTTCTCCAGACTAAACAACCCCAGCTCCCTCAGATGCTCCTCATAAGATTTGTGCTCCAGGCCCTTCACCAGCTTTGTTGCCCTTATCTGGACATGCTCCAGCAACTCAATAACATATAATAATAAAATAATATGAACATTCAGTGTTGCACTGTAATATATTTGTTAACTTAGTAGGGATATGCATTCCTTGTACATCATCTTTAAGTGTTCTTAATCTTTCATTCTACTTCCTGCCATTCCCTATTAATACCTTAACTATTATATGCTTTCACTTTTTAGAATCATAGAATAGTTAGGGTTGGAAAGGACCTTAAGATCATCTAGTCCCACCCCCCCTGCCATGGGCAGGGACATCTCCCATTAAACCATGCCAAAAAGACTCTGTCTAACCTGGCATTGAACGCAGCCAGGGATAGAGCATTCACAGCTTCCTTGGGCAACCCATTCCAGTGCCTCACTGCCCTTACAGTAAAGAATTTCTTCCTTGTATCCAACCTAAACTTCCCCTGTTTAAGTTTTAACCCGTTACCCCTTGTCCTATCACTACAGTCCCTGATGAAGAGTCCATCCTCAGCATCCCTATAGACCCCCTTCAGGTACTGGAAGGCTGCTATGAGGTCTCCACGCAGCCTTCTCTTCTCCAGGCTGAACAGCTCCAACTTTCTCAGCCTGTCTTCATACAGGAGGTGCTTCACTCCCCTGATCATCCTCGTGGCCCTTCTCTGGACTTGTTCCAACAGTTCCATGTCCTTATGTTGAGGACACCAGAACTGCACACACAATGCTCCAAGTGAGGTCTCACGAGAGCAGAGTAGAGGGGCAGGATCACCTCCTCAGGATACAGTTGGCTTTCTGGGCGGCGAGTGCACACTGAGAGCTCATGCTCATTTTCTCATCAACCAGCACCCCCAAGTCCTTCTCCGCAGGGCTGCTCTGAATCTCTTCTCTGCCCAACCTGTAGCTGTGCCTGGGATTGCTCCGACCCAGGTGTAGGACCTTGCACTTGGCAGGGTTAAACTTCATAAGGTTGGCATCAGCCCAGCTCACAAGCGTGTCAAGGTCCCTCTGGATGGCATCCCTTCCCTCCAGTGTATCAACCAAACCACACAGCTTGGTGTCATCAGCAAACTTGCTGAGGGCGCACTCAATCCCACTGTCCATGTCAGCGACAAAGATGTTGAACAAGACTGGTCTGTAACTCCCCAGGTCATCCATTTTCCCCTTCTTGAAAATGGGGGTTATATTTCCCTTTTTCCAGTCGTCGGGAACTTCACCTGACTGCCATGATTTCTCAAATATGATGGACAGTGACTTAGCAACTTCATTTGCCAGCTCCTTCAGGACCCGCAGATGGGTTTCATCAGGTCCTATGGACTTGCATACGTTCAGGTTCTTAAGATGGTCTCAAACCAGATCCTCTCCTACATTGGGCCCAAGGTCTTAATTCTCACAGTCCCTGCATCTGCCTTCCAAGACTTGGGTGGTGTGATCAGAGCATTTGCCAGTGAAAACTGAGGCAAAGAAGTCATTCAGAACCTATCAGCCTTCTCCAAATCTAGGGTAGCCAGTTCTCCTGATAGCTTCCGGACAGGGCCCATGTTGTCCCTAGTCTGTCTTTTATTTGCAATGTACCTATAGAGTCCCTTCCTGTTATCTTTCACATCCCTAGCCAAGTTTAATTCTAACTGGGCCTTAGCTTTCGTAACCTGGTTCCTAGCTTCCCAGCTAGGACATCTCTGTATTCTTCCCATGCCGCCTGTCCTTGCTTCCTCTTTTTATAAGTTTCTTTTTTCCTTCAAAGTTTCCTCAGCAGCTCCTTATCCATCCAAGGAGGTCTCCTGGCCCTCCTGCTGCACTTCCTTCTAGTTGGGATGCAACACTCCTGAGCTTGTAGCAGGTGATCCTTGAATATCAACCAAGAGTCTTTGGCCCCCCTGCCTTCTAGGGCTGTATCCCATGGAACCTTACTAAGCAGGTTCCTGAAGAGGCCAAAGTCTGCCCTCTTGAAGCCCAGGGCAGTGAGCTTGCTGCACGCTCTTCTCACTGTCCTGAGGGTCTGAAATTCGAGCATCTCATGATAGCTGCAATCAAGGTTGCCCTGGAGCATCATATTTCCAACCAATCCTTCCCTGTTGGTGAGCACGAGGTCAAGCATGGATTATTTTTGATTATTAACAGCCAGTACAGAACCTCTCATGTGTCGCTAAAATCTTTTCAATATTTTATCTGTAGGCTCCGACTGAAAAGTCCACAAGTACGGGAACAATGCAATTGATGACACAAAAGCTACTAGAATGCTGCAACATAGGAACTGGCAGTGTAATGAAAATAAGTTTAATTTACATGCTATATACAGGTGGTTTAGCCACTGCCACATGAGCAGTTGAATAATCCCTATAATTAGAATAAAATCTTCTGGAAAGAGGCTGGATGGATACAGGAAAAGTAAAAGCAACAGCCAGTCAGAAGTAACGTCAGTTAGCATCATGGGCACATGTGCTGGAAAGCAAGAGAAGAAAGTCCCTCACCTCCTGTTTATTAAGCTGCTCTTGAAAACGTGATGTAAAATAGAGCACCTTCCTTCACAAAGCCCTCAATTTCAGGTAGCAGTGGAAATACAAGTTTAATTTAACCACAACCCTAAAATCCACAGAAATTCACAGAAGAGTTAATTACATACTTATGATTGAGAATACATTGATTTTCTTGGTAAGATTCCAAGGACACATTAGGATTATAGGATTTGAACTCCTCCCTTTTTCAGGTTTAGACAGTGGAACGCCTTCAAATGACTTAATAAAAAAAATAAAGAGAAACCCTGTGCATTTGTATGCCCAACTCAATTTACTTGGGATAATACACAACTTGAAAAGCATCAAAGTCCAGAACAAAGATGCTATCAAAATTTTCCTAGTCCTGGTTGTTCTCAAAATAATGAGAGAACTTAGTGATGTTATCTTTGCCACGTTATCTGTGCTAGTAACTCCATTAAAGACTAAACTAGCCTCTCAGAAACTTCTTTTACTCAATCAATGACCTTGTTTCCATGGTAGGCTAACACAAGGTGCCATTGATGATGACTTGATTTCCTTTCGCATCTGAAGTGGAAAAGGAGAAGACAGACTAAATGAAATCCCATCCATCTTAATGAAATACAATTATATTCTCCTTATTAATCATTTAAAAATCAATATGTCTCTTCTTGGCAAACCCCGCCAGAATTTGTCATTCTGTGCCAGGCCTCAATACATCTTGTCCTGTAGTGATTTTTATAAGTTCAGTCACCTGTTTCCCAGGGTAAATAACGGTGTTTCTTTGTGCTGTGATGAGAGCGCAAATAATAGTACTGTTAGGGAGCCTGAAACGACAGTCTACACATTATAATCAGTAAAAACAATTTCCTTCCTAATTTCCTTCCTTCGTACATTTTTAAATGAGCACTGCTTGGGAAAAAAAAAAAAAAAAAAACCAAGGAAAAAGGAAGTTTAGATAAAAGAGATAAAAACCAAAGACCATGAGTCAACTGCTATGTAAAGTTTCATACAGAGTGTTATTATCTTGTCACCAATAGCACCATTAGTTTCTACCTTAAAAAGTAATCTTACACACTGCATGAGTTCTTAGCAATTGTATAAACTAACCTGCAAATCTCAAGGTCTGAAATAAAAGTGTGAGCTGGAATTCTTCCTACATCAATTTCTGTTGACTTATAGACTTGTAAAAAGAACATTCCTTATTGCATCAAAAAATTTCCATATTCATTTTATCTACTTTAAATGCAATAAAAATTTAAATCCTTCAGCAATTGCAGCATGAATAAAGTTGAAATAAAATGGAAGTATTCACTGAAAAAAGTTTGTGAGAGGCTGTTCTAGTCTTCTAATAATATTACCACCAAAGACAGGTATTCTCAGAAAGATATTTACATGACACATGACACTGGGATACTTATTAAAACCTGTGTGAGGAGGACTGAAAGTTCACCCTTTTTTTTCCCCCTCAAAAAATGACCTATAAAAAATCATTTATTTTTGAAAAGAGCTGTCTTACAGAGGCTGCTTCAACCAATCATTCACAAGCACAGTCACTGATATTCCCATAAGCATGTCATTAACATGTCTCCAGTGGGTGAAAAAGATGACTTCCTACAGGACCAGGATGCAGCCTTGGTTTCACTGGCTCCAGCCATGGTGTGGGGCAGCTGTACTCTATGACAACCTTTACAGTTGTCATTTTTATCCTGTTAGTTATATTGGAGTAGCTTGTGGGAAACCCTGCAGAGTGCATCAACTTCCCAATGATATTTTACATTGGCAATGGAAATTGCAACAATCAGGATTTCATCTGTAGTGTAAGTAAGAAAAAAGGAGGCCAAATTAGCAGACTCTTTCAAAAAAGAATATAAAAAGTAACTGAAATAATTGGCAGGGAAAAGAACTCACAAACAAGTTTGACAACATTACAAAAGCACCTTCCCACCTCCTGTTCACCTCTGAGGCTTGTGATACTGCAAAGTTTGCTTTGTATAACTACACAAAACATGCACCACTTGCAAAGTCAGAAGGGGATATTCAGTAATGTGTGTAACCATTTACCGTTGGTGTCAATTTCTTCTCTTTGTTCTATTAACCTCCTGTTTATGTTCCAAAATGGAGTCAAATACCTTTCATGACAATTCAATATTTACCTGCCCAAAGTAAATAAAAGATCCCTGAAGACCTACATTCAATATGTATTGAGTTTCTAATAAATCCTGTTTGCACATGGAAATACAGGATTTGCCAGGATGGATGATATTTCAAACCTATTTAGTCCAATATTCTACCTTAGTAAACAGCATCAAGGTATTTCAGAGGAAGGTAAAGGAAACCCAGCAATAAACATATCTATAGAATTATGATTAAGGTTGGTAGGGACTTCTGAAGGGCATCTGGCCCAAACCCCACTCAAAGCAATGTCCTTTTTCAGGTCAGATTTGCTGTTTGTACAGACAACGTGTAGGTAGAGCCTGAGATGTGATGGGGGGACAAGTCCTCACACACTCTGGTATTCCTGTGTCCAGTTCAGCATGCCACCAGGCATACCAGGATGAGTGGTATGCACAGGCCTGCAAGCATTCACACTCGTCATACACGCAAGTATGTGCAAACTATGCAGGTGAGTGTTCAAATAGCATTTACAACTGCTTCTGAGACTGCTCTCAAGTGCTTTTTCATGTTCCTTATTGTAAATAAAATAAAATGTCCAATCAAAGTATTACAACCCAGAGAGAAGTTTTGGTGGGTGTCAGCAAGGTACTAACACAGACACAATCCTCTAGTACATACTGCCATCATCAGAATGGTCATCAGAAAAGCAGCAACATCCTCTGCTTCCTGATTTGTATCCATCATAGATATGTACAAGCTAGCTATGACATCTCCCCTAGTAACAGCATTTTAAAAGTTTTCAATAGAAAACCTAACAATAGAAAGCCTCTTTTTGGTTAAGTCTCCTATTTCATGGTGCTGCCTGTAAAACCAAAACTGGCATCTCTTGCCAGTGGGAGATCTTTCTCAAGTTCATAGGCTTTACCTCAGGGTTGAATTTGTATATCTTATTATACAGGACCTGTATTTCATGCAGAACCTTTAGCAGCTAGAATAACTCCAGTGATAAGTAACTAGTAAAACAATAATGAATCTGCTGATAACACACTAATGAGGCAGTAGCTGTCACAGAAGAGGTGGTCACACAAAAGAAGATTATTACTGATGACCAGCATAAATGTGATAGCAGCTCAAATGGCAGTAGTGTGCACCTTTGCAGCATTCACCCCACCTTACTGATGGACATCTAAAAGTTGGACACCTCAGCCAACAGAGAAAGCAATGTAATGGGTATCTGCAGAGAACAAGTCATCCCATCCTAAGATGGCACCAGGCCAGGCCTGCTACTTGGATACTTACATCAGAAGAAATGTGTTTAGTGTCCTTTATGAAATACTGATGACAATTCTTCCCATAAACTATGGGATCATCAGGGAGAGGAGATGAGGGAGCAGAAAGAAATAGTTGTTGCAGTAAACAATTTCAAGATGACTACTAGTCAACCTTTCAAGGATTCACTACTGAGTCCTTGAAAGCACTAAGTAGTATCATAGAGTGCATTACATTCAATATTACCAGAATTAGGAAAACAAAAATAAACAGCCCCTGTTTAAGCATTAAGGGGGACTCATACAGACCACAAAGCCCCATTTTGATCAAACGTTTAAGACTGATTAGTTTGAAGAGTAGGTACTGAACAGAAACAACTGAAGGAAAGGAGCACCTATTTTATTAGAGGAGGCCAATAGAGCACTGCATGTTTAACAGAGCAGAACAAAGGCTAAGAGGTGCCATGATTGCTGTCTATAAATATATCAGGGGGTAAGCAGCAGGGAGGAAGAAAGCTATTCACATTGAAGGACAGCGCTGACACAAAACAAATAGGTATAAACCAGCCACAATTACACTGGAAATTACATGAGGATTTCTAACCATCAGAGCAGTGAAATATTTCCTAATAGGAACAGGGGGAACAAACCACAATGATTTTAACTGTAGACCATGATGTGTTTATGAATGGGATTAAAGATGAAGTGATTATCCTCCATATTCAAGGACTAGTTTAATGATTAAGGAAGTCCCCTCCCTTCTTTCATCCAAGGTATTTAGCAGTTTACTGCCTAAATACAATAGACTCATGATCATTTACATTTAGCCCATTGTTAACAGTCACCAACATTTAATATTTAATTAATAATAAACTATGGTTATATACTTAGATAAGAAAAAATACACGGAGACTGTTCTTTCCTTTTTTCACAGTATACTGGCAATTTTCTCATACATTTCTTCATTAAATGCTTACCTTTATGTTCCTACAGAAACACTGATGTCATTTGTACAATCTACATGGAGATGTCCCTGCAAGCCTTTCTGTGCAATCAGTGTTCAAAAAAGATGGAGTTGATTTACTTTTTTTAAAAAATAAATCTTTAATTTATTAAAACTCTTTCATTATCCTCTCATTTTTTTGGCTGCTAATCTCTTGTTTTAATTCACATGCAATATCCTACTTTCTTTCCATCACCCCTCCACCATTGTTGCCCAAATTCAAAATTGCTGGAAAGAAAGTTAAATTGTTTAGAGTAAAAAATAAAAACATTTTTGAAATGCCAAGGAAAAAGAAGGATTATTGCACTTTGATGTTAATACCATGTCTTTTGTAGTTTTCCTGTTTGTTTGTTTTCAGTGTTCTCCTATTGTCAACAGTGCACCAGATTTTATAGGCAGTCTAACACAGAGCAGATGCTGATTAAAGGAAACGTGGTTTTCAGTGTGACATTTAAAAAAAAGTATCGCTTGCTCTAGTCTAAATGCTATATTCCTTATGAGTTTTATTTTATTAACTGTCATGTGAAAACACAATGAGCTTATATTTAATTGAATGAGAAGTTTTTACAGCTAACTTGATGGACTGTGACTAGGCAGTTAAGACTGACCAGAATACTCCTGCTGTCTACCCTGGGGGCTGAAATATAAGGTGTGGGCACACATGGCTGTTCACTCCTATGCATCCATGTGGCTGGACCAGAGAGACTGCTTCGCTTCCTGGCACGTGCTGACACACTCCCTGCTACTGCTTCCTTGTTCTCTGAATCTTCTCCATTTACCTCCCTCCTGGCTTCATCAAAATCCTTTAATACTAACTTCATAGGGCTGGCTATTTTTATTTTAATGTAAATGAACCTTAACTTCAACCAGAGACATGACTTCAGAAGGCATTTATATATACTGTTGTACGTACTGTGTGCCAGTAGATCACATTATCCTTTTTGTATATATAGAAGACATAAATTGGCCTGAATGCTAGTAGCCTAAACAGACATTGCAAATGGAATTCAAGGAGCAGGGAGAGTACTTATATATGAGATAAAACTTCATAGCATTAAAGAAGGATGTTAATGAATGATGATTTTTAAGACATTGTGAAACTTGTCTGTTTACTTTGGCTTCAAATCCAAATTAATTTTACCTGAGGTGCAGGTGGAAGATACAAGGGTATGTTTCATTGTGCTTTAATTTTTGGAATAAGCTCCCATAATAGTACAATGTTGGGCAGACTGTTCATTGCTACAAACTTCAAAGAATCTAGAACAGGTCACTTCAGGCCCAAACCTGGAATGACTTAACTTGGCAAAACTGTTGGTGAATTTAAGATGACCGTGATCTGATTTTTCCCACCTGAAAAAGGAGTGGCATTGTCCCAACATTTCTGCAGTGAAACCCGATACACTTTTCCCGCTATGTCATTTAAATTGTACTGTGTACAGCCGGTCGTGACGAAGGTTTCTGTTCTTAGCACCATATCTTTAACAACATCTGCATTCATAAAGCAATGAGCAAACACAGATGAAGTAATCCAGAGGTTAAATTACTGAATTTCTGAATGTACCCATTGCTTTTGTTGGAAAACCAGGAAGCACAATCCCATCTTTACATATTATTTGAATCTCCAGTCAAGAGCATTTGTAATACTGCACACAGAATAATAAAAAGACATCCAAAATCTTTTTGACCTGTAAAATCCAAATCTCACTTCACCTGGCTTTCAAATTATTTCTCTGGTTAAACTTTTCATTGCATAATGGTAGCAACTCATACCTGTTTTTTGTCACTGCACACTAGATCAAGATGTCACAGACAGCTGATCTGGGGGATGGAAGCATTTTGGTGAAATAGTATGCAGATACATTCACAATGAGCATACAGTAAATAACTGTTGGCTGCAAACTAGTACTGGGTTATCACATTAGGTAATCAGCTTAAGAATTCACTGACTGGTAAATCTTAGTAGCGGAAACTAATTGTTATTTGAATTAAAAAAAAAAGTGCCAATGAACTAAGCTTTCCTCTCCATCTCACCCTGTCTTCCATGGCACACCAAGTCATTTTCAAAGGAAGAACTCAAGCAGCAGCAGTAAAATGATGTGAAAGAAGTATTGGGTTAGAGAAAGCAACTCAGAAGAAGGCTGAAGGAAACATACATTACACAAAATGCCTACAAGGGCTGGAAGATTAAGCAGGTCCGATGGTAGAAGTTCCCATTAAGATATAACTGTCAGGTCTGTTGTGGATTGAAGGGACAAAAGTGCTAAAATTAGGCTTTACCCCACCTGGAGTATGGCATTCAGCTCTGAAACCCCCAGCATAAGAAGAACATGGACCTGCTTCGGGCCACCAAGATGGTCAGAGGGCTGGACAACTCTCCTATGAAGTCAGGCTGAGAGAGCTGGGGCTTGTTCAGCCTGGAGAAGAGATGGCTCCAGGGATATCTTAGAGTAGCCTTCTAGTACCTAAAGGAAGCCTACGAGAAAGCTGGAGAGGGACTTTTCATAAGAGCAAATAGTGAGAGGACAAGAGGTAATAGGTTTAAACTGAAAGAGTGTAGATTTAGACTATGTGTAAGGAAGAAGTTCTTTACTGTGAGGGTGTGAGGCACTGGAACAGGTTGCCCAGAGAAGCCATGGCTGTCCCATCCTTGGCAGCGTTCAAGGCCAGATTGGACAGGGCTTTGAGGATTCTGGTCTAGAGGAAGGTGTCCCTGCCCATGGCAGGGGAGTTGGAATTGGGTGATCTTTAAGGTCCTTTCCAACCCGAACCGTTCTAAGGTTCTATGATTATAGGCCTCCCATGCATGCTTGTGTGAAGATATTTGTAATTTCCCATTGTGGTGTTTCTCTTTAAGGTAAAACCCAAGCAGATCTTTGGGAAGGACAGCCCAGTGCCTGACACTGTCTTTCCTTGTCTAGAAAGGAGAAGGCTTTGAAGACTCAGACAAGCTGTCTTTTCACTTTCCCTCACGATGCTCCCTCCTCATCCTTTTCCCACAGAGTGCCAGCCTTCAAACCTCTCCAGCACAGTAACTCTAGGTGCTGCTGATCTTCCTCGAGGATCTTCCCTAGTGAGACTGCAGCCATAGTACTGCAGGGTAGACAGACATTTGGAAGGGATGGCATGTAAACTCAGCAATGTCTCTATCGTGCATGTCAGGCTCTGTGAAAACTGCCATGCTAAGAATTCATTCCTACAGACAACTCAGCATCTGATGTGAGTGCTCCCAAGGTAGCCAGCACATGTAAAATCATAACAGCTCTCTGAAACCTCTTTTCATAGTATTTTACAATGTGTCCTTCGCACAGTGTCTCCAAGTGTTACACAAGAATCAACACAGATGGATGAAGCAACTCTGAAATACTTTCAGGAGATATGATGAGTTATGCATGTTTCCAAGTTGTCTGCTTTCAGACTGCTTCCTTGTCACACAGATAAACATGCATTGTGACTGACTGACGAGGGAGAGAGGGAGGGCACAGCACAGATGTCCAAAGAATGAAGTTTCCAGTCATACTTGCACATCATTGAAAAGGAAGATATACCTCACTCATTTTGAAGCTGGGCCAGCTTGGGGTTCAGTGCTCTGTAGTCATTCCAAGAGCATGGTTGGATATTAGCATGTCCTATACAGTTAAGCGTGGCTTAGACTTGCAGCTGTATATCAAGAAGAAAACAAATGAAGACTGGTTCTCATTAAATTCTTATCCATGCATCAACATACAACGAGCCATAGCAAGTTATAATTCATACGGGTTTTGCCACAGCTGGCAGTTTATGATTATCGCAGGGCTTGGTCTCAACTTGTACCATCTTCCTACAAAAAGCAGATAAAGCTTTGGTGAAGCATATTTGTTTGCCTGACACCTTCTCTTTCTCCAGGTCCAAAATATAATTACTACTAGCTTCTTCTCTATCCTTTGGGCTCCTTGGGATCTCACCTTCTCAACACTATTGTCACAATTCTTCTAATTGAAACCCCCGATAGGCATTTTAGCTGCTAATGTATGTGATTACAACCATTCCAACTGCTGTCAACTATACAATTATAGGAAATCTAATTTTTCTTTGTCTGAGGTTTCTGCTATTTGAAGTTCCCTGACAGGAACAGATGAGCACCACCAAGAAAAACAAAACACACAGCATATTAACAAGGTACTTCAATGTAATAGTCAGAGTTACAAATACTAAAATATCAAAAGAAACTATCACATATCTAAGTAAGTAAAATTTAACTGAGGAGATAATAGCAGGTTTAGGGACAAACCATGGAAAGGCTGATCTCATTTAGTTTAGATGTTTGCATAAGCAGATCAAAAGCCACTACCCACAGAAAGCTGGAAGAAAACAGAAGCAGCCATATCCCAGGAGTCTTTCTACATTTTCAAAATGTCCTAATGGCACAATATTTTCATAGTTTATACCTGTAACAGCAGAGGAACCAGGGTTTCTCTGTTTGGGATTTCTTTTTGTCAGACTTCTTCTATCTTGCTAGAGAGAAAGGTGCTCCCGATAGACACAGAAAACACCCAGGAACCTGGTTTTGACAATGAAAAGGTTAAGCAGTGCTCAGTTAGACAAATGTTGGAAAGTCTCGCTTCCTACAATCCAGGGGAATAAATCTATATTCAAGCTGTTATTGCCTAGTATGTAAGGGAGGATTTCTGACTGCATATCCTACAAAAGTGCTATTTAAATATCAGATCAAGGTAATATCTGGGTTGCAAATACAGTTTGCCCAGGCTAAGCATAAATCCCAGATGTGTGATAATCTCTGTGTTCCTCTTTAATATATCTCACCTCCCTCCAAACTTTGAGGGACCAAATATAGTACAAGACCAGGCTGCAGGGATAGCGTGCATCTTGCTGCCTGGGAGAACCTGAGCACAGCATGCTGGCTAACAAGGAGACTAAGGTAAAATATCTTAACAGACCTAGGTAAATAAAAATTCAGCAGCTTTATCCAACATACCCACAAGGAAACCATTTAGAGGAAAAGAATTTTATTATCAGGGCTATAGAGCCAAGCAGAAATGACTAACTTCAAGACAAGTCCTTTGGCCTGGATATTTCCCTGCAAGTAGACTGTCATTTCCTAGACTCACCCTGATCCTATATACATGGTTATATCCTTAGTTTATATAAATAATTGTAGCTCTGTTGATGTCAGTAAAGTTGTGTCAGCTTAGACCAACTAAGGATAAGATCCAAGCTCTGTATGACATAAGCAGAGACAGGTTGAGATAAAAGAAGAAAATACCCTTAATCACAAAACAAAAAAATGTAGCAAATTGTTACAGTTCATATCTAAGCTTGTAGCCAAACTGAATGGCATCATACTGGACTTGTGATGTGAATTTGCAGGGAAAGCAGGCACCATCATTTTACTCCAGCTTTGTGCCCACAGTTTACAACGCAGCAACACTGGGGAAAAGGTGGAGCAAGACATTGATGGAACCTGAGGTTTATGTAATTAATATTGCTTCACAAATTGTTCCCTAGTTATTACAACACACCTCTCTGCAGCCCCTGGTTCTAATTTTACAAACACAGTATATTCTTCTAGACTGGGGAAATCACACATATATGGTTCTCCCTTGGTCTGTGTCTGAGTCTCTAAAACTTTGGATACTGCAGACTAATTCCAACTAAATTTGCCAGAAAAAAAGAGAGACTTGAATGTATTAGAGAACCATATGTAATTGATTCAAATAAATTTCATGGCAAAGAATAAATGGATAGAGGAAAGAGACCAAATAAGTGTTTTGACTAAGGTAAAGATGGCATTAGCAACTGCACTGATAGATACAAGAGAGTCCATACAGGAGCTAACCACAGATTTCACAAGTTCATTGCTCATAGAACAGTTCCCTAGGTTTTGTCCTCTTATCTACCATGGATATCTTTTCCTCACCTGCTTCACAGAAAATTGTAATATTTCAAAATTTTGGTAGCAGAAAGGAAAGAGGACTTCAAAGCCCAGCTCCTGTTCAGACTCATACTTTCCAGACAGACCTTATCTTCCTAATGCACCATCCCCAGACTGGTAGGTGTGGACAACCTCAAGCTTTTAATTGTTTAAAATCTAGATACAGCACTCCAGACTGAGGATTTTGGCACTAACAAAGCCAAATAGTTTCATAGTTCCTTAGCTTATGCTGTTGTGAAAATGGCAAAACTCAGCACCTGCTTAAATAAACAGAAAAATAATTTTGATGCATTGTAGGACTATAAGACTGAATTTCAGCTGCACCTGAAACAAGACTAGGATGTAATGCTTTCACACAAAGTTTTGGAAAAACAACGGAAATTTTCTCCTTCATTTGTGTACAACACTTCACAATATGGGATCCTCATGCTTGTGCATGGATTTGGATACTCTCATGTTGCAGCCATTCAATTCTTGTTTTCTTATTAAAGATTCGTAACAGGGAAACATTACATAGAATTTTGTGGTTTGATACAGAGTAAATATTTTGGGCACGTTTCATTCAAATCCACAATAAAAGAAAAAGGCAAAGCTATGCCACACTATCAAAACCAAGTTGAAAACACTTCCCCAAGAACCAGACATCTATCACAGTGTGACATAACAGAGAGTAGTACACCACAGTGACATAGCCTTAAACTGAAGCAAGAAGGCCAAGAAACATTTATAGTTAACATGGGTGAAGCACCAAAGAGTCTGTGACTGAAAGCGATACTAAGAATACAGTTTGCTTTCCCCAGAATTGAGCTTCAGTTGCTTGCTTAGTACAGCTTCTGAGTAACACTTTGTGTTAATTTCTTCCTCAGCCATGGACTATCACTATCAAGGTGGTGCAAAAGCTCTACAGAAGTGAGTTTATTGTTTTCAATATTTTCATTTAAGCACTTTAATCAATATCTGCCAAAACAATTAAAGGACTCAAATAGTTTCCAAGAGAAATCTTTCCCTCAGAGCCTATCTCTGGGTTTATTTATTTATTTAGCATTTATTCCTCTATTTATTTTATTTTTAACGTTAACAAAAAAAGTTAACACCATTTCCCCAAATTCATTCACTATTCTGATTCTTGTTTTATAAAGGAAATGAAATTTGTCATGCTGCTATATATCATTTGCACTGCAGTACAATGTCCCATCTGTGTGTCAAGTACAAAACAAAAGCATTTTGTGAAAAATTGCTAAAGTAGTAATGATTTTTGTCCTCAACTCTTTGTTTTGCCTTTCAATAAAGAAGGCGACATGTGCCACAAATGATATATTATTGTTTAAGTACAACCCTAGTAACACAGTGCATAACCAAAACCATGTTTCACAGCAGAGAAACTATAGTTTACTGCCCCTATGGCTCTGATGAGAATATAATGTTCTACAGTTTATAAATGCTTTGAGGTCAACACATGATTTACTTCAGCTTGTTCATCCAATGAGCAGGAGGTCCAAAAATATATCAAGCTATTAGACAGCCCACTGGAAGCTTGGCGGAGGCTCCCAGTGATGGAAAGCATGGCATGGAAGCCTCTCTGTCAACTGGAGATGAGATAATTAGATCCAGGTAATACATTGGAGCCCCATCAGGGAGAAGGACTGCAAACATGTCATCTTTATGACTTTTTCTCATCCTCCCCAGCAACACTGGCCTGAGATAGTAAAAAGTGTGAAGGATTCATCGGTTCCTAGCAAAAGCACAGCAGTGGGATAATCAAGTTATCATCTCTCCATCATCCTCATTATCCAGAGACCTGGTGTTCCGTATAAACAGCAAAACAACATCAACAATAGATTGAGGAGCTGTGCTAGTTAGCTCCAGCTTTTGTTTTATGTTCGAGGGTGATGACACACAACACGGATGGGCCAGAATCTTGTAACATACGAAAAAGCTTGAGAGCCACATTTAAGTTACAAAACGCCTCAAACAAAAGTGTCTTTCTACTAGAGATGTGATCTTCAACTCTGTGACTAAATGTTGCCTGGCTGCTGGTGAACCAGAACATGCCTGAATACTAGGATAACATAGTGATTTTTTGCATCCTGTCCAGCTAAAACCATAAAACCCTGGCCTTTTCTCTCACACAAATTGCTATATACACATTTTTGGAGGACCCATTAGCTGGAATTTGAAAGTGAAGAGTTGCTACAAAGGGGATCCCAATGCATTAGAGCAGTGCTCACTTTGCACGAGAAAGGTAATTGAAAATACTCATCCACATGTTAGTGCAAAAAACGTGTTTCAGACTCAAATTAAAAACTTAGAAGAAGCTCATGGTTTCCTTAGACACACATGCACCCCTGAGAATTGGAAAAGAAGAGTTTAGAAAAATTGTGGTCAGAAATCAGTCAGTTTATTCTAAAAAGGTTGTCTTTTCCATATACCAGATTTTTATGTTTGTACAGAAAGTAACAGGAGAGTTTCAATCATGACTGGCCTGATGTTAAAAAAATATGGTCTTGTATGTGCACATGGATTATTGCTAACACCTATCTTTATATGATTATACAAATATTTATCATTATAACTACATATTATAATACATATAAATTGTATAAATACTCATATAATTATATAAGTACACACATTATGTACAGTAAAATTTCTTTTCCCAAAAGCATATAGATGACTTACGTTCTGTTTCCTTTTTGGTAGCTAACATTTACAAAAATCTTTCTTCTCTCTTTCATTCACGCATTGCACATAGGTAAAGGTTATATGGGAAAAAAACAGAAAATGAGCTTCTGTTGTCCCAGCTACAGAAGCTCTCTTGAAACCTCACTGGTAACAGTGGCACAGCCCCTCACTGAAGAAACTGATGGACTAACTTCACATGCTTTATCCACATAGACATTAACGTCCTTTGCTTTTCCTCAAGACATGATCTGCAACAGACCAGGAGAGGAAAACAAGAGGTGGTTCTTGCATTTTGGGAATGGATTAACTCTATTTCACACTTCAGTCTTAATTCATGAAGCAATGAAAACCCAGGATCATCATGATCAAGTTGCGATGATGTAAAAACCAGCAAACAAACGTATGGTTTCGTCACGTGGAATCTGAAATGTCTAACAAAGCTGATGGAATAAAAATTATTGCTATAGAGCCCTCAGCAAATATTTAGTGCTATAGCACACTCCTATCACTGCTTTTATTTTTTTTTATGAGAAAATTTTAACAAAAACCTCAAGGAAAAGAAATCGAGCATTACATGAAGTAAATTCTAAAGAGAATCACAAAATTTAGAAATCAGACAGCACCACCTCTAAAAAATACAAGTTGAATGAAAACATCCTGAAAGTATAATGCAGGAGAAAATGGTATTTTTTTTCCACTCATCATCAGAGTAAAATTGATTTTTTTATTTATTCATCTTACAGGAATAATGGCAAGTGTCTTCATGGAGGTCCAGGAACCTAAAGAGAATAGTTGTGGCAACCATCTTTGATGTGACCAAAGGCGAGGAAATTTAAGCCACTGAAAACACTAAAAGAGGAAAAATTCATGTCTAGCAGAGAAAATATCGAGATTAAAAATGAAAAAGCAGGGACAGGCTAGATAAAATCAATAAGACTTTTCCCAGGGTGTTCTTTTATAAACATTACTTTGGTTCTTCCTTGACCACAATATATACAGAAAATAAAATGGCATTTTTATGACTCATAATCCCAGTCTTCACCTCCATGAAGTTGTTCACAAAGACTCAGAAGCTGAATGGATTTAAGACTAGACGTACAATGGCAAATCACACTCTTTTGCATCACACAGTTAAGGAGGCACATGGCATTTAGGATTCACTATGAAAAAGAAAAGCTAATGGCAAAGCCACAAATTATCCCTACAGTTATAGAATCCAAATTTAAATTCTGCAGTACAAGTCATGAAGAAAGCTTTGCAATATAGCTCTCAGCTATACCGGACACTGGGCAAATTACAGAAATTGCACATTTAAGAGTTTCCTAGGCATAATAAAAATGTAGAAAGTAGGTGTATGCTAAAAGTATGCACAAAACTGCAGGCTGAACAGGAGAAGCCTTCAGATTTAAAATTGGGCTCCATTTATATGTGATAATAGGAAAAGACTAGAGAGACTTTTTTTAATTCACTTTTCTTTCTTCATTTGTTACTATTAAGTACAATGTTCATCAGAAGTAGCCTAGAATAAGGAAGAAGACAACATCCCTGCAGATAAAACAGATTTGCAGGCAAGACATAAGAAAAACCTCAGTTGGAACCACTCATGAATAATAGCTATGCAGGAAAAGACAGACAGTAGAAACTGACCTAAGTCAGAGGAAGATAGCTAAGAACTTACTAGGAATGAAATCTGGAACGCATGCCAACTTTTACACATGCAAAACAATGTCATAGTGAAGGAAAAAAGTGGATCTAAACTGAAGTTGAAAGAATATACGAAAGCAGAACCAAGGCTTGAGGCAACTGCATAGTAAAAAGGGGAGTAATTTAGGACGAGGAGAGAAATAATTCTAGAAAGCACAGGGTCAAATAGATATCTTAACAAAGGAAGTAAAAGGACTTTAAAAACAGGTAGAGATTCAAAATGTTAGTGAAGTGCATGATGAGAGGATGTTAGAAACAAATAAACAAAAAAAGAAAGAAGTATGGTTAGAGGAAATCTGGATATCCAGAGACAGTACAAGAGAAGTGGAAACCTATTAATGGTTATCATGACACACCATAAACCAAAATATTTTTTTTCTCTTATGATTCCAAATTGAAGAAAAAATCAATTAAAATAGAATAAAAAATATAATTGATTCAACCCTCAGGATCTTCCTAATATTTTCTAATAACTAATTACTTGGAAAGCAGCCTGTTTGAACATCTGTTCTTACAACAGTTCTATTACCAGTATGACTGAAGAGACAGGCACAGCCCACCCTGTTGGACCATGATCCTAGATGGGACTTACTGTCTTCACCCTCAGCAGAAGCTGGACTAATTAAAGACTGAGAATCTTCTGAAGACCAGGGAGAATTTGAAGTAAACTCTGCATTTATGTCAATAAGCAGGACCACTACAGACCATATTACCCATCAGAAGACAGAGTGACAGGTCTTCAATCAGTGGGAGCAATCTCTGCAAGATTTGTTTTCACTCTGGAGATTTCTCATACAGTTTAAGATAACTACACATGCATACAGAGCACAGTGTGGTTTATGTAGCACTAAACTTAATTTCTTAAAAAAAAGAAAAAAAAAGACCTATAGTGAACTTGCCTTGCTACTCTTTACATCATAGAATCATAGAATCATAGAATAGTTAGGGTTGGAAAGGACCTTAAGATCATCTAGTTCCAACCCCCCTGCCACGGGCAGGAACACCTTACGCTAAACCATATCACCCAAGGCCTCGTCCAACCTGGTCTTGAACACTGCTAATGTGTTCCTATGCAATAATACACTTTTAATGATGACAGCTGCAGCTTACAGTGTATTCTATATAGAAATTTCATACAAGCTATCTTCAAGCAGTCAGTAAATCAATTTAATTAAACCATAATTTCTCAAAATCATAGGACAATTTTTATTCTATACCATTACCACAGATGCATTTTTTAGATGAAGTATATGGATTGTAGGGTAGATCTTCCTATATATGTAGAGACAATTCAGTCTAAAATACTAATTTATTACCTTTGCCTTTGTTGGTGCAATAAAGTGTAATAATAAGTACTTTTACATTGACACCTAGCTATGAGAGGGTCATGTCAGCTCAATAAAGCACAAGTGTCTGTGCTTGTGTTATAAATATTACATAGCAGACATTTCATGAGTGAGAATGTGAGGGAATATTCCAGAAAAGGAATGCAAATTTACCATGAACATCAGAAAAATGAAACAGCCATAAGAGCACAAATACCTGAGAGTGTAAAACAGAACCTAAATCAGGGAAATATCAACACTTTATATTTCAGTGTGGTTCAGAATACAGCCAGGAAACATGAATATATGAAAAGCCTTAAAATATATGTTTTTATCAAAACCTGTAAGGATTATTACAAGGCAGTTATCATATTTGTGAACCATTTCTTAAGCATTCACATAAAATGAAGATTAGACACATGATTCGTTTGCCACAACTGTGAACTCTCTCCAAACCCCCAAAAACATCTGGTAGATGGCATAAACCTTATGACACAGCTACAAAGAAATGTTGAATATTAGAGTAAGATGGAAAGTATTACAAAGATAAAACTAAGCCTTTGGATTCTGTATTTTTTTTTTTGTTTGCTTGTTTGCTAAACTACATGCCATTGGATCAGAGTTCTCACACCTCTGTATCACTGGCACTAGCCATTCATAAAGACATGCTACCAAGTCAACGGTCTTAAGGTCTGACCTACTCATGAGATTGTCTTGTTTGTATATGCCAGACCATCTTCAAACCAGATAACATTTTTTAATCTTCAGCCTAAAAAGATGTCACTCCTTTTCCCTAGCAGAAACTGCTTTTTGGCTGAACTCGTAGAGACTCATGTGGCTGTTGTCTTTCATAGAACTTCATTGAAAAGGCATGTTGCCTAAAGACGGCATTTGTCAATACTCTATAATGATTGTAATAATTGAGCTTTACATTAGAAGCACTTTGCATATACTACATAGTCCTGCCAATATTTCACTATACAACAGTAATTTGGCATGTGGCAAAAAGGAAGATAAACCATTTGCTTATGATCAGACAGCTAAAGTCTGAACCAGAGACAGTGCACAACTCCCTCCTTTTGAGCTATGTGGGGCATTTGCTCACATTTAACACTTTGTCAGACCAAGTATTACAGTGCATTTCAGATGCTGAATACAAATATGTGTCAGTGACTCATTACAAAATTTGCAGACATCTACAGCAAAAAAGAGACAAATGTATGGATGCTTTTCCACCAAGATGATCAAGCACCCTTTTAGTAATGCTCAGTAGTAAGCACCAGGTCCAGCCACCCACTGCACTCATGCTGCAGTGGCAAATTCACTTTGCAGACACAGGATCATGCTGGCATGCAAGAGAAAGAAGCCATTGCCTCTTTGTCAGTTCCCACACTGTGGTCACCTCCCAGTCCATCAAACAGATGTGAACGCAAATGTGCCAGTAACAGTAGCATGGTATTGCTGTAAGTCTGCTAATTCTCCATGTTCTGTTTAATTACATGAACTGCTCAGGATACTAATCAACACATCACATCACGATGATGCAGTTATAAATGTAATTATGAAAGCAACATGAATAATTTCATTAACTACTGTATTTCAAGCTGTCTAGTTCCCTCCTTTTGTTGGCAACATACTATGGGTCTGCTCAGCACTTCTGAGAATTAGGCCACGTACATATGACATGTTTGTACTTAAAAACACAATTCTGCAGACCTGAATCAAGGAAAAAGTACCTTTGATGTCTCTTGGAGTTTTGCCAGAATTAGGACTGCAGCATTGAGGCCAGTGTGCCAAGGATTCTGAAAAGAAATACATCCTTTCAGAAAATGATATTTGATTTTGAAATTGGAATTATGCTACCCAAAATGGCAGGAAGGAAGCCTGCCAGTGGCCCTGTAAGCAGTGTCAATAACTCCGTTCTTCCTTCTGCTTCTTGCTATTTGTAATCCAGCCGTATTTTGCAGGCTACAACAGGGAGAATAACTACATCAGCTGTGTTTTACAAATAAAGGAGGGCCCCAGCCTCAGATAACACATAATCTAGGCTTATGGAAGGAAAAGACAGAAGCTGAGGAGTTAAGAGAACAAATTACTCCTCATGCAAAAAACCTCATGCAAAAAACCTCATGCCCATAGACGGTTTCAACAGTGCCAGTGGATCAGCTTTTAAAATATGTGCCCCTGCTGCCTCCTATCCTGCTACCTAAACCAGCTTTTCCCTCCCCCTTCTTCCCACCTGTTTGCCCTCTCCTCATCTCAGGCTGAGACTGAGAATTTTCCACAGCTCTTTGCAAGGAAAAGAGAGCTGGGTGCCCATCCTCAAAGCCAGCTGCTGTCCTTAAAAGTTAAACCTTTATCATCTTGATTCCAATTTTAGAGTAGATAGCACAAGTGAAGACAAGCAGAAGTCCACCAGAGCAAGTTGCCTTAAACTATAGTTATGACTTAGTAACTAACCACAGAATGACTACTGACATTATCTCAGGTGATGAATGCAGACCTCAGGTTGTCCTCTGTGCATGTTACACAATGTGCTGAGCACCAAGGCCACGTCAAATCTGCAAAGTGAAGCACAAGTTTAAAAGCAACTATAAGAACCACAAGCTTCACAACCTATCCCCATCCTCACTGCTCTAAAGCTCAGCTTAAATCTAGACCCCAGCATGCTCCTACATGTCACAAATGCAGATGACAGATGTGTCTCAGGTGTGATTAGCCATTTAAAAGTAGCCAACAACTTGCAAAACAGCAATGAAGGACATTTGCACCTAACTGGTTCAAATCCTGAGAAGCCCACTTGTGGAATTGTCTGAGCCATTTCAAATCCTGTGGAAACTACACTTAAACAACATAATCTCAAAATGCTCCCAAGCAAATACTGCTTCTATTTGCAACTGATGGAGTTTTGCTGAGCTAAAAATTAGGGTCCAGTTTCTTTATTGGTTTCATATATTGTACTTTAATGTGCATATGCTATAGGAAGTAAAAATTAAGAAGTTAAATATATTATTCAGATGAACAAAGAAAATCCATGAGAGAAAAAAAAAAGAATGTTTGGCCTATTGCATTTGACTTAGGCTATCACTATGAGTTGTATAAAGATATTAACGCAAATTTTATTCAGAGACCACACATGGGAAGTACACAAAAGCTGGTTTTTGAAACAAGAACTATACTAAGCTCATGAATATTTTTATATCCCTCCTTTTATTTGCATCCAATATAATGATAATATTCTGAGTTAAGAATGACCTTAAAACAGGAAGACTGAATTACACATATAGCTGGGGGATAAGATTCAGAGGAATCCTAAAGAAGCATGAACTTACAACCAAACTAAAACAAACACATCATTAAAAGTATGAAAACAGCCTATTTCATTGAAGTACCACTTCTCTTTAAGCAGCTTCTGTTTGGAGGACACGAACAGTGTTATTAGCTTCCCACATTTTGCTAAGCTGAAGCAAAAACAAAAACAAAAACAAAAAAAGCAAAGAAAAGAAAACAGCTATAATTATATTTTCTAATGAAATATGATTTCAGAATCATGTAGGGTGTTCAGACTATATAAATGCAACTCTTCTTACACCTACACTTGTGTGTTGGTTAGCTTTTCCATTACAAATCTCACTTTTACAGTTTCTAACTAGGCATAAAATGTCACAGTAGGACAAAGGCTCTCAAGATCAGGTCTCTTCTTGGAAGTACACTACTAGTTTTTTTCCTCTGTTCTTAGATTTCAAAATGCGTTTTAAAAAAGTCAGGCTATGATTAAACAGAAAGAAGGCAACAATTAGAAGTCTGTTAGTTCTGAGAGCTTTCTGTACTTGTGGAATGAATAAAGAATTTATGGGTCTGATTCTCAGTTTTATGTCAGTGAAACTGAAATGACTTCAGTGGAGTTATTTTGAGTTACAGCCACAGTGAAAGGGGAATCAGGACGTATTGCACTAAATAAACTTAACACATAATATACAGTCCCACTGGATTCAGTTTTAAAGAAAAATAACAACAACAACAAAAAGAAAACCAACACAAAAACAAACCAAGCAAAGTGAACAGCCACAAGAGCTCTGCAATAACATTTAGCAAACAATTACTCTGAAATTCTGCATTTCATTGATATTCAAGAACTCTACTGAGCAACTCACAGTGTACCTAGAAAAGTGCATGAGATATCTTAGAAGCAAAAAGGCAGCAGAGAACTTTGCAAAACATGGGAGATTGTATACAAAATGAAAGATAAGACATAGAAATGTCTCATGCTTATATAGTAGAAGTAAGCAAATTCTGTTAAAACTGTGATTCCACTTAGCATTTCTAAAGTTCTGTGCTTTGTAAGAACAAATTTCATAGGACTCCTTTTCCTTGGCAGGAGTAATAACAGTAATATTAAACTGCTTTTAAATTGCAACACTCTTAATGTTGACACTCTTGTGTTACACTGAGCACTGGTATTGCACAGACCTCAGAAGAATGTGTGTTACAACATATGCTTATTAGGCTTATTATTTTCTATTGCTTTGGCTCAGTGGGACTGTTGCTTTTCAAGACAAGAAGTCCTCTGTACAAGTCTTAACACAAGCAAAGCTTTACTCACTTCAGGTCACCCTTATGCAACTGCTTTGTCTTTAGAGGAACAGCTCTAGATTTACACCACACATTCTGATAGTGTGTGTGACCTGCTAAACTCAACTAAGGAGAGGATCTCCACCTTGAGGCTTCAGTTCTCCAAATTCATCGCCAACAGTGGGATGCCAGAAACCTGACCAATAAAGCAAGGTGCTCAACACATGGTACGTGTGTTCCCTTTCACAAGCCACATACTCTCCACCCCTGAATGATAGCGTACTGTCAAGGGTAATACAGGAATACTGTACCTTGAGGCTTAGAAGAACAAAGCGTTCGTTACCCTCAGCCAGGCCAGAGTTTTCACTTGCATGCATCAGAAGAGAGTGCACAGAAGCAGAGCACAGCAAGGCTCACCAGTCAATCCATACATTTATTTGGGAATGGCTGGTCATTCACACATATGAGTTCAGGAAAAAATCCACAGATGAATGAGAAGGGATACAGGATCAGCCTCTGCATTTATGAAGAAACCATAGCACTGCAATATATCAAGCTGTATCTCTGTAAAGTCAGCTTCTTTGCCGAAGAGAATTTAATTTAACCATAAGCAGCAGAGAGACAAAGACTTTTCTTTTCTAGTAAGCTCTACCATAATGTGAAGGAAAAAGTGAAATTGCAGAAAAGTTCATGTGTGGCATTTCTGTTTTGTATTAGTCTGTTGTTTTTTCTTATAAGACAAATATGAAAACATCAACTTATTTCACTCACCTTTCTTCTGATCGATCTCATGAATTATTTTTATGTGTTAAATTAAAAAAAAAAAGATGGCTTTAATTGAACTTTACAAACTAGCAGGGACCTTCTTAGTTTTCAAAACCCATGGTATGTTTCTTCATTTCATTCTCATATTTGTAGCAGCTGGGAAAAGAGCTCAAGTAATTTCAACAGGACATCATTCTCTGTGGGAGAAATACAGAACCAGTGATGTGTACAGAACAGCCTCATTTTTTGTCTCACTACAAAGACCAGGATACAAGGATTCTCAAAATACATTATTTTAATCTGGAAAAATCACACTCATAATGCAGATCATCTCAGTCATAACTAAAAAATTACACATTAGCACAGTTCTAATAAATCTATGACATTTTAAACCAAAGAAATTTGTATTTAATATATACCTAAATATAAAGCCCTCACTAAGAACTGGAAATTAAACTGCTCAAAAAATGTTGAACTGACAGAATTTGCTTTTTAGGTGTAGCTATCAGCCATTGACATGTCATCCCATTTGAGGGGTCTTCCCTGAAAACTTTTGTCCAATCAGATCATTTCCCAGAAGCCTTCAGAAAAGGAATATGTGAATCTAAGCAGCTTCAGCTCATTCCCAACATTTCCAACCAGCAACAAAACATTTGAATAAATCCAGTTTTATGGAATCAACATCAAACTAGCAATGTAAACAAATTGGCTGGCTGAACATAATGTCCCTGCTTCATGAGCCCTTTTATTTCTCCAAGCTGTGGTCCCTTTTTTGCTTACATTAAGAGAGCAGACGGTCAGCATGAACATGTAGAATGTTTTGTTGTTAGATGCAGAAAATATTGAGCACTAAACATACATACATTGTTTAGATTCTCCAGAGTAGCTCCCCAGGTTTCACTGCAGCTTTTGAAACTCTAGTCCACACTGTGGAAATTGCGAAGCTTAATATGATTTTATAGGAGTTCCTTGCCACCTTCTGCTGAACAAATACTGTAAAACAGCACTCTTGAACATTTCCCTAGTGTCAAAATAAATACAAAAATTTAAATTTGCTTCATAGACAAGCACAACCCTGTAAATAAGTTTCCCACCGATATTTTGGTATGCATTCCTCCCTCACAGGAATACTTACAAAACTGAAAGACTTTGACATATATACGCAAATATGTTCACACAAAAATTTGCCCAAGGGATGACTGTCCTAAACCTCTTTGCAAAGGTCTCTTAGCCAACCTGGGGTAGTAACAATGCCTTGTGAGGAAGGTGATCTATCACAGACTGCAAACAAATAAGTAGATGAAGACGCACTCAAAACAGTTTGCAAAACAATCACAGGCTTTATAATATGTTTTCATGCAGGTTTCCTGATCAGTTTCAAACTAAGATTCATTTCAAATGTCTCCTCCTCTCTCCCAAAAAAAAAAAAAAAATGGGGTGAATTCACCAGATGTATTATTTACCACATCTGTCACCTTGCTGTCAACTCCTAACACTTTTTTTCCCCACTGCTAACAAAAAGTTCAAAAGGGGAAGATCATCTGATTTTTCTTGATAATCCCTTTTCTATTACCCAATCTGCAAGCATATATTTTTGACATCTTTAGCTCTGGCTGGTTTGTTTCAGGTTTGATACTTTTCAGAAGCTTACTGTATGTGTGTTACCATATATGTCTCAATATGTATTTTAAAAAAAAGGAAAGAAAGGGGAAAAAAATCATTCTGTTTCAAATAATGAGCATGTGCACCTTTTTGCCTCAGGCCTTCATACACAATTTAGCCAGAAAGCCAGGGCAGATCATGATTTAGCATTTGACATCTCTTGCCTTCAGGCCAGGGGAGACTAATACAGATTTCTGACTCTGAGCACACCATAGAAAAAAAAAAGTGAGAGAGAGAGGCCTTTTATTGACTAAATGATAAAGAGGTTTGTAATGATAAATAACAGTCATTTTATTGTGGAATTCCCCAGAAAAGATGCATTCTGCAGTGTCTGAAGAAGCCTAAAAGCCGAAGCTGGTTCCCTGTGGATCCAAACCTGTTAAGCTCCAATCTTTCTGGGCAGAAATAGAGGTCGCAAATTGCATAGGACCTGCACTATTAAAACTGTATAAGCACGATACATAATCACTGCTGCATTCAGGACAGTTGCCACTAAGAGGATTAGCTGAAGGCTGCTTCTGGCTTTCTCTCCCTCAGCCTGCATCTAAAACAAGCATGGTGCACACCCAGCCTGCTTGAGAATTTTCTGCCAGCTTTGATCGATAGTTTAATTGTAAACTTTGGGAGCAATAATGGATAATTCGGCTTGAACCGTCCATTATAAGCGCTGTTGCTGAGGATGGAGCCTTCAAAATTAAACAAGAGTTGTGTAATATTATTACATTTGTACTGCTCACCTACAGTTAAATTCCATTTACAAATACTGTCTTGACAATGTATGGAGTTCAATAAACATAGGCCCAGGTGGGTTGAGTGGAGAAAGGAAGGAGGAAAGAAGCTGAAGCCAATTATTTGCCATCTATTCCAGAAAGATTTTTATTTTAACCTCACATATTAAAACACACAGAAATGGAAACAGGGAGACAGGAGATAGAGACAGATTCAAGCACTGATCTAAACTGTGGCCACTGTTTTGACTGTAGCACCATGACAGAAATATACCTAAATGTCTGTGGAGGGATTGTGGCATGGCAGTACCAGTGGAAAAATATCCCAGGGAAGTGGTACATTGCTCAGACCATGTAGTCTAATGTTGGCTTAATCAAATTTTTATTAGTATATAAACCAGTTGGTTAAGCCAGACTGAAGATATTTGTGCTATCATATGGGTCATTTTCTAAAGCAGATGACACAGAAGCATTCTGTGGTGAGAAATCACCCTGTCTTGGAAGACAAATGGACAAAATGTCCAGGAATTTATCTCCTAAGCTTTCTGGCAAACACACTACAGTATTACATATGCAGATGCTTCAATTCAATTCCAAACTGAGTATTCTAACTCCAATTCAAATGAACTCCCTAATCCCAATAAAACGTGATTTAGGAAGGAATGACAAGGTCACAAAGAACCTTCCCATTCCTTACAAAACTACTGACTTCTATCAAACATCTTTACGAAGTTCATCTTAGTTTTCATGGCTGAACTCTCGTGTTTTGTGCTAAGGATAAAGATTCAAGGCACAGAAATATTTTTGCCTACTTGTTTTCTTTGTTTTTTAGAAGGTAAAATCCATATTTAGGTCTGTACTATACACAAAAGTCAGTTAAAGCTCTTCCAACATGTTTTTCTCATGCCTGGTTAGCATGTATAGTATTACACAGTATGCTTATTGCCTTTATTACCACTGATCTAGGACATCAGACAGAAAGCTGTCCAGCTCAGAAAAAGGAGCAAAAAAGCAATCCCAAAGCTCCACCTGAAAAATTTAGCGAAGAGAAAACAAACTATAGTGACCCAACAGGTGGAATTTGCAGGCCAGGAGGTTGCTGAGCTTGGCAGATGAAGCCAAGTAGCATTAATCTCTGGTGCGCTTGCACTGCATATAAGCCATTCCCATAGAACGGCTCTAAATTTCACGGCTTAGAAGTCTTCAAGGAAATCTCCATTTCATTCCAGTCATTTTAAAGAAAAGATATACTAGCTCCATTTGTAATAAGTTCTTGTAAAATGATGCAGATGTTGCCATCATAAACTACACATTTTTAACCTCTCACTGTGGTACTCCCTTTGGAGAATGAGGCAAATAAAGGTTTCCTTTGCTGATCATTGGTATATAAAGCTACCATATTCCTGCCAGTTCCAACAGAGAGCTCCTTACACTAGCAAAGACTCACACAGGCTGTAGCAAAACAAAGACCAAATTTGCAAATGCGCACTACATTACAGGGAATCTGGGAATTACCTATAGCTCTCTAGTGTATGCTCAGAGAGAAGCAAACTAGCATCCATCATGCCAGTAATATGGGACTCTAAGATCACCATCAGTGATTTTGGACAGACCAAAAGCAAAATGTGTATGTAAGCTGTCCATAACTTGGTTTGTGCATTCACATTCAACTCTTAAGTACAAGCAAATACTTCCTCAGGTGAGGGCTACAGGCTAGGAAAGGGTACAGATTAGAATCTCACAGTGTGTGTGACTCCCCATGTTTTGTACGCTATCCTTCCATATTCAGCATGAGCGTATATGAAATTAGGTACTAACCAAATAAAGTTACCAGTGTTACACTCCGACCCTAAGGTAATCATTCATCTTAGAGATGAAACAACTCTGCATTGAGGAGTATGGATCCAAGCCCTTATGGTCATTGTCTTCATGGGGAAAAAAGAAGGGGCAGTGTCATACCCCTCAAAGTACTTTCTGAAGTCCTTCAAGACTGGACAATTTTCCCACATCTCCCTATACCTCAGTGTCTTTGCCAGCACAGTACAGATAACAATTTTTTAAGTCTATCTGAGGGGCTGTGTGAACAGGAGACATTAAAAATAGCAATATGATGTGCAGTTCGATTTGAAATAATGAAAATGGCCCATGTAAAATGTCATGCCTATGATAAGTTCCCACTTTCTACCACTTTTCTGCTGCAATTTCCACATCTGGTTTAACCTTCATATTTCCAGCTCCATCTGTTTTACACTAAGCCCCCAAATACATAAATAGGTACATACTGCAAATTGCACCAGAGTGCTATTTTTTTTTTTCTCTTTAATTGATCAGGCAAATATATTATATTTTCCAAATCTTTAACCTAATGAGGCAAATATTAGGAGAATGTTACAGAGTCAGTTATCAACTACAAGCAGAAGTCAGCTTATGAGGAATTCTGCTTGGCAAAGAATGCTTCAGGGTTAAAAATTTGAATGGACTGTAGCTGGCAACATATAGCTGTTTCACAGGATATTGAGGCTAAAGAACAAATACAAGTAAAATCAACAGAGTCCAACATGTTTTTCAGCTTTTGTGGGTCTTTCAGATAAAAGAAATTAAGGCAGAACCCCGTGTGTGAAAATAAGGTGGAAGTTGTGCTTGGCATAGTTACCGTGGTGACACAGTTCAATCTATTAAATTGTGTCCTGTGGTCACAAGCCATCAACCTGTGCTCAGCAAACAAGGATAAGTAGTTAACATCCCTCAGAATGGGGACAATGCTATCCCATTTAATGATTTAATAAATGCTGGAGATTTCCTCCTCCCTGTTCTGAGAAACGGATTAAGGACAGCATATAATGTTTGAAGAGAAAAAAAGTAAGCTATGTACATAAGCTAAGTCCTTTGGTCGTGTAAGTAACAGTTTAATTTGGCCTTTAGGAATCATTTGCTTTACTTAAAATGAATAGACCAAAAATCACATAAGCCAACTGCAACATCACGATTCACTTTAACTTCTCCCTCTCATTTAGCTTCCTGGGGGCAGCCATCACTCTCAGGACTGTACCCTCCCCCCTGCTTTTTTTTTTTTCCTCTCTGGTGTACCAAATTCCTGAAATTTATTTCTATCAGAAAGCTCAACTAAGCTGTAACAAAAAGACATACAGAATCAAACCACTGAAGATAAGCACACCTAATATTCAGTGCATGTAGGCTTGTTCTATCTAGGGGCAGTGCTATCATCACCCAAAGCTCTGGGTTAGTTGGTCCAGGATGAGCTTCAGACCTTTGTCTCTCTCTTGCACTTGACATGCAGTGAATCTCCACAGCTCTCTCTCACTGGGAGCCGAATATTGGAAGGGTTATGAAAACATTTCAGATGGACAAAGGTTCTGCTCTTTCTCAGCAGGCTCATGTTAAATGAACTAAACTAGAATTTGCAACTGTGGAGTTTCTTATTACCAATTCTCCTTGGCTCTCAACAGCATTTTTTTTCAAGATTAATTTCATCTTGGTATATCTGATTTTTTCTTTTTTTTTAAATACACATTTTTGGTGGAGATATAATATTCATACGGGCATGCAGCCATCCCTTTCAGAAAGACAAAAGTACTTTTCTGCAAGCTCTTTAGTTTTCCATTTATAAAATAACTTCTTGGCAGATTCTGGTTAATTGATATGCATATTTTCAAGGTCACTTTTTACAGTGAAATAAATAAATATTTCTCTCTGATCCCTTTCTAAATCCTTGTGTTTCCCTCATGTTGACACCTATAACAAGATGACTATTTGAAGCATGGCGTCACACTCAAATTTTTGCAAGCATACAACTTTCCTTGGAAAAGGATTTTGCTATCTACCCAGCAGTGCACTCTGATGGCACTCATGACAGCATGAACAGCTTGGGAAGAAAGAGTTGCAGAGATATGCTTCAAAGAACAAACTCCAGTTAGGAAACAGCTTCACTTGTTGGTATCAAGTTTTCTAACCACAATAAAACCATCACTAAGGAATACTGGTCTTCTAATTCACTGCTTAGTAGGACCCTGTTCTATAACCCCCAGTTCTGTCTGAGCTCCACTGCCATCATAAACCCATGATAAAACTCCTCTGGATTCTAACGGCATGTGTTATGCCAGTTACATTGCTGCTTTTAAACCCCCTCCCAGAGTGTCCTTATATCCATATCAGACTTCCTGAGTTTATTTAGTTACTTACTGCCCTTGAAGATTTTTTAGCTTACTGTGGCCCGTGATATGCTGGAACAGGCTTGTATACAGCTCTAGCATCTTCATCACCTCTGAGCAGCTCCTGCTTCCAATCACTCCGTGGTGCTGCAGTAGAAGCAGATGGGATTCCTCCAGTCTGGTCATGGGGAGCTCATTGCTCCCTCTTTTCCAGAAATGATTAATGAAAAGGATAGTCTGGAAATATGTTTTAGCCAGTCAGGAAGACAACTGACCAAACACTCAGCTCATATTCCAGTGCTCCATACCAGCTCCATCATTCTTAGCACCTGCTGGAAAACAAAAAACTCCTTCAAGGCAATGAAGCACTGGGATCCATGCCCAGCACAAACAAACCCGCTGCCTTTTCAAGTAAAATGGACCCTAACTTTAGGATTAAAACATGTCATTTACTACCATCTGTGGTGATCGATTGATGGCTTGGCTTTGCAAACAAAGATTTGGGAAGGGCTTACCCACGCTTACTACAGGTGCGATGAAGACTAAAAGGGCAATGTGGGATAAGCAAATCCGGTTGGAAAAAAGGCTGCTTGGTCATTCAGGATGTTTCCGAACAAGACTGTCATCTCCTGGGTCAATCTTGAGCAACCAATGTCCTGAACCTCCTGCATACAGGGTTGTGCAGAACTGGCCCCACCCTTTACACCTGAGGTTTATCTGCCAGCGCCTAACGAGCTTGGACGGTCCTCAGGTCGTAGGTTTGGTTACAGTGTCCTTCTCTTAGATGGAAGACTTTACAAGGCTAGATGAGCTCCATCTGCCCAGGTTTTCCTTCTTAGAGTTTTCCTTCTCCTAGGATGGTTGCCTGAAGGCTAGTGAGCAGGATTGATTAATGATGGCTTGGCTTGGCGAATGAAGATTTGGGAAGGGCTTTACCTGCGCTTTCTTACAAGAGCAATGATGACTAAAAGGGCAATGTGGGATAGGCAAATCCAGTTGGAAAAAAGGCTGCGAGCAGGATTACTATTGCAACAACACATCAACTGTAGGGTAAAACTAACCTGTCTCACAACGGTCTCAGAAAAGTTACCACAGGGATAACTGGCTTGTGGTGGCCAAGTGTTCATAGCGATGTCGCTTTTTGATCCTTTGATGACGGCTCTTCCTATCATTGTGAAGCAGAATTCACCAAGCATCTGTGGTGACACACATTAAACAAGAGGCAATCCACTCCATGACAATATTTCAGCTGCAAGACAGAAGAAGGTGGGCAGTAGAAGAAACGAACATCAGTTTACAAGAGATTTGTATTCAACTTCAAGAAGGGAGGTCACTGCCATAGCCTGTCAGAGCTTTCTCAGGAATGCAGAAAAGGCTCTTTAACTGAGACAGCAATGAAATGAATGTTAAAAGTAAGCACATTCTGAAGTTCACCAGCTCCTGCCAATCACTCAAAGAAGTCTCTTACTGAAATTCAGATTTATATACACTTTGTAAAATTTTGAAGAGATTAAAAAGTAGTTGAATACCTTGCAGTGGAATTACATAGGAGTATTCAAAATATCACATAGATAGGTTATCTTCTATTACATTACATGTGTTGGTAGATTAATTTCTATTAAAACATGGTTGCTTAATTTCTAAGACAATAGTTGTGGTAAAGGTGATGTTCGAGTCTTGGCTAGTCACAGTGGGAGAAAACTCCTCACAACAGCTTCTTCTTCTTCTTGACATCTCCTACCTCTCTTATTAGCTTAAAATAGTGAAGTCACCACTCTTAGGAAAGCTAATCAGAGGCTGACAGCCTCTATGCATGTGGGAGTCAGGATTCCAGTTTGAATGCTGAAACTTGCAATATGCTTTCGTTAGCACCAAGGCCAACTTTCTTTGCATGATGCTTTTAGGAAGATCAGCAACTGAAAGAAACAAACATTCTAAGCTTTGGCAATGGCTAGTCCAAAATCCTTCAGCAAACAACTGCTCACAAAAAAACAGACAGTAATTCCCTCTTGCTGACATCCACTTCCAGTCCTTGCTGTAGCAACAACTCACCTTCACAGTGTTAAACACATTTCCATCTATGGGCTGCCAAAAATCAGCATTTACTTTTGAGCGGAAATTAACTGACTTTACAGCGCAACAGAACCATTTTTTCCCATTCTGTGTGGGTGTCTCTTCACTTGAAAGCAAGCTAATGTATAAAAGACAAGGAAAGCATCTTTGATGTATATGTGCCATTTAAAAATAAAGGCTCCCTCTAACACACTCAGAGTTTTACCAAGAAGCAGCAATTACAGGATTATCTGTTACTTCAAACACAAATTCTTTGGATGCTGTTCTTGCCTTGCTTTGTTACATTAATAATTACGGTTTAAGCAGTCTGCGGATTTTTCTCGTATTTATAAACTATTCAATGTGCAGTCACAGAATTGCTCACCAAAAGGGAAGTTTGACTTTTTGTCCTAACAAGTTTCAACAGGTGGTTAATTAACATTAAAAAAAATATTTCTTCAGTCTCTTTTCAGGAAGAAAGAGGCTAGACAAGTGATGAATCTCTGAACGGGGTTTTGGCTTTCTGAAAGAACTGGTGAAGTAAGCACACTTATTCCTCCATAAAAAAATTGTGTTTGGAATATGGAAAAGCTGTTTTCAAGGCATTCAGAAAATCATGCAAGCACTAAATAATTCTTATCAGGCAAACCACCAGTCTTTATTAGCATTCAAGAAGATAGGTATTGATGAAGAAAATAGGTATTTCTGTCCAAATAGCTGATTGCAGCTTAACCATAATTCTGAACCAAAGCATCCACAGGCTTTTAGAAAAGCTGGTGGTGCAGGCACTGCTGGTGGACAGGGCTGCAGCAAGTGCTGATCTGCACTAAGGGATAGCCCAGGCAGTCTCTGCAGGGCCACAGCCAAACGTTACATTGAAGGGCTCAAAAGCTGCCTTATGAGGTGCCCTGCATACTCATTGAGATGATAACATACACCAAGGACAGGACTCTAGAAGAAAGTTTCAGCATTGGCATTTAACACAGAAGAAATCTGGTCACTTCTGTGACTCCATCGGAAGCCCCAGGACAGGTGACACATAAATATAAACATCTATAAATCAGAGTGGAGGCCAAAGGCTGCAAAGGCACTTTAAAGTCGCCTCAGCTTTCTTTCATGCACCTTGATCTGTAAGTTGGAGTCTACACCTTTCAAAGAATTTTACTGTTATAATAAACTCACACACAGGATTTCAGCTGAAAAAGAATTTGTGGGGGGTGGAGCAGGAGGTAATTGAACATGTCAAACAGTAGTTGGTTGGTTGTTTTTTTTCTTTTCTGACAGAGTTATTTCAGAAATGCTATGAGTTTCACTGTCTGAAATGTAAAAAACATTTTGCTTCAACATTTTCTGAGGAAAACTGTTCCTCCCAGAAGAGCAGCTTTCATTTAAAAACTGACCTAAAATTTCAAAAAATAAAAGATTTGGGGGTTTGTAGGTAGCTTATAAAGCATAATGGGAAAAATTGGTATATGCTGGTCAAAACACACTGATTAATTGGAAACATTATTAATTTTTTTAAGAGAACTAAAACTTTCTGTATTGATTGAACCCACAAAAAAAAACCAAAATACCCTTTATTCACATCAACAGTCATAACACCTGTGCAAGGCACAAAAATAGTATTGTTCTCTTCTTGAGGAAGCTGAGCACACAGTAATGCTGTGGCTTAGCCAAGATCACATAAGAAATCAACATCATTGCAAAGAATTATTCCCTTTCACTTTCCTTGTCAGAGAAAAGTATTAACGAGGCCATCAGAAACAAAAAATCTCACCCTGCAAGTGTCTGAAAAAAACAAAACCAAACAAACAAAAAACCAAAGGGAAACAAGAATTGTAGGTAGATGCTACCAGAGCCAGCTTGCATGCACCATTCTTACAATTCTTCATTCTGAGAGTGGTTTTGTTGTTGTTGTTGTTCCTGTTGATTTCTTAAATCTATGAACACATTGAGCATAGAGCTAATATCAGAACATTCAGCAGTACTTCACATCAGATGGATGCCTCCTTTTTACTCAGGCTTTGATTTTTCCTCCTGAGATTTCCAAAGCCCTATTCTGTCTAAAAAAAATACTTCCACCTACATGAGATTTTACACTTGTTTACTCAACATGCAAACCACCAATATCAAAGAAAATAACTCTACTTTTTGATTGCAGCTCCCAGCAGATCCTGCAGAAACAGTTCTCAGCAGAGCAGAATGACCAATGGTATTGATGAAGAGCTCCTTGGGATGATTACAGACATGCATAGAGAGGAGTTTTGGTGTACCAATGACACACAGCTCTGTCTAGTTAACCCTGCACGTTAAATCTCTGCCCTGCAGGACTATCAGAAGGATATAGACAGGAGGCCTCTGAACTATTCTGATTTCTATCTAGGAAAAAATGAAAACCATACTGTTGGGTAAAACAATGCTTATACAGGGTATTTACTATGATCGCTGCTTTTGCTGCTAAAAAGCACAGCTTTGCTGTTACCCCTTGTGCACTAGGATTGTAGGTAACTGAGATGCACAAACCCATCTTAATTCTACATTTTTACACCATCTACCACTCTGAGATTTTAGTCCCTTCCTGGACTTCCTCATTCCAGTACAATTTCAGCAAGGAGGAATGAATACTATCTTACCTAATCAAAACCAAAGAAGAGATTCTTTATTCTCCAGCAAAAAGCACACCCATGATGCCTCACAAATAGTTTGAGCATCTATTTCTAAATAAAAGCTTATTTTAAAATTTTGCATTTGAGCAAGAGGAAAGTAATTTTAGCTTTTGTAATTCCATAAATACCACCCAGAAATATTCCCAACTACAGGCATGTGTTAGTAAAGCCTGGACAGAAGCAGGACTAAAATGAGACCACAGCATTCATTTATTTCTTTGACTCTTGGCACTGAAATGCAGGTTTATAGAGATGCCACAAAGCCATTTTGAAAATAGTTTCCAGAAGACAAAGCTAAAATCTGAGCTTCACTGTCCTTTGTCATGCAGATAGAGAGATTGCTAGAGATAGTTTCTGTTCCAAAGTGTTTACAGATTGCAGAGGAAGCAGACATGAAATTTGCCTAAATAAGCACAAAAAGATGATGGCAGACTGAGGAGCTGATCCTATTCTGTCAATGCACCATACAGATTAGCACAGAATACTTAGAGCATTTTTATTTGCATAAATATTTTGCCTGCCTTTTTGGCATGACTCAAAACGAGAAAATGATACAAAATGTGTTCTTTTCAGTGGGAGACCATTTCTGGAGAACGTACTAACATTTGCACTGCCAAAGATTACCATAAAAAACACAACCTCAAAGGAAAAGCCTTCCACACAACTCTTATATAATAGGTACTGCTCGGCAGTTATGACAGAATCTCCTTTTTAACAAGAGCTCTCTTGTGCAGAAAGAAGAAACTGGTCTTTCACATGTCCCAGGAAGCAAATGAGAATGATACATGGCTTAGTTCCATATCCCAAAGACAACTCATGTCATGAGCATGATAAGGTGTATCCCTGCATACTGTGAAGGACCATGGTGAATTTCAAGCCCCAAATTGCTGCTAATGAAGCTACTTGAAGAATGGAAGTCAGCAGTCTGAGGAAGGCCCAGAAGCACTGGCTGAGTCAGTACCTCTGCACAAAGCTGCACGAGGGGCAAATGAGTGAGGTGAGTGGAGCTGCTCAAAATACTTTGCAAAATGTAGCTGTTACAATGGCCAAAACTCCTTGCAAAGTCACATTTCAGTTTTCCGTTTTGCCTCACTGGGCTGAGCTTTTCTACTCTAAACCAGACGTGTACACAAGAAGGCTTTAAATAGCATACTTTTCATTACCAGTAATGAACAAGAATGTCTAACCCTGCAAATATCCATGAAATACGATTGTGTTCTGTGTCAGGTTTTATTCGAGCTCCATTCTAATTATTCCCTATCTGTTCTAGGTCTCTATGTAATATGTAATTCAAGACATACTTGGTGCATGTTTTGCAAATGTTGAAAAATTATGTTCAAGTCCATCGAAATCAGTTTTTAAAGGCAGAATCCTGCATTCTTTTTTGAGAACTGCTATGGTTCATCAGTTGTCTGTCAGACCTCCTGTCATATTCAAATGAATTGACAAAAAATCCTGCTTTCTTTACAGAAAAGCAGTTTCTTTCTGCAATCATATTTTGTAAGTATTAAATTCAGACCACAAAAAGCAATTTCTCTGCACTAAATTCAATAGACACACATAATGACTGTAATAGGTTACAATTGTGGTAAAATGTTATAACAGAATTATAATTTCCTAATTGATTCAAAATTGTATACCAGTTTTCCGTTTTCACTTTTCGATGTTAAGCAGTAACCCTATTCACACACACTGTACACCAGTGAAAGAAACCTAATAACTATATACGGAATCATATTTAATGTGAGTGAGCACGGACAAAAGCCATCTCTAGCAGTGGGCATACTTCAGCTATCCAGAACATGCCAGAAGATCTGGCAGAACCACTCAATAGGAACTATTTTTGGCCTGCATCCCTCAGTTTGCTTATTGCGAAAATAAGCAAATAATCATCAGACTGACCAGGAGTGCAATAAGGAAGCTGTTGTGCACCAGATTTTGGAAAGATATGGGCTTAGAACATTGTCTGACACATATCTGGTCTCAGGACCCAGAAATGCCTCCAGGTCTACTGTTTGATATGTAGCTGTAAAGACTAAGCATAAGATAACACAGAAAAACAAGAGGCCACTGACCCATCCTGTTCCAGTATTTGATTAGAAATAATTCTCTGTTTTGAGAAGTCAAGAAGAGCCTACCTTCTTTGACTGGAAAGAAAAAAAAATCCCAACTTCACATGGAAGCTGAAGAACACTGTAAACCTTATAGCCACAGCCTGGGGAAAATTCCTATCAGAGTTCTGCCCACACAAGCCCTGCAGCCTCAGGCAAGAACGTTTAATGTTGGAGATCACAGGAATCAGGGATTGGAGAGATCTACTGCCTTCCAGAGCCATGTCGCTTGCAGACACCGTCATAAAACAGTGACAGTGGGTGATCTGCAATTTAGCAATATGGAAAAGTTGTCAAAGATTACGTCACAATAGGAAACACTGAAAAAGGAAACTTTAAATCAGAAGTCAGAAGCAACCAATATTTAACCAGAAGTTTCGAGAGATATTTATTTAAACTGAAGAGCTAGAAGGGCCCAGGGCGTCCACACACCCAGGTCTAAATGAAAGCAAAACTTCTTAAGTAACTTAGAAGCTGTTGAAAAATGTACCGCAATTGCACAAGTTACTAGTTAAAATGTGGTCAGAGGATACAAATACCTTACAAAAGGTTAACAAATACTTAGAAGATAGCATGGTAAAAATAAGCAGCCTTTTCATGGACAATAAATAAGAAAACAGTTGAATATACACACATGGTAAAAAGCTATGATTATACATGGTATATAGAACAGTATCGACCTATTCAACAATTTATTAGTTCTTATCGGGCAATGGTTAACTTATACTAATCACTTTATCGATATATTTTTTGGCAATCCTGGATATGAGGATAACTCAGTTAACAGGCTGACACTAAAATCCAAGGAAGATCTATAAAACAGGCACTTGAACATAAATTCTGTGATGTAAACTTATGAGCTGGTTTCTGAGCAGGGTAAAAAAATAGTTTAAAATAAAAAAAGAAAAAGAGAAAAGTCTTAATAAAACTCAAGAAGTAAACAAAGTAATAGATTACAGGAATATCTTCCCATGTTTTAGAAATTAGTTACCAATTTTCAGTTTAGGAAGGAATAGAACATGAGTCAAGCAAACTAATTGAAGAAAATACCTGATAGGGAAAAGTAAGGTAACAGTGGGGTGGAAAAACGTGCTATATATGTGAGCTAGGCAAAGGTAAAGATTAATAGGATATTTAAAAGGACCTAGCCACCCGTGGCATTCAAAACAAAAAAGGAACATTAACTCTCTCTGAAAGGAAAAGAAAAGAGCACCACAAATGTATAAGTAGCTACTCCTGTTCAGTGAAAAAAATAAAAGAAAACCTAGAACACTGTAAGAATATAAGGAAAACAGTTTGGACAGCTGTATGAAGATATGCTATTATTGACCACCTGCATAGATGAAAACTGAAAATAAGTTCAATTTGTGTAATAATATCAACATTAAAATAGTAATTATTTACATTTATTATGTTTCTTTACTTCTGACACTTAACTTTGTTATGATAAACTCCACCTCAAAGAAAAAGTAGAAGACAGAGAAAGGGCATAAAAATTAGTACTGGTTCCGAAAAACTTCTCCAGAAGTAAAAATGAGAAAGTTTAACACCATTTAATTGACAGAAACACTGAAAAGACTTAACATAATGGAGAAAAGAACGGCACCAACAGGCAATTGACAATGTAGCTATTTGTTTAGTGTAGCTATGGCTCCTTTTTCATCAGACTCAGGGAAAACGCACACCCAAATTGTTCACATACAACAAGTGGTTGTGTCTATCCTGCAGTAGGCTGTAATGTGTGAAGCTTAATGCGTTCTTCACTCTTAACCTGCTATATTTCCAAATAATTGTGGTTCATTGATGTGCCGCATGACTGCTGACAATCTTAAATGTATGGGTTTGCCTCTTTATCACTGCAGTTTTGGGGCAGTGGTTTATGAATAAACAGGTTTCTTTCATTTATCTCATCTTGTAAAATACCTGCGCACATGGGAATTGGTAGAAAAAAAAACCCACAGGTATAATCTGTTAATGCCATTATTTTATTATCTATTTAATAAACAGTGTAACTGTTATTCCAAACATATTTATTGGCTTGTTCAGAATATATCTTTTAGTCTTTTATTATTATTTGAAACAATTCCCAAAGTCATTAAGGTATCTTTATCTACCCAAAGACTGAGGAATTTCTGAATTAATATGATGCAAGGACCACAAGAGCGGGGTCACAAGAAACGTCTTTTAAAACAAGCTTCTATTACTGCGGGCACCAATTCAAGCCTTGCCTTAACAGGCAAGAAATGATGAGTGAGTTAACAGCACAGAATTGCCATGCTGAAAGACAAGGGGAACTGTTCAGTGCAGGTGCAAAATTCTGGGGGCTTGAGGCACATAATGTCAATTCTCATAAGTAATGATCTTCTAACACTGCTATTATTTCAGGTGCTCATCATTATTTACATGGAAACAGTTGTCATTATTTCCTTATCTGGCCACTTCAGCGAACACAGTAAGATTTAGATAATACTTTTTTAAAATTGTATGAATTACTGAATTAAATCACATTGATTTTTTTTTTTGGCTTGGGGGTGGGGGAGAAAGAGAACCTTATTGTCATTACTCAGTAAGTTTACTGCAGGTTGTTCACAAAACAGAAATTACATGCTTTGTTTGTATGTTGTGTGGCAAACTCAAAACCACAAGTGTTTACATGTGCTGCACGCATACACTTTGGGGTTTTAATAGCTGGTTGACAAGAGATTAAAGGCAGAAATATGGCATTTTATTAAAGCAAACATATCAGTATGCCTACCATGATAAAATGATCTAGTTTTCTTCAGACACAAAAGTTTCTGTTGAGTGATACCTTTGAAATTCCTTGAGGGCACCCTATTATTCACTTTCCTCAGCAGAGAGCAGCTGCAAATGGTCTCCAATTTTCAAAGAGTATTGCCTGGTCATTCTTTACTGTCAAAATGAAGAAGAGCATAAAAGTTAAGTCAATAAAGTAATATGAAATGCTTAATATAAAAATTCAAGAATGAATGATTAACCATTAAAAACTTACAGTAGCTATTTCAGCCAGGAAAAAAAAATTAACATTTCCCTTGAAACCTATTAACACTCCTTGTAAACAATATTCTTTCTTGAAATATATGACCTTTCCTAATGCTCTCCATTCACATGGCATTTTTCTTATATCCACTTTACCTTCACTGATATGCAGCTGAATTCCTCAGGAGAGGGTGTTTAGAGCCCCTTCCTCTGATGCACTGAAAAAATGTATTCTTTTATTGCATTCCCCTTCACAAATACACCTAACCTTCAGCTTTAGATCTTAAAATCCTTTCCTCATCTGAAAGTCACATGACCTGTTGTAGCTGTTGACATTCCACCACCCTCCTAGCCCCAGTCAAGTGTCAAGCATAAAATTGATCTCATTCATTCGAGCCAGTGATAGCTACACTTATGTACAGCAGATGAAATGACATGCTTCCCTGCTGCATTTAGCAGAACTCTACAGTTAAAAATCACACAATTATCTCCGCATCTAAGCTTTAATCAAAGGCAAAGTAACTGCTTACACTGAACACTGCCTGCGCAACCTCCTGCACAGGAGGCAGGGAGTATGACCCAATGTTTAGGAAAATGGCAAATTTTTCATTTCTGGGTTTGCTTAGCCAACAACTTTTCCTCAAGAGCTGAGCATGTAAGCAAGGTATCGTGCAGGGGACCATGGTGGGAGAAAATGATACAGAAGCTGTCTGTACCTATGCATTCAAGACTGCTAGATATATTGATCTAAAGCTACCAAAAAAACAACTTTAGAGAGCACACAGGGTCAGAACCTGAGACTTCAGAGGCTCCACAGTGAAAATGCAAGCCAAAACATGACCTACAATCTTAAGGTGATTTGCAGCTTGCTTGGAGCAATTACATCATTGGAAAGAGTTTATGACTAAAATGATTCAAGCATGCAATGGTGGAACTGAAAGGTGTAGAATGAAGGTGAGCACCTGTGCTGCAGAAATTCATAGTATAAGCCCCCAGTTGAAAAAGACAGCAAAGGAAGAGAAGGGTGGCTGCCAGGGCTGACTTCCTTTGGCTCACTCATAATGTATAGGTAACTGTCACTGTCATTGTGACTTCTGCTTCAGCTTTTCCTTCTTACTGGGAGGTATGGGAACAGATCAATGACTAAACACTGTGCAAGGCAGTACATCACAGTGCCCACAACTGTAGCAGACTTCTGAAATTCATGCATGTAGTATCTGACACAATAAAACACACTTTCAGATCACTTTAGGTAGATTACCACCAGAATTTAGGGAAAGGTAATATTATGGAGAAACACTGCCTAGGAAAGTTAAGATAATCATGGTTTGGAAAAGTAAGCCAAACAATAATAAATAATACCACCACTAACTAAAAATACTTCAGTTAGGAAAATACTCTCTAAAAAGCACAGCAGCTCTCAGCTCAGATAATGAAGATGACTAATACACGGAGATCCAATTGTAGTTGCAGCAGCTCTAGAAAGCTGAGGAATATAGATTACAGGGAATGGGGTCCTTTGTATATATCATTCAAGAGAATAATTTCATTCTGAGTTTAGGCAGAGGTGTATAAATACAGATATAAAGACAGATACAGACGTATCTTAATAAGATTTCTGGTTATCTGGGAAACTGAAATTTCCACTTCACTGACTGACTGTGAAATAGAAAGTGAATCTATGTTTGAACCCCCCCCCATAAACCAGGGATCATAAGTCACACACCAAAATGTACTCTTTGGAAAATTGCACTAAATACAGGGAACTGTGGGACTCTTGTCATTAGTGCCCAGTTGGACCCATACCAAAATTCTTAATCACAAGTCTGTCTCACACATATCATAAACAATTTGAACAACTTCCCTGAAGTGCTGCTAGATATTACTCTGAAGAATAGGAAGATACATACACTTACTTCACTGTACAACAAAAGGTGGTCAAAGGAACATTATCTAACACCAGGTATACAGAAATCAGTGAACTAAAATGAACTCTGCTTTAAGCAGAGGCTAAAGCAAGGCCAAAAGGTAGGCTTTGTTTCTGTATTACAAATCTTTATGCAACTAGTAAGTAGGATGTTAACTAGAACTTTCAAGATTGCAATTCAGAAATCAGAAAACCAAAAATATTACCAATGGATATTGCATTTGAAGTCACATTTAAATTAAGGACAGTAAAATCTGAACTGTAACTGGTGAATCCTTTGATCTACTGCTCTAGTGTTACAGTATTTCCTCTCATAATCTTGGAAATATATGCTTTGCATATGTTCCAATTTCAATTAGGAAGAACAGGAACACCAGGTATAAAAGCCACAAAATACTTTTTCCACAGTGAAAAGCTAGGAAAAATTCAGTGGGATGCTGAAATGAACTTTTTAATCAAAGTTGTCTTAATTCAAAGCAGCAAAAGTGAGGATTAGTCAGACAGGCTTGCAGAAGCCTACAGAAAAGCTTGCATCTCTGCTTAAACTAACAGACAAGTCTCATTGAAGTCTGGACCACTTAGATGAATCTTAGTTTTCATGGCCTGGCATAATTAATGATTGTTACGTCCTCCAAAGACTGACTAAACCCATATATTTTAGACATTTATTATTGGTTACCCAGAAAAAATCCATCATCAACTGGCTATGGTGAGAACCACCATGACTGGTTAGGCTAGCCAATAATTTGAGATTTCTTGTTAAAGAGATGATGTTTACTTCCCATCTGTGAAGTAGACACCTAATTAAAGTGGGATTAGATCTATATATAGTAAACCAGTGAGCAGCTCAGACTTATTTATCAGTTAAACTTCACAAAAGTTAGTAAAGTTTTAAAGTGGAAAGTCAATAAAACCACTACACATAATGGATGCTTTTGCAACAGAGGAAGCCCCAAAAGCAAGACGCAGGATGTGGTACAGAGGCAAATAGACAAAACACTCTAATAAGTAGCAAGGTAGATTTAGCAGCAATGTGGGGTATTAATAAATTATGTATAGTCTCTAAATGAAATGGAATTAGAGTATAAGAGATTTGCTAATGAAATCACATGAAAACTTAAAGGCAAACCAGAGATTAAGGATCACATTCATCTGAATAAAAGTAGATGCGCATGACACAGAGATGGATATCTGAGCTCATCATCCAAGGATCCCTTATAGACAGTGGGTGTCTAGTCAGGCGGTAACAGCACAATTCCAGAAAAGTACATCTTGGTTTTAGTGTAATTTCTGCTCCTTACACAATATAGTAGAAAAGAAGTGCCACGCACACAGCTGTGTCAAAATAACTGTGTTCAAAGGTTGCTTTCATACCTTTACTTATCCTCTTCAAGATGTTGATGCCAATCGCCCTTCTCAGCAAATTTCTTACTCAGATTTCTCCCAGATGAAATCTGTTGTCAGACCTGAGTTCTCATAATCATTTTGATTGTTTATTTAGATTTTTTTTTAACATTCTTTTTTATAGATGAAGCTTCAGTGAGTTCTAGCTAAAAACTAAATGGTATCCCTTAAACCATATTGTTGGCATCTTATTTATGCTCACAAATTTAATTCCTATAGGTTGTTTTCCTTATAAAGGATTGTTATAGAAGACATTTCCTATACTGTTTGATGAAAAATGTTAAGGATCTGCTGTGGCATATTTGATATGATTTCTTCTGATGAGCAGCAGAAACCTTCTATATTTGAACTGTGTCCCACTGCCAATCAGACCACATCCATCTCTGAAAAAAAACTAGACTAGTTCTACTGTTGTCTAAATCAAATTGGAGCTCTCATCGAATACTTCAGAGTATTTTTTATCATTATTAGGTATTTACTGCAATAAAAATACATTCTCCAGTGAATTATATATATATTTATTCTCATCTGGCAAGTAGCCTCTATCAAGAATAGTGAAAGCATGAATAGTTTGGGTATGTTTGGCCATTCTATTTTATTCTTTTTGATTACACACCTTTACAATGTTTTGCCACATAGTCATGTACCATTTGGTATAATTGTAAAAGTCCCAAATCTTGGAGCACTGTATGAGCTCTGCTAATTTTTAAACCAATCTCATGTTTTTGGAGGATATGAGCTGACATATGAATTCAGAATGTGTAGCACTGACAAGGATTCTGCACTGCAGTAGATGCTACATATGTTAAGGCAGCCCTGAATAACTAGAAGCAGGAGAAATTCAGTTAAGAAATTTTTAGGACCCTAATAAACTTGTACTAAAACATTTCTGTAGTTGAGATGTTAGAGTTCAATCTTGATGAGTGCCATTTTAGGTTATCATCTTCTACACGTTAATTAAGGATTTATATTCATTGTCTCTGCTGTGAATCACGGAGCCCAAGTCAGGAAGACCATGACCATTCAGCGAAATATCACTGTTCTAGTATATATTTGAGATGAGAAGCAAATCTGAGTCATAGGCTATACCAAATACTGAATCATACTAAACTTAAGCACAGCCAATTGCATTCCATTTTTATTATACCTCTTCACCCCAGCAGTAGCACTCATTATGGAAAAGCACATCTACAAAATTAATTTCAGAAGGAAGCACCATTCTTTATGGCGGTGTTCTACTCAAAGCTTTCTTCCATCGGCCTTATAAAGCATAGGAGAAACAGCTTCCTTTCCATGAATATTCAGTTCACAGCCTTTTGTGGAAAATCATTTAGAGCCGTCCTGATAAAGGATGACATCTTGATCACACATTGACGCATTACATTGCATCCCATCTTCTCAAATCATAAATGAAAAGAGTGGTGGCATTCCACAGTCTCTGAATTCTTTCAAGACAGCTCAGCAATCTACGAGTGAAAGGTAGGATAAATTATTACAGGAGACTCCTCAGCATGGCTGTTCTAAATCAAAAGTTGTCAAATAATTTTTAACTTTCTTTGATCTGCACTCAATCTCTGTGTTCTTTTCTGACCTATAGCATAGACTCTCCTTGACTTCCACTCCTTTCTTTTTCAGTCTCTCTGCTCATAAACTTTTATTTTCATTTTTTTATCATGTACGTGTAGGAACATAAAAAAACCCAATGCCTGTATCCAACGGCTTGGTGACTTTTATTTTATAGTTGCTTGAAAAAAAACACCAACCTTGTAAGTGTGGCAGAGGCCTAAAAAGAAATGAGAAAAAGACAGGAAGTTAAATAATCTTACAAGAAGCAAAAATATGATGTTTTGGGCTGAGAGAGTATTCTCCCTAAGGTGTTTTACAGTTATAAGAGACACATCACACAAACTCGATATCTGATGACTCCTACAACTTATCTTATAGGAGTAATGACTATAATTTAAAAAGTTGGGTAGAGAGGAGACTTGAACAGCAAAAAAAAAAAAAAAAAAAAAAATTAATGAAGGTAAATAAATGAGAGTGAAAGAGGAGAGGATACAGCCACAGAGTAACATAAAAGGAAAATATGTGGAGCAAGAAACAGCATCGTGAAAATAAAGAAATGAATCCACAGAAAAAGGTGATAATACTAATTGTGGTTGCTACTGGAATTGTGTTTAGGGACTCCAGTGCAGGGCTTTATTGCATTTTGTACTGCATTACAGTGTATGTACAAACACTAGACACAGAAGATATTCAACTATCTTGACAGTGTGTAATAGGTGAATATGTGGACAAGGAGATATAGAGAGAATACAAGGTAACAGGCAAGACATACTCATCCATAGGCCATGAGACCAACAGCCTGAAGTGTCACACTCTTCTGTTTACTTTGAGGAGAAATATGGAGTCTAGTCCATACACCCTGAACAGACTACTGTTCAACTTTGCACTCTTCACAGCGCAGAAGCTTAATGTGCAGCCTCAGATCTGGACAAGGCAAATGTACTTCCTGTAACAGTTCATGAAAACACAAGCATTACCAAAGCATGGTTAACTGCCTCCTTTGTGGTAGCAGATCACTGTCACTGCTAAGAAGTACACACCCTGATATGGTTTCCCTTTGATTAACTGAAGCTATGACAGCTTCTTGGTTTGGCATGTGTCCTCTTACTTCTCCAATTCTCAGAAGACTACAATGCAAAACATCAGAACTAGAACAGTCCTCTCTTCTGTACTACAGCAGGTGGAAAATACAACCAAGAATTTGTCTAACCGTAAAATTCCACTGGCAAAGACTCCATAACCTGCTTTTCCAGGGATTAATTTTGTTACAACTAGAAAATTCCCCCCAGTGTCAGTCATTTTTGTTGATAATTAAGCAAGCTGCTTCCTGGCATGACTTTACTGGATCTGGTGATGAGCCCTTGATACATCAGAACACTGCTTTGTGCCTCTGCAAACTTCTTTCTTCTGGAAGACAAGAGAATGAATTATTATTTTTTTTCAGCTTTTCTTTGGTGAACTGTGCATTATGAACCATTTCTATCTGTGTTTTCTGTTAACCTTGCCTTGAACACTCCCCAGCCTGTCTGTATTTATTCTCAGAATTGGACAAAAGCCACTCAAACTGAGTGACAAATATGAGACGTCTCTGTTTTCATATACAGTAATATTAATGTAAAATGTGTTGCAAAAGCATACAATTGATACCAAACATGGGCGTGAGCATCTCTATTAAATCCTGTTTGAATGTGAAACCCTTTAAAGAAGGGCCTCCTCAACAACAGTTCACCCTGCTACTGAAACCATGTCCCAGACTCTCATTGCCGACTCGTCCTAATACCAGTTTCACTGGACTGTGAAGTTATGGATGATTTGCACAAGGGGCAGAGATGGCAACTCTAATTCCTTTTTTAAAAACAATTATTCATGAGAGCCATAAAGAAGGGAAGATACCTGCTATTTTGCATTAGCCAAACTCAGATACACCCAAACAGCTCAGCTAAAGAGTCACTAAAAAGAAAATGGAGAGAATTTGGAAGCTGGGTTGTTTTCACCTGCCAGTGTGTACATTCTCAGAAAGACCTGGGCTGTACCAGCTATGAGGAAATACTGTAAACTGTATCTCTAAGAATTACTCATACCTTTCCGTTATATGACCAAGCATTCTGAGACTCCAGTCAGCAAGGAAGACAGAAATCAGCAGCAAGTGTTTTCATAGTCCAGCCTTATTTCTTTTCACAGTTTTCATCCCTTTCCACTTGCCCTAGGAGAGAAAGTTGCAGCTACTGTTAAAGCAATGAAGAGACTACTGTTCAGCTTTGCACTGTTTTGAACCTGAGCAGTTTAATGTGCATCTACTGGAGTTCATATTTTGTTTTCCATATTTCTGCTCTTATGCATTCAAATTCAAATTGACAAATGCCTTTGTATATAATTTTAAACCCTCCCCATCTCTAATGCATCAGTATCTTGTTACATTGCTTTTGATTTCATTGTTTGCAATGCTACTATCAGCAGCATGGAATTGCCAAGGCACTAAGCAGCCCAATTTTTCTTTAATTTCTCAGAAAATTGACAGCTTTATGAACTGTCTCTTTACCTATGCCCCATAAACATGTCAGGCTGTGGAAAACCATTCTAATTAAATCCCAGGGGATTGCAATGGAAGATTATAGCTTCTTGGCAGGTTATTAAAAAACAGTTGTTCATATATACACAAATATCTGTACTAGAACCTAGCATTTGACAGAACAGCCAAAGAATTAACCCTACTGGCAACTCCAAATAACACACACAAAAAAAAACACCAACAAAAAAAAACACAAATCAACAAACCGACACCCCAAAAAGCCAAGGAAAAACAACTAAGCTAATTAAAATGGGAGTATGGGGGCTGAGGGGAGGGCAGGAGGAAGCGTGGTAGTTTGTCTTGCATTTCCAAAAGTTGTTAATTCAAACTGTCATCTGGAATCATCACATTTCATCCTTGATTACCAGTACTTGATATAAAATAAGGTAGAAAAATGCATGTAAGGACCATGTACCTCTATAGCCTTGAAGTAAATACATTAGAGTTAATGGATAACACAAATCATTCAATTCAGCTTAATATTCCTTCTGTCTGCACCTGATCATCCAAGAGAACACATAAGAACTTCTGATAGCAAAACCTTTGTTAGAGATCAGTATGCAACCTTCCTAACAGCTTCTCCAAATAGCCTTGCCTTTGAGAGCAACACTTGTTGCCCCTGCTCTTCCACCTGAAAGAAGCTGTACAACCTCTCATCTCAAGCAACAGATGTTTGGGATTTAGATACTGGGGCATTTCTGGGAGACTGTATTGCAGTTTGATTTTAAACCTGTGTCATGTAAATGTTGAGTACATCACTACTTGGATTTGCTGCCGTTCCACACTTATGTGTATATGATTTCAACCACAATCCCCAGTCTTCAGAAAGAATCATTTGCTGGTCATAGTTGAGTGGTTGAGGAGACTGACTTAACACAGTCTAAAAGAAAATACTTTTCATAAAAATGTCTACCAAAAATGCATGCTAAATTCATTCTTCCAGCTCTTCACCACACTAGAGGAAAGAAAACAAAAATATACTTCCCCATGGGGAAGACATAACCTCAAGTGAGAAACAATTCAGCACTCTTCCAGGTTGCATATCCAGCCATTGTGAATTCCAGAGGAAGCTTCATGTTTTAGAGTCAAGTCAGGATTTGAGTTATATGAAGCTCTGAACACCATATGAAGCTCATTGCTAGGTGTTAAAAAATACAGACTTCTGTACCCACATCACCTGGCTGGTAGTGTGCCTCACACAAGAATATTGACAGGAAAAGAAAGTATAAATAAAGGAGCAGGTGTCAGAAGCACAGAAGTGACCCTTAGTTTTACCAAAGGTGAACGGAGAAATAAAACAGAAATATAATCAGAATGATTTTACACTTCATTTGGCAGTAACACATCCAGCATTTATAAGTAATACTACTATCAATTAATAATCGTGATTGGTTCCCTGAAAGCTCTAAAAACAGGTTCAATCCTTCCTAAAGATCACTGGTGACTGAACTTCTCTATGCTCAGTGAAGAAGGCTAAGAAGTTAAGTTAGCCTTTGCCAGAGGCTAGGAGTATGAACATGAACAGTTCTTTTCTTTCTTTAGTATTAATTTATACAAGTCAAATTCTGATCCCATTTATAATAACATAAATCTAGAATTGCTCCCTTGCAGTCACTGGAGTGAGTTCAGATTTACTGCAGACTGTATATAAGATCAGAATGTAGCCCATACACATTTACTTATCTTGTCTAACAGATTATGTCTCTTGATTAAAGAAAAGAACCAACCCCCCCAAACTACCTCAGACTTGGGAATAGGCAATAAAAAAGGTAGCACTGAGCAGCTTCTGCACCAGCTGTAAGGTCCCCAGGAAAGGGAGGTAAATACAACCTGAGGAACAAAACCATTTCTTTATGTTTTTCTGAAGATCTTAAATTCTGTCAAAAGTATATTCAGCTCTGATAAATCGTAAATATACTGTAGGCTTGCTCCATTTCCTAGGTGTGTTGCTGATTGTTAGTAATTTACACTCAAGATATAGCAACGATTTGCCATTGGCTTGGGGGAAATTGTTTTGCTGCCTATGATTTATAGCTATGATTTGCCTAAGAGTTTTATGAGGCAGTTTTTCCTGAGCATGCCCTTAGTGAAAGGCCCCCAAACAGAGGCAGCTCACAGAGACCCTCAGACACTGCTTTATTTCTCCTTCACCCAAATAACATGAGACTGTTCAAATTTTGTATTACTTTCAGTCTTCTTCCTCTTGCTCCAAAAGGTAAAATAAAAGCACACTAGGAGGCACAGCAATACTGACAGCATGTTGACTGATTGCTAGGTTTTCATATATATTGTGATATGTGGCAAGTGACCCTCTTCCTAGCTGTTACCATTGCTATTAGCACATGCACATGTGGTCATGATATATCACAGCGTTCCTAGTGACAGTGAAAAATCAGTCAGTCTGGGTAAGGTATAATCCACTATAATATGAGTGGGAATCTCTACCGGGTTACATCTGCATTTCATGGCAAGGCACCTAGCCTTTACAAAGTAGGAAGGTAAGATGTTGGGAGAAAACTGCCAAAATCTCATTTCTGAATATCTGAAGCAATTGTTAAGAAGGGTGCATTTACTTTTCTAAAAAAATGCCCAAGAAGACATTGTGTGGCCTGTGACTGCTGAGTACCTGACTGGGAAATACTGTGGCTCACCAGCCACATTTTGAACCTAACTCAGTACAGGACTCATAACAGCTGTCCATTTTCCGTAAAGTACTTCCCTCTTTTCTTCCCTATTTTCTCAGCAGATATTTTCTCGAACAGTTATAATTAATTTTTAAGAATATATGTGGCCAAAAAGTTATCTGGATATTCACAAATGGTCTGTATTTTATTTATTTCCTTATATATCCTTATGCTATTGATTACTTTTTATTTCTGTTACATTATAACTTCTGAAGTAATGGGATCCATTATTGTGATGGAACTTGAAAAACACAAAGCAGACTAGCTTATTATAGCTTAGATGTATTCATGCACTAAACTTCCCAAAGTCAGGGCCAGAACTGCAGCAACAAACATTGCAGTTGCTTATTCTGTTTCAGTATTTGCAGAGATTTAGATGTTACAAGTAAGCTGTTCCAAAATTATTTGTCCAGACCTCCATTTTGTACACATGTTCACAGAACTTCCCACAGTGACTAGTGACACTCGGTGGCTCAGTAAAATCACTTTCAGGGACCCTGATAATCAGCTTATAAAAGGCAGGTAATTATATGTGTCACACTAGAGCCGCAAAACCTAAAGTACTTAAAATCAGTATGGTAAACAGGAGGACCACGACACTGTTACACTCGTTCTGTTAGTATAGTAACTACATGCATAAATCAAGCAGATAACGTGTCCTGCATATTTTCTGGCAGAAACATGGAAACAGTGATGAGTCATAAGGATATCATCTGTTAAGCAGTATCTTGAGTATGTGTCCAGCATCCTACTTTTCTCAGTCCTACCATTCTGCTTTGTTACCTGAGGTGTGTCATTTCCCCTCTTGGCTTCATTGTTTGATCTGTGTCAGCCTTACCTACTCAAGTAACAAGATGGTTGGGCAGGATCTGTTATTTTCCACATAGGAGAAGCTGCATGCTCAATTGACGCCCACTACTCTGTCATTGCAAATGGTTAATAAACTATAAGGCATGATTGATCTTCCCCTGAAATCACTGGCAAACCTCTCACTTGCTCCAGAGGGTTTTGGATGAGGTCCATCCTCAGCTACTGTTCTTGAGAATCTGACAGAAAACCTGCTCAGAGAGAAAACCAGCATGCAAGCCAAAACCAGAATGGAATGTTCCTCCCCACACAACTCTCCTTCTCTGCAGTTGAGCATCTGCCTTCAACTATAAACTCTGTAGTCTATCTTTTCACCTATTATTTTCAGGAAATATATAACTCAAAAGAAGCAGCATGTGCAAGGCAAAGAAAAAAATAACTAAATATGCTTATTCTACAACAGACACGCAAGCCTTAATCATCAGAGCAAAATCTCTTCTCTTTCAAATCCAGTATGGGCAACCATAAACATACCAAACCAAACTCTTCAGATCCACTTTTTCTTATCTTGCAGCCATATAGGCAGCAGCAAGGACCTTAAACACCAAGCAGAGAAGAATTTACTTATTCAGATATCATATGCTGCCTAAATAGCCATTCCCCATATCCTCAGAAGTTCATGAGATAGACCATGCATCACACTGCATGAACTATTCAGCACCTTCTTAGAGTTTTGATTTAATTTCTGCTTGAAGTTCAGATTTCATATTTAAACAGAAGGAATATTGATTTATATATTAAACACACATTTCTATAACTTCAACACTACGCAGTCTTTGATTACACACCATTCACATTAGCTTTTAAGTATAAAAACTTTGCAGGCTGCAAATATCACCTCTTATTTCTGAGCTAACAGAGGCAATTCGAACTGTGGCTAAAGCACATCTTACCACTTTCATCCCAATAATTTTGCCTGAAAATTTAAAGTATGAAATAATAAAGTGCCACTGGGTGCTCAAAGTGTGAAGCCTATGATTTAAAAATTATCTGAGCTTCGTAGCTGAACATCATAGGCCTGATGGCTGACAGAACAGTGTAGGAGTACACTGTTCAAAATCCCACTGGACACTCCTTTTGTTACTATGCAGTAAAATTATTTGCTCTATTTCATTTGTTTATTGCCATGAAGTCTAAGGACAGTTAGACATCTAACATTTATCACTAGTGTAACTTGTAGAGTGGAAAAAGTCTCCAACTCTCTCCTCAGGACCACATAAACCAGGGGAAAACAGCAAGATGGGACCTTCTGCAGTGGCTTCCCGGGCTGTGAACGAGCACATTGCAAATACTGTCTTTTCACAGCTTTGGCAGAGTACACAACTGCAAGTTGGAACACTTGCTCAGATAAGGGGGTGGAAGGACTGTAATTAGCAGTCTAGAACAAAAAGCTAAGTGTTGTATCCACTAAAACAATCTGAGATTAGATTTAAAAGGATCAAAGCAGGCTAGGTTTAGGAATACCTGAGAATAAATAACAATGATTTTTGCTACTGCAGATGAACTCAAAAGAGGGTGGAATTTATGCTGAGACATCAGACAGGTTCAGAAATTTTGGTTTTTATATACATGTGTCATTCACTTGAATAAGTCCCACTTACATGAATTGCTGAGGAGCTGCCCTTTTCCTTAGAGGAAATACCACATGATCAGAAAATAAGAACTAGGTCTTCATTATGCCATTTCACAAAAGTATACTCCAGTTATAATTTTTTTTTCCTAAAAATACTTGCATAAATGCAGTTTGACAAATCAAATGTAAATGAAGAGCTGTTGGGGCCACCAAGATACTAAGTGCCATATGCCTGGGTTCATCTACATGCCTGTAATCATAAACAAAACAAAGACAAGAGTATGTTCCAATAAAAATTGACATTGTCAGCTCTGAATATCAATTATATATATATTTGTAAATAATTTATAATCACTGGTAAGCCACAAGCCACCTCCAGCTACCATCCATAAAGTACAGTTTTCTACACTAGGTATGCAACAAATACATTTTGAAGCATGTCTCAACTTTTTTGTCATAAGCATCAGACTGAATGCCTGTAATAAAAATGACAGCTAAATAAGAATAAATGGTTTAACATTAGCAAGAAATAGGGCTTTGCTTTTTCACCTTTGATGACAGAATCACAGGTTTAGTTCTCCCCTGAAGTTAAATGCAATGTTCTCCCACATCAAATCTTTAGCACCTCTCTTTTTTCCAGGATTGCAGCAGCTCAAATGTAATTTGAGGAATTCACGAAACACACTTTGTAAACAGGTATCTATTCCCTGCAAGATAAATAGTCAAAATACATCAGATTGATTGATGCCCTGGGAATATGTTATTATGGCAGGTTAGAATGCAACTGTGAGCAACTGCAGAAACTGATGGCTGATTGGTCTGTGCATAGGTGAAAAAAGCAACAACACAAAAAAAAATATAAGGCGTAAATTAAGCATGTGGGATAACATAACTGAACCAACTGCAATGCAGTTCTGGCAGCAACCATACTCAACAGGAACATGCACATTACGTTCTTAGAATTTATTTTTAAAAACATTTTATACTCTTAAGGGAGAAAGAAAGACTTTTGCAAAGACGAGAGGAATAACCTATTCTACTCATGCACACTGGCAGGGTATGTAGTAAGATACATATCAGCCATTGAGATTTAGAAAGCAGTGAAAACTTTCTAACAGCAAGAACAATTAAGCCTTCAGTTGGAGGTCTCCATTAGGATATTAGACAAATATCTGTCAAGAACAACACAGATAAAGTTGATTCTACTTCTTGATACTTCTCATCCTTATTTTCAATTATTCTATGAAACATCCATGAACTGCTTTTTTCAAATCATCATTACAATTGCATTTTACATCTAAAAATAACACACATTAATGCTGCAGAATGAAAATAATTTGGATTTCACTGATTTCCTTTATACGTTTTTAACTGCCTCTAAAACCAGGCAATTCAGAAGTTTAGAAGTAGTAATCTTATTTATTATCTATATAAACCTCAGAAGACTTTAATCTGTGCGTTGTAGAGCAGGTAACATGGCTGATACAAAGACCAAATGTTTTTAATATTAAGGGGGTCAGCCTTCAGGTATCACTCCAGAGCCATTGATAAATTTGTACCTGAATATATGTATTTTAGTGATGTGATTAGTTACAACTGCCAAAATCCAGAAGAGTTTCACTGACAGTAGTTAAAACATTACAGCAGAAGAGAATCTACTCCACTAGTTTTAGTTGTAATATTGGTTAGCACAAAGATCGCCACTACATGGTAGCATTTTCCTTTCAGAAAGCATGGAGGAATGATTCCACAGAGAAACAAAAACACGTCAGAAAGAATATTTCCAAAAGTAGAATGGAGATGCACAAGAGAACACCACACACAGCTACAAATCACACCTTCAGTGCTAGTGGTAACACAGACCACCATGGTGAGGGCATGGACAGAAGCATACATTGACACACACACTAAAAATGCTTCTACATTTCTTTAAGCCTGTCAACCAGCCTCCAAATTGTAACAGTCCGAGTTTACTGGGAGTTTGATCTTTTCACTGATACAAGATTTTAGAAGCACATGTGAGCTATACAGTGTGCATATAGATATATGTCTCTGCATTATATACACATGCAGAAAGCACTCTGTAACATCACCGTAATAACGCCTATCCATACCCCATCTCCCTACTTATAACATTCCTAACAGCAAGAACCCTGTCCTCTCTTTGACCTGTCCAGTCCATGTAAAAGCTTGCCTCAGATTTGATGCAGATTTTCTTGCCTCTTTCAATCCACCATGCTACGTTCAGTACGTAAGTATGCACTTGTTGTTCACTTGTCTACTATTTTATTTTTAAAATACACTTTAAATACTGATCCATGTGAGGTAATGTCCTTAAGAATATTATGTACAGACGTTCATTTCAAACTAGATGCATCCTCATTATTCCCACATTGCAAAGAGCTCTTACTTTAACAAGCATCCTTATAAACATTTATCTAGGTCCCATGGGAGTTTATAAAAGTACAGGTAGGTTGTCTGTGCTTCTGAAAATGCCTGAGGTTTGTCAATAACTATTTATAATACTCTGTAACCTATTTTATTTTTTTTTCCCTGGGTTTTCTGGAGCATAGTGTCTCCTTTTTGTAAATTTTACAGGGACTAGGTACATTTTGTTTTCGTTGAAGCATCAGCTATAACATTAACATGCAACAATCTTTCCCAGTTTTATTCAACCCCCTTCATGTGGGCCAACAAATACCCCCTGGAAGACAGCACCTTACAGATATGACTGAGCCAGACCCAATTTGAACAGGTTGGCATCATTATTATAGTGGCTGTTCCTCATTCTTAAGTTATAGATTTTCTTACAACTATGCATTTATTCATAATTTTTACATGACACGAAGAGTTGCAAAACTCATATACTGCATTGTATAAGTATGGTGTAGCCACAACTGAAATTTGTGATGGAGAGTCTATTCAGTACAAACAAGCTTGGACTGTTCCTTACTGCATACAACAGGGAGATGTGAGGAGAGTACACGCAGTCTGACTTTAGGCAGCGCAGTTAGTCAGCTAGGCCAGCTGTCAGCAGAGAAAAATCATTCCCTTCATAGGACCACGAAGTAGGATCCTGCCCAAGGTGCTCTAAACTGTCCTCTAGGGTAATGTATCTTTTCCTACCAATCATAGAGGAAGCCAGTGTACTACCCCAGCATACTGCACAACAGGTCTAATTTTCAGTCAGATATTTACAACAGGTTAGAGATGAAAAACTATCAACAGCCATGGCTTCTTAGAAGACATTTCTCTCCCTTTCTTCTTGCGCTTGACCCTGAAAAACACTTCCACTCTTGTAACACCTGACATGTGTGCAGCCTCCCCAGGACAGCTGAAGCTCAGACAATTAGTGTGCAAGCAGACTGTTTTGAATTAGCAAAAAACTTCCTTGAGCCATTCCTGATAAACCAAACAGACAACATTAAAGGAAACAATGAATAATCTCCTTTGGCTTAAAAAGGGTATTGAACAAGTGCCAAATAGATTTTTACTGATACTGCAAACTGATTTGAAACATGCTGGCTCTACTCTAGCCTGTAGAAGTAGATTGGTGTCCACTGGTGTAAAATTAAATTGTACCATCCCTTAATACCTAGAAGCTGCCCTTCATGAGAAAAAAAATACTTATGCTGGCACAGACTGCTTTAATGAGAAGGAATCCAGAGAGGTTTGTATGCACAAGGGTGGTTTACAGAACTCCTCCAAAGCTTTTTGCAGCTAGGTACTTCTGACCTGCCCTTCAAGGCGCTCACCCTGCTTGAGCAAGCTCCACAATCCTCCAGTAGTGCCTTAGCCAACGGTCCTTCCTGTACACCTGGAAGGTGCTTTCCACCTGTGAGTGAAAGATGATTTGCATCACCCAGCTTTTCACAGCCAGTCAGACAAACTCTCTGAATCAAGCACCTCTCAGCTCAGAGACAGAACTCGGAGAAGCAGAGCAGCAGCACAACTTTTGAGTAGTTAGACCAAAGGTTGGGTGGTGTAAAGATCCCCCTACAATGCTGTGCAGCTTAGATGATCCAACCCACGAGGAAGCAGGGGGATTTATAAAGGATTTTTGACAGAGTTTCATTTTACTTTAAAATGAGCAAACAGAAGCAGCAGTCAGCAAACCATCTGGGGTAAAATAAGAATCTTCCCAAATATCCACACCAGGTTGAAACTGACATGCCAACATTTGTTTTTTTTCAAGACTCAAAACTACTTTTGTATTTAAAGATAAAGGTATCGGTAAACATAAAACTGAGTAAACGTTGGAATACAGCCACATTGCAGTAACTGACCTGGCTAGCTTGTCCCCTGTACCAGAGTGACTGCCCACTTATTCCAAGATAGGGAAAATGCACTTGTGCATGAAGAGTCCCTTCATAGACATGATTTTGAAGATGGATCTTGTGATTTAAGGAAAGTGGAAACATATCTAATATGTATTTCTAGTTTATCTCTTCACAGTGTTCCTTTAAGACCTTTTCTTTTGTTTCAGTATCATACACCTTCATGCAAGACCAGAACAGGAAGCTGAAATGCCAAATGACTGGAAGAAAGGCTATGCTTGTGGTACTCCTGACCACACCAAATGCATACAGTACAAAGAGCTCATTCTCTCAATTTCCTAAACCCATTTCCACCCCAAACGGCTATAGAAAAACCTCAGATAAACATCCAGATCTTTGATTGTTTATTCAAACTGAACACTTCACAGGTTTTTGGAGAGTAGCCCATCACTAGAAGGGATAAGAAAAACTTTCCATACCCAGAATGGGAGAGCTTTTGTCTCCTTCATAGCCAGGATCAAATACACTTTTTTTTCTCTTATTTTCAGATTTCTTCCAGCAGACAGCAAAGCAGACAAGCATACTCTTTGATTCAGGTGACTTTTCCTTTTAGAATTTACACAGATGAACATAAACCCAAAGAATTTATACCAGCAACACAAACAAATCACACAAAGAGCCTAACACTATAGGTCAAATTCCATCTGCAACAATTTTACCCAATACAGATGTATAACTAACCTTACAAAAACATGTGAGCCTCATATTTTGGCTGCTGGTTAAGAACCTCCTGTTCAGCCTGTTCCTGTCAAGGGCAAAAGTAAGATACTCCAGACAAAAAAGAAAAAAAAACCACAACAAACCAAAACAAAAACCCAACGTTGAATATAACCCCACCTGAATTTCGGAAACATACATGCAAAACTTTTTAACTGGCTCTGATTCTCTAAGTACACCCTGATAATGAAAGCTGCTGATTTTAAGGATATCCAGCATCTAAAAGTCATTGTTTTTTCTTCTAAGACTCCCCAGCCCAATAGCCTCAAATGAAGAATGATGCTAAATTTCAAGCCCAGGATTATTTATCCACAATCCGCTAGACTTCCTGAGCTACTTTTGATGACACCCAGATCATATATACGTCTAAACCTAGCCAAAGTAGCCAAAGACATCTTTAAATTCTGATTCCTGCATTAGTTTCTCAATGAAAGCCTGACATTTCAAACACTATAATCTGGGAAAGACCTATGAAAGATTCAGTAAAAAAAAAAAAAGGAAAAAAGAAAAAAAGAGTGAGAAAGAGTTCATTATGGACCTATCTGCAAAGTACTACAAACAAATTCTGACCCGGCCCACCCCACCCTCAGCACAAGATCACTGACAGGTGAGTTTCACTGACAGGCTTCACAAAAAGCAAACCCATAACACAGACACAGTAGAGAGAGTTCTCCCTCAAGGGGCAAATTCCTGCCTCTAGGCGTGGCCTGATAAAAGTGTCAAAAGGCCCAAGAAACACATTTCTGTGCTGTAAGCAGTTTTGGTATACGGTTCTGGGTTGGACCAGAGGAAAGGTCCAGATAATCTCTGAAGGTCTGCTCATGCTTTTATACCTCCACGAACTCTTTCCCCATGGAAAGAGAAGACAATAATCAATTGGAGTTAGAGGGAGTGCAAAGTGTCACATGGACGCCTGTTAGCAAAGGTGCAAGGTTTGGTCTCAGAAATATGTAAGGAAAAAATCTTGCATCACAACTAATTAAATAAGACCTACACTTTATCTCAAGATTAGGTAATTTGAGGATAAGGGCTAGTGTGGCTTTTAGGCAAACCAAGTTGAAAAGCAGCTGTCCCAGCTCAATATGTATCGAACCAGAGAATAAAGATCACTGAAGCATGAAAGGTATAGCGTAAGAGTAGTTATGAATCTAATTACTTGAGTAACTGGATGAAAGTACACCCCACCCCAGTTATAACTAATGGCATTTTTAAGTAAACTAATACATAAGATGTCAATATATGATAATCAAAAATATGTAGCATGGCTCTTGGAGTTTGTAAGATCAATACATATTCTTCTCGGTGGCGTTCTAAATTGTTTCCTTTGTATGGGTCTCTAACAACATTCACCCCCTACTAAAAAGAGACCTAAATTGACTGGTGCTCATGATCCACTATGCCAAAGCGGCGTTCAGATCCCAAGGTGTGGATGCTGCTGCTTATACAAATGCCACTGGCATCTCATGAGACAAGGCTTTCAGTCTCTTCTGGGAAGCTGGGAAGAGAGATCTTGCATCCCTGTCTATTGTTACTGCTGACAAGTTTTTGGGGTTTGTCTTACTTCCGGGGGGGGGGGGGGGGGGGGGGGGGGGGGGGGGGGGGGGGGGGGGGGGGGGCAGGGGGCTGTGTTTTGGGGGGGGGGGGGGTTTGTTTGTTTGGTTTGGTTTTGTTTGGTTTGGGCTTTTTCTTTTTAGAGAGAGATAAAACAAAAATTGTTTCTCCTATTCTGATTTTGTTCAGGGCACATTACATACACAGCATCTCTACAGCATAACCGTACAGTTGAGGCAAACAACCCTTCTCCAGTGTCTGGGCTCTCATGTCAGAGTTCTTTCCTTTCCCTCCTCCTGAGTCTATTCTATTTTAATTTATTTATGAGTGGAAGAGTGAGGAAGTAAGGGGAGGGTTTAGCTTGGATTGGTCTGCATCTGCAAGGGTCAGGGCTTTCAGATCTTCTCCTAATTGATTTATGCATGCTGAGTTTCTTAAGGGAAAAAATGTTTCATGCTTTCTCCAAGTGGCACAAAAGCACAAGCCTGGTTCTCTCGAGTAACAAAGATTGTTTCTGAGCAGCTTTTCCCGAGGCACCGAGTGATGTAAAGGATGATTGGCACATTGCGTGGCTCTGAATAAATGAATAGCACACATATGTTCTTTTTTTCTCTGCTTTCCTCCTGAACCCCCCTCCTCCGAGAGGGTTTCAGCCTTGTTTGGGAGCACGCACTTGCAGAGCAGCACCTGCGCTTTGCTGGATCTTCCAAGAGACCTAGCGCCCTGGCATTCCCGCGGCGAAGGGCTCACTTAATAAATGCTTCCAACTCCAAAAGCCGTTTTTACTTGGCTCGTTTCGGGAGAAGCTGGGCCGCTGCTCGATCCGCACGACAACACTGCCACCTACCGGCCGTGTCGCGCACCGCCGCCGGGCCGCGCCCGCTCCGGACAAGGGAACCTGCCTGCCCTTCTTCTCCTGCTATGTATCTCGTGTGGTGCTGTGTATATATATAGTATATATACTCGATATAGGGCTGATGGCTGCACACGTGTTTGAAGCCAAGCTCATAGGAAATTCATAAAGAACTAAATAATGCTGTTTGACCTCATGTGGAAAAGAAAAGGGGGGGGTGGGGGGGTGGAACAAAGTTACCGCTGTCATTTTGAAAGGATGGTATCCAGAAAAGAGACAACTGCCCCTCACAGCTGGCCAGGAGTTTTTCCGGGATGGTGTTAATCATGGAAACTATAGCAAAAACTTGCTGACTGTGTCCAATTGCGATAGCATAACACTCTGCCTTATATCTAGCCCTAATAAACTCTGGCAGTTCACATCGGGTTTAGCAAATAGATGATTGCCAAAGAATCATTTCCAGTCATTGTCAAACATGGTAGGAGACTGTATTTACTTTTTAAAGACAACTATTGATCTCCTGTTGCACAGTGGCCATCCATTTCACTTATTCCCTATTCACCTAAGAATAGTGTCACAAATTTCCAGTTTTATGGAATTAGACCATCAGGGCAATTGTCAGTTCCACGTGAGTTACTTTGACTCACGTGCTACCTCACAGCCTTTCCCTCCACCACCAAACTCCTGCAAAACCTGCTTGATCCCAGAATTCTACTAAAATCGAGTGCTTCCTCAGGCACCAGAAGTTTGGGGGTAAATGTACCTTAGCTCCTGATCTCAGAACAATGATACACAAATCAAGCCATGAAGCATAATAGAAAAGTCAGACTATCTTCCACCATGCCATCGCCACAGTCACACTCAACATTTCTGCACAGAGTTGAAGAACCATAACTTAAACACAAGATTTGAACTCTTACTGAAAAATAACCATGACTTCTGAATAGAATTTGATTTCAAACACGTTATCTGACCTTGCTTTTTTGAGTACTTGTGTGAGGTAAGTTTCCTTCATGCTAGTCTATACAGAACACAAATTTGGGGCCCACTACTCGGCTAATCACAAACCAGAAATTTATTACACAGTGAATTAAATCCTTTTTGTAGAAAAAGGGAGCTTAAGCACTCTACTTTCCTTTTGGGGTGAACACCATAGAATACTACTATACTTCTGGTAAAAAAAAAAAAAAGACAAAAAAAAAAAACACACAAAAAAAACCCAAAAAAAACCACAGCAAACTCCTCCCCACCCACTTCTCCCCCCCCCCCCCCAAAAAACAAAACAAACAAACAAACAAACAAACAAAAACAAAAAAACAAAAACCCACATATCAAATTATTCTGGGCGGTCCATCAGAACTCCAAGGCTTGCAGAACATACAACTCACTAAATTTAAGCAGTCAGCTACAAAAATAGCACCAATACCATGTAATTCAGGGGACCAAACACGCATCTTAGCACTTAATAGAAAGACAACAGGGAAGAACTGGATAATGGCTCACAGGCAAAAACGTGCTCTGTCCAGATTTTAAGCTACATCAAAAAAAAACCCAAACAAATAAAAGCAACCAACCAAAAAACGTTCTTCAGCCAGCCTTAACTCCTTAACTATGATCTCTGTAGCTGTTCCTATGACAGAAAACAATGCTAGTGGTTCTTCATCTTCTTTGTATTAAGTTGAAACACCTCCACTAGTAGAACACTCACTGACAACAGTCTATCATCCCAAAACTATCCATGCACAAAGACAGATTGCTTGTCCTTATCAGCTCCAGATTTCTTTACACTGTCCCCTGAATTCAGCACTTCCAGAATTGGACTCCAAGGATCATAAACTAGAGGAATTTCATTTCCAACCCAGTCTGGAAATCCCTGTCTTATTCTATTAGACTTACTACAGTGGTCCACCTAGCCTTGTTTTTTTCCATTTCTGAGTAAGGTTAGCCCAGCTGCTCAACAGGACATACAAAGAGGTCAGCAGTTTTTCACTTGTCTTCTCTGCTGAGTGGTGACGTATTCATCCAGGGTGGTCCCCTCTGCATCCTCACTAGTTTTGAAACTCCTGTATGGTCACATCGAAGTTGCAGCCTCGGCCACAGCAGCTCCTATGACTGGTCACATGCAGGCTAGAAGGAGCATAGCTACTAAGGTAGCATTTACTGCCCTCACAGCCATTGCACATCCGCCAGAGCCAAGCAAGCAGACCAGATGAAGTATCTCCTTACTGCGACCATGTGAACTTATGTCCCTTCAAAGGATATAATTTCTGTTCAATGTCTATTCAAAGTCAGTAAAAAAAAAAGAAAAAAAGCTACAATGGAACTCAAAGTTATCACCACAATCATATCTGTCCAAACCTAAATTCTTACTTCAAAAATTACCGCGAATTCTACTGGTTAAATCCCTAGAGGGTGATCAATATTTTTTATTAGCTTTTAACATGCTACTCTTCAATTTCAGGGGCTATCGCTGGTGATTTTGAACCACTGATGGGAAAAGAAATAACTATTTTGGAGAAGGTAAGTAATTTCTTGTATTTGTAATAGTGATGTCCTGGGAGTTTCACCATCTTGAAAGTGAGTGGCTGTGCAAACAAAACATAATAAATACAGAAATCTTTTGAAGAGCACTATATAAGAAAGTCCTTAATAAATGGTAGGCAGATACTTTGTATCATTCATGTGCTTGCTCTAAGTATCAAATCAATTTTGGTTACAGATATTACAAATTATTCCTTTCTTCAGCTGGCTTCATGACAACAATAAACCTACATGCGACTCTTTTTTTTTTGTCCATATCAGTTTTTCATAAACTGTTTCTAGTACTGCTTTTTTTTTCTTCTTTTTTTTCTTCTTTTTTTTTTTTCTTTTTTTTCTACAAAACTGTCTGGAGTATTTGAAACAAAAAAATTCACTTCCATGTTATATGTTTTAAGGGAAGAAAAAGTTAGTAACCTTTTAAATTATCAGACCTACACTGCCCCTTCCAAGACTGTAATGGCTTGGCAAATGGACTATTTAACAACAGATCTATACCCATTCTTTATTAAATTTTAAGTGAAAATAATCAGTGAACATTTTAATTAAAAAAAAAAAAGGTAATTTTTTGAAACGTGGAGAACAAACATAACATTGTAAAAAAAAAGAAAAAAATCACAAAACCAGACAAAAACACCAATAATTTATGAACTAAATTTAACAGGTCTTTTTCTTCTGTCAGCTTCAGTAGAGGAAAAATTATACATCAGAAAATGCGAGTACTATTTTGCCAACATTTAACTATACACCCCTATAACCTGATAATTTTCCTGATCATCTGAAATGATCCCATATTTCTGTTTATTGAACAAAACCTGCGTAGTTCAGATTCCATAACATGTTTGGGCAACATACATTCCTACACTGTTCCCCAAATCCTTCATATCAGCAAACAAACATTTTAAAGTTGCAGAACACTAAAGCGTTACATGGGCAGCACCGATTTGTGCATGGGAAATGAGGGTCCTCAGAAATCACCCTTAATACCTGTAAGTCACCAGGCTCAAAAGGATTGGTATAAAGGGAATGTTGTATGTCAGTTACTTTTCAAAGCCAAAACTTGCTATAACTTACACAGACATCACCAACGCAATACATAATCGGTGGAAAGATGCAGACTGTTCAGGGAAGAGCTTTTGCCCTGGCTGCTCAGCACCACTGCAGGAGAAGGGAGATCATATTGAGACTTCTGTGACCTTCGCAACTTCCCACCCCAACTGCTGCAATTGAGTGAAGGAAACAAGAATATTGGGCTCTCCAGTGTTACGACTAAGCATTCTGAGAAAAGGCTCCATACTACTGAAAGGAAAGTGTTTATGTCATTTGCACCACTACTTGTGTTAGAACTGAATTCAGCTCACGTCTCCTTTTGGTCACTATTCGGTCAAATTGGACCCCACAACAGAAATCTTTGATTGCTGTTTGTTGATCTCCTATAAAAATGGCAATGTAAAGACTAGCAACAATTATTTTAATCTCATCACTATGAATGATTCTGTTTAGCTAATTCTTAGCAAAATTTACGGTAGAAAATATTCCAAACCATAACTCATATTAAAAGTGATCAGTCAGAAAACAGGCACAGTATATACTGCTTCACTAAATCTGATATTTCTTTGCTAAGAGATACAGTACTCTAAACCTAAAAGGTACTTCTCTTGAGAACCTGCTAACAAATGTCTGCATGATATTATTCTCCAGGACTAAAATTTCAAGGGGTATGATTTTTTTCACACTGTTGTTTGTAGAATTAGATCTAAAAAAAAACACCCAAACAAGCCCACAGCTTGTAGAAATATGGTTAATAGGGAAAAAAGAGAGGAGTTTTCATGATCTTGGAAGAACAGTATTTCTGCAGACAGACATGAAACTCACAGTACACAGACACTAACAACACTCACAGATATATGAAAGTGTGGCACCCGTTAGAAATCAACAAGATTTTGGTTTACTCACAAAATACAAAGGCCACTAAATAGCTATAACCAATCTGGTTTAACTCATTTGCACTAATGAAAGACCTGAAATCACTGCAGTTACCTGTGCTTCAAAAATCTTACACTGTTATCTGGAGCATTACAAGACCAGGTACTTTTTTTACAGATATGTTAGATCTTCAACCCTGAAGTCATGAATGCATCAGACTTAATTATTTAAAAGGAGAGTTAAAATATTGATAACCCCTTGTCTGCAGAGAACAGCCCAAACCATGAACTCTGAAGACTGCCCCAAAAGCTAGAGGGAAATTAAAATAATTGATTTTAATCACAAATCTATAATTGTTACTGTTAGTCACTGTTACTGTGACTGCTGGTGCAATTGGGCTACCAAACACCTAAGCAGGAAGGGATCCTCTCCCTCCCTAATAAAAAATGATGCTCCATGGCTGTGTCTAAACTGCAGATCATCTTACTTTATTCCCACTGTCCTGGTTCCCAGACCTCATCCTTGCGTAGATTTCCTTTAGAAGATAACCCAATTGGTAGCTGGAGATAGATCACTGCAACCTGTGGTAAATCTGTTGGTTTGCATAATCAAGATATCAAGATTAAAGCCATACCACCAATTGTCTCTGCTGCAAAGTTTAGACAATATTTAAGTAACTGAGTAAAACTAATGGGGCCCGGATTTCTATGAACTTGTACTTGTGGTTGGATTCTGCAATGTCTAATGAAACCCGAAAGAACTCTGTAGAGTGTTCATGATGCCTCTCTTGTGCAGATTCCCAGAAGTCTAATGCACCAGTTCACCTTGCAGTCACTTTGTCAGCATAGCTACTAGCAACAACTCTTTTGTCTCCCATGCTTTCCTAAGGCTTGTGGACACTTCATTCCTTCAGAAATGCTACTCCTCTGATAAATTTTGCTTAAGTTTTCCAAGAGTTAGGCCTTCGTGAGGTTGTCCGGAAAGACAGATAAACATGGTCAAAGACAGACACTGTGATCTCATTAGCCTCTTCCCTAGGAAATCGAGAGAAAAAAGCATGCTTACAGAACTATGTCCTGAACATGTTTCTGTCAAGCGGGTAGTTCTTGGTTTTAATATAAAACACCTACTGAATTAAACCTACTGTGATAGAATACAACTTATTTTGCAATGTGTGTCTGAGTACTGCAGAGCTTCTGAACTCAGAGTTTTTAAAACACTGACAAGATTGTACAGTAATTTTTCCCAATCTATTTCAATTACACTTATATAATGGCAGAATAATGGCAAGATTAGTCTATTTTATCATGATTAAAACTTGATTAACATATTAAATAACCATTGTACACTAATTAACTCTGTTAAATGCAATGTCCAATACATTGTTCTACTTCTGTAGACTTCTAATGAAAAAGCTATTATCACGAGTATGATTACTTCTTTGTACAGGGCTTTTAGGCTCTAACAGAGTTTCACTCTGGACTGAACACCTAAAAGTGTGATTTTGATAGGTTACTTGGTAAGACTTTATTTTGAAAGAAATTTGATGATAAGCTACAATATAAACAGAAAAAATACATGATTTAGGAGAGAAACTCCAAACTTGCCCTATGAAATCTGAACACTGTCAGGATACAAAAGTTATATCTGTATTGTTTAGTAAGAACAGTGTGAAGATGAATTTTAGATATCCTTCCAGTTCAGTTAGGCAAAGTGGCATTACAGTATTCTACAGGATGCACAGATGAAAAGCTATCAATAGTGATTTGTCACTATTTCACAACTATGGACAACTCTAGGCAAGGCTTTTAACTAGCAGTTAAAAACTGTTGTGTCTACTCCTTGCAGTGACTCTTTATTCTACTGGAAGCACTTTAAATGTCTAGTTTCCTGTGTCACAAGCACTCACAGGAACTCAGAGAAATGTAGCTTGATCTTCCTGTGTTACAAACATCATCTCAAAATACAAAATGGAAGCAGCAGTCCCTATAAGCCAACCCATTTATGACAGGTTTTCAGCCAACTCTTAAATACAGCAGGGGAGGGTTTGTGCACAAAAACATATGGAAAGAACTGAAATTATTAAAAAATGGATTTTTAAAATCTGCCTATCCATTTCACGTAATGTTTTAAATGTGCAATTGGTGATGACACAAAGTGCTCAAACCCAGGCTCATCTAATGGAGCACTTAGCTGAGCCACCTCCACTTTCTCAAAAGTGGTGCACTGAAGGGACTTGTGCACCTCTACATGCCAATTTAGAGGCAATGTATAAAAATAAAATGGCAGAAGCTCCTGCCATTATACAAAATAGTAACAGCTGCATAAGCTGCATCCAATAACAGGCACAACTGTACTTCAAGAAGAGGTATGAATGCACAGTTGGGATTTGCCTGTTTCTTCCCCACCTTGGTAGCATGTCTTTTCCTACTTCTCTTGTTTCGAATCCTATAACCTGACAAAAGCTTCGCAAGGCAGCAAGCAAACTTCAGCTTGGTGTAATACAGCACCTTTCCACATCATTGCATCTACACAAGAGAGACTTCATGAAGAGCAGAAGCAAACAGTATGTCAGGGAGCTGCAAGCTCCTGGCCCTGAGGCACAAAGGGCCAGGACCTGAGGGTGATAACATAGTTAGCAGGGCAGGGCTTCATCCCATAGGTGACATGTCCCATTATCCTTAAGCAAGACAAGCAGGGCAGGCTTAGGATTGGCGGCCAGCTTCAACAAAGAGATCATCAGACGAGTTTAAGGTGATGAGGCAGGTCCAAGATCAAGCCAGGAAGTCAGTCCACAGATCAGGACTGGGTCTAGTGGCAATAGCTGGGATTAGACAAAGCACAGTGGTCACTGGGAAGGTCCATGGTGACAAGGCAGGTGCAAAGTCAAGGTAAGAAGTCAGTCTATGGGTCACAATCCAGATCAATGGGGCCCTTTACCAGGCACAAGCAGGCCTGTAGCTGTAGCTGAGCTGCGGACAGGCACACCTACAATATAGCTCAGGCAGAAACTAAAAATCCAGGGCTGAATTTAAATAGAACTCCAGACCCCATGGGTAGAGGTTATAGCTAGAAACCCCATATAAGGGTGGTCAGGACCATTAAGAACTAGTGCACTGAGGGCCTTGACATAGTGCAAATGGGTCCTAGGCTATTTTGGATTTTTTTTGCAAAAGAACAGAATGTTATGCTTTTGAAGAAACACTTAAATGAGCAAAGGGTGCTCACAGGGTTAAAAAAAAACGCGCAGAGAGCATGATACCTCATGTACCTTTCTTATTCATGTGGCCTCACCATAAAGACTGTACTTCACATCTCGGTAGAACAGCATCTCTACCGTACAACAGATACCATGCACCAGACATTGATGATAACACGTCTATCAATCACTTTCACTGGCTGCCCGGAGTTCTGTGTGCAAGAGATATAAGGGTGCCACACAGTTGCCACACAGTAGCTTGGCTGCCCATGCCTTATAGCGCTGCCTTCAAGAACACTCCTGCACCCCAACCAGCACCAGCAGAGCTCCTCCTGTATCATACCACCTGGGTACATCCAAGGGGAAGATCTCCCTCTTGTCACACCGTCACACATGTCTGTACTCACTGTGTGATCAGATAGCTGTACCTTTCTTCTCCCTCCACATGATCCAAGACAAGTCATTGCACACATTAGGATTCCAGGATGCTGAGAGGTCTGCCTATGTGGGACGCAATTGTGATGAATATTTTCATACAGCTCAACAGAAATGTAAACGTCAGCAACAAGTATCTTTGTCAGCTTTCCAAAGAATGAACAATATACTCATTCATGGTCAAAAGGCATTGCCTCTGCACACTATCTCTGCCTTCAGGCTTTAGGACAATGCCTTTTTAGTGGTCTCCATAAAAAACTTTGGTTTAAATTATGTTACTAATTGGCAGATTATTTTAATTAGCAAACCAAATCACAACCTTAGTGCACAGGATATACAGTCATTGGTTTATACTTTGAATTTCTTTTATTGTATAGAGTAAAAAAAATCAGCAAGAAGAGGAACTGGCTACTACAAAAGCATGATAACTACTTCAGTTCCCAGGTATAAACATACAGTAATTAATCAACCAATCAAGGAAAAGATACAGTATATGTGATGAAGTCAGCATAATCTTTTTTATAGTTTTATGAATGATCTAATGTTGTAACTTGCTCAAGTTACTCCAGATTTACAGCAATATGTAAGCAGAGAGTAGAATTGAACCTAAATGAAAGAGCTAATCCACAGTAATGAAAAAAGGCAGTCATTTCTGGTAAACTTAAGAGGCTTTCATACTCATTGTGAAATAAAAAAGCATCATGAGTTCCCACAGTCAGAGCTTAAATCAGAAAAACAAACTTATCCAGCAATGACCCTTGAAAATTAATTATGTATTCATGCCCATATAACTTTAGCATATGTTTACAACCAACCATTAGCTTGAATACATATGGGAATAGAAACAAATTCTGCTGAATTTAGAAATAAGTTAAAATGGTCAAATACTTTTTACCTTTGGATACTTTTTTTTAATAAAAAGTGTTATCATAAAGGACATTTTCAGGAATAATTAACTACTACTAGGGAAGCACTTTCAGACTTCTGATAAACCATTTCATGTGTCACTCCTCCCCACCCTTTGCATTTCCAGTACACAGTTCTTGGCTATGGCATCATCAGAATGTTTGTATATATATAATTGTGTGCGTGTGTGTATATACATACATGCACATTGTATGGATAAATTTATTGTTGTCTGCAGCTGTTAAAGGTAAACTTCAAGAAAAGTAAATTCAGCTCCTAAATCCAAATGCAATCCTCAGTATCTGAGCTCCAAACCTGGAACACACATTTATAAAAATCAGTCTCTTTTCAAGAATACCCTTATTTCTTCTCTGTGTCTTTTTTTTTTTTTAATTTTATTTTTAAATACACATCTTCAACTTGCAATCTAGAGAACAGGAATAGAAAAGAGGATATATCGAACTGAACCTAGAGACGAGAAGAAGTTCATACGAATTTTGAGTCCACAAACTCCCTGTTTGGTAGCAGCATATGCTTCATGTTAAAGTGTGTGTTCACCAGCTAGCTCCCCTATCCACAGGCTTAAACTGGAAGTCCACGGAAATAAGTTATTTGATTCCTTGGAAACCATTAAACTGAATCAATCTCTAATTATCTTTGGTCATGTTCCTTAAATTAAAAAAAAAAAACAAACCCAAAACATTTATTATTTCATAACTAGGGTATCAGTTGAAGAAAGGTCCATGCTTTTATGATTTTGAACACTGCATACTCCCTATTCTCATCTGAAGACTTCTCCTGATGTGTGTGTAGCTGTGTGGCACCGATTTCAGAATAAGCTTCTAAGTCAAGGTGTGATCTGTTATATAGACAAGCACACTGCACTTTCTCATATCTGAAATACCCCTGGAGGTTTTTACCATTTCTCAGTGTCATAGATGTTAATCTTTCTGGAGCTGAAATTTAAAATTACTGAACATAGAGTATCTCACTTACTTCAAATACAGTACACAATAATCACAAGGATCCTATAAGCAAAACTACAAGAAACTAGCCCACAGTCTACTACTGAGGTGAAGGCCCATCATAAAGTTACGTTATTTCAAGATCACAAGTTCATTCGTTTCTTATGACTTTCCTCTCAAAATACGTTCTTTGAGGAAAACAAAATCTAATAAACTATTCCATAATAACAGCAAAAATAATTTTAAATCTCATATTCCATCTTAATGTATTGTATTGATATTTCTTTAAATTATTTTAGAAGTCATAGTAGTACAAAATTGATAAAAGAAAACTATATATAATGAAGTCAAATCAAAGCCTTGACATCTCTCAATACAATCCAAAATGAAATCGTGATGCTTCAAACAAACACCAAAAGGAGGAATTAGAACCTGCTTAGGCTGAAAGAACAAACTTTGACTAAAATGTTGATAGGATTTTAATGTGTAACTTGTAAACTCACATCTCCCAAATACTCATAAAAACATCCCCGTAGTCCAAACAGACTCAAAGTTCTGTGACTCAAAGCATTTCTTCAGCAATGAGGTTAAATCATTCACCTGAGCTGAGTTGAAAAACTCAGCCACCTGTGCATATTGCCCCTAATCGCACTGCTTTTGTACTTGAACTAAATCATACCTTGCTCACACCACCACAGACAATAACTGAAAATGAAAAGAACCATCTGGGGAGGGAAGGGAGGCTGAGACACAGGCACTTTATAGTCTTCAATAAATGGTAATAGATTCATATTTAAAGTTAGGCTGATGCTGCTGCTAAACCACAGGATTGAATTCAGAAAATTTGCGTTTCATTGCTGTCTGTGTCATAGACATTAAATGTGATTTTAAACAAGCCACCAAAACCTTAATTCAGTTAGATACTAACACACACATTCACAAGAGATGAATTAGATGCTTATGTTAGGCAGGTGATTAAAGCACCTTGCTCAGGCAAGGCAAACCTTACCCTGTCTCCAGTTTTACAGCATAAAATGGGAATAAAGGTATTTCATATACATCTTTCCTCTTCCGACTGCCCACATTTCAGAGCAAGGGCCCTTCCTTATTTCCTTGTCCCTCACTTTCTTTGCACATCAGCTGGCACAAAAAGGCTAGATCATTATAAGGCCTGGAGACCTTTAAATAAAGTAATACAACAGTAAGCACTTGGCACACACTGCATACATTCTACACCAGGAGTATTTCTTAGTATTAGCAACAACCTTTGGTAAAAGACAATATGTCAGTGTACTCTCAGGGAATTTGGACAGTTTTCTAATTAGTTTCCGAACATTTGTAGCACAAACCAAACATCAGCAAATTATGCTTAGAGTATCTTGGAACACTTCCAACCTCATTTTCTTCTCCACTCCCTCTTCTTTTACTAGAAGAGGCAGATATACTTAAAAATCTCAAAAAAAATATTTCTTTAAAGAACACTTGCAGAAATAGCCATTTTTTTAATAAACCTTATTATTTCATGCTTAGGGTTTGTCCTCAGCTGGTCTTGTTTCAGGTCAAGAAGTGACCCAAAAAAATGCAAAAAGCAGATACTCTACATTCCCTCCCTAAGAGTAGTATTAAAGTGCCTTGTATTCAACAGAAGTCTCTCAAGAGCACCTATGAGATAGGGAGAGAGGAACACAAAGAAATTATTCATATACTCATTACCTTTAGTAATTACAGCATTACACTTAAAACGAGCACTTCACCATATAAAAAAAAAAAAATCCATGCTACCTATAAAATTTTACATTGAAAGAAAACAAAAAGTAATGCAGGATTACTTCAGAATATCTAATCACACAGAGTCACAGTCCTACTTATGTCTGTCAAATTTAATTCAGGACTTAGGTCAAAGGCCTGGGTAAGAGTCTCATTCAAAGTCCATGCTGCAGTTCACAGCATAGAGGCAAGACATCTCCTTGCACAACACTGTAGGAAGTAAGGCCAGTGTTGTCCTAGAGGGGGTCCAAAACACAACAGCTTTCTCAGACAACCCATAGTATTTGTAGATTTAGGAGCTAAGAAGAGGCCAGATCATTCTGAAAAATTACCTCACCTAATCTTCAGATAATGTCATTAAGAAAATAACCCCAACAGAAAACCCTTTCCCAGAATTGGTTGTGGTGACTGCCTTCATAAAATTCGGAGGTGGTCTGCACTGACATCCACAACAACATCAAGAGCTGCAGTACAAAGCAGAGACTGAGGCTGCCAAATCAACCAACCAGATCCACCTACCACAAGAGCACTAACTTGAATTCCACTTCCATGTTTAACATTATCTTTACTATGGTCTAGTGCTGTCTTCATACTACAGCATCTGCAGAGCAAGCAACATCTTTCACTAGCTCAGTTACCACTCTCCCAATATAGACCCTGTAAAAGTCATTACGGTAATGTAATTTCTAGTACTTGCATTTTCACTATAGCAAAATCTCACAGGGATCAGACCCACTTATGGTCTTAACTAAAACTAGCCATCTGACTTAATTAACATTTAGAATTCATCAAACCTTGCAGGGCTCATACTGGGCTCTGGGGCAGCTTGACAGTGCTCACACTGGGATCCTGCTGGGTCTATGTATCCGGTAGCAGAGTTATTCCACCAGGTGACATGCTCGGAGTGGAAGCAAAAGAAGGATGAAACTAAAAAATCAGTTTCACAGTATCTCTGCATCATGCAACAAACCACATATCACAGGGAGCGCAAGAGGCAGAAATCCTGGGAGCAGCAGAAGCCAATAGAAATGTACATTGCCCGCATAAGTTTGCTCCATAAATTTTGGCCCAACAACAATTGTGCCTTTGTAAAATACCTTTCTGTGTAATATGGGAAGTTCTGAATGTATTGTCCTTTCTCTACATATATGCATATTAATATTAGTAGCAGTATAAAGCTCTGCTTCTCTGAAGGTACCACAGACCATGGAAAAGAGCCTTTGATTTGGGCCATCCAAAGTATCTAGATTTTTCAGGACTTAAGTTCTGTGCTCAGCAACAGAGCGTTGAATGCTCCAACGGACAGACTGCTGGTGTTGGCTGCTTCAGGAGGATCCGGGGCAGACCTATGCAACTATACCCTCATTTTGTTTTCATGATCTTTCCATAGCATATACTACAAAAGCGTGCTTTGCATTTCTTCCTTCTTTGTACCTGAGTGGCACCCAAGTAATACTTAAGTAACCACCAGAGGTACAGTATTTTTCTTTTTTATGAACTTAATGCATAATGGTTTGATTAATTAGACTTTATGAAGTGTTTTATTTTTCTGCACTATGTAAAAATGCAAGTGAATGCATAATCCCTAATCATTAAGCGCTAACATGAGATTAAAGACATCAAAGATGTTTAAATTCAGCAATATTGAAAAAAAAAAGTCAGTTGTATAAATACACTTTCCCAATATATAAAGTGCAATATAAATGCAAACTTCAAACCTTTACCATGAATTTTCCCCGCAGTTTGAATTCTTACCTTCCTGAAGCTTCAAGAATTATCTTGCGCTTTGAAGTTCTCCGTTCTTTAGAGAGTCAATTTAATTCTTTATACTCTTTTTTTTTTGTTTTAGAAAAGGAAGGACCATAAATCCTGTAGTTTGTCATATTTGAAGACTCTAGTATTGTCAAGACAGAAAGCCTGTACATTCTTTTTACTGTATACCAGTTGCTGCAGGCACTGAGAAGGGGAGGTGCAAGTGCATGAGAAAGACAAAAATGCTGAATTCTGGCACAGGTCTTTCCTCAGAGAATATTAATTTCCTACGGGGCAAGCAACGTATTTGGTGGCAGTGGAAATCTGACAACTCTATCTATCAATCCAACCAAGTTTATCATGAGGTTTAAGCATTTCTTAACGTCAAACTAAAACATGAACCTAGAAATAATAAACTACATTCTGAAATATCTGCCAGAAAGCACACATGGAAAAAAAAAAGATACAGAAGATGACTTCCAAACCATAAATAATATTTTTGCAGTCATGCTTGCATCCTTATTCCTGAAACCAATTTAGAAAACAATTGGACAGGGCACCCTGGGAATAAAGAATCATTTGCCATTAGACTTTAATGTGTGATTACTTAGTAATGTAATTGGAAGCATGACTGTAGCACATTGCCAGCTTTCTATTGCCAGGAGATTACATCGTAAATGATACTGAGTATTTCAAATCATTTTTTTTATTCCATATTTGTTGTGACAAGAAGTTTTGCTTAATATTTGAATTCATTTTTCTCAAATGCTGCAGGATCAAGGGTTTGCAGGAAGGAGGGGTGGATGAGATAGCTCTCAGTACGTTATATTTCCTCATGTTAATCATGAAATAACTAATTACCATGATTGTGTTGGGAGATTTGTGGAAATGGACAGTGATGTTTGAATGTGGGTATATATAACTGACACAGTGATGCACTTAGCACTCTATTTATGGCATTTACACTGTGAATCAGAGTAAAATCTGAGAGCAATGTGCAACCTATGTATACACAAAGAAGGCTGCACTGACAGCAGAGTTGCAGAAACTCAGGGTTCTGCTTTGCATGGCCTCACTTGTCTTCACGGGCTTTCTTTCAACAGCTGACACGACAAAGGTTCAGAAGGCTTTACTGGTAAGGGGAGCTTGTCCCCCCCCAGATCACCTGATATGGCTGAGTCACTGCTCTACTCCACTCCTTCCTTCTCCCCACCCATCTGGTTTACGCAAATTACTGTCAATGTAAAACAATGAAGAGTTCAAGTTTTTTGTCCCACTCGGATTTATGCCCATGTAGACTGGGGGATAAATCATGCCTTGCTTATCTTTATTCAAAGAACCTATGTCACCCCACCCACTGGGGGTACACTCCCAAGAAACTTGCCCAGCCCTGTGGTCCCCCTATGCATGTACCATATACAGACTCTGGTAGGCAAATTCAGTACAACTATGCTGCCACAGAACTACCATCAAATGCTATATCATGCATATCTGACTGCTTGATGTCTTCGGAAACCCTAAAATATGCATTTCAAATTTTAAGACCTGAGGTTCCTGGGATTTAAAAGCTATTATGACCAGAGAATCCAGGAGGAAACTCTGAAGAAGTGAAATTCACAGTGATTTCCTTTCCCTTGCAGCCCATTCTTACACGTTTTTCATCAACAAGCAGGGAACGAAGCTTGAGTAAGGATTCTGGCATCTGGCTCACAGACTTTGTTTTGTCTTTATCCTATTTTACTGAACGTCAGATGACCACAGAGGCAATACAGAACTCCAAAAACAGCGGAAGTTTCAAAATAATAGGATTTATTGTTCACAGGCAACTCTCTCTCTTTTTTTGTCACACCACCAGTACTGGAGCCAGGAAGGAAAGAATAAAACAGTAACTGCAAGGTGGCAAGAAGTCTTTCCTTCGGAGGCTGATTCTGGGCTAACTTTCTCTACAGTAGAAAACACGACTGCATCTTAAAACCCCCCTTCAAGTACAACGTGCAATTCATTTTTCAAGAGAAACTTTTTATTACAAGACTTCTTACAAAACTTATTTGTTTCCCAGCTGCTTTTACATAGTTTCTTAAATTGTTTTCACAGTATTGAATGATCGGAACAAACCAGATTACTTCCTTCTAATTTGTCCTGGTGACCTACTGTATACGTTAATAAAGGGATATTTTTTCTGCCTGTAGCTCTGTTTTCACTGTAGAAAGCTATGCCAGTTGCATTAAAATACTTTTAACCTATTCAGTTCATGATAGTGGAAGTACCAGAGCCTTCTGGGCTTTGTAATATAATAGCACCCCTTTATCACGTTGAATGGTTTATTGGAACCAGCTTGTACAGATGATTTAGTTTACCACAGCGAGGCCACTACTGCAGGGCTCTAATCTCTGTTTGGGGACTCCTCTGTAATTTTTAATGTTCCCAGTTTGGCCTAGGAGTGGGTTTGTTTTTGGGGGTGTTTGCTGGTTGAGATTTTTTTACTTGTTTTCTGTGTGTTTTTTTGCTTTGCTTTCTTCTAACTACATGATTTTTTTATATAACTTCAGTTATTATTTGCATTCTTTGCCCTCTTGATAAATTCTTAACATGAGAGCTGGTTCAGATAACATGCATTTTATGAGCAGATGAGTCCATTCATTTTCATCAAAACCAGGAACTGGTATTGTCCAACATAAGTCAGAAACATTTGCCAACTCTGTTTATTGCATGTAGAAATACTAATATGAGAAATTTACTAGGACAAAAATCCTCATCACTCTACAGGAAAGGACAAGCTATGTCAGAGTTCTGACACCTCACACAGACTGTGTCACCTAACGAATGTGGTGATTTTATTTAGTAGCTAGCAAGAGTGAGATGCTGCTAGTGTGGCTCTTACGCTAAGTCTGTGTATTTTAACCTGCTTTTTGCTGTAAAAGAAGTAAATGAACTACAACCACCCACTTGTCCCAGGCAAGTTTTGGAGTGCTCAAGCAAACAGCCAAACTATGCAAACAGCCTGTTGATCATCAAGAAGTGCAAAAGTGCCCAGCAGTGCCTGGAACAAGCAGAATGTCAGCACCACCAATGGCAACAGTAACTGAGAAAATGAGATCACAGTTTACGCAGGTTACTCAGCAGTGAGGTATTCTCTACCCAATCTTTTAAGGACACCTAAGGAGTACCACCGTAAGCCAGAGTTCCCCAGTACTCTGCAGTACTTTTCTCTCTGGGGAGGGAACCCTACATCCTCACACCAGGACCATCCCACAAGCCTCTGGGAACCCAGGAGTTCCCATAGCCCTGCAGAAGAACTACAAATAGTACAGCTGTAACTACTGTACTGAGTTTCCCAACCTTGCTTTCAGGCCATGGTGTCCCTCCCTCAGGACAGGGAGGCCCTGTAAAGAGCCTCTACACCAACACACCCAGCTTCGCTCCTGGATCACAGCATCTCCCCTCAAAAACCCAGGCAAGTTCTGTAAACTGTAAAACCGCATGCATCTGTGATCAGTGTCTTGGTATCCAAATCCACTTAGCTTCTACACTGTTATTTGATCTTAAACCATGACATGTTGGCAAACAAAAGCAGTCCTTATAGGGCATTTAATGGAATCTCTACACATCTACAGATAATCTCTGTCTGATCTCATAATATGAATCTATCTGAGCATATTAACAACTCTCAGCTTACAGAGGAGTATTCAAAACCATATCTCTACTTTCTACAGTTTATGATTACAATTACATACAAAAGCATTTTAATTGCATTACAAATCAAGATTTACTATGAATATATAAAAGAACATCCAAGCAGTCTCTGTGTTACATCGAAAATTTTTCCTAAGTGAAAGACTTTCGCAAATACTAGCATAAGATTTGCATTGGTACCAAAGAGATACTGACTTCACATTCCCTCTCACCCCAGCTGAGTGCAGTTGCCTCCTTTACCTTCAGCTGTCAAGCAGAGGAGATTTGGCTAACAAACAGTTTCATTCACCTTCAAAGATTTCCTAAAAGCACTTGTCTAGTGCACTTCTCCATCTCTTGAATAATCTTAACGAGGGACAGGCATAAGAGGGGGAATTTCATATCCCTTATCTAAAGAAATACCCTAAAAAGAGTGAAAAAAAAAAATCAAGGCAGTTTTGAGTCTGCTATTTTTTTACCCTCCAGAAGAAAATTTGACAGTAGAAAAGTCTCAGGCCAAACCTAAAAGAATTACTAAACACCACTATATAAATAATGTGAGGAGCAAGGATATAAAGTAAAAGAACAGAGATTAATTGGTTGTGACTTTCCAGGAGTGTGTTGACAGACAGAAGCAACAAGGGAAATCCCAATTGGGTGCAAGAAAAAATTTCCTCACAATAAGCGTGGCTAGACATTGGAACAACTGTCCAGAGAGGCAAAAAACTTCCTAGCTTTGCAGATTTCCAGATTCTTGTGTAAGTGCCTGACCATCATAATCCAACTCCAGAAAAAGCAAGCTGAGCAACCTTGAGCAGGAAGCAAGATTAGGTGACCCCCAGAGATTCCCTCCAATCTAAAGTTTTTTATGATTCTTCTATTGCATGCCTGCACACTCAGAAAGGGTGATAGTAGGGGTACATGGTTACAGCCTCTGCAGTCACTGGTACAAACGTTTCTGAGTACTGTCACTGGTACAAATGTCTCTGGGTACTGTCACTGGTACAGGGTACAAGCTCTACTATCACTGAGAAAATTGGAGAAAATTTAAGAAAATCAACCAAAAAGACCAAACAACAGACTTTCAAGAAAGTAAATTATTTCTACTGTCTGGTGTACAGCCATTATGTCTGGGTGCAGAACTAGAAGAAATCTACATTGGCCTTGGACAGAATATTGCCTTGTGAATACCTTAGAAATCACAATCAAAGCAGCTACAGAGATGGGCATTCAGTAAATGTAGGAATGGAAAAAGAGTCCATGTTATACGCATATTAAACCATTTTAACAAGTGTCCTTTCTTATTAAAACACTACCCTCATGTATTGTCAAGGTCAGCAAAGCTGACCTTGTATAGTACAACTATACAAGTACCAGTTGTGAACACTAGATACCCAGAGCAGAGCTCATCTAGCTTGAATTCATACTATTTTCTTCTACTACATGACTTTTCTGGATCAGGTAATTTGAATTGACCTGGACTCCCTCAAATCAGGGTAGCTTGTCCAATACAGATAAATTTCTTTTGGTGACATGCTGGTAGCTGAGATCACCAAAGACATTGTTCTATTGAACTCCTGTCACATGTGAATCCAGGTTCACAGAACTGGAAGGAAAGACATAATTCCAGTTGACCACAGAGCCTCCAGTATGTAAATTTGATTTGGCTAGTTCTGTGCAATAGAGCTATCAAGTGAGCTGGTGAAACATACCATACGAAATCAGATACAACAGCCTGAAGTAAACTAAAGTTTGTCAAACATTATAAATACAGTTATGTTGACTTAAAAAAATTATCCCTGCCAGTTAGTCCAATTTGGAAAACTACTTAGGAATGCTAGCTCATGGTGCAAAAGTTTTGCCACAGTTACAACACATGGAATGTATTAAGTGAATACTCCAGAATTCTTGCGGGATTCATTTTTTTATTACAGGTCATGACAGGTTTTTTTATTTTCTCTCTTACAGCTTTTTGGCTTTTACTACCCATATCACTGTACACCAAGTGCAGGCTGGGTCTTGGAGAACTCTAACAACTCATTCTAATTCACAACCCATTAAACACCATGACGTTCCCCAGTTCAACATCTATAAACTCACCAAAACCACAGCTATATTACTTTGTGTTGATTTCTTCCTCTCACAACTGAAGTGAAACAGTACTTAGCCATGTTAGGAACATCATCTTGCTGCAAAGAAACATCACCAATTAAGCACTTGCTGATCAGAATAATCTGGGCAGCTACAGAGAAGCAAAGTAATCTCCTACAGTACTAGCACAGATATAATAGATTAATATAGTTTATCTACATCCACCTAGCCCCATTCAGTCATAAAGAAATTACTCTCACTGAAGAGGGATTCCTCCAATTTTAAGATACAGTCAAGATCCCCAGAATATTTTGGATTATCAAAGAGCCTTCTGGCACATTTAAAATAAGAACAGCAACAGTAGCTTCACTGCCATCACTGAAATTGATAGTGGGAAATTACATCTAGAAGCTGGAACTGTATAAAAAAAAAAAAATCCTGTACAACATCACTCTATGCTTTTAAACCACTAATAGTTTTTGCCTGAGACAGGATATTCTTCAATGATGTGTGAAGTAATCTCTCTGTATACTTTGTGGTTAGGTTTACAATTCTCTTTGCCATTCTTCAAGATAAAATGGTAGTAGCCAAAGGACTGAGTTTGTATTAGAGTAGGGTGGTTTGGTTCTGTTTGTTTATTACATTTTTGTCTCCATCAGAATCGGGTCTTCCTCTCTAAAAAGCCTTCCATTGAGCTGGCTGTCAGCAGCATGTAGTCTCAGGTTTTACCCCAGTGTCGTAGAAACAACAATGTGTCTTGCTGCACACATGCTTAAAGCTGCTAAATCTTACAGTAAACTAACAAAAAAATACAGATACATTGAGATCCTTCGTCACATCAGTGTTAACTGTTTGGTTAATCCACATGAATTTCAAGTGTAACTTTTAGAACTCCTTGGTAAGCTAACTTTTAGCCAGTAATTCTTTTCAGAATACAGGTGCCTAAGGAACTATACAGAGCCACACTATATGGAAGTTCTTTCTTAGGCAAATTGGTAGCCCTCAAAAATTAGGATCAGGACATTTGATCTGGAATGTCAACAAAACCCATATTAAGAGTGGGTAATACTAATACTAATCTCTTTTTGAGGAGAATAGATACTGGTTATACTGATGGCAATCACCCACCCTGAAGTCTTCATATCACAAATCATCTGTAGCACTACATTGCACAATATCACGAGCAGTCATGATGCAGCAGAGGTGATATAATGCAGTATCTAAGCAACATTTTTCCAGCTGTTACTGACGCTGGCTTTGTTAAAGTCATTCTCTCCTATGGACATTACTGTAACAGTGGCAATCAAAAACTTAACACTTGTCTAAATATACCAGTCACCACTAAACATGACCCAAACGCAGTTCACAAAATGTTAAATGCTTTTACCCATCAAGAACCCACATCTTTTTCCTGAGGGGCTCATTTAAAACCTGCTTGGTCCTTTTCTTCTCCCTTTTAAGCCTGGTTATACTGTAAATAACATTGCTCAATAACTATCAGAAAATGTCATTTTAACTATGACCACTGAATATGAAGAGCTACAGTTTAAAAATTTGCAGACTTTTTCTTTTTTGATTATGCATATCCATGCATCAACATTGCTACATCTCAGTTTCAGAAATACATACAATTAGGAATCCCCCTGGAAAGCTGCCGTTAGTTGCATCTTCACAGCTCATGCCTTTGATATAGATTTTAGTGGCAAGAACAGTGGTATTGATGTTACCATCAACAGCAGGAAATTAATAAACATGAAAGACTAAAAGGTTATATTTTAAATTATGAGAAACTGTTGAAGAGTCTTTCTTGTACGTCACAGTCAGAAATCAGCATCAAATTGAGCAACTCATTTCAGATACTCCTAAAGGATGAATAGTATCAGTTGATAATAGACAAGTCTCTGAGGGATTTTGGAAAGGTATTGAACTGCTGCAAGGACAGGTTTAAATATGTACCTTTAAAAAATATAACAAAATAACATAAATCTGATTTCACTTGCTGACAGGCTTTAGCAGATGGATAGCATAGTTTAGTTAGACTATCAATCCAAAGATATTAAGGTGGACAGTCATGAGCAGTGCAGATGAAAGAATGATTAAGGAGAGACTAGGATTTCAACTAGAATCTGATCAGAAGTTTCCAGTAGAAACTTTTCTAACTTCTTTGCAAAAAGGCAGATTTTCAAAACATAAGCTTTAATAAGAAGTTGTGAATTTTCCATTCACAGTGAGGGACTGAAAAGGATGGAGCACTGGAGTGACTTTGGAATTTTGGAAAAGGGCACTGATTCAGTGGGAATAAAGGACAGCCCTTCCTGTCTATCTTGGTCCAGGAGCATTGGGCATCCTCTTCTTACCTTTCCTCCTGGCAAAAATGGAGCAAGGGCAACAACAGGCTTGATGCTGGCTTCGTTGTCCCAACCCACTGGCAGAAGAGAAAACCAGGTAAGCAAGAAAAAAAGAAAGAAAATAAGGATATTTGGTGGTGGTGGCGTTATGAACTGTTTCCAAGGACAATTTGGAAATGTGCTTAAGCGTGTGGCATAAAACATTATTAGGCAAGGAAATGAATGCCATTATCCTCTGAACACTGCTTCTTAAAACAAAAACACGTTTCCCCAATATCTGCTTCTTACTTGGCCTAACATACTAATTGCTAACAAAAACTACAGATCTATGCTTTTAGTTACTGTTGTTAATTAAAGCACAAAGTAGAATATTTCCATCTTTATCCATGACTTGAACAGGAGATCAATGTAAATAGGAATTAACTGAGGATTGCAGGGTTTGTACTACTGTGTTACCTATAATTACACTTAACCTACATAAATAAGATGACAGTATCCCCGAAGTAAATGCCGTGTCAGCCCTCAGCTTGTTTCAACAGCCTGTTCAACCCATTGAAGGCACTGAAAATCTCCAGTGACTTCAATGGACTTTGGATCAAACCGTAAGTCTTTAAACTATTTTGGATTAAAGTGGATTTTGGCAGTTGGCCAAAGAGAAAAAGACTTAACAGCAGCAAGGCAGTTGTTGGGAATTATCAGATGACAGGAGTGTGCTTTAAATTTCTCTGTTTTTCTTACAGGAAGAGACCTTCTTTACAGTGTAATCGCATCAAGCCTGGCGTTCTTGAATCAAAAAAGAAGAAAAAAATGAAAAAGGAAGATGTAGTTTATTATAGGAATCTATTTGTTTTAGCGTAATTACTGTGTCTGTTAAAGTGTTTGAGTATTTGTCTTAAGGGGAGAGAAAAGCTTTATGGCTAGCTAAACACACTCTTAATGCAGGTTAAAGTATCTTCTGCTTAATGTTTTTAAGGTTTAACTTTAATGTATGGCATTATTACTTTGTGGAAGAGAAATCAAATGTGATGCAGTGGCATCTAATGGCACATGATGTATCTAATCAAAGCTTAAGAGAGAGAATAATGCTTCATGGATAAGATCTGTCATCGAAATTGCAGCCTTTTGTATTCCTTTAAATGAATAGATGTTAAGAAGATAATCACCATTTCATGTCTCATATCTTAGTATTGTATTAACACTCAGACACATATGCAGGTCACAGCTTCAGGGGTTGGGTTCCCCTCCCTTCTCTCACTCCTGTAATATTCTAAGTTCTAGAGAGTAAAGTGAAAAAACACCCAGTGATTTGTAAGGCTTGAAATTGGAAAATTTATTTCATTAATTTTTATCATTCAACCTACACAACTATTTTCAACAGAGCAGCTTCTAGATGCTGTAAATTGCATACCTCTCGCAGACAACATGTGAGATGCAGTGAATGCCAACATTTTCAGTGATTTCACTGGCATGAGTCATAGGAGTACTGGACTGGATGGCATCTTCTAGGCTACCCAGGCCGACCCCAGCTGCTCAGTCACACAACCAAAGCCCAGACATAGGCATTACGTCAATGTTATAACACATTTTTAATGTTAATGCTTTAATTGCATGAATTAGAGGGGGTTGGCTTTGGGGTGTATTGGTTTTAGTTTTGGGGATTTTTTGAGGGGTGGGGTGAGTGTGGTTTGGTTGGTTTTGTTGTTGTTTTGGGCTTTTTTTTTCCCACTCCCACTCTTCCCATCAGAAAGATATTTCAGAACTTCATTTCTCAAACAGAACATAACTTCCTTTTAATTTCCATCCTAATGAATTTGTGGCTGGTTTATACACATTTATTCTTATGCCAATGTGGCTCCTTTTTAATTCCTTGTTTTTATTTCCTGACATAGAAAAACAGCAATGATCTTTTCCCCCAGAGTTTTAGGGAGAAAAAGTTGATTATGCAGTAAAGGCTAGAGTAGAGCAGCAGAAGACACAACCAGTACTGTCCATCTTTACTTCGGATAGAGGGATGATAGCTTAAATTAACCAACTTTGTTATATACAAAATATAAATCAGTCCTTGTCTAAAGATGTTACACCTTATATTGACTTCATCTAAGTTTTTTTGTATGGGAACTTTGGGATTTTTTTAGGGGCAACAACAGAGAAGTTTCTGTAAGAGAATATTAGCTTTCACATATTTTTTATAATTTTTGGTTGCTTCTGAGTAGTTATTCTATCCACACCTGCCTCTTCTACAAATCTAATTCTTTTCTATTAGTGTCCACGCAGTCCTAGAACAATTAAGGATGCAACTAAAATATAAACCATGAATATATATGAGAGAAGAAAACAACGGAGAAAGTTTTCATGAGAAACCTTGCTTTTTTCCTTTCAAGAGACCAACTGTTCTGCTTTATGTTCTGTTGGTCAGCACTTCTGTGACTGAAGAGCTCCTAGTCTCCTGCCTGAACAACTGCCCAGCCTGGCTAATCAAGTAAATAAGAACCATTTGCATGCATCTTACTTTCAGAGATAATTTCTAGCTATCACTAGGTATGAAATAAAGACGAACAAAGGAGAAAGTGACACAGATCCAGCAAACACACCAATAACAGAAGAAAAATGTCCCCAGTGGTACCCCACTTCAGCTGAGGTGGAGTTAAATTCAAAAGAAACTGTAATCAAATTCAGAGGAATTCTTATCTGCTGAAAACAGTTTAATCATAAAAAGATCTAAGGTCTGCATGTTCAGAAAAGCAGGAGACAAAATATTCTTAATCAAAGACTGATTCCTTGGAGCACACATTTATAGTATTGCCTCTAAGCAGACTAAAAAGTTTCTTGTTCCACCGCATTAAGAGTTCTTTCTACTGGGCTTCCATCCAATTGCAATTGATGCCCCATAAAGTTCAATACCTTCACCTTCCTGACACAAAACTCTCAGTAATTCTGTCTGAAGACACAGAGAGATGAAAGAGGCCAGGAAGAAAAAACAAATTAAAAAAATAAAGAGGGGGAAGGGAATTGTGCACTGAGCACCAGAGGTCACTGTATGGGATGGATCCGGGGAAGAGGGTAAAGTTTCTGCCTCTTCCCTCAAGTCTGCACTGTAGCTGGAATGAAAAAAAAAAAAAAAATGAAAAGAAGACCCACCACTTTCTTAAGCACTTGGCACTTGGATGTTGAGTGCCAATACTGTCTGGAAGAGCAGGACTCAATGTACTTAGGTGTACCTCCCTAAAGAAACCCAAGCAAAAAAACAAGCCTCAAACGAACAAAAAACTCCAAACAAACAAACCCCAATAAAACCCCAAACCAAACAAACAAACCCCCAAAACAACCAACCAACCAAACTCAAACCCCAGGCTATTATGACTTCATTCTTCATTCTACAATCCAGCATTGTGCATGTATGTGTGGCTTTAAAAAGATTGTAGAAAATCCTCTCTGAACACCTCCGCAGATCATTCGACCCACTGAGAAGCTTTCAGTAATACTTAAGAAGGATATGGAAATACATATTATATTTGCAGAAAACAGGGTGACAAACAAAAAAAAACCATAAAACTAATAGGCTGATGTATGGCAATGCACCACAGACTAGGGCATGAGAAATTATTCCGTCCGTTAAAGATGTAAAAATATGCAAGTCGAGGATTCTGATGCCCATCTAAGGGGCATCCATCTCAATGCTCCACTCACAAGTGAATGTCTGTATGCACAAAATGAAACTTCTCATTGATTTTCTCCCTTTCTCAAGTAAGTCAATAACTCTACCCAGCATCAAGCTATTAGCAATCATTATACAGCCTAAGCATAAATGAGCATACACAAGTCCATGGGACGTGATGAGATCCATCCGCGGGTCCTGAAGGAGCTGGCAAATGAAGTCGCTAAGCCACTGTCTATCATATTTGAAAGATCACGGCAGCCAGGTAAAGTTCCCGATGACTGGAAAAAGGGAAATACAACCCCCATTTTCAAGAAGGGGAAAATGGATGACCCGGGGAATTACAGAGCAGTCAGTCTCACCTCTGTGCCTGGCAAAATCTTGGAGCAGATTCTCCTGGAAGGCACGCTAAGGCACATGAAAAACAGCAAGGTGCTTGGTGACAGCCAGCATGGCTTCACTAAGGGGAAATCCTGCCTGACCAATTGGGTGGCCTTCTATGATGGGGCTACAGAACTGATGGAGAGGGGTAGAGCAGTTGATGTCATCTACCTGGACTTGTGCAAAGTGTTCGATGCTGTCCAGCATGACATCTTTGTCTCTAAATTGGAGAGACATCAGTTTGATAGGTGGATCACTCGGTGGATAAAGAACTGGCTGGATGGCTGCACACAAAGAATTGTGGTCAATGGCTCAATGTCCGACTGGAGACCAGTAACGAGTGGTGTCCCTCAGGGATCGGTGTTGGGACCGGTCTTGTTCAACATCTTTGTCACTGACATGGACAGTAGGATTGAGTGCGCCCTCAGCAAGTTTGCTGATGACACCAAGCTCTGTGGTCCGGTTGATACCCTGGAGGGAAGGAATGCCATCCAGAGGGACCTCGACACACTTGTGAGGTGGGCTGATGCCAACCTCATGAGGTTTAACCATGCCAAGTGCAAGGTCCTACACCTGGGTCGGAGCAATCCCAGGCACAGCTACAGGTTGGGCAGAGAAGAGATTGAGAGCAGCCCTGAGGAGAAGGACTTGGGGGTGTTGGTTGATGAGAAAATGAACATGAGCTGGCTTCAGTGTGCGCTCACAGCCCAGAAAGCCAACCGTATCCTGGGCTGCATCAAAAGCAGCGTGACCAGCAGGTCGAAGGAGGTGATCCTGCCCCTCTACTCTGTTCTTGTGAGACCTCACCTGGAGTATTGTGTGCAGTTCTGGTGTCCTCAACATAAAAAGGACATGGAACTGTTGGAACAAGTCCAGAGGAGGGCCACGAGGATGATCAGGGGACTGGAGCACCTCCTGTATGAAGACAGGCTGAGGAAGTTGGAGCTGTTCAGCCTGGAGAAGAGAAGGCTGCGTGGAGACCTCATAGCAGCCTTCCAGTATTTGAAGGGGGCCTATAGGGATGCTGGAGAGGGACTCTTCTTTAGGGACTGTAGTGATAGGACAAGGGGTAACGGGTTAAAACTCAAACAGAAGAGGTTTAGATTGGATATAAGGAAGAAGTTCTTTCCTGTTAGGGTGGTGAGGCACTGGAATGGGTTGCCCAAGGAAGCTGTGAATGTTCCATCCCTGGTGGTGCTCAAGCCCAGGTTGGACGAGGCCTTGGATGAAATGGTTTAGTGTGAGGTGTCTTTGCCCATGCCAGGGGGGTTGGAACGTGGTGATCTTAAGGTCCTTTCCAACCCTAACTATTCTATGATTCTATGAATTTCAACCAAGAAGTAAAATTCAGTAAGTAGAATGAAACTTTTAATCACTATACACATATCTGGCCTCAAACAGCTTTTCCTTCTTATTCTAGCCCCTTGCCTCTCTTAGAAGAAAGGTAGGTGATTGCTAGACTTTACCTCTCTTAGAAGCTGAATGACAGGTAGAGTCTAGCAATTACATTTAGACATTAGTATTTCCCACATGTATATTTCAACCTTTTTTAATTAACTTACAAAACCATAGATTCACCCATGAAAGGACACAAATACACTGACAGTTTTACTAACAGACAAAAAGCAGCACAGGAGATGAATTTATTCAATCCTCTATCAAGCCAGACTGTGGGGAACACTGATATTTTGAAGCAATTAAGGTGTATATATGCAACTTGTCACAAAATATCAAGCATATCCAGTACCACTTATGAAGTCAGTGACAGCAAATGCCAGCAAATGTGCAGAAGTATGAGTTTTACATTACTATCCGAAGTTGAGCTATACAGTTCTAAGTCCTTAAGTCACCTGGCAGGCCATTTGTACTGCACAAGGCATGAATTATGAGTCTTTGACTCCTTAAGGTTTCTTCCTTACTGCAGAGCTGCTCTAATGAGTTATACCTAGGACAAGATGGATGTTCTACAGCCTTTGCAGTGGGAAGTGAAACTAGTAGCAATCCTTAAATGACTACAAGAAACACCTTTAAGGGTTTAAAATGTGAGGAAGAAAACACAATTCGTATCTTTAGAAATCTTTTATTTTCCAGCATTCCCTCTTATGAAACACAAAATTATTTTAATACCAGGGCATAAATTGTCAATAGCAAAAGTGAAAACTACTGAAGCACATTAGCACTGACACATTAATATAAACAAAGCCCTTGTTTATATTTAGAATATGCTTATGAAACACTCTTTATATATACTTGTCACCCATATAAATATTCAAATAATTTGCAGAAACAATTTTCAAATAGCATTTTCCTTGAAACATTACAGTAAAAGGCTGTAATATTTATTTGTGTTGTGTTGATTCACATGTCATTTTTTTCTCTCCTTTGATCACATAAGTATATAAATCCCCGCAACATTTGTAACTAAATCCATGACCATTTTTAGACCATCACACAACGTCTAAATATTGAAATCTAGCAGTTAACAAATTCTAGTTTGGACCTTTTTACTGATGACATTTGTAAATCATTTCTATATGGTTCTGCTGTCTCAAATAGCAATAGATTGGCGATTCTATGGTTCCTTTCTCCATGTTGTTTCTATAACTTGTCACACAAGAGTATGGCCAGCTAATAAAACATCACAGCAGGGATAAGAAGGAAAAGGAGAAAAAAAAAAAAAAAAGAAGGCAAACCCACCATCAAACTATATGCCTCACAGAAGCAAGATTTATACTCTCACCATGCATCTGGTTTGAGTGTAAGAAGTATGGCTATTTCTTCATGTTAAAATACCATCAAAATCCCATACAGCAAAACAGTTTTCTGCATATGGCAATCTGTTAAATCAAGCTTGCTCTATTTTGACTACAAATTCAACATTATCCATTTGTGGATTCATCTCTTTTACAGAGGCACTGTGAGTTGGAGGTATGGTAGAATCAGTTTCTGCCGTACGAATGGCAAGGAGGAGGAGGGTAGAAGGAAGAGTTACTAGGAAATAAAACTCGTAGCTAAGACAGAACAGCTGGAGAGATCTGCAGCTTCCAGGAACTAATAAGCACTGTGAGTTTCTTTCCAGAACAATTTCCTTCAAACATCACAAATTCAATGCAAGACAGGCTTAGAAAACCCAGTTAAAGAGGGATTTGGGCTCTCAACAAAAGGAGAGCCAAAGAAGCAGCATCTTTCATTTAGGCTTAGTAAGGGTTGTTGATACTTGCACTAAGAACCCAAGTTGCTTTGCAATAACAGCCCTACAAGGAAAAGAAAAAGTTTAAAAATAAAACTAAGATATATAATAGCCTAGAAGCACTTATTCTCTGCTAGCCCAAAGACAACAGCAATGAGCATGAAATGTGAATGTGATTTCCCCTGGGACTACACATTATTAAAAAAATCAGGCTAGATTCCTAAAAGCTTTCTAAGATCTCATAATTTCAGATCTGCTTAGATGGTTTCAGATCTGCTTAGTTGATGAATCATAGATAAAGAATGGAACCTCCCATTTATTTTGTCACATAATTTCAAACAGAACATGACTTAACCTCATATTTTCAAAGCAAGCAAATTAAATCTTGGGGGGAGGGAGTGGATGAGGATGGGACACAAAACCACAACAACCATGAACCTGCTCACCATAAACCAAAACCAGCGTATTTCTCAGGATCTTAGGTCACACACACCCAACTATCAGAATCACTTGCAAATACTAAAGGTGACAGCTTGGCTACACTGAAGTCACGGGTTCTGCTGCTGATCTTAAGCTACTGGGATTTCACATCTTCTGTGACCTCATGGAACTAGGGCCCAGTATTACAGTGCTGGTCTGTTTAAGACAACATTTCTGCATACAGAAGAAATCCATAATTCCTGCTCATTAATAACATCCATAATTTGGTTAATGTAACAGAAGCCAGGGTTTAGCTAGGTTATCGTGTGAAACAGGTTTAACATAGAGCTTATAATCAGCAGGATGCTCAGGAAAGCAAATAGCCTTGAAGGGATAATCACTATTTGGAAGTCAAGTTATGTAAAACATATTTCCCTCTGTGTTATTGCTTCAAGTTGTTTGATTGCACCTAGTATGGGTAAAGAGTGGAAATTACAGAATCTTCACCCTGAGTGGTTTAGGCTCTGTTGTTGTAATAGCTACTTAAGTTTTAAAGGGTTTCCTTGCCTTTTTTCTTTTGGTCTTTCTTCGTGCAGGTAAAAGCTGATAGGAGTGAAAGTAATGAGACAGAATAAAGAAATTTGCAGCCAAGGAAACTCTGCCAATTTTTCTAAAACAGATGCCAATGCTTTTGGCACCTTCTTGTAGTTGACTGAAAACTGAATCCAAATTTATCATCAAAGAGCTAGCCAGGCATGCAGATTGCACACATATCTCCCTCAAAGGAAAAGCTTACAAAGTTAGACAACTTCACAGTATCACTTTCTCTTAAAACACAGATCAAACAAACCTCCTTCCTTCCTCCCAGCACAGACAACACTATCTGCTACAGTTTATACACAATTGTATTTCTTTTTTACTCTTCTATTATTATCCACGTATATTGTACACATAACAGACAATAAGATACACCAGAAGTAAATATATTTTGGGACCGAACCCAAAATATATGCCTAAGTTTTGTTTATAAATGACAAATACCTGCCAGTGCTTGAAAAGAGGTTAGAGAATGGGGGGCATGGATTTTGAGGTAAAAGGCCAGCAGTCATTGTATTTTGCACCCTCATTCTCCCTTCTGTTTTTCTTTATGCTCAGTGTCAGTCACCAGCACAGAAAAAGCAGAAAAACCTTCACCTTCAAGTCTGAATACAGAAATCCTACTACATTCCTAAAGCAGGCTAACAAGATTTTCTTATGTAAAGTGATTAAAAATAGAAGAATTCTCAGAAATAACATTTTCTTGTAAGTACAGATTTTTCTGTACACATAGAATATAGGAAATTAATACTGTTGTTAGAGCTGTAATATTTTAATATCCTGACTGAGAGTATGAATTGGCCTCAGTCATGCTAAGATTTAATTCTTAAGCTTTGTATTGCATACTCATAATAGGTATAGTAATAATATCATAATATGCATAATCATAGTATGATGAAATGCATTAAAAGTAAAGTAGAATGCAGAATAACCTTGCATTAGCCTGCTCTTTTAGCAGGCTATGCAGCACATAAAATGAGGAAGATTCTCATCTGGGGCAGTGTTGTAACTCTTAACCCAAAGCTAAGGAGACAGCTACACTTGCGTATGTTGAGAAAGAGAGAGACAAAAAAAACAAGAGAGACTGCGAAATTTGGTTTAAGTTTTATTTAACTATAACCATATCTCCTTAAGGATAAGAGGACAAACACATTTTGACAGTCTGGTGTGTGTGCAAATTATACACATACGTATCTATGGAATACTGAGTGTATACATGTTTGTGTACAGATCCTTTGTGCAGCAGTTTTCTAAAGTTCTGCTTGCTCTCATATAAAGGAGTGTATTTTATAGGCAAATAAATTATTATTCATTTTTCATTATACTTATAATTTCAGGAAAGCAGATTGTTGCCAAAGTCACTTAATTTTCGCATTCATTTTACAAGGTGGAGATTACACTTTAAACAGATAAAAGACTCTAACGTAGAATAGGCAAATATACGTATAGTCAGTTTTGCTCAAATGTTATTAACTCAAGAGTTGAAGGTCATGCTTCATGTCCTTTTTTAAAAAATAGCTTTCCCCTAAATCTGTATTTCTACAGTCTTATTCCATTCTCCAAGATCACTTTTTAATTCCCCCTAATTTTCAGATAAATATACACACATACACCCCAAAAGCGACTTAACCCAAGACAGCTACTTTAATAAGTTACACATTCTCAATATAATTCCTAATGCATCACACATATAAGAGTCTCTTAGGACTCTGTTCTGCCCTCCACTATGCAGACAGCTTATTATTCAAAATATGCAATGAATCATTAATGATACACACCCGCTGAGGGGAGATCAGAATTAAGCCCTTAGTCAGTGTGTAATATTTGCTCTCAAACTTCATCTATCAGGTGCAATGGTACTTTGCTTACCATTGCCAAAAAACAAATTGGAAAAAAATATTAAAAATTTATAAAGCCTATATGATTTCTTTCTGTGGGCTTTACACCATGTACTTGGGACAGGTGCTGGGCACCCTCCTATTTTTTGCTTGTGCATAGATTTAACCCAAAAGTTATATGCGGTGCTCAATATCCATCTTTGAGGAAGGGCCCACACTTTGAACACTACTCTTTCTCAAACAGCCTGCTATCTGCTTGCAAAAAAAAAAAAAATTAAATTAAAAAAACAAAAACAAAAACTAAGCACAAAGCAATGCCTTTCTGAAAGTACAATCCAGAAGGCAACACTAGAATACAAAAATGACTTTTGAGTCAATAGCGTCTCAGATAAATGATCCATCTAGCTGTTTTTGCTGTCTTGTCAGTCATCCCTTCTGCTAAGGTTGCATTGGTTTTGGTTTTGTTGATATGTATTATGAAGAAGGCATAATCCCCTACTTCTCCTGCTTACATCTGATCCATACAACTTAGTTCTTTTATCCATTTCTATTTCATTACTAAACCTGAAAAGAGTAGAAGGGGTCTCATAGAAAGGGAACCTCAAAACACATCCAGTTCCCAATTACCTGGAGACAAATGACAAGCCACAGTTCTCTTTTACAACTCTTGAATTACTTTTCTATCACATAATTGTAGTTATTGTTATGGAAACTGGGAAAAAGCTTTTATCAATTTTGACCAAAACCTTCTTCTAGAATTAGAATGTTTTCTTAGATGATACCTACAATTATTTTGCCACAGTTGTCTTGTGAAATAAAATAACTGGAAAAAATGAACTGAAAAAACTCATGATAATTTAACACAAGAAACATGGCCTTCAATCTTCTTAATGTTGGTTTGTTGTTTTTTTTCTCCACACAGGTATTTTTTGTTAATTACTAAACACATATTATGCTACCTCATAAAGATCTTTCTCAGTGTACCCATCCTCTTTATAGGGCCAGGGTACAAATAACCAGTACAACAGCACAGTAAGGTTAGACCTATCCAGCTCTCCTCATGTTGTATTTGGATTCTCTGGATTAAAGCCTGGAAGTCTGAAAACAGTGCTCCTGTAATCCCTCCAAAAATTCCTAAGGAAAGGAAGCAGAAATGATGAGAGGGCTCTGTCACTGCATCGTGAACCCACAAATGCTAAATCCTGAAATCCAGGATTTAAGAGGGTCTTCATCACCTGTGCCTAGATGTCTGCCAGACGTATCAGATACACTGTACATGCTTTATAAATGATCTACACTGGATTTGCACATTTGGATCAACTAGGTGTGCAATTAAGAGTTCTTTGCATATCATGCAAGTATGTTGCCTATGGTCTTTCAATTGCTTATGAGAACTCTTGAGAGAAAGCATTAACTTCAGACCCATACACCCTGCACCTGAAGCTCATCCCAAACTTTGATAACCTTCAAGTCTGTATCTCAGCTATGAAATATATTTATGTATGAGATTGTGTATACACACACACAGAAAGGATGAGGGATCCTGACACTTTCACCCCTTTTTGATAGTGAAGGCAAGCAGTTTCCAATTTCCACACTCTTCTTAAAACACATGTTCTTCTGAAAAGCTAGAGGAATATAAGCAGCAAGAAGCTTGCTGAAACACTCCACAAAGCAGTATTCAAATATGAAAATGGTGAAGAACACATTTTGTGATAAGAAAAATCTCTAGGCCCACTGTTGCCCTGAAGTGGAGTGGAGGAGAAGAAGGGAGGAAGATTTTTAAATGGATATACATTGCTGGCATAGCCATAAAAAATGCTTAGAAGGAAGACAGTACAGTTCATTAGTACATCTATGAACAAGGATAAGGTCGTACTAGCAGTGATATAGTATCTAAAGAACAGCATGATCTCATCACTGCTAGGTAAATGTCATGTCTCAGCCCAGGGCCAACACCTCGAACAAGCACCTCACTTGTTCAATTCCAATACCTGATGGAATTGAGCTGAGAGGGAGAAGGCTGCCCTATCCACCACCCCACACACTGTTAACAACAGAAAAGTTAACAACTTTTCTGTTAACAAAGAACTTGATCGACCTGCTGGACAAGCCCTAACCCATACTGGCTTTATGCACAGACACTGCACAGCGGTCAGATTAATGGATTTTATACAGGAGATATTTTGGACCTACACACCTAACTGAGTCCTCCTGGTGAGCCCCTCCTGAGCTTACTCATCTGCTACCAAACATGAGACAGCTGACAGGTTTTTAAATTATGAACTCCTGTGGGTCACATTACTTAATTATACAGCACATCCAGGGATATGCACATGGGTCTTTTATGGTAAATGATATGACTGTCTTAAAAACTCATTAATATGTCATTAACCAAGCAGACATTTACTAATTAAACAATTAGCCCCTCTCTTCTATTCCTTTGTTCCACCCAGAGGTGCTCATTTACTGCAATCCCCACTCAGATTTTTTTTCCTTAATTTCTTTTTCAGAAAAAAAAATAAAAATGTATCTATAAAACATTTCCTTTGCTTTTGGCTTAGTTTTAGTCAAACAGGAAACCAAAAGAAAGTCTAGATTCCCAGCTGGTGAAAATCAACTTTATCTCATGGAAGTCAAAGGAGTTATGGTGATTTACCCCACCTGAGGATTTTGCTCCAGGCTTCCCAAAGACAAGTAATGTATTGATTTCAAATGCACGTCAATATGCAGGTTCTCTCTGTCCAAACCAATTGTGATTTTTACAAAACTTCCAGAAATGCATTCATCAACCACTCTGAGCTGCATAATTATTAAATGAAAACAAAACCTCCAACACCAATAAAGCAAGGATAAATATGCAAAGATCAAGGCCTGGAAGCACATCATTCTGAATCACCATATGAAGTTGAACACCAAAGGAGCATGCTGCATTTCTACCTTTGAAATTCAAAGGACTTCTAATAATTTTACTTGAGCTGTTTTCTGCTGATAAATTTAGCTTGATCATGTTTGATGTGTTTTAACTGTGTTAAACTCTGATACAAAGGATTATCAAATATCTCAAATCAGAATAGAGCTTCTTTTTGGAGAGAAATCCTCCACTTCTCCTTTATGATCAAAAGGTAAAAAAATTGCATTTCCACTCAAATGGCCTTAATTTTTACTGTATATACTGTAGTTCTACTAACATAAAAATATCTCATATATATATAGGCTGAAAAAGAGAAAACAAATGGATGTTTCTTTCATTACTTACAAGCGTTTAATTCCTAACGGTTTTATTTACTCTTACTTACCAGACTAGTCTTTCAAAAGCACTGAGTCATTTGTAGAAGATTATAGAAAAATTTCAACCAGGCACAGGCAAAGGGAGAAAAACAAGTCTTTTAAATGATCCATCCTCCTATTGATACACAAGGGAGAATTATGCCTGGCCTGGATCCTTCCTGCACTATATTTTCACTCAGAATCACACTAAACAACAAAAGTAAAACAAGTCCTAGAGTACTAAGGGATCACAGCCTATATAAAATACAAATTTACATACCAGGAATGGATAATATCTTTCCCTTGGATTTTCACCTTCCATCTCAGGTGGAAAATGTATGGCAGCTGAAGGCTGATATAGTCCATCAGCATAAATTACCAGGGTTGATGAGGTAGCTTCAGAGTAGCTAGGAGTAGCTTATAATACATCTCACCTTTCACCAGGACCCAAGAGGCCATTAGAAAAAGACTAAGAGCTTCACTGCCATGGAAGATCTGGCCTAGAAAGCGTAATGTACTATGTAAACAGGACAAATGAAAACAGTATTTAAACAAAACTTGAGGAAATTCTTGCTTAGAAAGGTTCAGTGCACAGCCATGAGATGGAAGTCTTCCATATTCTCTATGAAAAGCACAGCATGGGTAATGATAACAAAAGCTTCTCCCACACTGTATCACTGAAATGCTTCCTCTTGAATTGGAAGGCAAAAGTGATGGATTTGGAAAAGTCAGGTCCTGTCCTCCTTTGTTGGAGGTCTTGGCTCCTTCCCACTCATATATTTGGAGCCAGGATCTTTTTGGAGAGCAAAGATGACTCTATTCTTGCCAATTTAATTCTGTGGTCTGTAAGTGATCAGTTTAGTTAAAACAATAGAAACCTCCTTCACACATTCTCTGTCACTGACTAGAGGTTCACTCAACCCATCAGGAACACTGAACATCCAGTGGAGCATAGTATGTTTTCATTCACAACTACATAAAGCCTTTATGTTTAACAAATTAGTTAGTGTAATAATACTACATGAAGTTGGTAGTAGGCTAGACCTCTTACACAATATCTATGAGGAAATGACTATGTGGCAATAGCTTTTTTGCAGCAACTAGAGAGTATAAAGAAGCTACAGCCCAAATGAAAATTTGCTTCTAAGCATAAAATCCCTGAATTCCCCCCCCCCCCCCCCCAAGATTTCTTCCTAAATTGCCACTTATTTAGAAAACAAGGGCAGTGTGAGAACAGACACACACTACAAATGAGATTCAAATCATGAATCATTTCCATAGATTTTTCAAGAGGCCTTAAAACAAATGCCTGTCTTCTAGTGACTCCTGTAATCAGCCAAAGGTCTGCACGTGAACAAAGCCAGTCACCATTTGCTACTAGACAAGCCACCCTAATTCCACAATCAGGTAGCAAATTAAGTATCATGACAAAACCCCACACTTGGGAACTTCATTTTCATCACTGCCGCTCTCTGATACCTGTTGTATAGAAGGGCAAATTTCCAGAACTGGAAACATGGAAGAGCAAAGTAGTATTTGCGTGAGAGAGATTTTCATAAAGGAAAGATCAATCCCCCCCTCCACTGACTGAAGAGAAAATTAATTACTGCAGTTGGCAGAGGATAAATGATTCCAATTTACAGAGTTGTGTAATTATAGCAGCTGCAGAGTCGACGACTGGATGCTAACTTTGAACCTCCACCCCAACATGACATTTCTACTTGCGTTTAGTTCTGCCACTTGTGAGCATGTTGAAAGTTCTCTCACTGTGTCTTCATAATTATATGTTGGTTCAAAAATAATCATTGGCTCCGTTGCATAGATGAAACCTTATCATCTGGTTCGCAAAAGGTATGTTGTATCGTCTTTGAAGTGCTGAAATCCCCACAGTGGAAAATTTATTAGGGGAAAGTGATGTTATGGCAACACAATTAATTCTGCCACAACATGTAGAATTAACTACACTGTTAAGAATTAAAGATTCAAAGAAGAGTTCAAAGGAAGAAAAAAAACTGTATGTCAAATCATAAAGTATAACCTTTGTAAAAGGTCTAACAACACCATATTGTAAAGAGCCATCTCTGTGAAACATCTAAGTGGAAAAAAAAAAGGAAAATAAATGGTTAAGGAGGTGGGGAAACATCTTTAGTGCTTTTGTGGGGGTTTTGTGTTGTTTCTTTTTCTTTTTTTCTCATGGGAGGTTGTCAGTTATGCTTGTATAGAGAATTCTGCTCTGTTTTTGAAGCCAAGAGGAAAGTTTTTAATCTCATCTTTAACTTTAATCCTTTAAAATATGTAAGAGATTTAGACGTGAACAGGGTAAATTTGGCAGAAGATCCTAGCTATGGAAGCAAGGTAATTTCTTTCAACTACTGATTGCCAAGGGAGTTCAAAGCCTGCCACCTAAACTATCTATCAATTCCAGCTACAAGCTGCAATCTACTGATTTTTTGCATTTCTTTCTATTGATCAAAAATATTTAGAAAAGTCACCAGCTACAAATGAGTGAAACAATGTGATTATTACATACAGGGATGAGGGCTCTCTAGTACTGTTGCTTTTTCCAAAATGAATGAAGAAAGATATTTTCTCAAGCAACATGCACAATAGATTCTGTGGTGACTCTGTAGTTACTTTATGCACCAACAACAAAGGAGCTGGTCCACAAGAACAATTTCAGAAAGTCTTATAAAATTAGCAACCGAGTCAAACAATTTTTAGTACAAGGAGTCTATTTTGACTTTAACAAACTGGTTTATGCCATCTAAAGGTCATATAAACCTCACCTACCAAGGCAATGTACTTATATTCCATTAGTGAAATAAATGCATAGAAGCCACAGCACGACTTTTCCCCTAAAGTACCAGTACATACATACAGACACATACTGAAAATGCTGATTTGCCATATGCTACTATTACTAGGTTACTGTGGTTGAACTGAGGTCGAATCCCATGGTACACTGTAAGACCATGCTCTTGTTCTATTGAATACTTCCTAATGAGAGTTAAAAAACTGTTTCTGCTTGTTCGGGTGTCCCAACTCCCCAAAAAAAACCCAAATGTTTACAGCAACAATTGGAAACTAAAGATGACATTTATGTGGAAAATTGGCACAGAGTAACAACATACCTTGGCTAAGGTTACACAGAAGTCCTTTGAAAAGGTCAACATTGAGCCAACCAACCGAAATCTGCTTCTTCTAGTCATAGTCAGCCTCTGTTTTTAATTACTGGGGTACAAATCTATCAGTTGAACTCAACTAGGAGATTTACCCCTCTCTGTTTTTACCACACTTATTTATTAGGCCAATTTGCACTGTTTTCAATGCCATTGTATTAACAAACCTATAAGAGAGCTGAGGCTTATTTTAAAAAGACTGACTCAAATGACTGTCTCAAAAGAGATGTCAGGTCTTGGCTCCATGCAACTATTGTACAAAAGATGAAGCAATTACATAGTCAGATAGGCTTGGTCTGTCTACTCTTCAATGAATTCAACATGTGCCAAACCCATGTCATATGGATGAAAAATCTAATCCAGAACAAAATGACTACGTCATAAGAATAGAAACCTAACCCAAGAGGTCCCACATCTGTTCTCAGTCACATCAGATACAGGACAAACTGAAATGCCATTGAACTCAATGCACTTTATATCAGTGCTAATAAGATTAGGATTTTACTTCCTCTCCCCTCTCTTAAATAATGCACAGTGTTAGCATAATTAAACATCAATATGGAAGAAAATAAACAGTGCTGCAGTACTTAATGCAGTAATAATCTTTGAAATATCATTGAAGCTAATGTGCATAAGGTCTCATTGTACAGATTAAACACTTCATTATTATACTTACACCAGCTATTGCAAAACTTTTTAAAAACATCTCAGGCAGGATCACAAGCACTGATCCTGGGTATAAGATATGCTTGATGAAACATCCTGAAAATCTTGAGCAAGCACTTGGTGTATTTATATGAGTTATGCACTTATATTATAGGTTAAACTTATGTAACTATATCCAACTTAGAATATAGGAACCTGTATTAATGAAAAACTCATCGAGAATTCACTTAAAATAATAAAAAAAAAAAATCACCTGAATAAGGAATTCAGAACTTTCCAGAGATTTGCAGGAACTAGTTTTATAAGAGTCCTGTCAGGAGCTAGTCCAAATACCTGCAAAGTCAATTCAGTCAACTCTGGAACACCCCTCTTAAAAATAGTATTATCCTTGATCAAACATTAAAATAGAGAACATTTAAACAAAATGCTTTTACTTTGCCTATAATTTGCTATTAGCCCTGTTATTATTGAGGGCTTTTTTCCAGGCTTTCATCCCCATCACTGTAGCTTCTGTAGCTGGATTTTGCTCACTGTCATAATACTATGATTTGTTGCCACGGAAATTATTGCTATGTCACAAATAGAAATTTATGCCTTTGTGGAAAGAAACAATATTATAACCTAGGAAAGCACAAGTATCTAAAATTTGAAACTGACAAAAATAAAGAAGCTTGCTCTGAAAACTTAGCTAATGTTGAATTTGGAATCAGAAAGAATCATATTTGCAATTTCAAGTTGCTGAAAAGTCCTTGTGTGCATGAAAAACATGGTGGACACACAAAAGTTTTCTGGTTATAAGCTTACTACCTCTTACTGTATTTAGTTGGAAGAGAAAAACAGATCTATACTAGCTGAGCATAATTAAGAATTTAAATAGAAAAAGAAACCAGTATATTCCTGAGTCAGAGTCAGGTTCATTTTAACTATATATTATTAAACTAGAGAATAGGGAGACAGTCATATATACATATATATACATATATGTGCATACATATATACACACGTAATCAACTACATGTTATTTCTGTTAGAGAATAGGGAGGCAGTCATATATATACATATATATGCATACATATATACACAGTCAGCTACATACTATTTCTACTAGACAATAGGAAGGCAGTCATAACACACATATTAGAAATTTGTCTTCTCATGTTTCCTATATACCTGAAAGGAGATTCTTTCAGAAGGCTCTTTCTAGAAACTGCAGCTAATTCCCCCAGCACCTAAACTGTTCTGACCTCTTGGAAGGAAAACTGGCTTTTTAATTTTTTACTTTTTGCGTCTCCTATTTTTCCAAGTGCTGTCGATGAATGCTGCTGGAATGTGTTGTGGTCATATCCACAATGACAACAAAAGTAATTTTGAATGCTTATACTCTTTTTTTCAATCCTCTATAATAACATGAAGATCACCTGTGTGATCTCTTAAACCCCAGTCCATGTGACAATTTCATTTGTGTTATTCTATATATATTTCTACTCTGTTTTCCATATCTGCCTAGAAGAGATTCCTTAAATGTATAATTATTTCTTATTTTTCTCTACATATTGTTCTGGATCTTTACATTATAGTTCTAATGAAATCTAGACAGAAAATTTAGAACTGTATTTCTTCAGATAGACAAAAGAATCTATAATTTTTTTTTTTTCAATAACATGCTACTTGTATTGTTTTCCTGCAGGGATGCTTTTTATTTAAAACAAGTTGTCTCATAAACAAGAAGGTGTACCAGAGAATAAAGACTGCTAAAAGGATCTGAACCTGCCAGGTTCAAGAAGTACTACGGTTCAGAATTTCCAGACAAGGGCTACTGTTCATTTTTCTCCATGAATCCATCACTTTGGAGGGGTGAATTTCCCTAGTTTTCCTGCAGATTCTTGAAATAGAGAAGATCAGGCTCTTTAATTCCTTTTTCCTTCCCCAGGAATGAGAAATTGATATAGTTAATATACAGTAAGAACCCTTTGTCAAACTGGAAAACATCATCCCTCTTGTCCCCCCACATTATCTTGAAACATGACCCCAAGATATAATTTGTAACAGATTTCGTTGAGGGAGATGTATTCCTCCTCCATTGTTTTGTTTACTTTCATAGTTTTTCATCGTAAAACAAGGGAAGGAGGGGGAAAACATAAGGAAAAATAAAACAACAAACAGCTAGAAAGTCAAAGATGTAGATTATGAAGAGTAAATATATCCTATTACAAACCTCAAAATAGCAAATTTCAAAGCTTTTGGATTTGTTTCATTGCTTTTGTTTTCATCATCATAATTTTCTCAGACTAATTGAGCTGACCACTATTGATTCACATAAGTATTTTCAGAAATATTATGAATAACAAAGGCTTGTCCAAACAAATATTCATGAAGGCATTCCCACAGGATATGGTCTCACAGTTGAAAGGATAACAAGAACAATAATAATTTATTATTAATAATAATCTGCATTTTTATTATCATTGCTATTCTGTTATTGTTATTATTATTCATACACTGGAAGAAATTATTAACTATACTTATGAACATTTCCAAAGATAAAAAAAAAAGTAGTCTTTCATATAACTATCTTCCACCCAAGAAATAAATAAAAATAAAAGACTGTAACTTTGATGACCCAGATCCTGAGACAAATCACAAAAACCAAATGACAAATTCTGTGTGGCAAACTAATCAATAAGGTTAAGGTTTGATGACACAAATAATTGTCTAAATAAAATTAGAGTCCACTTAAGCATCAATCTTACACTAAACTATCATTGACTTCCAGAATTATCTAGACTCTCTGGCATGGAGTTGAAGGGTAAGGTGCTGAAAGACATCCAGCCAAGCAGGAGTGACAGATGGGGAGGAAAAAAGCCTTTTGGACTTAACTACAAAGGATGGTTGATATCAGTGTAGAGAGCTTTGGTATTGTAGAAAAGGGTGAAATGGAATCAGAGAATTATAGAATGGTTTCGGTTGAAAGGGACTTTAGAGATAGCTAGTTTTAATTCCTCTGCCACAGGCAGGGACACCTTTCACTAGACCAGGTTGCTCAAAGCCCTGTCCAACCTGGCCTTGAACACCACCAGGGATGGGGCAGCCACAGTTTCTCTGGGCAGCCTGTTCCAGTGCCTCACCATCCTCACATGGAAGAATCATAGAATAGTGAGGGTTGGAAAGGAGTTTAAGATCATCTAGTTCCAACCCCCCTGCCATGTGCAGAGGTGTCTCACAGTCAACCATGTCATCCAGGGCTCTGTCCCACCTGGCCTTGAACTTTGCCAGCAATAGAGCATTCACAACTTCCTTGGGCTACACATTCCAGTGCCTCACCACCCTTACAGTAAAGAACTTCCTTACAGTAAAGAATTTCTTCCTAATATGTAACACTGAAAAATTGATAGAGTTAAATGGCATTCATGAACCACTGAGTGAAAGAATAAAAAAATAAGGCAGCAGTCTAAGACATTATCAGTTATAGGATAAACACATTTATGATTCATAATATAAAATTATCAAATACATTTATTTATTTTTCAGTGAAAAGAAATCAAGGTACTTAGAGCATGAGGACACTGCTCTGCCATCATAACAAAGCATTCTCTACACACTAACAGATGAAGGCTTTAGCTGTCCTTCACAGAGTCATTTTTGCAACAGCTGTAATGTGTACTACTTTCACTCTTATCTTAAAAATACATACCAGTCTTAAAATTGTTCACTTACTGCAGCACTCTAGAACCTACAGTCTGGAAATAAATATGAAATCTACCAAAATTTCACAATTATGTACATTTAAGGCAGCTGATGAGATTGATTGATTGATTGATTTATTCAACAGTGGGTATTTTTAGTGATCTGATTTGGTTCATAGCACTCCGTCATGTTTCTTCGTTAAGCTTACAGTTATCTGAACCTTTGTATTTTATGCTTCCTTTCTTTGGCCAGTCTAAGTGACAATTGTTTTAATAGGAATAGATGTAAAAGCACAAAACAATTAATGCGTTTCTTGTGTTCCACACTGATTTCTCAAAAAAAGGTCACTGATTAATCGTTTGCTATTTTTTTTTTCCGCTAATGGAAGTAGAACAGTTCAGTTCAATGGCTTTTACGCATGGTCCACAGACAGCTTAAGGTGACCAAGAAAGAGCTTAGCATCATTAATAATAAAATCAATACAAAAGGATTTGGACATTCATTTGGAAATCTTTAGTGGTCTGAAAATCAAAGAACTTAAGAAAGCAAATGTGCAACAGTATCAATATACCCTAGAACAGATTAAGTCTCCTCTTTGAGGAGTACATAATGTTACACAGCTGGCAATGACATCAGAGCCCAGTGCAAGTTACACCTTCATTACTGACCTTATTTCTGGTTTTAACCTAAAACAGGAACAATCATACACATACTTACTTCAGTAGTCTCTTTAACTTTCACAGAATAGCAGCAAGAAGCAAGACATGCAATTATACAAAACAAAGCTCCTTGCACATATCAGACATTTTTTAGCAATGAGAACTTTTTCAAGAGGTTGCAATTTGCTATAGAAACACTTTAATTATCACAGGTATTTTCAATTGTGAAAGCAAAACAAAGCACTGTATTTTCTGTCAGTGCTATCTGAAACATTTTTGTTTGCTGAACTGAACCACAGCACTCTGTTCTGGTTTTGATGGCTATCAATCTGCACCTGCCACAGGCCACTGTCTGACATACAACTGCTGTCCCCATTCTCTTTAGCGGGGACTGCATTTCCTATTGAACAGTGGCCTCTGTTTTGATCACGTAGTATGAGCCGTCACAGGAAACCTAACAGCACTGATGGTCAAAATGTAAAACATGGCAGCCATAAGACAGCTCTCATGCATCATTATAGCATTTTGGGCAGATGCAATGTAGCACTTCTTTTTTTTTTTTTTTTTTTTTTTGCTACTTTGGTACCAGTTTAAAACAAAACCAGACTTCTACATGATGTCCCAAGGGACTGGTGTTCCACTTTTACCTCCACTAAAAAGGGTGGAGGTAAGTACTCAAAGAGTTTTGATGTATTTCAGACAAAATGAGTGCTTTAGGGAAAAAACCCCAACCTTCAATTCATGTGTGTCTCTGCTTGAGCAAAGCTTCAATGCATTGGTGTCTGTTCAGTTTCCTGAAGCCTGGGTCCAGGTTGGGACTCAGTTAACACTTTTTTCATTGAAAGCTTCTTATATTTAGGACATAATTTTGTTTTTTTTTCAGGTTTCATGACTCAGGACAATATTCTTACACCACCACCAAAAAAAAAAATCTTAATTGATATTCAGTTTTCTGTATTATTTTTTTGCCTTCGGAAGTGTGCTAACCATTTCATAGGAGGTATGAAGGACATCAGTGAGCTTGTGAAGGTGAACTGCAGCTATGTATTTTATGAGGTCAATTAAAGAGATACACATTTCAAATGTAATTTTATATCTTCATTCGATTACAAATACAATGATGTGCTCAAGAAATTTTAATATCAATATAATAAAGCACTATTTTTTCATTCCATTTGATTTTCCTTATCAGAGAAAGCTAAATGCAGCCAGCTCTATATCTAAGAATGTTTCAAGGGACAGAACAATAACAATAGATTCATACTAAGGTAGTTAAGGATGAAACTGAAGAGAACCTCCACATTCTGTAAAGAACTGAATAGTATGTAAGATTTGAGGGAATCTGAATTCTTCTTCCTCTGCTTCTCAAAGCATAGGCATCTTGGTCCCTTCTGGCTTTCCCAGCATGGATACCCTGCAGAAGACAGGATCTTACCACTGTTCTCTTGATGGAGCAAGTGGAACACGGTACTGCCGGCATTCAGCTTTTGATTAGCAAACTTGTGATCAGCATGTTCCCTTGGGAAATGGAAGAGCCTGAGGGTGAGAGGACTTGAAATTTAGGCATACTCTCAAGCAGTTTAATGCAAAATGCTAGTACATCCAGCCTGATTGTAACATGCCTGACGGAACTTGTCTTCTTGGGACCTAAGCGAAGAAAGAATCAGTTTCTGCATCACAAATTGACTTAGTTTAAGGAATATGCACTGACCTCATCAAAACATCCCTAGTTCTCAGCAAAAGTGGAAGATGACTACTTGTGCACTTGGGGCACTAGAACAACTGTAGGGGGGTATGTTATGAGTTTAAACATCTGCAGTCCTAGCCAACAGCTGAACAGGGACTTTCTGAAACACAGTTTGTAATTTCAAATACTCGTGTCTTATTCCTGCTCCTAAAATTAATTACTGAGTCTAGCCTGAAGTATGCTTGTACTCAAGTCTTTGAGGGATATTCAGGTACGAGGATAGGCAATAGCAGATCCCAGATCTCAACTATTCACAATAGAGATGTTATGTCCTGTAGGAATGTTGGATAACACTGCTCCCACCAAATTCTGCAGCAAAATTATCCAGCAAAATTCTCCATTGCTTCTAATGTGAGCAGAAGCAAGTACCTATTGTTTATTATTGTCTCTAAGTGCTGCCCTTGAGTTGTAATTTATGGGAAGAGGACATCACTTCAGAAACATAAACATATGACAAATCTGTTTAACATCTCCAGCCTTGATGTTATTACTTTCTATCACCAAACTTATCCTTGAAGTAATCTATTTTCATGCCGTTCTACAGCTTTTCACCAATTCTTTATCCATTGCTGCACAACAGCCTTAAACTTTCATAGGTTGCATGACTTATTTCCTACCTATTCACTGAATTTCATTTCCAAAGTTGCCACATGCTTCATACTTTTTTGACACAAAGATGCTTAGAGTTGTGATTGTACCTGGAAGATTGGAAAATATCTACCCTTATGCTGTATTATATGCAAATGAGGACCAATCCTATTTAAATAACAGTTAAAACCACAACCTTCAAATACAAAGCCAGCTATTAAAACATTGCTGGAGGCAATGTTCAAGGTTTATACTAGTTTTGTGCAAGATACAGGTATGGGAGAGAAGGTTGTGTCATTTGAATGACTACACTGTATTCCTCTCTATTTTCTAATTATCACAGATTTAATCAACTTGTTCTGTTTGTATAATTTGCAATAATTTGCAATAACCTTTCCTCTTCCCCTTTTTTTCAGGGAGGAGGAGGAGGAGATGAATTTATATAATATAGTAAGTTTAAAAAATATGAGCTACATGGAAGACAGAACAGCAAATAAGATACTGTGATTAATTTCATAGACTTCCAGTAGGAAGTATTTAGTTTATCAGCATATAGTAAATGAATATTAAAATATGCATACCCCAAGGCTACAACTGAAAGTAGATAACAGCTGTTGGTCTAAAATGTGGTTTCATAATGCAGAGATTGGAATAAGCTTGTAATTATGAATTAAAGCTAGAAGAGTAAAAAAAAAAAAATATAAATAAATAAATTACAAACACATTATGAAGATACTCTTTAGCCCATACCATTTAAAACCAGATCTCTTCATTACAAAAATGGAGAAATGGAGGGGAAAGGAAGGGTTTGCTCCTATTGGCTTCAGAAAAAAAAAATGCTTGAGTAAAATCAACAAAACCCAGCTGCTTCTTTTAGCACGTTTTTAAAAATAAAGGTATCTCAATCCCAGATCAACAGAATTTCATAGCAGAAAGTATAAAACAAACAAACAAACAAACAAACAAACCCCACTGAATAATGAGAGATTCAGCTTTGCATAGGAAGTAAGGATACTACCCTCACACATGATATCACAGAGCTCAAAAAGCAGGGAAAAAAAATCAGAGTTAAATAATCTGCTTCATTGCATTAAGTATACTGTTGGCCAGTCTGTTATTCCTTTTACTCAGTGTGCTGAGTGCATGAAAAATGTAAAACAATCTGAAAGTCAGAATTATGGCATTGAAAAAAATGTTTATTGATTCAATTTTTTGCTCACATACATAGTGCAGCTACTGCTCTTAGTTTATGCCTCAAAATTTTAAATATCCTACCCTACAAGAAGTCATTAACAGTGCATTTAATGTCGTTTTCCATGGAAGTAAAGAAAGAGGACAGCATTTGCAAATACAACGTTACTTCCTATCGTCACATGGGCACAGACAAGGGGTTATAAGGAATCAATATGATCCCAAGCATGCCATTTAAAATAGTAAAAAAATAGTATTTGGTCTTATTTAATTCAAATTACCTTTTGCAAGTTAACAGAATTGAAACTTGACTTCTGATACCCTCTATACTTTAATTTTAAAATCACAAGTAATTGGAAGGACTAAATTTAAAGGGTAATACAATATTCATCCTAATGTGAAATCAAATTTTTACTTGACCTAACAGGTATGCCCTCTCAGCAGAAATGTTTCTCACTTTAATCTGGCTAGGCTTTTTGTTCACCTAGGGAGATGCTCTTCCTTTTTAAAGTCTACATAGATGAGTTCTAATGGTTTCTTCCTTTTTTTTTTTTTTTTTTGGGTTTTTGTTTTTTTGTTTTTTTTTGCTGGTTTTGGTTGTTTTTTTTTGGGGGGGGGGGTGTTGTTTGTTTGTTTTTTTTTTGTATTTTTGTTGTTTTCTTTGATCCACCTCACCACAAGTATATCTTCTAAGATTAAAACAGTATGAATTCATGGTAACATGTGTTTCCTCCCTAAATGTCAACAACTTTCAAGAGACTCAGACATCCATTACCTAGTACATTTGCAAAATGAAAGAAAATGTGAGTCTTCAGGAAATCCATGAGCTTTAAAGAACTATTTTAAGATGTTTAAGTTGCTCTGTCTTACATGATTTTATTTCAAAAGTCACCATGGTGCCCATATGAGTAACCACATCATACCTTTATTTCCTGTCATCACAAAACCAAAGCTATATCAGGAAATACCAGTTCGAAGAATCACAGGAGTTTTTAATCTTTGTCCTGTTACATTTGTTTTCTTATGATTTCCAATAGCTACCTAATTTGTAAAGGTCTCTTAAATTCAGCTTCTCCTTTAGTGAAGAATTTTAGTGAGAATGATTGAATTTTTAAACCACCATTGCTTATGATGCACCTAGTGTAAATGAATGAATTTTATATGAAGCAGACACTGTGCACTCACTTGATACATATTGATAAGTAAAATCAATTAGCCACTTGTTCCTGAGGACTAGAATGTTTACTCTATTGGATTTTTCTTTCTAAATGATTAAGTTTTCTACAAAGAAAAGAAAATACAGTGACAGGAATTAAATTACAGAAATTTAGTAAATCTTTGCAAGTATTTTACAAAATACCATTCTTTACTTAATAAAGGGCAAGCAACATATTTTATGATTTCCCATTCATTCGACAAAGCTATGGTGTTTGTAATTGTGTATATAAAGCTATCAGTCTTGTAGAGCCGTCTTTAGCTGAGCAAGCCCCAAAGCATCCCGTCCATTCTGCTCAGATCTGATCAGCATCTTTATAGTTTATCAGCCTTGGGGTCCAATTTTGTTTTGGATGCTTTTATAAATGAGCACAATCACTGGTGAATCTGTTCTTCCAGATTGCAAAGAGAAAAATCGAGAAAAGAACTTTAGTAGATTACTGTGTCACTGAGGATAAAGTACAAGCGCAAATGCACCTAAAGTAGTCTCAGAGATTATTTCATTGGGTGTACATTTTCAGTTTTATTTCAGTAAAATTAGATGATTGTCTTAGTTATTATTGTTTTTGAAGCTATATTCTGTCCCCAGGCAAGGTGCATGATCAATGCACTATCTAGCAAAATCAATTTGTTGCAAAGTACTATTTATTTTAAAAAAGGGAAAGAGGGGGAGACGAGAGTAATGCATAGCAAATGTGAAAATGATTATAAGACTTTCTTCTAGTAAAGCTAAATTTTATCATTGAAGCATGGAAGTTAGGAAATAATATAACTGATTTCACAAACCCTGTACAAAACTACTTCTACATACATATTTAAACTTCAAGGTAGCCAGTGAAAAGCTAGCAGCACATTTTGCAGCTCCTTTTATTTTTACTAATGAGAGATAAGTTTCTAGCAATAAAATAATGGGACATACGGTCCTCCTCTGCTATACTGATCACCCATACTAGTAGTTCCATTTTTACATAAACAGGACACAGGAAAGAATACATCTAATATAAAAGAGGGTTTGGTTTCTTTTCTGTAGGGATAAGAAAAAAAATCTGTACTTGCTCTTCTTTGTTATTCAAGAGATCATCAATATCACTGAATATCTGATGGGTTAAGGGGAAGGCGATTTTCTCAAATAGCAGGAAGGCTGCAGTCTCATGACAGATAGGGCCAATTTTGTTTTCAGAAGTTGCTGATGCTCTTCTGTTATCTCTGTCATGGCCACCATATTAGAAGCTTAGTGGGAATCCATTATCTGCAATCTCAGTCGAAACATTTGCTGCTCAAAATAGTTACAGGCAAGACAAACTTCCAGTCAGTTGGAAACTGAGGATTTCCAATGTTTAATGAGAAAAATACTCCAGCAAAAAAAGTCAATTAGAACTACTCAGAGTTACTATGACCTCTTCATTCAGGATCATTATTAGGGAGACTACAAAAGATACTAGAAATGCATGAAATTATGATGCTGGATGATGAAAAGAAATGCATTCTCTTAGTCATAATATGAATCTGAACTCTAAGACCAGTTTTGACCACCACCTGTAACTAGAGTACATGTTGTAAAGAGACATCTGCAACTGATGTATACAGGTGTGAATATAACCATTTAATTTTATGACTTAAGCAACGACATAGCTAAGATCAGGGGAAAGAAAACAACTACCTGAAGATTATAGTGAATCCAGGTGATTTTCCATGTCATAAGAAAGAGCGCCCTCAGTACTGGATTTTGAGGTGGACACTTTCTCTTCTAGAAGATTAGTAGAAAAGGGGTTATTTGGAATGCAGCAACAATCTCTAATGGCACCACCTCAGTTACCATTGCTGTTCACTTTATTATCGTCATGGTTTAAGTCCAGTCAGTAACTCAGAACCACGTAGTTGCTTGCTCACTCTGCCCACTTCCCCCCACCCTGGGCTCCCGGAGGCATGGGGAGGAGAATCGAAAGACTGTAACTCCCATGGGTTGAGATAACAACAGTCCAGTAACTAAGGTGTAACACAAACCACTTCTGCTACCACCCATAATAATAATGATAAGGGAAATAACAAGGGAAGAGAATACAACCGCTCACCACCTGCCAACAGATACCCAGCCCGACCCAAGCAGTGATCTAACCCTTCCGGGTAACTGCCCCCAGTTTATATACTGGGCATGATGTGTTGTGGTATGGAATACCTCTTTAGCTAGTTTAGGTCAGGTGTCCTGTCTCTGCTTCCTCCCGGCTTCCCCTCCTCCCTGGCAGAGCATGAGACTCAGAAAGTCCTTGGTCAGAGAAAACATTACTGAGCAGCAACTAAAAACATCGGTGTTATCAGCACTGTTCCCAAGCTGAAACTCAAAAACACAGCACTGCACCAGCTACTAAGAAGGAGAAAAATGGCTGCTACTGGTGAACTCAGGACAACTATCCTACCCTTTAACCGGAAAAAAAAAAGAAAAAAAAAAGAAGTAAGACCCATGCTCTTGTACAACAGTATGATTGGTTAATCTATCTGGCATTTGCCAGATAATGCAAATTGTCAAGCAGCAGGGCTACACAATCATATTTTCTGGTTTTACATTATCAAATGATAGGTAATATTGCTGAAGTAGGTCCTCTTGAGGCCATGACAGTGTGAGATCTGAATAAGCCATTTTTAAAAGGTAAGATCATACATATTACTCAGAGCTACTTAAGGAAGCAACTGTGTGGTCGGAACTGCTGTGGGAGAGAGACTTGGCAAGTGTGCTAAAGCAGTCTCATAGGAATCAAGACAACACTGACTTTAGCTCCATGGGTAACTGAAGGTTAAGACAGCTAGCTACGAATATCCATGTCAAACCTACATGCCCCTTTTGATTCTTCCTTCAGACCTCTCCAATGCTGACCAGAAATAGATGCAGTCTTGGCTGAATTAGTGGGTCAATACCACAGTAAAAGCATCTCAAGGACCATGTATAGACCCCATGTAAAGATATTTTTCTGACCTGCCTGCTCTTTTACACAATCTCGTATTCCTGCCGAGTGTTATTATGTTTTAATCTGCTAAGGGAGAGGGAAGAATTATGGCATAATCACTGCAGTCATAAATCAGAACTTGTTTTACATTGAAATTCCAAATTCAACCCATTCCTTTCCCCACCCACATATTTGAGTTTCAGTCCTTCAAACTGTAAATTACTTTATATACACATGTAGGCATAGGCGCAAAAGATATACATTAACAAACACATACATATCCAGACGTTGCCACAAACATACACATACCCACAGATACAGGCACCTTAAAATTTCTCTTCTACTTAATCAAGTAAACCGTTATTCAAGAGAAAAGCTGTATGATGTTATTGTCAGACCATGTCAAAGGCAACCTGCTCTTGCTCTATGAAATATTCCAAATTCATCAAACTCTAGTTAGGCACATACTTACCTATCACTGAAAGGATTTCCCTTCCAAAAAAAAATATAACAAGGGTTCAGATAGACAGTGAAAATCAGAACAGTAAGAAATGTATCGCAAAGATGAACATATGCCAAGCAACCTAGAAAAGATGTATAAGTCTGCAAATAAATAGCTTGAAAATTAGTTGACCAAAAAGAAAATTTCTCCACAGACAGATCATGTCCAAATAGCCATTAGAATTTCTTGCATTTTCTTGTGGAATGTGTGATAAGTGACTGTTGAAAGGGTGATACTGGACCAGATATGTCATTGATGAGATGCAGCATGGAGATGCCTTATGGTTCTGACACTGAGGATAAACTGCAGACAAACACACTCCATTCACCTGAGATGTTGTTTCAGAACAGAACATCTGCAACAGACTTGAGGACCCTCAAAGACTGGGAAACACAAGCTTCCAGAGAAAAGCCCCATCTGCATATGGCACACTAACACATATAAATAAGGAGAGAATTAATAGTTCACTATCTGCTATAGATGATAGCAGCATCCTGACCTGACAGTTTTGAGTCAAGGACACAGAAATCAAAATGTAAATTAACACACAGTGAATGATAAGGGGGGAAAAGTGCTACACAGGAATTATTAGACAAAGAGACTATGACACAGGAGTCAGATTCTATTAGAATATCCACAAGTTCTAGAAACATGTAATACAGGTGTTTTGCTAGAGAAGACACAGAGGTGAAGCTTAAAGAGATTTCAGTACAAATACTGTCTCTCATTTCAATCCACACGTCACCTTTACAATTAGGTTCCACTGTAAGTTTTATGTTTAAGTAGACTCCCAATATTGAAGCTGAAGACACAATCAAAGCAGACAGCATTTTTATGAGTTTTATGTGCATTCAAAGGCAAGTTGTAATATTCACGTATTTCTTATGCCTGCTATCAAAGTGGAATCAAACTTTAGCGTATTTCCAGGATTAAAAATGGAAGGCTCAGTTTTGCCAAGTCTCAGATTTATCTCACATATTACAACAACTCTTTTTTTTTTATGGCTTCAGCTGCTATAATGTATAGATTGCATTAGAAACAGATTCCAATTAAAGAACAAAATTCACAGCTGCACATATATATACAATTTCTGTTGAGGAAATTGTGAGCGATGTGCTTGGAAGATTATGCTATCAGCTCAAAAAAAAAATATATGTAAATAAGATGTAAATATTTTCAAGAGTTTTACTGGCAATTTGTTAACATCTTCATCAATACCAAAGGTAATTTGGAGAAAAAAAGAAAAGACAGAAATCCAGTAGCAGATAAAACAGGAAAGCAACCATAATGAGATTATTTAGCTCTGTCTGCACACAAGGGATCCAGAAAACTGAAGAGGTTGAATCAGGGCATAAAACCTTCTTATGTGGGTCAGACCATGCACAGTTGGTTCTGACTCTGCAGCCGAAATGTCTTCAAAATTTTATATTCAACCCTCAATTCCATGTATTATGGGCTATATTTTTGCATGCATGTGTAAGTACATACAAAGCTCATAGCAGACGAGGACAAGGAAAAGTTAATAGAGCAAAAAGGGTTTTCTGCGTCTTTTTGCTCTTAGCGCTGCATCTCGGGTAAAAAGATATACTATACCTAAATGAGTACTTAAGGCTTAAGATGTTTCTGGTTTGTCCAAGACCCAAACCAAAGCTCTAACAATCCCAACTCTTCAGGCATGCTGCAGGGAGAGAGAAACCTCTGCAAACACTTCTCAATGGATGAGGATTCCCTTTCCTACAATTCTTTCAAGGGCAGTTAATGTATCTTTATTAAGCTATTCATGTTTTTTATGTTATTAAAAAAACCTCATGCTGAAGAACTTCACCCATCTCATACTCTTTTTCATAGACTTGTAATTAATCTTGCATACTAAAATTCACCCATCCCAATTTTATGTCTGTGTATAGCAGCAGGTACAGCAACTGAGTTACTAGAGACAGTTAATAGTCAAAGAGCAAAGAAAGAAATAACATATAGTAATGGTATAAGGAGAAAATCTCACCTACAATCTTGAACATGTAATAAAACTATTGTTCTCATCCAGTAGTTAAGATACTGAAAGACTTGACTATGCCAGAAATTAAAACATTTAATTGTATGTTTTGCAATTGACACAGTAAACTGCAGCACCACCTTCTCCAAGAAACAGAGAAAGTTCCTTCCCTGCTTCAGATTTTCATGAAAGTTTATTCAAAAAATAACTGGCACACCTAATTATAAAACAAAACCAGCTTCAGGGCATGATGCACTCAGGGCTGAAAAGCTTTGAAAAGTTAAAGTTTTCTAGGAGTTCTTGTGTAAGGTCACATGTGCTTTAATTCTAACAGGAAAAGATGAGACAACTGAGCCAACACAGGAGAACGAATGAAGACTCAACGTATATTTGGAAAGGCACCTGGAAGGTGGCATTCATTTCCAAGGCTTGATAATTTAGACTCTGCCAGTGAACGACATGCAGTGTTCCTTTGTCTCTTCTCAAGGGAAGAACAGGATGAAATACTTTTTCATACCGGGCAAAGAACCAAAAGAAAGACAGAGGGAGACTTTTTAGATGAGAAATATGGAATAATTATTAAAGGTACAATCACAACTTTCTTTTCACATACTGCCGCTTTTTTTCTCTGAGTCTGTTCAGCGATATAAAGGACACGCGACTGGGTTTTGTTGTGATCAACTTATTTTCTTTCTTTCTCTTTTGACTGCCTCACCTAACATGACAAATACGCATATAAAGTTGAAAATGTGAGGCAACTATAAAACGCATACACCTGCAAAACACACACCTAGTTACAAACATTAAAAATAAACCAAAAAACATCCACTAATAATACAGAACAAGTCACACAGACTAAATGAAATTACTATGCCAAGTGGCTACTAGCTGGGATAACACAGATAACTCTAGCCCTGGAGACAAGGAAACAAGAGCTCCTACATTACACCTCAAAGTCAGTACCCTCCAGCCAATTGCAAAGATACTTAAGTCATCCTTGAATCTTACCCTGTTGACAGGCATCACCTGTAACTCCACCTTTTACTCTGCTCTTTTTATGGTGAAGAAAACAGACAGATAATGAGTCTGCCAAATAGGTTTTTTTAACCTTACATTCAATCGACATGCTTTCCCCATAACCAATGAATACAAAACACAGATGAAAGAGACTGCATAAAATGCAGAATAATATAGCAATTATAACTATTGGAGATACCCTTTTGAAAGCTAAAAATATGATCTCAGATGTATATAAAGAAAGCTTTGTATTGATTAGCTCCCAGTAATAGAAACGAAGTATCTGCTAGACATATTTCCAGAAACACTAATAGCTCCCATCCTTCAGGAAGTGTCATTCACTTCTCTATATGCACATGCTTTTAAATTAACTGTCCTAAACATGAATTGTCAAATTCTAAAATCCTTTCCTAGTATGAATAGTTGAAACTCTCATTAGCTGCTACCAGAATCAATTCTTCTCAGTGAAAAGAACGAATAAAAGCCTTTAGTTTGAAGCACAAGATCAGAGACAAGGAAATACTGCAACCTCCATTGTGAATATTTTTTAATTATAATTCTGACCTTTCAATCTATAACATACTTCACTTTAGCTTACTGTAGACAAGTGGAAAGAAATACCACAACACTCAATATTGCCATTAAAATAAGTTCTTGTTTTCTGGTTTAAGAATAGTAACCAAGAATTGCAAACGCTTACCCTCATGTTCCTTTCCTCCATCCTGATAAGGCTGCAGCACATGTTTATCTTCACTAACAGGAGTGTGCCATTTAAGTCAATGGGACTACTCATAGTGCACATGCATTCAACATGCCAAACATCAACTAACTGGCCTTTTTTCAAGGTGTGCAGCAACTCCCATTCTTAACACCTACCAGATAGCTTAAGCATAATGTTTCAAATCCTGAAGTAACAGCTTAACCGCTCTCTAGGAAGAAACTTTTTTCTTTTCTTTTTTTTTTTAAGCAAAATTAATTTTGAGGTTTTTTTAATACAATGAAGACTGGCAGGATGAGGACTGTGGCAGCACGATGAGGACTGTGGCAGCACAATAAGGACTGTGGCAGCACAAGGATTCAGTGAATCCAGTGCTGGATGTTTCTTACTTTTGGCAGGAATTCTGCCCTTTCTTTCACTTTTGGTACCTTGTTTGTAATGTTCTACTCCAACTCTAAATCCAGATACTGAATATAAGACTGAATTATGTTTATGGAGTAAAGCTTGACAAGACTTTAGTGAGCTACAGTTATAACAGTGCAAGGGACTTTGAGCATACATTTCGTGAAGCTGTTACCCTTTCATATAATCCCTCCCTTAGCTAAAACTGTTGCACCACTACAAGCAGAACAAAGCAATCCCAGGCACAGCTACAGGTTGGGCAGAGAAGAGATACAGAGCAGCCCTGCGGAGAAGGACTTGAGGGTGTTGGTTGATGAGAAAATGAACATGAGCTGGCTTCAGTGCGTGCTCACAGCCCAGAAAGCCAACTGTATCCTGGGCTGCATCAAAAGGAGCGTGACCAGCAGGTCGAAGGAGGTGATCCTGCCCCTCTACTCTGCTCTTGTGAGACCTCACCTGGAGTATTGTGTGCAGTTCTGGTGTCCTCAACATAAAAAGGACATGGAACTGTTGGAACAAGTCCAGAGAAGGGCCACGAGGATGATCAGGGGACTGGAGCACCTCCCGTATGAAGATAGGCTGAGGAAGTTGGGGCTGTTCAGCCTGGAGAAGAGAAGGCTGCGTGGAGACCTCATAGCAGCCTTCCAGTATCTGAAGGGGGCCTAAAGGGATGCTGGGGAGGGACTCTTCATTAGGGACTGTAGTGATAGGACAAGGGGTAACGAGTTAAAACTTAAACAGGGGAAGTTTAGGTTGGATATAAGGAGGAAATTCTTTCCTGTTAAGGTGGTGAGGCACTGGAGTAGGTGGCCCAGGGAGGTTGCAAATGCTCCATCCCTGGCAATGTTCAAGACCAGGTTGGATGAGGCCTTAGGTGATATGGTTTAGTGTGAGGTGTCCCTGCCCATGGCAGGGGGGTTGGAACTTGATGATCTTAAGGTCCTTTCCAACCCTAACTATTCTATGATTCTATGAAATGCAGGTACAAAAGTGTGAATTGTCACATACTCTACTTTTAGTCCCCAGTTCTGAACATCATAATGAAATATGAAGCTCTCTTATGCAGCCAAATAAACAAATAATCATTCAGGGAGATAGAGAATAATTGGCAATAATTTGTCCTCATCTCCTGAAGTAAAAGCAGTTTCTAGCAGATGTTTATCCCTTTCGACATTCCCTATCTACCATTCAATAGGAGGATTGAAGCTAAAAAAACCAAAAATAGAGGGAAAAAGACAAACAAGGGATAGGGGGAATCAAACAAGGGGGAAGAGAAGGTTTGCCTAAGCAAGACTATATCAGGGCAAAAAATAAGCACAGCTGAAATTCTATACCTGAATTACCACACACTATTAAACTAAAGAAAACCTTCAAAGACATGCAGAAACATTTTGGCAGTCAGTCAAAAATATCTAACATTTACAAGAGCCAGCTGAAACTTGCTAGGATATGTTTTCTCCCTTTCTGAGACACTTTACCCCTCAGTACCTGCAGTGACTGATTTACCCCCAACATCATTGCCATGCTTCCTCTTTTACATGCAGAAAGGAAACAACCTGATGTACCAGCTTACACGGTACCCAGAGCTAGAAGTCAGGAAGTAAAACTGCAGTGTTCCGTTTTAATCTGATACAGTCACGCTATCCAAATAGGAAGAAATTTGCCACAGATTAGCCATTTTTCTTCTGCATTAACAGAGAAAAATAATTGCATTTTGCAGTCATTCACACCATTGGTTTTGTGGAGACTTGTCTCAAAGGATTACACTCCAACTAAAGCATATAATGTCAATCCTAAAAAGCACTGGGAGAAAGAGAGGGCTGAACATCCCCTCCTTAGTGGATCACAGTGTTTTGTGCTTAGGCTATTACAAAACCCATAGGGAGTTCAGAGGGAATTCTCCAACATGGCTGTTGGAGAAAGGCTATTTCAAACTCATGTAGAGCTGTGACAATAGAAGACAAGATGCTGTGGGGATTCACTGATTATAGACAAAAGTTGAATAACTGCTGCCAGAAGTATATTTTCTGGTACCTAGAAAGCTATTTCTAAAAGATATTACCTTGTCTTCAGTACCATACCAGGCAGCAAGAATTCTCAAAGAGCATGCTTTGAGTTTACTCTAAATAGATACTGAGGCATGTCCTGAAGAAAATTAATTTCCATTTGGAATCTGTCTACACTATTGCTATTAAACTCTACCAAAAAGAAAAAGCACCAGCAAAATCATTTTAGCTATGTGATGAACAGTGTTTCCAAGAAGTTAGTCATGTAAGGTAGGAACTAGGTCACAGCAAACGTTCATCTGAGCATATAACTTGTCCAACACAGGTCACAGTGTAAGAAACAGCAAACCTAGACTAACACTTTTTCCAGCATACCACTACACCTTGTTTTGCAGTCTTATAAACTTCCCTGAGCTCAAAGTTAAATCACCTTCATGTTATAAAACAGGTCCTATCTATGTCAGGGATGTACGAGGCACAGAAGGCTCCTTAGATCCCTGATGGCACTTCTGATAGATCTTAACTGGGTTAGGATTTCCTGCACAGATGCACTGCTGAGGTCAATACAAGCACCTCAGCAGAATATGGTGCAAGCACAGTAGTCTACTTGAACTGGGACCACAGTTTCCTCATTTGTTTAACTTAAGATTTTTATTCCAACTATTAACAGATGTCATGGATGCAGCTCTCAACTGTGTCATAGTTCGGTCAAGAGACAGCTTTGTTGTGAACAGATCCCCTAATATAGTTAGTTATGCTAGGTCCTACACACTTCATCTGACAGCGCAGAATCTGGGGTCACACACACACACAGACCCTACAATCTGTTCTCAAACCTTGGCAGTTTATGTACATATGTCCTGAAACTACAACAAGCTGCTCACTGTCAGTAAAGGGACAGCACAGTCAGTAGCCATGTAGGTGGTCATTATGAAGTAAAACATAACCTCTTTAAGAAAGAAAACACATCCAGACACCATTTCCCAACTTAGCAGATAATTTTAGAAACACAAAAGCATTCCCAGCATAGATATTTGTTTTAGCAGTGCTCCTGTATAACAAAGGAGCAATTTTGGTTCATAAAGAATGATTAAAGCACCAATTATTTTGACTAAACATGTATTTGAAACCCTCAGGCTGCCATGGACTTTAAAGCCATTAATTCATTATTTAGCTGTCAGTGTGGAAAAATGTCACAAGCTTAAAGGTTTAACAAATAGTTCGCAATATTAAAGCAAATGGTCACATTTGAAATTTCAAACTGTTACATGATCTTATTTATTAGATAGTGTAGATTACCTTTTGCACACACATTGCTTGCAATGTATTCTAGAACAATTTTGTGTTGAACAGAATCTAATCGTATTTTAAGTTTAAATTTAAATAAGGAGAGAAAAGACCCCCTCAAGAGCTTCTGGGAAATCATTTACAAAAATCTTTGAGGCTCAGGTGAAACAAGTTGTGCTGTGGGATTTGAAAGATCTGTGGAAGTGTAAGCTATAAAATCACTTCATCTTGGATGCTTAGAAAGGTGGTTTGGGAAAGAAACTCCACTTTTTCAATGCCTCAGTGATATATGGCACTGACACTAATGGCTATAAAACCTTATTAGGGAGTGCTGTGAAACTCAAATATATGAGTTTCTTATGTGGAAAGATTTGAGTATTCACATTATAGTGGAAAAGAGGACATATCCACGTTCGTCTCTGGAAAGTGGATTGATTCTGGCAATCTATTCGGGTATATACAAATATCTTAGCTCTCCAGGACTGTGACAGAGACAAGCAAATGGCACAGCACTCACTCCTAAAGCACTAGCAAGACTTTCTGACAATTTGACGACACAAAGCTTAACTTTCACTGAATCTCAGCTGCGTGGCCTTTAAAATAAAACAATGTCACGAACGGAGGTTTGGGTACTGCAAACTTCAGCAATGAAGCAAGAGCAGTGAATCGTTTACAGGTCATGTTAATTTTAGAATTAAGCTTCTCATTATGTAAGGCTAGGTGCTGCTCTGATACGCTGTAGCCTTGCAACCTTGCATCAGAGCTGTGAGGAGCCTCATTGGGGTTTCTCACACTGAGGACTGAGAACTGCATTGAAGCTCAGGGCTTTGCTCTCAGTCCTCTCCTGAGCTATGCGGCAGGTACGCCTGCACCTAGCCTTGTAATTTGCTGTCCCAGTCTGGTGATTTATTTCCCAGGTTGGCCTCACCCAGAGCTAATCATTAAGACAAGCCAGGCAACCACTGCGCTGTTAGATGATCCCAGTTGCCATCAGCAGTCATCCACTGCTCTACTTACTCAAGCAATGTGGGACTGCACCACTGGACTGAGAGGGTACTGCAGTGGTTGCCTTGCCATCACCCTCAGCTCCTGGCTCAGCTACAGCATGGAGCAGCCTGCCCTAGCTCTAGCTGACACCTGCCCCAGGAGAAGAGAAGAATCAGACCTGCAGTAAGAGCCAGACAACTGTCTCCCATGGAAAGGCATACACCGGTGGCAAAGATGTCCATTCTTCTCTGAAGAAAACAGAGAGAAAACAAAACTGGAAGATTTTCCCCCGAATGAGGAAAGCAAGAGCCACAGCCTGCATGCCAGAAGGGGAAGCACTGAAAGTAAAGGGAGGCTAAACCCTGAAGGGCTCACAAGAACTGCGTTTGAATTATGTCAAAATAGATTCCAGAAAAAAGAATGGGAACAATCAACAAAGAGAACTAGAATCACATTGTGAGCCACATTTAGGGACTGTGCTCTGCAAAAGTCTAACTGGCAAAAAAGAACTATATTCATAAATCCTAGATGGCTTTAGGTACTGGATTTTCTACCTGAAATTCCCAGCCATTTAGTTATCAGATCCCACAGGACAGCCAGGAATCTGAATTACAGATATATGTAGTATACCCAGTATACACAAATCTCACATATTAATTTTCCAATCCAACCAATACATTTGTTTAAAGGACCTCTGACTCTTACTTTCATCTCTCAAACAACAGGGGTTCTTATTCAGTTTATTGCCACTAGCATTTACACTATCTCATATGCAGATCTGTCATTCTAGATTCTAAGTTCACTGTTAATGTCAGTGCAGGCTTTTCTGAATTGCAGGGGCCATTCAGTTTCAGTAACCCGTGCAGGAACAACACGTAAACTAGGAATACCAGCATTAAAAGCTGCCCTCTCCAACGAATCAAGAAGAGAGTACTTTCTCTCCACGAGAAAGCTAAGAGGCTCCAGAGGTCTTGGAAGAAATTCTGAAACTGTTTACACTGTTCTTGCAGAAGGTGCCTATATCCCCTCAAATTACCTATAAACTGTTAAGAATGCACTGTAAAAAGCACAGAGAAAAACAAATACTCCCTGAACAACAGGCCAGCAGTGCAAGAACGTAAGGTTAGATTTAATGCGTTTCAAGTATCAAGAAAAGATTCTAGTCAGCTATCTGCAACATACAGAGGATGGACGCTCCTCTGCATTCTAGTAAACAAGCCTTTAACTGAGCTGCACATAACACAGGCATTTTAAAGTGTGGAGGTATCTTCCACAAGAAAGTTACCTAACCTGCTTTGTCCATCCAATCTCATCACAATGCTTCTAATAAATTCTTCAGTCTGGAATACTCTTAGTGGTAAAAGGAACTGTGTGCTATTGCTGAAGCTCCCAGCCAGTGTAAAATCACTTTTTAACTTCAGGTTAAAAAATCAATTTTCATTGGAATTAGACACTGTGTGAATCTTAGGAAATCAGAGACAAAGAAAAAGCCATTTTTAATGTCATCTCCAAAGCAAAGAAAATGCTGTGAGCAATACTGTGTTAAAAATTTAAGTCCTGAAAAAAACAAAAGCCTTAAAAATGCAAGACGTTACTAATATCAATTGAAGAAACAATTTTAAAATATTTAACAGGTTCTTGCTTTTCCATTTAGACAGAGAAAAAAAGATTGCAAATATCTGGTAATTATACTACATACCACAGACTTGTGGTTACAGAAAATAAGTATGGATTTGCCATTGTTCTTTAATACGGCAAATATAATGAATAACTGAAAGACATTATCTACTTATAAAGAGATATGTCTGAGGTTATTTTTTGCTGTCTCACAGTATAAGCATATGAATGAAACCTTGGTCTGCAGTCAGTGGTAAGACACCATTGCTTTTAATGAAACCAGACTTAAATATTTATGTATGTACACCCATACAGTAAATATCTCTTATTTAACTATGCAACCCAGTAAGTTGAAGGCTGAGAGAATCTTAGGCTCCTGGGCCTCTGAATATGTATACCAAATAATTTTGTGCAAAGATGCATCCAAAATCACATCACTCTTACAGATTCTTCTGGATTCATAGTTCTGTATCAATTCTAGTGTATACACTAGTTTTAGCCTGAAGGTACAATAAACTATGCAAGTTAGAAAGAGGGGGCTTGAATTTTTGTTTCAAACAAGCCTTTAGTTTATAATAGCAGAAATACATATGAACAAAGAACAGTACAGTACAAGTTTATACAAGAGAAATGGCTCCTTTAACTGAATTTAATCATTACCCTGTAAAGATGGCAAGAAAAAAAAAATTAAAAAAAAAAAAAAAATCAATTTCTTTTGGACCCAGTCTAAAATTAACTAGAAGTCCCAACATCACTGGGCTTTGGATCAGGCTGGATAGGAATGTGCTCATACTTATGTGAGAACATGAAAATAATTTTCATTTTAAAAGGTCCACAGAATACCATACAAAAGAAAAAACATGCTGTATACTGAAAAATAGCTGGCCCCATTGAAACAGCTAGGACATTTTGAGTATTTTTCACCCTAACTTCTAAGCAACTCCTTAGAGCAATCAGAGTACTTACAAACTGTTATAACAGGAGTAAACCCAGCAAAAAGCACTAGACAAATATTTGCAATCACTTTTTTTGACCAAAACACTGTTGGAAACGTTGATTTTACACCATTAGGAGTAAAGGAAGGACAGGGATCTCTTGTTACCAAAATTGAGCTTTCTTGGGTTAAGGAACTCATCCCTATACTGTTTGTGGATTGTATAAAGAAAAAGTAAGATTCTTGTTCTTACAGCTTGTCGTGGTTTAAGCACACAGCTCCAAAATTAAATTGTCCTAATGGCTGAGAAATCTTCTAAAATCCATCATAGTACATTTATACATATATTTTCTCCAAACATCCCTACTGAACTTTATAATCTCTTCTCTATACCTGATATTTTAATCAGTTTTCTCCAATTTCCATCTATTCATGCAGAACTAACTTTTTTATTTTCCATTGGGCAAAACTATCAAGTAACTATATTGTTACTCAAAAAAAAAGGTAAGTTATCCTCAGAATACTATTTTACCTTATTCTTAGTGTTTTCTCAACAGTAACTTAAGCCTAAATCTTGACTAGACATAGATATCAAATCCTTAAATTTCCACATATAAGCAATTTAAATGAAGATAGCAGAAATATATATATTTAAGCAAAGCTAATCACATGCTTGTTTTGCAAAATACTTTTCAGCATATTTAAGTAGCAGAAATACTAAGCAGATCTGGTTCTATTAGTAAAAACCCTCAAGAAATCCTCAAGACATATTACAGAGACTCAATATTGACAAGGAGCATCATATCTGTTGTTCAGCATCTTAAAACTCATATTTCATGTAAAGTGGCAGTACTTTGTCTTTCCAAGAATTCCAGATATCTCTTTTCTATGAACTGACATTGAAAATCATGGGCTCCTGTCTGCTGTTACATATGCAAGGATGTTTCTTTTGCATTAAACAAAATACAAAGTGAACCCAATTTACACAAATTAGTCAGCAATGAAAGTAGCACAGATCTACATAAGAGTTTCTATAAATACAATCCCTACAGAAAAGAAAGGTAAATAATAAAAAAGTTTTGTAAATTGGGTTCTTCCTTTAAAACTAATAGTCTTTTATGCTTTTAAGTCTTACAAATCCAGAATCTTGTCACCAACATCCCCTTCTTCTGTAGAACTGAGACTTGTTCAGATTCTTAACTTGCTTGCTAAAGGGTTACAATACGTACAAGGCTTTATCTGAATGGCCACATTAGCAATCTTAATGCTAAAAGGGACTGCTGGAGACTTGCTAGTAAGTTATACTACAGAAATTACTTTTCCAAACATAAACCTGTGAGATCAGTTGCTGGTTTAAAGACACAGCATGTGACACTTCTGTGCTGTGTTTTCACAGGATCTAACATAATGGCGCTATGATTTCCTCTATTAGCCGCTGTTATGGTACCAGAATTAAATAGCAGTGAATGACAAGAAATGTAAACCACAAGTTTTAGGAAAACACCTGTCACTACTTCCATATGGAATTTTTATCAGTGGCATAGTCCCCTGAGAACCTTTATACCAGATAAACAGCTTGCTAGAAAAAAAATTACAAGAAGAAGACACTGATGAATTTCCTTTACATTAAAAGCTGTAAGCAGGACTAAAGGTAAGGCTCCAGTGCATGGATGGGAGAAAAAAAAACAAACCCAAAACCAAAAAAGGGGGCAAGAAATAATAAAAAAAAAAAGTTCTGTGAGCAGAGGAGCCAAGGCAGCCTGGTCTCAGGAGTCTGTGTTTTATGACTGAAATTTTCTAGTGCCTAAGTTGTGACTTCCAACTAAAGCTTTTCTAATAGTTAGGCATTTGTAATGTCTCCCTTCTGCACAGATTCTTTCAGTTTTGATAATTAACATGCTCCTACCATAAACTGTTTTCAGCATGGGCATTAATAAAGTGGGGGTTTCTTCCCACTGTCCAGATGCTTGGGTAGAAATAACCACAAAATTATCATCTTTGATGCCTCTAGCTTTTTTTGTCAAATAATATAGCTGAAATTAGGCAAATAGCTAAAGAGTTAACACTGGGGAACAGATATTTGCAGGGAAAGCAAAAGGTGACAATTTTTATTTCCTCTGAAGCCATTGTAGGCTATAGTAGGCAGAGGTTTTTCTTTTTCTTTTTTTTTTCTATTAATAAATCTCAGATAATTTACAAAGAGAAGCACTTATACTGGCATTTAAAGACAGCTCTATGATCTTAGAGATCCAGACCTCTGAGGCCAGCAGAAAACGCTGGGCATAATCAAATTCTAGATCTAATGATGTGGCTAAAGACTGTCTTCTTCAGCATAGACCTCACAGACTTGCTTTTTAAACTGCCTTCTGCAGACCTCAGTGCAAGCCCAAACTGATAGAATGTGCCATGCAGCACTGCAAGCCTTGCAAAGGTGCTTCAGTTATCAAGTCAGCCAAGCGGCTGGAGTTACTCAGACAGGCCTTCAGGGATGACTATTTGGCAAAGATGCTCAGCAGCCTCTGGAATAACCCATGCTGGAAAGGTGCAAAAGGTGATTTAAAATTCTCTTAGCCCTCCCCCTCATGGGCCAGATTTGCCGTTCAATGCTATGAAGCAGCTCTCCCAATGTATCTTTTGCTCGCGTTGAGTAGTCTGAAGCAATGTTTGGTTTATTTATCTACTTTGGATCAGAACCAATCCCAAGGCCCTCAGCTCACTGCTAATTAATTCCTCTCCCATGAGAAGAAAATTGTTTCTTTCCTTATTTTTAACAGCCTTCAAACAATGTGAGGGTCTTTCTGGCTGCAAGGTAATTACAGAGCTGCTGCTCACCTGAATCCTATCACTATTTGCACAGAACATTTTTAGTATGCACTACAACCTCTTCTTCCTTTAAATGTATCTGTAATTAAAGGCAATGCTGCCAAAAAGATGTTCCGAGTTGAATAAAAATATATTATTTGCATGAGTAAACTGGCTAACTACTTGGTCAATCTCACACAAACATATTTCCTGTAAGTTATGTTTAAGCATAGAGAAATTAAACATCAACTCAGGCATGAGGAGAAAAAAAAAAACCAAACCCTAGTGTTAAAGCACAGCCATTAATTTAAATTTGCTACACAACTCTACATTTGCCTTTTTCAGAGAAAAAAAAGAGATTGTAAACACACCTCTGCACATGCACAGAAAGCTATTGCCAAATTGCAACTCAGCTGTTCAATGCAACTGAAAACACGCTCATGTGCAGATATACTCTTTGGAGTTTAAAAAAAAAAAAAAAGGCAAAAAAAAAGTCAAATAAACAGATTCAGACTGTGCCATTAAGCCACTCACCAGCTCCAACAAGACCTCCTGGTGTTATAATGCTCTGTAGCTTCCACTGTATTGCTTCGTCAGATATGTGGGAAACATTTCTACAGGCAAACAACTCTGCAGGTTGATGTTATCAGAACAATCATACAGCTACATCTCTTTCTATCATATTTACTTATCATTAATTATTCAGCTACATTTTGATTTAGAGAAATCCAAACTGGGACAGGGTAGCAGAGAAAGAAGTCAGAGGTTTCTGTTAAACAAGGCTGTTAAGGTATTACTCGTAACAGTTAACAGTGCCCTTCCCCTTGCATAGAAAGATACTTGCTTTTTTTACACACCCTAGGTTAAGTCCAAAACATAAAAGAAATGTGAAAACATTAGCCCTACTTATGCAAGCCAGAAGTTATACCAACTCCTTAACATTCGGTTATTTTTCCATACATAACTTTAAATGAGTCATTACATCCTACCACCTGGTTTCCAGACTCTTCATCCCCCACTTCGTTTGCTTAAGGAGCTCTTCTTGTTCATCTGAATGTTTTGGGGTACTAATTGGCAACGAATTTCCTGTCCACTGCTTTTCATTCCCTGTTTTCATGGTGGTCCTTCATCTAAGTCCATTCAAAGATAGTTCTACTTGCCAGGTACTGAATGCCCTTGGGCTGTGTTACATCACCCACAACTGCAAATAGTTTGCAGTGATCTCTCTGTTGGCCCAGCTTTAATAAGAATGCTGTAGAAGGGGCTGGTGATCCTGTTTTGGATTTTAGTGTTTGGGTTACTCATGTTTCTATAAAACTGCATATGGGTCACAAAACAGCCACAAAATTTAATTTATAACCTTTATAAGGGAAGTACTTCTTCACTGAGATATGATTCCTGCTATGCCTGGTATCAACTGCAAAGCACCTGATCAAGGCCTCAAGCCCTCCCAATGGTATTTATTTCAAAGAAGGTTTGTTGCTGTAGTAAATATCAATTATGCAATCAGGTGTGCAGCCACATACCTTCACCTTTCTATACTAGTGCTCCAAAAATACAGAAAAGAAAGCTTTTTTTTCTCCAAAAGTCTAGAGCTAACTGCTGCCAACAGTGGTACCCAACATCTCAGAGCTACATGGGAAAAAAAGGAGAGCACAATAGTGAAGAAGGCAAAGAGTCAAGTTTTGTCCGAGGCAAACTGGAGGCGGGGGGGACTGACAACAAACAAACAAACAACCCCACAAAATTAAAACCAGGCTGAGTGGCCATAGCAAAATCTCAGCTAAATTTCACATGAGGCAATCAGGCATTAAGAAGCTCAGGTAAGTCATCACACACCAAGCCAAAAGAATAAGGCCCAGCTAACATCAACAAAGCTGCAGAAATGAAATCAAGACAAAATTTAGACAAATATCTCAAGCTTTAAAAAAACAGAATGGCTCCGGGAAACAATCTCTGATAATAGCAATGCTATTGTTACTCATTTGAGCCTTTTAGCTGCTAGATGATGCAGTGAAAATTCTTAAATGGAATGTGCCTACCATGCTCTTTGAACAGAAAAAAATTATGCCAGTAATGGCTTTCAAAAATTTGTATCAGCTATTTGGTCATGGGATGAACAGAGTATAATTTTTCAGATAGTCTTAAATTCAATAATAAGCTTAACCCTGCTAAAATTTCTGAGAGGACTGTACTGTGAAATAATGAGAAGAAATAAGGAAGAGAGATGAATTTGAGCAGTACTTTTCCAGAAGATCATAAAAGGTTTAAACCTGTGATCATTTCAGTTTTGTTTGTTCCTTATAAGGTAGCACATCACAAAAGTCTGGTGCTCTACCTGTGAGATCTCTGTGCAGACACTTTTAGTCAGAACTTCATATATTCCATCTTACAAAAATCACATACGGTTTGCTAATGCTACGTATCAAAAGAAAAACAAATACAGAAACCTGGTTTCCCTTAGATTGTTATCTGTATTAAATAATGGCCAAATGCTCTGCTGGCTTAATTCCATTAAGTTCAATAGAGTCATGCCAGGAAAGAATTTGGCCCTAAGCATTTAATGAGCCTGTTACTTGAAAGATTAGGGGCCAGATCCTCCTGTGGTATAAGCTGGCATAATTTCATTGGCTTCCATGGAACTATACCAATTTACAATAGCTGAGGATCTAGACTTACAAGTCAGTAAAGTTACTTTTCCCCTATATGTGGCTCATATCTGCATATATGTTCAACTTGTCAAATATTCTTGCAAAGATCAAGCCTGGCCTACAAGACTTCCTCCCAAAAAAAAACCAAGTGGTGCTGTCTTCAATTCTTGTCTATAAGTTTAACAACATGGGATTCTTTTTCTCCTCTCCTAAGCTTTCAAGTAAGGATTCTGTCCAATTCATACTCTTAAGTCATATTTAGTTTGGCTCTGGCTATCACGAAGCCACATCAATGAAAATTATTTCATGCTATATTCTCAAAATGGTAAAAGTCGTAAGCCATTTTTACAATTTACATCTGTAAATCTTTGTCCTCTTTAAGAGGATACCATCCTGCCTCACAACAATGCTGGAAAGCAAAAATAATAACGTACAAAGCTCGGCCTTATTCTCTGATGAAGGGTTATTATTCTGCATGCAATGACATTCAAAACTAATCTGCTTCTACAGATCAACTTAGGTATATTTATCAATTTTTGCTCATGGTTATGAACATATAAATCATTAGTGCAAAAGCTAACTCCAATCAAAGGCTTTAAATAAACAATTGCAGTGTTCTTCATACTTTCTTCTATCTGAGCTATCTGATTTAATACAAGTATGTCATTTCTGAAGGTGCTGGAAAGAGCCAGACTATCAGCTGATGTAGATCATCTTGGCCCCATTAAAGTTGATTTAGAACTCAGTATTTTGCCCTTTAAAAAGAACTAAAATCATTCTTTGACTAAAGCTCATCAAAGATTTTAGAAAACATCATGTTAGCAAAATCCTTGAGCATTATAATGGGATTGAAGTTACGACTAATTCCTCTGCCAGATTTCTGCTTTGGGGTGAATTCTAGGCAAAAAGTAAGGGGGGGGGGGGGGGTAGTTTCAAGAGTAGAATAGAAACAGAACAGCATTACATTCAAATTATTTAGGAAGACTTTAGACAATTCTCAGTAACTGTGAGGAAACACACCGACTTAACACATAACCAGACTTTAAGGATTTACCATCTGCGCAGTCCATAAAGTTCTAGGCACAATATATCATACTGCTTGACTGAGAATATCTCATATAATCATTTTAATAAGTCCAAAACATGCTGATGGAAACTTTGGATAAGAATTGTCATATGGTCTTCACTTAATTGAAGATTTTTCTGAAATGTATGAAGGAAGTATGCAAACAGTGCATTTATGTAATAGGAATGGTTAGCAATATAGCATTAGGGCACTCTAGGGCATGTTTTATTGGTTCATTAAATCTTGCCTCAGGTGTGTTCTACCACTCGAGGCAAGTATTAATGGACCAATAAAAAAGACCCTGGGGTGTTTTAATGCCACAATACTATGGCTGTCTACATTTGAATTAATTTTTAAAATAGCTTTTAAAAATAATTTTCCTTGGTATTTAATACATCCTTTCACTATTTAAAAGTTTGTTGCAGAAAGATGAAATGGCTAGAAAACAAAGACAGAAAAGTTTATTGTCTAATAAATATAAAAGTACTCTTTCCACAGAAAAAATGTTAACCTCTTCTACCTCAAATGCCTCCCTCATTTTCCAGACTTTCACTTTCTCTTTTTGTCTAATTCATTCTCATATCATAAAATAACTATGAAAGACAGCGATGTAGACCTGATTTTTTCTCTTATTTGAATCCATCAGAACCAAGTTATTCTTCAAAGCAGCCTGATTTCAACAAACTTAAAAAGTGGGTTTACTTCCCTAGACACCTGCTAAGTGAAACAAGAATCTTGTCAGTTTTACTACAGATGGACAAGCTGATAGTGCATGGTAAAAACTGCAAGACCAGTTTCAGCCAGCAGTGGACACAGCATAGGAAAGCACAGACTTTGGAGAGAGGCTGTTTTGGAGTGGAATAAAAGGAGGAGAAACAGCCAGCTTAAACTATGAAATATCCAGCTCCACAACTTCTGCAAGAGTGAGCATCTCCCCTACCCCTTTTGCCAACACGTTGGTATCAGTACACACAGTGATGTTACAGGAAACAAGCTAAGAAGAAATGGCTAACCTAAGGATAATAAACTCAAAATACAAGGCATGAAGACAAGCATTATTCTTGAAATCTACATGCCTGTTTCATTAAAGTGACACCATATACAAGTGTCTTGAAACACTTCCTTCCCTTAGAAACTTCTGTACAAACCAATGAGACTGCAGTTTGCTGGGTTTTTTTTAAGTAATCCTTATAACTTCCAGTGCTGCAAGTGAGGTTGCAGAGCTGATTGTAGACTGGTTACAGAAGATGGATTCAGCTGCAGCTGGAGTAAAACTTCCTGGGAAGCTGGTCACATACTGTCTGATAAATTCTGCTGACACTGGAAGTTTGTATTCCTTTCCTTAACCTGACTCTAAAGGACTGAAAGCTGTTGAAGGGATGTGTATATGCCCTCTATACTGAGGTACCACATATAAGCATAATGATTGTTGACAGGTTATGTGTTTCTAAAATCAGCTTGACAGCACTTTAGAAACTTAATCAGGGTTTGTCCAGGTAAAAAAAAAAAAATGAAACAAAAAAAAAACCCCAAACAAATAAACTAATTACTGGCTCAGTGATCTCAGAGTTACACAACACCAAACGCATATGTTTTTGCTTACTGGACAACAAGAATTTCACCATCTTTTGGGGATCAGAATGTGTCACTGTCTCAGATTGAATACCACCTTCCTAAAACCTTCATTGAAATGCACAGCACCATGCTTCTAATCAACACAAGTTGGTATAAATACTTCCCTTAAACTACAGCAAGACTGGATCCTACAGGAAACCCTTATTTAGCCCCCAAATTAGGTACCAATCCTGCTATGTAGGTTACTTAAGTGGATTAGCCAAGTGAATAGCTGATGATGCACTATGTCCTTTCATTCTAATGACAATAGATTTAGTATGTGTTTTTACTGATTCTTCCTCTTCTTGTGTGCAAGCTGTGTTCTCACAACACATTGAGGCATAAAGAAGAGAATCCAAAATATTCCAGGATTTTCCTGCGCCAGCCATTGACCAAGGATTTTCTCCAGTCTGGCTCCAAATCAGAGATTATTTAAGAAAAAAGTCCTAAATGATCAGTAAGCAGCAAGGTCAACCTGCCGAGTCTCCTCAGCCTGCACAGAAATTGATTGTGTTGCTATTGTCACTATTCTAGTGTATTAAAATTACCAATTCAGGACTGGATGCATCTTCAAACTGATCTCTACATCCAGAGGAATAGTTTCCAAATAATGACCAGGATGCTTTGTGTGATCTGTATGTAAATAGCCAGGCATTACAGTTACTTAGGTATTACAACAGTCCATAAGATACCAGCATTGCTTATTGTACATGAAGTGCTCCTGAAAGGAAACACGAGTAGCATTGCCTTTTTTCCTTTAATTCTGCTAGCTAAATCTACCACAGGATCCCACTGTATTTCTAGTGCAACAACTTGAATTCACATTAGATTTATCTCACCCTATAAAAGCACAATTCATTAAACAGACTGATAAAACTGGTCTGTTTAAACTAAGGCAATTTTATCACAGTCATTTCAATTATTTAACACAGCTTTCTTAAATCAGTACTTAAACCTTTCCTGTGACATGTATTCTTTTAAATAGATGAGTTGTAATTTAAACAATGAGAAAATAATGGCCCAGAACAATATATACAATTAGAGAGATATTTTCCAAATATAAATGCTCAGATGCTCAGTATTTTTAAAAAGTGATACACAATGTCTCAGGCAATGAATACTTACACACTGAAGTGGCTTGCACAGTCGGTACTGGCATCATCCAAAAACCTTCTAACCTAAAGCACAACTCCTAATCCCAAATTTTGACAAGGTCCTACCACAAGGACACTGTTGGACAATTTAAGATTGTCCAACCAAATCTGTCCAATTCTCAGCACAGGACAAAAATCATGGACATATCATTCAATGACAGATTTTAATAGAGCCCCGCACTGAGATGTAGAAGATGATATGAATTTGAAGTAAGGTAGCAATGGAATTTTTATAAAGTGACTTTGACAAAGGCAAGTAAAACTGACACAAGCACTTCAAACTCTTTTGTGTGCTTCTGGAAAACTTTTTTTGATCTAGTTAGAAAAAGTTTGTTAAGCAGAAGACCTACCCAAGGACTTCATAATTCCATTTTTTTCCATCATGCAACTTCACTGAAATCACTGAAAGAATTAATTGTGAAAAGACTTACTAATAAAAGGGACTACTACATTAGTTATGAAATGATCTGGACACACAATCACAATATTATTCCAGGTAATATCCCCACCCTTATGCCGTTTAAAACAAATTCTAGATCTTCACAAGACATAGGCTGCATGTCTGATTAACCTAATTCCACATCAATGACAAAAAAATGAAACACGGATTTCAATTATAAGACCACCTGCAGTAAAGCTAGGTAAGATCCCCAAGTCAATTTTACCCACTCTTTACTAAAGAAATTCCCTATACTGAATTCACTATCACACATACCCACAATGAAATGTTGAGTAAAATTTTAGCCACAAGAGAAAGCCATTGCATGATTTCCATCCTGAATAAGTTCACAGACTCTTCAAATGAAATAAAGTCTCCTATCAGGTACTTCCTTCGAGTTAGTCATGTACAGCTAAGTAATCAGTATGCTTTCAGAATTCATATTTAAGTTTTTCTTGTTCAAAAGCAGAGTAATTAGCCTTCAGCTTATTTCTATAGGAGCAACAGTTTTCATCCAGCCCTGAAGAAAGGAGATGATTTTGCACTAAATCTCTGGACAAAGTATTGAAATTTTCCTTCTTTATCATCCTTATCAGCAGCACTCCTGTATTTTGGGAACACTGCAAGCCCTGATAAATAATATACAATGACACACTATATGTACAAAGGTACCACACTAAATACTTTCACCCGTCCGTACTCATTCACATAGTCCCATACTCGGCTTGAAGTTGAACATCATGCTACAACTGTGGGTAGTCTAACATTAGGCCTAATTCCAAAAGAGTGAGCCTTATTTGGTCCTTCGGACATCATGTACATAACACTCAGACTTCATAATACATAAGCATCTAGCTGCATCAAACTCAGATTTTAAACCAAGTCAAAATTGTGTCTTAATGCAAGAACAGAAGCCTTCTTTCATATAAAAAAATTAGCAAAATAATCTTTATGCTTGGTCGTGTCGTAGCATTATACAGGCACCCACTGCAAAAAGTACTAAATCATACCAATGTTTTACTACATTAGGAGCTTGACTGAAGTTAGCGGAACTGCTCCTGCAGTAACATCTCAGCCTGTGCGAGGCTGGCAGAATCTGATCCTCACAAATACTCAGACAATCACTGTCATTGTCATTGCCAGATATGGAAGTGAACTGCTTCTATCATTGATTGTCTTTTTAAGTTTCTGAGAAACAAGAATCATTTGGCATAAATGAATTCCAAAATGTTCAGATTTTTCAGCTCAATATTCTGGACACAAATTTGCAATTCCTTTTCAAACTGCAAAGTTTGTAATATTGCTGAGATGCACAAATATTGCTGAGATTAAAATGGAAGAGTGTGTTTTGGCTTATACATAGTGTGTTTTAGCTTATACATAGCATTCCTATACCATCAGTTGCTGACATACAGCCTCTGAAAAATACACAGACCTATGCAATTGCTATATGGACCTCCTGTGCAGTATAAATACATATTCTGCTAAATATAAAAACAGCACGCATGCACAAAATATACATGCACTAAGGATTACTTATAGAGGAGCTAACAGAAAGACAATGCCTCCTGGATTTACTGAGCAAATGTAATTTCTATAATGAACCATTTTTTAATCCCTGATAGTTTTAGACCCAGGCAATAATGTAGAAGTTTTCACAAGAGAAAGTAGTACAGTGGCAATACCATGAAGGAGAGAATCAGTCCCAAACAAATGAATATTAAATAGTCAGCCATCAAAAGAAAGCACACAACTGTTGCTTTAGGAAGGGGGAGGAAAGGCAAACGATTTTCAATAGTCATCAGTAGCCAAAAAAAAAAGCACAAAACCACCATTAGTGTTTACTGATAATAACTAGATGTGTTTCTGTTAGTATTCCAAAGCCAGCCCCGCCACAGTAATGTTTATTATTACTCTTTATAGCTGTAGGCTGCTAGAAGCTCACTGTGTCTATGTGTCTATCCCTTTCTCATCATTTAAAAAAGATTAATCTTTAGACAATGATCTGCTGATAGCATTAATCTTAGTCTTAAATTTCTTCGTTGTTCTTGCCCAGTAATGAAGAGTACCACAAAATATGCCTTGCCTTCAAAAACAAAAGGGGCCTGATTTGTTGGGACTCTGCACTTTGAGTAATTTTTCACTGTAGCACAATATAGATGTAAAATGGCAACTAGGTGAGACAGCCCCGTTCTCTACATCACTGCCCCATTTTTATACCAAGCCAATTCCACCTATGCTAATAGTTATAGCTGCTGCCAGAGTAGAAAGCTGCAGTGTCACAGGCATTCCACAACACTGGTTGTTGTGCAGATCAATAATGTATCAAAAATGTATTCATCTCCTTTGCATTACAGAAAAACAATCTTTCTCTTATGGGGCTAATTAAGTTTTTCTAGAAGCTCCTCAATAAATACTCTAGAACTCCCCTCTCTATGAAGCTTCTGTCTTTCCTACTCTTTCATTTCCGTTGTTTTAAAAGAATCCTTGCTAGAAATAAGAATATTTCTTGCTCCACAAAACATTAACAAGTAACTTTTGTCTGCACCTTCTAGAAAAAAAGGTCTTATTTTTAGAAGAAATATATGGGATATGTGTATGTATAGCTTCAGGACAAGCCAATAGTCTACCAGATGCTCGGTTATGTCTGCTCTGATCAACAGCAAAAAACAGTTTTCCATGCTCTCAAAATGATCTGGTTTTGGGGGGTAAGAGTTTCCATGCTAAATCTTTACCAAAAGTTGAAATACTGTAATATTTTATTAAATTCCCTTCATATATATGTTACTTGTAGGAAAATAAGATGAAGAGTATTCCAAATTGGTAAGAGAAAAATCTAAGCATGCTTTTGACCACAGCTAAAATGCTTGAAGCTGAGAACATGTAAATGAACTGCATGAAGGTAGAATTTATATTTGCATAGGTAGTTGCACCTCAATAATCTGCAAGGAACACAAAGAATTCCAAGCCATAAGGGAGAGTGCAAAAGTGAAACAAACAAAACAAATCAACAAAAGAAGTCAAAACTGCTCTAGTTGTGTAGTTAAATAATTACACACAATTTCTGCATAGACACAAAGGATAATAGCGGGATCTTACTCTACTCACGTTAAATTTTATGGCAAAATTCCCATTCACTTTAACATGGGGTAGTGTAAAGGGATAAAAAGAACATGGAGCCTTGAAAAGAAACAGAATTCAGTCCTTCTCAATGCAGATTCCACTGCTGGCTCTGCAACAATTTATCTGTGTGATCTGTAAGTTAACACTTAGAGCCTGCTTCAGCCTGCTGGTGTACAGTCCAAGTTGAGGTTTCTTAAGGAGTTCCCTTTCTACACACATACAAATGTCAAAAGGAAGAAGCTGAATGGTGGAAGAAAAAGAGAGATCTGTATTTCTCTGCAAAGTGCCAAAGAATGGTGATTTCCCCCACTCCTCTCCATTTCCATTCATTTGCAGATTTGGGCTTCATTCCCTATAAAGTACTTCCTGGTATTATTTGGATTACCTGAAAGAACTGAAGGCAATTCCTGCACCAAAATAGGCATAGGACCACATAGCCTCTAACTTCCCTGTCCCTGTTTTCCATTTGTAAATACCGAATTACCTTGCAATTGTACTGCCATAGAGAATTCACAAAATTAAGCTTCACTACAGATAAATAAAAAAAGGCCAACTCTTGAAAATGTGACATAGGACACATAATAGGCTCCAGAAGCAACACTAGGTCAGCTATTTTGTGTATGTTGAGGTTTTTAATCAAAACCCCTCACTTATATGTTTAAACCTTACCAAAAACCTCGCTATATAAAGTTCTGATCAGTGGAGTTTCTTGGATGAATATAATCAGGCTTGCTTATGATTGTTTACAGTTTGGTGGTCTAGAAGAATTGAGATGAGAGGCAAGAAGAAACAAAAAGTTGGAGCATTAAGAAAGTACAAGTAAAGTGGACAACGTAGATAACAACAGAGGGAACATCCGAAAATAACAATCCATTTGACTGCAGCAAAGGAGCAAAATCTGACCATAGACCTTCTTTCCAAGTTTCGTTTTTATTTTTAGACAGTGTTAAAACATTTCCAAGATCACTTTGAAAAGCAGTAATTGTGATATTAAATTTTACTGAAATTTCCTGGGCACTGATTTGTGTACAGGCCCTTATACCAAGTTCCCACGAAGCCGTAAAACGCTTAAAATACTGTCTGTGCAAATGCAAAATTTATGAATTCACACATCTCTGGTTGATTTATGTGAAATAATAATGCACTATTTAATGCTTAAACATGGCTAGGAGCAACGCGAGGCTATCAAGATGTACAATGAAATAATAGATTTATAAGATGGATAACCTTCCTGCCTAGAGAAGCTTGTTTAAAGGTGTTGTACAGATATATTAAACTATATGTAATTTTATACTAACTTAATGCTGTAGGCCTATACTGCAAGCAGTAAAAGATTACTGCCACAGTATTTGCAATAATAAAATGATCTGGCTATTCAACATAAGGTATCAGAGGAGTGGAAAAAAATTCTTTATGATTTCAAACTTTTTACTCCTCTCTTTTGATTTAATTTAAACATTTAACTATCTTTGCGTTTCACAGATTATAGTCATCAACTCTCACCTGATTTATCAAAATTGCTTTTGTTTCACCCTCCAAGGGCCAGATTTTGTCTTCCTCTCTGACACTAAATAACAACATATTCAGTGATTTTTGCACTGAAATAAAAGGGACTTTATATGGGACCTGGTGCCTCTTTCAGGAACAGACTTCTGCTGAGGTAGGAACTACCACTATGATGTTGTTGTGAGCGATAGCTTATATCTGCTATGTATGCCTGGCAGGGCATGCAAAGGTAGCAGCATCTAGCCCTTAAGTAGACAAGCAGCACACAATATTGCATAGCAACACAATATTGACTGATAGTAGCTGGACAACTTGTAAAATACTCTGAGAGACGGAGACTTAGTATCACATATTTAAGAACTTGTATTATTAATTCAACAACAGGTATCCTCTCACATACTCGACCAGCACCCATGGACACCACACAGAATATTCTACCATGTTCATGTTTCTTTTTCTTAGAATAGTTCATAGTTTGTTTGCCTGGTGTTTTTTTAACTCAGTACCAAACAAAAGGATTTTAAATAAAAGGGTCTTTTAGGAAATGTTCACAGTATAAGGGTATTTTCACAGAAATTTTGAATAGGACTCTCTTTGGAACTCCAATGTTTGTTTGTTCTTGGTTATTTTCTTTCTTCTGCTGAGTTTTTAGATATTCAAGAGACTGGGGTTGCTTAATACAATCAATTACAAAAATTAAATGGAGTGCAAGCACACTGATGGTCAATTTTATTTAGTAGACACAAAAAATGACCACAATTTTTTTCTAGTATATAGCTTGCAAGGATTATCACAGACTGAATCCCCTCCCTGTTTGACATTCAGGCCATGAGAGAGCTCAGAGCACACACACTGAAAGTGTTCAAGTGACTCTAGGGGTTTTTTATGTAATTACTGGCTTACAAACACAGAGAAAAAGCAAACTGGTCTAAATCCAGCAAAGATGTAAGCAGCTAGAACAAAACCAAGACAAAAGGAAGACATTTCTGTATAACATTAAGTTGAAATACCTTCCCACTCAACCAGTTAATTATCTAAATCCAGTGAAGCCACCCCGCTTGGCTTTAAAGTTCCTCAGACAACTGTAGCTCTCCTTCTGCAGATGGATAGGTCACAGTCTGAGCAAGGCAACATCCATGTTATACCTGGACTCACCTGAGATGCATGAATCAGGCAGTTCAGTTATCAACTTCAGGGGATTTCCAGAAAGTAAGGATAGGATACATCTTTTCTAATTTTAAATATTCACAATGAAGATGTCTCCTCATTAGTCAGCCAAGGTGGTTTTAGCTTCAATTTATGTCGTATTTGAGATGAAGGTTAAGATGAATCATAGCCTAGAGATTCCCATTTCTTTACATTTACTAAGAGCAGAAACTAGCGGGTCGGGTTCAGAGTTCTAAACTGTAGTCTACAGACAAGATCAATTCCACACTGAGCTCTTAAGACAAAGGGTTTGGACCTTGTTCAGTGCTGTCTTTCTTTGGATCTTAATCTAAATTAATAAAGAATATGGAAGCTATATGATGAGTTTATTATACTGTATAATTGGCAGCAATAGCATCTCTAAAATCTCTGTTGCTCCAAGGAAGGAGGGAAGCAAACCAGAACTCATTGCAGAGATTTCCCCTAACTCAGTGGCTATACTGGGCATCTGAATTGAGGCACAGTATTACACACTCCATTCTCCTCTGAGCTTGCAAAACTGCTATCTCCAACAAGGAAGAGGAAGAAGAACCTCTCTACTCTCTGCTGCCAGCAAGGAGGACACAATTGATTCTGACTTATATTAAATTGTTCTTTTATGATGTTCTACATTTTCAAAGTATCCTAGAGACTTCCAACTAAACCTTTTAACACCCTAATGAGGCAGGGGAATTGCTGTTCTGCCTCCTTCTAAATGAAGGAACTGAAAGGCAGATATCACGGTCTATGCATTTAAAAGCATACTAAATCTGAGTAATTCAGTATCTGGATTCTCATTTTGGGACTCCCAAAGCATAACTTTGAAAGATAATCAGTACCCACTGCTCTGAGCTCAACAGGAACTGATATGATTCACCTCCTATGACAAAAAAAATCACACTGAAGACCTTTTAATGCAAGCATGCAAGAGGCAGAGCACACAAAATAGTGGGCCCCTTTCACATGTTTTCCTAGATTAATGGCTTATTAAAAAAAAAAAATCCCACCATCTGCTAGTCACTCTAGCATTAATCAACAGCACAGAAAGAGAAGCAAATACTATATTTGAGCATGTAAATCATGTATCTTCATGTTGCCTAACTACTTACGCATGTTAGTATCCCATCACAGTTTCTTGTTCTAAACAGAAAAAAAAACCCTCACACAATCATAAATACTTGCTTTTTCTCTCTTCTTTCTGTATTTATTCCATTGTCAGCAGTGGTTAGCATATAACAAACATTCTATGAGGAAAGAAGTTTGTTTTGTGCTAATGACACTTCTAATAGCCAGATGAAGTAGAGTGCAGACAGTTTTGTGTACATCTAGGTGTCAAGAGTTCTTTTAAACCAATAAAACTGCTTTTTCAAATTTTATAAAGAAATTAAGTCCAAACCATATAAAATTTTACTTCCACAAATGTTAGCCACAGCTGAAGAATGTTTCCTGCATTTTCAGAGGCTGGGCAAATATTATTTTAAGCCAGTGTATTACTGAGTATTTATGGCTATATGTGTTGCAGAGGCAAAAACAAGATGGTGAAGGAAATCATGATGGTGAAGGGAATTCATGAATCATCGTGTCTCAGTGGCTCAAAATTTATTGTACAGCTTCCCACTGGGGAAAAAAGCAACTTGTAAGAGAGGCAAGCTAACCCCCACTGTGAACACAGCTACTCTTTCCATTCTTATCTCTGTGCAAATCCAGCCACTTTAAACTTCACTAATAAATACTGACAACTTTGACTCTAAATCCTCTATTACCTAAATTTGCAAAAATGTCAGATAAAAGAGTTGCAACCAGAGTTCTACAGCCAGCAAGGAGAAAAAAAAAATAACAATATATTAACATATATATGTTTAACAACTACAGTTAAAGACATTTAGAGGGAAATTCTCTCCTCCATTAACTAGAGATTTGCCACCAAGATCTGATGCAGGATACACAATGAAATTTGCCTTAGGTAACCACAGGAGGACAAAACAAATCCACTAGCTTCATCCAAGGGCATTTTTAACTAAGTTGTAGTAAAATTACTCTGAAAACTTCCAAAGTAGATAATAAAAAAGATTCCATATGGATATACTCTCTGAGGAAGAATTATATAATAGCAAACTCTGATATAATACACCACAAATACACCACAATACATATTACACTTTATCATGCTCCCTACGTTCATAATATCCAGCTAATAAAAGATTAGCTCACCATTAAAAGTACAGAATTACTCTGCAAGTCTATCTTGATGCTCTTCAATGAACAACCAAAAACATTGTAAAATATTATAAATGCAATAGAAGAGTAAAAATGTGAGTTAAATGCAGCATTAGAAGACAAGAAGAATTTAAGTTTAGATGCTGAAAATATCCCACAAAATCCAAATATAACATGCAAACAGCCACACATCAACTCCATCAGATTTCTCACAATCACTTGTACAATTTTGACATTTTTAAGAGAAGACTGTATAGTTCTGTGAGAAGAAATGCTAGAAAGGAATGTTTGTTAAATATGTAAGTCTCCAGGAAAAGAAAATAATTACAAATTAAGGCTAATCATAAAATAACTGCAGCTTTAATTCCAATGTGATTATGAACTGAAAATGGAATATATGGCAGTGAAGGGACTGACAGGAACCATACCTCAACCCAAGGTCACCATTCTGAGTATTCACATACATAAATACCATCCTGTGAACAGCCCAACAAGCTACCTATTGCACACAAGGTGTGCTGTTCTAGCCAGTACCTTTATTCAAGCTAAACTTCCCAAGCCTTTTGAAGAAAGGAACATATGCTACATGCTGAAACTGCTAATATACAAATATTTTAAATCTTTTTTAAGTTGTTCTAGGAGTCACTGAGTACATATTTTAGCATACAGTTGAACGTATGTTAAATCCTGGGAGAAGCTGCTGTAGCTATGAGCTAAGTATTGCAGCATATATTATGCGTTTTTTTAGACAAATATACGTATTACTTCATGCGTAATCTTCTTCCCCAAAATTGTGCTTTTGCATCAGAACGTCACACACCAAATTCTAAAACAAAACCAAAAACTAAAAACCACCTGAACCCAAAAAAATAATTCTGATTGCTACAATCCCATGTAAATCCAAAGTTTTTATCGTCAGTTTGGGCCATTTTTAGTTAAGTCCCACAAAACTGTTTTTATTCTGATATGTGTAACCAAAATAAAGCAGCTCAACTTTCCAAGAAAATGCTTCATTAGGCTATGACTAAGTATGGAAAGTTTAAGAGCCCAGGAGGGAGTTTTCTGCAAAATTACAAGCAATTGAACATTTCCACTACAATTAATCGTGCCCTAGGAAATGTACATCTCAGACAATTAAATTTTCTCCTGCTTATGCTCAGTACAGCATTTTCAATTGGTCATAAGCTTTCCCTGATTCCATTTTCTTGAAGTGGATGGTCCTCCTACAAGTTTTTCTATGCCATTTCATAATGTTATGTCTATCAGTTTGTTTAACAATTTTACAACATGGCACTTAAAGCTATACTTCTGCAGTCATGTGTACCTAAAAGTAATTTCATTCCCCCAAATAGCAGGCATTATAGTTCCAGCTGTCACCAGTAAACGAACATGGGAGATGCAGTCAGTACAATTAAAAAAAATTATCTTAAAATAAGCTTGAAAATTTTAGTAAACTACAAATATCTGACACAGAATGACAAAACTTCAGTCCAAAGATTACTTTGAATATCAGGAAATATAATGGAATTTGGTACGTTTAGATGCAATGAATGCAATGGCAGAATTTTATCAGCCAGCAGCTTGCTCTATCTGCTTTAGTTCAGAACCATTGATCCTATGAAACGGCAGACCAAATTATACATTTGAGTGTTGATCACCTCCTACCATCACCAGCAGTTTTAAATGAGCTGAGGCAAACCAGTAAACAGAAGCCCCAAAACAAAACTGAAAACAAAAGGCACCTTGACATAACACACTAATGCATTCCAGTGTCATCCAAAACATAAAGCTTTGCTGTCCTGAGGGCACAATGTACAAGGGCTTCTGCAACTCATCTCAGACCAAAGTGGCATCCTGACAAGCGAATAATCTCAGGAACACAATGAAACTCAACAAGTAAAGACCAGTTCAAAGCTGATTTTATTTATTTATTTGTTTAAACACAGTTACTTTGGTATTTAGGCACTAGCGTTACTTAAACTGCAGATTAAAGCTAGGAAGCTTGCAAAATACTTCACTGAGGAATGTTTTACTTCCCAGGTGTCAGAGCCACTTTGCAGAGAGTCTTGGGGTACTGAGAAAAGAGTAAGGAAACAATACTGTACCCTCTTCCTTTCTGCATGTCACATCCTCCCCCCCAAAATGGGAAAAAACAACTTGTGAATTTATTTTCCCACCACCCATCTGCTTGCATAGAAGGGGCTCAAGACACCTCTTGGAATCATACCTGGTGGTGTTCTACCTGCCAGTCCCATAACAACTGCAGAAATGGGGTGCAGGTTCCCTGTGCTGAAACCCAAAATAAATGAAATTGCAATATATTAAAACCAAAGAAAGTTAGTGTGCTGAGACAAAATACAATTCTTGTTCTTTTCCAATTAGTGAAACCCTGTATCTGCATTTATCTATAAGGAGTTTTCTACGCAGTGAAGAGGAATTATTTGTCTCTGGCAGCAAGATTCCCATGCTTAAAGCCCCTAAGCATATTGGTCATTCCCAAGTACTTTTCCTTCTCTGAAATCCAGAAATCCTCTGGATGTATGGACTACCTGGGTAAAAACCAATGCATTAATACACATCCTGAATGACTCAACCTATTATATTTGCTTTTTTATTTTCATTCATTGCATTTCTCAAATACACTACTACTGAAAATTACATTGTTTTAGTGATGCATAAACAATGTACATGTAAGCTCTTAACATGCAAAGCAATCACATTAACAAGCCAATATTAAGCTACTTTTTTGTCCTCTTTTTTTCTGGTAGTAAATGCAGAACACAATAAGTTCGATGTGATTTATAAGGTGTTAATAAACCCTTAGGTAAATAAATATCTTTATGATTCTAAAGGAGTCCTGAGATTGCCAGGCAGCCTTAGATTCATAGCTGCTTGCGCCACAAGAATAAAAACAAAAGCAAAAAAGTTTTTAAGTACAGTCAGAAGTGGCTGATACAGTGAGATGGTTCCCTCTTCTGGCCAAAGCTGGAGGAGGCTAAATGATGATTTTAATTGAAATCAGATAATTTGTAGAATTAAAAACATTAACGTAAGTCCAATTTTACTTTACAACAAATTAACCTAAACATTTTTACAATGTATTTTCATAAATCAGTTCAGGGACGAGGTAATTTTCATAAAACTCTTTAGTGAAGGTCATACAGCTGGTCTGTGGAACTTCATATTTAGATTACCTCACTGATAAACATTAGCATAGGCCTCAGAAACACGTGTCCCACTCACTGTTCTTATAATGAACATGCATTCCGCAAAAGAAGCAAAATACAAAAGACAGCTAAAGCTAAACTGAAAGATTACTTAAGAGCATATTAAAAAACCCCAAGAGTCATTCTCTTGTTGATTGTGACTAACCTTGTAATTTCCAACAGTGCTCCAATCCAAACACCTGCTGGTTATCTATGGCCATGGAAGTGCAATAATGATGAATTATATATATTACATAGATAATTATATATTTTTTTAATACGTACTGCACCTGAGAACCTATAACAGTGCCGGTACTCATTCAAGAGCATATATTATCTTTTAACACAATGTAAATACAAAAATAATCTAATATACGATTTTGTACCAAGAAGGCAGGAAATACCAAGCTGAACTGAAAGAGCAACTCCCTAGGGCAATCAGCAAAATATATTTAAATTAATAATATCATTTTAGAGTTGAATACATAATTTTCTGGTTTTATGTAGGCAGAGGCTATTTTGGACCTCATCCAAGAAAATAAGATCAGCAAAATAAACAATGTATAAGCCAGAGAAATGCAAGAAATAATGATAATCAGTTGTTACAAAATATCAAAGAAATAAACTCATCTTTAAGAATCACCACAATATCATACAACAGTGTTAAAGCTACTTGAGAGTTCATTCAGAGCGCACTTGGCAACAGTTAACCACAGGAACACAATGCATAAGGACATCTAACAAAAGAGCTGAAAAGCTGCAACACACTTCCAGGTTAATTCCCATCAAATGAAGGGGAAATGGGACTTCCACAGGACCCAAAGTTTTATTCTGATTCTAAAGCTTTAACAGATAATGAAGAATTTAGGGGTAATGTTAATAGTCAGGTTATTCTACTGAAATGCATGTAGAAGTAAGGAGAGACATAAAACGGTGTATCTGATGCTTCACAGTAGTTTGTTATAAGCAGACTAAGTTCAGCCATTTGCCTAGCTTGAATACCCATCTACTTGCCTCTGGGCACCATTTCTCTCACATCCACCCCTCTTTTTAAATTATACCCTGGAGAAATTCCCTGAAATCCGAATTTTTTAATTTTTTTAATTTCTTTTTTTTCAATCCCAATTACTGCAATACATTCCTGGCAAAAGCCAACATTAAGTTTTGGAGCTGAAACAATGTGCTATCCAAACTGCTGCTTTTCTGGGACATTATATTGCCTCTCCTAGGGGAACTGCAACTGCTCATTCACTGAAAGTCCTATAGGCCCTAACTGCTACAATAAAAAAACAATAGAGAGATTTCACTGTACAACACACGTCACTCAAACTGGAAAGTTACCTGCTTAATGATGAAAAACTGGGGAAGAACATGATCGAATATTTATTCCATTCTCTTGTGCTTTAGGACTTATGCTCTGTTAGATTTCAGTATGAACTCACAGAACCAAAGTTCTACAAAAAAAAGTATCCTTTTCCCCTCCTGCAAGTTGATGTGGCCAAATAATTCTGAATTCCTTTAATACCGCTTCTTTTTCTTTCACTTGTCTTGCTTCATTTATTATTCAGACACCGAGCCTACTGCCTGTGGTTCACATCCTGCTTTTTTTTTATTCAGGGAAAATCATAGCAAGTCAATCAAAGCTTAGTGTTATAAGTAACAAAACAGGGTTAAAAGCAAACAGAGCATACTGTTTTGGCAGCCAACAGAGAACTGGGAAGCAAGAACATGGATAGGGAAAGGGAAGATTTTGAACAAGGTGCAATCTTGTGTACACACAGCAGGGGAAAAAAAATTAATTTTTCCATTGAAATTGTTCCGTAAACTGGTGAAAAAAAAAAAAAAAAAAAGGCAAGTCTTGAAGTCTGGCTTAGAATGAAGAACTATTTACAGTAGCAAACAGAGAACAGCCAAGGCACTGGATTGAGTACTAACCTATAACCATCCATCTCAAGCTGCTGCATGTTGTGCACTATGGCTTTGTGCCATGCCAAGTAGCACTCTCACAGACAATGCCCAGACTTGATCTGCAGGCTAGCACAGGACAGAAGCAGTTCGCAATACACAGTGTGGACTAATGGCGACCTATTCTAGGAGAAGGAAGACAAGGAAGGGATAAGAATGAGTTTATCTTTTAAGGACGCAAGTTTTTAATTTGCCATTCTAACTCTCCCTTCTATGAATCACTTGGGCACCTTTTACATACAACTTAGAATCATGTTTTTCCAAATAAGATTTTAGGAAAAGAAATAATTTTATGAAGCACACTGACCTTAAAAGAGCTGGATTTTCTGACATAATAGCGTGCAGTTGCAGGTTTTTTTAACAAGTTCTGCCACAGCACTCATAGAGGTGCTGTGAATGCTAATTTATGAATGTTTATAGCAACAAAATATCCTTGTTAAAACCTAATTTAGAACTGTTTCTGGAAAAGTAAAGACTATAACTTTCAATACAAACAGCGCCTTATACATCACTATACTTTGGGGAAAAAAAAAAGTCAGGAGGTAAAACAAAACACTCCACTTGGTTTCCCATGACTATTTTGTCCTGGAAGTTCAAGGTAATTGGTAAATTCACTGTATTTGCTTTGCATGGCAAGGTTTTGGTAGTGAGGCACAGGGCTACAGGTTTGGCTTCTGTGAGAAGCTGCCATGTCCAATGGGGGCTAATGCAGCCAGCTCCAAGCTGGACCCACTGCTGGTCAAGGACAAGCCCAGTAGTGGTGCCTCTGGGATAACATATTTAACAAGGGGGAAAAATTACTGTGCAGGACCAATAGCAGCCAAAGAGGAGTGAGAATATGTGAGAGAAACAACTCTGCAGACACCAAGGTCAGTGAAGAAGAGATGCTCCAGGCACCAGAGCAGATTCCCCTGCTGTGCCAGGCTGTCCCCTGCAGCCCATAGAGGTCCATGGTGGAGCAGATCCACCTGCAGCCCATGGAGGACCCTCTGCTGGAGCAGAGGCTGTGAGCTTGTGCTGGAGCAGGCTCCTGGCAGGACCTGTGGCCCTTGGAGAGAGGAGCCCATGTGGAGCAGGTATGCTGCAGGACTTGTGACCCTGTGTGGGACCCCACGCTGGAGCAGTGTATTCCTGAAGGCTGCACCCCATGAAAGGGACACACACTGAAGCAGTCTGCTGCTGAAGGGCTGCACCCCATGGACGGGAACCACACTGGCTTGACAGGATTTTCAGGGAATGAGCAGCTGCAGGTCTCTTAGGAGAGGCAATTAATGTCGCAGACAAGTATCAGTTGGAAAGCAAACTCCTCCTGAGGAAGAAGCAGCAGCAGAGGTGTGTGATGAACTGACTGCAAACCCCTTTTCCCATCCCCCTGTGGCACTGGGAGGGAGGAGGACTAGAATTCAGGACTAAAGTTAAGCCTGGGAAGAAGGGAGGGATGGGGAGAAGGTGTTTTAAAGATTTGGTTTTATTTCTCATTGTCCTACTCTAATTTGATTGATAGTAAACTAAACTCCTCAAGTCAAGTCAGTTTAGCCTGTGAGCGTAGTTGGTGAGTGATCCTCCCCTATCCACGAGCCTTTAGTTGTATTTTCTCTTCTCTGCTCTATTGAGGAGGGGAGTGACAGAGCAGCTTTGGTGGGGACCCGACATCCAGAAATGGTCAACCCACCACACCAATAAAAACAAAATCACTTTTAAATGGAAAAGGTTACATAATATTCAGAAACATCAGAAACATTTTGTAGATGAATTTAATATTATGGGCCAAAATGGGACTTAAGTAATGCGTAGTTTTATGTTTTGCTTGCATTGAATGACAGTAAATTTTAATGTTAGAATGATCTAACATTTAAAGGTTTCCTTAACGTATGCTATTTACACAGCAGCAAGATTTTCATATAATGGCAAGCCTTCTAAAATTTGACTTCTTGGAATAAATCTGTGAATTAAATGCTACTTTTTATGTAAGCTCAACTTATATAAAAGACTGACAAAGAAAGTTTTTGCAGAGCATAAAATCAGAACGTTTTGAATATTCAGACAAGCTTTTTAAATGTCCTTTGTCTCAGATGATTTGCTTCCCGAGTCTTAACTTCCCCAACAATGCCCACATTAAAAATGATAACATTACTAGAGGACATATAATCTTTCCCCACACACAGAGTCCAGCTGAATAAAGAGGAATTGAGAGAAAATTTCTGCCAATTTCAATGATGATGAGCAGCACAAAGTAAGGCATTTAATTGTCAAAATTAATGGCAAGAAAGTGCTAGTTAATAAAAGTAAGTACAGGCAAACAATCCCAAATTTCTAAATTTATGAGGAACCTATATTAATTTACAATTACTAATTTTATCTAAAAATACTGATTCTATATAAACTACTAAATTATTATTTAAATTATATAAAATTGCTAAATTCATACAAATTACTATCAGTCGCTTTATACCATTCTGTACCTAGTTTCTAAGATTTTCTTGGTGCAGGAAAAATATCAACCAGAATGTATTAATATTGATATTGCCATTTCCCCGAGTAAACACAGAATTTGATTACCATAACTAAGAACAACAAACCCAAAAGATTAAATTTCACACTTGAGCACTCTGAAATTTTCACATGCCACCCTCAAGCAGCATTTCCTTTTGCTTTTTAAACCAAGTAACAGTCAGATTTTAGTATATGAAGATTTTAGCAATGTTTGCGGCAGATCTCATTGGCAGACAGCTCAAAACTTGAGTCATGTGTGTAGCAGATTTTTGGGAAAGTTAAAAACTTGGTATTTAGATCCTCCTCTACTACTCAAAAAACAGGTTCTTAAGAAAAGACTCTATCAGTCAATATTTGCTCTGAGAGACGTTACTAATAATTCTGTTAAACAGCCATGATACTACTTTGTTCCATACACCATTTTCTCATAGTTTTCAAGACAAAAAATTAATCATACCCTCAAAAAGTAAAAATAAACAAAAAAACACAATAAGAAAAAAACAAAACAAAAAACAAAAAAACACACACAAAAGAAAAAAAGAAAAAAAAAACACAAAACCAACCTATAATACACAAAAACAAAAACAACCACAGACCTCCAGATTACATTAAGAATTTTGGCCCTGACTTTTAAGTGACAGAAGCTCGCCTTTCCATGAAGTTCATGGACGTTATAATTTGGTATAATTCAACTTCTGATTCCTGAGGATATCCACATAAACTACAACTAGACTAATTTCTTTAAACACACATGTAAATTAGTTATTGCACATATTATCACATTGCCTTTCAGTTTTGCTTTCTAGACTTAATAACTATTCTTAATTAGTAGCAACCATGGAAAAACATAACCAAAAATACCCACCTACAGAGCTGGGTAAAATGCAGAGACCAAGTAAAACACAGCTTAGTTTTTTTGTCTTTTTGCAAAGTGGGTCTAATGTAACTCTACATAGCACCAACTTATAAGGCTGTACCTTGAACAAAGACCAGAAAAAGCAAATCAGATGCATACATAAAAATTTACTAGAATTTAAAAAAGGTAAACCTAAGCAAGGTAAAGATCTCTTGAGATATCATCTACAGGTTCATAGATGATTCGTTACAATTTGCCCAGCTTTAACCCTACAGCTTTAGAAGGTGGCCTAATAAAAGCCAACAGCAAATGGCAGACTCACCTTGAGTGTCATTCAGTTTTGCAGTCAACTGGCATTCATGCCAGATGCACTATTACATGGAAGGAAGGCGCAATGTTTAAGCTGTGACAGTATTGCAAGGTGTTCCCTCACACACAATACTCTGCAATGACTGACAGACATATTTATGCAGACAGTTTCTCAGACAGGGCTGCATTTACAAGGGATGATGCCAAACACTTCTTTTGTATTTCTGAAGGCCTTTATGCTGAGATGTGACTCTTGACACTTTGGCATACTGATGTGAAAAGCACGGATATATTTTCCTGCAGTTTTGCGTAAGACATATGGGAACCGGAACACACCTGTCACAAGTTGCCAACTGTTATACATAGCTTATAAGAAAACATAACCTCTGGGAATATCCAAATGATACTAATATAGTATGGCTAAGCAGACAGGGGCCATAGTCAGGCCTGGCATGTAAGGGCACAACTGCCATTGACTTCGGATGGTGTAACACTGCCTTACACCATAGCTGTACGTGGTCCCAAATGGCTCTCAGTTTTAAAAAAACATTCATGTTTGAGTTAATCACAGGCATAATAGTAAAGATACACATATACACACATACATACAAATATATATATGTATATAAAACAACCTTTATTTCTTTCAGGGTCATTATGACAGCATTTGAAGTAGAATGAAGCAGAAATCACCTTTAAGCTAATGAACAGCTTTTTCCTGAACACCTTCATTCAGAACATACAAGCTATTTCAGTGCCTAAATAATGAGTTCAATCACCCACAACAGTTCTTACTACAAGTTCTCTAAAAGTAAATAAAATTGAAAATGTTACATATAGAGACACATCTGGAAATAGAAACAGTAAATTTTCTGCAAAAACAGTAGGTTAGGAAATTATTCTTCACCCACAAGTTGAATAATAAGATACGAACTGCTGAAAATTGTAGAAGATGCACAAATTTCTGAAGTTATAATGGATAATATTTTTAATCAGAGTAGGGACAACAATGCAGAAAGCTCTGCAGAAAAAATGGACAAGTATTTCCAGAAATACAATCATCTATGAAATTTAAATAATTTGTCTCCTCCTAAAAATCATTATGAAACAGCAGTATATTGATCTGTACTTCCTCATGTTTTCCCACAGGTAAGCTGTTACACTTGCATCCTTATTCAACTTACGAGCATCTGCAACATACAAACAGGTAAATGACTTTTATAACATACCTGATAAAAGAGGCTTAAGTTTCATTCAGACCATCAGTTTGTTCAGCTTGCCCGCAATGTCCTCCTAATATTGAAATAACTTTTTAGTCATTCTAATAGCTATGATTCTGACCCAACAGCAAATCAAACAACAGGGATTAGAAGCCTAAGTACCACTTCATCTATACTAATAGCCTCAAAATCACCAAATATAAAACCTGTATAAATTGGCAATCTAAATTATCAATATACAAAGGGAAGACAACCCGCAGTTGCACAAGTCTCACACCTACTCCTGAAACACTCCTCTGTTCTGGCTCCTCTCCCCTAGTCAAACCCTAGCACATTCCTAATAGCCAACTCACAGAACTTCTTGCATGGGTAATACTTTACTATAGTTTGTTTCCATTAATTTTGCTTGTCATTTGCACTGAAACAGAAGTCAGGCAGCGTGTTTTAATTCCTGTACAAACTCGTAATAAAAACCAAGTTCATACCCCTAAAAACCTTGCAAACCCCAGTCTCACAATATCTAACATAATTACAAATGTGGTTTCAGAACCTGACCTTGCATTCCAAAAAGTGCTTCAATGAACCAAAATTCCCAGTATACCGAGCAGAAGCAGCAACACGTCACATAACACTCGAAGTCCATCACATCCAATCAGTACAGTCAAGTGATACACAACTTAATTTGTGACTGAAAAAGCACAGTTACTGAGTGATGTGCATCTAGCAATGCCACTTCCTGCAATCATTTTTATATCAAACCCAGGGGAACACTACTGACTAAAGAAACAACCGATAATACTCAAAATGAGAGGTCTCACTAGATACAACAGGAATGGCAGCATGGTCCTAAGGTAACAGAATCTCTAACTGAAGTCCCCGTTCCTAAGAATAGGGATCAAATAATAATAAAGGAAAGCATTTTATATTTGTATCAACTGTGGGTTAACAACCAGACTGTGCTGCAAAGCACCTTCCTCCTGTGATCTTCTACAATAGTTGTCTTCAGAACATTCAAAGCAACATGGTATAAAAAAAATAAAAATAAAAAATCAAGTAATTAAGTAGTTTAGATTTTAAACCCCTGTGCTTAATCTTAAGATTCTTAACATCATGAACAACGGCACAGAATATGCACTCCTGAAAGTCATTATCAAAATCACAGAAGGTGAAATTTCATTAAAGAAAAAAAAGTGCAACCAACAGGTTTAGACTTCCTTGGGATATTCTGCTATAGACAGAAATACAGAAAAGAATGGTACTGGGTTTGTTTAGGTTTTAAAGGCTGGCTTTCTGTAGGTTTTGAGTCATTTTCAATTTATGTACAAAGGAAACTAACAGAAAATTCATCATCCTCCTGCACTTTTGTCTCTTTTTTTGTGATGATCTATGGTACTGCCTAGATGATTATACTTCACCATCTGGTTAACCTTATCAGCAAGACACTAGAAAACAAATCCTGTGCAGTACAATTTTATCTATACTTCAGTTATTCTGATCACAAACAGTTACCCAAAACTATGAAAAATTGTTATGGAGGCTTGAAATGTGCTGCATAAACCACTCTTCACTGAATTCAACTAAGAGCTCCTGCACTCTTCATGAAAAAAAAAAATCATATCCCCCCCCCAATGCCACTCATGATCATAGCTCTTTTGAGTGAGAATATGCTATGTTAGATACTAGACAAATGGATAATACTGGCTGGTACCACAGTATCGGGAGAGAAGAGCACCCAGAAGCAGGTTAAAGTTTTCTAGTTCTGGTAACATATTTTTGATCTCAGAAAAATAAGCAGCAATGAATTTTTCCATTTGAATCTTTGGGGCAAAATAGGCATGCTTATCCTAACAAGTTACACTTCAAGTCTCACACAGTGGTCATCCATATACATATGAGAAAAAAAAACACACCATTTGCAGCATAATAAATCAGCAAAACTAAATACCTCATGCCCTACATGAGAAAGTCACGTTGATAACTATAAGTAATCTCGTAATAAGAAAGTTACTTTATTAGAGGGACGTATTTCTGTGTTAATTCTATGAAAATTGATCCTTCTCAGTTTTTGAGACACTAGAGTCTCCTAAACAAGCCACTGAAACTTAAAATCAGTTTTGGCCATGCTAGAAAGTGAAGTGCAAGTCATCAGCCATACTGACCAGTTCTTCTAACTCCTTAGGGAAAAGATTTGCTAGAGTAAATTGTGACTGCCCCGCACAGGTCAGTCCATATCCAGCAGGTAACATTCCAAGTAGATTGTCCATTCTTAACTTTTCGATGCAGCAGTTTTTAAAAACAGAAATAAAATTTATCATTTTTAGTTCTATTTAGTCCCATGCACCATAGAAGGTCATAAACAGAGATTTGCTCCGTAAATGAATGCAAACTGTTCTACTTGTCCATAACATTTCAATAGCAGAGTTGCTCTGGGTTTCTGCCATGGCCTTTATCCACCACCGAAGTGATGAACAAGATGAATAAACCACAAGGAGGTAGGGAGAAATTACCAAGGAAGGCAGCATGGAGTCAACAAATTGCATGCCAGGTCCTAATACAGAGCACGGTTAAGTGTGTGGAAACTCTGATCTCAGTGCTATAGAAAAGATACAGTATACTGCATCCCACTGGCTAAAGAAATCGCAGTAGCTGGCTTGCTATGAATTACAGTAGTCCCCAGAAATTCTCTAATTTATGCCAGAAACTGTTGTAATCCCTCTCTTGACAAAGCCTTCTGTATTTCACCTCTCAGGACACTTGTATCAAATAATGCGACCACTGGGTCATGGACATTATAGGAATACACATCTTTTACAGCAGGACTTCAAGAGAGTGGGCAGCACATGCTGTTATTTTTGGAAAGAGCAAAGCCAGTATCTTCTGATAAACACTTCACTTGAAAAGAATTGAAAAATTTTTGTTTACAAAACAAAAATGTCAAACACCCCTTACATATTGTTACTCGAATGAGAAGCCAGTAACACAACACAGGTTTACCCTTAATATACAGATTTTAGAGAACTACAACCCTATTACAGTTTATATTTCACCAACCTCAAAAATTACCTTAGAGGACCACCACATCCTACTAACACTTGATGTTCTGCATTCCTAACGAATTGCATTACTCTTAACCACCTTTACAATCTGTCTTCCTCATACCTACAGAACGCCAAGAGCTTTGAAATGTATTATTATGCAAATATCTTGGGTGCCTTTACTACACATTTATATTGCAGAATAATCAATAAATTATTATTTCAATATTTATTGGAATCTCAGAATAAGAAAGAAGACAGATTACACAAATCCATCTTAGCTGATTAATGGCTACTCCAGCAAAAGGCATACACTGATGGAGTGGGTCAGTATGCAGACTATATTACTGAATATTTCAGCTGGGTTGTAAATATAGTATCTGTTTCTCTTAGGGACTGTCACACTGAGTGCAGTATAAAAGGCAATAAATTTCAACAGATTAATTAACTCTTTGGTTACTGGGGCTGTGTGTCACCTATCCTGGCACCTAATAAAAAATCCTTTAATGCCAAGACATAAAGAAGGGCCTCTTTGGAAATGAGTTATTAACAGCATTTCGTGAATAGATGGAGAAATTGTAGCCCAGCCATTTAAGTGTCATAAAGTGCAGCAAAGGCTGCTGGAGGCCTCTGAGGGACGCCAGGCAATACCATAACAATCAAATCTGAGATGGAAGAGGGATTGAGCTGTCCACTCAGAATTTTTATATTGTCAAAGAGCAGCGAGGAAATAATGTGATCAAGAAGTGAATTAACCTTGTGTGTGAAAGAAAGGGGATGATCTGATGGAAAAGGCAGTAAAGTAAAAATCACTCCATAATGCCTACATTGCAGGCTGGTCATGAGGGGCCCCTAATGTCTGCAGGCTGTCAGTGAACAGATCCAGCCCTCTAAGTACCACAAACACATTACCTGCATTAGTCTGTAATTGGAATACATTTATTCATACTTTTTAAGTTCTTAGGGTCCTAGTGCTGGCTAACCACACAGCATTAATTTCTGTAAATGTTCTCTGTTTCCATCTTTGTGATAGAACATGGACAGTCTTCTGGGGCAATTAATACTCAAAAAGGGATGGAAGACATATATGTCTTATACCATGTTACATTTATACACATGTCTATATCAAGCCACACTGTTTAATCTTGTTTCCTTGGTGTCAATTCCCTATAAAGCTATGCTGCCACTTGTAGTAAATAACAAGCTGCAGAAATTTGCACTGTTAGAATTGACACAACCATATGGGAGGACTATACCAAGGAGAAAGTAATCCATATGAAATCTAACAAGGTTGCTTTGACCTAAATGTCTTTAGGAACATGCTAGTTAAGCAAGAGGCAGTGAAAGTCATATAGCATGCTTCTATTACATAGGAGTGTACAATTTTATTTTATTTTTTTTTCCTCTTCTTAAACGAGACAATTTTTCCTTGGACCACATTTTATGAAAGGGATGGGCACAATCTAGGAGTAGATAATATCTACTGGACACAAGCCTCTTACATATATATCATTCACAATCAGATGTGAAGGCCTAGACGTGAGGCCTAGTATAAATAAAAAACCATGCGTGGGTACGTACACTTAAAGTGACCCACAAAGATAAATAACACACAGAGTGGGTTCACTTTTAAACATACAAAACATCAACTGTATCTTCTATTATTAAGGCTGCCTTCCTCATAAAAAATTTGTTCACTATTACCTTAAAGCAGGGCATATAAGAGTGCAATGAAAGCTAGAGACCATCTAAGCAATTGGTTGCAGCACCAATATATGAACTGTGCACAAGAAAAGCATCCTTTAAAGGTCCAACAAATCCTTATCCTGACTACAGAATGTACTATTGCTGTCCAAGAATTCTTACGTTACAGAGGAAAATTTAGTTATTATCCATTCCAACATACTTCAGTTGATCAAACAATCAAAAACAGATTGAGAAATGCAAGGATGCAAGGTGTTCTTGTTGTTGCCAACAGAATTTAACAAAACAAGTACATTTCCTAACCAGCCATTGCCCTGACAGGAAGTGCACAGAACTTCTGGTATAAGCAAACTCTCTTAACAGATACGTTCAGCCACCATCCTGGGGATACCACTCGCTCCTGCCTTACAAATCTCCCCAGTACAGCCCCTAGCACTTCTGACTCCCAGAATCTGAATGCAGTTTTACTGTAGCTGAAAAGATTTATTAAGAACTACTGTTGCAACTGATTTTCAGAGGACCTAGAGTAAGTACTATTGCAGCTCTCACAGTCCACCCTTTCCTCCAACAAATTGAAACTAAGGAAAAAATTTGCAGCTGACATTTCTGTAAATATCACTTCTTGGACAAGCTTTGGTGAAGCTGCATGTTTATATTTATGCAGAGGATTTACTAAGAGTAGAAAGGGATATAAAATAAACGATTTCATAAACTGAAAGTACTTACTACTCATGGGGAATATATTCTCTTCCTGAAATTCTATTCAGCCGGTCAACAATAGCAGAAGTTAAATGAGTTTGCAAAGTTTTGGACATGCTTATATAGCAAAGAGATTACATTATGAACATAACCATTGAGTTACACTTCTCTGCTCCTTCAAGATTGTCCACTCTCTTACAAGTTCATGACAAACATAGAATAAAAACCCTTTTGTCTGCCAATATTATATCCACTTCCAGTTGCTACAAGAAAATACACAAAAGCTGACGCTAGGAGCATCTTTCCAGGGCATGAAAAAACACATCCCTAATCTTTCTGTCCCTTTTGTTCAACCAGCCAAATATTCAAAGCACCTAAGTGAACAAGCAATACTGGAGAATACATTCAAAGCTGAAATTATGTTAGTCACTTCCTGACTCTGAAGAACAACAAATAATGGACACAAATCTATTACCCAAGAAAATGCGGAATCAAACTGTGCAGCACTGAACAGATTAAAAAGCACTTGAACCCAAAATATATATATAAGTGTGTGTGTATATATATATATATATATATATATATATATATATATATTTGCAATGGAAGAGCTGAATGAAAAAGTCTTTCTCCAGGTCTGCAGAACAGCTGTGATGGCCAAGCATGGCTCAAGTACAACAAAATTAAATCTAGCAGAACTCCAGGCACAGACTGCCAAGCACTGGGTGCAGCAGGGATACAGAAACCACTCATCCTTCTCTCAGACTTTCAGTTCAGTATCAGGTGAAAACACCTCATCATTTTTAGTAACCTCACACTGATAATCCAATTGCTTAAAATGAAAAATAGTTTTGCCAAAGAATATTAAATTCAGGCATATCTGCTAAGTCTAATGGCATTTGAGCGCATGACCACAAAAAGAGCAAGACGATGATCAATTTCTCAGACTCTCAGTTCGGTGGGAAACAGCAACTTATAGCTCCTCAACACACATTACAAAAATTGACACCTGTATGAAAAGCTTGTTTAGTAGTTCAGTTGCATTTTTGGTCCTTAAAACTTATGACTGAATCCACAGGCCTCATCTTCTGTTTACAAAACAGGAACTTTAACCCACAAACTACTAGGAGGAAAATTTACTTAACCCATACTACTGTTCATGTTCACATTCATGATCATAGAAGCCTTCGTAATCCTGATTAACTCTTATATTTTATTCAACTAAAATCACAGAGCAGAAACATACAGTTATGCATAAATAAAAGTGACAAATGCCTTGAACCAGCAAAATTTTGAAAAGGAATCACCCTATTTGCAATCAGCCTAGATTGTGAAATGAAGTCAAACTCTCCTTAAAGTTGAAGCATTCTGGGACAATGATCACCAGGTTGTGAAAGAAATTAATGAGCTCTAACAATACAAGTACTACTGCCCACTGTGTTATAAATGCTTCCCTCCTTTAGTTTTCTCACCTATAAACAGGAGCTAGAATAGAAACAGCATGGTGTTGAAAGACTATTTGTGAGAGTATACATCATCTTCAGAAATAATCGTACACTCTATGAGTTCAAAGCATTACAGATAAATTGCTGGACTAAAAGACCACATTTCTATGCAGATGACTTGTCACTTTGGGAAGCAAGCAAACAAAATTGTTTTCATTCTTTCATAATGAAAAATGTTATAAACAGACAATGTAAGTCATGAAATATCACTGTCCATTGGTCATATCTACCACCACATTCAATCACTTTAAACAGAACTCAGTTCAGTTTTAGTCATGGAATTTAAATATCTGCATGAACACTCCAGCAAATGTTTCTAAACACATGTAAAACACTGAACATCAAGAGACTGAAGAATCACAGGAAAAATTACAGAAAGAAACTTTGTTTCAATCTAAAAAAAAAATCTGTTATTTTTTGGAAGAGTCACTGAAATATGTACAGATACCTCAGCCAAAAGCAGTGGTTCTGGTTAGTAAGACTGGAACAATTGCGCTGGTGAGTGAACTATCAAAAAGTTGCTGATACCTTACAAGCAAAGAACCATGAAATAAATATTGTCATGTAGCCAGCTGCTCTTCTAATACAACTGCAGTATATAATGTTTTCTGAATGGCTGATTGTGATTAATGCTTACACAAACAAGTAGAATAACACTAACCATGCTCACCAGCCAAGGCATTTGCCACAGCCAATGACATAAGATCAGCTATTCATTTTATTAAATCTACAAAAGTTATTTTTTCTCTTTAATTTCTTATTCTCTCCTGGAGTAAATAAGAAAAGTGATTAATTGCCAAAATTGAATGCATTGGGTACAGAGGACCTAAAGCCCACTAGTTTCTATTTAAACAAAAATTGTTCAACACTACCTTTAATCCTTTACAATGAACCCTGCTGGTACTTGCTCATGGAAAGATTTTCTGCCACCAGCTTTTGTGCCCCTAGTGATTTTCATCTTTCTCACACACCATTAATAATGCCACTGCTCCAGGTATCACTAAGCAATACAATTAACAAAGCCCAACTGCACTGCAGCCTTGCCATGTTGCAAAGTGATTTGGGTCTATAAAGAACATGCTGAACGCCTTGGCAGAATTGGCTGGACTATCCCAAAGCCATAATGCTGTATAGGTTCAGGGAAAACAAAACAAAACAAAAAACCCAAACCAAAAAACAAACAAGAAAGAATTAAAAAACCCACACACCTAAAACTCCACAAAAAAATATACTGCCTTAAACATAACCAAGCAATTGGAATACAACTGTAATAAACTGAGAATAATGAGCATGTTATAATGCTACTTAACTTATTTGTAAATATCAGTTTAAACTGCTTAGCAAAGGAAAAAAGCTTGTAAGATGGACCATGGGGAAAAAAAAAAAAAAAAGACTCTAGATTATTGGCCTAAATTCAGCAGCAGAGTTAGCAATTTATGGACTTGATTATACCTTCAAAATGAACAATAACCCAGTAACTACTGCAGTAGAAAGGTACTAAATTTTTATGATATGGGGTAATCAGGTTGGCTACCAAAGACATAGCAGACATGCTGCAAAGAAGAAACAATTCACATTAAAATAGCCATGTAACAAATTCCCTTCTTGAAAAGGAAATTTTTCTTTATATGATGTCTTTAGCAGACTGTAGGCTGTTTCTTTAAATGAATGCATATGACACAATTTTCAGGCACAGCTGGTTACAGAAACAAGCACTGCACTGTACATCATGTTTAGAAATAAATAGAGCTGTCATACCTAGATTCATATTGACATTTACATCAGACTTTTAATCTGTATAGATTTGACATATAGGAAAAAGTCAGTCACCCCACATATAAATGATGCTTACATATTCATAATCAAAATATTTTTGGTTATTTACTTGGCAAAGCAAAACTAGCTTCTTTATACGTTTCTACTGTGGCAGCGAACAGTCTGACGTTTCAGCATATTTGGAGACAGTATGCTATTTTATTGCAATTACTATTTCCAGTGAAAAATTAAGGGGTAAAAATTGTGGCGATTTTTCAAAAGAATAATGTATTCATTTTTGTAGGTCAAAAAGAATTGTATTCTTTGCTTCATGGTGTAATGGGTACTCACAGACTGTGGAATTAGCAATTTCATGCAAAACCAGTAAACTTTTCCCTTCTATTTAGTGCATGAGTTGTTAATAAAAATGAAATAAAAAATGAAGTACGTATGACAACTCAATAAGCACTCAAAGGAATGGAATGCTTATTTAATTACTTAATGACTATGGAAGTTGCTATAAAAATGCTTAAAATTAAATTATAAAATAGAAAATTCAGAATTTAATATAATATCCAAATGATTTTATGCCTCTACTATGTTTTTTTTCAAATTTCTTGCTATCTTCTAGAACTTAGAACAGCTTTTTTATTGTCCTCTCCTGAATGACTGTGTAATGAGTTGAGCCCAAAGCTGGGCACTATCCCTGCGTAGTTAGATTGTGGACACATCCATAGGGATTTCCAATGAAGTCACATATGACACGAGACATTTTTTAGGACATTCAAGATATCAATTTATCTTTGTCAGCTGCATTAATCATGCCAAAAAGTATCTTTCTGTTCAAGTATTTCAGATAGATTCTGAATACACTGTATCTTACCGCGCTTCAAAAAGCCAATACACAATGCTTTAGAAAGAGAAAAGAAAGTTTACCAATATACTTAATGAAAAGAAAGCAACATAACACCAAAAATGCTGATGAAGCTGAGCCTTCAAAGACACAACTCTCTGTGTCTTTACCTGAAGGTACACATACAAATTTTATCCTTCCAGTTATTTACCAAAATGTGTGGAAAGCTTGATTGGTTTAGTTGGTTTTGAAAGCCATATATTCACAAGCTAAGAGCTGTAATGTTTGTCAAGCTCACTGAAGGATCTAACCATGCTTCTTAACTGGGTATTTCTTGAAGCAATAAAATTTTAAGCGTAATCCACAGCCCAGGAGCTCAAATATCTGTGAGCCAAGGCCAGGTTTTAAGCAGCACACTGTGCAATGTTTATTCAGGCTTAAGTTGTGAGACTATGTAAGCTAAAGCCTGGCAGCAAAGTAAAAGGGAAACAGCAAATTAAACTACTACTATTGTAGTAACTCAAGAGCTCAAGTGAAACATACTAACATGACATGGTACAAAAGCCTAGCAAAAGTCCTGCAGATTAAGAAGAGACACTTGACAGACTAAGGACTGTCCTGTTCTGAGTAACAACAGAGATCAACACTTCCATAGCTTCTGGAAATCTTACCAGATGTCTGTATCGGAAGTGGCAAGATACTAGTGCTTCACCTTGTGGCATGTAGCCCTAGCTAACCACCACCTGTGTTAGCAGTTGATAGTTGCTGTATATTGGAAATCATGTATAATATGCTTGCACTCTATGTACAGCAGAATATGCCCAAATAAAGCAATCCCATAGAAGGCATATTATGCCAAATGAACTGTACATCATTATGAATTAGTACTTATTTCTATTTTTCCCTGACATTGCACATTATCAATTCCCCTGGTCAGAGAGTATTTCCAATGTAAGCCTATACAAACTTGAGCACAACTGAAGCCCTGCCTTGCTTAAAAAATCTAGAACCTACAGTAGTAATAATAAAGAAGATTCAAGCATAACTAGGAGACCTTCTTACTAATGGGAAAAAGACATTACGCAAATGTGCACAATTAAAAAAACTGCTATGAAAGGATAATACTATGAAAATTCTAAGAGCTTCTTTCAGACATATATTCTTCATGCATTGAAATATCTACATAATAAACATTTTATACTTCTGAAGTGCTTGCAAATGGGGGGTGCCTTGGGGTTTCATGGGGCAGGGGTGTGTGCTGGTTTTCAAAATCAAACCCTGTCTCTCCACTCGCAACTTTCTTAAGGTAGCAATTTCCAATAGTATTGATTATTTATTTCAATGCACAGGGTTTCCCCTGGTCAGAAAACACAGGCAGCTGTTTGCTATTAGGTGGGAAAGAGATGGTTCTTCAGGGATCTACAGCAGTCAGCAGCTGGACAATGATCATGTGTATGTCTGAAAACATGCAGCACCCTGCTGTCTTACAAGAAGATCACCAGCTGGCTTGACCAGACCATTAGCACAAGAAATCAGAGGTTCTGTTCACTGAAGTGGAAAGTAAGCCATGCCAGTAAACGTGCACTGACAATATTAGCAGTCAAAGGTATCAACTAACTCTGCTTGCTGTCTTTGTACATCATAGTAACATTGAAATCACAGAGACAAAACCAAAAATCAATACAGCACTTGGAGATTAAATACAACTTTCTTGAGAGAGAGAATGATACTTGGGGAAGAAGGGGTGGAGGGAAGGATGGGACATGACATGGGACAATAACAAATATAGTTGTCCCTACTCTTCTTCTGTACAGCTCTGAAACTTGAACATTTCACATTTCTAAAGGCATTTTAGTTACTTTCATTGTCTTCGTGCCATTTTAGTATAAAAGATCAGGTAGAGTCTTGAATAGTAGGGTCTCAGAGTAAGAAAAAGCAAAGCAAATTACTCAGAAGCAAAGCAATGCTCTTGCAGGCCCAGCACCCCTGGTCCACACATCCAGACAACAATCATTAGCCTGCACATTTTTTCCTATGGCCTTTTAACATATGGCAGACAATGGTGAGATTGTATAGAAGAAAAGATCTGCTCAATAAATCACTCTTGTCTCACTAGTTCACACTGTGGGAAACCAGATACGAGACATGTCTGGTAACAGAAAGAAGTACTGATGACACCAAATGCTACAAACCAAACCAGAATGCATCTTTATAGCAAAAAAGAGGTCAGAGGGTGAAACTGGCAGTTACAGAAATCTCAAGACTTTGACAGCTTTGATCACCTGCCTGCTGCAAAGCTTGAACTACATTTTTCACCAACATAACCAGGGAAGCAGAATCTGGCACATGTCAGTTCAGAAGAGACTCCACTCAATGCCAAGTAGAGAACATCTGTGATGATGACTCTCTGGATACACTAGTAAATTCTCTGTATCTTTTCATGGATGGAATATATAACTTTATGTTGACTTGGAGCAGCGACAAGTAGTCTCAATAGTAAATATTTTCAGTGGGTACTCTTTGCTATAGTGCGCCACACAGACCTATTCTCAGCTGTAGGGTAGAGAATAGAATAGCTTAATAGAACTTTTCATTAAAATGATTTGGCATACAGATGACAAATTCTCAACCCTTGTAAAATACAGGCAAGAGTTACACAAGAGGAAGATCTGCATTCCCTTCTTACCTTAGCCACTGAAGTCCATATAAACTCGGACATACCATTGTATCTTGTAGCATACCAGTTCTGATGCCCATAAAGCAGTGACAAAGATACCTCACAGGAGTGCTGTTTTACCAATTCATGTTTGAAAGATACTCACAAGACACTATAAAATATCATAAAAACACCCATGAGTACAAAAAAAGCAACGTGAGAATTCATTTCAGAACCCTCCCATGCATAATGTTAGTTTCTTCAGGTCACATTATGTTGTAGAGTTATTTCACAATCTTTCTAGCCTTCAGAAAATTTGAGAATACATGTAAAACCTATTATTATTCATACCAGGTCTTTAGTAATAAATGCAGTATATTGCTCTTAAGTGCAATAGCGGCTAATTCCCAGCTGAATTTATTTTTCTAGCACATCAGCAAAGCATATAGAATTCTCTGACTCAAATTATTAACTGATATTATTAACTCATCCAGCAGAAGAAACCACTGAAGTGTAACAATTACTTCAAACCTCTGTTAAGAGGAATCAAGATGTAATGATGAATGAACCTTGGAAACTCAGGAATTTTTATTCAAATTTATTTCCACACAATAAAAATATTCTGATATTTATCTAAAAGTATCATTCTCTAATCAAACCTCTTCAGACCTATTCTCTCCCTAAAGCCACCAACAAGAAGCATAAAATAGACTTCCTATTCTCCTTCCCTTCTTCTGAGAAATAGCAAAAAATCTTATTTGTTTTGTCTTCCAGGAATATACCTTGTTTGTCAACCACTTACCTTCCAAGTTCATGTACCTCAAATACTGTATAATGTCTCCAGCTACCCATGGCCTTTACAGTACTCTTCAATCCCACATATAGCCAAGTTGAGAATCTGTTAAAGCTCCCTACAGCAGCTCCTTAATTGAATATTATGGAGGTCAGGAACTTAAATAGCTTCAAAAGATAAAAAAAAAGTGATGGAGGAGATGTAAACTAGTGGCCATTAAACAATCCAGACACAACCTCCATTCAAGTTACTAGCGCAAGCCAGACAGCTATGCTAGGACGAGGACTCCTGAATGTTATCTTCAGTTCCTGAGACTCCATCAGAGAGAGTGAATAAACAGATCTCTGATCTGACCCAGTATTTGTTCTTAGGTTAGTCCTCAAGCCCAGATATCCCTCAACATTTCATCAAAGCACACATCACAACTCCAGTATGTATAAAAAGCCACCCTTACTGAGCAAACCTCCCAAATCTTACACTTCAAGAAAGAACATCTATCACATCTTCACTTCTTAGAAGTAGGGCCTGAATTCAGACTTTGCAACAGCCATGTCACACCCTGTTATGCACAGTCTAGAAGACGCTAAACTACTAAAAAAAATAAAATAAAAAATCATGCTATAGGACAGTGAGAAATTTTTTTATATAAAAAATTCTATCAATCAACCTGCCTCACTAGCACTCTTTGTCTCCAGCGTAACAGAAGACCCGCAGGCACAAGTGAGACAGCTTTTACTCACAGGCTCTAGAGTGTCATCAGTGTAACATTGTCAATTTCAGGTCATAAGCCTGTCCAGAACTGCTTATGAATAAAAAGAAGTTACTCTAAAGAAGGCTGCCTGTGACATAAACTGACTGGTAAAGTTACCTTAACTCCCTCAGATCATGTAGTACAAAGTAATTTGAATGCAACCAGGCTTAAGCACAATTTTTCTGACATCAACCAATTATGACTGCAAAATTCCTTACAATATTATTCCAAACAAGTGGTAGAATATACATCCACACACCTACTCTGAAAAAATTACTTATTCTTTGCACTTCCAAGTATTAACATGCATATGCACCAGTGACAAGACAGGAATAATGAAGTTGTATCTAGACAGTTATCAACACTTGATAGATTATCTGTCTGGTCGTATGTCCCATGTTTTAAGTGCAATTTAAAAATCGGTATTACAGTACTTTGTAATGTCAGAGGCAGAACCTTAATTTAACTTTATAATTCTAGATAAAATAGCTTTCCCTTGAAAATGAAGTGATGCATCACACATTTCAAACTGGGTATTCTATAATCATAGAGCTTTTTGTTACTGTTAAAACTGCAATTTAGTTTCTGAGGCAGAAAAATGCAGTAGTACAAGGAATACATTAATAAAGGTTTTAAAAATTAGGCTAAGAAAAATCATTGTAGCTAGAATTTCAGGAAAATACAGGAAAGGACTCAGAAAACATTTATCAGAGAAGCCTAAAAATACACATTTTGAGGTACTTTTTTAATTGCATGGATATTATACTTAACTAGTCATCCACAGTTTGGATGGGATCTTATTCCCAAATTCCGTATTTATTTTGCTCTCATTCCACTGTACAGAGCTGGCAGGAAAACCTTACTGTGAAACATATGGCATTAAATTATCAGTAACACCATTATATTTGTCAACAGAAGACAAATATTGCTCTTCTCCCCCCTCTTCCCCATACTAGACAGGTAAACAGTCTTTTTTCTTTTGTCAATCAAATTTCTAGGTTCACCCAACTCCCACAAGCTCAGCAGATGACAAGTTACAACAGCCAGAATGCACTTTCATTTAACCAAAATACTTACTTTTGCATAATACTTACGTGTTTTGAATGCAGACCCTAAAGCAAAATTCACAGAAAAATGGGAGGCTTTGCATGCAATTTTCCACCATTTTTGGTAAAGATCAATAAACTACATTGGGTTTAGCTATATTAAGACTCCAAGACTGCATCCTCATTTGCAGGTATCACATTTTAGTCAACAAAGCAGATTCTAAAATCATTTATACAAAGCTAAGAAAGCACACAGCTCTAAGACACAGGTTCAAGCTTTTGAAAGCTGCATTACTTTGCTTTTCATGCTGAAATACAACAAAAAAAAAAACTAATTGTTTCGCTTCATTAACTTTATTTATCAGCCAGGTGGAAATGTTTATGGATACTTGTGTCATTAATGGCAGGCCTATGTACATGTTTCAAGGGGAAGCATTCCTGTATCAAGTAATTTTTGCACACATGGGAAGTATTTTTTACTCCTTTAAATACTTAATAGGAACACGTTATGCCACGAAAATACTACTGTCCATAATCCACTAGCAAACAGCAAGATGTGCACTTGTTAAGAATATTCTGTATATTCCCTTCTACTAACAAGAAACACATAACACCTTTGTCCTGCTATTTCCCAACCTACTGTATAGGGCACGGGTACAGGCATACCACTTCACAGTTGAAATATTAGAAATGCTCGTATTCAAACACCTGGAAAACAATCTAGTCTAGACAACAAAGACAACAAAACCTAACATGAAGCTGGCACGTCTAAATTGGATTGCAGTGAACAAAAGTTCTTGTCAACAGAACTACAGCCAACAGCATTACTGTATCTTCACTTACGCATTCCAGAAGACAGACACAGGATTAAGCACGCCTATACACAGAGTAAGCTTCCCTACTGGCACCTTGAGTTTTTTCAAAGCAGAAGTAGTACAGATGGGTACAGGCAGCATGAGAACTTTGAGATCCTTAATGCTTCCACTGCTTCTGCTTGTGATGTACAATATCTATTTTCTGGATAAAGAGAGAAGTTAAGCCCCCAGAGTCTGAATCCAGTACCTTTCATAAGCTCTAACTTCATTTTTAAAAACGATAAAAGAAAATGTAATTTGCTCTCCAGCTTTACCAGTAATCCATACGTGTTCATATTGCAGACTGCAAAAACATCTGTAAGATCAATAACAAACATCCTACTCGTCGTTCATTCTTCTGCTTTATGTAAATAAAACATTCCTCAACATACATCCACTCTACACTTCCGCAGTTTGAATAACACAAACAGAAACCCACATTGCAAATGGCAAAATGCACGTCCTTTACCAACAGGCAAGACACCTTTAGAGACAAAAAAAAAGTTCTACATTTCTGAACAATAAAAAAAAAAAAAAAGTTACAGTAAGACAGCAACCAGACTGAAAAGTCTCAGGTATCAGGGAGCATCAGATTCACATTGGCCAGTGTGTCTCCTCAATGCTTTTCCTCGTCAAAAGGCCCACCTCCACAGGTTCCTCATTCCATGTATGGGTACTCAGTCAATCCCATTTAGTGGTATGATTTGATTTTTCCTCCTGTATCTGCCTGCTTCCACTAAGTCATTCGGGCACACTCTACTCCAAAGCTTGGCTCCTATGTAGTTTAACTTGCCTTCAAGCTTCACAGAGTTGGAAGCTTTGCACTTCCTCTTCATACCCGTTTCCCACCTAGCTGTAACTGGGAAAAAAACAGCATCGTGGACAAGTAGTCACTCCACGTATACCTTTAACAGAAAAGCTCATTACAGTCATTACCTAGAGAATTTACTTATAGGAAACAAGGAAATCCCAGCTGACCACATGCAAGCTTGAATATATTTATTTATTAGGGCAGTTACTTCTATCATGAAGACAGCAAGAAGCACCATCCCTATTGCTGCAAAAAAAAGCACAGTTATTTGCTAAATGTGAAATCCAACCTAAATAGCGAAAACCCAAACCAGGAAGCACTGGAACCTCTCAAGAAGATGGCTGCAGATGCTCAACCATCACTAATCCTCTTTCTCAGCAATACCTAGGTTGCCAAAAGGTTTGGGGGTTCGCTTTTTCTTAATTTCAACCTCGAGCATACACTTTTTTTTGGCATTTGTTACTTAATAAATAAAATTATTCTAAATGCCGCTGCACTTCTTGCTGCTCCCCATCATACATGCCGATTTACTATGCTAGCACTCGAAAAGATAAAGGGTAACTTGTAGAACACTTCAAACATGAAAACTCTAATTTCGAAACACTAAAGGACAATATACGTACTTCTTTATAATGTTAAGTACTTCTGTACTGTTCCTAGAAACACAGAACTCCCATTTCATAGCCCGATACGATTAACAGCTAGACTTGATGTATTTTCAAGTTACAACTAATTCATACATTTTCAAAAAAATGCCTGTAGCTACCTTTTCCCTACGCTTTTTACCCGCTTCTTTTGGCCATTATGTTCTCTACGCATTTTGCTGTTATTGCTCTCGTTCACCTTTCCGCTTGTCATTATTAAATATTTTCATTATCTCCCTCCTGCAGCCTCACGTGTGAGGATCACAAGGCAGTGTGAGTGTAGAGTAAAACTCCTTTGGGTGATTTTTATGAAGGCAGCCGCTTCACGCGGGTGATTTACTGCTCACATTAGAACAGCGGAGCACCAGGCAAACCTCGGAACGAACCTCCCTGCCACGCATTCTGGTATTTCGATCCCATCAAGCTGTGAAACGCAGCGGCGTTCTCACACGGCTTTTCCACAACGTCAGGGCCACCCCGCTCCCTGCGGACCCGACAGGTGACACCCAGCCCGGAAGGGCACACGGCCACACCCCCACGGCGGCTGTTGAACTCAATCGTTACCCCCTCCGCGCCGCTACTGAGGCGACCCCATCAGACGGCCGCTACCCGCCACCTCTGCAAGAGGAGCAGGCAGGTGAGGAACAGGGCGCACCCCGAGCGCAGGAACTCTGGCTCCCACCACCTGGTCCTGCCTTCCCCCAGCCTCGGCTGCGCTCCGGCAGGACAGAGCTGACTACTGCCCGCTCCCACCCGGAGCGAGCCTAAACCCACCGCCGCCAGCGGGAAACAGCCAGCCCTGCAAGCCCCGCCCCTTCGCCGCCGAGGTGGGCGTGTCCTAACGATTAGACCCCGCCCCAGCGAGGGAGGGCGGAGGAGGGGAGTGAGATGTGAGCTTGAGAGCGCCACCACCCGCTTCAGGACGAATAGCAGAACGCCGAGTGAGTGAGCGGAGCTCTCTCGATGCTCTCGGTGCTCACGCCGACCCCTGGTATCCTCATCGCCACTTCCGGCGGTGCGCCAGGCAGGCGAGGGTGCCGGGAGCCGCGGTGGCGGCGGAGGGCAGCTGGGCGTTGCCGCCGTGCCCCTCCCTCCCCGCGCCTCCCCCCGCCTCCCCCCGCCTCCCCCTTCCCGTCAAACAGGTACGGGGGCGGGGCTGCGTTTCCCCGGCACGCAGCGGGACGAGGGGGGAGGAGGCGGGGTCGCGGTCGCTTCCTCGGGAGCGTCACCCGGCAACCGGGGGCCATGGGTGCGATGGTGAGGAGGGCAGGGTGCTGGGGACCGGGCAGGAGCGGGATGTGGCTGGTGCTGAGTGGCGGGAGGAGTTTGGTCGGCCTGAGGAGGCGGTGTCCCGCGGCGTTGGGGCCTGTGAGTAGCGAGGCGTCCCTTTCCCCCCGGGGCGGAGCTACGAATGGTGGCCTGTTGCAGGTGGGGAGCCTCTGTTGCGACCCTCCCCGGGCAGCTGGCAGGTGCTCCGGCAGAGCCACGTCTGTCCTGGCCTTGGGGTGTGGTGTGGGCCAGCCCTCGACAGCCCGCTGGCAGAGGGCTGGGCCCAGGCGAGTCAGCAGGAAGAAAGCTTCAGTGATAGTGTTGGTCCCTATCTCCATTCCCTCTTTTGCCTGCGGGGCAGGAGCGAGGTACCACCAAGAAAGGGATCTGTTCGGGTATCCCACGGACGTGCAGTTGGTCCCTATAACCCGGAGCATCCCTGTTAGGGTGTCAGCTGCTGGCCTGCCACCAAGCGTTTGTGGAATTTGCTCCAAAGGAAATCGGGCATGGCCATGGCTAGGGCCAGTGTGGAACTTGCCTTGTGTAGCTCGTGCAAGTGATTTTTCTGAGAGTACTGAGATGCTAGTTTCTGCCAAACTCATGTTTTTACAAATGTTCTTCAGGGTTAAATAAAAAAAGCCCCAGCTCTTTCACAGTGCTTTTTTCATGTTTGGTACAAGTCATTAACTTTTTTGTGGGGCTTTTGCAGTTACTTATTCATTTGCTTATTTTTGATGTAGTGCTCTGTTTTACTTGTGTGCTAGGTTAAAATCTTGCACTGCATGGGACTTTATTTCAAAGGGGGAGAAACAAAAAGTCTCTTATCTAAATGTGTTGTTTACATTTTTACACAGGGGAAAAAAAAGAGGAGGGGAATAATCTATTTTATACATCAGGACAGCTCTTAAGTCACTTGGCTCTTCATAAAACGGATTTATTGCTTTAAACTGAAAGTGGGTAAGTTTAGATTAGATATAAGGAAGGAGGTCTTTACTATGAGGATGGTGAGGCACTAGAACAGGTTGCCCAGAGAAGTTTGTGGCTGCCGCATCCCTGGCAGTGTTTAAAGCCAGGCTGGGCGGGGCTTTAAGCAACCTCGTCTAGTGGATAGAGTCACTGCCCATGGCAGTGAGTTTGGAACTAGATGACCTTTAAAGGCCCCT